>NW_027256886.1:29845845-31078345 GCF_029215685.1 Pituophis catenifer annectens
TTATTCCTACCCAATCATTTGTATCATCTAATAAACTATTTCCCTCCCATGCACATTAAAAACTTGAAATGTTTTTACATGAACACAATTTTAAATTAATACAATTTCCAAAAATTGGTACATTTAATTAGCACTGATATAAATTAACTAGTTTATTGGAATGTAAGATGTGACTATCCCCAACTTATAGATTCCTGATTTTCATCCACATCCACAGCAACACCCCAGCTCATTCTTTCTGGCATATATTTTAGCCCTTTTATTCATAATTATAACCACATTTTCATTAGCTTGCACATATTTATCATCTCCGCAAAATCAAGCCACATTCATTTAGATCTATTACATCATTCACCTTTCTCTTAGTTTCACAGAAACACAATGTTTATTTTTTAATCTTTTATTTCATTTCCTGACTCATGCTCATTGACTCCTCTTACACTCCAAGTTGCAAGTTATTCCTTCTATATTAGCCTTCACTCATTATTTTGATGAATTGAGCTTAGTAAATGTTGTTTACTAAGTCTAAAAGACTAGTCACCAATCTTAGCTATATAAAACATTTATATGTATATCAACCTTCTTTATAAATGAACATACTACATGAAAAGAAAAAGGCAATTATAAAGAAAACAATGCCATAACGTTAATTAAATGGATGTAGAAACAAAACAGATCATTGAGACTAAATTACCTTGTCTTGATTCCAGAGCAACTCAAGAGATTTGCTTAACAAAATCCATCATTAGATTTTGACTTTTGAATATTTTGTCCCAGTTGAACTTATCAATAGTTAGCGGGCTATTTATAAAATTGTTATGTCTATTATGTATCTAATTTTGGTTGGATCCAATCTCCTAAGAAGTATAAATCTATGCCTGAGGCAGCATATGACCCATTTAATTCTAACAACACAATTCTGATGGATAAGAGTTGGAGTTTGCCTTGATGGTTGCAGAGTGTAGCTAATTTATTTGATATGTTTCTATGAGCTCCAGGAATACAGTTTCATGGCACAAATGTGTCTCTGGCAGTTCAGCTGACTTGGGTAGTAGTATACTTTGTTCAAAGTAATGAACATTACTGAATGCACTGTCTCAAAGTCCCCTGAGCAGCTTTGAACTGTGTGTTCGTGATTGCTCCTTGACTTTTCATTAAGCTACTGTTTCTCTCAAGCCATTCCCTGAAGTGGTGATTGAGAACAGGGCTGTCCCAGCAATACATTGTCATATGTCAAGGGACCTTCAGTTTTATAGCCTCTGTGAAAGCAGCAAGTCTTGTGCATTGTGGCCAAGAAAATGGAAAGGAAGAATAATTTCTGTTTATTTCAGATGAGTCACAAATGCAGCTCATGAAATCTCGCTCCATGCTATTTGTTTTCTTTGGCTTAAATAATTCCTTATAGTTAAAAAATATTTCTCAGTTCTGTCTAAGATTATAAAAATGACTTAATGGCTTTCCTTTCCCATTGTCTGTCTTTTCTGCTTCAAAGGTTTACAGTATTTTGGAAAAGTATATGAAAGCAGAGAAGTGGATTAGTGATTGTAGTGCAAGACTGATTTACACAAACACTTCATCACTCTTACAAGGAAGGGAGGGAGGGAGGGAGGGAGAGAGGGCATCATACAATAGTTACACAAATTTGTTTCTGACATATAACTGGAATTGAGAAATCGGCTTTCTGTGAGAAGGATTTATTCAAAAGTTAGCAAATTTTCAAATTAATTTAGCCTTGCTTCATTCCCCTCTTCAAGCCATACCCATTCACCTCAAGATTTATCACTTTTTAAAATTCAGATATGCTCTGAAAAATTGAATTACAAATGCAAATTTGTAAGAGGAAAAACAACGACAAAACAATTAATCTACTTAACAGATATCAACAGTGGGATAAGCATTCTGTAGCAATAAAATAAAATAATAAATGAAATAGAGAGGGGAAGAGATATCCACATGATTAGTACCAATAAGCTATTTCAGACGGCAGACTCATGGTTTGCCAACAGCTGGCACAATGTTTGGCACCAAGTAACTTATTGCAAACAATAAATAGTTGAATCCCACATGTGTGTGCATATTCTTAAATATGTGTATGTGTATGTGACAGCTGGTACGACCCTTTAAGATACTGTTGCTACATTCTGCACAAGAAGCTAAGAAAGCTACACTAGGAAATATTAAGCTAATATATTTATTGGTGATGAAGGGATGAATTCATAAGGGATGAATTGTTAGGGTTAGGGTTAGGCTTTTAAATAGACTTCCAATCTTCCAAAATAGAAAAAGCTAGATTTAGTGGCACCACAGTAAAATTTTAAAAAAATCATCCATAGCTCACTTTGTTCCTTTCTTCCACTGAAGTAGAAAACACCAACAGAGACTTGAAGCCATTAAGCTTCTTTCTGTTGAGTTATCAAAAGCTATGCAGACAAGCCGATAACATTTATTTACAAGTTAATTCATTTATAACAAGTACAGTTATTTGTATAGCCATCCATCCATCCATCCTTGTTAGCCTGGCAAATGGTCAAGATGATTAAAAAGTTAGAAATATAAATTAAAGTTGATACTAAAATTCTTGCTAAATCATTTAGCAATTAAAAAATGGGTAAAGAGTTACATGACCAAATTCAGGTCCCCAAAATCTACATTCCAGAAACTGGAAGCAATCAGGAGAAGCAGGCCCACACAATATTCCATTAAGATAGGCTTCTGACAGCAGAGGCCTATTCAAAAGGGAGTGTCTTAACTACTGGAATAGTATCTTAAAAGCCAAGAACTAATTATTTAAGGATCAACCTAGATGTTAGGACAACTTAACCTTAATGATGGACATCTACACAATTACCTTTAGATTTTTGAACTGCTCTTGTTAAGAAATTTCTTTAACCATCCAATATCCTAAGAATCTCAGTTCTACCTTTTCAGAAAGCAAAACAAGCAAACAAATTGTAGAAAACATTTCTGAAACACTGATTCTGTACAGCTTTTATCCACTAGGTCAGTGTTTCTCAACCTTGGAAGCTTGAAGATGGGTGGACTTCAAGTCGCAGAATCCCCCAGCCA
Source organism: Pituophis catenifer annectens (assembly GCF_029215685.1). NCBI lineage: Eukaryota > Metazoa > Chordata > Lepidosauria > Squamata > Colubridae > Pituophis > Pituophis catenifer. The sequence goes on from NW_027256886.1 coordinate 29,848,912, forward strand.
GCGCTGCTGGCTGGGGGATTCTGGAAGTTGAAGTCCACCCATCTTCAAGCTACCAAGGTTGAGAAACACTGACCTAGGGCATCCTCTTTGTTCTCATTGTCTGTGTTCAGCTTCTCCAGTTGGAAAAACTATAGTTCTAAGTGCTTTCCTTCAATCTGCTTCCTACAAAAATAATTATTCATTTTTTTTCTCTTTTTCCTTTCTATGAGGTGAGAAATCTCATAGCTGCAAGGTTCTATCACAGTAATATGATTTTAAACTTCCTTAATAAATCCTCCATGTTCTTCTGAATCTTAAGCATCTGTTTGTAATTGCCTGGATGTACCCGCTCATGCATACTTTGATAAATATGAACCCCAGTGAACAAATTAGAGGATCTTCCCATACATCTGTCACATATTTGAAAATATAGTCCTTTTTTCTATGACCTTTTTCATTTGATAGGCTAACTGTACTTTCAATATTCCCTTATAAGGTTTATTTACATACTGCTGACTGTCTTTATTAGTCTTTACTGAACTTACTCAAATTTGCCTCCGTCATTTTTAAAGCAGAATACCCAGAACTATTATATAGTTCTGAGGAGAGGTATTAAATACAACTAGTACTTTCAAGGCTGTATGAAGGGAGACTTCACTGCAATACAGATGAATTATATATCTGCAATTTTGGTCTGTGACCGTAAATAAATTAATTATTATTATTATTATATCTGCAATTCTATATCATCATCATCATCATCATCATCATCATCATCATCATCATCATCAATATTTAAATCTGATAGCCTGACCCCAAAGCTTATGATTTTGATATGTTAAGTCTTTATTTTTTTAACAAAATGAAAGGTTTATATCCCAAGTTCCTTCTCACATTGTTGTTAATATGGCATTACTTAAGAGTATTCTTTCCAAAATATCTTCATTTCCTTCTCTTAAGCTAAAGGACTTCTGGAGAAACATCTACAGACATTCCAATGAACTTCAAAACAGTTTTAGGATAAAGTCTGAGCCCACATTACACTCTTCTGATTGATTATGCAAGGATTAATTTAACTACATTAAGATATTGTTATGGACAATTTAACTCCTTATAGTTTATATGAAACAATGGTTAATAAACCACACTGCTGAGAATATTTATAACTATAAACTTTGGAGTTATCCCTAAGCACCCACATAAATAAATTATTCAAACCTCTGTTCCATTTCAAGGATTTCAGTTCATCCAACTCAATTCATTTTAATAATTACCCTGAAATAAACAGATAGAGGAACTTTTAATTTTATCTAGATCTTGCCCAACTTGTTTTATCTTCTTTGTTTCATTTATAACTAAAATAGTGTTCCTTGCTTTAAGACATCTAATGAACTCTTCAAGTATTAACAACATTGCAGTTAGATGGACAAAATATAGTTATAAGGAATTACGCGACTGAAGTTAATTTCAGACTTTTTAGGCATAAGAAGAAAAGATTTCCTCCAAACTCAGTATAACAGTCTCATTTCCTGCAGGATTTGAAGCTTCTGTGTTACATTATCTAGAAGCAAAGCTCACTCAATGGCCAACTGCCCACAACTGCAATATGTCCATCTGAAACATATGTCAGGAAGCAAAGAAAGTTTGTGGAGTGATCAGCATTCCTCCCCCCCCCTCCCCAGCCTCATTTTAAGCAAAACAAATTTCAAAGCAAAGGGGCTGGAAAGGGAACCAAAACAAAAATTGCTTTCAATGAAATGAATGACGTATTCTTCTACTATGTCTGTAGAAACCAGGAAACATTTGGATTTTATTCTCAGTTGGATGCAGTCCATGAAAGTTCAGTTAAATGTAAGTCCTTAAGCAAATGAAATTCATTTCCTACCCATGGCCTGGCAAAATGGACTGTGTGTTTTCCAGATATCATTAGTAATGAATCTTCTTCAGCCAAGCTAATTTTTCCTTTTGACTGGTCTTTAATCTTTGTCATTTAAAATGTGTGGATTCAGATGCTATCTCTATAGTGATGAATATAGTTGACCTGGCAAGCCTTCATTAATGAATATGTGAATGTTTAAACCAGGAAGAGAGATAATCCAAGGCCTTGCTTTTTTTGATATGCCTCTCCCAACTTGGAGGAAATCTGGAAATCTTCCAATAATGGATAGAATGTAATTTAAATGCACTGTTTTCTTGTCAACATTTTAATTAGTTCTTTTCTTTATGACAGAGGATTTCCAGTAATTTGCCAAATTTCCTTAGCTGTTATGGTTATGAATAAACATGCTGTTGCAGTTATTTTTCATTTTTGATCCATGCATTGCCTTTTGAGTTTATAATTATTGTATTGTTAATTTACATTATATTGTCTTCCAGTATTTGAAAACGGTTGCAACTATGATTGTATTCAAAAGCAATAATGCAATGTGTATCATGTTATAATGCAAATATGAAATACGTATTTACATCAGATGTTGGAATGAGAATATGTACAGTAGCAGTAAATTTTGTCTTGATGTTGCAACACATGTATCTCCATTATACTGTAAATTCTAAGGCCAGTTATGTTGACCTCCTGGTTTTGGGGTGCTTAATAACAAGATTGATGTCAGTGTTCCCAGGTAGACTAGAAACATGACCAGATGAGCTAATTCTACTTTATTTACATTAAAAGTATTTTGCATTTGAAAGTACAAATATCCCATTATTTCCTTTACAGTTTGAGACTTGGAGGAGCCATTTTCTCTGCTCCTTATAGAGCTGTGGGCTATGCCATTTTTTACCTGACCATTCTCTAGGCAGCATTTCTTTGCCTTGGCGGTCCAGGTTTTACTCTCAGACTGTTACTTTAAAACCAATTTCTGAAAGTTTCTCCTTGAAGAGCATCTGCAAGATTTAATTGACATAAAATGTAGCAGTTAGACTGCTAATTACTGCAAATCTGATACCTGAAATTGAAACATATATATAAAAAAACAAGAACAATTGCTTTCTAAACTCAGATCAAAATAAAGATTTTAACACAGACATTACCATATTGTCTAGACAATATGTTTGGAGACCCCTGGTCTAGACCCTAATTGTCTAAGGACCTATCTATATCATTATTAGGATTTTCAGAAGTGGCTGTTTTAAAGATACCATTGCACAGAGAAATGTATTTATCAAGTAGCCAGAAAAAGCATTTTCCTTCGTGACTGAGGAATGAGCTTTCTTCAGAATTAATACCAATCCTTACTCTTTCAATTTTTCATAAGCAGTTTAATTTGACTTTGTAAACTCCATTTACTAGTACTAATATTGATTTACTGTTATTTTAATATTTTTATATGGTTTCATTATTAAATTATGCTTTTCATTTATCTAATCTGTTGCCCTGGTTATATTTGTGGGAAGGTAGGTAAAGAAAGTTTCTAAATAAGTATCACTGGAAACCAACTCTTCTGATTTTTTTTTCTTTTGGTATTTCTATTAACTCAAAAAATATTTTAGGAAAGTAAACATGTTTTGACAGTCTGCTTCAGTGAAAGAGTTGATGGGCTATTAGCATGGCTTCTGGAACAGATTTGCATTCCATATATATGTTATGAATCCACATTATAGGCAAGTGAAATGTCATATAAAAATACATTCTTCAACAGCAAGAGAAGAAAATATATATTTTCCAGTTCCAAAACTTGTTTGCCAAGTTTTAGCTCAAAGCAAATTTTTATGGCTGAGTTACAAACCTCTGAAAATAAGGGTTTATAATGGAAACACTGACACAACACCGGCTATAGTGGCACAGATGTGGCCGTTATAGTATGCACTAGAAATAGCAAAGAAGATTAGAAATGACATTTTGGATACGGGGGCCTTCCTTGGGCTTTGGGAAACTTAGTTTGGGTTCTATTTATTTTCCCCCCTACCCCTAGAAAAAGGCTTTCCCAGGTGGAATGTTATCTCTAATCCCATTTTCCATTTCTGTCATGTGTTTAATTAAATCCCTATTATTATTTCATAAAATGTATTTAGGGACATTATAGTTTTTCCAGTTTAAAGTATTTGATATTGTTACAGATCTGTTCCTTCCCCATTTCACTTCCATTGTGAGTCTGATTTCAAAGGACTGTCCAAACGGCTTCAGCTTAAAGAGAAAGAGAAAACTCCGAAGAAGTGAGAACAGGAGTCATTAAAATGGCCATCCATCATTAGAGCTTGAAAAGCAGATCTGAGTGCACATGCTAGTCACTTATTTTTCACCCTTAACTTCCTTTAATGGGGAAAGGTAAAGGGCAGCGTGTGTGAAATGAAACCTACAAAGCTATATGTATTTTTTAAATTATTCTTTCAAAACAACAGACGATGGAAAGGAATTATGTACAGGGAGTTTGGGATTCTGTTTGCTTGTTAATAAAATAATTCTCCCAAACTGAAGAGAACAGGACCATATTTGGTGTGAGGGGAGAAGCCAGCAAAAGAAATATTAGCCAGGGACTACGGAGTAAAAAACAAAATAAAACCCCAAATTACCTAACTGCAATCCTATGTAAGAAGAGTTGGGCCATAGAGTGACCGATGCTGCCTGCTGTTTTCTAATCCCACCTTCCTTCTCCTGCACAGTCATGTGACACAGAGCAAAAAGCATGAAGCCTGTCCAATCTTCTCAATATGCACAAACATATGAGCATTGCTGGTAAAGAGGTTTGAAAGAACTCCAGAAGCCATCCTTTGCATTCTCATGTATTATGAATACAATTACCTTTTCATCAAATTATAGTTCTTTCAAATCTCAAATTTAACCAATAAATTAATGAAATATAACATGAACTTGCAGAAAATATTTTTTGTTAATTTGAATTATTCATTACTCTTGAGTTGATAACTTTTTATGCCTTCATAATAATCTCTTAGTAAAATTATTCTTATCTGGGATATGTCATACAGTGAGATGGTTATTTTTTTTGTGTGGAAAGATTTTTTAAAAAAGAAACATACTCAAAATACAAGAGAAGGAACTGTTGTGGTCTGCCAGCAGCCTGCGGAGCTGGCAGTGGAGTCAGACAGTGAGGAGGCTGGGGAAGAACATGGGCCAGTCCTGGAGTCTGGGGAAGGCTCAGATGAGGGCTCTGCATCGGAAGCAGAGATGGGGCCAGGGCCATCCGGGAGTTATGCGCGGACTCTGGAGCTTCCAGAGTTGGATATCAGAGAGGCAGAGGAACAGGAGGAGCCTGTTACCAGTGCGCACATGTGCAGAGCTGCCAAAAGGCAGGAACAGTTAAAACTAAAGGGACGACTCGGGAGTAAGGCGTGGAGATGGCCCCTCCCATAAGGTTTAAAAGAGGAGCAAAGACATGTGGGCCTTTTGCAGGAAAGCAATGTTGTTAATTCTGTTCCCAGTCAGCATCTCTGTTTGATTCTGAAATGTATTAGCTAAGGACCTAAATGTATTAGGAAAAGGCCACTCAAATGCTTGAACTCTCATTAATAAAATGTTGTTATAACCAAACAAAAACAGACAGCATAAAATGTATAGCATATACTTCTGCACATTTACCCAGCAAGTAAGATCCAAAGGAATCTGATATTGAAGTGGGAAAAGTTATACCATGGGACCTTGGTAAATTGTAATGCAATGGATTTTTCACAAATTCATGGAGGAAATAAACATGTTCACTTTTATAATATGGCACAAGCTAGGTGGCATCTGGATTGAGCAGTGAGTGTAGGACAATCCAAGTGGCTTTACAGTTCAATGATAGAGAACATTACCAGAGGCATGATTTGATTTTCATTGACCCTATCTAGAGATATAGGAAATTAGAATTCATAGCAGTTGAAAAGTGGAATATAGGGAAGAGAAGGAAAAACATATACAAAATAGTACTGATTTTATGTATATAAATCCAGAGATAATTGTCAATGAAACTTTAGATTTCAATTTAGATTTTTCTTATATTCTAGATTAATTATATTTAGAAAGTCATTAGCTAAAAATTATCCAAATTCTAATCAAAAGTTTCATAGGAACAAGAGAATTTTGAATATCAGTAGAATGGGGAAAAAACTATATTTCAGATTATGTTAGCTTCCCTCCCTCTCTGCATGTTATAGTCAATAATGTTAATTTCCATAACAATATTAAAATATTGCAAAATTATATGATATGGGTCTATGATCCTCAAAAACTACTTACAGAGTTCAGCAAGGCACTCAACAGAACTGATTATTCGGAAAATCCCCAAGCGCTGTTTGAAATCTCTCCAGATCCATCCAGTAACTAATGAAGCAAATCCTTTGTGGGAGCACACATTTTATAATCCTTTTAAAATTAAATAAAATATTGCATATATTGTATACGTAACTTTTAACAAAATAGGAGGTGGAGATTTACCACATATTAAAATGGAATTATAATGAATATAGTTAATTTATAAGCAAATAACTTTAAGTGCGAAAGAAAATCAAAGCAGGCGTCATAGCGATGCTGTTATTCTAAAACTATGTAGAGGTCTACACATCCTTTTTATTTAGTATCTTTATGCAATGATTGTCATTTGTGATTTTTTTTTTTGCAAAGTCTTTCAAACCTTATATACCAGAGAAATATGACCAACATTTACAAGCCTCAACTGTGAGCTTATTTCTTGTTGTTTTAATTTAATTAATTGTTTAAATGAATTTATATTATTTTTTGTTGTTGTGTACCCAGTTCTTTCTCTCAATTCTGTCCATGGTGCACTGGCTTCCAGTACATCAAACAAGAGTCAAGTGCTACTCTTTTGCTGTACCAGACGTACAGAGACAGCAAAAATTTCCTAAGAATATGCAATCCTTCATAGATTTCTATAGTGCCATGCAAAGTAGTTTTAATTCTATAGACTGCTACTTCTCAATTTTGGCAACTTTAAGATGCACAGACTTCAAATCCCAGTATTCCCCAGCCAGCAATAGGTTGAGAAACACTGATGTAGACAACATTGTGATGAGCAGTTTTTACTGTGGAAATTGAACATTGGAATAGATGCCTTTGCGGTCTACAATATTGTCAAAATTAGCTTTCTATTGCAGATTTGATTTTAAAAGGAGGGAAAAATTTCTCTTTGGCTGAATGATCCTAGTGATAGAGCTCAGATGATTAAACATAATGTTATAAGAAACAGCAGCATATCTGGATAATTGAACCGAATTAAATAAGTAATTTGAGTAAGATTAGCACTTTAAAACTAAATATTTTACCATGCATAATTTATATAATACATGGCATGCTTTGTATATTGCTAAAATGTCATTTATCGTTTCCATGGTTTACATATGGCAGATCTTCTTCTCAGTTTTTACTTTAAAAAGCTAAATTGTTACTTAGCAAAAGACGTGTTAATTTGCCAGATTTAAGTTTGTACTATATAGTGTAACTTATTATTTGGATTAATAAATGCCAGATTTTATGCATACTGAAAACTTGACTTCGTGAACAATTTCACTTGGTAGATTTGGAATCCTTTAACAATTTGGATGGTTTTAGGGTCAAACTATCTAGGAAAATATGGAATCCCTTCTTTTATATATATCCTCTTACGAAATTAAGCTGTGCAATTGTATGTTAACATAATTTCGTCCTTAAAATCATGTTCAAAATTTCTTTATTATGCACAAAAATAGATGTATCATGTAAACTATCAAAAAATATAAAAAATGTATTTGTCCTGTGAAAAATTCAAACTCTGTACCATCTCTTTTCCATTTTACAAAGTGACTCAAAAAATTAGCAGCACACTTGTTAACAGGACTTTTACAACTGCTTCAATAAGTCAGCTGCATACCATTTAGAATTTCTTGCTGGTACTTTGATGTAAAAGTAGTAAAATGAACTCTTTTCTTCTATGTCTGAAAGGTGCTTTTTCAGGAGGCAAACTCTTGTTTTTTCTTTTGAAGACATTTCACTTCTCATCCAAGAAGCTTCTTCAGGTCTCACTCGGTGGTGGGGAATGGAAAGATTTATTTCTTGCAAATATTTGTTGATTTATCTGTACCCTCGAGGTGATCTGAATCAGAGTGGAAATGGGTGAGGAACCTTCTTGGGACTGTGTTGTATACAGAAGTTAGGAAGTGTTGTACCTCTTCCTTTCAGCCCTCTAGAGCAGGGGTGTCAAACTTGATTTCATTGAGGGCCACATCAGGCTTATGTTTGACCTCAGGGGGCCAGAGTGGGCATGGCCAGGGTGGATGTGGCCAGCTTGACATTATTGTGTCGGGGGCACCTGTAGTGACCCGAGGGCTCTGTTAGTGAAAATGGGCACCCGAGCTCCGTTTTCGCTGCCACGGCCTCCTGCAACCCTCTTCCAGCAAAAATTGAGCATTTTCACTGGTAGAAGCACTGTGGGTAGGTCCTTCGCTATTTCCAGGATGGCCCCACGGGCCAGCTCTAAGTACCTCATGGGCCAGATCTGGCCCCTGGGCCTTGAGCTGGATTTCCCTGCTCTAGAGGGAGGGCTGTTCAATTTTAACATCTTTTTCAAACCTGTGGTCAAACCAAAAACCAAGAAAGCCCAGCTGCCTTTTGAAAAGCACCTTTGGGACAACCATGATCCTGGATGATTGAGTATCTCCATAGATGTTTTGGGCAAGGCTATTAAAACTAACACTGATTGATAGGTATTTTGCCCTAGCTAAATTATTTACATCTTTCAGTAAGACTGAGTGGACTTAGTTTAGAGCAGCAGTAGTTCTAGAAGTTGTTCTCTAAAATGGAGTCAATTGGAGTCAAATCTAACACTCTATGTCATTTCAAAGCTACATGGGGAATATATTGTCAACACATTTTGACCATAGGAGGCTAACAATCACCAAATTCTGCATGATGACCAGTCTGTCTTCGGATAGGGTTCTTCCACCAAGAGGTTATGCGTCTTTAAAATGTGGCACAGAGATATTCATATTCTTCTAGTTCTATAGTAACAATATGCAGCTTTTGTGGAGTTTAAATGTGTATTTTATTTAGTACCAAGACAATGGCTGTTGTGGATATTAGCCTACACTTCACTTGGTGAGAAACCATTATTTCTTTTAAAAGGGTACATGAAGAAACTCCACTTCAGGGCTGTTGTGGAGTACTAGTTCAATTACATGTTTATTTTTTTTTTTACAAAAGGAATGAAATAGGGTTGTGATTGGCTCATTAGTATATAAATAATCTTATAAAAATTATTTGGAATCTAATTTGGAAATTAATAGAGTTTGCTGAGGTATGCTTTTTCTTTTTGTGGCTTCAGGTAAGTTTTTGGTTTCTGGTGAGTGCAGTTCAGTGGTGGGATTCAAAAATTTTTACTACCGGTTTTATGGGCGTGGCTTGGTGGGCATGGCATGACTTGGTGGGCGTGGCTTGTGGGCATGGCAGGGGAAGGATACTGTAAAATCTCCATTCCCTCCCCACTCCAGAGGAAGGTTACTGCAAAATCCCCATTTCCTCCTGATCAGCTGGGACTTGAGAGGCAGAGAATAGATGGGGGCGGGGCCAGTCAGAGGTGGTATTCATCGGTTCTCCAAACTACTCAAAATTTCCACTACTGGTTCTCCAGAACTGGTCAGAATCTGCTGAATACCACCTCTGAGCATATTGATCCTAACAATCTGGGTCCTCGTTTTACTGACTTCGGAAGGATGAAGGCTGAGTCAACCTTGAGCCACCATGGCACAGTGATTAGAATGCAGTATTGCAAGCTATTTCTGCTGACTGCTGGCTGTCTGCAATTTGGCAATTCAAATCTCACCAGCCTCAAGGTTGATTCAGCCTTCCATCCTTCTGAAGTCAGTAAAATGAGGACCCAGATTGTTGGGGGCAATATGTAAACTCTGTAAACCATTTAGAGAAGACTGTAAAGCACTGTAAAGCAGTATATAAGTCTAAGTGCTATTGGTATTGCTATCGAGCCATAGCTCGAGAATCGAACTGCCAAACTGCAGGCAGCCGGCAAACAGCAAAAGTAGCCTGCAGTACTGCAGTACTGCATTCTAACTCCTGCACCACCACTGCTCTTATTCCCTTTCCCTTTTTTGTTACTTTGTATTTTAACATTTGATTCTGAAATTTAATAAATACATTTAAAAAAAAAAATAATAATTTGGAATCTGTGGGAGTACACTCAGCTGTTTATTCTTCAATGGCAGATAGGACCGTGCTAATATTATTGTAGCTGATGCTGCAGTGGTTCCTGCCCATGTATTAATTGGTTCAAGAAAGTCATTAATATTGTTGGTAACTTGCTCTAAAGGAGAACATCTTGTAATTAATTGCTGAAAGGTAAAGATTATGATCTTTTCTGAAAAATATGAGAAGCTGGAATGGAACAATTGTAGCTTTTTAAATTGTATCCAGGCATCTGGTTCATAGGCTTCACAGGAAATGTACTACCCGGTTAAGTAATACACTATTTGTCATTTTATTTTCTACTAGCTGTACCCAGCCACACGTTGCTGTGGCCCAGTCTGGTGCTTCCGCTGGGCTAAAAGAGCGAGGCTGAAGTTCCAAACTCTCCACGAACATTTGGTGGGCGTGGCCAACTCGACATCACTCACTTTCATCAGTCATATGACAGCCCCCGAGCCACGCCTACGCAGCTGGTGATTAGGGCAGTTGCTAAAAAACAATGGGAACCACAAAATCCTCCCTCTCTGTCTCCCCCTCTCTCTTTGTATCTCTCTATGTCTCTCTCTCTCTCCCCTCCTCTGTATCTCTCTATGTGTCTCTCTCTCCACCCTCTCTGTATCTCTGTATCTCTGTCTCTCTCTCTTCCCCCTCTCTCTGTCTCTCTCTCTGTCTCTCTCTCTGTCTCTCTCTCTCCCCCCTGTATCTCTCTATGTCTCTCTCTCCCCCCTCTGTATCTATGTCTCTCCTCCCCCCTCTGTATCTCTCTGTGTCTCTCTCCCCCTTTCTCTGTATCTCTCTCTCTCTCCCTCCCCGTATCTCTCTCTGTCTCTCTCTCGCCCTCTCTCTGTATCTCTGTCTCTCTCTGTCCCCCTCTCTCTGTATCTCTGTCTTTCTCTCTCCCACCCTCTCTCTCTGTATCTTTGTATGTGTCTGTCTTTCTCTCCCCTCCCCCTGTCTCTCTGTATTTCTCTATGTATTTCTCCCTCTCTCTATGTTTATCTCTGTCTCTGGCCCGGCCTCTTCTGCATCCCCCGCCATCGCCCTTACCTTTTCAGGCCAGGCCTTCGCAGCTCTCTGCACCACAGCATGTTATGTTAACAATATATTTGTTTCTACTCTCCTACCTATCTTAAGCTAGAGCCCATTACTTTAATTTACAACTATTTATATTTTATAGAATTATGAATTTCTATACCTAAGTTTCTATTGCTATGTTTGTAGCACTATATTTTTCTTATCTGGTTTTGATCTCTTTAAATCTTTCCAATTGAATCCAATCAATCTTTAATACAGGAAGTCCTTAATTTACAACCACAACTGAAACCAAAATCTACGTTGCTAAGTGAGAAATTTCTTAAGTGAGTTTTGCCCCATTTTACCACTATTTTTTGTTGCCACATTTGTTAAGTGAATCACAGCAGTTGTTAAATTAGTAACCCTGTTGTTAAGTGAATCTGGTTTCTCCATTAACTTTGCTTGTCAGAAGGTTGCAAAAAGTGATCACATGACCCAGGAACAGTGCAACCGTCATAAATGTAAGTCAGTTGTCAAGCAGTTGAATGTAAATCACATAACCATGGGGATGCTGCAATGGTCATAAGCATGAAAAATGGTAATAAGTCACTTTTTTCAGTACTGTTGTAACTTCAAATGATCAGTAAGTGAATTGTTGCAAGTCGAGGACTACCTGAGTCTTCTGTATCTGGACTGCTGATATTTTTTTTGTTGATATGTTTTGGAATTATACCTAGTGAAAAATTTGTGATTTAACTTTCAAAATTCATGTGGTAAAATGTTCATTTTCTTTCATGGCATTGCCAACATTTGTTACTAAGTGATTTATCTATCCTGGAAATTATTGATGGAGTGACATTTCACAACCAGTCTCTTTTCCACAAAATTCCCTTCATCTGTGCTTCCTATAAGTATTCAGATATATATGTGCAAATGCCCATTTTTAGACATTTCATTCAGTAAAAACACAACTGCAGCTGTGGTGTAATATGTTTCTTCAGAGAACAGAGCAACAATTTTTAAACATGTAAATGTATGTGCTACCTGAGTCTTCTGTATCTGGACTGCTGATATTTTTTTGTTGATATGTTTTGGAATTATACCTAGAAAAATTTGTGATTTAATTTTCAAAATTCATGTGGTAAAATGTTGGTGTGTTGGTTTTACGTCCAGCAGGTGGCGCTGTTTTTCAATGTTTTTCAATGTTTGTCAATGTCTTTCAATATTTTCCAATGTTTTTCATGTTTTTACCTGACACAGGTGTGACATGTATATAATATAGGTATATAAAAACACGTCCGTAGTCGACTGCAACATTATGTCAAAATTTGAAAGCAATCGGTGAAGAACTTTCGGAGATGTGCGGTTATGTACAAACGGACATTTACATTTTTATTTATATAGATTATGATTAGTTGATGTTGGGTTTTACATAATGCAAGAGTGAGCTAGATCCTGCTGTGTATTAATTATTCATTAAAATTGTTTTAATTATCTATATATGCCAGAGGCTTTACTAGGTTGGATGCTTATTTTTTAATAAAAAATTGAAACATAAATAATTAGATTCCTAGCATATTAAAAGGAAAAATACATTGCTGAAACACAATATATGTAACTGGCCATAAAATAAATACAATAGTTACTACAATCATTGATAGCCATCCTCATGTATATTTTGCTGGGTTACTTTCTTTCTAGGGCGATGTTCGCATGCCCGCAGATATGGCTCCAAGTGCCACCTGTGGCACGCGTGCCATAGGTTCGTCATCACGGAACTAGACAAAAGAACAGTTTTTTTCTGAACGCCATCACTCTGCTAAACAAATAATTCCCTCAACACTGTCAAACTATTTACTAAGTCTGCACTACTATTAATCTTCTCATCGTTCCCATCACCCATCTCCTTCCACGTATGACTGTATGACTGTAATTTTGTTGCTTGCATCATTTGTACCCTATGACTATCATTAAGTGTTGTACCTTTTGATTCTTGATGAATGTATCTTTTTTTTTTATGTACACTGAGAGCATATGCACCAAGACAAATTCCTTATGTGTCCAATCACACTTGGCCAATAAAAAAATCTATTCTATTCTATTCTGAAAGGCAATACTTTTGAAAACACTGTTGCAATATTTTCAGGATCAGACTCAATAAATTTAGCAAGAGTTAAAGATTTAAATATATCTTCTTTTATTTACATTAGGCATTCTATATTCACTGAATATTCACAGATAGAAGCAAGGAAGTGGGTGTATACAGCTCCTTATATATACAATGGGTGGAGCTAGATATGGGAGTGGTGAATTATGAATACATTAAGCAGTGAAGAATAAGTTAACCCCTGATACCCCGTTCATATACTATTTACACATTAGAGAATAAGGCATTTACATCTGACAAATCCCCCTCTAAATGCCGATTCGTTATGCAACACCAATTACATTCAGATTCAGGACAGTACAAAACATACAACTTAGAAGTTAAGTATTTATGCTGCTTAGAAGGTAAAGGTTTTGTCAATATGTCAGCTAATTGTTCTGAAGTTTCACAATGCACTGCTTTAATAAATCCATCCTGAGATAATTGTCTCACATGTTTAAATTTTATATCTATGTGTCTGGACCTTTGTCCAATGGCGTCAGATCTAGATATTTCAATAGCTGCCTTATTGTCTTCATGCATAACAAAAGGCAAAGCAGGTTTTTTCCAAACATCTGAGATCAAATCATTAAACCATACAAGGTTATTTGCAGCTTTAGATAAACAAACATATTCTGCTTCTGTCGTTGAAGTGGCCACTAATTCTTGTTTACCAGTGTACCAGTAAACTGGACAGTCATTTAAGAGGAATATATAACCAGATGTACTCTTTCTACATGAGATGTCTCCAGCCCAGTCCGCATCTGCGTAACATGTAAGCTTTGGTTCTTTATTATCGTTAGGTTCCAACATTAAACAAAAGTCTAGTGTATTTTTCAGATATCTTAATATTCTTTTAACAGCTTCCCAGTGGTACATTGTTGGCTTGCTGACATGTCTGGATAATAAATTGAGGGATAAAGCGATATCTGGTCTTGTCCAATTAGATATATAAAGAAGTGAACCTATGACTGATCTATAAAATGTGTTATCTTTGAATTCAGGGGATGATTCATCAGCATTTCTTAGAAAATCAGTCTGCATAGGAGTATCACAAGGTTTGGCATCACTTAGATTGCATTTGTTTAAGAGCTCTATGATCTTATCTTTCTGAGTAAGTTTGAATCCTCTTTTAGTCTTATTAATTTGAACACCAAGATATTTGTTTACTTTGCCTAAAGATTTCAATGAGAAATGTTCACTTAGCTTAGTCACAAAAGTTTCTCTTCTCTCTTTATGTTTTCCTATGTATAAAATGTCATCCACATAGATCAATACAAATTCTATGTAATCATCACCCTTTTTGACAAAGAAACAGTTATCAGCAGTGGTGGCATTAAAGTCCATGGTTTTAAGTACTTTTACTAAACAATCATACCATCGTTTACCAGATTGTTTTAACCCATATAAACTCTTGTTTAACAACCAAGTCTCATTCTTGTTTGTGTTGTCTTGTTTATTTAGTCCATTCAGTGAACCAGATTTTCTATCCTTTGAATTATCTCTGCCCCCTCTATTCTCTTTGTAATTTGGTGGGCTTCTATATCTATGTCTATCCATGGAAGACTGTCTATAATTGTATTTGTTTCTATATTCAGACCTATGTCTTTCTTTTGAAGTTTTGGGGCAATCTCTTCTATTGTGTTCCCTGGATCCACAGTTATGACATTTAAATGTTTCATTATATTTTTCTTGGAAAGCTACTTTCCTATATGGTTTGTGTTCTATGTGTTTGTTAGAACGATCCCTTCTTGAATTGTCTTCTGCTATTAATTTATTGGATAGACTTTCTATGGATAAGTATCCTAGATTGATTGTGTCTAAATGTGACATATAATTGTCCCATGATGGATCAAGTGAGTTGATAATAACACTTTTCATTGTTTGGTCTGAAATCACCTCCCCCCTTAAATGCAGTTCAGCTCTTATTTTGTTTAAAGATATTAAGTGCTCACTTATGGAAACCCCTGGTTTTATCCTAGATGAAAAGAAATCTTTAGACATCCTTGTGGTGGTAGCTACACTGTCACTGTGAAACAAATTGAACATGCATTGAATAATTTCTGAAACAGTCAGATTTTGCTTAATGCTGTGATACATTGCGGGAGATACACTAGATATTAATAAGAAAAATGCTCTATGGTGTAAACAGTCTATTTTTAGAGTCCAAGGTCTTTTTGGGGGACTAGTGATAAAAAACAGTAAGTTTTCCTTCATAAAGACAACCTGGAGCTGCTGATACCATTCTTGTAAATTAATGCCATCTATCCTTAGCTTTGGGAAGTCACTGGGTAAATTTCCGACATTATTAGGTCCATTACTTACAACCTGAGGCAGTCCGTGGTCTCGTAAATGCAGAAAGTCACAAAACGGCGTGGGGATGCTCGTAACGAGCCTGCATGGTCTTCTCGTCAATTCATGTCTTCCCGGACCGTCTGCGTAATCTTGCGCATGCGTGTTGTCCATTTCTTCCCTGGAGTCGTCATGAGAGGTTCTCCTCGTTGTGGCTCGCTCGCTCTGCTCCTACTCAGACGAATCGGTCTCTGGCTCGATCTTGGGAGTCCTGACGATGGCGGCTGCTCTTCCTCTTCTTTTGAGTGCGTTGGTGCTTGCTTCGGTCTGTGGCGTGGGACGGTATCGGCAGGGCTCTCTGGGTTCGGGCGTCGGCGCTCTCGTAGTCAGGATGGGAGCGGGCAGGTCTTGAGGCATTGGCTTGCTCGTTCGCTTCTTCGTTAGCTTTTTTGTAATTCTTAGTTTTGGCCCAAATGCAGCAAAAAGCGTTTTCATTGCTGATTTTATTTGATTGTTTGTTGAATCACCTTCACTTTCTGATTCTGATTCTTCTGAGGTGTTTGAATCTTCTTTTTCGTTTTCGTTGTCTGATAATGTTTTTCGTGCCAGAAATTTTGAATTGAGTTTTCTGATTGGCTCTGCTTCGCTCACCCTGGAGGTCTGTTGAAACCAAGATGGCTGCCATTCAAAATTTCGCGCGGGATCACCGTTTTTCTTCTTCACAATAATTTTTTCTGCAGTCATATCACTCACTATTTTTGGGTCTTTTGATTTTTCATTAGTGATGTGCTTCTCTCTCGCTGCTCCGCTGTTCTTCAGCATATCTTGGAGTTTCGCGATGAGGCTTTCATCATTCTTCTGGCTCTTCAATAGTTTTAATATCTCTGACCTGAGTTCGTTATTCTCTATTTCGATTTTCTCCTGATCATCATTTTCGTCTATTATTTCTTCGTCTTCAGTGGTGTATTCTTCGGATTCTCTCGAAATCGCGTTTGTGGATTCGTTGATTATTTCTTGTTCTGTTTCCATTTCTTTGCTGTATGCCCTGGTGTTGGGCCTATCTTTCTTAGACATTTTTAAGTATTTATTGAGTCAATTAACCATCCTCTGCTACCAGCTTGTTGCAATATTTTCAGGATCAGACTCAATAAATTTAGCAAGAGTTAAAGATTTAAATATATCTTCTTTTATTTACATTAGGCATTCTATATTCACTGAATATTCACAGATAGAAGCAAGGAAGTGGGTGTATACAGCTCCTTATATATACAATGGGTGGAGCTAGATATGGGAGTGGTGAATTATGAATACATTAAGCAGTGAAGAATAAGTTAACCCCTGATACCCCATTCATATACTATTTACACATTAGAGAATAAGGCATTTACATCTGACAAACACTATATTCCATTTAGTGTGAATTTCATATTTGTAGTAAAACACATCATTCACTTTCAGCCTGTCTTCCACAGGCTGGCAGCATTTGATAGGCAGTGAATGACATAGATATGAAGTAGGACCTGATTGTAGCTTTTCTAAACAATAGTGCTTGGATGCTGATTTTATTAAGGTTCACAAGCTTTTCTTTGGTAAGTGAATTGAAACATTTCTGTTCTACCTTCAAGGATTGAAGAATAATGGCTGCATTAAACTAGGGCGACATTCCTAGAACTTATAAAGGTTTATTTTAGCAATTTATAATAAAAGAAATATTGCTGTGATTCAGGAGATCTGATGCTCATATATAGTAGGTGCTACATTGGGCGAATAGAATTTGAAGCATACAGGCTGTCTGGTTGCCAATATTTTCTAGATGATGGATGAAGAACATTGAAAAATAGGGCACTGAGCTCAGGCTGGTTTTCTGTTCAGAGATAGACACATAAAATCTAGTTTTTCTGAATATTTTTCCCCTGCTGGTATATTTCTCTTAATACGAATAATTGATTTTGATCAACATTACTGCACCCACTTCTCCAATATTGCTGATAATGCTATAATGGCACTTACAATTTCTTCCCTGCAATTATTTTAAATACCAGCTGCATGTTCTTTCCCTTTGTGTAATACTGAACTCTTTTGCATCTCTCTAGTATTGCTTCAAACCCACACGTTCCTTTAGATAATCCTCAGACTATCCCAGACAGATAGCTATCCACCTTTTGCTTGAAAACCTCTATTGTTGCAATATCTATTATTCAGGAACGTACAGGGGTGAGATTGAAAAATTTTAGCAACTGGTTCTCTGCCCAGTTGCTGGGTGGGCATGGCCATGGGGGCATGGCCTACACACCTCCTGCACCATGTGGGAGGGGGGGCATTTTCACCCTCCCAGGCTCTGGAGGCTTTCCTCCAGAGGCCCTCCGGAGGCTGGAAACGTACCCGTTTCCGAACTTCTGGTACTTCCAGTAGTCCCATTTTTTGCTTTCCCCAGGCTTTGGAGACTTTTTTCGAGCTTCCAGGAGGGCAAAACAGCCTCCCCCAGGCTCCGGAGGGCCTCCAGAGGCCAGAAATAGCCCCATTTCTGGGCTTCAGAAACTTCCAGGAGGCCCATTTTTCGCCCTCCCAGAGCCTCCACATGGGCCCTGCACTTACCTGGCATCCAAAATGGGCTATGTGGAGACTCTTTGGAGGGGCAGGGTAGGGTGGGTATGGCCGGCCAGTCCTTTCAACTACTGGTTTGGCAAACCAGATGTAAAATTAGCATCTGGTTCTCCCAAACTGGTCCGAACCAGCTGAATCCCACCCCTGGGGACATAGATTGTTCTATTACTTAATATCTCTTATTAATCCTCCTATTTTGATCTTGGAACCCTCTGTAAAGCTTCCACTCACTGATTATTTTCTTACCCACATTTTCCCGTGTGACATCTGTCCAAGTCTTGAAGTCCTATCAGGTCCCACCTTAGCCTCCTCTTCTTTAAGATATATTTCCAATTTATTTAATAAAAGATATAAACTCCCTGTTTGCTTACTTTTGATTAAATTAAACTGTTTTTGCAAATATTTCAAATAGGCAACACTGCAATTTTTATTTATATATTATATTTTAATCTATAAATATTGAAATAAATATGCATATTCCCAAAGCCTAAATATTTTCTGGGAGGAATCAAAAGGTGAAAGGTAATTAAAATCTGTGATTAAGGCCTCTGCCTCTGCAGAGCCATGATCCTGTAGCTCTGGTCCAAAATCTTTTCCTGTGAAAAAGAACTCCAATTTCACCAAGGAGAAGCTTTTTCATGAGCTTTCTCCCAATGTAGTGTCTTTCAAATGTGCTGCATTTATATTCCCATCATCTCCAGTTAAAATGTTGCCTCGAAATAATAGGAGATGCAGTCCAATACATCTGGAGAGCACCAGCTAGAGAAAGGCAAGTATTTGTCTATATTCAACAAACAGATGTTCAGAAAACTCCTGAACCTTCCCTTGTGTTGGACTGAGTATTTTAGCAGAGATTCTCTTTAAGATTCTATCTACACATCACGGTATTATCAAATGTCTGGACAAGTATTACTTGTGCAATGCTGTGGAATGTTTGAATACAGGCTACAAGTAGACAGTTTCTCTCCGCCCTGCTTTGTCTGACATCTGCATACAAAACAGACTTGGAAGCAAGAAGAGGTATATATTTTGCTTGCTGTTAATCTTCAATTACCTAAGGACGCCATCTTGCATTCACTGTGGACATTGTTTGCTTATTGCTTTTCATTTAATACTACATTATGTTAATATAAAACAACAACGTAACATACCTAATATTAATTTATATTCCTGTTATGAAACTTTTGTGAAAGCCGCTAACAAAAGAAAAACTGGATTTGTTCATGGAGCTGCAGAAGTACCAGTAATGAAAGTGAAGCCGCAGTCTCTTGTTAAAATGAATAAAACAGCTTCACCAGTGGTAGTGAACATGTGTGGAGAAGTGGGAGGCCATTAAACTGACTGGAAAATATAACGCTCCTTACATTAATGAAAAATTTAGTCAGCTTTCTGTTGTTCAAAGTGACTGGCACATCCTTTCCTCTGTCCTTTTTAAGCTATGGTGGTTGTCTGAATCAGAGATAAACTATGTGGTCTAAGGCAAGTATCAATTAAATTAGGGGGTGACGTGATAAATCAAAAGATCAGATATGCTGTTGAGAAAGCAGCCAAAAATAAAAGGCAGCTGGAAAGGCAAGTGTAATCCCCTGCCTTTAATGGGTTAGCAAGATTGCGGAAACAAAGCCTGAGTTAGTTATTTATACAAAAAACAAAAATTCCCTACTGGTTATGCAGGACATCTGATTTAGTTGAGCTAATAATCTGCAGTTTTTGTTTCCATGTTACATATATTTCCTGGATGTCTGTGGAATCCAGACATAGGACCAGAAAGAACAATGGCCAAGAGAATGAGCATATTCATTTTTATATCAGAAAATATTATAACCAGTCTTCCTATATCCTGGCTTTGCTGCAGTGACATCTCTTAGAGCAGTGTTTTTCAACCTTGGTAGCTTGAAGTTGGTTTGACTTCAACTCCCAGAATCCCCCAGCCAGCAGCGCTTCTGGGAGTTGAAGTCCACCCATCTTCAAGCTTCCAAGGTTGATAAACATTGTCTTAGAGGAATTTGTAAATTATCCCCTATTCAATTCAGCAGTTAATTCTGGAAGAGCTGGATCCTAAAAGACAAAGATTGTTTTCATTTAGGAATGTTTAGACAGAGCAACAAATCAGCAAGCATGTTGTGGATTATGGAATCTGAAATCCCTTATATTTCACAATCATGAACCTTTCCATTTGACAGAGAATTCCATTATGCTTTTCTTCAAAAATAGCCATATTGAAGAGAACATTCCTGTTCCTTCTGCTCTACCCAGCACAGGTGAAGAAGTGCTAATTAAATCTTAGAATAGGAGTGGCTGAGGAATAAGAATTCCCTAGCAACCATATACTGGCAGAGATGCTGCATAATTACCATAATATTTGAATACTCAAGAAAACTCAGTGGATGCATACAAAGAAGCTTTTCTGTTACAGCTGTAGAGGAAAAGGTCTTGCTGGAATAAGAAGCGGGGCTGCCAATCATTTCTTGGCTAGGTACAATATTTAAGAGGGAATGTACTTGTTTGAAAGCATAGGATGGAAGAATGTCCTACATCTTATTGGTGTCAGTTGCTAATATGACTGTTATAGCACAATGAGAAGAATGGTGTTGAACTTAATAGATCTGCCCCTTTCACTCATCCTGTCATATATATTCTTTGGGAGGGAGAAAGAACTTTGCCTTTTACCTAAAGCTTCCATGTACTATTGTAAAGTTCCATATAAGGGGAGATCTAACTGTTCCGTGCTGCAGATTTTTACCCTATTATTGGATGGTAAGGAAAAGTTCAGCCAAACATTAGCAGGAAAATCAAACTTTGCAGGATAACGGGTACAATGTCATGATCAGAACTTTGTGCCTTTTCTATGTCCATGTGACATTGGGCAGGACTTCCATCATGGATTCAGGACCTCTATCTGCTGCTGCCAGCTAGGGAAAAGCTCTTTTCTCTTCATTTTTTGTCCATAGTAAAATTCTAAGTAAGGATATGGTGTTTATCTTTGACAAGACCAGCCTGGTTCCCAAGTCTGGCCAAGATTGGACTCATAACAGGCTCAAATCCATGAATGATATCAAATTAATTAAATTGCTTTTTAAAAAGAACAAAAGTAAACTACAAATGGATTCCTAGCAAGTGGCAAATAGGTGATTAGTAAGTAAAATATGATGTGTAATATAATGAACTGGCAATGTCTATGGATGAACAAATATGTATTTTTACTAAGTTCACTTAGTTTTCACTAAGTTTTTAAAGCATAGGATTGTTTCCTCTTATCATTGGATGAGCTTGCACATAATCTGAAAATGGAGATGGGGGTGAAGAATGGCTTCACCAGAATCTGATTAGTCAAGAGTCAATAGGACTTGATAATACAGGTAGTCCTTGACTTTTTGACTATTTGTTTAACAACTTTTCAAAGTTACAGTGATTGTTAAGGAATTTGCAGAGCAACCCCTGAGTAGCAAGGGTGTGCACATGAAAGCAATTGAGAGCAGTTGCAAATAATCACAGCCAACACACAGATACACTGAGTTGTAATAAGTAATAGTAATAAGGCACAGTCCAATAAACAGTCCAAGTCATACACAGATAAAGCAGTATATAGTAAAACAATAGTCCAGGGATATTCCAATAACAAAGTCTTCTTACCAATCGTCGTAGTCATACACAATAAACAGTTGCAAACAGTAGCAAACACAGCAAATAGCAGTAAAGAACAGTAATGATCAGCAAAGAGCAATAATGGTCAGCAAAGAGCAACAAACCATGTTTCAAGCTGCCTCTTAAGGACATTGGCTACAGATCTAACCAATCAGGACACAGTATGATGCAATACAGCAATATAGTCTTAAAGTTATATTGAGGGTTTATTTATTGCCAACCCAACAAGTTAGGAAATTATCCTAACTTGTTCTATCCTATCCAATGACTGAAAAAAGTGACTTACAACCTGTCCTCACATTTATGACCATTGCAGCATCCCCATCTGATCAAAATTTGAGGGCTTAACCCTAACCCTAACTTATATAAGGATTGTTATTTTAGTAGGATGTTTTATGATAGACTGTCCAGAGGTCTTCAGAATTGGCAGCATAACAACATTGTGATGGATGATAGATAGATGATGATAGATAGATAGATAGATAGATAGATAGATAGATAGATAGATAGATAGATAGATAGATGGATGATAGGGAAAGATAGATAATATTGGGGTACATATAAATAAAGTAAGACAGAACAAGATGAGTTGATCAAATTGAATCAAGCAGATCACATAAATCAGACTGTATGAAGAAAACCAGTTTACTAATTTTGGAAGTTTTAAGGAAGCAATAATGAAGATGAATGAAAAATGATGTCTTAGCAGACGAAGCCTGAAGATTTAAAAAGTCAGACAGAACTTTGTCTTTCAAATGTTTAATTTCAGCTTCATTGATAAAAATACTGAGGTTGTTTTTATGCACGGAAATATAGGAATAAACAAATGTGACACATTTGGAGATCGAAGATGATAAGAGAAAATAATCAGAATGGCAGGTGTGTAAGGACTACTAAAGTGGAATAGTTAATGCTTCATTGAATTTGATCATTTTTGCTGGAATAGTAAACTTGGAAGTAGGATATAGCAAATGAAGAATACAGATTTGGATAGTGATCTGGATACTGACACACAATTGATTCCAAATTGGGGTATATTTTATTTAAAAATATCAAGTAGGTACCTCCATTTTATGCTTTCTAGGGAAGTGTAGGGACTAATGGCAGTCAATAATTCTTTTACAGTTGGCTATTTCAGTACCTGTGACCTTATATCAAGTATGTGGACTGTAGCTCATTGTCTATAACCAAGCAGACAATAGCTGTCATACTGAGTTTATGTTAAGATCACTAAATCCTGTGATCAAATGAATAGCAAGCATTGTGTTAAGCATCATGCATATCCAAATTGTACAGACAGAAAAGCACATATATTTTCAAAAGTTAGAGCAGGGATTCCAGAAATATTCTGCCTCTCTTATTTTATACTCTCGAGTCAGAAGATATACTTATTCCATTCACAACTTTCTGTTTCATAATCCTCCAAACTTCATTTTTCTTACATATACAAAAACCACCTCCTTTTATAGATACTCAAAAATATAGAAGAGACATCTAGGAGGTAAATCGCTGCTACTGGTACCATTTTGTTAAATGCATTTAAGTCAATGAATTTAATACAGCTCAATTAAGTTATTTATACCATACCAACAACATTAAATTGATGTGTCATCTTTAAAATTGGGAATAAATGATACTCTAAAATTAATATATTCCTCCATCCCAAATGCTAGGTCGAGGCTTCCAGAGGGAAAAAATGAATGAATAAAGATGGCTCTATGAAAAGCAGAACTGATGACCATGGTGGAATGAAAAGCCAGCAAATAGATCAGCTCTTTGATAATTCCTATCTAGACAAGGAGAGCACTTGAGAACACTCACAAATGCTCCAGACAGCTGTTCCTCATGAAGTGGATTTAGAACTCTGGGAGACTAGGAAATAGTTGACAAAGGAGTGCTTGCTCAAACCATGATCGGTATCTTGAAAATGAGAGAGCCTTGGTGGCGCAGCAGACTAAACTACTGTTAAAGAAGCACTTAGCTGCCAGTTGCCTGCAATTACTGCGAGGTCAATTCTCACCAGGCTCAAGATTGACTCAGCCTTCCATTCTTTCGAGGTAGGTAAAATGTGGATCCGGTTTGTGGGGGCAATAAGCTGACTTTGTATACCGCTTAGACGGGGGCCAAAAAAGCCCTACTAAGCAGATATATACAAAAGTATGAAGGCTATTGCTTAATGCATTTTAAGCTGCCCTGAGTCTCTGGAGAATAAATAAATAAATAAATAAATAAATAAATAAATAAATAAATAAAATAAATGACTAATTTGGATACGTTCTTTTCTAACAATTTTAAGGAACTGCTCATTAACTGCTTTTCAGCTGTTAGAAATGCTTGGATTAATAAATTTGACAGTAATGGGTAAATTCTTTAATCCTTAGCAAAAAAAAATGTTTTATGTACAACTTCTAACATATTTTAACATTGGACATATTGAAGGGTATTTTTGAACAATACACTCAAAATAATTGTTTATGACTTAAAAATTAAAAGATATATACAACAATAAATTATGAAAGTGACATGGATAATTTTCCTACATTGGATTTGCAAAACAGTCTGTTAAAGTTTTGAAAAATCTCCTGACAAGAAGCAAAGAAAAAGTGAAAAAAAAATAAATTTCAATGACATTATTTGAAGGGACTAAAGATTAAGATTGTTAATCTTAACAAAGGAATAGAAAATTGGTTAAAGGTTAATAGACCTTTGCTGATACTAGAACTGAAATGATGATATTTTATGGATTTCTTTATAGATAAAAAGAAGATGCCATTTGTTATATTTTAAGAGGATGTGATAAATTACTAAAATTGTTTATATTTGTTGAGATGAAGATAGGAAGTCTTTTTTATGTATTTATTTTTTTCTTTGCTATATTCATACTTTTTCTCTTTTCTCTTTTTCTTTTCTGCACCTTTTACTCTTTTTACTCTTCTATTTTTTAGTTTGTATTACCTATTACTATTATAATTAATAGTCTTTCATAAAATTGCTATATATAAAAAGCAAAGGCTAGAGTAAGCCAAAGAAAACCAGGAAGAAATTGTTGTCTGGAATTTCACATGACCAGAAAGCTGTAATTTGGGAAGATGTACAGTATCTTTGACATAACTTCCAAATGAAACAATGTAAACTTTTGTTTTAATCTGTCAAAATGTTATGCTTCCTGAAATCAATTTATAAAACCAAAAACTATAAAAATACAAAAATACAAACTCCTGACTTTTAACTATATGGCTGCCTGTCTGAAATATTTCTTCAGGAAGCTTTCAATCCATAAATGCCCTGGAGGGTTAGACAAACAGGAACCTAGAGTTTTATGGAACTGTTGTTATGTATGTTGCCTAGGGAAACAGAGCTGGAATGCTGAAATGTGTTCTTTCTCTCAAACCCATATGAGGGTCTTTGCTGTTTGGGAAGGGAGCTTACTTGGGGTTTCATCAAACTAGAAGTGATAAGGGCTCACATTCTTGCCCAGTTTAATTTGGCACAAGATGCTTTCTTTACCTTCCTGCCAAAAGGAATGCTCTGACAATGCATAACCTATACATTTGTAGGCAAAACACATCTAGTTTAAAATGCAGAAACCTTAGTGTGCTGTTATCAGATATCTCTGTTATTTCTAAAACAGACTTGTTAGGAAAGTGTTATAGTGTACATAATTTTGTATACTGTAAAGTGGTTTCTCAGTTATCCATATGCATGTCCACACACATATACAGCAGCCAAAGGATCAGGTTTAGCTTTATCATTAAAAGCAAAGTGAAATGGTTTATTTAATACTCTTTTAGTTTAACATGAGGGCAAGTACTATTCCATACCAAAAAAACTTCTAAGGATAGGTAGGTCATTTAATTCAATTTATCAATATAATTTACTTTAATTAGCTGATCTGTTTATTTAATACATTTCAAATAGTTTTGCTGATTTATTGGCCCTGCCAATAGATTGTTGTTAGATAGCTGAAATAATTCACAGAAACCAACTAATAACTTTATTTAATTATTTATTTTATTTATTTGTCAAGTACATATTAGATAATATATATAAGTATAAGCATGAAATGAATACATAAAATGAAGGACAGGGACGGTAGGCACACTGGTGCGCTTATGCACGCCCCTTACAGACCTCTTAGGAATGGGGTAAGGTCAACAGTAGACAGTCTTAGGTTAAAATTTTTGGGGTTTTGGGATGAAACCACAGAGTCAGGTAGTGCATTCCAGGCATTGACCATTCTGTTGCTGAAGTCATATTTTCTCCAATTGAGTTTGGAGCAATTCACTTTAAGTTTGTATCTATTGTGTGCTCATGTATTGTTGTGGTTGAACTGAAGTACTCATTGACAGGTAGGACATTGTAGCAGATAATTTTATGAGCCACGCTTAGGTCATACCGAAGGCGGCATAGTTCTAAGTTTTCTAAGCCTAGAATTTCAAGTCTGGTGGCATAAGGTATTTTGTTGTGAGCAGAGGAGTAGAGGACTCTTCTTGTAAAATATTTCTGGACATGCTCAATTGTATTAATGTCTGATATGCTGTGCAGGTTCCAGACAGATGAGCTGTATTCGTGAATTGGTCTAGCAAATGTTTTGTATGCTCTGGTTAGTAGTGTAATATTACCAGAGAAGAAGCTACGCAAGATTAGATTTACAACTCTTAATGTCTTTTTGGCGATGTTGTTACAGTGGCCTTTGGCACTTAGATCTTTAGATATGAGTACTCCAAGGTCCTTGACAGAGTGAGGGTCATCTACAAGGTCGTGTCCACTCAGCTTGTATTTTATGTTCTGATTCTTTTTGCCAATGTGTAAGACAGAGCATTTGTTAGTTGAGATTTGGAGTTGCCAATTGTTTGACCATTCCGACACAAAGTAAAGGTCTTTTTGAAGGGTAACAGCATTGTGCAATGCTTTCTTATATTTTAGACTTATTCTCAATGGGAGCCTTTTCAAGATTTGGAATTTTTCATCCAAATGTTCATCTTCAGCTTTCTCTTTCAAAATCTGGTCTTGTGTTACAAATCATTGTTTGTAAATACTGAGATAATGATTAAATAAAACACATGGCTTACTGAGATGTGTGAAAGTCTGCTGAAAGATGGAACCATCTTATTTTTATAAGACTGTGAAGAAGTCTAAATTCCTACCATCTTGAAACAGCCATGTGCCTTGTCCCTTTTCCCTTTGAAAATATGTGCAGTTGTATCTATTAACCTTTACATATAGCCTATAGTTTTCTTTGCTGTCTCTAAATGTCTTGACTTGGCCACTCTGCATCTGTTGACATTGACAAGAATCCACCAGCAGCAAGAGGATTATAAATGATAATTGCCAAAATAAGTTATTTTCATTTTGTCATAGTGCCATTTCTATGGATCATACAGTAATTGCACAATTTGGTTTGATTGGCAGGTTCTTGAGAGCAGCTAACATCTAGAAAAGTATAGTTAGTTTATAACTTCAAAGTGAATTGCACAGTCAACATTTGGATGTAAGTCATGGACCTGCAATTGGCTTAGACAGATCTTTCATTGCTGGAATTATTATTATTATTTTATTATTTTATTTTTTTAATTTGATTTATATGCCACCCTTCTCCGGAGACTCAGGGCGGCTTACAATGTGCTCAGCAATAGCCTTCATCCTTTTGTATATTTATACAAAGTCAGCTTATTGCCCCCACAACTGGGTCCTCAATTTACCTACCTTAGAAAGGATGGAAGGCTGAGTCAACCTTGAGCCTTGGCGAGATTCGAACCTGCAGTAATTGCAGGCAGCTGGTCTTTATGCATTTCTTAAATCAGTAAACTGAAATCACAATTTTGTTTGAAAATTGCCAAATGAATGGAATTAACCTGAGAACCTAATTTAACTAATTAGCAGTTATTCAAGTTATTGAACATTTTAAGTAGAATCCATATCTATCTTTAAGAATAATATTATTTTGTTTGTATTAAAAGACCTAAATATCTTTGATACCGATTGTATTTCAGAACTGCTAAAACTTATTGAAAACCATTATTTCAGAGTGAGAGAGAATAGTGAAAAATACTGAAGTAATTGGTTCCTTATGAATGTCTATTGAATTGATCTACAATTTTAGCTTTAGTGAGCCTTGTCACTGAAGTATTTCAGAAACAAAGCATCAATCATGATCTTTTTCCTTATTTAAAAGATCAAAAGCAATGTTAACTTTTGATTTGTCATTTTAAAGATCACTATACATGTCTAAGTAAACTATCACAGATCAGTAATATTATATACAGACTTCAAGTATCAGAAAAAAAATAATGAAATACATATGCACATCTAACATCAAGTCTCATATTTTGGCTGGGTAATTACTAAGTTCTTGTCAAACATGCTTCCTTGTTTGAAAGTTTTATTAATTTTCATTTAGACTCTAGGCAGAATTGATCAAAGAAATTTAGTGCTGCAAGTCAAAGACACAATAGGTATAATTTTGCAGGTTTTTTTCTTTCTTTCTTTCTAATTCTTTCCCCCCAAAGTATTTTGTTTGTTTATTTGTTTGTTTGTTTGCCTATCTGTACCTCCGTCCCTCCCTTCCTCCCTCCCCTCCCCATCCATCCATCCATTTTTGCTTGCAATGCTTTTTTTGAGCTCATGAAAAGAAAGTTAACAGATCATTTTCACAAACAAACAAAACAAACTTCTAATAGTTCAACTTCAAATAGTAGGTATTTTCACTCCTGCCTGGGGAATTGGAGATATGTAGATGTAGGTCAGACTGGTTAACATTCCAAACATGTCCTTCCCAAACAGAAGATGTTTGAATCCCTGATAGATTCCCATTTAAGTAGAATTTTAGGAATTTAGGTTCACTCTTACTTTCTAATGTAAACAAATAATTTAGCAGCATATCTGGACTTTATTGTGGTTCTACTTTTCTACAAGAACCTATAGTAGCATGTAAGCTTACCATTTTCTTTTTTACTACAACCCTGTTAGATAAATCAAACTGAGATTCAATGACTGAAAAACAGAATAACAGAGTTGGAAGGGACCTTGGAGGTCTTCTAGTCCAACCCCCTGCTCAAACAGGAAAAATCCAACAGGTTCTGAGAGGTTCTGGAGAACTGGTAGTGGAAATTTTGAGTAGTTCGGAGAACCGGCAAATGCCACCTCTGGCTGGCCCCAGAGGGAGGTGGGAATGGAGATTTTGCAATATCCTTCCCCCAGGAGTGGGAAGGAATGGGGATTTTTCAGTATCCTTCTCCTGGAGTGGGATGGGAATGGAGATTTTTCAGTATCCTTCCCCTGCCACACCCACCAAGCCATGCCCACCAAGCCACACCATGCCCACCAAGCCACGTCTACAAAAAAATTTGTAAAAAAATTTGGATTTCACCACTGAGAAGACCCTATACCACTTCAGACAAATGACTGACCAGTCTCTTCTTAAAAATCTCCAGTGATGGAGCACCCACAACTTCTGAAGGCAAACTGTTCCAATGGTTAATTGTTCTCACTGTTAGGGAACTTCTCCTTAGTTCTAGGTTGCTTCATTCCTTGATTAGTTTCCATCCATTGTGTCTTGTCTTGCCTTCTGACACTTTGGAAAATAAGTTAACCCCCTCTTCTTCGTGGTAGCCCCTCAAATATTGGAACACTGCTAAGTGTTCCCCAAGTCCTTCTTTTCATTAGACTAGACAAACCCAATTCCTGCAACTGTTCTTCATATGTTTCATATGTTTTCTATCTTTGTTCTTTTCTGCACTCTTTCCAGAGTCTCAATATCTTGTTTTTAATTTGGTGATCAAAAATGGATGCAGTAGTCTAAGCGTGGTCTTACTTAGGCTTTACAAAGCTGTACTAATACTTCATGTGATCTTGAGTCTATCCTTCTGTTAATGCAACCTAGGATTGTATTGGCTTTTTTTTATTGCTGTTGCATGCTGGTGGCTGATATTTAAGTCATTGTCCACTAGGACTCCAAGATCCCTCTCACAGTTACTGATATTGAGTCAGCCTAATCTGTACCTTTACATTTGATTTTTCTTGCCTATGTGTAAAATCTTACTTTTCTCTACATTGAATTTCACTTTGTTAAATAGTGTTCAAGTCTGTTGAGATCGACCTCGATCTTGAACCTACCTTCTAAATCGTTTATGAAGATATTTAAGAGTACTGGGTTTAAAATGGAACCTTGGGTACCCCACTGCTTACTTCCCTTTATGTAGATGTAGTTTTATTGAGGACTACACATTGAGTCAGCCAGTTACAAATCCATCTGGTGGTAATGCTGACTGTCCCCCATTTTTTTTATTTTACCAAGAAGCAGGTTGTGGTCTACTTTGTCAAATGCCGTACTCAAATCCAAATATATTATGTCAACCATGCATTTCACTGGTCACGAATTTAGTCACTTTGTCAAAGAATGAAATAAGATTTGTTTGGCGTGAACTGTTTTTGACAAACCTGTCTTGGTTTCTGTTATAACTTTGCTTATATTGAGATTATATTCATGTGGATTTCATGATTTCTATTCCGGTTGACAATGGCAGCAACAGCAGATGGTAAAAAGATGGCAACAATGGCAATGAAGCCTCATGCTTTTGATTAGTTAGCTGACATCAAGTGGCAAATTGGGAATTCACAGTCAATACTACAGAAGGCCGTGCCGAAAGGAAATGATGATCTTTCAATGTAAGCAGGTTAGACCTCCTTAACTCAGGGAATGCCATTTAAATTGCCTTTAGAATACTGCCTTTCACATCACATTCTTCCATACATGCACACAGACTCACAGAAACACAGTTCTTCTCCCGCAGCCAGCCTTTGAAATGGAAAATTTATATTCTGTTGAAAGGGTTGGTGTTATAGTAAACAGCTAGTGCCATCATTCTGCTAGTATTTAGACTGCAATTAAAACTAAACCTCACACAGACATGCTGTTTGCAACAGGCCTGCTCCCTTGGCCTCTCCTTGACTGTTATTATATACTTGGCGGGTTTTTTTTTCTCTTGCCCTTCTGCCAAAAACTATCCCCTCTTCTTTTTTACCATCAGGCATGTGAAGTTGGGGATCTTGCAAACGATTATATAACATGTGAATCGGAGGATTGTTTAGGCGCAGTACTGCAAGAATGTATCTGGAAGGCCAAAACAGCATCTTGTGTTTAAATTCCTTGAGATCAATGAGGTCATTTTCTCATCGTCTTCTCCTCTTTTCTGTATTTGCCACAGACATGCACGCCTCTAACAACACCCTCTTTCTTCATATTAGAAATGGAAACACATCCTCTGCAGGAATTTTCCACTTAATAGCTTGTGCTTTCCTACCAGGGGCCTCAGCACACCAACACTGCAATGCTGTATTTCTTTCCACTGCAGTCTGACATTTTGCAGTTTGCACAATAAGCCGTATTCAGTCATTGCAGATCTTTAAAAACACATCCCCGTTGGCACAGAGGACATAGCTAGACTGAAACATATTTTGAGCAAGATCTCTTTGCAGAAAGCATTGTCAGATGGTAATAGTCTTTTATAGCACTTTCTTCAACTCCCACCTTTCAGACATAAATATCAAGATGCAGCTCCCCGTTTGTGCCTTGCTTTTTCAGCAAGCATGAAAAGGCAATTCGATGTCCCAGAGCTGACTGTAATTGTTTGCCTTGAATTATATCGTTTACTTCACATGTGCAAACTGTACATCACAGCCTGACATTATGATAAGGGGGAACATAGATTGCTTATAATCTCAGCAATAAACAAACAAAAAAACTAGCTTTCAAATATGCTGAACAGTCTGTCTGGAAATCATAGCATCTGCAAGACCATTTGCTTTTAAATGCAGTGGTTATAGGATCTATGCTGAATTGCTGAAGCAAATCATTGAAATTGTTTCATTAGGACAACTAGGTTATAAAAATGATGATATATCAACCTTTTCCTCTTCCTCCTCCTCCTTGCCTGGATGCTGGTTTTGTCTATATTTACTCCTCTTTTTCTGGCATGCTTAAATCAGAGTATATCAGGAAAGATAGCCATATTTACTGATGTATTAGAGGGTTTCACTCTCTGGAATGGTAGACTCCTCTGGCAGAAAGACGATCCCATCCCATATTGGCTGGCATTTGGATAGAAATCAAATCAAGGTTTAGAAGAAGAGAAGGACAGAACAGGAAAGTAGTAATGAAGAAGCTAGAAGATGGGCAAGACTCTGTGTGTGTGCATGAATGATTGATGGTTTGCAGGACACCTAGGGTATTTCTTTCAGAGGGTATTACTTCCACTGTTAGCCAAGAACAAGGCCTGGGCTGGGGGGAATGGCAAGAGTTGACAGCCTTCTGTTGATCAAAGGGACATTGCACTGAACGCCTTCCTAGCTATTTTTTATTAGAAAGACAGGAGGGCTTTGCTATTCTAACAAGGAAAGGGGGATTAAAGATCAAAAATAGAAAAGATAGAATTGTATGGGCCTCTTGTGTGTATATATTTCTCTCTCTCTCTCTCTCTCTCTCTCGCTCTCAGCTGTATATCAAAAAGGGAGAAAGAGATAAAATACAACATTTTCCCAATGAGTTACATCAACTTCCTATTTTTAGTGGTCAAGTTTTCTGATTAGGAACCACTAAGACAAAGCATTCTCTACGTGGGTGTGCATGTGCACATTTAAATGTAAAGATCTTGTCCCTCTGTGGGGAACTTGGTTGTTTATAAAACCATCTTTTAGCCTGATTAACCTAGGAAATAAAGTTTAAACGCACTGATGGGATTCTATTAGGATCATTCATTCACACAGACAACAGGGAGAGGTATTCAAAATGCACTTCAACAGCATAGCTAGATTTTGTGCTGCAAGAATGCAGATAAGGACAGATAAGTAATATTCTTCCTGCATAATTTCTTATATCTCTAGAAAAATTAAATATTACAATTTATATAGTCACAAATAACAGAACCTTGGTAATTCTTCCTCTTTTACGAAATAGGTTATGGGAGTACAAAAGTATGAAGTTTTTTCCTCCTTCCCCTGAATTAATATTGAACTATATTAGGAAAACTCAAATCTGAAAAAAATTATATGTGACAGATGTCTTGTTTTGTTTTAGAAATAGATTGCAATTGTCCATGTTCATGGCACTTTCAAAGCATGAATTGCTTTGGCTCCTGAAATTATACCAATCGAACTATTTCAATAAGTTACTAAATCTTAATTTCTTCTTAAACAAAACACAAGATCAGAAGCTATTTTACAGCAAGTAAGATGGAAAAAAGGAATTCTTGTCCCTGATTTTTAGGATTTTTTAAAAAGAATCTTTAAATCTGTCTTTTTTGTGGCTGTATTTGGTCAGGATTAATTGTCAAGATATAACTTTAATATTGATAGATTGATAGTATGGTCAGATAAATTTAAACTTTTTTCTGGTAAAGGTGATCTTTAAATGCTAATATATAATATTTTCATTGATTTACAAACATCGTAAGCCAGTTCTCTTGTATCTGGAGGTTTTCTTGGTTATTTTCTGAAGAGGATCCTGTTCACTGTTATCAGTGTTCTGAATTCCAGTATTCATGTTGCTATTTATTTTGCCACTTGCAATTTTTACTGAATTAATTTTCTGGAACTCAGAACTGAGATGTCTCAAAGGTGCTTTTTTCTTCAAAAGGTAATTGGACTACTTTTTCCTTCAGGAAAAAGAAGAAAATGTTTCACTTAGTTTGGAAGAAAACATTTTCTTCTTCTTCTTCCTTAAGGAAAAAACAGTACAGTTGCTTTTTTTTGGGAGGTGGGGGGGAAACCTTTGAGACAACTACGACCTGGATGACTTAGAATCTCCACAGACAAAAGTTGAAGTGGTAATCAGATTAATACAAGCTCTAGATTTTTAATGTAGGAAGACAGTGGTGGACCATCTAGAGGGCGCCTTTGGACCCCCAATAATCTGAACCGCACTTTGAGAAGTTCAGCATTGTTTGGATGATCAATGTAACTCCACGACAGCTCCTTTCCATGTAGAACTGGATGGATGAATAATAACAATCCATTAAATATATATATCATCCAATTGTCACTGAATGCTTTTAGTTTCTACACACATCAGGAAGAGAACCATACCTCTGCCATCTGTGAATGTATGTGTTCTGTGCCAAGTCAGGAAGCTCAAACTGCCCAAGGAGCTGCTGATCCAGTTCTACAGAGGAATTATTGAGTCTGTCATCTGCACCTCTATAACTGTCTGGTTTAGTTCTGCAACCCAACAAGACAGACACAGACTTCAGAGAATGATTAGAATGCTGAATTTCTTTAAAAATGATTTTGTTTTTCAAACAAAATGCATCTATAGTAGACTATGGTACAATGGTAAAATCTAAAAAAAAACCCCGTTCTAAATAATTTCATTATAAATATGATGAAGAATATCCCACTGAATATCTTTGCTTACCTATATTTTGTTGTTATGATCCAGCTTTCATGGTAAAGTACTGCCAGTAGGCAAAGGGTAAGATCTAAAATAAAGCAACAACATTTGCAGTATATAAATCGTATCTCGTTGTCAGTTTTTGGGCTTGTCTGAATTTTTGTAGTCTAGATTCAGTAGCTCTGGTGGATTCAGAACTTCCTATTTGTGGTGTCATTTTTAATGAGCTGCAGATTTGTTGGTATTCAAATTGCCTTATTTTGTTGCAATCTTTTATTTTCCCTCTCTGGAAATTTAAAATGAACTAATTCAAGAAAAATGTCTAAAACATATTTCATTATGGATTCAGATTTTTTTTAACTTTTCCCATTTCCCCTTTTATTCTAATTTTCTTGTTTAGAGATCATAACCTGGAAATGCCTACAACCAGTATGCTGTATGCTGTATGTATAACAACACGTTTTTCACCTTATATTCAGCCTGCACCTGCAGAAAGATGAATTAATTAACAGAATCAAATTCCTGTTAATTCTACATTATACCATAGTAAGTTGGCCAAAAGTAAACACCTGCCACAACATATTGACATTTTGTTCTTTTTTTCCCCAAGGTTAGTAATTACAATCCTGAAGAATGTGCTAATCATCATTTTTGATGTATCCTTCACTCTTCAATTTATTCAACCAGTTAAGTGATAGCTTGTCATAAAATATCACAATTTTCTCCAGAATTGTGGAGCCTGTAAAGACCCCAAAATTGGAACTCAGGGTGTCATATAATATGAAGACAGTAGGCTACCTATCTCTGATTTAAACACCCACTGAGCATTCCTCAATCTTGCAAATATAATTACTCCCCTTGTTCTGATTCTGAAGAGTATACTAGTTAGTCCCGAATTATCAATGATAGTAGATTTAGGCTTTTAAACTCAGGCATGAGCCAGTCATTTCTAATTTCAGAACTCTTTCATTCAAACATTATGTACTGTATCATCATGCATTCATACCTTCCATGTTGGAATAGGATCTGAATAGGATATTGGATGCTGTTACAGTAATGATTATTAAATATCACTGACAATCCAAGTGAGGGATGGGCAATTTAGACCATCTTCAGTTTTCTTTCCATTTCATTTTCTCAACAGTATCTGTAGAACTAAACCCATCTCAGTAACTTAACTAAAAACTTTGGAAAAGTTTATTGTCTCAAAATGTCTAGTTTGTCCTTGAATTTTGAAAACACCTTCAAATCTTATCAATCCCTTTTGAAATCTCCAATCTGACCTCAATCAGGACTGATTTACATATGCCTAGTTTCTCTATATGAAAAAACTTCATATATAACACACTGGATTATTCAGTGAATCCTTTCGAACAATCTGCAGAGAGGCTTGATCTGCATGGGCTTCCTAGAAGAATTTATATACAAATTACTCAATATGTTTTACAAAGTACAGTGCTGTCAAGTTTTGGCAAGCATCCTTATTTTCTGAAGGGGGACATAAACAGAATATAGTGAACAATGCTTTTAAAATTCTTAATGAAAGAAAGTCAGTGAAGGTGAAGAAGATACAGTATTACATCCAAGAGTTTTCTAGGTATTGCTTATCAAAAATAAGCAAAGTAACTCAATAGTTATATAACTCTCTCATAAGCAAGTGACTCTTGTCTAAACAACAATTAGTTAATATATATCAAACAATTTGTTGTTCTTGTTGCTGTTATTGTTGTTGTTGATTTAATCTCCAATTTGATTAACAGTCTAGGACTGGTAAAAACTTAATAGTTCAAGTCCTAACTAAAGATCTGCCATTATTATTATTATTATTATTATTATTATTATTATTATTATTTATTGGTTAATCTTTAGTGAGATTCACAGCCTTTGAGGCTGGTTAATAGTTCAGCAGCTCGAGTCCTAACCAAGGACCTAGGAACTGTTAAGGTATCGTCGGAGGATGTAAGCTGTTCCGAGTAAGGTGGTTTTTTGTAGAGTCAAAATGTTCAAGTCCGGCAAATTTAGAATTTCTAAATAGCGGGGTAGCCCTTTGGGTATTATTATTATTATTATTATTATTATTATTATTATTATTATTATTATTTGCACAAAACTCTGAAACCGCAGCTGCCAGTTATTTAGCTGTGGTCACATGATCAAATTCTTCCCAAGAACCTAGGATGATGTAAGGTATTGGTAGTATATGTGTGACCTTTTGTAATTTTCAATTATTTTTTCAACTCAATATTCCCACTTTTTTTTTAGTGGCACACCAGTGTTGGGTTGCTACCGGTTCGCCCTGGTTCGTGTGAACTGGTAGCAGTGGCAGTGGGAGGCTCCGCCCATCCACCTGGACATGAGCAAACTGGTAGCAAAGGTAAGTGAAACCCACCACTGTGGCACACACTAATTTTTACAGCCATTCCAGTGAATCATTTTTTTAGTTTTGGCCTTGATTGTGTTAGTTTGAACAGCTTAATCTGGAACAATTCAAAACCAGTTTCTTTTTTTAATATTTCAATTGTAAGCCATTGCCAGATTTTATATTTTCCCCTTGACCTTTTGTAGAAATTGACAATGTAATGCTTTTTTTATTGTCATAATTCTCTTCATTTTTAAAATTATATTATTTTATAGTCATGTTTTGTTTCCACACATTCAGCAAGTTCTAATTTTTAACTTGCATCAAATGAATGTTCTTGGCTGTCTTTTATGTATCAGCCATTACATGCTTTTCTTGTTTGAGAGTTTGTTTGAGTTGAAATAAATTTCCAACTTCACTTCTATGGGGCAGGTATAATCCATCAATGGAATGTATGAGTATGTAATCCATAGTGAATAGTAATATTTCTTGTTTTTGGGTCCAAACTGTCCTGTTAAGCTTGTGACAATTAATAATTCTAGCAGTGTATCCTATCTCAGATATGGCTCAGGTATTGATAGCTTTGGTGGTGTTTCTATTATTCAATGTTCTCTTTTTAGCACTTTTCTCACCCTTTGGATATATTCTATACTAATCAAATGTTTAACTTCCTTATGCTTAATATTATCCAACTGTAAAATGCTGAGACCCTTGCAGGCATCATCCTGGTGGTTTGGCCATTCATCATTTCTACCCATTATTATTCATGATTTTATCCAAATGTATTACTACTGTAGCACATTTCTCTAGGCCAAATTCCACTGCTATATTTGTGCTAAAATTCTTATGGTATTTGTCAATTATATGATTTGAATTTCTGATTTCTCATAAAGCTTCAGATTGTCCACATAAAGCACATGTGATATTTTATCAGCATATTTTGTTGTTTGATAACCAAGATTTCTTTTCTTCAAAATTACTAAAAGTGAGAATATAGTAATGGCAAATAATAAAGGTGAGAATCAGTGGTGTGTTGCTCCCAATTCTGTCCGGTTCTTGCGAACTGGTAGTAACGGCGGTGGGAGGCTCCGCCCACCTGCCCAGACGTCATCATGAATGATCTGCACATGCGCAAAAGCTTCTGCGCATGCGCAGAAGCACGCACACGCTCCCGTTGTGCACCGATAGTGGAGGTAAGTAGAACCTACTCCTGGTAAGAATGAATCTCTCCTAAAGTTGACAAGTCCATTTCCCCCATTTTTTTACGACTCTGAGCCATAGCAAAAGCTTTCAATGGCTACATACCACCTGAAAACTCAAGCTGTGCATATATCCTCTAGAATCAACGTGAGAATATTGGGCAGGTCAGCTGTTTGATCAGCTTCTTCAAAAACTGGCCAAGATACATCCATTCAGAAGTCTTTTGCTAAAACCAAGAAACCCTTTAACAGACAGTGAGAAGCAAACATAATTGCAGAACTGCTCATATCTGTTCCTCATATCTTTACATGTTTATAACACCTTCAATATTTTATTTTCTTCAAGCTGATTTTATTTCCAGTAGCAAAATCCAGCAGTTGAAGCAGTATTGCCAGAAAAGAAAGGAAGGATAGCTGATGAAGTTCAAAGCACATTACTAATTTCCTGATTTTCCCACGAAGACACCTTCTTTCCTATACATAAGATTACGCCATCAAACCAAGTTATGAGAATTGAATTTTTCCCATGTCATTCCAGTTTAGGTATTTTGGCAGAAAACAAAATCAAAAGGAAAAAAAAATGGCCTTGTGTTATTCATGTTCCCTTGTGGATGCATGACTAGCTCTTTCAGATGAGAGCTGATAAGGAAGTAACAGTGTTTACATGGCATATCTAAAAAACACAATATTAACCTCCCTGGAATCTCTCTCTGGGCTTCTCCTCCCTATTTTTTCCTGTGAGTGATTTCATCATGTATAATTCCACCCGTTTACTAGCTTGATTAGGAACATGTTTTTGTACACTACTATTACTATTACTCTCCCTTTGTATTCTCCATTCTACATTCCCACCCAGCTTATGTTATGAGTCATGATAAATATATGCATTTAAATGAATACAAATTTGTCTTGCTCCTGTCCTTCACCTTGCTACATATGCCCTTTTTGTAGCCTCATTTCACTAGAATTTTCCCTCTTGCTTTCCATAAGCATTTTACATTTATATCTTCATAATATAAATCATGGCTACACTGGAGTACTTCCTTTTGATGGCAGATTTGTTGCCATTTTCATTTAATGTAATCAGGCCAAACAGATAAGCAAACTAGATGTTGGCTTACCAGTGAATGGAGGACCAAAGTTCATTTTTACACACGAGTTCATCCTCTAACAAACATTAATTGCTAAGACATCTTTCTGTGAATAGTGGTTTATTTGATAGCAAAGAAGGAAGATATACATACGCTGGAAAGCGAAAAAAAGAGTAGCATTTGTCACATGTTGTGTTAAAAAAACACTGAACAAAATGTCTTCACAAACTTTGTCCAATAACTAAATCTATAGCAACTTTGAATGAAAAATGAGTGAGAATGTTTCTATAGATTTATTGAAGCATTTAATGATAGCAAAAAGGAAATTATAACCTCTTCCTTGGTATGAGTTCAAAAGTTGTTTGGAAAAAAAAATATTTTAAATTAACAAAGCTCCTGGTTTCCTTTGGATCTTATTAATTTGTTACATGATAACTTCTTGGTAATTCTTCTATAGTCCACCATTACAGCCACATTATTCATTCCCAATTTGTAACTTCTACTACGAAGAACAGTATTTACTAATAGAAGTATAATTCAAGAAATTTATTTATTTAATTCATTTGATTTGATTTTAAGGCTGCCTGACTTCAAAAAGACTTGGTTTACAATATTGTAATACATTATTTGAAAGCACAGTTAAAAATGAAACTACCCAAAGAAAACAAAAATGACATTACAAAACCATCACGAAAATCCTAACCTTAAATTTGGAACGGGAAACATTCTACTTCTACTCAAATTAAGGCAGACATACAGAGATTGTTCAAGTCAGTCTTCCAAGTTGATACTCCTAGAACTTTTGGACTGTAATCTTCATCTGCCGTAGTCAATATAGCTTCAGAATAGATTAAAACTGCACCTCAAAATATTTAAAGAACCCCAATTTCAGTTCCTTGTGAATGGCTTGAAGTGCCTCATGTGATTTTTGAATTGATTGTAATAAGTGTTTGAAAATCCTGCTTTCAAAGAAGGTGAATAATATTCTAAATTAATTTGCAGAAAGCAAGAATTCCTTATGAATATAAAATTTACTGCATCAATTACCATGTATTAAATGTTTGCATAATGCTTTCCTTCACTAATTCGTTAATCAGATTGTTGTCGGATACTTTGTCACATGCTTTGCTGCAATCAAGAGACAGTATATCTACAACATTCTTTTAATCTTCTGAGGGAGTTATTGAAACAAAACATGAGATAAGATTAGACTGGTAACACTTTTGAAATCCCACTTTTGGAATTCTATTTACCATTGTTCTGAGGTTAGTAAAATCACTTTTTCTGAAGTCCTAGATATGTATTTGACTATCCCATGGCTCCAGAAATCAAAATCATCCTGATTTGCACGTCCAGTTATTCGCTTGTAAAAATTTTCTTCCCTGTTTTCTTCTATGGACAGAAAGGAAGGAGAATGAGAATCTATATCTGTATCTATCTATCTATCTATCTATCTATCTATCTATCTATCTATCTATCTATCTATCTATCTATCCAGTGCTGGGATTCAATTTTTTTAACAACAGGTTCTGTGGGCATGGCTTAGTTGGGGGTGTGGCTTGGCAATCATGTGACTGGGTGGGCATGGCTAGCTGGTCACGTGACTGTGTAGGCGTGGCTAGCTCATCATGTGACCGGGTGGGCGTGGCTATGTGCATAGGGACTACTCAGAGGGCTGAAAAAAGTCTGACTGGGCCTCACACTTTTGACCGGTCCTCACACTTATGACCATCCTCACATTTATGCCCATTGTAGCATTCTTAACAACCATGTCACTCATTTCACAACTGCTTCTCTTCACCATGGTGACAAGATAGGGCAAAAACGTAAAATGTGAGGACAGTGTAAGTTTGAGGACTGGTCAAAAGTGTGAGGACCAGTCAGAAATAACTTTTTCAGCCCTCTGAGAAGTCCATATGCATAAAAGGATACAGCAATAGAGAGGGATAAAGGAAGGGAAGAGAAATTAGAGTAGGAGGGAGGGTAAGAGAGGGAGGAAGAGAGGAGGAGAAGGAGAAAGGAAAAGGAAGTAGGGAGGAGAAGAAGAGGGGGAGGAAGAGAAAGTAAGAAGGAAAGAAAAGAGAGAAGTGGTAGGTTTGAGGAGGAAGATTGCTGTACAATAAAAAAGATGAAAGGGAAGAAAGCCAACCCCAAACAAATATAAAGATATTAAGATAAAGAATGAATTGTTAAACTTTAAAGAATAAAAGAGAACAAATATGAATAAATAGCAATAATTAGAAACACACATACAAACATACAATGTATTTTCTTTGAACAGAGTATTTGGCCGGTTCACAAATTTAAACAGTGTTTAGTCATTTCAATTAAATTTACAATTTCTATATTTCCTTTTTGTCATATTTATTCCTCATCTATTTTTGTAAAAAGCCAATATTACCCTTCATCCTCATCTCTAATCTTAATCAAATTCAATTTTTCCCTTCTATTCTATATTATACCCCTTCCCATTGTCATCTATTTTTATATCCATCCTCACATTGGTTAATTATGTAATATTAGTTGTTTAATATAAATTCAACATTTTAATATAAATCAATTAGTTATATAACTACCTTTTTTGTATATTAATCAATATGAACATGAATATTCCAATTATTTCCATGCAATCCAATTTCTTACAAATCAATTAATTATATTTACCAATAAAAATAAACCAAATAATTTCCCCCATATATTCCTCCAAACCACAACTTAACCATTTCTGCTTTCAGAAATATACAATTAATAGTATCTCAATTATTACAATTCCCTAGTTAAATAGAGCTTTTTTTCTTTTGTGTTTTAAAATCTTGAACTCTCCTCTTTTCCCCTAAATTTCCCATTGTTTTTGCACCTACCTTTTTTGGTGAAGAAAAAGAAAAGAATTCTGCCTGCCTAATTTTCCAACGTTGCAGCAACAGCAAAGCAGTTTCAGTTTCGTGTTTCAGCAGAGCTAAGGAAAAAAAAAGTGCTCCAGGACTCTTTGCAAGGAAGCAGCAGAGCCCTGAGCAAAACAGCTGAGACAAATCAGCTGAGAGTCGGGAGGCCGATAGAATCAAGGGCCTATGCTGAAGTTCCGCGGTCCAATAAAATTACAAAAAAACACCGAATCATTTGTTAAATTGCTGGCTTGCCCGCCCCTCGCCCACCACTATTTATTGGCAATAAATAGTGGTGTGGAGGGGCGGGGCAAGCCAGCAATTTAACAAACGGTTCGGCTGCACCACTGGCTATAGGGCGGCCCTTTGAAGCTCCGTGGCAAGAATTTAAGCAGTTTTTTTTCCTCTAGCCATCAACTGGGAGTCCGGAAGCAGCAATAGATTGGGAGTGGGCGGGGTAAGCGAACAGGTGGCGATCCAACAGAGCAGAGAGTGAGGGTGAGTGAAGGCGTGGAAGCTGCTTTCTCCATCCTGCTCTCTTGTGTCCGGAGCCGGTGGGGAACCACGTGGCAGCCCACGTGGATCCCAGGCAGTGGAACTCAAGCTAGGGAAGGGGTGGGCAATTGTGGCTCTTTTACAACCTGTGGCCTTCAACTCCCAGAATTCCTGAGACAGCAATTTAACAAACGGTTCGGTGTGCTGCGGGCCAATAAATTACAAAAAAAACACCGAACTGTTTGTTAAATTGCTGGCTCGCTCGCCCCATTTATTGGAATAAATAGTAGTGTGGAGGGGCGGGGCAAGGGGTGGGGCGAGCCAGCAATTTAACAAAGGGTTCGGCCGAACCCCCTAGAACCCCCAGAATCCCACCACTGTATCTATCTATCTATCTATCTATCTATCTATCTATCTATCTATCTATCTATCTATCTATTATCTCCTCTCTAATTAATAAAATTTATATGCCTGCCCAAGTCACCCACAATGTCTCCAGGTGACTTACAGAAATAAAATTCCAAATACAATAAACAACAATAAACAACAACAATCGCATTAACCATTTGATGGGCTCAGTATCATTTTGCCCCACTGGCAAAACCAAGGTCAGGCCTTTCAAAAAGGTATCAAGGTCTTATCTCCATGGAAATGATGTTCTTCAGGAAGAAGGAATCAAAAGAATGCCAAAATCTTAAAACCGCCCCCCCTTAAAAAATGATCATCAATGGGAATACAAATATAATAACTAGAAATTAAATATTTATTTCCAATGTGGGATTCAAGGCCAATCTGTGATGGAACCTGGAAAGGGAAATAAAAAGAAACATCAACTTTGAGTCATTGCTATGCAATAAGCAGTGCAGGAGGCAACCTCCATAAATTTTCATAGCATTTAACAGTTATTCAGGATATGCTTTAGTCTGGCAAGAGTTTGTCTGTATAGCAAACAGTTATAAAGTAACATTGTGAGCTTTTACATGTGTTGCTGTTCTTGTTTTCCTATGACTGACAATATCCCCATCCAGTATTGAGTTCATTAATATTTCTTTAGATTCAGTGAAGTTCCTGCATTATGTACCCTCAAATCATACCTCGTCATATATTTTGTGATTCTTTTAGGTATATATTCAAAACAGGTGATGTTAAACTAAAAGGAAGCAGCAGAATTAGTCCACATAATGTTGCATTCTATTACCTCTGATATGATGGACTGTACAGATGAAGATGGTGTGTGTGTGTGTGTGTGTGTGTGTGTGTGTGTGTGTGTGTGTGTGTAGAACAGCAATACAGTGCTTCTCACATTCCACAGTACAGAAAGGGGCCAAAGACAAGAGACTGTACCGTCTAAACTGAATAGGGAAGAAAGGAAAAAGTTTGGGGTAGCCATGCTATAGAATGTCTCTTAGTATAACTATTAGGTTAGAAGGTTATAGATTTAGTCTGGCAGAAGTCTGTCTAGCAGGTGTTAGCAAATAAAGAACTGGATTAAATAGGACCACACTAGGTTGTCTTTAGGATTAGGCCTGATACTAACTCAATCACCATGGACAGATCACAGATAAGTTTTAAAACAGGAGTCAAAAAGAAATTGTATCTTAGGTGGCCTGTGAGCATCCATTTTGCAACTCCAGGGCCCCCAAAGTCAATCCATATTTTCTTTTGGGAGAGGGGTGGGAAGTTGAAATGAGAAATATACAATACATAGGCATCTTAAGTCTTGTAGTGTTTTACGATATCATTCTCATCCTTTAAGAACAAAAACACTTCTAAAAACTGGGGTCTTGTCTCAATCTCCTTTTGAAGCATAGGTCCCTGAAGCTCTATTACTAATTCTAATTCTAAGTGATATTGCTAATTGCATACTCCTAGGTTAAGGAAATGGCATTCCCACAACATGCACATTCTTTTCCATCTTTGGAAATCAATTGCTTACAGTCTTCAGGGAATGATCTATTGTGCATTTTAATTTGAAAATTTATTAGAAAGACAATTTCAGGTATAGTGTGGCATCCTGGATAGAACAACTTTTCTCAGTGCAAACTCTCTTCTAAGAACATAAGGAATAGATGAATATAGTCCAATATATACAAGTGACCCTGCTGCTTTAGGATAGTTGGCTTCCAAGTGTGATTCAAAGTAATAGTTGTCATCATTATGGTCCTCCAAACATGTTATCTTTTATTTTCGGTCTAACCAACCAACCAACCAGATCAAATCATCAGCTCCATTAGAATAATGTCCCATGGGATTGATTCAATCCAATTTTTTTTACTACTGGTTCTGTGGCTTGGTAGGCATGGTATGGCTTGTGGGTGTGGCTTGGTGGACATGGCAGGGGAAGGATATTGCAAAATCTCCATTCCCATTCCACTCCAGGGGAAGGATACAGAAAAATCTCCATTCCTTCCCCACTCCTGGGGGAAGGATACTGCAAAATCTCCATTCCCATCCCACACTGGGGTCAGCCAGAAGTGGTATTTGCCAGTTCTCTGAACTACTCAAATTTTCCACTACCGGTTCTCTGAACTGCTCAAAATTTCAACTACTGTTTCTCCAGACCCTGCTGGATTTCACCCCTGGATTGATTCCTGACAGGGGCTGAGAATCAGGCTTTCCCAGTAGTGGCTCCCATTCTCAGCAGTTCTTCAAAAGAAATTCAGCCATGTTTGTTTCTGTTTATCTTCTGTGAATTGTGAAGACCTATGTATTTCATCTTGCACATCTTGCTCTGTGATTTAAATGTTGACTTCTGGATGCATGGTATT
Organism: Pituophis catenifer annectens; assembly: GCF_029215685.1. NCBI lineage: Eukaryota > Metazoa > Chordata > Lepidosauria > Squamata > Colubridae > Pituophis > Pituophis catenifer. The sequence continues at coordinate 29,893,897 of NW_027256886.1, forward strand.
TGCATTAATTGATTTTTATTTTTTCTCTTTTTATTTCTATATATATTTGGGGAAGGGTCCTGGTGTTATTTTTTATATGCTTATAGATAACTGCCTTAGAGTCTTCAGAAATGGGTGTCATATAAAGTAAATTAAAATTCCCTTTAAGCTAATTAAGTAGGCAAATAAGTTAGTAAATGAATGTCATACACTATTAATGTTATGTATTTATTGCATACTGTTTATCTTTTAATGATGTATTTTATTGTTGTTATTTGCCTAATACATAATTATATAGTCTAAATAAATATGCCTGTGCTTGTTATTTGTATGTATGTGTTTTTTAAAAACTTGATAGTTTGTTCAGCTTTTGTAGACAATGAACCTGATTTAAAACCCAGCTATGCTAATAACTGATTGCATTATCTTTGTAATAAACAATTTGACAAGTTACTTTGGATCCTTCTTTTCTGTTGTGACTAAACATTACTGCTTGTCAATAGAATCCATTATAGATGTGTGCATTTAAAAATAACATAAAATTTTGGAATAAATTGTATTTAGGATAGCAAATTTTTTAAACATCACCCACCAGATTATTTCAATGTGTCTAACATCCCTTTGTTATAGAGAAAGAATTCCCAGGGGAATGTAAGTGAGAAAGGAGGTTCCTTATTTTGTTATACTAGATCATTTATTGTTGAAGTTTGTTCACTTCCACTTGAAAAAAAACATTCTTGCCTGTTTATTCCATGTAGACACTACAGTTTCTTTATGCCAAGTCGCATGTTTATAATTATAGAAGGTTTTTTTTTACCCTTCTGTAAAAAATGGTTCATTTCTGTGGGGTCCACTACTTAGAGGGCCTTTGGATTTTACAAATCCCATTGAGTGCTGTGTTATGAGCAGAAAAACAAACTATGCCACTGACCTTTCCCATGACCTTGACACAAATTCCAATCTGCATTGATCAGAAGAAGGGAAATATGAATGGGATCTGTCCCTTCCTCCTTTTCACCAGGCCTCATTCATTTCAAAGTGACAGAGGCAGAACAGAAAACCATAAGTTAGGAGTGAAAGGCCTTTTCTTAATAACAACATTCCCTTGGGGGCCTCACATTCTTTTCATTCTGCATTTAAAGAAGCCAAGTCATTTGTTCAAATGCTATTTTTAACACAGTGTTATTGACAATTTTAAGAAATTACATATTGTCCAAATAATACTTTAAAGCAGAGGTCTTCAAACTTGGCAGCTTTAAGACTTGTGGACTTCAACTCCCAGAATTCTCCATAGCTGGCTGGAGAATTCTGGGAGTTGAAGTCCACAAGTCTTAAAGCTGCCAAGTTTGAAGACCTCTGTTTTAAAAAGTTCATTTTAAGAAATAAATGACACGGCTTCTTCTTCTTCTTCTTCTTTTTTTAAAAAAAGTTTTCAAACCTCCCACCATTTATTAATTATACAGTATAATTTTAAAATTATTAAAATACTGTAATGTACTATAGTTTATTAAAGACAAGCAAATAGCAGTTAATATGGGGGGGGATTACAAATTCACTAAATAAATAGAAAAAACTAAAATTCTTAAACCACCTTACGACTCTACCAAACTATAAGCATATTTGTTGGTGTGCAAAATTTCCATACTTTTTAAAAAAACTAGCTCTTCAAAAATGGAAAGTCTTGGAATTTTTTTTTTTTTTAAAAAAGAGGTATATTATTTTACGTATCACTTTTTTAAGAAGCTGAACTAATTTCCATGCCTGTTAGCTAAGAAGAAAGCCCTGTGGAAATCTAATCCAAAATAAATGAATTTAATGGGGCTTAGTCCCAGGTTACTTTGCACCAGCATTGCAACCTAAATGCAAGACAGTGTTAATGAATCATAATTCCAACCATGGACAATGTTTGTATCCGTAAATAGAAAGGCCATGTCTCTTGGCAGTTAGTACATGCTAATTCACTGGAGGGGTGGTGAAAGAGAACAAATATCTTAATTGCTTGGGAGTCCAAAGGGACTCCAAATATAGTTTAATAATGTAATTGTGTTAATATCATCTATTTCTGGCTTCTGATACTACATTTCTCATCTATTATCTTGGGATTGCATTTTTATTTTATTTTATTTTTCTGAAACTAAAAATAGTTACATCTCCCTCCTCCCATTTTTTAATTCACCCAGTACAAATACATTGATCATCCAGAATACAAGTCATGTTAATTGCCCTGCTCTTCCATTGTATTTCCTTTAGTCCGAATTTTATTTTTCTGCCTCTAGTCCTCCATAGCTTAACATTTCTGAAGGGACTCAACGCCTTGCCAAAGACTTCAGTGACAGCGCTTGCTTTAACAATTCCAGGGCTCTCTATATCATCTTTGTTTGGTAAACATTCTCAATCATCTTGAAAGTCATAAAAAACTGAAGCTTTATAGTAACAAAATACTTATTTGTCTCTTTAAGTGCTTGTCTGTAATTCAGTTTAATGTGGCTGCACTTCTTCATGGTTTCTCCTTGCCTAGAGGATGGTTTGAATCGATTTAGTCATTGTGCTAGTCTCAGTAACAAAGTACCACATAAAACACAGACGATGAAAGGAGTAACTTTCCTCAGAGGGGGGAAAAAACACATTTATCAATGAAAATAAATTTTGTATGCCAGGTACATATTTGAAAGGTGGAAAATAGCACTAAATAGAAGAGATTGTAAGAATTATAGATGGGTATAAATTCTTGTCTAAATCTCTCCTTTATTACCTGAAATAAATATGCAAAAATTAGTGATTAAAAAAAACTTACTAAAAAAACAGAATACTCTCTGTTCAATATGCAGATTGTTTAATCTAATTAAGATTTTCTTGACATATTATGCCTGAGTGCAATATCTCACAATTTCATTATTTTAGAATAATGAATCATTGGGAAAAATCTAATAAATGTCAACTTTTTAGCACTGCTTCTCATGCTGGACTTTATGTTCTGTTCTGATATCTGACATTTATATAAAATTGCTCTTTTCCCCTTTAAAAAGAATGGAAACAGACACTGAAAGAATTATTAGAACATACTTCTATGTTTTTAAAGTAAAAACATAGCTGAATATAAAAAGGAAAAATATTTTTATTCATATCTGGTTTCTAACTATTTACCTAGTATTATAAAGCTACCTATCTACTTTTATGGTAACTATAGAGAAAGAGTGAGAAAGATGGAGGCACAATACAATTTACCTGAAAAGAAAAGTAGTTTGATCCCTAAACTATTTACCCTTAAGATGGAAAACTAATCTTAGCTACAGAGTGCACTAAAGGAGACAGCTTAGTTTTTAATAATAAGTTTATTTTTGTGGAAATTGGATGTAAACATGATTACATGGTAATATCTGAAAGTATTCTGTTAGCAGATTTAATGAGCCTATGGACACACCTTTTGCTTAGTAGACCAGAGCACAGCCTGGCTGTGCTCTGCAGATATATTAGAAGCCTATCCTAAGCAGGCAATTTTCCTCTACAAATTGCACCCAGAACAGGGTGAACCAGAATACATTAAGAAAATAGTTTCTTTTCTTTTGTTACATTGTTCTGTGACAATCTATAAAACATAGACTCTTATCATGGAATTAATTTGTTCTGAACATAGATAAGCATAGTTTGTCAACTCTTGAAGCCTTCCTGACCTGCTCCCGAGTTGCCATAGGCAGGAGGATGGGGAATTACGCCTTGCAGCTGCATCGAGGAATTCGCACTTCAGTCAAAACAAAACACATCCTAGCCGCCAGAAGTCAAGGCCATCTCCATGGAGACCCACAATGGCCAGAAGGAGTGACTTCTACAACCCACAAAATTGCTTCGTTGGGGAATGTGACTGATGACAGACCTTGGGGGGAGGGGGAAACAGGATCAGAGCAAGGCACGAACTGAGTGAAGTTAGAGCTGGCTACACTTCATCCGTGCCGACATGGCGCTCCTAATAAATAACTGATTTTTTCTTGAAACTTTGTTTGAGGCCCCTGCTTTTATTAGGGCATTGGTTGGAATGTATTTACAAAATTTATAGACCACCCCAATCTGTTACAACTTTGGACAGTTTACCTAATGTAACAATAATAATATAATAAAAACACAGAATGCATCATCAAAAACAATTTCAGTAAGCACTACTGTTTGAGGACTTTGAAAAGCACATTCTTCCTACCTGTAGACTTCTGCCCCTCTTACTCTTACTGCTATAACTATTGTCCCTTTCTCCCAAGTTCTACAATTGATGTCCTCAGCCAAACCATCTCATAACAGTAATAGAAGTCTTGCCATTTTCTTGTCCCAGCACTTCAGTTTCCTTGGTGGGAGGTGTGTTCTGCTTTCTTCCCCTCCACTGAGCTCTCTTCTTTTCTCTCTTTCCTTTTGACTTTGTTTTATGCTTGGGGTTCTTGATGCTCCCCAATCCAGTCTCCATTGGCATTCATTAGCCATTTTGCATGTAAGGCAAGTTTAAGCTGAACATGACAAAACCAATAAATGTGGGCAGAACCTGTTAATTTTCTTGCAATGATCATGGAACAGAACACTAGGAATGGCTTGGATTTCTTCTTAAATCCATGTTTTGACTAGTCTAGGGACCTAGTTGTTCACATTTTTATAATTCATTTACACATGGTTGCATTAAAACTTAATAACATCAAAATTACAAGGATTAACTCACAATTAATCAATGCAAAATAAAAACCTTTCCTCAAAAGTATACTTTAAAAAAATCTATTCAATCCCCATCATAAATAAAATGTTTATATAAAATTACAAGCAACATTAAAACCATAGTCCTAGCAAAACAACTTGGAATAATTGATAAACAGAGTTCCTGGTGGGGATTGGATTCTTTTGGGGGGGGGGTGCAATTTATAATCAACCATTTTAGAGAATAGGACCAGAAATGTATTTATTTATAAAAATGTTAATCCCTTTTATATCCCAGTCTTATTGAGACATAGATGATAGATAGACAGACAGACAGACAGACAGACAGATAGATAGATAGATAGATAGATAGATAGATAGATGATAGATAGACAGACATGAGAGTGAGTGAGAGAGACAGAGAGAGAGACATATAGACATACACACACACACATACACACACAGAGAGAGACAGACAAACAGACAGAGAGAGACAGAGACAGACAGACAGAGACAGAGAGCAGAGACTATATAATATTTTTTTGTGCAAACTCAGATATTTAGGATTTGTGATTATGAGTACAAACATATTTTTAAATACTAAATATTATGATACCAGAAAAATCCAAGCCTTATAAGCACTGTTATTTAACATTTTTTCCTCTTCTGACTTTTTAATATGATTATGTTCATCTGTATTTGCTATTGAGAACCTATGAAGGAAAAAAAATCAAATAAGACCTAAAAAATAAATCAAAGATGTTGTAGACTAATTAGCTTTTAAATTACTTAGCTTTATGGTAGTACCCCTGATTCTATAAACAGCAAATTTCTATCAACACAGACCAAAGATGGGGGCAATATATACGAGAGAATATTTTTATTTCATTACTTCACCACAGGGGGACTAATTTCCATCTAAATTTGTGGTATTAAAGTATTAATAGAGCTGTACCTTCATTTTCCCTAAAATTTCATCAACAAAAATGCTGTTAGACCCAAGGAACCAAGAATGGCATGTGGAGTTACTTCTGAGTAGTTCTTTATTGTTGTTCACCTATAGACAGAATCTTGCCAGACTAAAGCAATTATCTGCATAATTATTAGATACACTCTGTGAAATTCTGGGGAGGGTTTGCCTTTGCCTTCGTCCTGCCTACCAGACATTCCCATGTCAGCTATCTCTTTGTCCTCTGGGAATGAGCCCCTCCTTCCTGTGATTCCAGACTACATTCCATCACAAATGCAGCGGGATTTCCTATGAACTTCATTAAAATGTTATGAAATGGCTAATCTGATGGCAAAGTGATTCTCATCTGCTGGAAACATTTTTCTTGCTTGTCATTGGCCTCAATAATGTTTTCTTCTTGTGAGGACACATTTTCCATTAGAAAAGAGGTAGACATCTTCTTGGGGGATCTGATTCTCACCAGATACGAATCCATCAGTCCTATGATGCTAGGCGTTCTCTCTTTTCCATTATTTAGTGCTAGCAAGTATTATGGCTTTCATGCACCATACATTTTCCCCTTTTGAGGTTTACCCTACTGAATCATTGTGAAGCTAATCCACATGCTTTTCTTGTTCAGAAGATAGGAAAGGGCAATAATGCTTCATCTCATAAAAAGTGAATGACCTCCATTCTAAGTGTTAACAAGAAATTATTTTTTTAATTCCACAGATTGTTTTTTATGATGTTCCTACTTTTAAAGCCAACGAATAGTTATATAGATGTGCAATTCAACAGCTTTTTTTTTCTTTCAAAACTCATGATGAAGGACCTATTGTTACAAACAAGTTAGTAAGATAATTATAGTAGTAGAGATTTGTTTCCTTAGATACATAACAGAACCCAAACATTTTGGTTGCAATTTTGTGGCCATGGCTTCAGAGTTATATTTGATTAAAAATGCAGTGCTGCTGGATTGCTTCGAGCCAGGGAGTGCCTGATATCACTAAAAACTGCTTAGAAGCGCTACAAAGTATTATTACAACATATTCTATTTAAGGAGATATTTAATGTCAAATATAAACCCAATACCATATATCACTTACAATATCTGTGGTGGCTGTAACAGAAAAAATTGCCTTAACTGGTATCAATCAAAAACTAAATTGGTGGAAGGAGAGAGAGAGAGAGAGGCAGGGAGAGAGGGAGAGGGAGGGAGGGAGGGAGAGAGAGAGGAAGGGGGGGGAGAGAAAAATATTAAGTACTTTAGAAAGCAAAGCTATTGGGTGATGAAGGTGCATATTTATCTTTACTGCAGCAACCATTTAAAAAGTAACCCCAGCTGAAAGACTTCTTTCACTTTGTAAATTTTCCAAAGAAAATCAGTGTTAAAAGGATTCCTTGCTCTGAAGGATTCCAGAGCAAGGATAGATAACTTAAAGTAGAAAAAAAATCTTAGCAAATGTTGAAGAACTACTATGTATTCATCAAAATAGAATAGATTTTTTTTTAAAAAAAATTCATCCTATGGTTTATTTTATTTGGATGTCAGGAGCTGCCTGCAAACTATATGCAAAATCTTAGAAACCATAGTTTTGGATATACTTAAAAGCATGATAAGGGGTACAGGTGACTGGTTAGATATTCAGCTGTTATTCATCACCTTGGTCTAAGAACACCCTTTATTTTCCATTTACAATAAATATTAAATTGCTTCGTTTTAATGTTAGACTATGTGTTTTTATGTGAGAGCTAGTGAGAACAAGAAAACACATTTGCATAGTATGTCTGGAAGGTCGAGGAAAAAGATGTAAGACTGGATTAGACATGACTTATTAATGGGTATTACAGTATTACAGTATTACAGTATTGTGCTTGCTAATACTGGAATTGTTGCAGGTTCATGATGTCTGCCTTGCAAGAGAAGTTTTATTTTAGTCATAGTCACCTAAGGCCACAAGTCTCCCCCTCCACTTCTTAATTCCCTTTAAAATATTTTAGCTTGTGAAGCTCTAAATCAGGGTTATCAAGCTGGTGGCCCATGGGCTGGATGCATCACGCACAGGCCACACCCACCCCAACTCCGCAAAGGGCAAAAACGTTGTGATACATTCCATGATGTGATGCCATGAGTTTGACACCCGTGCTCCAAATCCTTCTTCTCCTGAACAATCCAGATTTCAAACTGTATACGAATATTTTAAGTTACACTTTCAAGATTGATGATATATTTTTTGTACCAAAATCTGTCATTAATCTTTCATTAAATCTTTCAGGATATAATGATTATTTTTATATATTTTGTTTTATTTAATTGTTGTACATTCCCCAGAATCACTTCATGTGATGCTGGTGTCCATAAAAAGAATTGATTATTATTATGAATGGGTGGTTGCACAGCCAGCCAGCCAGCCAGATATCAAACTGGATTTGGCATTTTTAATCCACCTATTGAGTCCTTCCCAAGGACCTAGGAGAGACAGATGTTGTTTGATGGTGGGAAAGATATTGTCACAGGTTGTAAACTGTTCTAGGTTAACCTGCCTTTTGCAATTAACTGATGGAGATTTTCTCAATGGTGATGGTGTTTAAGTGGTGCTTCAGTTACTTACTAAATATAGGGGATGTTGCATGGGATAAAATCATATGGATATGTTCTTATATGAATGTACATCATTATATAAACTGAATACAAAAAGGCATATAGTGAAGGAATATGCTTCCACGGCTTGTATATGATACCGATCACTAGTATGGAGTGAAACTGATTTGGACATCCTTAAGAAAGACATATTCTTAAATTTATTAATACGAGTTGACAAATGGATGGTTTAATTTGAGTTTGCTATTGATGAAAAGAATGCTGCTAGACTTATTTAAAGTTGTGATTTATTTGATGAATACCTTAACTAACTACACCTATATTTTGTTAATGATATTCTTCTGTTCAACAATGCTGAAAACTAACAAAGAAGAATTACAGAAAATCATGAATTGGGGAAGATCAACAACAGTTTCTATATCTGTCAAAATATTGCCATGAAGGAAGATGTAAGAGGAATATAAGAGGAAATTTGAGTATGGCTAGGTTGGAGAACATTTGGACATTTTCATGTTGTATTCAAAAGCAAAATACCAACCTGCTTAAATAGGAAACTGTTTAATGAGGATACAGCACCTGTGCTGGCATATGGTAGTAAAACATCAATGTTAAATACAAAAACAATACAGAAGTTGAAAGTTACAGAAATAAGTAAGGAACAGCAAATGATTCTTTAGATCAGCAAATGCAATATGACATAAAAAGCTTTAAGGGTGTGCAGCTCTGAGTGTATGTTTGTATGGAGAGAAAGAGAGAGGGAGAGAGGGAGGGGGAGAGAGAGGGGGGGAGGGAGGGAGAGATTCCAACAGATAGGAGTATGCAACATAATGAAGAGGGTAGGTCACAGAATTGGCAGTTGGCTGGCCACACCATAAATAGATCAATGCTGGTCAGTAACAATCTCCACTGGATACCGATTGACCTTAAAAAAACTCAGAAAAGACTTAAATAAATACTGGGCAGATGAGTATTAATTGGAAAAGACTTGCAGTGTGTCATAGTTGGAAAATAAGTATGAAGGTTCATCACTATTGCAAGTTGGGAAATAGCTGCAGAGGCAATTCCAATTCATCAACTCTTTGTGGTGACAGAATACAATTCTTAGATGGAGTAATGTTCCTTATAAGTATTCTGTACTTCTGATCTCTGGATTTTAGTAGTCACTTGCTCCGTTCATTTCTATAGAATGCCCAAAGGCTACATTAAGTTTTTGTGAGCACAATTTAACTGAGACCAACTACTTTACCTAACCTTGATCTCTCTAACTAGCCCTCCCTGCCTATTCAATGTTTCACAGACACTATATTTATAATCTCCCTACTTATCTTAATTTTTCTACTTAATTTTCAGAACAAAACTTTCAATTTGAGTTCTAGGTCATGTACTATTTGTGCTCTCTGATATCCCCTCAAAGCATATTATATAAACAGGAAAAAGGGTTTTAACTTATCATTTTACAAAATTGTTTCTATAACATTTCCATTTGCACCATGATAGAGTTTTAGAATAAGCCATTGGAACCAGACCTTCTTGTCCTCTTTGAACTGTCTCTTTGAACTAGAGTGCAACTTTTCCTCCTGTACTCTGTGACCCATAGAACTAGCAAAGCATTTTTTTTTTTTTGCTAACTATTCATCTTTTTTTCTGATGAATATTCACGTCAGGGCTAGTTTTCTCATTAGTATAGGATTGCTTTCTTATGAGAACATTAGTGCAGTTTCACAGAACTGTTTTTTCTTATGCCTCACAATCATCACAGCAGATATGCCTTTGTTTTGTCTTCTCAGTTTTCTTAACCAATTTGTTAGTGTGGAACAAACCATACTGTTCCATCTTACTTCCAGGTACAGATCATTACTTCAGATCATTTTCTTCTGAGGACTTTTATTCTTCTTCCTATTTTTATTCTATTCTAAAGTTTCTACTATTCTAACCTTGATAGTCTCATATTATTATGAATTATTGTGATTTTTTATTTATTTTTATAAGTCAGCTTTAGTTATGATTCTTCTGTTTATAATTGGTTCTTATCTTGGCCTTCTCATTTGCTCTTCATCCATTGAAACATGGATTTCTATGCAATCTTAGTCTTCAATGCATCTTAGTAGAATCAGTAGAAGTCCCTCATTTTCTGTACTTCAGGTTTTAGCCTGAAATTGGTCTCTTATTTAATAGGGGTTGCAATACCAACCAGATTAATCTCCTTGGACATTCCAACAGAAGAAAAAGATTTCAGTACCATTGTTATACAAGCAACATGTCAGAATGTTTCATTTTGCATTTTATCCTTACATACACACCATAAAGAAATAGACATATAGTGAGGTTTTTTTAAGAAACAAGTTGAAAGTTGTATTTAAAAGCTATATTTAAAAAGTTTGAATACTTGTCTTGATTTTTTATTAAAGAAAGAACTTGATCATTTTTTGAATCACAAACAATAAACAATTTCCAGAATAATAGCCAAAGAATCAGGAGGCAACTTAAAAACTAATACATGACTGATGATTGGGTGTGATTTTTTGTTCTTCCATGGTTTTTGGTCCACTGAAGTGAATGGCAGGAGTAAACAGGAGAATGCAGAGAAATCTGACACTTTTAGGATATGGTTGTTGTATTTTAACCAATAGATGAATGAATTAATTCATCTGATCATTTCAGAGGAATTGGTCCCATTCATTCCATACATACAATCCCCTTCATTCCTTTTAGAAATAATCTGCTCATTTAATTTTCTAATGGTTCTGAGATTTTCTGTATTTAAATATACGATGGCAACAGACGATACTGTCTCTATGCATATTTAGCTGCTAAGTGAACAGGGAGAAGAATCAGTCTTGATGAACTCTACATGTTCGCTCTTTTGAACAACTGGAAAATAGATCCCAACATAGATGAGAACTTTGGTATCCTATTTGTGAAATAGTTGAACAATTGGAAATGATTCCAAGCACTTAGCTAATTTTGGTGTTGTTTGATAAATTGAAATGCAATTAGATAATTCAAGAATAAAAGAAACTCTGCTTGTTTTATAAGATGATTCAGAATTTTTCAAAATAGCCCAAACAGATTTTCATTGGGTTTCTAGTGATTTAAAACTTTTCTATGTTTTTTTATGGTAAAGACAGCTCAACCTCTCTTGGGTTTAAGATAGCATCTTTAAAGGGCATTGTGTACCTAGCTGACACAAATAAAATATTTTAATTATACTAATAAGAATTTAAATTTTGTTTCATGCTCCATAATGTTAAATTTGGCATGCTGCAGAGAGGAATCTGCACAATAGGTTTTTCTATAACTCATTTAGACTGCTATGTTCATGTCAGTTTGACCTTGTAAAGAACACATTGTACTTTGAGAGTCTAAAAATGACATTCTAAGCAAATGTTTCTGCCTACAAACTCTTTCTATGACTTTAGTTTATAATTTGTTACATTGCAAAAGAAAAGCTAGGGCCCAGTGTCTCTCTGTCACATAATTTTGCCTGTAGCACATACACAAAAAGGCTTGTTTTGAAAAAAAAAAGTGCTTATGGATAGAAGTATTTACATCCTGTGTATTTAGATGAGACTATTGTTTGGTAGTCAGGGAACATGGTTAAATAATCTAGCAAGAAGCAGTGATCTGTAAAATTGGCAAAGCTTTCTCTTGGATATAGAGGATGTCTAGATTTTCTGGGGTTTAGGGTGGATTGGAGATTTTCTTTGAATTTTGAATGGCATTAAGTTTTATTTTAAAGCTTACAGCACAGTTTTTATAACTTTCCCAACTCAAGAATAGCAGAAAATCAGCAATTATTCTCTGAAATTCAGTGGTACATTAGGAGAGAACTCTGAAAAAAGGTACAATGTAATCCTAATGCTACTGGTTTATCACCTGTGCCCTACCTGGTCATTATAAAAAATATTAGCATCTTTCAGTGTTGGCTCCAAATATTAAGTCTCAGTCTGTCATAAACCCCAAATTGTTCATATTTCATATTAAAAAAAAAGAAATATTACATATAGATACAGTGCATTTACATGCTCATTAGCATGTTAATCAGCTTAGTAAATAAAGATTCATATCTTTTCATAGCATTTGTCTTCTTTTAATATTTATTTAAAAACTATTAAAATACTTTTAATACTGTACCAACAATATTAAAAACAAACAAAAATATTTTTAACAAATCCTAATGCATTTTGATCTTGAAAAAAATGATAAGATTTCAGTTTAAAGAAGTAGAATATGTCTATAATTATTTAAAAAAGGAAACAGTAAGCTTTGACTACTGTGCATTTATTTCATACCTATATTGATAAAAGGTAAATATATCCAAATCTAAAATTTCTGAGATAAATATTATAATGGCTAACATGGAAATTTGCAAAACCTTTAGGTCCAAAATATCTTAAACCTAAAATCCTTTCTTTTATTTACAAAACCATATGTATTTGATTAAAAATAAGTCAGCCCATAAAAAATGTGACTTTTGCATCAGATGTCAAAATAACAATTATGTAACACCAACTTTTGTCTGATGACATCACCATGCATGTGTCATCACTTCAACATTTTCAGAGTTTTCTATGAATGTCATTGTTTAAAATGTGTTGTTTCAACAATTAGAACATTGTTTTGAGTTTAAAAGAGCTCTCTTTGAAGATCAAAACACCTGTTTCAAACTCAGAACAGAGTTCTTTCAAATTTGAAATACTTCCAGGATGGTGAGAACAACCTGTTTTAAACATGAAGAGTTGTTTTGAACTTGAAATGGAATATTTGGAATATCAAACATTTAAATTTAAGATGGTTTATCCATTCCTACTTTAATGGGCTCCCCAGAGAATGGCCCAATTTTTACCCTTCATCTATACCAGTCTGGTACTGGAGTTTCTGGGAAAAATAAGAAAAATAATAACATTTCCATCCTAACTAAGCCCAACTAATTGCTTTCTCTGATGCTATTAGAACTATTCCATTACTATTAAGATTGTTTGTAATATATATCTTACATTTAATAAAACCTGGATTTAACTTCATTTACTGATGAAAACATTTCCATGGATGTTGTGTAGGGTTAAAATTATTCATCTTCCCTTTATAATTCAGTTGTAACTTTCAAATTTATAGTCTTTATTATAAAAAGTACAATGAAAAATGTATCTTGGAAACTCAAGATGTAATTTAGTAATTTAAACACCTGCAGAATAGCATGTGTCAAACAAAAAAATGCTTGCTATGTTTCTGAAGCTTAGTTTCACTTGGGTTTCAGTTTTCTATAAACCTAGGGTAAGTAGTCATATAAAGACTTTTTTTTGAATAATGGTAGTAAGAGACAGACATGGCAGATGTGAGAAACAAGACAGACAATGCCATCAAACATGGAAAATATGATATTTCCCTCCTAAGAATATACAGATAGTTAATATAAACCAAGTGGAAAATAGAAGTGATGGTCACAAAGACAGAGGAAAAAGTCACCATAAATAGAATGAAGGCTTTGAGAGATAACCCCATATAGTTTGTTGCCTATTGATAATTTGGAGTAATAATAAATTATTTTAATCTACATTTTTTTAGCATTTTGAAATTGAGGCTCATGAACTCAGTGAATTGCTACAGTCATTTGTGTCATGGTATATCATGTGATGATGGATCATGCAATTGGGCTTGGCGGTATTCCTGATGTTAGAGTAAAAGCATTATTGCTCTTTTCTCCTACATTTCCTTTAGTTCCTGTTGATGGGAAATTCAGGCATTGTTACTCTTCTTTAGTATACCTGATAAGTAGCTAAGGATCACTGCATATATGTTTCACTGTTGACTAATTGGAGGGAGAGACCATCAATGTATCCTGACCAGGGGTTGGTTCTACTTACCTTCACTACCGGTTTGCAACATGGCTGCACTTACGCTTGCTTTGCTCACGTGCACGGACCGACGTTGGGGTCGGTGGGTGGAGCCTCCTGCCAGTTGTACTACCAGTTCTATAGAACCAGTCCGAACCGGGGGCAACCCACCACTGATCCTGACACACTTTAGCCCGCTAAATACCGAGCACAGGAATCTCTTTCCTATCGTTGTAGGATTAATGCTACTTAACATATACTAGATTACATAATAAAGTCTAAAATTAATATTGTTTTCAAGAAAGAGTGAAATTAGAAGCTTCAGGATGCAGCTTCTGATAGTATCAAATCAGCCTATTTTCAGTTTTATTGCTCATTATTTATTTATTTATTTAATTTATTTATTTATATTGTCAAACATGTACAAGATAACAGGTATAAGTATAAACATGGACATGAACATAGGAAATGAGTACAAATAAATATGGACAGTAGGACAGGGATGGTAGGCACGCTGGTGTGCTTATGCATGCCCCCTTTATGGACCTCTTAGGAATGGGGTGAGGTCTACAGTAGACAGTTTAAGGGTTAAGTTGTGGGGGTTTGAGGATGTAACAAAGGAGTCAGGTAGAGCATTCAAGGCATTGACCACTCTGTTGCTGAAGTTATACTTTCTGCAATTGAGTTTGGAGCAGTTTACCTTGAGTTTGTATTTATTGTTTGCCCAAGTATTATTGAGGTTGAAGCTGAGGTAGTCATTGACAGGTAGGACATTGTAGCAGAAAATTTTGTGTACTATGCTTAGGTCAGACCTTAGGCAGCATAGTTTCAGGTTGTCCAGGCCCAAAATTTCAAGCCTGATGGCATAAGGGATTCTATTGTGAGCAGAGGAGTGGAGTACTCTTCTCGTGAAATACCTCTGGATCCGCTCAATTGTATTAATGTCCAATATATAGTGTGGATTCCAGGCAGACGAGCTGTATTCGAGAATTGGTCTGGCAAAGGCTTGGTATGCCCTAGTTAGTAGTACAATGTTACTGGAGAAGAAACTTCACAAAATTAGATTAACAACTCTTAATGCAACAGCATTTTTGGCAATGCTGTTACAGTGAGCTCTGGGGCTTAGATTATTTGAGATGAATACTCCTAGGTCCTTGACAGAGTGAGAGTTGTCTACAAGGTCGTATCCACCCAGCTTGTATTTGGTGTTCTGATTTTTGTTGCCAATGTGTAAGACAGAGCATTTGTTAGTTGAGATTTGGAGTTGCCAATTGCGCAACCATTCTGACACATAGCCAAGGTCTCTTTGTAGGGCAGCAGTATTGTTGGTGGTGTTAAATAGTTTTATATCATCAGCGAAGAGGACACAGCTGCTTATAGTATGATCGCAAAGGTCATTTATGTAAAGCAGAAAGAGTGTTCCTTGGGGGACACCACGGTTAACTGGTGCCGAGTTTGATAGGAGGTTCCCTATTTTGATTACTTATTGCCTGTTTGACACGGCTATCCACTTGTGTAGAGATCCTGAAATACTGTAAGAGCTTAGTTTTAACAGTAGTTTGTTGTGTACCACTGAATCAAAGGCTTTGCAGAAGTCTATGTAAATTGCGTCTATTGCTTTACCCAGGTTGAGTTGTGTGGTTCAAATATTTCTGCAGTGTAGGAGTTGTAGATTACCGGACAAATTTTTCCTGAAACCAAACTGCTTGTTAGAAAGCAGGTAGTTTGTCTCTAAGTGGAGGGTGATGGATTGGTTTATAATTGATTCCATGACTTTACAGGTGATGCAAGACAGTGAGATTGGTCTGTAATTTTCTACTAGGCTGGGGTCTCCCTTTTTGAAGATAGGAATGACCATAGGTCGGGCAAGGACCTGGTTCTGAAAGATACCTCATGGATTGTGCTTAGAGGTTCGGCTATGGCAGCTGAGAGCTTATAGATCCTTTATGACTTTAGTTATTGAAAATCATAAGCCTTTCAACCCATTTTGAATCCCTAACTTTGAAAGCTGATTTGGGCTAGCCATGTGAAATATGGACACATATCAGAGAATGGCAACTGTGTGAGAGTGGTGAGATACGTTATGTGTGAATGTTAGAAATACAGTATTCAACCTAACCAGTAACAATGGATTATCCTGTACACATTCTACTTAAGGCAGAATTTATTAGAAACAAAATGAAATGTCTTTCAGTCTTTTTTATTTTAAGCCAGATTCCTGATTTCCTTTGCTGAGAAACCACATCCAGCAGTAATTCTGGAAACCACAAGAAAACATTCAATACTGTTGCTCTGACACTCAGCTGGACAAGCTGGCAAAGCCACTGTAAAGTTGTAAATAACTAAATTTGTGGCTCATAAAATAAGTCTCCCTCCAGATGTGATGCAGAAACCACCAAATGCCTGACATTGTCTTGAGATATAAATCTCAGTCGGGGAACCATAAAAGAAATTGCTTTGAGATCATTTCTGATATAAACAACGTTGATAGTCATGATTTGCTTCAATAATATCAGTTGGCCAGAGGAATTTCACACACACACACACACACACACACACACACATGACACTCGCTCACAGCACACATACGTACAAGTAGACATATCAAAGGAAATATTTAAATTGTATCACATGAAGTGTGAAATATAAATTCTATGCTTAATTCCCCACTCCCCAACATCTGATGCCTTTGAAGCAGATTAATAGCAGAAAACAACTTATTTTATATGCTGTATGATTATCTTTCTAGTTTCATTTTAATATCTGTCTGTGTTAATAAAAGCAAAAAAAAAACAATTTTTCTTCTCAAAGGACTGCTTATTCACACAAAACCCTTTCAATGACCTATCAGTTGTAATCTATTGCAGATTCTTGCTAGAATAATGGGTTCATTTTCTTAGATGTTTAACCAGGAAGGATGGAAGCTAATTTGATTTTCTAAAACTATTTTGATATCTGAATGCAAGAGGACAAAAATTCATTCAAAGTACAATAGTTTTCGCTTTTTCTCTCTTAAAGGCATTTCTTCTTTCCTAAAGTCTGGCTTTCAGCTGTAGCCAACAGAGGAGATATATTCCAGGTTCTTGAATTCTTAGAATTGAAAAGGACCATTTATGCCATTAACTTCAAGGACTTCCTTGGTGCTGGAATCCACTGTTAAGACATCTCTAACAGATGGTTCTGTAACCTCTTCTTGAACATATCTAGGGAAGGGAGGCTCACTGCCTTTCTTGGAAACTGATTCCACAGTTGTGCTTCTTTATTATTAGGAAACTTTCCTATTTATAGCCCTTGGGCTGTTTCTCAGCCTTTACTCCCACAACAAAGACTTGTGGCAATGGAAGCAGACTTTGAAGGGAGTCTGCTTCAAGTGCTGCTAGGAAGGAAGGGTAATTTCTTTCCAGGGAGTCCATTATGCAGTGAAATTGCTGCAGGGATTGCTGAAAAACAATGAGGTTTCTGCAGTGTGCACCTGCAGGCTGTACGCACTGGCATTCAGATGTTTGTGGCTGCATGTATCACAATCAGTTGTTGAATCCCAACACCACAACCACAATGGCAGCACTGCTCTCATAGTGGCACCTTCAGTGATCATACTTTTTTATGATTTATGGAAATATCAAGATAGAGAAATGAATCCCTCCAGGCTCTTCTTGGTCTCTCAGCAGGCTTCAATACCATCAACCATTGTATAGTTCTGGATCAGCTCAGGGGACTATGAATGGGCAGCACAGTGATTTAAATAGTGTTATTAAAAAAAATTCTAACTTTTATAGTTTGAAATTTTCACATGAAACATATTTCTGAGGTGTTAGGCTGACTATACTTGAACACCTATTTAAATTTAAATTTAAATTCTTAAACTGTCTGTCTAAACCTTTACTTTATCAATCTGCAGCATCAACAGCAGTACACAGATATCATAAAATAATCTTGATGGGCTTTGCAATTTTCTATCACTGATATTGTCCAATGAATTCTGTCACATAGATTATTATGTCATATTCAGTCACAAGGCAAATTTAGCTCAATCCAAGAACAACTGAAATTATATCAGATTATAATATTTGCTGAAGTCTTCAAATTTGGGAAATTGGTGGAATAGTTGAAATGTTCAAACTAGATAATGGCTGCTTTCATGAAATGCTAAGGAGAGGCACTTACAAAGTGGCAACAAGGGTGATCGTCCTTAAGAAAACATTCATTTATCAGTCAATAAATTAATGAAATAACTCTTATCCTTTTCCTATAACTCTTTCCCAAAAGTTTCCTCTCAGCCCAAATTACATTTGCCCCCTTTTTTTTCCTGAGCAGGAAGGCGCCTTCCAAATAAAGCACCGAGTTGCAAGTACCCATAATAATCTATAGGAAGCCCAGAGGCATTGCTTGGAATGCCAGAGACTGAGGACTTAATTTGCAATATGCCAACTTCCCACTGTTGCTTGTTTTTAGTTAAAAGACTCAACTGAAAACATTCAGTTGTGTTGGAAGCCAGGTGAACATAAAAAGAGTTATGTAGAGGCATACTGGTACCTTATAGGCACTATGCTGCCAAAATCAAATGTTACTACATATATCTTTCTCTTGTGGCCTAATAATCAAAAGTAGCCATGATGCCTGAAATCATGCTGGTTATATTTTAACCACTCAGAATAACAGACAAATGGAAAATGGCATTTTGGCACCCTTTAGTATCTGAAATTAAAAACTTGAAAAATTCCCAAATCACAATTCATAAAGTATGCATTGTGTGCAAATACATATAGGAAGCTGACTAGAGAATATACAATATGTGCCATTACTGATATAAACCTAATCCTAGGGCTTGATATTTCCATATTGCTAAATTTATGGGGTTACATAATGAATAGTGGTAGAATGCTTCTTTGCTGATTTTGGTACTATTGGAGATCAGGAACAAAAATTATGAATAACAATGTTAGTGACAGAAGTGGGCCTTTGCTATAAGATATGTGGATTGTTCCTATGAGAAGGTATGGGATTGTAAAATGTGTAGGAGAATGTGGAATTGGCTGGATCAGAGCAGAAGTTCCTTAGTAATTACTGAAATTCTTCTACTGAAATCCAAATTTATGTCTCTGAATTAGGAATTATCACTCTCACACACTCTTTTTTTCTCCCTTTTGATTAATTCTTCATTTTCCATAGCTATGTGGCAGGCTTTCCATAATAGTTGTACTGATTGGATTTGGCCAGTACAGATGAATAAGAGATGCAAAGCTTTTGACTAATTTTTAAAACGACTTTGCAGAGTTTGCAAACTGAACTTGAAATGTTAAGAATTGAAATGTAAGAAACAACAAAACTCACAAATTCACAAAATCGTTACATATACTTAACCAGTTAAAAAGATAGTTTTGTTGCACTGTTTGTGCAAGCTCCTTCACAAACAGTGCAATGCACCAATCTTTTCAAGCAGCTTGTCACTTTTGTATTTTGTATTTCAACCACTGCTTTTTTCTAAGTAGCACTCATGAGATCTGTGAACAGCTGGTCAGCCACAAGTATAGCTCAAGTGTTTGCAATACAGAGCAATATGTACAGCTTCCTACAATGGAAGTACTGCTGCTTTTTGGTGATAGTTGAGTTCTACATGCCTCAAAAGGGCTCATAAAAATAAACTGTTTAAAAAAAAACACATTTTTCAGTTCTGTAAAAACAAAACAGGAAGTTCTAAAGATCTGTTCATAAATACAAATACCTCAGTTATAATCCTATGAACTAACTTTGCTATTGCCACATAATGATATGTGGAAAATAACAAAAGCATACCAGGGCATTCCATAAATTGTTTCAGGATCAAAAGCAGATTTTAGCCTTTTTGTTGACAGTCTTAAATAAAAAGAAAGAGCAAATACATCAAACATAAGTGAAGTCCAAACAAAGAAAAGCTAAAATCATTAGACATATGTGCCATTTAATTTGACACAGTCTAATATTTTATGGTTAGAACATGGAACATTGCTTCTCTTGGAAAATTTAGCATAAGGTATTATTAACACCAGGCTCTCAAGGGGATGTTTATTCCAATCATGTGGAGATTTATAGTATTAACCATTAGCTCATTCTCAATCTATACATAAGAATACAAACAGATGTGAAATTTATAAAACAAAGTTACACATCAGGAAACATTCAGAAACACAAATGACAATCTGTTGAATTATTCAGGTTTTTTGACTGAAAATAAAAAATAACATTATTATGTTGAACTCTAAAGACAATCATAATTAGTATTAGTGGTTACTTATAAAAATTAAACATTAATAAAAAATTTTAGCATGCCTTTACCCTTGAACTCCTAACCTTTTTTTGGCAGTTGGGCATTTTTAGTATTTTGAGAGCATAGCATAGCACAGGGCTGTCATTTGTTATATTACTATGGAGAACTAGTTTGTTGGAAGAAGTTTATCACCAAAAATATTAAATTATACTCAAAACTTTGGGGTCTTAAGAATAATTTTTCAGAGATGGAGAAATATTATAATTTCAGAGAAATTGGATGCGTGATTTAGCAATTTTGGAGAAAATTATACACTCTGTTAATTGGTAGGTGTCACATTATTTCTGCCTTTGGAAAAGGCTTGGTGAACATTGAAAGCTCAGTCTCCTCTAAAAGATTTACAAAATCAGGTTGCAATACATGTAATTATGTTTTTTTAACATATGTTTCCTTTTGTATTATTTGCTTTTGTTTTTACATGTGAGTGGTTGGTTTTTATTTTATGTCTGTGTGAAAATGGATTAATAAAAACTATTGGAAGCTGATTATTGTATTGATTAAGTATTTCTGGAAATATGCCCTGTATCAGATTCTAAAAAAATGCTTAATAAATCTGTCATTGATTATTTTTGAAGGGGCTTTGTTTTAAGGGAGAAGCAAGATCATATAATGGAATCCATAAAGGTCAGGTTCATGTCAATGTTTAAAATGTGTACGGTAATTATTTTAAGATTAAAAGCTTGAATTTGTAGACATTTGTATAAATCCCTTGTTTCTTTTCCATAACTATCTAAAGCAAAAGGCAAAAAGTTATTTTCAAGCTAATCCATTTGAAGGAACTTTAAAAATATTGCACCAGAAAGATGAATTATGGCAATCTGTATATAATAAAAGATGGAGAGTGATAATTATAATGCTGACAGAAAAAATTGGAGACCAAATCCTCTGTTATTATCCAGTTATTATTAAATGATCTAGGATTGGTTGCTACAGAATTTTCATTAAAGGTAAGATTTATCTCTAGAAATTTGAGTGAGGGATCACAGACTAAGCAAAGATATTTCAATCCTTCATGTAATATTCTATATTTAAAGCTGTTCTCCAAAACTTAGGAGCACATTATGTGCACTATTACTTATTATTTCCTGTTACAAAAGAGTCTTTCCCAAAATTAAAATTACAATGTCAACATTCTAGGTCCTTTCCTTAAAAAGAGGGAAGGTGGATTAATTTAGAATTGAAAGAAATAGGCTTCATAAGAAGAATGTCCATAGGAGAAGCAGAAAATTCTTGTATGCAACAAAAAGTATTTGTTGCATTTAAGTAGTAATAATATTAGAAAAAAATCATTCAAAGTAGTGAGAATAGCAATATGTTTTTCTCTTTTTTCTTAGGTCTCTTTCTTTGTCCTTGTTTAGTTTTCCCAACTGTTGATAAATAGTGAACCAGCCAACCAACAACAATTGAAATGACAATCACAACAAAACTACTAATCTTTTGATGATGTAAAGTTTAAAACTATATTCAAATCCTAGATGAATAGAATTAGGATCACATTCAAAGATAAAAACAGTTTCACATAGGTGTTGCTTGGTTGTTGTTGTTTCTCTGGGAATAGAAAAATGGATATGGTTATATAACTATGTTGTTTAAACAGGAGAAAGATCCTCTGGACCCTTTAAAATGGGAAGAAACCCATTTTAAATTTCAATGGTAGCAAAATGATGAGAGCTAGATCACAGCCAAGAAATCAAGAATGCAATATGCTTATGTCTACTATTATTTATTCAAAATGCTGCCCAAAGTTATGACTCATTTTCAAATATGTATCCAAAAAGGAGAGTTTTTGTGGCAAAGATGTATTTTTTAAAAAAGTTCTATTTGTCTTTTAAAGTCTATTCTCTGTACCAATTTCTTTTTAAAATGTTATGGAAAGTTACATAAACAACTACATATCATGAAATACTAAGAAAGACAATGAATACGGACTTTCTAGCATTTTACTTTGCAGGTGATAAGAAGCTCAAATTGAGTTCCATGATGGAACACCATGAGACATTATGGGGAGGTTGGGGGAAACCATATTAAACATAAACCAAGATCATTGGCAGCTTATCTCTTTAACAGCAACTTCATTTCTATGGCAGTATAGCTGATGAAAATGGTTTGCTGTCTGCCTTAATGCATATAATAATAATGAAAGTGGAAATCCTTGCATTTTCCAAGTTTCTGTGTTTCTGGGAGGTCAGGTAGAGCATCACAATCGTGACAGGCAGAGATAGGTATAGCAGGAACACAGGGATCCACTGTTTGTAAGTGAACCTCCTATCTGATCCTCATTCCCCTCTATCTGGCTGTTGGAACTTCAGGGGACCTGGGCTCTAGCTGCTGCTTGTAAAGGCCATGCATGCAGGCTTTTAGTGACAAGCCTGCTTTGTATCACTGAGCCCTAGCTGGGCTTAGAGATGCAAGAAAGGCCTTATGTCTCTTAGAATTGTGCCCACTAGCTTTTAGATTTGGTGACAACCAAAATCTTGGGGGTGGGGGTGAGTGGAGCAGCTATAGTTATCTGTGAATCTTTGAAGGCTTTCATAAGCTCTGCAGATAGCCATTCTGTGGCTGATGTGGCTTAACATATATGTATCAAGCCTAATGTGTAAATTATAAATGGCCTTCCTTTACAAAAATACATTAAAGATTACATCCTAACATGTTTTATCTATATTATTACTTGGCCCCATTAGAGAATACAGTGTTGACATCATTAATCAGAGATCAAGGACTGAATATTTAAACTATTGCTTTTATTATAATTACACTGGTGCACAAATAAATAAACAATAAGTTATTATAAAATATTATCAATGCACTAAAAGAAAGCAAAACTGGTTTTCAAACAACATCTTATTACTTGAAAAGTATCAAAGTACATTTAATTACATCTTACCTAAAAAAAAATCAAGTACAAAAATGAAAAGAAATTAATATGTATTCATACTGTGTATATAGAAATGGTTAATATATGATTACAGTTATTATCTATCTACTTCATACACATTTCAGGTAAGTACCTGACATTTCTAATGAAACATGGAAAATAAGATGACATTCAGTTTTAAAGTATTGGTAAACATATTACAATGGAATGGACATGTTATGGTTTCATTTTATTTAAAAACCCTGTCACTTATAAAGGTTGGGCCTTTGGCCCCTGTAAAAAATAAAAACAAACAAACATTATTTAATACCATCAGTTAAAAATTAAGAAAAAAAGAGCAAAAAACATACATTTCCTAATATACGTAAACACATTTTTAGTGCAAGAATTAACAAGACCTGTGACCTTACTGTGCTTTCTTGAAATCACAGTGCACTTGACACAAATTGCTACACTAGAATGCTTAATTTTAGAAATGTAAAGCAAAGTTAAGTGCATACCAAATATTTTCCATATATACAATTAGTGTAAGCGTGTGGATATCTATGCATGACTTAGATGTCATAGGGATTGCATATATCAATACAGCCATTTTAATGTGTTCACATTGCTAATACTGTTCAACCTCCACGCATTAAAACGGTAGAGCATAGAAAATGTTCAAATAGCATTTGGTTAGGGGGATCTACATAATCTCTCCAGGAGATGCATCCTTTTAAACATGGAACAGACATGTCTGTGTTTTCAAAAGAGGTGAATTATTTGAGTTTTCCTGTTACTGATAAATATCTGAAAGCTTTCAGAAACAATTTCATCATTCAGCAAATCTTTCTATGAAGTCCAAGTGGATAAAACTACTTTTGCCTTTCTGCCATAACTATAACTTGGGAAATCAGGACTGTTAACAGGGAGAATTCACACTTCCATGCAGAAGAGGCATTCATTTACCTTTTAAACTGATGTCTTGTTCAACGTGATTGAATAATACATACACAGACATATCACAAAAAGATGAGCCTTCAAACAGCTTGAAAGGGTTGGGACACCTTGTCTTGGGAAGAAATCAGCTCTGATTTTATTTTCAATTTTCCTAAAGTTCACAGGTATGAATGCATGGGTGATTTCCAGCAAGCATTACTTTTGTAATTCCTACACATGGAATAACAAGTATCACCTTCTTTGCAAGTAAATCTACTGGGCAATTGCCAGCTTTGTGTGAGTTGGCTCAAATGGCCCCATGACTGATGCTGATTGGATCTAAAAACTCTTGATAGAATCAAAATAATTGAAAGAAGAAGGAATGAAGCTATAAGTGATTCATAGAAAGGAAAGGGTTGGGTAGATATGTTACAGGTGTTATTTTTCAAATTTGAAAAAATAATTCCAGAATTAAGGCCAGAACAAGATAATATTATGTAACTAATAAAACCTCATGAACATTGCTGTAACATTTAGTTGAGTTCACCAGATTTGAAGGGTCATGTGTTCCATTTGTTCTGGTAAGAGTGTAGACCTTCAAGAAGTATATCAGAAAATGTGGCCTCATCAGAATTGCAAGGAATTCTTGTGTATTGATGGTGCCAGTACTGAAAGTGGAGTTATTCACTTTATTCGCAATCAGAATACTGGATATGAGAATCAGGAACAAAAGAAAACTTGACATTGTCAAAATGAAGATGAAGTGTACCAGTTGAATGTTTTATTAGTAAGAAAACTTAGATAGACTGGAGAATGCCACTTAAATACAAACGATATGCAATAATCTATTCAGGCTGTGTCTGGAGTGACAGTGATATGTAAAAAGACATATAAGTATTAAAAGATATTAAATTAGTGGCTATTTCATAAACATCAATGTCACATTAGTATATGCATTTACTATAGATGAATTAGACAAAGATGCTGAGAAATTTTATGGAAGATTGCATGAGATGCTAGTTGTAATATCAAGAAAGGCTGTGACATTGCTAGTAGGCAACTGCAGTGACAATGTAAAAGAAAATGAAAAATCATATGAAGTTTTCAATTGTCTCAACAGAGTAAGGCAAGGGAGTTTTTTTTCTTTTATCACTCCCACCTACTTCAAGCACCATAAATGGAAACTCAACACACATGGATATTATTGGATGAATAACTCTGGAATAAAATAGTGTTTATAATAGAGTACACTATCTAGTCAGCCTGGGCACTTCTAAGTGCACTTCAAGAACAGTGCACGAGAACCAACCATGAATTATTAGTGTAACATATAAGGGTCAGACTTAAAAATAGTATAGAGAGTTGGTGTGCCAGTAAAATATGATATGAAAAACGTTAAATCAGAATGTGAAACCAAACTTAGGAACAGGTTTACTCTATTATGCAAAAGAGAAATTGGAGAACTATGTGAAGAAATGACACAAATGCACTATTGCTTAGCGCATTGTAAGCCATCCTGAGTCTCCGGAGAAGGGCGGCATATAAATCAAATTAAAAAAAAAAACAAAGCCAAATCTATGAAACCTGTGCTTGCTGCTTAATGATGTCCACGCATGTCTTGATCTTATAAACCAAAATCACAATGTCAGTTCTTCCATTTTTATTTTACTGATGGAGTTAGTTCTTATGGCAAAAAAAAAAAAAAAAAAAAAGCAGTTATCTAAAGCTGCTGCTAGCATATCTGCAACCAGGTCATTTTTAGCATTATAGCATTGTAATGCTGTATAGAGCATTATAAATACTCTGCCAAGCAAGAACAATGCATATTCCACTACCCTTTTTACCTGCTTGTATTCTATCACTGAGGAAAAATGTGCATCTCAGTTATTCATGTGTTGTGGACTAGCAAGTGGAAAGAGACTCTCAGAGAGCCATTCTCCATGTTGTCATTGGAGGCTCCATGGGTGAGGCAGGTGGGTTGATAATACTGCAAGATGAAGGAGAGGATGGAGTAGGTGCTTGACAGGATAATCTGCAATAAATTGGGAACACGATATGTGGTAATGGTTGAGAATATATAAACCCATCTTTTCTTCTCTGGATCAGTGATCAAAATGGGGACAACCAGGAAACGTGTAGAAAGGAGCCATTGGAGAGCAAGAACTTAGCTGGGAATAAGGGAAGAGTTGAAGCTTTTTCTCTCAGGCTCAACTGCAAGTCAGAACAAACTAAGGAGACATAATGCTCAACTTACATCTAGTTGCTCTGTGCTCAATGGATTTCTGAGTAATCGCAAATCTAGAACCAGGCCAGACTTCTTAGGACATACTGTAGGTGTACAATTTATGGCCTTTGTACAGCATAGCTCCCAGCAGTCCTCAGTATCAGGCATGTTAGCAGATCTGTTGAGATTGTTGGGATTCAGCAGCTTCTGCAGGACTACATGTTGTGTGTTGTGTATTATACTTGGGGAACAAGTCCTCAGACAATTCTTTAAAGACATTCCACATAACAAAATCTTGTGTGCTACAGAAGAACGGATACATTTTGCAGGTTTTCCAAATAAGCTATTTCAACATTTTCTTTCTTGAGAAAAGAAGTGCATTTTTTAAAAAAATTAAGTAACATTTTCTTTTTGGGAAATGAAAAAAATTCCTTCAATATGTTTGTAACAGTTTTCTGACAGGAGTCATGAGTGCACATGAGCAGGTGAATCACATGCCCATTTCAGTTGTTGCATATGCACAATGTGGCAGTATGGATTTAAACATCTGTCCCTGTGTTAATGATATTGATAAAACATAAATAATCTTGCTTAAACAACCTACTATACACACTTATAAACCCTTCACTTTTTAATATCTGATACAGAAAGCATCAATTTGGACATTAAAATATTCATTAGTTATAAAATATTTAAAAACTTTATTTTTATTTCAATCTGGAAAGAAACTACTATTGATAAAGTAATCATTGATTTCAGCAATATAGTACAAAATAACCTAGTAAAATTTTATGGATTTTTTTTTTCTTTTTGGTCTTATTGTTCAGCAGTTGCACTTGTGGCATGCTGTCAATATCATTTTAAACTAAAAAGCCAATATGATAATAAATTCCAATGACACTTTTTTTTCTTTTCAGAGAATATAATATTTTTAAAATGATTGTTAAAAGAGGACCCTTTTCATGCTGCCAAACGTTTAGAAGCATAGATAAAAATTTAAATATATAAAATATATGTGATCACATCAACTCTACAGCAATATGGATTCTTTTTTAATCTTATCCTACACAGTGCCTTCTGGAAGATACTTTAATGCACAAATCTCACCCTCTTATCCAGAATATAAACCATCTCTTTCTCCTGTTAAAACCAAGAGGCCATAATTCTTTGGTCATGACATTATAGTCTAGTAAGATGGGTGTGATGTCACAGAGGACTATGACCCAATTACAGGATCAACCAGGAATATGACATTGTGCGACTTGAGAGAAATGTGCTCTACAGATCCAACCCAAGGGTCAGATATCCCAAGATGAAGTCAACCTTTCATATTGACTTTAGTGAGACTTTACACTAACTCATTCTACCTAGACATGGAATGTAGTATCTTACAAAAGGAACATGAACATTGTGAACAGATTTTTGTTACCTTTATCTTCAACAACACAAAACAAATGAATCATTTTAAGCTTCTAAAAATGGACAGAAAACAAATAACTCATGTGATGTACAATATTTAGTCACAGTGAACCCTGGTCTCCGCAAATCATTTCAATAGAAGAAGAAAAGTTCTCCATAAAGGTAGTACATGTACAAGACATATACATGTTTAATCACCCTAACTTATTGGCATTGCTAAATATATTTACCCTGATCCAGTAATGTAATCCATGTCAAGAAGCCTATTTCTATGTGCAGATGCCCCTTGCATTTATCTTTATTCTAAGTAATGATCAATGTAAGTAATGATCAATGCTTTCAAGAGTCTCACATCCAAATCCATTGGTCAATATGCAGCATTCTTGCATATTTTATGCACTGCAAAGCTAAACTAGCAAACAGAGTTGCCTGCTAACTGATAATCTGTATGGGAAGGGTGAGGTGACTCACTTCCAGGCATCTTCTCCCTACCACTAGTTCTCTTTAAGGAAAGTGAGCACAAGGGTTGTGCAAATATTTGATTTAGAGATTTGATCTAGATGCATTTTAAATTATCTGTTCAAATAAATTTAAAATTGACTTTATTTTTGGAAATCATTTGAAACACTAAACTGGATCAAACTGACAATGTGGACTGAATCAACAATTAAAATCAATTTGCTAATCCATGCAGCTGAACAGTGTTTGGTGGGAATGTTCCTTGTACAGCATCTGTTTTCAAAAGTTTTTGGAGGCTATCCATCAAATACCACAATCAACTCTCCAGCCATATGAGGGAGGCTGGTGTAAGTGATTTTGCTCATCTTTCCAAATAAATTAATATTTATGAAATCTGTAATTGACATTTTGTATACTAATGAACACCCTTTTTTTTAAAAAAAAGTGCAGAATAAACACATTGAGCATTCAAGCAAATACTGTTTTACCTGCATTATTTGCACTTAGATTCTAAGACTTTTTATAGAAAATGCATCTAATGAATCTATGTGAATCTTTATTTAATGACTTCAGCCCTAGCACCAGTTTGAGTTGAATATTTTACTGTTAAACCAAAAATGTACATCCACATGCTTTTGTAAAGAGATTAAATTGGCCAGATGAGAAAATAAAAACATATATGTAACACAGAAAAAAGTTAAAAGTGTACACAGTTAAAACGTTTCATACATATTTGCATTATATTTGAAAAAGTGTATTAACTTGGGTTTTCTTTTAAAGAGATATGGAAAATATTTACATCTTACTCTTTTTCTTGGTCCAAAAGAATCCTCAGAAAAGGTGCATGCCTTCATTTCTGTGGGAGACATAAACTGGAGTCTGATGGAGGGTTCCATTTTAGTAATCTTTCTCCCTAGGTAGTTCTTCACCAGAATTTAGATTCTAGCAACTACCTTTCTAGAAAGGTAGTCTGACAGTGCAGTCTTCAGGAATGTATGGAAGATAATCCCCATGGACATATCATATTGCAGTATCCCAGAAAACAGTTTGTTGCTTGGAATATGGAGGAGGACTGAATTTCTTGGTTCCTGTACTTTTTTTCCAACTTGGCAAGATAGGCATGCTGTCTTGTTTGCAAAGTCCTTTCTCGGATTTCTGTCGTGCCTTGATTTCTTTGCACAGGCAACGTTTTTTCTCAATCATTTCCAGCATTGTATGGTCTCCATGCAACCACTGCATGCATGTCACCTATTTAGAAAAAGGCACAAGATTTAAACATGATTGATGAATGGTACTGGCCTCTTGAGTAAAATCAGGAAACAGTTACTTGAGGAGACAAAATATTTAAAACAGTGAAATAAAATAAAATGAAGTACAACATATAGAAGAATGGTTTCAGATGTATAAATGAGTAGCTGAAATTTTCCAGTCTTCATGTCAATATTATTCTAGATTAGCCTTCCCCAAACTGAATCCTTCTGGCTTCAAGCCTCATGAATCCATTGATTGCGGTAATGGAACGCATGGTTAAAATTGAATCTAGGTTGTAGTGTAGTATAGATCAAGAATTTAATAGAGTAGAGTAGAGTAGAGTAGAGTAGAGTAGAGTAGAGTAGAGTAGAGTAGAGTAGAGTAGAGTAGAGTAGAGTAGAATAGAATAGAATAGAATAGAATAGAATAGAATAGAATAGAATAGAATAGAATAGAATAGAATAGAATAGAATAGAATAGAATAACAGAGTTGGAAGGGACCTTGGAGGTCTTCTAATCCAACCTCCTTCTTAGGAAGGAAACCTTGTACCATTTCATACAAATGGTATGGTTATGTTTCATACAAATGGCTATATATATTTAATTCATTATTTAAAAGATCTGAACTAAAATAAATAAGACTACAGGAGAAAGAATGCCTGTTTCAAAAATCTTGCACTGGAAAGAAAATGCCTGTTGCCAAACCATAATATGTTCTAAATGAGTTTGGGCAAAATATCTGCCATAGATAGAATATGATGCATTTATAAATAAAAAAGCAATTAACAGAATTCAGTGTTTGCTCCTAGTAGCATAGCTATCTAATTCATTTGCCAGTTATGTCAGATTAATTTTTAATATTTGAACAACCAAGCAATTTATCTGAACATTTCAGGTATCAAATCTATTTAATGGAGAGTTACTGAAACTTTCCTTCAAACAAAGCCCAGCTGCAGTATAAAATATCATATGTTGTGCGAACACTTCTGGATTGTATGAAGTAAATAAACAAACACCAATTCAGAGAAAATGTGGAGTTTAGTGCAGCTACCATATTTGAGTTGCAAAAATCTGGGCAATTGACAGTAAAGTGTTACAATTTTCTGTACTTCTTTGCTTAGAGTTGATGCCAACTATTATTATTATTATTATTATTATTATTATTATTATTATTATTATTATTATTTATTGGTTAATCTTTAGTGAGATTCACAGCCTTTGAGGCTGGTTAATAGCTCAGCAGCTCGAGTCCTAACCAAGGACCTAGGAACTGTTAAGGTATCGTCGGAGGATGTAAGCTGTTATTATTATTATTATTATTATTATTATTATTATTATTATTATTATTATTATTATTATTATTATTATTATTATTATCCGAGGTGGCACAGTGGTTAGAGTGCAGCACTGCAGCTATTTCAGCTGACTGCTAGTTCAGCAGATCAGCGGATCAAATCTCACCGGCTCAAGGTTGACTCAGCTTTCCATCCTTCCGAGGTGGGTAAAATGAGGACCCAGATTGTTGGGGGCAATATGCTATTTAGTATACTGTCTTTGGTGTAAGGCGCCCAGAGTCCTCGGAGAGTGGGCGGCATAGAAATGTGAATAATAATAATAATAATAATAATTGGCTTAAACGGTCCAGTTGGTAGGGGTGTATGTAACTAACAATAAGAATTATTTGTTTTTCAAAAATAAGCATATAGAATCTTCAGAGCGAAAATGTATTAAACAACCCCCCCCCTTCATGCTATATATAGACTATTGCTATTTACTCTGGGGAAAAAACTAGTAAGGTAGGACTTACCTGTAGTTGCATGTGCTGCAATGAAAGTTCTCAGTTTAATATATATTTATTTTACTGTTTTTCCTGTATTGGGGGTATACATGATTATAATCTGAATTCCATAGTGACCGGAATTTCTTTTAGGATTCTTAAGATGTTACCCTGTCCCTTTTCTCTTCCAACCATATTTTCATCTTCACCATATTAGTGGTAGTATTTTACGAAGGTTTTGTTCTGCAAAAATTCTATTTCACAGAAAGACAATTACACAATAATGTTAAAGCTAACTTGCTGGAACTTCGTTTCCAGTATTGTTTCCTTGATTTCCCAATTTTTGTTCCTGTTATGAGCAAAACATTTCAGTCTCTTCACTCAGAAAGCTCTGGCTTCTGGTGATTCTTGTTGAATTCTCAAATAAGATAAAGGAACAACCTACCCAAGGTTTTAAATTTCAGACCCCATAATTCGAACAAGAAATTAAGTATTAACACAAAATATTTCTTTGCTTATAGTGAAATCCTATCTACTTATAAGTATTGTCCACATTAATGCTGCAAATGCCTGTAGACAGCTATACCTTAACATGCAATTTTAATCTTTTAATGTATACTTAATCAATCAGGTTCACTGATTAACTGATTTAATTATATGTCCAGAATCATGCTTTTATTGCTAGTTCATTTCAATGAAATGTTACTTCATACTGCATTTCAAGGTATGATTCTTCGTTGTTGTCTTCAGCACTAAAACAATTGAAGATATGTCATAAAATAGGCTAACTTTCACTAGTTTGTAGATAAATATGCAAACACAACACAACTTAAAAATATGGAAACACTTCTGGATTGTATGAAGTAAATAAACAAACACCAATTCAGAGAAAATGTGGAGTTTAGTGCAGCTACCATATTTGAGTTGCAAAAATCTTGGCAATTGACAGTAAAGTGTTAGAATTTTCTGTACTTCTTTGCTTAGAGTTGATGCCAACTAGAGTAACATAGAAAGCCAGTAAATAAATAAATGCTTTCTCTGACTTCAAACCATAAGAATGTGCCCAGAATAAATTTTTAAATTTAGTGGTCCAGATCCCTGCATTATGTCCCAAGCATGACCTTGAGTCAGAAATGATGGAAATAAAAACTAGAGTATGAATAGTTACAATTAATCACTAGCTAAAGTTATCTTATTTTCCTGTGGGACTTGGCTCCATGAACTCTTGATAATGTCTGCCAATCATTTGTTGAAAAGAAGATGTTTAGGTCCTTGCTAACTAGCCAATACTTCTGATAGACAATTGATTGATTTATTGATTGATTGATTGACTGACAGACAGACAGAGATAGAGAGATATAATAGATGGAGATGAGAGAGAAAGAGAGAGAGAGAGAGAGAAGAGAGAGAGAGAGAGATCCTTTGCATTTCCTCATATCAGTTAATGTGCAACATTAACATCAGTTAATGTTGCACATTGGGTAGCAGTCTACCTACATACTATTGATGACTCCTTGAAAACTGGAGACATGCATAAGTGCTGGCAACATTCTCATGCAGTTAAAAGTAGTGCACAAGAGCATTTCTCTGAAGTACCTCTATGTTTTCCCCATTCATACAAAGAGCCCATTTGTGGAATATCATTTTCTATATAGGACTGGGCAAGTGGAGATTTCTAAGAAAGTTCTTCTCTAATATTTGCTACACAGAGAAACATTCAAAGAATTAGAGCTGCAGTATTTTACAAGATTCTTGCTGCTTTATGTTATCTTATGCTGTTAGACCATGAGAGAATCTACAATGGGCCATCGTGGAGAGAGACCTCACAGCCTAGTCCAGCTTGGGGGCTGGAAACTCAACTATTTTATCTATTGCCTGAAGATAAGAACAGGACCAGTTCACAGCAGAATGAGAAAAAATGCTAATTAGTTGATTACAATATTAGTCCTTTTATATTAATTCAAGATAGACACATCTGCGTTATAAGAAGCAATAATTAAATCCTATTAGACTCTCCATACAAAAAAATCATTTTTATAAACACCTGTTATCAATAAATCAATTTGCGATTAAAATTTTAAAGACTGATAAGGAATGTGTGTAAAAATGCAAAACAGTTTTAATATTAAAAATATAAATAGACATTAGATTACAGTTTATTCAACAAAAGTTAATATTTCAGACTTATTAGATACCATTGTGTTTGTATAAAAAAAGAAATTAATAAATTCTCACATTACTGGAGATGAATCAAGAATAACGCTTCATTTGAACATTGTGTTTTTGCAATATCCTAAAATTATTGTGTTATGTTATAAGGAGGTAAAGATATCAATTTGATTCTGAAGCAAAGTTTAATATTGTCAAATATTCTTTTTAGCTCTATTGACAAGTGTACAATAGAAGAATATTGTATAATAAAAATGTCTTGCTTATCTGAATAACCATGGTGTCAGCATTCCAGAAAAACCCCAACTCCAAATAAAGACGTGGAAGCAAGCATTTTCCAAAGTTCTCTTTACTAGAATAGGCAAACTAGCACATCTGGGAAAACCCGAATCTGAAAAGCCCAGGTTTTCCCTCAGTAAATCAAAACCGCCAAAACTATCCCCTTTCTCCCCAGTCGATCATATGCTCCAATCAACATCCGTTCCATCTCGACCCAGCCCCCTGACCACTCCTTCTCCAGATGCTGGATTGCCCTGACCTTGACCGACAGGAAGAATGCTAATATGTCTATTAACAACCCCTCTCCTTAATCCCCCCTCCTACTTTCCCACACATGAGAAGGTGGCAGCATTGAAGCTTCCGGCCTAATATGACTTCCAAAGCTTACACATGGCTCATCAACTGCCTGAAAGAAAGTCTTCTCACTTGTAATGGTCTTTATGTGTTTGCGTGCTTGTCAAGTTTTCTTCTGTTATTGAAATGAAGAAAGTACAGAGGAATCCTTGGGTAATATGTTATCCAACCATTTAAGATACTAAAACTTTAGCTTGGACAAGGTTGTGGATGCTCATCAAAGAGATGCATATAACATTAATTTTGATGTCCTTTTGGTATCATAGTTTTTTAACTTATTCTGTTTAATTATTCTGGATTTCAATCTCTGACACTTTTTGCTTTGGAATTTTTCTTTGTGTTATTTTTTCTAATGTGAATTTTTAACAATTTATTGTGTTTCTATTTTGAATTTAAAAAAAAAGATTGAAATGAAGGGAATAAAATGAATTATACCAGACAAGATTTTCAAATCATTTTTGTAATCTTAAAAGCAGGGTGTTTTCTTAAATAAATCGGGGTATACTTTTTAACAAAGAAAATTTATTTTCTAAGTTATTAAAGGTGTAGGCATTTGCAGTTGGGGTGGGGATGATGACCTAATTGTCATGACATCATCACACAAATATTGTGACTTACAACATCACACAAATATTGTGACTTACATATTATTCTTATTTGTACTATAAGACTGTGATATTTGTACTATAAGACTGTGATGTCAATGTTTTGACATCATCATGGTTTGTCATGAATACTGCTGTCTAATGCATCATGAATTCACAGAATAACACTGACTAGAACTGAATCAGCTTCTTGAATGAAGAATGAATGAGAAGCAAAATGTTTTCAAAGGAAAAAAAAACACCCACATCCAATTGCCTTTTGGAAAAAGCATCTTTGGGACAACCATGTCCTGGATGATGGAGAATCTCCATAGAGATTTAGTTTATACTGTGTATACAATATACACTGATTCTATACATGTCATTTCCATACTTTCCATACTGAAAATATTTTCAATTTTAGAATGATGTTCACACACTTTCCAATATAGAATTTTGTATCATAATGACTATGCTTCAGGATTCAAGAATTTTCAAATTGTTCATTAATCCCTGGAATGAATTTCACAATAGGTTTAGTGAAATATGTTTTTCACAATTAGTATTGTTCTTGGTTTCTCAAATCCATTCCTTTGTGCTATTCTAAAAACAAAAGAATCCAATAATCTAGAAACCACATCTAATTTTCTGAAACAAGTCCTCGACACAATTAACCCAGAGATGGAAGATCTTGTGCTGTTGTTATATTATGAATGAAGGCAAATATATTTGCTTCAGGATAACAATGCAAGATCGAATCTGGGACTGGGAATCAGTCATTGGGACCAGAGATTTATTCTTCCAAGCTTCCATGGGCTCCAGCAAGAGTCTGAAAGCTTGGAAGAGTAAATCCCTGGTCCCGGTGACCAATCCAGATTTGATCTTGTTATATTGTGTGTGTGTGTGTGTGTGTGTGTGTGTGTGTGTGTGTTGTTGTGTGTGTGTCTTTGGATGGATGAGTGGATGGATGGATGGATGGAGGGAGGGAGGGAGGGAGGGAGAGATGGAGGGAGGGAGGGAGGGATAGATACTCCTTTTCTCTCATACCACCTCTCTCACCACCTCTCACCACCTCTTTTTGTGAAGATTTGGCCTTCTTCCAGCAAGAAAATACATGAGATTGCAATAATTTATTGCACGGTTCTGTAAATCCATCAGTCTACCTGGAAAAAAATCCTCAAGGACAAATAATATAATTAACATTCACTGAATGGAAATTATTATCCTTAAAAAGTAAGTATGCTTTATGTTAGTAGAGATATTTCCTAACAAAGACTGGGAGGCTTCAGAGCACTAATGTGCCCACTGTGAAGTGTGACGTTACTGATTATCTGGAGGTCCAATAAGTAGAACTGCCCAAGCTTTTATCTAGAGTCTTTTGGTGGCAAGTGTCCAGTTGGAGGAATGAGGTGTAGAAATAAAAACTATAGAAAATGCTCAGGGCAAAATATACTGTATATCACTATGGAAACATATTACGAGCTGTAGGGCAACAGCTACTTTTCCAAATAATATTTACTTAGTGAGTTACTGTGAAAAGAGATGTGCTGGGAACTTTGACAAATTCCATCACATTAGATACATTTTTACTCAATTTTGACATAGTCTACCCAAAGTGCTAAACAGTGACAAATATTCCAAAATTCAAAATTAGCTTGGTAATGATATCTGTTTTATTGTTGTTTTCATTTGAATTTTTTTAAAACTTGCCTACTAGTTTCTGAGTTTTGGGGATGTCTATACAGCTATGTTTCTTTTTCTTTTCTTTTTTTTTAATTTTGAATTGTCAGAGAAGAAAGAGGAATTACAATGGCCATCTGTTTGAGGATATCAGTGATATTCCTGCAATTTTTTTTTTGAAAAAAGTTTTTAATTTTATTTCTTATAAATATATTGTAAATGTACATTCTCTGCATATTCCTGTGATTATGGTTCCTTGATATTTTACTTAGTTTTATGTTAAGTTTTATTCTTCATTTTACCTAGTTCTTAGGAAAAGTAACAGCATGCAATGCGTCAGTCAACCACAGGTTAAAAAGTGTGCTGAAATGTTGGCCCAATGAAGCTGAAACTAGCTTCAAGTTAAACAATGATGAGGCCAGAAGTTTTTCATTTCTTTATTTAAAATATAAGAATGCTTAGCTATAACAATATGCAGAACGGATTGAATAAATCAGTCTTTTAAATGATACTGTGAATAATTCCATAAACTATATGCTACTAAAACTCTCCTGTTTAACCAGGCAAAAGAGTGCATCATAGGGCAACTATTTTTGAACCAAGATACCTCAGATCGGCTAATTTACAGAATGCATCCAAAATCCTGTGATCATAATTCCCATAAAATTTGGAAAACTTTAGAAAACATTTTATGACATAAAATTATCATAGAACATTTTATCACATAATACAAATGTCATGAAATGTTTTATCACATAACACAAAATGTCACCAAACTTTTTCTGTGGTTAGCTCTGTTTCACTCTGCCATACAGTTTAAATCAGGCTATTTTCAAGGCAGATACATCTCTTGATATTTACCTATATTTTAAAGAACTTGAAGGTGGTACATTAGCAGCTCTGCCATTGTTGAAGTCATTGAGGAATCTAATGAAATATCTCTAAAACAATTACTCAACAGGCCATGAGTTGTCTAGTGTATCATTCATATATTACAGTCAAAATACTAAAAACATTTTAAAACAATAGAAGCATCCAAAATAAATATACATAATAGCCAAGATACTTGGCTAGTTAGAAATACTAGGCAATGGGTTCTTGATCAGATTCAGTGCCTAGAGCTCAGAACATAACCAGGTTTAGAGAAAGCTAACAGGGCCATTCTAATCTCCAAAGGGAGGATGTTCCATAGAGCAGGGGCCACTGTGGAAAAACAGTCTTCTAGTCTTTGCCAGCTCTTTGGCTGGTGGGCTCTTCAGCATGTCCATTCTGCTCCAGCTGGCTGGACAGGTTGACACTCTTGGAAGAAGGCAATTGCAGATGAGCATGATCATGAATGCTCATCAGTGCCTTAAATACATGGCAACTACTAAGAATTTTCCCATATTAGTCCAATTCTTAGAAGCAATTTCCTCCTCCTTTTTAATCTGCCAACTAAAACCCAGGAATAAGGAAGTTAGTAGGGTCTTTCTATGTGATAACTCTGACTATGGCTAAGGCTAAGGCTGCCTATGGCTAAAAATGATTAAGAACAAAGCCTTGCATGGAAGCTATAAGCAGTATTAATATAAGAAGCCAGTCTTTTTCCAAGCACAGGTATTTATATCAGGTGTGAAATTCAAAATTTTTCCCTACCGGTTCTGTGGGCATGGCTTGGTGGGCATGGCAAGGGAAGGATATTGCAAAATCTCCATTCCCACCCCACTCTGGGGCCAGCCAGAGGTGGTATTTGCTGGTTCTCCGAACTACTCAAAATTTCCGCTACTGGTTCTCCAGAACCTGTTAGAACCTGCTGGATTTCAACCCTGATTTATATAATAGCAGAATAAATTATACATATTAGGGTGTATTATGCACTGTGTCAAGTTATAAATTTTTATTTTATTAATGTGTGAATTGGTTTATTATTTTTCTGTTCTGTTGTTATCTTTTGTTTGGTAATGGGATATCATAGAAATAATGTAAAGTAATGAATATATACATTCTCTCAAGAAGAGAAGTGAAGTGAAATCCTTAGTTTGTTGTTTCTGTGCTGATTTTCTCCTGATGACATATTTGCTTTCTTTATCTGAAAATCTCATCAGTACTACTTTGGTCTT
This sequence comes from Pituophis catenifer annectens, assembly GCF_029215685.1. Taxonomy (NCBI): domain Eukaryota; kingdom Metazoa; phylum Chordata; class Lepidosauria; order Squamata; family Colubridae; genus Pituophis; species Pituophis catenifer. The sequence continues at coordinate 29,932,321 of NW_027256886.1, forward strand.
GCTGGTCTTAATATTTGTTTTAAATGCATGTAGGTTTTTTTCTTTAGGTCATCTGAGAATACATGTGAAACACCATTCTGCAGGGAGCTTAATTGAAATGGTATGAGCCCCTCCTGGATTTAAAGGGTTATTGTAGAGGTTTAAAAAAAAATAGAAAAGTAATCATATTTTAAAATTCTCATTTAAAATACATAAAGTTTTATTTTCATTGTTCAACAAGACAAAATGAAGATTATAAATTATCAAAAGTGAGTGCTGGCATCCATACTTGATTATAACTTGCATACTACATATAATGTATATGAAGAATTCAAACATTTCAATGATAGACCATGAAGAGACACATGTACATATACAGATATATAAACAAACTATACATACATACATACATGGGTGAATAGATATACATAATTATGGGCATACAGTATACAGACAAAGTACTATACAGGTGCCGTAAGTGCAATATACTGTATAAGGCTATACAAACATTTGAGGGAATCTGATGAAATCATGATCACCATGGCAACAAGGCTAGAGCAGTCTGTGATGTAACAAAGTGATGGTGATAAAAACAGAATCTTTTCACAGTACACTGTGTAGTGTCTCCCTCTCTCACACACAGATAAATACAGAAAATCCACTGTGTTTTCATATCAAAATGATAAAAAAAACCACTGTATTTCTTAACAAAATGGAAATGTATCTGAGATGAAACAAATGATGTTCTATTTATATCATAGTCTCAATTGGCTCTTTATTTTCCTTAATAAGACAGGGGACAGGACACACAATCCCATTTTTTTAACAAGCTTCGGCTTTATATCAGTGTTTTTATTCTTGTGTTCTTAAATGTATGAATAATATTCTACAAAATTATTGCCCTGAGTTAAACATAAAGGTACACTAAAAAAGAAAAGAAGGCACAGCATTTCAAACAGAGGTGGAAAAAAGGAATTTGTCTGAAAGCAATTCAACAATATTGTGGGAAGTAATTTATTTCTTAGCTTGCTAAAAAAAACAACTACTTCAAAATGTCAGCAACCTAATTTCCAGTCTTCGTTTTGTAAACGACAATACTTTAGATTGTACAAAAAAGGAAGTATTAAAGCATAGCTCTGCCAAAGCAAATTAAAAATGGGTAATACACCTTAATCAGCATATTTTGATTTTTTGGAAAAAAATGATTCCACAAATGAAAAATTTCACTTAACCAGGAAGTTAAGTCTGACCTCAAATTAATCAATGAAACAATATATCTACATGATCAACAACAATCATCTTAATAAGCTGCAATTCTTTACACATTTATTAAGTTGAATTGAATCAATAGGATTTATTCTAAGAAGATATTCCTATAATTGTAACTTTAATTGTTATACATTGTTTCAAGATTATATGTGTGTGTATATGCACATTAGGTTGTAAGTCTCCTAGTAAAGCTTATATCTATATAAATATTTCTGAATAGGAAAAAATAATCTAAGAAAGTGTGATTGGAATTATTTTAAGATTGCATACTTTACACAACTGTATTTATCTAGGATTACACTATAAACCATGAAGAAGAAAAAGATTGAAGAAATTGAATAAATGTTGTTGAAAGGCCAAATCAGGGATTAAACATTAACTTGTTTTATACCCTAAAGAGTTGCTACTTATGATAAAATGTTATCTGTGATTCCTTGCTGTAAATTGTCATAGAATATTCAGTTAATTGGAAAAGGAGACAAATCATGGATTCCAATGAATAGTTTTTCTAATAAAAAATTGATGGATTTCTATTATTGCCAAAGATTAGGCGTAACAGGACAATTTTCTAAAAATGCTTTTTAAATACTTAATTAAATGGAGGGAATGGGTAAAAATTAGTCAGGATTGCTGTCCATTAAAGATCTAAAAAATGGCTTATAAAGCAACAAAGCTGCGAGTAAATAGGCTACCTTTACCTTATGAGAAACCCTCCTAAAAAGGTTCATGATCATGTATGCCACATCTACATGCAGACAAATTATGCTACAAATATTGCTGAAACTGAATTGAGACTAGCCCATTCCCACTCCAGGGCATACAATAAGTTCCTTTCCATTCAGTGGCTCAGTCTTAGAATCATGTCTGTTGCGTCACTAATTTGTTGGTTCATAAAAACAACTATCTGAAATTGATTTAAATCTTTATATATTGTATCTTGCTGAGATTGAATAGTTAGAAATGCAGGAGCAGAAATTAAGGAACCACAGGATACTACAAGTAATTTAATAGCTATTTCTATGCATTCTTATTCCCCCCCCACACACACACACCTTTTCTGTCTGCAGTCTTAGGCATGTGCTGAATTCTTGTTTTCTTGTAACATTGCAATTTCTACTGTATGCTTATCTTCCTTCTGTCCTTCAAGAGCCCCCAGAATTAAGCTAAATATAACAATTTTCAAATCATTTGCATTCTACTTTATGTTATTTGCAGCTTCTATCTGACTGGCTGATCATAAATCATTTCAGAGACATCTGTGGGAATTCTTATAACATTTACACAATGCCATAGATTTGCCTGTGGCCTGTCTTTTCTGCCATGAAAATCTTGTTCGTACCAGCTTGAAATTAGTCTCAGTTATTTTAATAATCTATATTACCAGATTATCAGGTTTTCATATGATGGACAATTGCATGTGTAATATTAGAATTCAAACGACTTGCAATCAAAAGATACATGGCAGAAGTGTACATTATTATTTCAACACCCAAAAGTAGCTCAGCTTTCTTGTGTATGAAATTCTACTTAGTTCTTTTTTTAATCATGTCCATTTAAAGATGGCAACATTCAATCAAGTAGTGCATTCCTCAAAATTTAATGTCTTCAACATATATGGAGAAAGGGGTTAGGAAAGACTCCAAGAACAGACCAGCTGTTCATGCTGTCAATCAAAATATTGATGATGTATTTTTATGAGTTGTAGAAATTTGCTTTATTAGACCAGCTAATTGTTAAGAGGGATCTCCTGGGACACCCAGCACATACATCTTTATCTGCATGGCAGACAGTATTCTCTATGTGCCAATATTAGTCACACAATTCCTAGATGTTACATAAAAGAAGAATCAGCTTGTTCTATTTTAAAATGAGAAGGAAAGCAGAGGAAAGGAAATCTATGTTGACACTTTTATGAGGAAACATATCTAATTCGGGATCAGTTGAACAGAAAACTATAAGGCAGTTAAATGCTTGCTGCTGTGGTTGAAAGCAGATTTAAAAATGCTAGGTTAAAAACTAAATTTTTAGTGTACAAGCAGTTGTCTTTGGGAAAAAAAGTAGATAGTATTAAAAGAAAAAAGACCAATTGCTCCCTCTCGTGGTTATCAAAAATACTGAGATAAAGTCATCTTCTAACATTTTAGAACCTTAATTAAAATTACATTGAGATTCTGCAAAAAGGTTGGGCAGATTCTAAAATTTAAGAGTATATAATTATTTGCTAGGAGAATTTGAAGGAACTCAATCACAAATTTATGCCTGAACTATGTCTGAAAAGAAAACCTTGCTTAATGGGTGGGTTTTTTACATATTGCTAAGTTCTAATTTTTTTTTTTTTACTTGTGATTCATCATGTTATATGGACACTATGCAGTTTGAAAATGTGTTTTATTGTACGTTGTGAAACGGAAATCTATATTACAGAGATCAGCAAAAATATAAGAATCCAGTCTGAAACAAAGACAATAAGATGTGACAATATGATGGAAATATCAAAGACAGGTATAACCAAATTCATTAAATTTTTAAAGATATTCCAGAGAACCCACTAACTGGTTATATCAAGAAAATGTGTTATGTTTCCACAATGAACGGTGCTTTATTTAATACTGTAAGTCATAGATTGTGATATATAATTTTATCAGAAGGAATTATTTTTTGTAGCAGCACTATTTCACATTTTTAACCCATATTGATTCTGTAATACAGATTCTGTAGAACTATCTGTAGTACTACAGATCTGTAATACTACACATAGTAAATTACTGTCTCTTTCCTTTTCTCTTGTCTTGACTCTCATCTGACCCAACAGGTTTCTCTAAGAAGTTTTCTTTAGAACATTTCAGCAAGATCAGGCTATATTGATAATGAACTGATCAGTGATGGAGCATTAGTGATGGAGCAAGATAGGTTTTTTCTTTGCTTATGGCACCAGCAAATTTTACATTCTCACTCCATATTTTTGAATATTTAAAAGAAACCATAAAGTTTTATCATTGTTGCCTCAAGTAATAAACAAATCTACACTTTCAAAATTGTGGCAATTCATACATTAGGAGAAGAATTAACAGGAATAGTAGCAGAACATAGCAGCAGTATGTACCTGTAGGCCTATGGTTATTGTTGTTTCTACTTCTAAGATTGCTGCTATTACAATTAATTAATTTGAATTTTCTTTCCTTTTTTCATCCTGAGGATACTCTGTTGATGGATCTTTTGTAGAGATTATAGTACAGACCAGGGGTGAAATGCTCCCGATTTGGACTGGATTGCTCAATCCGGTAGCGATGGTGGCAGGTGGTTCGGAGAACCGATAGCAAAAATCCTTGCATGCCCCCACCCCCCCATGCCCAGCTGAGCCGCGCGATCATCAGAGGCTTTTTTTTAACTTTTAAAAACATTTTTTCTACAACCTCTTCAGCTGAAAAAATTTGATGACCTTTGATGATCGCGCAGCTCAGCTGGGATCGTCAGAGGCTTTTAAAAGCATTTTTTCTACAACCTCTTTGGCCGAAGTGGTTGTAGAAAAAAATGCTTTTAAAGGCTTTTGATGATCCTAGCTGAGTTGCCTGATCGTCAGAGGCTTTGAAAAGTATTTTTTTCTGCAACCTCTTCAGCTGAAAAGGTTGTAGAAAAAATGCTTTTAAAAGTAAAAAAAAAAAAAAGTTGGTCACCCAGTCACATTACCCCCACACACACACACCAAGCCACGCCCACAGAACCGGTAGTAACTCATTTTACATTTCACCACTGGTACAGACTGTTCATAGATATGTGTAAATATTTATTTTTGCCATATTTTTATAAAGACTTATCAATATTTACAAGCCTATAAACAACATGAGAAAAAAAATCTTGCCTTTATATCCCAGCTAGGATAATCATTTTTTGAAATGTCCAATCAAATATGTTGGCAAAGAAATGGTGGCAAAGTTTTCTGATTATGTTTAAAGAAAAGAGGCATTCTAAAGCAGGAGTGTCCAACCTTGACAACTTTAAGATCTGTGGCTGGCTGGCTGGCTGACTTATTTATTATTTTATTTATTTTATTTTGTCGCATTTCTATGCCACCCAACTCCCAAGGGGCTTGGGAATTCTGGGAGTCAAAGTCCATAAGTCTTGCAGTTGCCAAATTTGGACACCCCTCCTCTAAAGAAAAAAGTACGGTAATTCTCCATTTCTTAAGCTCATACACACAGAGACAAGAGGTAGGAAACAAGTATGTTATTTTGAAAACTGCTGTCTCCAGAATGCAATGTAGCCAATCATATCTCTGCTGGCAAGGAAAATAAGGTGGGCTGGCTTTCTTTTCTTTTGTACAGGTAATCCTTGACTTGCAACCACATAACCTTGTCATAAACATAAATATGAGCCAATTTCCAAGCATCAGAATTCACGTGACCATAGGGATCAGTGGTGGGTTTCAAATTTTTTTACTACCGGTTCTGCGGGTGTGGCTTAGTGGGCGTGGCATGGCTTGGTAGGCATGGCTTGGTGGGAGTGGCAAGGGAAGGATACTGTAAAATCTCCATTCCCACCCTACTCCAGGGGAAGGTTACTGCAAAATCCCCATTTCTTCCCGATCAGCTGGGACTTGGGAGCAGAGTATAGATGCGAGTAGGGCCAGTCAGAATTTTTACTACTGGTTCTCCGAACTACTCAAAATTTTCACTACTGGTTCTCCAGAACCGGTCAGAACCTGCTGGAAACCCACCTCTGATGGGGAAGCTGCAATAGTCGTAAGTGTGAAAAATGGTCATAAGTCACTTTTTTTCAGTGCCATTATAATTCTGAATGGGCATTAAATGAAACTGTTTAGTTGAAGACTACCTGTATTGTCTTTCTTCTGGCTACCTATTGCTTCATCTGCAGGGATTCTCAAGTAACCAATATCTGGGTTGGTAGAGTGAGTCTATCTATCCTCTGTAAATACGGGTAATTATAAAATGAAAAGTAGTACAGTCACACACACCTTCTGTAGCCACTTCTTAATAAGTGCAGAAACTCCATCCATAAGAATTTATTTGAAATTCTCTTCTCGTTGAAGCATTTTTGAAGGAATGTGTCTTTTATAAAATTAAATAAAAATATCCAAGCTTATTTTTCTGCCATGAACCAGTTGAAATATCAAAACATAAGTTGAAGAGAAGTTGATATATTCATTAATCCAGGTAGAAAACTTTTGAATTCTTGATTCTTAAGGGAATGAGCTGAATCATATAAGCTTAGCTACATTTTTTTTTCAAATCCAATTTCATTAGGTTTCTTATTTTTCAGATTTTTAGTTCATCTCTCCTATTTTCACATCTGTTTGCAATTCTTTCTATGCAAATGTAGATGAGTCTCTACAAATTTTTGTATATGTTTTTGTCCGGCAAAAAATAACACATACATCTTCAGAATAGAAAAATGAATTGAAAGATGAAATAAAAGTGAAATTGATCAATGAATTAAGATTTCTCATTTCCTTTCAAGGACCTCACTTTGTATTGTAAAGGACAGTTTAATTTTTACAGTTCTTTTTAGGCCCAGGTAGTTTTACTTCTCTTGCCATTGCTTTGCTAGATCTAATATTTATTAAGAGCATGAGAACTTGTGCGACTATTTGATAGCGATCATTGCATTAGTTCAATTTGAACTGTTGATTGAATCATTCAAACTGGAACAATTTCTTTCATAATGATTTGGAATATAAAAGTGCACATAGGCATGTGCAAAGAAATCCATATCAGGTCAACTCAATTTAAATCAGTTCAGATATACTGAATGTTATAAATTTAACATTTATATTTAAAATAAGCATTTTAGTTGAGAAAATTGATTCAGTATGGAGATTTAAGCTAATTCACTTTCAACTCCAAATCAAATATTCACACACCCCTAATAGTTATGCTGTTCAGTGAAGCATTTGACAGTTTCAGTAGCCACTGACACATATATCAATAGAATTAGAAAACAGCAGGAATGAATTTCCCTGCTGCTTTTACAAATGAACCCCACCTCCCAAAAGGCACTTACAGAATAATTCTCAAAGTGTTAAGTGCCAAGTCAATCTTGGCTAAACTCAAAAAGCTAGGTAGGGTCAGACATTGTTGCCATTTAAATGGAGACCATGAGAAAGTCTTATGGTTATAGCTTTGATAAGACTCTAGAAGAAGCATTTCAGAAGACTCTGGCAAATCATTTGCCAAGAAAAGCACATGCCTGATTCAATGGAAATTTTAAGTTTTAAGGTCATTTTTGCTCATTTTTTCCCTAATCCTGGTATCCTCTACATATGTAGATTTAATTCTCAGAATTTTGGCAATGACTATGATGGCTGAGAAATTCTCCAAATATAAAGAGAGTTTAATTTTTAAAAAGGTACACTTTTGATAGGGTATAAGACTGATTCTTCTAATAAATATTGTTGATTATTTCAATAATCAATATTTCCATTGGTCATTTGATTCCAGAAATACTATCAGACTGGTGAAGGTGTCTAATTACTCAAAGTGATGGAGAATTAAAGAATCTAAAGAAAACTGTAAAACATTGTTTTTGCTTCTCAGAAATCCCTTTCCCAATCCTGGTTGCAGTTGGTAGTTTCATGTCTCTAAATTAAAAGTCATTCAGTGCTTTTGTCCAGCACAATATGACGGCTAAAAGGAACCTGTGCATTCAGAAGCAGAAGAATAGAGGTGCCTTCTTTTTTGAAAGTAGAGAGAGAAATAACATTTTTAAAACAGCTATAATAAAATTTGAATGTGAAAGAAGTGAAGGGCTAGATAAATTATGCTCTTTAGAAAATGTGGTTTACACCTCAGAAATATGATAGGAAAAGAAGCACTATTCATGAGGATGGTGATTTTTAAATTATGATTAATTATGTTCAGATACTCTTTAAACTTCTAGCTCAAGAAATTATTCCTGTAGTATCACGGTGCTCTTATTAGTAGAGATAGTATTGTAAACATCTGCTTGAAAATTTAGAGGCAGTTTTATGAATCATATTCATTTCTGTAATACATTTCTCCCAATATACACATTTTCCTATCCATTTTTCTTAACAAACACATCTTTATGTTGTCCTTTTTATATGCTGCTTGCAGTTTGCTATGAATATATTACTGTATATAGATTTTGATCCAAAAACTGCACCATAAAATTAAGGGGCAACCAAAGAATAATTATGCCCATTTTTGTATTAATTCCAAAATAAGAACTACAGCACTTTGCAATAAATTTCTCCTTATTTAATACCCCATTTAAATAGTATGTGAAGTTCTTCCAAAATAAATGCAGAAAAGATCCCATGTCAAGAAAAAATATGTTTGAAAATATCAACATTCATAAATTAGGATTTGATTTTTCCCTATGTTTAGGCAACACTGAAGTGCTGATATGTGCTGAAAATAAAATAATTACTAGTTGATTGATAATATATCAAAAGAATGTGGCTATTACTAATTACTATTACTATTTATTTAACTAATTATTTAATAGTTATTGTATAACTAACAACAAGAAAAAATAAAGAAAAGCCAACAGATTTATAATACAATAAGAAAATTTCTGTGATGATAAGTAACGTTTTAAAGTATTAAATGACAGGACAGCAACATTTCTTATCATAATTTTATATAAGTCTGCTTTATGTCATAGTGATTTAGGAATAATGGGATTTCTACTACAAAATAACTGGAGAAACCAAGTTGAAGAAAACTAATTTATAAAAATAAAATCCTGCACATTTGGTATTTGCCATAAGATGGAGCCATTGGCCCACAACAGCTATTTGAAACATTTTTTTTAAAAAAATTACATATATTTACCAATAGCAATAGCACTTAGACTTATATACCGCTTCACAGTGCTTTATACTCCTCTCTAAGTGGTTTACAGAGTCAGCATATTGCCCCCAACAATGCTTTCTGACACCTTTGGAAATCTATCAGTGATCTTTTTTTTTGTTCATTATAATTCTGAAGTGTTTCAAAAAATAGTATAAAACTTTTTCAATTATGGGTTAAATCTAGAACTAGTCAGGTTCTAAGGAGACCTTTTCAAACATATTGAAACATCTGTGCAGAAAAATCTTTGTTCAGTTCTGGGGTTGCAAAACTTCTTGAAGTGAGAAGATCTGGCTACAATGACTCACGGCTTCATGGCCATATTGTTGGGTTTGTGCAATGCACTAACATGTGGTAGCCTTTGAACAGAAGTTACAGTCAGTTTGTAATACAGTAGTCAATATTATGACTGGAATTCATGGCTGGGATAATTTTATTATTTCATGGGCCAATACTGTAGGTTTTGGATACAATTTAAGCTAATTAGCTAGATGCTAGTTTCAACTTATAATGGCTCTGTATCTCTTGACACATATAAGGCAGACAGATGCTATAAGATTGCCTTAAATCAACCTGTTTGAGGACATCCCTTAGGGAGAGGCTTCTGGTGATCTTAAACCAGTAAGGTGAGTGGGAGATAAGGCCGGAAAATTTCTTCTACATAGCTCTGACATTCTCCCCCGGATGCCAGAGTGGTCCACTTGGTGATGATCTTATAGAAATTGGTAAAAGCATCCCAGTGTGCCTTGAAACATTGACTATTCTACCATTTGTGTTTGGTGCAGCATAATTGTCACTTATCTATTTCTATTTTTGTACTGTGTATATTTTTTTTGGTTGCTGTTATAAGTCACTGGGATTCTCTAAGAATTTGGGAGATGATAATGTATCAGTGCCCATATAATAAATCCACATCTTAGCATCTAGATTTGACATATGAAATTATTGATCATTACAAAACTGGTATAATTAATGCCAAGAGATTATATAATTTTTATAAAACAAAGCTACAATGGAAGGGAGCTCAAGCACTTCAAGCTTAACCTAAAATCTACAAATGTGAAGTCCAGTTAGTAAAGTAGTAAAGCTGGTTTATATGTGAATCGGTATCCCTGAATCCTTAACACTGGGTAAATGTGTCAATTCCTAAGTGTTTTTATCCCATCTAGAAATAGTGTATCTGAGTTATTATTAGAAATTTCAGATGATGGTTTATTTACGGCTATGACATTCAGACATATAAACTGGTTGTTTTAAATTAATCTCGTAACTCTATTTTACTATTCTTAATGGATATTATAGGCCAACCACATAAAACATAGCAACTGTAATGCTAGATCTCCTTTGAATTCCTTTCATCAATTTCCTCCATAAACTAGTTAAAATATGAAAGTGTCTTTATCATTTTAAGTCTCATAATAGATTTTTAAAATAACTGTAAATCAAAAGAGGGATTAAATATTGCCTTCATACTTTGGATTTAAGGAAAGACATTAATAACACTTAAGTGAAATAAGGCCCTGTTCCACCAGTTTTTGATACTATAACATGCTATGACATCACTGAATATGCTATTTCATAAGTTAACTCTTTCACTTACATAAAAATGTCATTGGATATGATCTCAACAGTCATATAGTATAGCTAAGTATGTCTTCTTTTTTTCCTCCATGTTGTATACTTGGTCTGATGCTTCTTCTCTGCAACTTCTGCAGATGCAGAACTTCAGCATATAGCAAATAGCCATTTTTACACTGGATATATATTTTATTAAGTATCTATTCTATTTATATACATCAATTCCCAACATTGCATCCCATTTTATAATATAGCTAATATGGCTACATATCCAATAAAATATATAGCAAAACACTAAAGGGATATGTTTACTGCTGTAATTTTATGGCATGATTGTTCATTTCAAAATAAGGAATGGATATGGATGATATACCATCATGGCAGGAAGAATATTTTCCAGTAGTTATTACATATCAGGTTTGGGAAAATATCACTTTGCCAGTCTGCTAAATAGATTCTCCTCCAGTCTACTCTTTCCAGATGGTCTAAATTGCCTCTTTCTATCTCTTAAAGGAGTATTTTGGTGACATTCTGTACAAGGTACAAGTCTGTAAGATAAGACCATCACATCTGAAGCATAAAACAAAACCTCACTTCAAATCAGTGGTGGGTTTCAAATTTTTTTACTACTGGTTCTGTGGGTGTGGCTTGGTGGGCATGGCATGGCTTGGTGGGCATGGCTTGGTGGGTGAGGCAGGGGAAGGATACTGTAAAATCTCCATTCCCACCCCACTCCAGGGGAAGGATACTCTAAAATCTCCATTCCCTCCCCAATCCAGGGGAAGGTTACTGCAAAATCCCCATTTCCTCCCAATAAGCTGGGACTTGGGAGGCAGAAAATAGATGGGGGTGGGGCCAGTCTGAATTTTTACTACCGGTTCTCCGAACTACTCACAATTTCCGCTATCGGTTCTCCAGAACTGGTCAGAACCTGCTGAAACCCACCTCTGCTTCAAATAGAAAAAGAGCTCATTGGGATAAAGAGATTGTTGCCTAGTTCTTTTCCTCCTGTGTTAGTTTGAAGATAGTTTTAATGAAGAGTTTACAAAAGTTTTGAGGACCTGCAAAACATTCCAACCAAAGCATTAGGTCAATTTCTTCTGCTACCTACAGGTAGTCCTCAACTTATGACCAGAACTGGAACCGGAACTTCCATCACTAAACAATGAGGTTTTTAAGTGAGTCACATTTGATTCTACAATCTTTTTGCTGTGATCATTAAATGAAGCATGTGGTTGTTAAGTAAAGCTGGCCTTCCCAATTAGAGTTTGCTTATTGGAAGCTCCCTGGGAAGGCCTCAAATGGTGATTATGTTGTGCTGGGACACTGTGACTACTGTAAATACATGCCATTTGGCAAGTGCATGAATTTTTATCATGTGTTTGCAGCAATGCTGTGATGTCATAACTGGGAGAGATCATCTGTCACTTTTTTCAATGCCATTGTAACTACAAAAGATCATTAAACAAATGGTCATAAATCGATGTGTACTTCACTCAAATTTTCAAAACCTAGGACAGTATTGCATCTATATGAGCTGGTGGCAAACAGACTGAAACTTGAGACACATTTGGGAAGAGAATAGTTGCTTTCTGTTATGAGCAGAGAGTCTCAAATGCACTATTTATCTACAACACATGAATATATTTATTGGGAGTAAATTACACTAGAGGGCAATATAACTGTGGAGTTGAAATGTGGACTAACATATAGAAAGAATCATAAACTGCCCAGAAAAAGCAGCTGAACAATTAGATATGGTCTACAAGTCATATTAATGAATCACTGTATTGAGGGAAAAAGCCCAAATGCTTCTTGATAAAAATTGAATGAGACAATTTTTCTTTTTCAGCATGTAAAGATTGCTTAGATAAGCTACAGGGGGAAAAAGTTATCCCTAACAGCTTTTATTCAAAGAATTATATTACCTTTAATGTATAAATTTTCTCAAACAGTTTGAAGACCATACCAATTTGCATACTGGCACACAGCAAAACCTGCCCAGTACCCAAATATTAAATAACATGTATCCTTCCATTGGAACCTCACTATTGAAGGAAAATACAAAACCATGTTCAAAGAACACATCAATTTCCCAGGTATTCATTGTCTATGAAAATTTCATTAACATCTAGACATCTTATTGTAAGGTTTTTGCTATTTTATAAAAATGGGATATTATTGATCAGTCACAATATGATTATATGTAATTTAGGAGTTTCAGAGGAACAAAATTACTTCCGATAAATAGAAAATAAGCCTTTTATTAAGTTGTGTGTTTTTGAGTATGTATGTGCATGGATTTATGTGTGTATATACAGTATATATGCATACACACACAATCATGGTATATGTGTATGTATACACACACACACACACACACAAATTTTATTTAATTATTCATGCACTTATCCCAAAATGACAGAATACAAAGAGATTCAAGTTCAAACTGTGTATACAAAGTCACTGAGAAGTCTAGTACAAAATGGTATAGACAAGATGCTTGAAAGAAATATACATTATATAAAACACAAATTTATAAAATGCTTCTTTTAAGCAGAATTTTTCAGAAAAGAAAATTGCTACACAGGACCATTTTTTTAAAAAAACAAAACAAGATATTCAACTAACTACATATAGAATAAAAAAGGATTCATATTCATATTACAGAATGGAGACAAATAAATGTTAAAGAGGAGACCATTGCAAAGAAAGCTTGATGCTAGAAACGATAAGATTTCTTTGCTTATGAAAGGGAGACACACACACATATATCATAAAAACAGAAATCAAACCAAAACACGCAGAAGAACAATTTATAATAACAGATGGTAGACAAACACAGAAGGGAGAACATTTGGCATGTTGCATCACAGGAAGTCATTCACGATTGGCTAACGATGGTACCTGGCTCGGTTGCAGTTCACTGGCTTGCCTGAGAGGAGGAACACAGGGAGGAGGAACACCTGATGTGGAAGCAGATCTCCCTAATCTGCAGCTTGATTTCGGTTCTGGAAAGGAAAATGAATGGATTAGAGAAGTCTTCTACACTCTCTTAAATTAAGGGGCCAATCTGGATAAACTGTAGCTCCAGGGCTTTGTGGAGCTCTTCAACTTTCTAATCATGGCTGCTGAAAATGAAGGCAATGTTTCTTGTCATTTGAAGTTGGAAAATCTGGGAAAACTCTAGTCGAAACTCTAAAAGAAGCATCTCATGGAGTGTGTGCTTCTCTCCCAACCCCTAATCCTGCCCACTCATGTAATCATGTGATGTCCCTCAAATATTAAGGATGACTTTTATTTTAGATGACTAACCACAGGCTTTCAAATATAGGGCACAGCACTGTCTGTGTTGGTTTTCTTCACTTGCTTTATTCTTTTTTGAATTTTGATGTGTTTCTGCTTATTTTGCTAGAAAAATTGTATTGCTAAATTTCCATGTTTTGCACTGAATTTTATTGTACACTCAAGGGAGGATTCAGGCTTTGCAAAAAAAGTGGGGCTAGGGTGCCATATGTGTCCTATGGGGAACCCACTTCTGTTACTAAGGGAATCCAGAAAGTTCAAACTTAACAAATACATTGCTTTAAAACCTGGGTCTCACATGTTGTTCCAGTGCCTCCTGTCTCAGTTCCCTATCTTGTGGCTATATGCTAAAGGCGAAACTAATAAGACTAAGTTTCACCTTTCCTAAAACTGCTATTGGAGAAGAGCTAATAAAATATTTTTTTGCCACTTTTTCATCTCTAAAAAGATCTATCTTTCACTATTATGCTTTGTTTTTTAATTGACTGAATACTTTCAGTAATACCAGCGTCTGGGTGACCAATGCTGTCTTGGCTTAGAAACAAAGCAGAGTTAGGCCTGTAGGTTATTACACTGATGAGACAGTACCAGTAAATACCATGAATATAGTTTAAACGTCACAGAAAAAGACAGTGTGAAATCAGATCTGTGTGGCTGCCAAGAAAACTGCATGGATGTGTCTATGAAATCATCAGGAGTCAAATGTAACTTGAGGGAGACTATATCTTGCAACATCTTGATAACTATTTCATACATAAACAAAATATGTGTAGAACTGGTAGCTGTGAATGTTTGATGAAAACAAAGGGTTGATTCTTTATCACTGTTGACCTGAAAAAATTAGAAGCCTTTTTCTACCATAATTTCCAATGTCTATGAAGATTCTCAGTCATACAGGTCATAGTTTTCTCAAAGGTGCTTTTTTCAAAAGGCAACTGGACTGTCCAAGAAGCTGATGAAGCAAAACATCTTCTTCTTGCTCAAAAAACAGTCCAGTTGCCTTTTGAAAAAAGCACTTTTGAGATATAATTTCCATTGTTTTCTTTCATTCCAATAGAATATGAAGTGGTCAACTTAGTACTTATCTCTTAATAGTTATATTATAAATAGGTATAGATTTGATAGCTGTGCATGCTTGCTGTTACCACCATTTAGGCCATTGTACATTGCTGATCATAAAAAAGAAAAGAAAAGAAGAATCCATCAAATCATTGCCTACCACAATTTCTGAGTTGTGTACAATAAAACCCAGCCTTTTCAGCTAGGCATGCACATCATCCTTAAAGATGTCTATAATAACAAAATCCTTTCATCTCACATCAAAGAAAGAGAGAGATGATGTTTGTTCTTCTTTAATTTCCAGGATGATATGCCTATAAAAATGTCAAGTTCTCTCATTTTAGAAGCCTTCTGTGAATGTTCCACCCTCTTAACTTTTTGCTTCCAAAATAATGGAAAAAAATATTATTTATTAGTATTTATTTACAAGAAGAGAATAGAACAAATGGAAATGTTTTATTTCAATCAAATCCACTTTTCATTTGAGAGACTAATGCTACTGTTCATATGAAGAATGTTATTATATTTATCCTGCATAAACTGGAAGCCTCCAGATAAGTTCTACCATTGCTACTATTGGCCAACCCAGCTAGAAAGAAACAGGCTGGGAAAGGCTGTAAAGTTTATTCATTCCTATACAATATTCAAAAGCCTTAGTTATGTAACTAGGAATGAAATGCTGACATTTGCATTCCAACAATCTTGCATGTAATTTTTTTTCTTCTGGTTTACTATCTCATTTTCGGGGTATTTGGACATTTATTTTGTTGGGTTTTTGCTGTCATTATATTACTGTGTAGAGAGAGAGTAGTGGTATTTTTTCCCCCTGTCCATCTCTCAAGCCGTCTGAAACATCTTGGCCTCCTATACTTCCTTCCCCCTAGAGTAGTTTCCAAACCTTTGATTTAATTGGTTCTCCAATAACTTGATCAGTTTACCAACTTAATCAAGGTACTACAGAATACTTCTAATCTAGGTCCTGCAATGCGTCTGTCCTATATCCTGGTCAGAAATTATAAACAAGAAGCATTTTGTGAAAATTGTAATGTTGTTTATTCTTTAAAAGGCCAGTGACTTGCTAAGGACCTAATTTAAGCCTATAGAAGTTTCAGACTTGTGTGAATTGTGTGTTGTGTGTTGCCAGTTTCCAAAACTAAATAGTAACATCTAGACCAAGGGTGGGCAGCTTGCAGCCCATGGGCCAGTTATAGCATTCAAAATCAGACCTTGGAGCAATTTAGAGAGAATTGGAGTGGTTGGCACCAAAGATATTGATTCCTTGGGAGAAGCTGAAGTATTGAAGAACTGAAGTAGCAGTCTTAATTCTTTGGGTTTAGAGTGGTGTGTTGGTATAGCAGTTAAGGCAGGGCTGTCAAACTCCCGGCCCACGGGCTGGATGCGTCAGGTGCTGGCCATGCCCATGTCCGGTTTAGTGAAGAGGGAAAAGGTCCCAATATGTCACATGATTTCGCTGTGACGATGTGAGTTTGACACCCCTGAGTTAAGGCATCAGGCTAGAAACTGGATGACTGGATGACTGTGTTTTCTACCCTTGTACCCTTAGGCACAAAGCCAACTGAGCCTCAGGAAGGAGGCAATTGCTAACCATTTCTGAAAAACCTTGCCAAGAAAACTTGCCATGCAGTCTCCGAGGATCAGAGTTTGGAAAGAAAAAAAATAGTAAATACATGTTTTTTCTTTAAAGTCTACACCATCACCACCATTCATATGTATTTTGCTGTTTTTGCATGTTTAAGAATATAAAATCGATTCTACAAACTACAACAATCATGCTGTCACAATACTACACATTAGATATGCACATTTCCAACATGAATTTTTAAAAAACATAATATCACTGCTTTCCCTTCCAGAGACACATCATACTAATTCAATTTGACATAGGAAACATCCCCATAGACATGAATCAGTTAGGTCCTTGTAGTCCAGATCACTAGGAAAATTCAAACAGTTGTAAATATTTTTCATATTGCAATTATTTTAATTAATATTGCAAATAATATTTTGCAGGCAAAATTACTTAATAGGATTTCCTTTTTAGAAAAAAAAAGAAGAAGAAAAAAAGGACTTGGGACTTAGCTTGTAAGATGTTCCAAAGGGTTCAAATCATAGTAGTGGTAATGATAGTAGTTAGTAGTAAAAAATAACTGAGCAATGATGTAGGCAATCAAATAGACTGCACTTTAGGAATATTTTTTTATCTGCCATGAAAATGGTATAGCATTCTTTAAAATAAACATTGTGACATTATGCACTCATTTTGAAACATTTTCTACAGGGGTGAAATGCTACTGGTTCAAACCGGTTCTGGTGAACAAGTAGTGATAAAAGCTATCGGTTCGTGCAAACAAGTATTTCCAACAATCAGCTGTGCCGCGTGATTTATATTCACTAGAAAGCAGGAAATCCTGCTTCCTAGTGAATCTAAATTGTGCGGCACAGCTATTCCCCCTCTTCGCTGTTCTACTTACCTTGTTAAGCCTTTTTTTTCTGCATGAAGCACGCGTTTGGCACACTGCACATGTGCACATGCATGTGTGTTTGGCATGCACTGTGCATGTGTGTGCACAGTATTCTTTTGGTGCGCACCGTGCATGCGTGGGCAGTGAACCGGTGGCAATCCACTGTGGGTTTCACCACTGATTTTCTACACTTATTACATATCTCACTGAAGACCTTTTTATCTGCAGAAATGATTCTACTCATCTCCTAAGTATTGTGTGTCAACGAAAGTAGGAAGGTTGGGGCTGCTTCTTCAATTTTCACCTGACTCGTTTATCCAGCATGTGGAATAGGCCAGACATGCTGTTTCTATACAATGGGATATGAGGCTCTGGCTTTCTATGTAGGAACACAGAAATTAGAATCCATCACAGTCCATACAAAGATCAGAACGTCTCCACAACTGCAATCAGAATTATTATTTTTTTGGAGGTACTCCTTGCGCATCATTTATATTTCATATATTTGATTCAGCAACTTTAAACAACAGCAATATTGGGATTATGTATATACACGTTTCTGTATACAGGGATAGTGGGGGTATAATCATATATATTCATCTATTAAATATTTGGAAGTGAATTAAAATCACATTTCAATGGAGAAACGGGAAAGAGCGTAGAGCATCCTTTTCCATAATTTTATCATAACATCTAAGTTTAAGAATCAGGTAGAATAGGTCCCTCATTATTTTCTGTTTTTCCAAATGATTTGGCAAGCATTTGGCAAGCATTCTGTTTTTCTAATTGATTTGCTGAATGATTTTCCAAGGTCTGGAATGTTAAGTTATTAAAAACATCCAGACATAGGCAACATAATATTGGAAGTATTTGGAAATGAGATGCAGTGCATGTTTCCAACAGCAGATGGCAATGCAAAATACCATCTCCTAGCAGCTATAAGCTTGTAGAAAATGTTCTTCAAAATATCCACTATTAAGCTCACTAAAGAATTCCATTTTGTGAACCCCTTGTGGTCTTCACTGAAAAAGCAACAGCATATTCTTAAGGAGGTGGCATGTATAAAAAGGAAAAAATTGGACCTAATTGGCCAACATCACATAATAGCAACAATCAATTCTACAACAGAAGGATAAGATGAACAAAATCCAGAACACAGCTATACTTTAGGATGGATGAGGACTTGGAGGGGAGAATGGATTTTTGCTTTCTATTTTCATTGTAGTTGAAACATGAAAACTACCATGAGTTTCCTTTATCTCACGGTGTAAAACCAGCCTCAGCCGGCTCCATTGCTGAAAACTTTCTACTCATCCTTACAGCAAGCAAAGATAATTTTTATACAGAAGTAGCTGATTTGGCAAGTAAAAGAGAAGTCAACTACTATATATTTTTTTAAAATTGTCTCCAGACTACTGATCTCCTTTTTATACTTCTAATCTTTAGTTCAAATTCCACATGAAAAAAACTGATACTGTATTTCCTATGGTTGTATGTAGGTAACAAAGCTTTACAATGTTCTAGCTTCAAAGAGAAAATGACATCTGTTAATAGTCCAATGTGTGTTTTTCCTACAATTCTGCTGCAGCTGGATAGCTTGGGATCCCAGGAAAAGGTGCAGCAACTTTAAGCATTATTCTCTGGTGGTCCATTAGTACCCCCATGCACATGCCTTCCCCCCACTCTTTAAATCTGAAGCAATGAAAACTTGATAGACAGCATACATTTTCTACTTGTTTAGTTTTATTCAGCTCCTTGTATTTCACAAAGCATGATTATAGAATTGGGTCTTGACTGGGTAATTTCAATTCAATACCTAGGTTACCTTTGAGGTTGAGCTAGAAGTTGCAGCCAGTCCAAATTGTCATGGCTAGGTTGCTGTTAATTTACTAAGTTTTAAATGCTTGTAATGGCATATAATGCCTTATATTGTTTGTATAGTGTGAACTCCCTTTTGTACCTGCCTAGCAACTAAAATCTAGTGGGGATATATTCCTGAGGCTTCTTTATATGTCAGCAATACACTAGCCATATGAGATTATTCTGGTTGTGAAATTCCCTCTTACTCAGAGTACACTTGACTTATGTTCCTAATCAACAATTCAGTTTTAACTAGGGTTTCATAAATTCACTGGAACAAAAGCAAAAGTTTTAGCTAACAACAAACCAAATGTAGAAATTAAGCTATCAAAAAGTTCAGAATTGTGAGTAAATCATAGTTATGAACTAAAGTAAACTATTTTTAGGTTGTATAGAGATATTTGGATTAGATTTGTCTGTTATTTCAGTTTTTTTAAAAAAAATCATAGAAAATCATAGTAGCAGTTTTTTTAAAAAAAAAATCATAGTAGTAAAAATCATAG
This sequence comes from Pituophis catenifer annectens, assembly GCF_029215685.1. Taxonomy (NCBI): domain Eukaryota; kingdom Metazoa; phylum Chordata; class Lepidosauria; order Squamata; family Colubridae; genus Pituophis; species Pituophis catenifer. The sequence continues at coordinate 29,952,190 of NW_027256886.1, forward strand.
TATTAGAAAAATCATAGTAGAAAATCATAATAAAATCACATGTTAAAAAATCATAGTAGTAGTAGATAAATTGATCATCAATTAAAATAATTGTGCAATACTATAACCTGTACATGTGCAATATTACTCATAAAACTAATCAAAGTGTCACAAAAGAGTATAGAAGAATGCATACACAGAAAATAACTTAGAGAAAATTAAAAAATGGACAAGAATTAAAATAGGTTTCAATTAGACAAGTATTACCATGTTCTTGTTTGGCATATAATTTTGGCCAAAGAAAGATAATTATCACCTGATTACATTTAGTTGAAGTACCATCCATGTTGAAGTAATCTTGATTTTTGTGAATTTCACAAATATTTTCACTAGAAATCCATAGTACTATTTGTTTATTGTATTGCTATGCAAATGGGTCTAACTATACCTACCTGAACTATTATTTCCTGCCAACATGGTTGGACTAACAGAAGACCTTCCAAGTCGGTTAGACACAAGTGATGGTCCTGGTGTTCCATCCCATTCCTGAGCTTTTATTGGCTCTCTGGAAGATGACCCATGATGACCTCCTTTTTCTTTGTTTTCCAGCTTTGGTAATGGTTCGGTACTGTGACTTCTGATCTTTAGTTCCTCTAACGGTTCTGCAAAATATGCAAAGTTCATACTTCATTAAAAAGTGCAAATTAATTGCATCAATACACTACTTTTTCCCAAGTCAGTAAGCTACTGCCTGAGATCTACTGTAAATGTACTGTACAAAAGACCATAATAAGCAAAAATTTAAACAAATTACCCTATTTTTTTTGGAGTATAAGATGCTCCGGAGTGTAAGATGCACCTTAGTTTTGGGGGAGGAAAATAAGAAAAAAAAATCTGCCTCTGCCTACCAGCATCCATCAGTATTAATCTGGCTAGTGTCCTGTCAGTGTGTGAGACTGTTTAGAAACTGAAACAGTATTTGCTGTGTGAGCAATAAGGAAGGAGACAGCAAGGAGCCTGGGTACGGCTTAGGTCAACTGTTCTAAAGCTGCATGCTATGCTGATCTCTGAAACTAAAACTGAAACTCCTCTCCTCTGCTTGTGTTTTGTTTGCTGCTACAAACTCTGACAGTCCTTGCAGCAAATAGCGAACAGCCAGGTCAGCTTCAGCACATTATTGCAGCCTGATTCAGCACAAGCAGCTGATTGGCGGGTGGATCAGCCTCCCAGAAGACCCCCAATCAGCTGTTCCAGGCTGCAGGGATTACCATAGACCATCGTCTCCTCCGTGCCTCACGTTTTTGGCTACATTTGGTGTATAAGACACACCCAAATTTTCACCCTCTTTTAGGGGAGAAAAAAGTGTGTCTTATACTCTGAAAAATATGGTAATCAAGAATTATAGTTGCTTCATATTACTTGTGACCTACTTGGATGGAAAGACTTCAGGTAAAGTTAGAAATTTATTTTATTTAGTTTGTATCCTACCTTTATTATGTTTTTTGCAAATAATTCAAGGTACATTCAAATATTTCATGAAATCATCTTGTGAGTATAATGCTTCTGTACATTTTCTATATAATTTATGATATATAAAATTCAAGCTGAGGTCAATTCCTGATAGTATTTCTATGCCACCTGTGCTGTGAATATCTTCAGAATAATTTTTATATTACACAAGATGTTTACTCTAAGTGAACACAATAAATACTAACTAAATTGATTAAGCTCATATCAAAAACCACAAGATGACTCACCAATGACTGAATCATGAAAATAAATCAAAGAAATGGGACAGTGAGGAAAATTCTACAGTGATCAGGTTTCCAAATTCCTACTGATACACAGTTCGAAATAGACTCTCCTTTTAAGTCTGCTATTCACATTGATAGTAGGGATGAAAAGCAGCATGTAGTTCAGATGCAACCCTGACTAAACATAACCACAAAAATAAAAGAACTGAAATGTTGCTGACTTAGTTGAGATTATATTTAAATTAATAATTTTAAGTTGTGAACTAACAGCCTCAAATATTATTTAGCTCTATTGCCCTTACAGACCCAGTGAAAGAAAGAAATCTTTATAGGTATCTCATCCCATGAATGACTACTTTGCTTGCATCTTGTCTTATACAGTATTTAGCTATAAAATAAATAAGTACATTGTTTATACTGCAAAATAAAATTCAATATTGATTTACATTCTTCATTTATTTATTTCATTTATTTATATGCCGCCGTTCTTCCAAAGGACTTCTCATGTGTTTGGAAGATCTAGTAACAATGATTAATGAATTCTGGCTTTATAGAACATTTATCATTGCTTCATATAAATCAAAGGAAGATAACCATGTTCCTAAACCACAGCCTTATGAAAAAAATTAAAAGCATTTAAATGTGGAAGAAACACTTTAGATAGATGCAGTAGCACGCTTATATAAGCTCATAAGGCTTATGTTTTTCAGTATACCACCACAGAACAAGTTGTCAAAGCAGGATGCATTTTTTCCATCTCTCAGTCCCTCCATGTGGAGTTGCTCATAACACAACCATAGTAAAATACAATTGTAATGAAGAACTGATACCAATCATAGGAAAAAGGGATAGGATACGAGAAAGGAACAGAAGCACGGGTCAGATTGGAAGCAGGAATGCTCAGGAATCAATAAAGAAGAATTTATATGAAATCTGTGAAACCAGGGTTAAGAATGATTCTATTCAATGATTCTATTCCAACAAATACCAGCTACCAATTCAGAATACTGCCATAGTTTCTCTCCAATTCTTTGGATGAAATACTGCAAATGCTGTTCATTTAAGGTCATTGCTGTGCAGACATGCAGTTTGTCAACATTAGGACATTTAATATATTTACATGACAAACTTCCCTTCTCAGTTTATTTAAAAACTAATGAACCTACAGGAAAAAAGGCAGTCTGAATGAACTTGTAGTCCATCAATGTTTATTCTTTACCCACATGATATTGTGTAAAATATTGTACAAAATATTGTGCAATAAAATTGTGCAAAAACACAGCTTTAAAATCACCAATATTTTTCTAAACCTTAAAAAAAAACCCGAGGAAGACATAAAATAGAGAAAATCATTTAGAGAACATTATTGTCTGTGTGTATAGTGATGAATTTGTTTCTTGATTTAATATTCTTTGATGAATGTGAAAAGATAATTTGTTTTTCCCAAAGTTGAAATCTCTTGCTTCACCTATATCCGTATTTGTGATTTCTCTCCTTGTGGCCTTTTTTCTTTTAGTTTCATAAATTAAGTTTGATAATTTTTAACTGAGATGGAGCAGCAAGCAATTAAGTACATCCAAGTACATCTATCCACATTCAGGACTTATCTCCCTATAGTTTTCATATTTATCACTTCTATTCCAGAACTAGAATAACTAAAGTTACTTGTGAGTACTTGAAACACAAACCAATTTTCATCCATGACAATGCATCCATGTATTGCAGAATTTTTATAAATTCCAATGGAGGAAAAAACTGAAATAGAAGGAGATGAAATGAAATGAAGACCGCACCTCGACTGACTCAGAAATGGGACATTTTACAATAAGTCAATCCCGCAACAGATAAAAATTTTAAAAAGGCACTATCCCAAAAAGCAATGTCTCCCCTCAATTTTTTCTAGATGGACACAATACTAATGGGGTTTTTATTGCTAAATGGTAACAGCATTGAAAACCTGAATTCCCCATTGCAAGGGAAAAATATGATTCACCACAAAAGGAAAAAAGAAAAATGAAGACCATTTAGAAAAAATTCTGCAAACCAGTCTTACTTTTTTTTAATAGAAAAATTTAAATATCAGACTTTTTTTTGGCAAAACATCTCTTAGTAAATTTTGACTTACTTCTGCACAATAACAGCAGGCAGATACATCAGAGCTGTGGGAATGCTTTATCTAAAATTCTTATTATTCAAATGAATATACTCTACCTGATTGATCTGGCACAAGCTTTCCAAGAAATTATTAACTGATATAATATTATTGTTATAAACTGCAGAACAGCTTTTTAGTAAGCAAACAAGGTATAATTGAAGCATCTCTAAATGAGGGCAATTCTCAGCTAGTCTTCTCCAAATAATCCACAGTGTATCAGATAACAGCACTTGTATTATTCATTCATCTTTCCCTGCTCTCTGTTATAAATCCAAATATATCAACACTCATTTTAGCAGAAAGCACTATTTTATGTGAGGTTATATGTAGGCCAGTGTTTTAACTAGCTATACTTCCAAGCAATGCTGCTTCATAATAAGGTCAGCCTGTTTGAGTCTTCATCCTATCAGGCTGACCAATTCTTTAGCCCAGTGGTGAAATCCATTTTTTTTACCGGTTCTGTGGGCGTGGCTTGGTGGGCGTGGTGTAGCTTGGTGGGCGTGGCTTGGTGGGTGTGGCAGGGGAAGGATACTGCAAAAACTCCATTTCCACCCCACTCCTGGGGGAAGGATACTGCAAAATCTCCATTCCCACCAGTTCTCTGAACTACTCAAAATTTCCACAACGGTTCTCTGAACTGCTCAAATTTTCCGCTACCGGTTCTCCAGAACCTGTAAGAACCTGCTGGATTTCACCCCTGCTTTAGCCTTATAAATTGTAAATCACCCCCCCCCCCCGCCGCCCCACTCCATTCAGCTTATTAACTGAATGGTTCCTCAGCATTCTCTTGGCAATGAGTTCATATAAGCATTTATTAAATGGCACATCACCGAATTTCTTAAATCATGGATTCTAGAATGGCAAAATAGCTGCTTCTGGGTCAATATCTTGATTTTTGTTTGCAAGTCTGTCTTTCCATTACAGTAACGTATTTGTGGTTGTTCTCAGATCATCGTTAAGCTTTTTCTCCAGCTATCTTGACTTCTTCGTGATTTTCTTTTAAAAGAATGATATTGTTAGCAACTGTGCTTCTGGAAACCCCTTTTAAGGATTTCAACAGCTTTTAAACTCATTTTCCAAATAACTCGTCGAGCTAGGAGATCCTTCTTATTGCTCTAAGAATTGAATGGGGGAAAAAACCACTTTTTTGTTGTTTGATGGTCAGTTTTAGATTCTCTTAAAAATGAACTCCTTACATTATAGTCACTTTGCTTTATTGTTCTTGTTATTTCCACTTCTTCAGCTAAGTTTTAGACACTGATTGTATCAAATATACCCATTGTATCAAATACACTCAAGTATAGCTGATTCTTTTGTGTCTTCTACCTTTTGAAGGAGAAAGTTGTCAGCAAGGAGAGTCAGGAATTTCCTGGAAAGATAATCTATGCAGGTCATTTTTCCAAAGCAGATGTCAGGGTAAAGTCTTTCACTGTTACAATTTCATTTCTTTGTAAGAAATTGCATTATTTCTTGTGGGTAATGCAAAATGTGCATTATCCACATTTTCTCCTTGGTTAAGCAAGTAATCGGTGGCGAGGCTCAAGGTTGACTCAGCCTTCCATCCTTCTGAGGTGGGTAAAATGGGGACCCAAATTGTTGGGGACAACATGCTGACTCTGTAAAAACCACTTACACACAGTAAAGCACTGTGAAGTGGTATATAAGTGCTATTGCTATTGCTAATAATCAGTGGTGGGTTTCAAAATTTTTTAATACCGGTTCTTTGGGCATGGCTTGGTGGGTGTGGCATGGCTTGGTGGGCATGGCTTGGTGGGCGTGGCAAGGGAAGGATACTGTAAAATCTCCATTCCCACCCCACTCCAGGGAAGGATAGTCTAAAATCTCCATTCCTTCCCCAATCCAGGGGAAGGTTACTTCAAAATCCCCATTTCCTCCCGATTGGCTGGGACTCGGGAGGCATAGATGGGGGTGGGGCCAGTCAGAATTTTTACTACCGGTTCTCCGAACTACTCAAAATTTCTGCTACTGGTTCTCCAGAACTGGTCAGAAGCTGCTGAAACCCACCTCTGCTAATAATAGACATCAACAACACTATTGCTTTTATTTGTTCCTTTACTTATAATATCCCAGATATTCTCAACAGTAATGCAAGTATAATCACTTGGATTTCTGGGTAAGAATCTAGTATATTTGCTATGAGTGTTAATTAAAATTAGAATGAAAACTTACCATTTTTGTTTCAAAGACCAGGCACACAAGCAGAATGGAGGGCAAAACAAGCCTCCAGTTGCTTCCTACTATGCTTTCCTGCTACCTAGATACTTTATATGTGGCACTCAATCTTTGAATGGATTCTTAGATTTTCCTACTTCCTATTCCCTGCCATGTGCTATCCCAATGATGGTGAATTTTTTCGGCACCGAGTGCCAAAAAGGGAGCGTGTGCATGCACGTCTGGGCCTTAACCCAGAAGAGGAGCTGCCCAGGGCACATGCGCGTGCCCGAAAACGAACTTCCAGTTTTAGCTACTGAACTTCCGGTTTCAGCCAGCTACTCTTCTAGGTTTCTGGCACGCATGCATATATGTGGCCGGCACGCATGCTCATGCAGAAAAATGGAAGATCAGCTCTTCTAGTTTCAGGCACTGCCGCATGCAAAAAGGCCAGCTGATCATCATGCGTGCATGCACATCACAAATCCAAAAGAGGAATGGATGACGACACACGTGCCAGGTGGCATGGCTCCATGTGCCACTTTGTGCATGCATGCAATAGGTTCACCATCACGGTGCTATCCCATCTCTTCCCTCTTTATACACTAAACCAGCTGTGTCTGCTACTAACTCCGTCTTATCAGTCCACCATTATTTACATCAAGTAGCATACAGCCCCTGCTCAAAGAACTTAAGTGTACTTAAGTTGAATTGCCATTTTCTTATATCTACAATACATTATAAATGACCATTGTAATGGAATAACAAGAACAGCTCTTTCATATATAATGCAGTTTGATTATAATGTTGAGGAACGTTTGAATTTATTAGCAAATTGGCAAAGATCTACATAGCAGCTGCAAATCAAATTTGCAATTCAATAACACCCAGATGCATACATATTTAAGGAAAAAAGCTGCTCTATAAACTGATAGCTAGTGCAATGGTGTGGCCATCAACATAGACTTAGTTTGGGGTCTCTTTGGTTCAGTTCACTGCTATAATTCTGCACAGAATTATTTGGGTGAACTTGGATTAGTCAGGCTTTTTCAACCCAATCCAATGAAATAAAATTAAGGTTTTTTCAAGTCTTATCTGAAGCTGCCTCTTCACTACATAAAGATAGACAGTGAAAAGTAGAAAGCATTTCAAAAAGATTGGTGGAATTGGACCTATATCTTTGTGGATGGGTATGTGACTTTTTTTACAGCATTGTTGGATTTATATAACTTCTGCTTACATTCTTTTCATTGCTTCCTTTTTATTGTTGTAAGCCTCCTAGAGTAGCGCCATGGCAAGATAGATGGCAAATAAATATAACAAACAAATAAATAGCAAGAAACTATTAAAAAGGAGCATGTCCTCATGGCTAAAGAAATATGAAAGCACCTAAGGACTTGGCCAGTTAAAGGCATTTTACCCAAGGAAATCTGAAGCTGATGCTGCCTAAAGATGATAGAGTACATTGACAGTGGAATCAGTTCCATTCAGCGCTTCTGTACTGTATGTGATGAGCTTCTTCTTCATTTGGATGGTGCAAGTTTTAACAACTGGCTAGATGAGTAGTTTAGACATTTATCAAAGCTCATTCTGGTTTAACAAAGTTTTTTTGCAGGGTATATTCGAATGATATGCCAGCTGATAGGCAGAATCCTTTTGCATCAGCTGATTACCTCAACATGTTATTGTTATTATTATTATTGTTATTGTTTGTAACCGTTTACAATGATTATTCCAGTGAAATCCTTAAATTACTTTGTAATGATTTTTCCAAATGTTTCTCTACAAGAATACTTGTAGATTTGTAGCTCTTTAGTTGTTGTTATTTTTTGCTGGGGTGGGGGCAGGGAGGGACACTCATGATTTACTCCTAAATCAGGGATGACTATTAGGCCATCATATCTTTGAGGGTTGAGAACTGAGATATAAGTAATATCATCACTAATACAATGTGTATCTTTTACATAAAGTATGTTTTCAGTGATATAAATGGAAGACTAAAAGTGATTAATTTCCTTTATATATGTAGCTACTCCTATCCATAAAAATGACAAAAATTAACATAAGAATTTATGCAAAGGCTAAAATATTCAGGCTAGAATTCTGAAAGAAAGGCCATAAGACCCCTTCCCTAAAATTCTAGTCTCTACAGGGAATTATTTGCAGACATTTTCCAATCAGTTGCTACTGCATAAGAAATAATGGAAACAGCTTAGCTAGTAAAATCCTCAGCACATGTTTGCTCTTAATGCAGTAATGGAACAAGGCAAATGCATGAATAGAGAACCTGAGGGTCACAAGTACAGGAATAGATGATTATGGCTTGGGGAAAAAGGAACTGGGGTGGGGGTTGTTAATGTACTAATTATGGCATAGGGTACTACATGTTACATTGCAAATGCAAGCAAAACAATATTAATAGACATTGATAAGGTCATAGGAGACCTAAGAGATGTTGGCTTAAGGTAGGCTTATGGAGAAGTACCTATAAAAACTGTTACAGGAGTGCTCTTTGCACAGACCTAATGGGCGTGATCCCCCTGTGTCCTTTTTCTGCGCAGAATAAAGCTTTTGCAAATCTCCAACTTGGTCTGTGGTTTATTGGGCATTGCACAACGAACAGAACTATTTTCTGTAGTTCTGAACAATTTAATGAAGATAATCTTGGTTCCTGGTTTATGACAGCCATTACATGATTGAAAGAATTAACAAATGAATACTAATCCACACGTTTTCTGAATAGTTTTTATCCCAGATAAAATTGCATTCAACAATGAACTAAAGGGCCACTATCAGTGAGCTGTTGGACAGAATTACTTGGTCTGTTGTGTGGATGTTTGGGTGGTTTAGGGGTAGAGAGTGTGTTTGGGGATTGTTATGTGTGTTGGACCTGGTCTTTGGGTGTTAAGTGAATTTCGTTGTATGGGTATACTGTGTATACACATACAATGACAATAAATTTATTTATTTATTTAGTCTATTTCAAATGTAAATCAGGCTCTCCTGTGTTCAGATAGTCAGGTTCACTAGAAAGAACCTTGTAGGATGGTTCTTGACGGAGAATCTATTCATTTTTATCTCTGCTTGGTCAATGTATTTAGAACCTATACATCGGCTTATACTTATGAGCTACAATCATCCAGGTTTAGAATCCAGCTTAACCAATTACATGCAGCACCAGCAGTTCAACACCAGCAGTTACTCTACTTCACTATGTTTTAGCTACCCTATGATTGCCTTTCATTCCTGAATGTTGTTAATAGTAATTGGATTGGGTGAATATTCCAGACTATAAGCATGATATATAAACTGGGTTTTTGTCCATATACTTTTATAAGCCCAGTATATAAAATTGGAACTTTGATCATGCAAATTAGATGAGTCAAATCCTGTCCCAAGGTCTTTAGGATTCTTTATTTGCTGTGAAATAAGCAGTCTTAAAACTTGTTTTGCAGGAAAAGTAAGCATATAATGGCAAAATATATATTTTACTGTTTGAATGGAGTGGAGTTCTTTTTTCAGCAACATTTTCTGTCATATAAACTTCATCATTTCTTTGCTATCTCATTCTAATTATTTATAAATATTGTGATATGCTCCTTTTTCTATATCTCACTTTTACACATGCGCACAAACACACAAATTGCTTTGATTCATTATTCTAAATCCAGATTTGATTGCATTCCACAAAATCACAAATCTGGTGTTGTTTTCTACTAATTATTGTGCCACACAAATAAAGAGTGATTTTTTTTACATGATGGACTGCAAGCTGCCAAGTTACTGTACAAAGATGAAATATTTTTCAGTGAAATATTTTTCAGTGACTCATACTTTCAGTTTGTCTATCTCTTCTTGTACACTTCAATATAAAATCACTAATTCCCACAGCACTATTCCAGCATTCCTGCCCAACTCATGGTTTAGTGGGTTGAATGGATCTTAACATAATAACAGTTAAAAGGGATCTAGGAATTCTTCTAATCCAACCCCTTGCTCAGGCAGGAAAACCTGTATCATTTCAGACAAATGGTTGTTCAATCTCTTCTTAAAAACCTCCAGTGTTGGAGCACCCCCAACTTCTGGAGGCAAGCCATTCAACTAATTAATTGTTCCAACTGTTCAAAAATTTCTCCTTACTTCTAGGTTGGTTCTCTCCTTGATTAAGTGCCATCTATTTCTTCTTGTTCTGCCTTCTCCATCTTTTCATTAAACTAGACATATGCAATTGCTGCAACCATTCTTCATATGTTTTAGCTTCTAGTCCCCTAATCATCTTTATTGCTCTTCTCTGTACTCTTTCTAGAGTCTCAGCATCAACCAAAACTTGATGCAGTTTGATTTTGTGATAGGAAGAATAAATGATGGAATTAATCTATAACTAAATAAAAATATTCATATTTTATATACCAAAGTTACATATTTCAATTTCTGCATTACCACTTAAAAAGAAAATAAGTAGTTGATGAGACGTAATAAACCTCAGTTAGAGGCATTCAAATAACAGTACTAAGCTAGGTCACCAAACTATCCCATATTGAATAGTGAGGCAACTTTCTATATTTACATACACTTCTACAAGTGTAAAGAATAGGAGTGAGAAATTTATAAAAGAAAAAGATGTGGCCTTATAACATATAAATCATCTAAAATGTGGATGCCCTTCTACAAAGAACACCAAAATGAACAGTTTATTGGGCTCAGCATGTTTTCTGTGCTTTTTTTTCTGTCCAAAAGACATACTTTATTGCCGGTTGCTTTTTAAACTACAGAATTAGAAAATAAACTCTCAAAAATATGTCTTGGCTCTACTGCCTTCAAGATGGCTCAAAGTCATTCATAAATGGTTTTATAGGATCTCCAGGGAATAGTATATCAGACATACTTACTTTGTAATACTATTAAAGACTTAGTGTTCAATTCCTATCTGCACTTTATTCATTTTTCCAACAATCTGTACCAGAACTCTCTCTGACATGGAGAAGATAATCAGAACCAATATAATACAAAAGACTGAGGTGCTTTTTATGTTTGCTGTGTTCTTTGTGTATTCCTGCTTTCTTTCAAATTAACTCTGCCCCCCACCCCAATCTAATCTGATTTTGAGGACAAAGACCTTCAAATCTAAAGAAGCAATTAAGCCCCAAGCCATTTAAGGATGCCAGTCCTTAAATTTATTTACTTATTTACTTTGCTAAAAAGCATCTTAAGATGCGATGGTTTCTTTTCATGGTTTCACTAAAGTCAAAGTTTAAAATTATATTTAAGCATTTTAAAACCGCAAGAAGAAAACAAGGAACGATGACAGTTGAGTAATGGTAACTCAGTACCTGCTTAATATTTCAAAACAGATCTGGCAGTCCTTCAAAAAAAAAAAAAATCCCTCTCTGCTTATAAATTAAGCTTCATGATTGATTAAATGTGTAGGGTCCTGCTGCTTTCTTTGATTTGCTTTGGATGACAATGTAAATCCACAAGAGCCAGGTTCTGATGAAGATTACTTGCATAGATCACCCACACTTTGCTTTCAAAATCCCTGTCAGTATTAGGCGAATTGTGTATGCGTGCATGTGTCTGTGTCTGTGTCTCTCTGTGCGTCTGCGTTTAAAAAAACAAACTTGGTTTGGAAACATTTTTTAATGTCTTCCAAATATTTTATTTGTTCCTCATTCTTTTCCAAATTCTTTTTGTACTTGGATTTCATGTGTGGACATGTATTTATGGGATTCCCATTGATGTTGGCCATAATTTATACCATAGGTCCATGATGGCAAACCTATGGCATGCGTGCAACAGGTGGCACATGTAGCCATATCGGTGGGCACGTGAGCTCAGTTCCTCTGGACGGCCTCCGAGGAGTAGTCGGAAAGGCCATTTTCGCCCTCCCCAGACTCCTAGAAAAGGTCTGGAGCCAGGGGAAAGAGAAAAACGGGCCTACTGGGCCATTGTGTGCCAGGAGCAGGTGGAGCGTGGGGGGGGGGGTGTCACACGTGCATGTGCGGGGTGCATAGAATTATGGGTGTGGGTGCATGCACAACCCCCCCCCCATGCTCACCCCACTCCTGGCATGCGATGGCCAAAAGGTTAGCCATCACTGCCATAGGTTGTGTGTTTTCTTGAAACTGACCTACAGTTGTTTGTAAATAATATATTATATCATTGTTCAGATATCATTGAAATAGATGATTTTTTTTTTCAAATATTCACCATTTGATAATATATCAAATAATTGAAACTTTTTCATTTTAACGTGAGCCAAATTATTTCATTGCTACTGAAATTCAGTAGGGGAATACTTGCATTAAGGGTGAACAAATTGCTGAATTTCTGTCAGTTTTAATTTACATCACAATCTAGTCCATTTTGGTTTATTATATATATATATATATATATATATATATATATATATATATATCCACATCTTCTATATATATATATATATATAAGATGAAAAGAGAATACATAGCCATTGCCTTGTGAAGATTTACTTTAAACAACATTTTTTGCCTAATACTCTTAAACTTAGTTTGCAAAAATGTTTATATAGTATATCATGAATATTTTAAATCTATGAAACTTCTCTTCTGGACTATTATAAATTCAGCTCATGTTAGAAAGGGATGTCAAAATATATGTAAGATATAAGTTTCACTGTTGGATGTTTCATAAAAAAATAATTATTTTAAAAGAATAGGTGACACTTACTTTCTGCAGGCTCTTTAGATTTTCTTCCACTGGAAGATTTCCTCAGTAAGCTTCGTCCTGAGGTAAAAAGGCTGGTTAATTCCTCCAGAGGACTAGTTGGTGTTCTAGAACGTGAAGTACTCTGTGATGATGACCCGTAGGTATTGACAGAGGCATTTACCATTTTCCCTCCTTCTTGCAATATGTTTCTGGCAGTAGAATGAGGCACTGATGGAGAACTTCTTGAGAGACTTCCTGAATGTACAGAATCATAAGGAGGAGGTCTTTTGAGACTTAAAGGAGTAAGTGACCGACCCATACTCACAGGAGAGGGAGAGGCTGAATGGCTTTTTGAATAGCCATGGGGAGACTGTGTTCTGTATAGGGTAGAAGGATGTGGAGGTGAAGAGGAGTGCCCTTGAGTAGTAGTTCCATGGGAAGCTGTCTGATCTTTCTCTAGTTTTTGATGACTTGGAGTATGAGGTGGCAGTGAGGATGGAGAAGCTCCACTTTGCTGTTTAATATAACACACATTTTCTAATACGGGAAGCTTTGTGACTTCCAAAGGTGTTAAAGGAGATTCGTCAGAATTTGGGGAACATTGCACTGGTGCAGGTGGGAATACCAAGAGCGGTGGTCTATGAGAAAGCAAATTTGGAAATGGTGGTGGGATATCACAAATCACACCTTTGGGAGTGGATGGCACTGAGGACTTGGTGAAATCAAGGTCAGGCACTGTGGGAGTAGCACACTGAGAGGAACAGCTATGATGGTCAAACTCACATGGACACTTTGAATCTTGGCCTCCATCCTCAAAGATGGGGTATTTCATTTCTTCATATACTGCCTCATTTTGATCTTCCTCGTCTTTTTTGAAGTCTCTTAATATATTTCCAACCATTTCAATATAAACTGGCTCTTCTTCCTCTGTATCTAGAGCAGGACTGCTGACTTGGGTCAAAGAAGCATCTCTACTTAGCACAGACTTTATGGAGCCATGCTTTTTGATATAAGTTTCATCAAAAGATGCACTTAGTTGAGTGTTTGGATTCCGCTTTGGCTTTGGGGGAGGAACCTTCTTTGTGTATTCATCACTGTGAGGCCTTGGCTTGGTGGATACTATAAGGCAAAGACAATACACATTAATCAGAAAATTAATAAAAACATTGTGTATTTTCAACATACTTGTTGGAAAATGCCTATTCTGTTTTGATGATTGATCTTTTATGTAAGTTCTCCAGAACTATTTTGTGTGCTGAAAGATATCTTTAATGAAACATAGTGGAAATAACTCACCAAGTTCACTGATTGCTTAGATGTGGCAATGTTTAATCAAAAATGATATTGTCTGTTCATACTTTATGAACATAAGACTACTCATATGGTATCATCCAAACATCTAATCCAGAATTCTTTTCTATGCTGAACAAGGAATGGAAAGAGTACATGCACTTAAGATCAAATCTGGCTCTTGCCAATTTTTTCCCCTGTGGCATCTTACTCACCTCCAACTCCCCCTCCTCCCATAATGATTTAAAGTTCTTGTTAAGAACTGGACAACACAAAAACCTTACAAAATGATGTTGTTGTCTTGTTATTCGAATTATTCCATTTTTTTCTCAATAAGGCACAGTGAACATCATTAACATGTGCCTAAATAGCCTATTTTTACAGAAGTGAATGCAATTTTATCTGTGGAATGACCTAATTGTACATGTTATTTTTCAAATATTTCCAAATCTATTCCACTCATAACCTATGTTGATGGGCTAAATTAGTATCTAAATCTCCATAGACATGTAGAACATCACCTTTTCTCCTATGCAAAATATATGGAAAAGACAGATGACTTTTTTATGTGAGTCTAAAGTATGGTGATTTTCAACTACTGGACTCAGCCAAGACTTATTTTATGCCCAAACTAATCAGATAAGTGGGCAATTAGTATGCATTCAACTTCCACAGGTTTGGATTTCATGAAATGGAAATTAAAGCAATCTTGATGCAGAATTTGATATAAGATGGATGACTACATAAATGTAAGAAAGAAAGAAAGGAAGAAAGGAAGGAAGGAAGGAAAGAAGGAAGGAAGGAAGGAAGGAAGGAAGGAAGGAAGGAAGGAAGGAAGGAAAGAAAGAAAGAAAGAAAGAAAGAAAGAAAGAAAGAAAGAAAGAAAGAAAGAAAGAAAGAAAGAAAGAAAGAAAACTTGAATGCTGTCTGAAACACATTTCCAGTTCATGGAGTTTTCTATACTATGCCATAAACAGCATGGATTAATAAATAAGCTTTCTTTAGATGTCACATGCCTCCTTCTAAGAAAGGTTGTATGAAATGACCTTCAGGTTTATCCAAATCTGCACCTCTCCATTCTTTGAAAAGGTCCTTCCTTTCTTTAGCTCCTCTCAGCTTGCCATTTAAGCATTATGTTAAATGCTTTATAGCATGTTAAAGATAGAATGGTTTGAAATGCACTGTGGTAGCACCTGGCATTTTCTCACCTGGTGTACAATGTCATTTTATGCCACACACAGAAAATGCAATACAATCAGTAGCATAAAGGTTAGTTGATTGTACCAGCATGCTTAATATAGAAGATCACTGAATAAAATAAACATTCTTCCTTCATATCACGTTACCAGACTAATTTTCCTTTTCTGAATGAATATATGAAGACCTTTCATTAAACAAAAGAAAAAAGAAAAATGCCCCCCTTTTCTTCTAGGGAGACTGGGGTATAAATATTTTATAATTTATTTTAAAAGATCTGTGATATTCTTTTGCTGTTGTTAAAGCTCTATAGGAATAGTAATATTAGGAAGAACAGAGGGAAAGCAAAAAGAAGGACAAGGAAGCACTTCTTATTTGGAAAAATGTGGTCACAAGCTAATGAGAAGGGAAATTGGGGCATTGCCCCAAAAAGGAGCTTTAAAAAGACAGATATCTTAAAAAGAGAGGAAGAAAGTACATAATCTTCTGGGATGAACTTGCCTTCTGATTCCTATTTTCTCAAGGACCCCTTCCTTTTCCGCTTGGGGATTATGTTAGTTGAGATATCAAAAATTGTTTGGCTTGTCTTGGAATAATTCTTCCTGAAGAAATATGTATGGCGCTTTGGTTCCAAAATTCAGTATTCCTTGAGTTGAGTCTAACAGAGATGTGCCTGGATGAAGGATCTGATTTGAGGACTAAGGCTGGTAAACATGGAATGTTTTAAAAAAATGCTCCTAAATTAGTTGGGGTATCCCAATAAGATATTCACAGAGGCTGTACATCTGTAAAAAAAATCGGTGTATCGCTGCACTCCTAAATTGAAATAGGACACAGCAATACTATCACTATGTTGGTGATACAGATCTTTACATCTCAAACCCAAACCAAACCAAACTGGAGGTACTATGATCCTTTGCCCCAAGAATAGTTCTCCATTTTTTGAAGTGAAGAATGAAGAATTTATCAGGTAATGTTTCTCAGTTGCACCCCAACCCAATAGCAATCTTATGAGCAGTATTCTGGAAACAGATAAATTGGAACTGTTCTGAAAGGCATTGGAGGATTGGAGTTGCTGCTCTCTATTTGCTATTTCTGCATTATTTATTATTCTTGCTTTAATATTTGATTTTCATTACTATGGTATTTTCTTCATACATTGTTGCATGTTTAAACTGTGTAGCTTACAGCAGTATATAAATGAAACAAACAAAGGACTACAGCAATTCTGCACACAACAATCATGGTAAAAATTATGAAATGTTACTGACATAAGTAAGCAATCAAGAGCCGCGGTGGCGCACTGTTTAGAATTCAGTACTGCAGGCTACTTCTGCTGATCACTGGCTGCCAGCAGTTTAGCAGATCGAATCTCACCAGGCTCAAGGTTGACTCAGCCTTCCATCCTTCTGAGGGGGGTAAAATGAGGGCTCAGATTGTTGGGGGCAATAGGCTGACTCTGTAAAGCTCTTAGAGAGGGCTGTAAAACACTGTGAAGCGGTATATATTGTAAGTCTAAGTGTTATTGCTATTGCTATTCTGCACATTTCTGAAAACTTTTAGCATGAATGGTTCAAATGTGTATATGAGACACCCTGTATGTGTCTCTTTGTAGGATATTTAGTGTCCTATTGGCAATGGAATGGAGAGTTAGCAATCTCTTTGACTGAGAAAAACTTACAATGTTGTGTTAATACTTTGACATTTCTGTCAAGGGCAATATTCTTTCTGTGCTAGCACATAAACTTCCACGAATAACCCACCCTAGTCAATAGCCATGTTTAATGATAAGTCACACTCTCCATGGTTTTCTTTTAGATATAGAAACCTATCCAAGATGATTCCTGCCAAATTACAGCAAGAATCTGTTGAGTGAAGAATAAACATAAATAAGTCAATAGCCACCCCTGCACTAACATGTTTGCAAAACACCAATTTTTCATGATAGGGAATGTGGTGGCTCAGTGGCTAAGATGCTGAGCTTGTCGATTGAAAGATCAACAGTTCAGCAGTTCGAATCCCTAGTGCTGCATGCTCCCATTACTTGTCCCAGCTTCTGCCAACCTAGAAGTTTGAAAGCACTGTTTAAAAAATGCAAGTAGAAAAATAGGGGCTACCTTTGGTGGGAAGGTAACAGCGTTCCCTGCACCTTTGGCATTTAGTCATGCCGACCACATGACCATGGAGATGTTTTTGGACAGTGCTGGCTCTTCGGCTTTGAAACGGAAATGACCGCCACCCCCTACAGTCGGGAAGGACTAGCACATATGCTCGAGAGGAACCTTTACCTTTAAGTACATATTTTCTACATTCATATATAGACCATATATCTGAAATAAATGCCCCTTTCTTCCAACTATACAAAAACAATACTGAGTTCATATTATTTTCTTGCAATACATTTTTTAAATTGTACATTTTGTATAATTCAATATTAAATAAAGTACAGCCAGAAGGCTATCTGGAAACCCTAATCATGAAATTAAAGATTCAATATTGCATTTTGCAATAAAATACAAAACTCCTAATGCTTGGAAAAATTGCAGGCAATTGAAAAATAGATTGACAGAACACCAAGTGTCCCAAGCAGGAGCTTATAAGAACACAAAAAATAGATAGTTTTTTCAGATAGTCCTGAAAAAATTGTGTTTCATATTATGAAATACAATCCCATCCAGACTGGAACTGGGATTCTATCTTAAAGAATGGTAGCATTCAAATTTTGTCCTCCTCATCTTTACTCCAGATAGAATTTTCCACATCTTTCCTTTTTTAAAAATGGTTTTACTATGTACATTGCTCAGTGTGTATAGAAGGGTTAAGAATATGAGCTTCCACATACCTATGTTTGAAAGTTAATATATAATTTGGGTCCAAATTTATTCAGAAAATTTTAAATAAAGGTAAAGAATGTTGTATTTCACAAGTTGCAGTAGCACTAGTGAGATGAATGAAACTGGTATAGGCATATAGAGGTGTACTATAAGAAGCACAGAAATAAATTGGCTGTTATGAAACTACCACTATCTTCAATTTATGACCACAATCAAACCCAGAATTATGGTCGTAAGTCATGCCAGTCACTAAGCAGTCACCATGTGATCACACCTGATTTTACAACCTGTTTAATGGTAATCGTTAAGCAAATATGGACATCACCTGAGGAAATAAAAAGAAGTCAAAGTTTTCAGGTGAGATAGGAGAATAAAGGAGTCAGTCAATTTAATTTAATTAATGTAACATTTAAAATTTAGGCACCACCCATCTCTAAACTCTAGATAGGGTTGTCAAACTCCCGGCCTGTGGGCCAGATGTGTCACCACACCTATGCCCAGGTTAGGGAAGGGGGGAAAAGTCCTGATACATCACGTGATGCCACCGTGACAACATGAGTTTGACACCCCTGCTCTAAGAGGTATACAATAAGACCAAACAGAATAGCAATTACAATATAATGTTTATAAAAAAATGGAATGAAAAGGGAAGAACAAGAGCTAATTCCAAGTCAGGATAACAACCATGACATCCTAAAACAAATCTGACAGGAGGCCGAACCATTCTAACCCTAACTAATTTAAAATTACAAAAGGGAAATGAGAGACACAGCATTCCTCTTGGAGTGCCAGGAAGGTGACTCATGAGCAAGAGGTAAAAGGAGACTGTACAAGGCTTTTCCTGGCATTATGCCCTGCTGGCATGTCTGCTTGCAGCTTGAGAAAATTCTATCCATGAAGGAAATGAACCCAATGCTATCTGGAAAGATGATTTAAGCCAAGAAAGTGAGGAGCACAACAGTGTGCGATCCATGGAGTGGAGGAGTGGATCATGAGTGGAATAACCAATGAGTAGCACGCTTAGATTTGGGTTGATGCTATCAGGAAGAAATTGACTCAAAAATGAAGAGAAGAAATGGACTTTTACAAGACAAAAGGTTGTTGAATTGTGTATTTGTGTTTGAGGTTTAAAATGTCCTGCCCTTTTAAGAGCTACCTGGCTGTGTAAGACAGGGGTAGGCTACATTGCCCCCATGAAAAAAAATAAATCTAAGTGGGGCACTCATTTCTATTGAGTTCAATAGCTTTTGTTCTTATTTATGTATTTAATCTGGTTGTGAATTGTATATCTCTATGATTATTTTTAGATAATAGATTATTCAGACTTTGATACGGAGACCAAGAAAATCAGTTAAGTTTGTTCATAACAAAATATGACTTGGGATTTCAAGAGTGGGGAAAATACTTCTGAGATGACCCTGCTGGTGAGAGAGTTAGCAGACTGTTGAAGGAAGTTTGGATAGGAATTAGAAAAGAAACTACTGAGCCCAGATGTTTGGAAGTTTCTCTTGGGGATACAATTTTCTTGAACTCAGAACTGCTACTATGTGATTAAACAGGGCAACCCAAAGAACCAGAAAAATAAGTGCAACATTATTTTTTTTATCCTAGCAAACATACAAACTCTCTTTCAGTATCCAGGGGTTCAGGGTTGAAAAGAGCTTTGGGTTGCTCCAGCTGAGCTAGCTTTAAATAAATTTAACTACCTAAGGCATTTTTCAAAGAAGATATTTTTGGAGTTCAAAGGAACAGCAGAGTTTTCAACAAAAATGTGGCTTCTGTAGTTTAATGTAGATACTATACTTATCTGTTATCAATAATCAGGGTCCCTTTTTCCCCCTCCTTATTGGGTGAGTGGAAATATGAAATTACATTCTGCTATTTCTTTTCATGATTATAGTGTATAAGGGAAAAGGACAATTAAAAGAAAAATAACAGGTTTGCTGTTTTCTATTCTGCCTCATCGATTTACCAGCTTTTGGAACTACTACAGAGGTAATCTGCTGTGCAGTTCAACTCAGGAAGGAGAACAGCACACAGTACAAGGGACAATTAAACACCTACTCTTAACCCGAAAACCTTCATTTTTTGTTTTCTTTAAAAGCCCAATAAAATACTTGTAATAATCATGAAAGACAAGGTTACTGTTTTCCTCACCTTCTACTACCATCTAACAACGATTCCAGAGTTTTGACGCCCAGATGTGGAACATCGTAACCATACCTGATGTGATGACTTGGGATGTGGCACAAAAGCAACACAACCAGAGAACAGGACTAACTCCCCTTTATTGTTCCTACTGTGCCCCCAAACGTTCCCACATTGACTACAAGTCCTGGAGCAAAGCTCTCACACGCACCTTCAGAAGCTTCCAGCTGCAAGTAGTCCAGTAACCCAGGTTGACCAAACAACAACCAGGGCCAGCAATCCAATAAACCAGGTTAGCTAAACAGTATCCAGAGCAAGAAGTTCAGGGAAGCAGGCAAACTGGGCAAGCCCCACAAGACATACAGCAATCTCCAGGCTTTGGCAAGTGCACACAAGGCTCCACAGATTCAATGCTTGTTCCCGACAAATGCCCCTCCCATCCACACCTCCTTACATCTCAGTCCCCAGGTGTGCCTTGTGAAAGGGGGCGGGGTACTCTTATCCCTCTTAGCCGGTTCAATCTGTGTTGATCTTGCCATCTCTCTTCCCTCCTTGCTTTCGGATCGGGAAGGTGTAGTCCTTGCTCTTCTCCTGAGCTCTCTCTGTCTGCAGGCCTTACTAATTCAGAAAAGCCTTGTCTGGACTGACTCTGCCCTTCCCCAGTTTCCTCCAAGGCCAACAGAGCCAGAGCTCATCTTCCCCAAAGATTCCGACTCCAACAGGTGCATGACACCTGAAAAACAGCTCCCAGAAGGCTTTTTTCAGTACTTCACCAAACATTCTGAAGCTGGCTGTTCCAATGTTATGTTATATATATGAAATATATCCTCCCTCTGATATGTTTAGGTTATATGAAACTTGCTTCACCTTCTCTTAATTAAATGCTGCATTTAAAGTTGTTTAGATTTATTGTATTCATTTAATGCAATATTGGAATTCCTTCTTTTTTTTTTTACTTTGTCCTGAGTGGTATTCATTTTAAGATAAGTAATGTATCCTTAAAGTATTAGTAAATAGATAGGAAGGAAGAACTATCATGTTCGTACCCCTG
The DNA here is from genome assembly GCF_029215685.1 of Pituophis catenifer annectens. Taxonomy (NCBI): domain Eukaryota; kingdom Metazoa; phylum Chordata; class Lepidosauria; order Squamata; family Colubridae; genus Pituophis; species Pituophis catenifer. The sequence continues at coordinate 29,973,454 of NW_027256886.1, forward strand.
GAGAGAGAAAAGAATTCCTAAAATTGTTAAAAACAATAATTCTGCCTGTGGGGTGTGTGTGTGTGTGTGTGTGTGTGAGAGAGAGAGAGAGAGAGAGAGACTCATATATGTAGAATATGAACTCCAGCTGACCTTTGAATTCTATGAAGGTAAATTGCTAATCATATGATCCTCAACATGTGGGTTATGGTGAGGCAGAAAAAAAATTTATAAGGGTTCTCATGATAACATCCAGAATCGAAAGTCAGGTAAGCTTTGTTATTTTGTCTCATAGAGACACAAAGGGGTAGACACAGTTGCTTTCCTACTAAACTGAGAGATCTAGACCAGTTATTTTATTTATTAGCTTTTGTTCTGTCAGTTTCTTTTTTTATTGCTTTTGATTCCTCCAATTAACAATGTCTTTTTCAATGATTCTTACCTGGAATTATATGTATTCAAGTTTTAGGTTCATTACTAACGTTTCCAGTAATTTCTTTCTTTTTCTTTGTTTACTGTTAAATTATTTCTTCTCTTTATGGTCCAAAAGAAGCTCAATTTTCTCCAGCACCACAATTCAAAAACTTTGTTTTTATTTCATTCAACATGTCCAGTATCCAGCTTTAATAGCCATACGTTACAATTGTGGGAAAATGGTATTGACAACATATACCTTTGTTGTTGTCAGTATGATGTCTCCAACTGTTCATTGTCCCTTTGGCTAGGAATTATTAGACTTGTGGTCTAAAACATCTGAAGGGCATCAAATTTCACAGTCATAATTTATCATGTTACATTCCATTAGTCCTCTAAACCTTGCATTAAACTTCTCCTGAATTTCAATTTATCAATGGGTAGGAGAGGGAGGAGGGATGATTACGCTTATAAGCTATATCAGAGAATTTTCAGATCACACTATGTAATTGCATGTTTTACTACTGGAAAGTCATGTCTTCCTCAAAAGTCTGTTGAAGGCCCCAATGACCCAGATACTGTAGATAGATGCACATAAAATGCCTTGATACAGAGAAACCTTACAAATGAACTTCATGTCCAAAATGAATTTCCCACATTTTGGCATGAATTCACATATTTTTTTTTCCTCCTCAGCACAGAATTTGGCAAGTTGCTAAGAGCCTTTACTGGTTAAATAAATAAATATAATACACTTCAGCCATGTTTCTTAAATTTATTTCAGTAACTCTAAATTTGAAAAGAGCATTTCATTTTTTTAAAATCCTGGATTTGTAAATAGAATTAATATGCTATAAAGTCACTGAGGGCAATATCCAAAGTTGTGAGAATAGAATTTTACTTGCACAACAGAATATGCTCTTTAGTTCCTCCATCTTTCTGTCCAGATTCATCCCAATAGGGTCTCTGTACATTCCAAAGGATATTTAAATGGGAAATTTATTTTGCTAACTTTCTGTTTCACTAGTGGGGGTAATGGAATTAGAAAATAATTGTATTGTTTATTTTGTACATGCATGCTGCTGTAACCAATCTATTTATGGCAGTATAAATAAATCCTGAAACCCATGAAAAGAAAAATAATAGTGTGGTAAGAGAATCATATGCTACAACCAATCCATGTAGATAAATTGAACATTAAAAAATTTTAAGATTTATGGAGACAATCCGCATTCTTAGGGCTTTTCCCATCAATAAATTACAGAGTTATCCACCCATCCTTAAATCAGCAAAAAGTTATGGTATGAAATTCTATTCAATCTCTATTGCCTCTCCATCTAGTCATCACCCTTAAACTATCTTTTCTGCAAAATAATGGTAGCAAACCCAAGAAATGTGATATGTTTGATACTGCTTTTCAATGGAAAGACAACTTTAATGCCAGTACAGCTAAGAATGACTTAAGCCTGTTTTGGTCATGGATCAAGGACAAGATGAAGCCAGATCAAACATGATGCTAGGGTATATTTTTGAGTACAGATGAGAACATGGCCTTACCAGAATTACCAACAGTGGGGCTAGCAATAGTAAAGTCAGAATATTTTTTAAAATTCTACTTGATGTGATGCCATTAGCTGATGCTAATATTATTATTTTTAATTAATTGCATTTGCAATTGCACAATATCCTAGCTAAACAAATACCAGTGGTAGTGTCGTGCTTAAGTTGAAAAGTATTTACTATATTAACAAGTGATTAAGTGACTGATTAAAAATAGATTGAGAGATAGAAAAAGAGCAGCTACAGATTAAGAGTTTGGCTCAGAGGTGCATTGCTGCCGGTTCGGACAGGTTTGAGCAAACTGGCTGTTATGATTCTGTGCAGTTCGGTGAACTGACAAATCCCACCACTGCCTGGCCCCGTCCTGCCCACCCCACCCCGTTCCACCCCACCCCGCCCTATCTCACCTCACCTACCTTGGCCGGTGGCTATTATCATGCCGTGCCCAACTACTCTCTGGCTTACTTGCCCAGACCACACGGCCCAGGTGATCTCTGTGCCTTGCCCACTTGGCTGCCTTCACTGTAGCCTACCACGCTGGCCATGGCCCAGCTGATCTCGCCCACTCTGCTCACCCCGCTGCCCGTGAAGGTAAAGCACTCAGCCGAAGGGCCACCTCGGCGTGGACAAAGCAACGCTCGGCCATCTTTCAGGCATGGCTCTTGCCATCCTTCCACGTGCATGCCGCCCACTCACTCTTTGCCTTGGGTTGGGGTCTGGGGGACATGGCAGTCCCTGGCTCTGGCCTTCCCCAGGGCCTCCGTCTGCTCACTCGTCCATTGCCTTGGGTTGGGGAATGAGCCAGTCCCTGACTCTGGCCTTCCTCAGGCCAGACATGCCACCCACATGCCCTCCCTGGCCTCAAACTACACTACCCAGGCTGAAGCAATTTATCCAGCCTGTGGCCTGCCACTTCCAGATAAAGGGCCACAGGGAGGCAGCGTGGGCCTAGTGGGGGTGGCGTGGGAGCAGGGATGGTGAAACGGTTTGGGTAAGGTTCTTACCTGTAAGAAGTCCCCTGCAGAAAGCGCTGCAGCAGAGAGAAGCAGCTGGGTTGAATCTCTGGCATCTCTCAGATCTTGCAGCCACTTCTTCCAGTCCTTGGTGTTGGGCGAGCCTTGGTCACTTGTGAAGATGCTCCATGTGCTCTCTGGTCTGCAGCTCTTTTTTTCCACTGCTGGTCTTGCTGGGAAAGCTTCTTGTGCAGCACAGTGAAATTTAGCAGCCGTGAGCCACCGCTTTGGGTCCTGTAAGTCCTATCCAGAAAGCTCTGCGGCAGAGAGAAAGAGCATTCAACCTGGCTGCTTCTCTCTGCTGCAGCGCTTTCTGGATGGGACTTAGAGGAAAGCAGCGGTTCACAGCAGCTAAATTCTGCTGTCCTGTACAAGATGCCTCCCAGCAAGAGCAGCATGGAGAGAAACACCTGCCAACCCGGAGATCAGATGGAACATCTCCCCGAGTGCCCAAGGCATGCCCACACCAACCAGGGCCTCAAGAAGTGGCCGCAAGATCAATTTTTATAAAATGTTTTATAGATGGCATTTGGATCCTAAAAAGTTGTCATGTATGTACCCTAATGTTCAGCCAAAATGTTGGAGATGCGAATGTTTGGATGCTACGTATTATCATGTATGGTGGACCTGTAGGAAAGTTAAGGCTTTTTGGATAAAAATTTGGTGGGTCATGCAGAATGTTTTGAAGAAAAAAATTCAATTTTCTCCACAATTGTTTTTATTGGGTATAGTTAAGGGTTTTACATGGGGTGAAATAAAACTAATATTGTATATGATAACAGCAGCAAGATTGTTGATAGGTAAATATTGGAAGAATGAAGCTTTGCCTACTATCGAGGAATGGACTTTGAAGATGGCCAGTTTTGCAGAGATGGCGAAGATTTCAGCGTATTTAAAAGATTGTTCACAAGAGACTTATGAATGGGAATGGAAAAGGTGGATAGAATATGTTCAGAACAAATACCAAACTAGAAAGTATCAAATAGCTTTTATTTGAAAATAATGTATTAGAAATATTTTAATGTAAAGAGACAAAGAGGAAAAATTATATAGGGGGAGGGATGGGTTCAGGTTTATATATTAGTGTTATTAGTTATGAGTATGTAATAGGGAAGTCTGGGGGGGGAGGGTTAGGGAGGGTTAGGGAGGATGGGAAGTTTGGGGAGGGAGGTGGGGGGGTGAAAAAAAGGGGTGAAAATGTAATTGTAAAACTTTTGCAATAAAAAAAAAAAAAAAAAAAAAGAAGTGGCCGCAAGATCAAGCAACATCTTGATGGGTGGGAGGCCTGAGAGAAAATTTCTCTCCCAAGGGCTGCCCACCCAGAATGCTGCCACCACAACTCTGGAGCTCGCCCTCAGGATGGATCAGTAAGTTCTTACTTTGCTCCCCAGGAAGGGCTCCATCGTGGAGGGCTGTGTGACCAGACCAGGTGCTTTCTCTTGGGCCTCCCACCTGTGGCAGAGGGAGGAAGAAGTGTGTGGCAGGGAAGGCCACCAGTTCTTGCAGCCAAAGCCGGGATGTCTGTGAACTTGTGTATATATGAGGTCTTCTGCCTTGAGCAGAAGGTTGAATTATAAGACCTCCAAGGTACCTTATAGCCTGTGATTCTAAAGTCTCCAAAACAAGGGAATTTGCTTAAATGTGTGTGTGTGTGTGTGTGTGTGTGTGTGTGTGTGTGTGTGTGTGTGAGAGAGAGAGAGAGAGAGAGAGAGAGAGAGAGAGAGAGAGAGAGAGAGAGAGAGAGAGAGAGAGATGTGACTTCTTAGGGATGCATTTTTGAGAAGTATCAAGAGAAATGCTAATTTAATTTAATTGGGATTAAATTCCAAATGAAACTGAGTCTTCAGGTTAAGGAGACATGAAGAACTTTCAACTGCAGGTTTCTAAAATCTTATTAAAATGAATGTCTAGAGGCAGCTTTTAACTCAGTAGTCCAGAGGGAGCAAAAGAGATAGGCTATCTCTTAGGCAAAGAAGTGACATTGAGTTGGGCACGCCCACCCAGTCACCTGCCCACCCAGTCTCATGCCCACCCAGCCACAACCACCCAGCCAGTCATTAGGGCAGAGAACCGGCTGTTAAAAAATTTGAAGCCCACCGCTAGTTTGGCTGCCATTCTTCCTTTCATTCCTCCTTACCCTATCAATCCCCCAGAGATACGGAGGATCCCGGATCTGCACACCTTCCGCCGCGCTTTAAAGACCTTACTATTTCACCAGGCGGGCCTGGCCTAATTTTCTCCTTCTTTTATAAAAGATTTTTAATTTTTAAATATCTTTTAGTATTTTATACATTCAATTTTAAATTGGTTTTAAAAGTTTGGGGTTTTAAATTTGTCAGGGCCAAAATTATTTAATTTGATTTTATTCTACTTTTAAATTTTGTATGTATGTGTTTTATTGTTTGATTGTGCACCGCCCTGAGTCCTTCGGGAGTAGGGCGGTATAGAAATAAAATAAAAATAAATAAAAAAATAAAAAAAATGTCTATGGAGATTCTCCTATGGAGATTACCCTATCAATATTTATCTGTACAAAGAAAGCAGACCCATTCAGCTGTTACTGAATAAGAATGGGCAGCATGTGAGTTCTTTTGTTAAGTGACAGGAGCTCCTTGTACTCAGTTGTGTATTACCTGCCTGTGGGCTCATCCACACAACTGCTTTGCCATGCTTTCTTTCCCAATTTGAAACCAGGAGGAATTTATTGGCAGAAATCACAGTGTAGCCTTAATGCACATCTTGGCTATGCTGTGGGGCTGCCTATATAGGAATTCCACAAGATCTAATAAGGGTAGTTATTTATCATTTTCCCTGAATTAAATTTGAAAGAGCAATGGAAAGAATGGAAAAAGCCACTACCAATCATTGTAGAGGACGTATATCAGGTTGGTGCTTGTAAAGTCTGGGCACTCTGTCCAATTAATTTTTTTAATTGTTCCCACAAGATCTCAGAGTCTATTGGATGGTAACAAAGAGTTCATCTTTCCTGGTTGCAAGGTACCCGAATTTGTGACAGATGTAATTGTCACATAAAAAAAATTAGACCTTTTGATGTGGTGAAAGTAACGTTCCATTATGGACTTCTTCAGTATCTCCACATAATTTCTCCAAAATGACCTATTAAATGGTCAACCAACTGGCCACCAGGTGGCAGTAAAGAGGTAGATGAGTTTTCCTTTGTTTCTGTTGCCATCTGATGGGTTTAAATTGTGTAGCCATGAGGCAGCCCCTAAATAAATGATGTTGAAGAATTGGAGTTTGACCCAAAGGTGCTGTTCAAAAGGCAACTGGACTTTGTTTTGTTTTTTTCCTTGAAAACATTTTGCTTCTCATCCAAGAAGCTTTTTCAGCTAGAACTGGAGAAGCTTCTTGGATAAGAAGCAAAATGTTTTCAAAGAAATCCCTTACTCCATCACTTACCCAGTTACCACACAATAATATCAGAAGTAGTTTTTGCATTGAACATAGACCAGACAAAGAAAGTTTGTGCAAGAAGCTGAGGCCTAATTACTAGACTCTCAAAATACCCACCCACCCCCAATCATAGTTTGCTAAAGCAGCATTGAAGAAAAACACTGGGTTACATAAATTATGAATACTTCTGGAAATGTTTTGATGTCAGCTATAATGAGAAAGATTTTGAGATGTTAATTTCATACATAGATACAGTACTCTTTTTAGACCTATTTAGATCAGTTCCTTCATTGTATAATAAAAACAAATATAGCAGATGTTGTGCCCACATCAGAGGCCTTACAGATGCATATATTTCTCCAACATTGGATGCAAATCACATGGATTGCTACAAATTATTATTATATATTTTTAAATGTGATAGAAGGCAAAAATACGGGCTTTGAGGAAAATTGTAAATCAGAAAATGCAGATACCTATGATTTCAGTTTGCATATTAATCCCAATATGCTTAAAGACTGCACAAATATTTGAGCCACATTAATTAATGGGACCAAAGTAAATCTAAGATATTTTATAAAGTTTGGACAATATAAACAAGACTAAATTTTGATACATTGAGAAAAATGATATTTATTGGCATGCTGGAAACAGTATTGGGCAAAAGCAATAAAACATTTTACAATACCCAGTCAAACTTTAAAAAAAAAGAATTATTACATCTGGTACATTAGTACATTAATTTTATTAATGGTACTATGTGCAATTCAGTTATAGTTAAATGGAAGTGAAATGAAGTTGACTTGAACCTACAAGTATAAGACGTGAAAATGTTTCCGATTGGAATTTTGTTTTTTGACTAACTTTATATAAAGGTGCTTTTCTTTTTCATATATACTGTATATATGGGTTTTATTACACAACTATTTTGTCAGAGTTACTGCTAGAATTGGATGAATAGTCCCATTTGCTTACATCTTTATAGAGAACATTAACTACTGAACAAACTATATTCTTACTTAGAAATGAGAAATTGATATCTTAATATTATGATGTGCCAGAACACACAAATATTCCATCCTGTATAACTGAACAATAATCACACATTGAACAGAGGTGAGAAATTCAGAAAGTGTATTTTGATCTGCTTTTCAACACGGTTAAATACAACTTCCTCATCAGGAAGCACTAGGATATCTTGACTACAAGTATTAGCAATTAGGTTCTGAGCAAAACATTATTCTTAAGTTGCTAACTGTATGTCATATATTTTAACACTGCACAGACAAGTCTTCACACCGTACCCACAACTTCCTTGAATACCAATGAGTATGTATATGGAACTTAAAGCATAGAAAAAGCTGATAATAAAAGAAGCTAAACATGTTCAGCCCAACCATAACATTTAATCACAAATATGCAACTCTCCTATGTAGTGTTTATGTTAAATGAGGAATTTTAAAGAACACAGGAATGTACAGCATGAAGTATAACACTGCAAATAATGCTTTTCTAAATAATGCAAAGACTTCCACTTGCTAAAGCCAAATGATTTTTCAGAAACTCTCTAGAATAACAAAAAATGATACATAGTGGAACAAATGTAAGAAAAAATAATATATTCTAAATTGTGAAATGTTAACTTAGAAAAAAAACTTCAGCTCTAAGGTATAATTTTATTTGCTTTATTATGCCAACCGCCCAAAAACACTTAATTTATAGATTCCTTTTGCTATATCAACATTATTGTGCCCTAATGTTGATACTGAATTGCCTTATTCTTGTTCTTTCATGATTCTCTTGTTTTAATATCCTGCTTTTGCATAGAAATATAATACCTAAATTTATTTTTTGTCTGAATGTTCCTGCTCATTTCTACATCTACAGTTCATCATGGATTTATGGATTGGGTATTTCTTTTCTTTTCTTTTAGGTTATTGAAATATAGGGGTATTGAATAGTTATAAATGTACAGAAACTCTTACAGGTTCTACCTGTTCCATAAACTGTACCCACCGTACTGCTTTATTTATTTATATTTATTTATTCAACAAAGTATATAGTTGCCCATCTTATGAAACATAACCCTGGGTACCCACAACAACAGGAAAAAGAATTGAAAACAGTGGGGTGGGGAGGAAACTAGAGAAGCTCTCAGGATGTCTAACCACAATTCATCCCCATCATCTGGTGCCGCAAACACCGATGCTTGTGGGAAAACCCAGATCTTTAAGGCTTTTTGGAAGGCTAGAAAATAAGGGCCTATTTCTTCTATATTTCAGGGGAAAGGGTGTTCCAAAGGATAGGAGTGGGCTACCAAGAAGGTATGCTGCCATAAGATAAGGATTGGGTTACCAAGAAGGTAGGTGCCATAAGATGGCAATATTTAAAGGACCTGGAGTTCGCTCACTCTTTCAGATTTAGTGGAACAAGAAAAATAAGCTTGCAAATAACCTGGTCCTGTGCCATTTAGGGTTTTAAAGATGATAATCTGTACCTTGAATTGCACCTGGAAAGAAACTGGAAGCCAGTGCAGCTCCCACTGCAGTGATGTATCTGAGCAAACACTGGGACACCAAAAACTGAATGCTGCCCCCACATTCCAAACCAGTTGTAATTTCCAGTTGGTCTTCAAGAGCAGCCCTGTGTAGAGTGCACTAAAGTAATCCAACCAGGATTTACATTGTTATCCAACCCAATTATTTCTTTTTGAAGGGTTTGCATTGCCTTATTGATATCATATAATGAAGGAAGCATCACAAAAACCCGTTTTAGCTAGATTATTTTTTCATAGATAATCTTGCAGTGTCCAATGTCATTGGTCTCCAACAAATACTGGTTAGAGGCTAAGAAATGTTTCAGTTTGGACACACCATGCATTAATTAAGCATGACACTCAGTTATATCCACAATGTTTTTACTTATCTTGTTGATTTTCTGCAGCAAAAATCACCTTAACAATCTTGATGTTGGCTCTAAAATAATCCTCACATTACCGGGGAAGAGAGTGTATGTTCTATTATATAATAGGAATCTTTCCCCTTCTTTGAGTTTGGAATTATTTTTGATTGCCCTTCTGGTCAGTACCTGGCATTCTTAGCTGAGAAAGGGGGGCAAATGACATCACATACATGATGACATCATAACACAGTTACCTACTTGTATCAGTCATTGAAATGCAGGTATGTCATAGTTGCATTGGCTAAACTGGATATTATGTGTCACTAAAGACCTCAGTGGAGGGTGAACTGCTACAAGGATAACCTGAAAGCTTGATTATTTTTAAAAAAACATTTGGCATTGAACCTATAATAAACTGAGTTTTATCCTTTTTATATTGTTATTTTTAAAATAGGTGGAGGTTTTTTGCATTTAGATTAGTGCTTAGTGTTAGCTCAGAGGTGAACAAGAATTACAAATGCTCACATTTTAGTGATAGTACTCTTACTATTTCATACCAAACCATATATCCATCCGTTCTGTTTTTCAGTCAAAAGTGTATTTAAAAATTTTTAGAAGTGAAAAAAACTTGTTCTCAACCAAACTTTCAGGTTTTTTTTCTCAGACCCCTTATTCCATGCTACCTCTTCTTTCCTTTAGTCTTCTCTCCTTTTTCCATGAATCTACCTTTCCTTTCTACCTATTATTTTTATTTAATCTTTTTCCACCACTCAAATAAATCCAATATTTTACATGATAGCATATGTTCATATTCACCTTTGATAGCCTGTTCTTATTACTTTTTCACTGTTGAAATTTAAATGATAAGCTCCCTTACGGCTAAAAGGGATAAGTTTTGTTTAAGAAACTCTGCAAAACAAATGAATCTTGGTATTACATTTACCCTTAAAACTAGCATATTAGCAGCTGCATTAACAACAATAACAAAAAAAAATCATATCTATAAAAACTTCTCAATAATTTCTAAATTCCTGAATTCAACTTTCTTCTGCTAAATGTATGCCTACTGGGTAAATGAAACTCATTTGAATTATACAACCAATATTATTCTTGGCACTGCTGTACTTTTCAGGAATTGCCCTTCCCATCCTTTGAAGTGGCAGGTTGTGAGCACAGAGGAAAGAAGAGGGAACATATTAGTCGCATAAGCAGGTTTTCTTTTTTATCACTTTTGGATCTCATCTACATTACTGGATCATCAAATAGCAAACAATGTATGATATGATGAGTATACGTCAGTAAGTGAGTCACATACTACATTCCCCTCCCCCCAGGAATAAAAAACAGGAGTTCAGCATTTACCTTCAGTCCTGTCTGGCAGCTTTGCACTCTTACTTGTTGTTCCAGCATTTACAGTTTCAGAGGATGTGCTTAGTTTGGTACTGGGATCTCGTTTGGGTTTTGGTGGTGGTTGCTTCCGGGAGCAGCTACTGCTATCGTCATCAGTGCCTCCAACAGAATGAAGCGATTGGGATCTTACGGTAAAGCCACTTGAACAAGGGTGGGGCAGTCTGTCCTGAGGTGCAGGCATCGTCATAAATCCCATACGAAAATGTTTGCCTATGTAGCTTCCCTCGTTTGCTTTTCCCACTTCACCACCTAAGCTGTAAAGAAAGAAAAAGCATAGAGATAGATATTTTACCAACCAATCAATGAAAAAGAGCCTTGGTAGTACAGGGGTTTAAGGCACCCTGTTATTAAGCTGGTTATTAAGACCAGCTGCCTGCAATTACTGCAGGGTTCGAATCTCGCCAAGGCTCAAGGTTGACTCAGCCTTCCATCCTTTCTAAGGTAGGTAAATTGAGGACCCAGTTGTGGGGGCAATAAGCTGACTTTGTATAAATATACAAAAAGGATGAAGGCTATTGCTGAGCACAGCACATTGTAAGCCGCCCTGAGTCTTCGGAGAAGGGCGGCATATAAATCAAATTAAAAAAAAAAAACCTTATCATGGTTATTGGCCAATTCAAAGAAGACATATTCTGGGAATAAAAGCAAATAAATGTCATAATAAAGCTAAATAATTACGGTATGAAGTTGATGTGGTCAAAGTCCATATTTTATAAATGGTAAAACAGAACAGCCACTAAGGGACTATTGTTTAATTACTGTAGTCATAACCAGATTTCATGATGCTTAAAGTAGGTAGTTTTAAATTGTTCATAATACTTGTTCTAATATTTAGGAAAAGCATTGTTTCTGTATAACATAAACTTGCAGTCCACCTTATTTCCTGCAATCAATTTCATGTAAACAATGAACAACAGCTAGTACTTTCTCTAAAACCCTTCTAAATCGTTATTAATTTCACTTAATAAGATTTGGATTCAAAAGATGAAAATTACAATCGCAAGTGGAATGTGAGATCACTTATATTAAGCATGAATTATCTTTTCAGGAATCTGTACTTTTCCTTGCTTCCTTCATTTTAGATAAATCTCCAAGTCCTGTCATGTACAAATTCCTTCCATGTTTTTTTGTCCTGATCAAGAAAGTGGGCAGGTAGAAAGACCTGATAGAAAAATATGTATTTTTTAAAAAAAAAACATTCCCCACTATTTGACAACTCTCAAGCCAGCTCAAAAACACCATATTTAAACATTTTAAGAATGAGAATGAAGTTTATAAAATACAAAACTTTTTTCAGGGTTTTTTTTCCAGGAAAGTAGAGAACAAATTTCAACATATTACCATCTTAAAAATAGTAATTGGGACCACTAAGTGATGTGGTCATTACGTGAGTTTTGGCTGACTTTACAACCCTTTTTGTCCTCACCATTAAGTGGCTTCCTCCATTGATTTTTCTTGATGGAAGCTGGCTCACAAAATGGTGATTACATGTTTCCTGGATACTACAACTATCATATATACATGCCTGTTTGAATCTGAATCATGATCACGTGACTACTTGCTTGCTACAACAATCCTAAGTGTGAGGATGAGTATTTAGCTGAGTATTAAATATAAGCATCGTTGCTGTTAAATAAGCAGGAGCATTCAGAGTGCTTTGTGAATGGCACCCACATCCCAATATTGATTAATTTAGTTTTTTTCACATTGTATTTTTTAAAAAATAGGTTAGGATTTGAACAACACTTGGCATACATTTTCACTGCAGCAAGTGACTGCCCAGTCCCAGAGCAAAATGCCTACACAAAATAGTCACAACCCTGTTTCTATTCCATTTCTTAAAATGCTGGAATTCTGCCAATCTCTGCTTGGTATAAAATGAAAAGATTAACCTCACACTTCTTTCAAACAACTCATCAATTGGATTATTCTTTTTAAACTAGAAAAATTTAAGCTGAGGAAGCATGGATGCAGCACCTGTCACATCAAATAATCTCTCACACACAGACACACTTGGTTCTTCTGCATATTTGTATCAGAAAGCTCTAATTTTTGCCTAGGATTATGCCATTTATTTGATTTAGCCCCCACCCCATCCCCGTTTTTTAATTTTTTTAAAGGAGATGTTTAAGTAGGCATTTTTCAATAGCTGTTGTAGAGTGGACATGAATTGAATGGTAGACTTCCTTGGTTCTTTGTGACACCAGTCTTCCCATTAGATGCTATGATTAGCAAAATTTTAAAAATATTGAAGAATGCCTCCCCCATACTCAGTAACATGTGAGCAGACACATTAAAACTCATATGGGTTTATTTCTGAGTAGGCCCATAATAGATTTTTCCTGTAATTTTAAAGCAGAAAACCAATATCTTAATGATAATAGGACTAAACAATGAAACAAAATGTAACTGAGTAGACAACAAAAACCAATGAGATTTTTCACTATTCTTTTTAAACAACACCTTTGTGGTGAAAGTAATGCTCACAATTTGAGGAGCGTGTGTGTCAGATTGTGATTGTGTAAGATACTTATAAATATAATTGTATAAAATATTCCATAAGTACTGTTTTCATATCTTAAAATTAAACACGCTTAAAACCTTAGTAACAAACTTCTTTTCTGCTTTTTGTGGTATCTTCTACTTTATATCTTTACATTCCACTGAGAATCAGTTTGCTGAAATGTTAGTAAATTCTATAAAGATAGTATAATATAGCCATACAAACAAACTGGCATATTTTCAGTGATTTCTAAATCATACGGTAATTAGTTTCAATTCCTCATGAATGTAAATGCTAAAAGAACAAGAAATCGGATGTTATAATGAAAGCTGAAATTAGTTTTGTTTAAAACATATAAAGGTAAAGGTTTCCATGTCCAGTCATGTCCGCCTCTAGGGCATGAAGCCAATGTTGTCTGAAGATCATTTCTGTGATCATGTGACCAGCATTGCTATCTGCCAAAGGTGCTGTTACCTTCCCACCAAAGTGTACCTATTAATCTACTTGCATTTGCATGCTTTCGAACAGGTCAGCAGTATCTGGGGCACGAATGAAAGCTCATCCCATTGCATGGTGATCCCATCTCGCAGAGTTTTCTTATCAGAACAATCCCATTTGGCACTTTATTTAGTAACTTATCACTTTGATCTAGGAACAAAAATGCCATACATAGAGAATTTTGACTTCTTCCTCTTTCAATAGTACAGGAATACTGCAGTACCAATTCTAGGGGGTAGCTTGTGTTGAGTTGTTCCCAGAAATCATCATTAAGGGTCAAATATAAATGTAATTTCCTTTGGTTTTTTTTATATTGTTGATTTTGTCTTGAACATTGATGTAAGGACAATTAATTGATCGAAGGCCTGTCTGCTCTTCCCCTTTTATAGCATAGGAAACAACACAAGATTAAAATGTGTTTTTCTGCAATAGAAAATGAGGCCAGATAATATAAATGGTTGTGTAGATGATCTCATTCTGTTACTTTTGACAGAACAAGGTCTGTGATCTTCACTATGCAAAAGATAAGCTCTTGCTTATTTCAAAACTCTATTACAGGAATTTCAGCATTCTGAAAATGCTGCACAGCTTATTAATATATATAGAAATATAAGTTCAGAATATTCCCCTAAGAGCTTTCCATTCAGACTTAGTCAGGTTCAAATTGTATAAATTGCAAGGAAGAATTGTCTGAAATTCAATACAGAATAACGCATTTTGAAAAGAAGTAAACTAAAATGCAAAAATAAGAATATATATTTCAGACCATTCTCTAGTAATCCTACTGATGAATACTTGCTTTGGAATTGCATTTTAATCATGGTGAGAATGGTTATAATGAAAATAATCTTCATAAGTTTCAAACTTTTGGACTTTTGCTATCCTAGACACTTAACCAGCATGCCTGATTTGTGCTGGACTGAGGTTAAAAATCTATGTGGAGATTTTTCCCATGAAAAAAGAACCTTACAATACCATGTCACAAATAAAAATTTTATCAAAGATCTAATTTATTTATTAACGGTCATGGATATAGAGAACCTCCATGGCCCCAACCAAGGAATTTCAACAGAGATTCAAGACATTTTTAAAATAATATATCTTGAATTACATATGCATTTTATCACTTTGGAAAAAGAATATAAGCAACTTCTCTGCTGTAAAAAAGATGTTGAGTGCAGAAAAGAACAACAAAGATGATTAGAGGACTGGAGGCTAAAACGTATGAAGAATGGTTGCAGGAACTGGATATGTCTAGTTTAATGAAAAGAAGGACTAGGGGAAACATGATAGTAGTGTTCCAATATCTCAGGGGCTGCCACAAAGAAGAGAGAGTCAAGCTATTCTCCAAAGCACCTGAGGGTAGGAGAAGAAGCAATGGGTGGAAACTAATCAAGGAGAAATGCAGCTTAGAACTAAAGAGAAATTTCCTGACAGTCAGAACAATTAATCAGTGGAACAACTTGCCTCCAGAAGTTGTGAATGCGCCAAGACTGGAAGTTTTAAAGAAGATGTTGGAGAACCATTTGTCTGAAATGGTGTAAGTTTTCCTGCCTAAGCATGGGGTTGGACTAGAAGACCTCTAAGGTCCCTTCCAATTCTGTTATTCTAGATTCTTCTCCAAACTAATTAGCACATTTAGATTTTAGGTAGCACAGGAAACAATACAGTAGGAACATTTTCCTGTGTGAACCCCACTGACAGTTGTACAAAAATATGGAAATTCTTGGTAGATTGTGCTTGATGTTTTCCAATTCAATTATTTAAATCTAATGACATTTCTTTCTTTCGTTGACAAATTATCTGAGAATTAAGGACTCAAGCTTCTTTGAAATCTCTATTTCCATTAACAATACATATAAAATATTATACTGAGCATATATTTTATATGTGTATGTACTTATGCAAAAATAACTTTTTTACTTAATGTCAGAAAAGTTCTTTCAGGATTAGCATAAATTGGAGCTGTAAATTGGAATGTGTCTAAAAATTGAAGCTGCACTATTTTTAATCCAGTCAAGACAAGATTCTTCAGTCCATGAAGAATCCCATTAATGGGAGGAGAAAAATAAAGACGGCTTACATCCTAACAGCTGCACATAAGCTACTCTTGAAAAAAAATATATAACTATATTACAAACTGAACTTCTTTTCAGTCTTCTGCACAGCTGTGTGCAGATTAGTACATATGCATAAAACACATCTTTTTAAAATGCAAAGTATTTTGAGTTTATTTAGATGATTTTTTGATTTATGGTGTGGCTGTTGGTTTTCTGTCATCGGTACTATTCCTTCCTCTTTTTGTATGGCAGAGTACATCTTTACTCCCAGTCTTATTTTAAAAATAGATTCATGAAGAGTCCTGGACCTCCTACGTTTAACCCATATAACCATATATTTCAACCAATAGAGAGTTAAGCACGTGTCCATAGAGTGCCAAATAAAATGGAATTATATTCCATCCCACTGCAGAATGGCATCTATACATCTAGGATGGAATCTAGTTCTCGTTTATTTCATTGCCAATTTTCATTGGCTAATCTCAAAAAAAACATTAGCAGGGTTTGATCTGGTAGTATTTAGAAGAAAAAACTATCAGGAAATCTTCAGATTATGGTCTGATAATAAAAAACAAGTCCCACATGGGGCAGTGACAAACCATTTCCATACTATTACTTCAAAAAAATACCATGAATATAATCATCAAGATGTCACATGCAAATGAAAGGAGGCTTTGAAATTTTCTTTAGTTTACCAACCAGATTATGACATCTCATCTACAGATTTTTGTAGTGATGCTATAAATCAAAATGGAGGAATGCAGAGACTTTTAAGGGAATAGTAACAATAAGATATAACGAAAAGTAGAAGTTCTTCCTTGTAGCCTCAGTTTGGAATAGGAAAAAACTACTCCAAACATGAATGGGACAAAGCTCCTATACCAAAAGTAGAATCCATTCAATTGCCTAGCTCTGCAGAACTATCCTGAACCATGAGGTTCCTGAACCATGAGGTTTTGGCTGATTTTTTGACAACACCAAGATGGCAAAAGTTGCCAATGAAAAGTTTTTGCATTAGGAAAATGCCTTCATGATCTCTTCTGTGCTGTTAGGGTTGCCTGATTTAGGGGAGAAATGTTACCAAAACAACCAAACCAAAAGCAAAACATTGAAAGCTCCACGTTCAGTGGCCCATTCTCTGGGATCCTCTGTTGCAAATAAAATGGATTTCAGCCTGAAAAACTCATAATCATGGCTCTCCAAGCTCATGTAGAATAACTGCACAGTCTGAGGCATTATCTGTAGGGCCACATAATGCTTGCCTCAAAATGCTACTATGGTCTTGGTTGGCTGATGGAGGAATTTTCTCTCCCATATCTTAGAATTAATTTTCAAATAAAATTGATCTTCTTGGCTGTCAAGGAGCATCTTTTCTCAATTCGGTTAGAAAATATTAATCATGGTTCAATGAACCAGAACTTTTGTGAACCTTTTCATTTATCACGTAGGTATCTTTGTTGCTATGTTTAATTTCCACCCCTCTTATTGAATGTTTGTTTAAGGATTGCCACTGCATGTTCATGACCCAACATCAAAAAAAACCAAACATATTTTCATTTCTTATTTCTGAAACAAAATAAGTTGATTTGGCAATGCTCTCTCCTGAAGAAATTCTTATACGCAATGAATAATAGCAACAGTTTATCAAGCACCAGCGCTAACATACATTGTCCCAATATACCTTAATATCTAGCCTGCCCGTTTTTTTTACCAAACCAATCCAGATTCTGAAGATTAATCATACAATATAAAAGTCATGTACTGTATTGCTCAGTCTTACTTAATGCCAAGCACCAGAACATAACTTGTAAAACTGAGTGAGAAAACTCTAATATTAGTCACCTACTCTTGTCCTCTGTGGATGTGAACCTAAAGACACATGACTTTAATATGATAAAACTACTCCATCCAATATTGTAGATCAGTATTGACAGCTTTCAGACTTGTTTTTCATCCATTCCTAAAAGGCTGCAGGGTCTCGTTCACTAACATTCAAATTTTCCTTTGAAATATGTGCTGGAGTTCTATTTATAGAACATCTTTATTCATAACAAAATCATAGCTAGCGCAACAATGGAATATTTCATCCTTTATGCCTAACTTTAATACTGGTGAGTTTATTTCTTGATGGAAGGGACTGTCCTCAATTGGGACTGTCACGTGAATAATTAAAATAAGATCTCTGTTTCCCTCTGTATTTGTGTGTATATAATGGCATTCATACATGCCATCATACTATTCTGCTCTGGATAAGCAACATGATACAGAATACAGGCAATGAATAAGGCATAATAAAGCAAAGATGCTAAAAATATGTGATAGGAATAATTAAGCAAAATAGTTAAGTCTGATTTGCATCACCAATATTCATCATCTTTCATATTTTTTTATTCTTTATGTTTGTTTCTACCATATCAACATACCATTCATATGTGATCTTTTATTCCTTAAAATTCTCATTTTTTTTGGTATTCAATTCCACAATTTTCTCTCAACCCATCTACTCTCTTTCCATATATCTATTCTACTATTCAATCTTAATTCATTCTGGGGGTTTTTTTTTTCTTCATAGTAGTCATTCACTTTCAAATCAATATATATTGATTCACTCATTTACTCTTCACACTGGCTGTATTTCCAATATATTAGTCATCCTGCTTCCACTTTAGATATGTTTTTTAATCACCTTAAATATTTTTATGTAAAATTTAAAGTATATAATGATGTACATAGAGAGATACAGTATATACAACACAGACACCCAAGCTATTGTTCCTGACACACTAAATAATTGCTTATGTACTTATCACATCCCTTTTACTGTATTTTATATAGTAAAGTTCAATAGACAAACTCAAACTCAAAATACAGCAAGAATTTCTAATAAAATATTCCACCAACTAAATTGGTTACTTTATATTATGCATTATATGACCATATTATAAGATTTTCCTTCTTGACTCCTTTTTGGAGAAGGGGAATATATATTACATTCAGATTATTTAAATATGCAATTATGCCTGTTTTTGTAATAAGAAAATTATTTTGAGGCATTTTGAAAAATACATGTTTCATTCTGAAGATTTATAACCCAAATCAGTTTGCCCATGTCTTGTTTTGTTTTGTTAATATAGATTTTTAATATAGATTTTTCTTTGACATGCATGGATATCCTTTCATAGCCAGTAAATAAAGTTTTTACATGCCTGTTCTTGAAGGTGATGCTTTTATTTTATTTTATTGGGGGGGAAAGCTTGTTACGCTTTCATAAATATGCTCCGTCTAGAATCTTTTACAGATCATTATTATTTTATAGATAGACAGATAGATGATAGATATAGAGCTTTGCAAATATAGCAAAATAATGTAATCTCATTAAATATCATATTTTACCTCCTGAAAGAAAAAAGAAGTATTTCTTTCTTATATCTTTTGGTGTCACATTGAATTCAACATCATCCCTGTAGCTTGAATTTAAAATGAAACTGTTTCAGAGAAAGAAATGGGAATTTGTCCACCACTCTTTTAAATTAATTTTAAAGAAAGTCCAGACAGCCTGAAATAAACATTTGTAACATTTATTTCTTTGCAATTAACTTTGAGTGAACTATTCTGCACCTCCTGGAATGGTTTGAAATATAAAAGACCAGCCTTTCTCAACTCATGTTCCAATAAATCCCAAGGTCCCATGAGGGGTTGCTAGAAGCTCCACAAGACGTTGCGATAGGAAAAGAATCATTTTTTGAACTTCATAACTTGTACAACGTTAGTGTTCAAAGTGGTGAGAAATTTATGTGTTGCAATGAACTATGTGCTGTCGAGCTGCTGCTTTGCTGTTATAAACACTGTAAAACATATATTACGTTAGACGTGCATAGTCCTATGATATTTTTCAAACTTGCTGAGATTTTTATGCAGGGGTTCCCTAAGTTTTGAAAATTAATTCAAAGGTTTCACCTGAATAAAAAGTTGTGAAAGGCTGGTTTGGATTATGTATGTATGAATGCTGTGCTATTACTTCCCTTCCCTCACTACATATACACAATTCTCCTCCTATCTATCCTCTGAATTGAGAAAACAGTAATTCATTTGGAAGAATGGAAGAATTTTGCCAGGAACCAAGAGAGCAAAGCCAATTCAATTCAAAGTATATTTTCCCATTCTGACTTGGGCACATTTTGTACAGCTGGGACACTTTTAAATCAAATCCTAATAAAGATAATCAAAACATGCAAATGAAGCAAAATTAGTCATGTTTGAGCCTTACTCGGAATAGATTTGGTGTTTTCTTGAACCATCTCAAAATGTATAGTAACCACTATTTCTATTATTATGTGGCCCTGTTTTGGCACAATTCATTAACTGTTGAATTATATGATTACCAGAGAAAAGATATATTTTTGATTGGGATTAAAACTGATTTAAGTAGAGGCCCATTGAGTGTTTTGAATATAAACAAAGGTCTAATAATTCAAGATGGTAGCTATGAACAAATTCCATCCCATTTTAAATCCATTAGCCAGCCTGCCCTCTGGAACATCTTAGTCCCAAGTGAGATCAGGTCCAATTCTCCCGACTTTCCATAAGAGCTTAAAGAACTGGCTCTGCCAGTTGGCTTGAGGTGCCAACAGAGAGTTGTGGTTCGTCTCTGCTGGCAGTCGAGTCAGATGAGTCAGAGGAGATGGAGGGGGTGCCTGGGATACCATCGGAGCTGGCAGAAAGCTCTGAGGAACAGGAGATCTCAGAGCCACATGCAGAACAGGGCCCATCTACTCATGCTCAGGTAAAGAGACAGCTGTTTTAGGAGCCTGAGATGAGCAAGGGGGAGAAACAGCTGGGCCCTGTCCCAGATGTGTGTATGCGCAGAGAGGTACGGAGAGCAGAGCAATGTAGGACTGAGGGCCAGCTATCTAGGAGAAGAAGTAGATATCAACAAGCCCCTTCATGGCTGGGATATAAGGAGGAGGGGTGTGGGAGGCGTGGGTGTTGGAGACTTCCGTTCATGCTCCAGAAGAGTCCAGCAGATTCCTTGCCAGGATTTCCTTGCCACTAACCAGGTTAGTCAGGACTCTTTGTGTTGAGATTGAAGTGCTAATTGAGGCTCCCTGAGGGTAACTCAGAGACTGTTACGGCTTGTGAATAACCTATGGATGTGTGACTTGGAGCTTTGTCAGTGAATACTGTGAATTCCTGCCTTAATAAATAAAAAGGGTTTTTTCCTCATGAGTAGGTTGTTGAGTGGGGTTTGTGAAGGCTGGGTCAGAACACAGAGGGGCTTCAAGCTGAGAGTGGTTGATGAACAATAGATCCCACCCTCTCCCCCTTTCATCATATTCCCTTTCCCCATTTTTTTAGCTAAGTTGATTTTACAGTATTTATAGTACAGCATTTATATTATTATAAATTACATAGTTTTATGTTTTAATAATGTAACACACCCAGAATTACTGTGTGGCAAGATGGGCAGCTAATAAATTTTACAAACAAGCAAACAAGCCAGCAAACAAGCAAACAAACAAGCATCTTGTCAAAATTACCAGATGGACCAAACAGCAACATGACCAGATGAGTTAATTCTTTATTTTATTTTATTTATTTATTTGTCAAACATGTATAAAATAACATATATAAGTATAAACATGATTATTAATACAGGAAATGGATATGAATAAATGGGGACATTAGGGCAGGGACTGTAGGCATGTTAGTGTGCTTATGCACGCCCCTCACAGACCTCTTAGGAATGGGGTGAGGTCAACAATAGACAGTCTAAGGTTAAAGTTTGGGGTTTGGGGAAGAAACTACAGAGTCAGATAATGCATTCCAGGCATTGACCACTCTGTTGCTGAAGTCATATTTTCTGCAATCGAGTTTGGAGCGGTTTACCTTAAGTTTGTATCTATTGTGTGTTCGTGTATTTTGCTTGAAGCTGAAGTAGTCAGGTAGTACGTTGTAGCAGATAATTTTGTGTACTACGCTTATTGCAGGCTACCTTAAGAGAATTTTGCAAGTCTAAATGTGCATTTTTTCTCTATCTTTTTTACAGCCTGAGTAGGAAGTGTAAAATTAAGAAGGGTTTCTTCCAAGCCTCTTGCCCCACTTACTATTCTAATATAAACTACATTGTCTCTTATCTGAGCCTTCCCTAGACAATATCTCTGGCACCTACAACCTATTAATCCACTGCCCTGGTTTTTCTTTTCACCAGCCCTGCAGATGTACCTAGATGTAATCCTGCTCTCCAATACATTTACTTTAGATTATATTGTTCCTGGTAATTCTAAATATCTTTGTGGCGTGTTTTGAGTGCCAGTGTCCGTTCTTCCTTCTTCTTGTTTTCTCTCTTTAATGTCTGGACCACACCTGATTCCCAATTATAGAAAGACAATGCTGAAAGCACCTACATGCTGCAGGAAGATTTTTACAGGTGGCAACAAAGAGAAAGATTCTGCAGGCAAAGAAGTGGAGCTACCATCACAATAAACTGCAGATTAGCAGGCAACCGATGGAGAAGGAGAAGGAAGCTTGGAGTTCAGAAAACCAAAAGCAGACAAGCTGAAAGGGGAAGCAAAGCTCAGCAGAGATGCTGAGAGCCTACAGCCATTTAGCAACTGGTGAAGCATCTGTCTTCCATCTTACTGCCCTCAGCAGAGACTGGGAAATTATACAAAGCTAACTTTGCCACAGCACTGTCGTGTAACTACTGATGGAAACACTAATTTGTTGGTGGGCGAAAGACTTCGTTAAAAGCTCAGGCAACAAAAGAGAACAAAATTATTCATTGCATTGTTTAGAAATTATACAAACACACTGGCACAGACATAGACTTTAATATAAGTGTAAATTTAAAGGTTAGGAAATGGAAAAATTTGTTCAACCTTTTACATAAGAAAAGCCTCCCTGTAAACACAGAGAAGATAAAAACAATCTCTTTGTTAGCAGTCTGTACTATTTCCCGAAAAGGACCCCTCACAATCTCAAAGATCTTATTCTCTTCCAAATGTAAGCATTTTGAATCTTACATCTTACCACCTAACTCTTAAAATACCAATTGAAAAAATGACTTTATCACTTTATCAGCTGTCAATGTGATAGTGGGGCCATATATGATGCCACTGGACCAATTCTGCTATATACTTAGTCTGTTTTAGCTGCCTGAATGAAAAGCCCTTTTCCTGAACCTCACAGACTTATTCATATATCAGACAATTGCAAACTTTCCTCTTGGAAGTGCTTAAATTATTAATAGTGATATAGCTACTATGTTATATAAAACAGATTATCAGATTAAATCTACTTCTATTTTATTTTTTATGCCACCTTGTAGAACAATCTGAGTGTACTTACCTCAAAATTCAATTGCCTTGATTTAACTGACATTTGTTAGACTATATCCTTTACTGTACCTGCAAGTTTTATTATCTAGTTCTAGTAAAAGATAAAATGATATATCATTTGTTCATTTACAATTATTATTAATGAGAAACAGAATTTCAGATCCGAATACAATAAGACATCATGCAGATCCATTCTAAGTGAATCAATTTATTTTCTGTTCCAAAATATGAATCAAATTTCCTTACCAAGTCCTTTGGTTGATAAAGATTCATAATTTAAAATTGTTTTGATTTGAAATCGTTAGTAGTCTCATCCATTTCAAAGCTAAATATAAAGTAACACAGTTAGACCTGCTAAAAAGACTCTCCCCCATTTATTAATCTCTTTTTCAAGAAATATTCACCAAAGTGTTTCTATTTGGAGGAGATTTTTTTCCATGATCTGGGAGTTATTAATTTGGTTAGTTTATGTTGCAATTAGCATAGTTTATCAGTTTCCAGCTACCCAAAATAAGTTTTTTAAATTTATTTTTCATGCTAAAAAATTTAAATTTAAATTCATGCTAAATTTATTTTTGTTTCTTGCTTTCTTGGCTGCTAACATTTTCTTTATTTTTTCTTATTATTTTTAAAAGACTTGTGTAATTTTATTGTAAACTTCCCTGAATGGGGCAGGGGATGATCAATTGGGAGAGGTTTGGAGATTGAAGATTAAGCTACCATATCTCCAGTTCTTAATATTATGAAGAAGACAATAAGTTATAAGGCTTATTATTATTAGCTTTTTTCCCATGTAAATGACCACTATCCCATCTCTGCTAGCATTCTAGAAAGGATACTGAGAGTTATACCTTTCTCATTAATCACTCTTATGAAGATGGACAATTATACTCCCTGATAATGGAATGATGAGGCTACTGATGCCCAGAAATTGCTGAAGAATGAAGCCTAGCAATTATTTGCAGAGAGCTGCAATCCTCTTTCCTATAAACATTAATTATGAAAAAGATCTGTTACCACAAGCAAAAAATGCTGACACTTTGGAATATGTATGTTATATGTGTGTGTTTGCTCCAGAAAAAAATTCTCATATAACGATACCACGAACGGTATAGTGACCACATCATATGGGCCTTAATATAGTAGAAAGGCAAATACATAGTGACAACTCTTCTGTTTCAAAATCTGTAACATCATTTATTTCTACCAACCATTTCTTTTATTTACAATGTTTGTATTTGTAATCTGAGTCCTTTAAGGAAACTCTTAAACATGAGACTGCCCAAGTGCTTTGAAGTGGTGAAGTCTTTCAAAAGTTTTTCCAAGATAAATTTTTATATGGTAAGCAGGATTTTGATTGTCTCAATTCCTGAAACACATTCCTCTTTGAACATTAGCATTTGAATAATCATTTGGTTATGGCAACTGTGATCTAAATGTATGTATTTTTTTTTAAAAAAATCTACTGATGGTTCTGCAGGTCTGGGCTCGGGAAGATGTAAACTGGAGGGGGAGCAGGCAGTCTGGAAGATGAATTAACAGCAGAAGAGAAGATAAATAAGTCAATAGAACTGCTCTAACTTCCTGGCAACATAGCTTTGTGTGATAGAGCACAGAGATAAATGATGTAAAACATCAGAAGCAAAGCTTAATAGAGAGAATAAAAATTATGAAGTACTTCATGGAGGGAAAACTATATACAGTGTTATCAAAAACAAAACAAAACCCTGCAACAATAGCCATTCAGTAGATTTATAATATTGAATATTTGCACTGTATGTTCACTGATAAGTTTTTTTTGTTGTTGTTGATGTTATCTGAAAATGCAATGCCATTAAAATCTAGATCTTTGATATAAATAACAGAATAAAAGAGTTGGAAGGGATCTTGGAGGTCTTCTAGCCCAACCTCCTGCCTAGGCAGGAAACCATACAACACTTCAGACAAATGGTTATCCAATATCTTCTTAAAAACGTCCAGTATTGGAGCATTCACAACTTCTGGAGGCAAGTTGTTCTACTGATTAATTGTTCTCAGCGTCAGGAAATTTCTCCTTAGTTCTAGGTTGCTTCTGTCCTTGATTAGTTTCCACCCATTGCTTCTTGTCCTGCCCTCAGGTGCTTTAGAGAATAGCTTGACTCCCTCTTCTTTGTGGCAGCCCTGAGATATTGGAACACTGATATCATGTCACCCCTGGTCCTTCCTTTCATTAAACTAGACATATCCAGTTCTTGCAACTGTTCTTCATATGTTTTAGCCTCCAGTCCCCTAATCATCTTTGTTGCTATTCTCTGCATTCTTTCTAGAGTCTCCACAACTTTTTTACATCGTGATGACCAAAGCTGAATGCAGTATTCCAAGTGTGACTTTACCAAGGCATTATAAAGTGGTATTAACACTTCACATCCTCTTGATTCTATCCCTCTGTTTATGCAGCCTAGAACTGTGTTGCTGCACACTGCTGGCTCATATTTACGTGGTTGTCCACTATGACTCCAAGATGCCTCTCACAATTACTACTATTGAGTGAGGTAGCACATATACTGTACTTGTGTGTTTTGGTTTTTTTGCTTAAATGTAGAACCTTACTTTTTTCACCATTGAATTTCATTTTGTTAGATAATGCCCAATGTTCAAGTCTGTCAAGATCCTTCTGTATCTTAAGCCAACATTCTGGAGTGTTTGCTATTCCTGCTAGCTTAGTGTCATCTGCAAATTTGATGAGTTCACCATCTATTCCCTCGTCCAAATCATTGATGAATGATTGAAGAGTACCGGGCCTAAAACAGAGCCTTGGGGTACCCCACTGCATATTTCCCTCCATGTAGATGCAGTTCCATTGAGGACTACACGTTGAGTGTGGTTGGTCAGCCAGATACGAATCCATCTGATAGTGATGCTGTCTAACCTACATTTTTCTATTTTATCTAGTAGTAGGTTATGGTTTACTTTATCAAATGCCTTACTGAAGTCCAAGTAAATTATATTGACAGCATTCCTCTGGTCCACTAATTTTGTCACTTTGTCAAAGAATGCAATAAGATTAGTCGGTATGATCTGTTTTTGACAAATCCTTGTCGGCTTTTGGTTATTACTTTGTTTGCTTCTAGGTGTTCACTGATTCGTTGCTTGATTCTAGGTGTTCACTGATTCGTTGCTTGATTATCTTTTCCAGAATCTTCCCTGGTATTGAGGTCAGGCTGATAGGTCTGTAGTTTCCTGGATCTATTTTTTTTCCTTTTTTGAAGAAGGGAACTACATCAGCTCTTTTCCAGTCCTCTGGCAGTTCCCTGATGCTCCAGGATCTTTGTTCAGTGGTTCTGAAATCTCGTCTGTCAGTTCCTTCAGAACCTTGGAGTATAGTCCATCTGGTCCTGGTGATTTGGGTAGACAGGTGTTCACTTACCATTTTCTTCCCTATTTTAACTTGTGTTCCTAATCTGTTTTTTTTTAGGTTGGATTGTTTTTTTCCTTTGGGTAAAGACAGATGCAAAAAAACAAGTTAAGTAGTTCTGCTTTCTCCCTGTTGCTTGTCACCTTCCTGCCACTTTCTCCCAGCAATGCACCAATTGTTTCTTTGACTTTTTTCTTCTTTTTAACATGTTGGAAGGGGTTTTTTTTGTTGTTATTTTTTACTTTTGGCACAAGCCTTTGTGAGCCTTAGCTTTCCTCACTTCATCTTTGCAGGCTCGGGCTATTTGCTGATATTATGTGCCCCTCTTTCCACTTTTTATACTTCTCCTTTTTGTCTTTCAATTTGTCAGAGAGTTCTTTATGCAGCCATGCTGGTTTCTTTTGAGAGCTGTTATTTTTCTTCTTCATTGAAATAAATGTCAATGAAAATCTGAAGAAATGACCAGAGTTATAATTTAAACATATCAGCACTTTGAAAAGTTTGAAACTAATGATTCTGAAAATTTAAATTTGGGTCTAATTTTATTATGGCAATTTTTCAGCTTTGGCCCACATGATTCACACAGTGTTACTCTAGGTAAAAGACTTTGCATCTGCATCTAAAACACAGCTAATTTATGGCACATGGCTTCAAAATTACTCAAACACCAGCCCAGGACTGGACTCAGAAACTAAATAAGAGATTCCACTAGATAGTAAAGTTGCTGATAAACCAGTCAGATCTGCAAGCTATTCCTACAGTGAAATTTAATATACAGGAACTCATATTCTTATACTCTATTGGCCACAGGCAAGATGTTTCTACAGATTACTATTTGCTCTACCAACAAACCTTGATGCTGAGGTTGCCATAGGGTCCAAATTGCAATAGATTGCTACAGTTATCCTTCTGGGTCTCAATAATTGTAGAGAACATTACTTTGACCAAAATATGACAATTTTGATAGTTGCATAAGGTAAACATGGTACCAAAATCTACATAAATGACAAGTGTGATTCCCAAATTGGACTTCATTCAGATGGACAAAAGAGAATTCTAGTGGCATTGTAGCAAACACAAATTGAAACTAACAAGATCCCCATCTGTAGCACATATTGTTATAATGAAGATGCAGAAAATATATATTTAAGAATTTCTTTGTCTGTTTGATGCTCTTTTTTGTGTTAGTTGTTATATTCTAGTTGATGGTTTTGGACCAACAGTTATGAAAACCTTGGAGGAACTTGCTAGATTTGAATTCTAGATCTCTTTCATTTCCATTGTTGGAAACATGCCTCATCAGCAGTTGCTTTTTAGTAGTAGTACGTTCTGGGGTATCTCTGACTTTTGGCTGAAGAGATTTATTTGTTTAATAGGCTCTTTATATTGCCAGCTGCCCAATTAATTAAAAGATCGGGAACTTTGGCAAGCCGACTAATTTTAAAATGGAGAAAGAATAAGGACTTCAAAAAGAGTGACATTGATGAGTGAACATAATTCAGAGGTATTTAGGGAATCTGTTAGCTGGGCATTTTGAGTGCAGAGTTTGCATGCATATTCTGATCATTCAGCATTTAAGTACAATGGGTGCCAGCTAAACTACATATCATACAGGCGTTTGCAAAGAAACATTTGGAAGGAAAACATTTATAGAATTCAATAGATAAATAAAGTCTGGGTGCCTATAAGACCTCCTAGTATTAGCATTATCAAAGAAGCACAGGATTATGAATGCCATGGTTACTGCTAATTTTGCAGTCATTTGAAGATTTCCACTCTAGATGGCTGATTTAATAATTAAAAGTGCTGCCAAGAATGAGTCCTGTCTCTCAAAAAACTACTAAATATTTAACACACAGCTGAAACTTTCCAGGAAACATTTCATGTGAAGAGTGTAGAGTGGTTTGTGTTGAATTTTTTATTACAAAATGGTGCCTAAACCTTCAGCTGCTAAAAGTGTAAAATGAACGCTGGCATTTCTCCCAAGACATGTACCATTACATTCTCCTGACTTGCTTGGGTTTTTGCCCCCTATTGCTATGTTTTTAAAACTACTACAAATTAAGGAAAGGCTGTTAGCTTTCCTTTACTATCTTGTAAAAGAATGTTCTATCTTGTTCAGGGTGTATTTGTAATTTCACTTAAAAGAACACAGGAGAAAACAGCTAATATGCTAGACTGAAGCTTCAGTTTGACTTAGGTAGGTAAATCTCTGCATAATGTAGAAAGGCATATAATGTAATTTTAAAGCTAAATTATTTTTTAAATTTAAATTTAAATTATTATTTAAAATTTAAAGCTAAAGACCTGAATACTAAGGTATTTTAGAGCAACGTTTTTCTTTTTTTAGATATCTGTGAGAAAATGTTCATAAGAAGCATAGCTTTGCATGTGCAATTGTGATAGGCTATGAAAAGCAACAAGATTTCTAATAACATTCCCCTGAGGCTACAGATATACTAATAGTGTACATTCTACATACTATTAGTTTACATTCATTGTGTCCAATTTCAGTAATAGCTATAGGATCAGTTGCAGGTTTGAAGGTGCCTAAAAGAAATTGTTCTTTGGTGGATACATTTCTCTGCCAATGAGCCCCTTCTGGGTTGTCTGTTTGGAACATATGAAAGCACCTCAAGAAAAACTTGTTTGTATCTAGCGACTCTACAGAAGCTTCTAGAAATAGTGTGCAGAATGTATTCAATGCCTTGGAAATGGCAATCTTCATAAAAACCTCTAGGAAACAACACGAACTTCATTGGTTCTAGTACACACAAGTAGATTTATTGATGTTGTAAAATGCCTGAGTTATTCCACAGGGACAAATGAAGACTTTACTGGTTTACTGACCTATTTTTATGAGAATCTGAGAGGTTCTTAAATCACAAATGTAGCAATAATTTGTATGAATCTAGTTACCCTAGATATTTAGAAGTAAAAAAAGAAATATTGAATGACTGGTTTATCAGTGACAATGATGCCAATTCAATTACACAGCTGATTAATAATCAGTAGAGCAGAGTGGAAAAAGGCAATACTTCTTACTGCATCATTTAAAGGCAGTACTTCCTACTGTATCAGAAATTATATTTTATTATCACAAAATACATTTGATTTTATAAAGTATGACTGTTTCTGTTCTCTTATGAATATTCTTTATATATTTTCACATTAAAAATAACAATTATATGAAAAGATAGTTTTGTTTCTTTAATCAAATAATGTACTATTTCTCCTTCTTCTTCTTCTTCTTCTTCTTCTTCTTCTTCTTCTTCTTCTTCTTCTTCTTCTTCTTCTTCTTCTTCTTCTTCTCCTCCTCCTCCTCCTCCTCCTCCTCCTCCTCCTCCTCCTCCTCCTCCTCCTTCTCCTCCTCCTCCTCCTCCTTCTTCTTCCATATCTGTCATCAGATGCTGGCAATCATGCTGGTGGTCCTATTTTTATCAACAGCCACGTGAAAAAGTGCTGCTGAGTTTTGTCCAAACCAGTCCTTTAGATTTTGAAGCCATGATGTTCTTCTTCTGCCTGGACCTCATTTGCCTTCAATCTTTCCCTGGAGAATTAAGTGAAGTACGCCATATTTTTCCAGTTGTCGCATCCCATGTCCAAAATATTCTAACTTTCACTTTTTAATGGTTTTGATGATTTCTCTTTGCTTTCCCAGGCGGCTTATCACCTCCTTATTTTTGATTTTGTCAACCCAGCTTATACGTAACAACCATCTGTAAATCCACAATGTACTCTTCAATTGTTGTTTTCTTCTGTTCAGTCATATCTGATTGTAGGAGACTGCTGGACAGGTCCTAGCAATTTTCTTAGTAAATGTTTCACAAGTGGTTTGCCATTGCTTCCTTCCTAGAGCTGAGCGAAAGTAATTGGCTCAGGTTCACCCAAAGTGGGAGTAGAATTCAGGTCTCCCAGTTACTAGTCTGATGCCTTAACCATTACACCAAAGCTCTACTATTCAGTTATATATCTTATTCCAGCTATGTGACTTGTAAACTTAATTAAGAGTAAATGATAATCACTTTATGTTTTTTTTAAAAAGAAACAGTAGAGAGGCTTTTTGCATAGTTTGTCATCTGCTGAATAATTACACTGCTCACATTACTTTAATACACTTAAAATCTTGTTTTCTTTTGATTAATAGTATTTAAATTTAAGCTACAGAAGAAAACATTGTATGGTTTTCAGTCCTTTTTCCTGCAGATCAAGAAGTTGGAGGGCAGCCCCCCCCTCCCAAGGGAATGGGCAGCCACTACCATCCTTCACACATTTACCTGAAAATAAGTTCTGTTGTACTGAATGAGATTTGGTTCAGAGTAAAGATGCTTAGAGTTACAGTATGAATGAACTTCTGGCAATCAAACAGTAGCATTTGTCTTAATAAATGTCCCAAAGACATAGATTAAATTGTAAAATGCTCTCTATATATAATAGATTTCATACACAAATAGACATTTATAATAAAAAGTGGCTAATTCATTCAAATATCTGCATATTAGCTGCAAGGTATTGTCAGGATTAAAAATTGGTAGATAACTTAAACTAGGTCAGATAGTTAATTTAATTCAGCATTAGGAAGTATATGGTACTTCTGCCCATTGATGTGTTCATAATAATCTCCCTTGGTGCCCAGCCTCACTTGAGTTTTTAATATATATAGTCTAATTAAAAATAAATAAATAATAGGAAGTTGGCCTATCAAAAAAACCCAGTTTCCAGTATTATATTTATTTCCAAGAATTTTTGGTTATAGGATATAGAAGCATTTTTTTTTAGTCATGGTTAATTCAAAAGCTTGCTAAACTCTCCACCCTCATCTTAATCCCAAAAACAGAATGATCAGAGTAACATGAGAAATGAACTCTTGACATAGCCATTTTGTCAATAGTAACTATTTTTTCAAATACATTTTTAAACAAAAACTGTATCCTACATATTCTTCCTGATGTGACAGATTAGCATTGTTACTATCAGTGATAACCAGTGGTGAAATTCAATTTTTTTTACTACTGGTTCTATGGATGTGGCTTGGTGGGTGTGGCGTGGCTTCATGGGCGTTGCTTGGTGGGTGTGGCAGGAGAAGGATACTGCAAAATCTCCATTCCCACCCCACTCCAGGGGATAGCATACTGCAAAATCTCTATTCCTACCCCACTCCTAGGGGAAGGATATTGCAAAATCTCCATTCCCACCCCACTCTGGGGCCAGCCAGAAGTGGCATTTACCGGTTCTCCAAACTACTCAAAATTTCCACTACTGGTTCTCCAGAACCTGCTGGATTTCACCCCTGGTAATAACAGTTTATAGTTATGGGTGGCCTGTGGCTTCCATAGAACCAGAGATTTGGCTAGATGGCTCCATTTTTTAAATCCTCCCTTTACTTTGACTGTATTTTGATATTTGTTACTATGGTTTTTATATTTGCATTCTCTGTTTTTTATATTTTTAAAATCTATTTGTTAGGAGACGAATGACACCCCGAGTCACCTTTGATGGTGAGATGGGAGGCTATATAAACAAACAAATAAGTAAACATAGTCAAATCTGACTGGATATTTGGCCAGACGTCAGCAAATCTCTTCTACATCATTACTATAGAAGATCACTTGTAGAAGAGATGGAAGCTACCACCCAAACCTGGAGTGAGATGGGGAAATATCATTAACACTATTTGAAGTTAGGAGGAATGTGCAAATTTAGAATGTGCAAATTTTTTTAGCATCAAGATGACTTTGAAAAGATTCTAGCTTACCCAGAGCATTTGAAAACTCAGTCAACCAAATTTGCTCATGCATAAAGAAGGATACAGCTCTTGTCAGTTTGTGTGTTTGTATGTATCTGTGTGTTTGTGTGTGTGTGTAAGAACTGACATGAACTGAAATTTCTCTCAGACAGCAAGCTTTCATGTTGGATTAATTTGATGCTCATGATTTCCTGACTCAACAACACATAAATCATGCCAGCCATCATACAGTGACAACAGTCCCTGCAGTTGTTCTTTTATATTGCACCACATGTAGTGGGAGGTGAATGCAAAGCAGCTGGTGTTTGCATCAGACTCAGGAAGAAATAGTTTTCAGATATAAATTCACCTTGATTCTTCACTGTGAAAAATACATCAATAATTGCACTATACTAAGAGAAAGAGAAGATTCTGTATTTCAGCTTCATGTGTTGTAAGAAGAACATACAAGAAGTTTAAAATATTCTTTATATTATGTTATGTGAATTTTGCTTTGCTTTTGTTATGTTTCATAAATTACATCCTGGAACATTTTTTAAAAAAACTTAGGAGAATATGGATTCTTCAAGAGTACATGAATTTGAGACTCAGAAATAGCAAAATGTTATTGGAATTTGAGATTTAAGATTCAGAGGCAACAAGAGTTGGAGAGAATTTGTTCAAGATTTAATTTGCAAACCAGAGACACTTAGGTGAGATGAGTGGTGCAGAATTTTGATAAATAAACAAATAACCTCAAGTAAAAATTGTTATAAACATTGAAAGAGTGATTGTATATTCCTGGAAGAATGTATCTGTTTCAGAATTTGAAAGTTGGCTTGATTAAATTTGTCAACTCTAAGTCCTTGAATTAGATTTATTAGCAAGGAGAGAAAAAATCAGACAATATGACTCCATGAGGTCTAGGTTTAATTCATTGTTCCAAAATAGTACTATAACAAATGAAAAAAGTTATATAATTTCAGATATGAGTGTGGGTGAGAGG
This sequence comes from Pituophis catenifer annectens, assembly GCF_029215685.1. NCBI lineage: Eukaryota > Metazoa > Chordata > Lepidosauria > Squamata > Colubridae > Pituophis > Pituophis catenifer. The sequence goes on from NW_027256886.1 coordinate 30,006,668, forward strand.
TGATTTTCTTATATATTTAGAATTAGATATGATTTAGTGTGTGTGTTTAATTTTGTTGAGTTGTTCAAGGGAATGTTTAATATTCATTTATTTCCAACCTGTCCCCTCCCCTTTGGTTTTTGGGTGGATGGGAGTATCTTTCTTAGAATCTTTCTTAGGTGAGGAGGTTTTTTTTGTTGTTGTTGTTGTTTTTTAATTGGTTAAATTTTATAATGGAATTCTCTGACCCTGGGAATGAAAATGAATATTTCCAAAATATTACGTAACACATACAGATATACATGTTGATGATAAAAAGTAAACAATCATCATCCTTTCCATCAAACCAAGGGTTTGTTAGACAGAAGATCAAAGGGAGTTTGAAGACGTGCCTTAACGTACAGTACTCAATGAGGGCCAGAAACATATCCAGTTTCCAAGATTCTTAGAACCTACAGTAACTCACTGTTTCTCAAACTTGCCAATGTTCAGACATGTTGACTTCAACTCCCAGAATTCTCCAGCCAGTATGTAAATTCTTTAAGCTGTATATTCACTTATAGAGTAACATTACAAGTACGTTGTTATATAATTACTTAGCATATAATTATATGATAATATTAATTGTAATGTTTTGACATTTAATAAAATGAAATATTGGTTCAAGGACTTCACCATAGAAGCACTTTCAAATATTGTCTGTGCATCTCTTTTAAGGCAGACACTGCAAGATGATAAAAGGACAGCATAATAACTGTGCTGAAATTATGTGAGCTAATGCAAAACAGTACCTAATTTATTTATTTTTTAAAAAAATCACAAATAGTTTAAAAGTAAAATTGTATTAAATATTGAAGAGGCTGTGTACCCTGATTACTTGCTATTCTAGGCTGGAAATCTTGTTGGTGTTTCTTGTTGTCAAGGTTATCCTCTTTTTTGAATAATGTTTATGCTGTTCTGCAAGGAAAAAAGATTATTTGTGTGACTTTTCATGGTATACCTGTATTATCATTTATTTGCTTATTATTTATTTGTTTGTTTGTTTGTTTGTTCATTCATTTATTTATTCTTCAAGTGTTGACTCCTGACAACTTCTTAGACTAGCCCCTATCATTTTCTTGACAAGGTTTTTCAGAAGTACTTTGTCATTGCCATCTTCAAAGAGAGGGAAGAAGAGATGGGTATTTGCACCTTCCTGAGAAAATATGATTCAGCCAAGATCAGAACAAGAACTGAGGGTCTCCTAGTTTCTAGTCTGATGCCTTAACCACTACCCCAACTGGCTCTCTATTATTATGAATATATTATCATTATTCTATACATATTTGACTATGTTATAAATAAACATTGGCATATAATATATAGACTAACAGCACACTTTCTATCTTATATCCACTCACACAATAAAAATGGCTCAATATAAATTAAGGTAGACAAATAACAGTAAAGCAATCCAAGGAAGTTTTTACTTTGGTAGACCTCACAGCAAATAAAAAATTAAAATGGTGGGAAACAATTTGGTGGATAACTGCAAAGAATCTAGATCAGGGGTCGGCAACCTTAAACAGTCAAAGAGCCACAAAGGTCCTAACCGGAAGCCCCCCATCCTTTTTCTTCTGCTGACCGGAAATCTGGTTCCCCCACCATAGAGTCTCCTCCTAGCACGGCGTCCTTTTTCTTCTACCTGTCCTAACCAAAAGCCCTATCAATTGTGGCACCAAACAGTGACAGGGAGCCACAGCAGAGAAATGAAAGAACCACATGCAGCTCCAGAGCCACGGGTTTCTGACCCCAATCTAGATATATAGGCACACAGATCAGACAAACAGATGAACGTTAAGAAAGGATAAATAGAAAAAGAGAACCATTTTGGTGTAGTGGTTAAGGCACTGGGTTTGAAAACAGGAAACTATGAGTTTTAGTCTTGCCTTAGGCATAGTGACATTGGTTTCAGCCATAGGAAGTAGGCAGGGAAAAAATACTCTATAAAAATGCAGGGACTGGAGCAGGCAGTGGTCAGAACTCGGGACTGGCTTGAAGAGACAATCTTTCTTCCTCCAAAATGTATGGATTTGAGTAAACATAATTCCCACACAATTCCCAAAACAGCATCTGAAGAAATCTGGATCTTTTTATCTTCTTCCCTTCCAAGTGAAATGCCCTAAACGTTCATTCTGGCAGAAAAGAAATTAGCAGACTAGTACTCCCCCAAGGATTCTTGAGAGGCAGGCTTGTGAGGAAGATAAAACTCATTGGACTAGCTACTCATATCAGCATCACAAAGCACACTAGAGCACTTCACTCATCCCTTCCCTACCTCACATTTCTTGTCCAGATGTAAAGGAAAAGTTACAATAATGTCAAAGAATCCCTTTCTTTGATGTTCACAAATCCTGTGATCTATCCACTTGATAATAAAGAAATAAAGGACTGAAATAAACACTGGTACTTATTTTTTCCACTTGTATCTATGCATGCATGAAGAACTCTACGGACTGAAAAAAAGCAGAGCACCAGAAAATAATCTATAAATTGGTGATTTATTTATATATTTACTTTCTCTTACATACAATGGCTATTCAAAAGTTATTCAGAGGCTATTCCAAATTTCCATTAACAAAATTTAAAATAAAAATTAGAATGTTTTTATTAAATTTGTATAAGATTGAATCAAACCAATTCACAGCTGGAATATAATAGTTGTAAAAGATAACTATCCTTCTATAAATAAGCTCACTCAAATGAATGGAATGAATGTAACGTAGCAATCATTTTTGTTTGACAGACAGTTTAACATCCCTGGCCAAAAATCTGCCTATCAATGATATCCAGGCAATGTAATAGTTATTGTAGTCAATGAACTTTTGCACTGTGAAAACTACATAATCTTTCAAAATTCATCTAGGCAGTGAGTGTATATTAGGAGTAATTCCTCTCTCCAATGTTAACAGTTGAAAGAGCACTAAGGACTGGATTAGGGATTTTGGTTTAAAATCAGCAGAGTTCTTAAATCCCGATGTGGCATGCATATGAGATAATATAAAATGCTGTTTAGGCACTCTGCTATGCAGCTATTTAATCCTACAGATGTTAACTTGAGACAGCCCTTCTACGTATAAGAGGAAGAGAGAAAAACACATATTATATCATAACGTTAGAAGCTGATAGCAAATTTTCTATTTTGCATTACATTCTGTCTATTGGACATTAGATAAATAGAAGCCTAAGAGAAAATGGGACGTGCTATTTCAAGTCTTTTGTGCAAACAGAAAGAACGAAAAATTTTACTATTACTTTGAATTGCACAAGGCATACCCCATAAGCTTCCTTTTATTGAATGCATTATATATAATAACTACAGTTTGAAGGTTTAATTGGAAGATTAATCACTGAGGGCAAATTGTAACCTGAGAGTTGAGGTAATTGGTGGAGGATTATTTTAGTTCTGATACATTACTGAAAAAGAAAACTATTACAGATGAGTTTGTTTATAACAATAAGAGGTATTACATAACACATAATTCCCACCATTGCTCAAATATTCCAAAAGGGGTTTCCCATTATTTAATATGCAGATGTGTTTCAATGAAATCAGTAATTTAAATACTAATCAATTAATATTTTTCAATTAAATATCAGAAATACATTGTCATATAATAAGGTAAGAAACTGTTTTCTTATATACGGGATATACAACAATGTATTTTCTTTTTCTTTGATTATTTGTATAGAATTTATTTGTTTAAGAGAGTTACCTGCCAACCCATTTTATGAAATATATATATTTATTTATTTATTTATTGGTTCGATTTATATGCCGCCCTTCTCCAGAGACTCAGGGCGGCTTACAATGTGTTAAGCAATAGCCTTCATACTTTTGTATATACCTGCTTAATAGGGCTTTTGGGCCCCCCTAAGCGGTGTTCTTTTTTATACAAAGTCAGTTTATTGCCCCCACAATCCGGGTCCTCATTTTACCTACCTCGAAAGGATGGAAGGCTGAGTCAACTTGAGCCTGATGAGATTTGAACTTGCAGTAATTGCAGGCAGCTGGTGCTACTTTAACAGCACTTAGTCAGCTGCGCCACCAAAGGCTCTTTTTCAGAGAAGTTCATAGCAAGAGTTAAAAAACAACACCTTCCTGGCACCCTATTACTATAATAATAGGGTTTAGTCCCATAAATATAAATATATTTTGGATATAAATTATTTTATTATATACACCAGTGGTTCTCAACCTTTTCTTTATCAGGCTCCCCTTTAAATATCTTTTGGGGCCAGGGACCATGGCATCAGACCACCAAGACTTAACTCAAGATTTAAATCATAACATTTTTTCAAGCCTTTGTGGACCCCCTGTAATGACATTCCACCCCCCCTACCCCTGGGGTCCACAGATCACCGGTTAAGAAGCACTTTTCAATTGGAATAACTTCAAAGTACTACACAGTTCAAGGAAGCAAAACACTAAACTGATAATCAAGTAACTTTTATGCAATTGTTCCTCTGATTTTCACCAAAGTAGAAAGCAATCAGCCAAAACAGTCCAAACAAGTATTTACATCATAGATGGAAGGGTTTGCAAGGTATAGTAAATGAGCATGGTTTATGGCAGAGCTTGTTTGCTTATTAAAGAATGGTCTAACCCTTTTTACTTATTATTTTAATATTGCAGATGCCAACTATTGCTTTAATTTCTCCAGGCAGTTTATAAAGAAAAATAATAATATGCATTTAAAAACAAAAGCATAATAAATGCCAATATTTTAATTAAAAAAAAACCTACAGCACTAACATTAAGAGCCCTGCATTCATAAATATGCATTATGTCCAATGCTGCAGTTAAGAGAGAGTTGCTTCAATTCAGTGGTAAAATTCAATTTTTTTTACTACTGGTTCTGTGGGTGTGGCTTGGTAGGCGTGGTGTGGCTTGGTGGGCATGGCACGGGGAGGATACTGCAAAATCTCCTTTTCCGCCCCACTCCAGGGGAAGGATATTGCAAAATCTCTATTCCCACCCCACTCTGGGACCAGCCAGAGGTGGTATTTGCTGGTTCTCTGAACTACTCAAAATTTCCGCTACCGGTTCTCCAGAACCTGTCAGAACCTGCTGGATTTCACACCTGCTTCAATTGCAGTACCAATTTATTCAATAATATGGGGACACCATAAAGAAAACTAATGTTGTTGTTGATACCAAAATTATTTGTGGTCAGACCCATGTCTAGTTTTTTACAGTGCCTAGATGTCCTAGAGATATTCATACTGAAAGAACTGCAGCTAAGTTTTATCAGAATATTAATGACATCAGTTCCAAACCCATTCACTTGTCCAAACCATACCAACCAAACCATACTTATGTATGTTAAATAATGTGGAAATGACACAATAATGAAGATAGTATGAAGCACAAAAGTATTAATGTTTGCTTTAATGGATATAGATGAGAGTTTACTTTTTAATGGGAATAATTCCAGAAATTTGGACAGTTTGTAGGGATTGGAAGTTTTACAGTGGTTCTAGTGTTTCTTGAAGGCTTTCTTTTGCTTCTCATACAGAAGACAAGATTGTCCCTGTGGCTGTTCCTGTCGAAGCTTATTCCTCCTTGTTCTTTCACATTTACATATAGTCATTGTAAGAGGTCATCAAACAGTTGGGGGTGAATCAGTAGGGTGGTGTCTGGAGGTTGTTGAAGTTTAGGACCCTACATGAAGCAGAAGAATCTTGTAATTGTAGTAGTCTAACTACATGGTGAGGTCACTCGCTGGGTTTGTATTACTACAACTATCATGGTCGAAGGAGTTGGATGCAAAAATGCAGGTATTGGGCCCTGCTGGGTGCTGCAACCTCAGATTCATAGATGACAGTCCTTCGTCCACCAACTCCAAGGCTTTTCCAGGCCTATCCCCAGCTAAGCACTGAAAATTATCTGGCCACTTTAGGAGCTAGAAAGCATGGGAGATGCTTCCTGTCTGCAAGATGACTCTCTATCAAAGTCAGCTCCTCATGAGTAAGTGGCAAGATGTGAAACAAGTAAAGATCTTCATTATCGGCAACTGCTGAGTGAGAAAAGCTTCAGCCATGTGTGCTCATTGAGAAGAGGATTCAAACCACACAGGGATTGCCTTCTGTTGCTGGAAGCAACTTTGGCATCTGGCTTCATGCTCCAAGTTTTGTGCTTTCTTACTCTTGATTCTTATTACATTCTCAACCTCAGCATGTTCCTTTGGCTTTTCCCTTGATCCTTTCAGGACATTGTATGTTTTCAGATTATGGGCTGTCTAACATAGCTTTATCTCTCTTTCTCAGCCAACACAGAGCTGCTATCACTCAAATGGACTACATTTTTCTTTAACTCCTCTCTCACCTGCCTATGCAGATACTGTCCTCTTATCTTTACTCCACTCTCCTGCCACTTCTTCTCCAATTAAGCATTTTCTCAGTAGGTGTCAGCTCTTCCACAAGATTCCATAAGGATCACTGCAACTGCACCAAGCTTTTCCTTGCTCCCTCCTACTGCATCTCCTACCAAGTCCTCTCTCCAACATGTGCCTTGCCCACAATTGTATACACTGTGTTTGCATATATGTCACCTCCAGTAAAGCGGGGTACGGAGGTAAGGCAATATAGGTGGCTTACGTATTGTGAGATACTTGATGATTGTGTGGAAATAATTCTGTGGTCTCTTCAATGTTGTGAATAGAATTTTAGGTTCAACTCCAATATGTGGTTCACTGGTTTTAATATATAATGCCCTGTGAGAACTGGCACCAGGGAACCTTTAAGATTGCCTTCTTTTCTGCATCTCTTCTGAGAGGAACTGTCTGTGGTATTTCATTTCTCAGCTTGAGAAATGTGGCACTCTAGACTGAAGTGAAAAAAAATATCCCTAATTGGTAAGGAAACCATATTTTCCATGCTAAAATTTCTTTTTCAGCATGTGTGAAGTAACAAATTTCCTGAGTGAATAGGTAATTTATGATACTGTTAAAGTTTATACACATCATTTTTTTTAATCTTTCAAGCTTTCCTTTCTTTGATTGACACATCTGAGGACTCATATTTCTATCAGATTCTGACTGATGTTTTTTAACTGAAAATGCCAATGGACTTCTTAGTCTTCAATGTATTGGCACTGCCTGTCACAGTTCTCCATGGTAAACAGTTCCTAGTTTATTGGTAAAGAGAGTGATGCCTATTTTTTAAAGAACTGTTGTCACAACATTGACTGTCTAGGGCAGAGGTCTTCAAACTTGGCAGCTTTAAGACTTGTGGACTTCAACTCCCAGAGTTGCTATGCTGGCTGGAGAATTCTGGAGTTGAAGTCCACAAGTCTTAAAGCTGCCAAGTTTGAAGACCTCTGGTCTAGGACTTCCAGATCTTGAATGCAAAACTCCAGATCACCACTAGATGTTAGTAGATACAAAACTCTATTTCCTTATTTTCATCTAATGGCTATGTAAATTTTTGCCAGCTTAGATATGGTATGCTTCATTAATCTATCAAAATATTTTATTGTAACATTTTACAATGAGGATTTAAAAAGTTGCTAATTAAAGATTTATAATTTTCAGGGCTAGGAGTACTAGGGAGCATATTTGGTGCAATATTTAAGATGCTAGGCTAGAAATTATGAGATTGCAAGTTTGCCTTAGGCACGCTTACTGTGTGACCTTGGGCCACTCACTGCCTCTCATCCCTGGGGAAAATGCAATTACAAACTATTTCTGAAAATCTTCACCAAAAAACTGCAGGGACTAGTCCAGTAGTGGTTATGAACCAGGAGTGAAATCCAGCAGGTTCTGACAGGTTCTGGAGAACCGGTAGCGGAAATTTTGAGTAGTTCAGAGAACTGGCAAATGCCACCTCTGGCTGGCCCCAGAGTGGAGTGGGAATGGAGATTTTGCAATATCCTTCCCCCAGGAGTGGGGAGGGAATGGGGATTTTGCAGTATCCTTCCCCTGCCATGCCCACCAAGCCACATCTTGCCCACCATGTCACACCACATCACACCACGGCTCCCAAACCACGCCCACAGAACCGATAGTAAAAAAAATTGGATTTCCCCACTGTTATGAATCCATGACTGGACTAGAAAGAGACGAAGTCATCTTATTTTTCTAGTGGCTAGCAGAAGTTCTTTCCTTCATTTTGTTTTTGTTTTTTCTTAAAATCGTGAACTATGAAATGTTGCATCATCACTTGAGGTGATTGTTCTATGAAGAAATGAAGAAAGAAGATGTAAGGGATTATGCCATCCATGTAAGTGGTACCGGTATGTTTTGTTTCTTTATAGAAAAAAGTGACTGCAGGTTACTGAAAAGGTAAGATAACATATTCATGAAGTTAGTGAGATTTTCAAATCCCCTTCTTGCCAGCTACCTCTTTCCAACCTCTTTAACAATCAAAATGGCAATATTGCCTGGCAAGAAACGGAAAATGCAAATTTTTAATACAAATACAGTGAATTACCAATAGTCATTTATTTTTCTTTTTCCCCTATGTGATAGGAGATTATCACAACTTTTACAAACTACAATTTATTGTAATCCTTTCATCCCCTTTTGGATGAAATTGGATAATAAAGTATCAATTTATTTGTTAGGCAATGAATTGTTCAGAAATTGGTACATTTTTTCATAACATATGTCAAAAGTAGTAAATATTATACTTCATTTGTTCATTTATTTTGCCTTGGGAAATGAAAAAAGTGCTCCATACATGCTTCATCTCATCTTATATTAGTGAAAAATGGTTGGTCCCATTATCTGCAGTACACTAAAGTGGTCCCTTTTCCACTATTATAATAAATGGCCTCATAGAGAGGAGGAATCCTGGTATGGAAAATATGCCTGTGGCCTTCCAGGACTTTTACATTTCTATAAAGTAAAACAATTATCCTCAAAGCAATAAATCCGATTGTAAGGTAAAATAAGAGGAGGGGAAGGAACAGTATCACAGTTAATAGGATGCAGTGTTTTTTTTTTAAAAAAAAATCCAATGTGGTACTTCTCATGCTATAAAGTTGTCCAGTCTACATTTTATACTGTAAAAATATAAAAATTATTACAATTCCATTGCACTGATATACTCAAAAGAACATATATATATGTATATATGTATATGTATATGTATATGTATATGTATATGTATATGTATATGTATATGTATATGTATATGTATATGTATATATATATGTATATGTATATGTATATGTCATAAGAATATCTTTCCTGTAGTGTGGTAAGGAAACTTTGCAGGACTACCTATTAAAACAGTCTGAATGATACTGTATTTAAATTGAATTACAAAGCACATTCATATTATACAATGCTGAAAGGTGAATTTGAATTTTTTTTTTTTTTCAAAATGTATAATGATACAAATTTTTCAAGGGATATTATGTATTTATAGACACTGACATTTTTCAGATACATAATATTATACGTGACTACTTGAAATTGTACAAATGAGTACTTTAGAGAAACAAAGTTGTCGGGTCATAGTCAATTTAATTATCTCTTTTTATAACATTAAGTGCCTTTGGCCCTTCAGATTACACAGTGTATGCCAGTAACAAATAAATAATTATACTCTTCCTTTTAAAGTGATGCAGGAATGAAAGATTCAGAAAACTCCTTCAATTTTTTGAAGTAGAATATTCTGTCTCATTATGGTACATTGTTTGCCATCACTTCTACCTTATTCATTATTGGAAAAGGAAGATGATCTGGTATTTCTCCCAATATTAAATATCTCCTTAATTATTTGGAATTGGACTTAGAATAATTTCTGAATTTAGCAAGCTATAAAGAAAGGATGTATTTTCCTGACAATGTCCTTTACTCTGGATAAATGTGTCATCAGGTCATAATCTTCATCTGCAAATGAACTACAGTATATAAGTCACATCTTTCTCATAATTTTGCGTGACCTCAGATAGTGTTTTTCTATTGAGTTGTTTTACATATTCAGATACCAGCTGAGTAATCAAGTGATGAGAAATCAAATGACAAGCTAGTTTTGATTAATTATTTTGTTCCAAGAATCTTGCCTGAAAGTACATGATTAGAATAAACTCTTCATAATAACTTTCCAGTGAAGGAAAAGAGGCTATGACATCAAAGGAATTAACCTGGGAAAGATGAAATTATTAATAGTTTATGGAATTCCTGCAAGTCTTCCTTCTTGAGCTTGTCCTAGGTAAAATGATCCATGCAAACGAAGAAATGATCAGTGTCTATTCATAAATATACTATACATATTCACAAAAGAATTCATGGCTTGGTTTTTAAGAAACAGGCTTCTTATGCTCTTAAAAAGACAAAGAGTCAATTTGCAATGAAGGAAATGAATATTCCTGATGTATGCACTGGCATCTCTTTCAACAAGTCCAAAGATTGGTAACGTGGTTGAAAACTAAATTTTAAAAAGGCTACAAAGAAAATAGACCTGCAAGACAGTGATGGAATTCAATTTTTTTTACTACTGGTTCTGTGGGCATGGGTTGGTGGGTGTGGCAGGGGAAGGATGCTGCAAAATCCCCATTCCCTCCCCACTCTGGGACCAGCCAGAGGTGGTATTTGCCGGTTCTCCGAACTACTCAAAATTTCCACTACCGGTTCTCCAGAACCTGTCAGAACCTGCTGAATAGCACCCCTGCTGCAAGACAACATTACAAAATTGAGTGCTGCTACTTAGAATGATCTTTTCACCAGATCCTTTTGCCCTTTCCAAAATATCCCATGTTCTTCCTCTCAAACTGTTTCTACTCTTAAAATGTGGTTGATGTTCCCTGAGAAGTAGAAAGGTTCGATTCTGCTACTTAGAGACTTTCCCTTAGATTTAGAAAAAGCCAAATAATGCATTTATGATGTTGCAGCACTTGTTAGTATCCCTTTGAGCTTGCAATATCCATGTGGTGTGCTAATACGAAGATTCTGACTAAGAGCCAGCGCATTCAAAAATCTGAGATTGCTATTAGTCTAGATGACATCCAGCTACCTTTTGAGTTTTGCAAAAACGAGAAAATACCTAGAAATAGGGAGCATTTTGCTGTAGAAATTCTCTTTGCTCAATTTAACATAGATTATGGGCTTCCACATCAAAGAATGCTGTTGTAGCAGAGAATAGTTTTTTCTTGCTTTTCTGTGTATTACACAATAGATTTATCTATATCCTTTTACTGAAAAGTCTAAAAAATGTAGGTCCACTTCTAAAAGTCCTCCCTTCCTCTCTCCCTCCGTCCCTCCCTCCCTCCGTCCCTCCCTCTCTCTGTCTCTCTCCCTCTCTCTCTCTCTCTCTCTCTCTCTATCTATCTCTGTCTCTCTCTCTCTCGTACTGTATTGTAATACTATCAGAACTGAAGGACACATCTTGGAAATTTCTACTAAGGCTTTTGATAAAACAGAATACAGAACAATAGAATTGAAAGGGACCTTGGAGGTTTTCTAGTCAACTCCCGCCCTGTTCAAGCAGGAGACCCTATTCCATTTTGGACAAGTGACTATCCAGTCTCTTCTATTCTAATAGTGAATGGAAGTTCTCTTTTTCATCTAATTGAATAGAAACAGAAAACCTCTTGCATCTGTTCTTGAAATTCAATATGGCTGAAAAAATTGTAGGTCCTACTGCAGGGGTCCTCAAACTTGGCAGCTTTAAGACTTGTGGACTTCTCCCGGATAGCTGGCTGGAGAATTCTGGGAGTCCACAAGTCTTAAAGCTGCAAAGTTTGAAGACCTCTGTCTTACTGCATACCCCAACAGCCTATGAATGTTATTTGATAGCTATCGCTCTGGATGAGTCTTCTTCTGATGGGATTCCTGCTCAGAAATTCTCTTTCTCCTGAAATGTGGAAGTCAAATCATTCAGATGTCTTTTGAAAATTCATCTCTTTATCTAGGCTTTTCCAGCTTTGAAAAACATGTCATTAACTTCCATTCCTTTGAATGAATATCTTTTTATTTATTTAATAAACAAATTTATATAGTCACCAAACTCACATACAATGACTCTGGAGACCATTCTTCAATACGTAATATTATATACTTTAATATGTAGCATACAATTATATATGTTTTTATTGTAAATGGATTTAAGATGCTGCAGCCAGTTTATAAATACATCAAATTACTGTAATAAATAAATGATCAACCAACCATCAACGAACACATGAACACAAAAAGGCTAATGTACACATAGTTCACTCCAGTTTAACATCAATACTTTCTGCACTGGAATGTACTGGATTTTCTTAAACATTTAAAAATAATTTTTTAAAAAATGAATTCATATACTAGATAATTTAGACAAAATACTATAAGATAGATAGATAGATAGATAGATAGATAGATAGATAGATAGATAGATAATGATCTTATCTTAATAAATACTTCCCCGTTCTTCTCATCCATTCCTCTGCGTAGGAACACAATAATTAGCTTTATTCACATTACTAAAACTTCACATTACTTTTAGATATTTTTTGTTTGTTTGTTTTGATTTCATTTGTTTTTATCTCCTTCATAAGCACAGTAGGCAATTCTGTCCATATTCCTGCTGAGGCAGATAAAGAGATATAGTAAATGACAAGGTCCCAGGGATTAAAAACTAACCAGCTTCTAGAAAGTCCCTTCTGAGCTCTTGCGGTCTAGGAGACAATTTGCTACAAGACAGTTACTTGGTGGGCATCAAGTATAATAGGCCAATTGGGACCAAATCCTTCAGCTATTTAGGTTTAAGTCTATCCTGGGGCTACTATCAGAACAACTTAGAAAGATGATTATACACAAAATGGGCCAATATGGTTGCAGTTTTGTCGCTTGTAATGAAGCCATCAAAAAGCTGAGCTTAATTAGAATTTCAGCTAACTTCCTTCTAAAGAAAAGAATAACAAGCATTTATTTAGGTAAAGAAGGGAAATGAGTTTATATCCACTTTCCTTTACTCTTCATTAATTCTAATCTCAAACTGAGGGATATTTGCTCAATATGGAGAAAACAGACTTATCACCAGTCTTAAGGTTTGTGCCCACTCTGGTTGCAGGCAGAACACAAAATGGCAACAAAACCACATCAATTGCCAAATGGTATCCTTCAATAGCTCCAATAAACTGAGAAGGAAAAAGGATGGACATTTACAGCATATGGCTTGTGTCTAGCCAGAGCAGGACAGCAGTGAATTTTGAGTCCAATTGCCAACCACTTTGTTCAGTCTAGGCTTTACAAGTACTCCTCAGCTTATGATCAGCCATTTAACAACCATTTATACTTACAGTATAAGATGCACCTAAACTTTCACTCCCTTTTAGGGGAGAAAAAGGTGCATCTTATACTCCGAAAAATACAGTATATTAAAACATCGGAAAATCCCATTTTCGTTGTTAATTTGTATCTATAGAAAAATTCTATCCTATCTATCTATCTATCTATCTATCTATCTATCTATCTATCTATCATATATCTCTAGTCATTCTATCTGTCTGTTTTCTGTCTGTACATCCATCCCTCCATCCATTCTATCTCTATGGCTGCCAACTCAACAAATGACTCTGGGCAGTGAATACAATTAAAATAAAATAAAAACAATTACAATAATAATAATAAAAAAGAAAATATAAAGCAGCTAAGAATCATCAAACCCAAATCACTAACACAACCAAGAGGTTTGGACTCTGCATGCACTCAGGACCCCAGGTTCAGCCATAGAACCAGGACTTTAGGATCTTACAAAAGGTCAGTGGGATTGAAGCTATCCTAACCTCTGGAAAGAGAATATTGCAGAAGATGGGGATTATGGCAATAGAGGTATATCTTCTAGCCCACCAACGGGCATTCTTTCGCTTATGGGAGCTGAAGCATGCCCATCCTGTTGGACTGGATCAGAAAGGTAGAACCAAATGGGGAAAGATGGTCCCTGAAGTAACTCTATACTTACCCATGAATGGTTTAAAGGTGACAACCAGCACCTTGAATTGCACTTGGAAGCACACTGGCAAAATGCAGCTCACAGAGCAGTGACGTTACATGCACAAATAAGCAGCACCATTGATACCAGCACTTCTGCATTCTGTACCATCTGAAACTTCTGAAGGCTATTCAGGGATGTGTGGCTGTAATCCAGTTCAGAGATCAAGAGGACATAAGTGACAATGAGTAGAGCTTCCCAGTCCAGGAATAGGTGTACAATCTGGAGGTATGCAAATCTCCTCAAGCATTACCCCCAGATAGTACACCAGGTCTATCTGAGTCAGTGCCACCCCACTGAAGACCGACAATGGCAGATTCCCAGCACCAGGAAGTCCAAAGACCCAGAGCCATTAGTTTTGCTTGGGTTGAGTTGAAGCCTGAAATATCCAGGCCCGCACAGCCTTCAGGCACTGGGGCAGAATGTCCATGACATCTTTCTGGCAGCTTGAAATGAAGACATAAAGCTGAATATCATCAGCATATTGGTGATATACCTCACTCTAAAGCAGTGTTTCTCAACCTTGGAAGCTTGAAGATGGGTGGACTTCAACTCCCAGAATCCCCCAGCCAGCGCTGCTGGCTGGGGGATTCTGGGAGTTGAAGTCCACCCATCTTCAAGCTACCAAGGTTGAGAAACACTGCTCTAAAGCATGAGATGACCTCATCCGAGGGCTTCATGTAGACATTAAAGAGGAGAGAAAGGACCAAGCCCTGTAGCACCACACAAAGTACTATTTTCCCTGTGAAATAATGTTGAGATAAGAGTCATTCTTTATTGTTTTTTTAAGCTGTAACAGAATGGCTAATATGACGATGCAGCTTCTTTGAGTGACCTTGCAGATAAGAAGCTAATTTGCAAGCTAATTAATGAAATGTTAACAGATTCTTTTTCTATTTAGATCTCAACCTTCTCTCCACTCCCCAAAAGTGGCACAAGTAAATATGCTAAAAATAGGTAGCTCCATATTCAGTGACATTTGCAAAGAAATGTAGCTGCTAGACAAACAGGGATGAAGGTCTAATTGATTTGAATTGTAAATTGAATGGAGGCTTTTCTGAAGTTCAAATGCTACATTGCAAATCAAAGAAACCATTAATTCCATTATGCAGCACTTTCCCGAATGGGTTTCCTTGATGAAATAAAGCAGCCAGAGAGTAACAACATATCCAACAACAAAGACCAGATAATTAGTTATTTTATTAATACAATATTAACATAACATTAGTTTTGTTTTATAACATAAAACATAATCTTCATACCTTGCTATGTTACCCTAACTTTTTTTTAAAAAAAATCATTGATGTAGCAATTGTTCTGCAATGATAAGTCAACTAGAACAGCTGCTATATATACACAGACACAACACATTTATTTATCAACTTGGATACAGCCTGACACAAACTGATTTTGGTTGATTCACAGAATAAAAACAAACAACAATATACACAATTCAGATTTTTAAAAAAGCCATTATCAAGAATCCAAGTAATATATTTACTTTAGGCTTCAATCATTCTAACCTAAAGCCTGGAAAAAGAGCAGATCTTTATCGCCCTCTGAAATGCCATCAGGATGAGAGCCACTCAGATCTCAAAGGAGCCTCATTTGAGAGGGCAGACACTACTACAGAGAAATTGCATTTCAAGACTCCCAACATATGGCACTGCTTGATTTATGAAATGTCGATCATGTCAACCCTGTTGGATCAAATGAGCTGGTACCGTGGGAAATAGGTGGTCCCTCAAATAAACAGGCCCTTGCCTGTTTGGGAGGTATGTTGCCAGTGTTGGGATGCTCCATCTCCACCTCCAGCCAGCTCCACCTCCAGCCAGCCAGCCGGCTGGTCTTCGGGTCTCTGCTGCGCATGTGCGCATGTCAGTGCATGTGTGTGTGCATGTCAGTGCATGCATGTGTGCATGTGCATGTGTGCACATGTACATGCATGTGCTCATGTTGGCACATGTATGTGCACACCTTTCAGTTTGGGCATGCACGTGCACCCAGTTTGGGCACTCGGTGTCTAAAATGTTCCCCATCACTGCTCTATGCCATGTATAGATCATAAACTTCATTTTGAATTGTATTTGGAAGCAAACTTGGAAATTGTCTTGGAAGCAAGACAACCATTGCAACTTGCAAAGCATGGGCATTACATGAGATTATTGAGTCCTGTCACTACCTATGCTGTGCATTCTGAACCAATTGAAGCTTTCAAAGGCAGCCCTGTGTAACAGACAAGGCATAAAGTGACTAGGTCATGAGCGACCGGCTGAATGGTCACCCAATCTAGGAAAGGGTGGATTTGGCACTCTAAATGAAGCTTTGCAAAAGTCAAAGACAGCCAGAGCTGCCATCTTCTCATGGAAATTGTGAAAACAGGAAAACTCTCAAGTTACATGCCACATTTGACTAGGAACTGCTAGTCCATCCAAAATTAAATATGGAATATTTCCAGATCTTCCATCTGGGGGCCCTAACATACACGGCTGCTTAGTGTTGGTTGGATTGAGTCACAGATGATTCCTCCCCATCCAAACTTGCACAACTCGAGGCACTGGGAAGGAACCTTGACAGGTTCCTCATTCGTCTGGCCTGGAGTTGAAAGGGATATTTGGATATCATTGTCCTATTAATGATACCAAATCTCAAAGCAGGGGATGACTTCACCCAATGGTTTCACATAGTTATTGAATAAAAGGGGGGAGGAAGTCATGCCCTGTGGCTCCCCACAAAAGAAGGATTTAGGCAACAACCTCTATTTATCTAACAAACACCAACCAAAATCTATTGGAGACTAGAAACTGAAGAGAGAACATCTTTCCTATCTACAACCTCTGGAGTTGCCTAAGAAGGATACCATTTTTAACTATTGAAAGCCACTGAGAGATTAAGGAGCACAAGAATGGATGCAACATTTCCATCTTGGCTTAACCACAAATCAACTACAAGCATGACAAGACTGTCTCAATAAAGAACTGAATTAAAAGTATAAAAACAGTCTGCATTTTCTAGATTTTTCTGCTTTTTTTGGAACTATTTATTATTTGTATTTCTGTACTTCCACACTACATATGCCTATGGCTCAAAATTTAAATAATTATCAATCTGCGTAAGCCCATTTTATTTCTTTGCTTTCCAGTTCAATAAATAAATAAATAAATAAATAAATAAATAAATAAATAAATAAATAAATAAATAAATAAATAAATAAATTTAACACCAGGTAAATTGTCAAAATGTATGATAGGATTTCAAATAATGTTGGGAAATGTAATCAAATTGAGAATACATTCTTTAGTAGAATTAACCGATTACCTTTAGTTTGGAAAAAAAATAAGAAGAAAAATTTTTAAGGCTGGGAATACTGAAAAAAGGGAATGCTAAAAAACGAAACGCTTAACTGGAATTACAATGACATACCCCAAAGCTGCATCTGAACATTTCAACAGCAAATTGTGATAAGTGCTAAAACATAGGTTATGTTTATTGCTTTAATGATATAGTATGTAAAACAGAGGAATGCATGAAAGTTGAGTCACTATATAAGTCTAACTAACTAACTAACTAGCTCTGTCTCCTCAACCTATTTCTGCATCTAAGTTATTATGGTACGCCAAGCAGAATCAGATTTAGAAATGTCCACATTGTTCATTTCAATTCTCTCTTTTTCAAAAGCAACAACAATTAGGAGTAGATGTTAATATTTATCTTCTGGTTCTATTGGCTTAGATGCCAATAAGCTAAATAAAGTTTAATTAAAGTAACATTTGCTTAGTGTGATGTGAATGCTGCCTTGAAGCACTGCTTAAAACAAATAAACAAACAACGCTTCTTAACTACTTGATACGCGTCCTTTAATATTGCCATTGCCTGGAAAGATTTGACTAATGTTTTAGAAATTAAGCTATAGTGTGGAATTAAACAAAGATGTGAAATATTGCACATATCCTGATATTCAAGTCAAAGTCATAATTTGTTGCATAACATTTAAATTTTGATATTTTTAAAAGGAGAGCTAACATGATTTCATTGCTACTCATACTATTTGTAAACAAGGACATTTTCAGATATGCAGATTCGTGAAGCATTTGAGCTATCTAGTGGTACTTTGCTTGGTCTACTTCAACATGTATTATGAACACATTGCCATTCAGATACTATTCAATCGATATCTGTTTTGTACAGATTTGGGTTATCAGAGGAAGCTTTTTGTTTCATAATTTAAAAGAAATCCAGAATGAAGGAAACAGGAAATCAACCAGGGAAAACAGTGTGAGTATTTAAACACTTTCACATTTGCAAAAAAAAAAAAAACACCAGGTCTTGTTCACTAATTATGACAAGGAAGCTATTATGAGTATTTCCTTTTGAGTCTTACACAAATCTAGCTCTTTTCATGGGATTATCTGCTAGCTGGAAGAAGAAATAAAGAAAAGAAAACCATCAGAACCCATATTTGAAAGAGCGTACCTTAATGGATATTGGGATAGAGCCGTGATGGAGAATCTATGGCACATGGGCCAGAGGTGGCACGCAGCACCTCTCTGTGGACACGCAAGCCGTTGCCCCAGTTCAGCTCTGCTGTGCATGCAGGTGCACCTGTCAGCTGGTCTTCAGGTCTCTGCCCTGCATGCATGGGGGGCATGCATGCATATGGGTGGTGGGGTGCATGCAGGGACCGCATGTGCATGCATGGGGCAGGGCACATGCACGGGGCCACATGCATGTGTGTGGGTGGGGCGCACCCAAAACGTGTGTGTAGGAGCCACACATGCTTTGAATTTAGGGGGTTTGGGCACGCATGCACTCATTTGTGTGCGCACATGCGTACTTTTGGCACTCAGTCTGGAATAGGTTAGTCATCACTGGGCTAGACGAACTCTATTCCTAACTAAATTTTGCTTATTTGTTCTATAATTCTATTATCAACTTTAAGCCAATCCTATATACCCTGTTTCCCCTAAAATAAGACATCCCCTGTTAATAAACCCAATCATGCTTTTGAGCGCATGCACTAAAATAACACCCCCCCTTGAAAATAAGCCCTCCCTGAAAATATTTAAACTCATGAGCAGCCACCATTTCCTCATTATTTCCTTTGGTTTCCTCCATGCACTCCAAAATAAAAAGACCGCCCCGAAAATAAGGCCATGCACTTATTTTGGGGTTCAAAAAAATATAGGACAGGGTCTTATTTTGGGGGAAACACGGTATTAATAGTTATTAGACTGTCATGTATTAATATTTTGCATACTATCACAAATAAATGATCTCTGGATAATTCTATTATCAACTTTAAGCCAATTCTCTATAGAAATAGTTATTAGACTATCGTGTATTAATATTTTCATACAAGCATACCATCACAAATAAATGACCTCTGGATAATCTGGATAAAATCAATGTTAAAATAGAGTTTTTATATATGTCTATTATGCAATAAAATACTACTCTCTATCATCTATCTATCTATCTATCTATCTATCTATCTATCTATCTATCATCTGTCTGTCCATTTGTCTGTCTGTCTGTATCTATCGTCTATTTATCTATCTATACCAGTTAGCAAATTAATGTGTTGCAATAATTAAGAAATTGGACCAAATCTCAGGAAACCTAAAGCCAAACCTTATTTCAGAAGGCTTATAATGGTCAATAAATATCTTCCAGCCCAATCAACCTCACAAGTAGATGTGAGGGAATGTACATGCTCCTGGATGTACTGAAAAAACTTTAGAGTTACTGAATTTAAAATCCTGTTATTCCCCTAAGAAAACTCTGTATTTCTTTTTCTAACTTCTCCCAGCCTGAAGTTAACATAGTAACAAAATTTCTAATGAATGAAGGGAAGAGTTTTCATAGAAAAGGAAGGTATGAAAAAGTAATGATGTTCATATTTTCTCTCCCCTTCTCTCTTTGGGAAGGTAGGTAGGTAAGTAGGTTGGTCAGTTGATTCAAGATTTTAATATTCTAAAACTCTTTTTAACAAGCAGTGCTATTCACATAAAATATAATAGTGTTCTATTGTTTTGGGTATAACTTGGACAATAAGCACTATACAAAGGGAGCTATGCAAAAATGAAAAGCAAAACTAAATAACATATATTTCTTTTTTGTATTCTTATAAATTAGTAGCCTCCAATAAAGTGGTTAACATCTTTGATCATGCTGACTGGAAATTATTACAATGATGCATTACATTTGGAGGATATCTATTTGGGGGTCAGAGGTAGGAACTGTACAGTGTATAAAAAGATTGATTGATTGATTGATTGATTGAATTTATTTACTGAATTTATGTATTGAATTTATTTATTGAATTTATTTAGTTATAGAATATATATATATATATATATATATATATATATATATATATATATATACATACATACATACATATATATATATACATACATATCAATTTTTTTACTTCTTCATAGGGTTTATGTGTGTTTTTCTTCTAGCTATATATATATATATATATATATATATATATATATATATATATATATATGTGTGTGTGTGTGTGTGTGTGTGTGTGTGTGTGTGTGTGTGTTTTTCTTCTAGATATATATATATATATATATATATATATATATATATATATATATATATATATATATATTGGGGGGGTCAGAGATGTATGATACTGCTAAATATCAGCGTTATTTGACTTTGCTTTTAGATATACAGTGTTATTCGGGACAAGAAACAATAGATTTAACATTTCAAGAAATTATATGTCACTTGGAGTTTTAACAAATCATAATGGCAATTATGGCAATTATGACATAATGACAACTTACAAGTGGGACAAATTGCCTTCCTTAAAGGGGTGATTCTCCTTTGCTAGAGATGTGGAAATAGTGCCTTGATGGTCATCTATTGGGGCTGCTGTAAAAGTGGATTCCTATACTGAGCAAGGAATTAAACTAGATTATCTCCAAGGTTTGAAGCTTTCAGTCTCTCTTCCCAAACTTATTTTCTATGATTCTATAATGTAAGAAACAGTAGTGGTGGTAGTTCCACTGTTAAGTAACGCAATTTAGTATTTAACAGTTCATAAAGCCCCAGAGACTTTTCCGTATTGCTCCATTACCTCTGCATTCTTACTTCCATTATATCATTATTTATTGTTGTGTTGTTGTTAAGGTGTTTTAAACTTTCGTTAGCTGCCAAAGTCATGATTTTGAGTTGAATGACTATAAAAATTGAAATACATACTGTGTATACACACACACACATACACACATATAATATTAAAAATAGATTAACAGCAGGGTGCGTTCATAGTTCTCTATACTCACTCAGTTGGGTAACAGAGTTCTTTTCCCAACGTCTACAACATTGGGAAAGTCACAAGTAATGAAATTGTCTTTTAGCTATTAGTGTGGCATTTATGAAAGCAGTTGATCAACATTTGGCAAGCAAACTGATCAGAGCTGCTTTTTGCTAATATTATAGCAAATAGAAGGTGCCATTTTGCTAGAAATATTCTTTTATTAATGAGAATGTTTTTTTCTGAACTCAGCATGTGGCTAGTTGGCAATCAAGATTTTTTTTTCAACAATCTTTTCTTTCAACCAAATATAACATTAATTTAAAATATAACATTATTTTTATTATATTAAAATTAATTTATTTATTAGAAACCTTAATGTTTTGAAATTCTAAACTGTTTGAAGTTTTCAGACACTCAGGTCACTTTCCTTGTGAAAATGCATATTTTGTCACTGAAGAAACAGTTTGGTATAGTGGTTAAGGTGCAGGCCCAGACACCAGGAGACTGAGTTCTAGTCCTGCCTTAGCCATGAAAGTTAGCTCAACCAATCTCACATGGTTGCTGTAATGGGGAAAATAAGAGGAAGAAGGAGTATTAGACATATTTGTCACCCTGTGTTTCTTATAAAGTAATAAAGGTGGAATAAAAAAATCTAATAAATAAAATAAAAGTGCTATGGACTAATATTTCCATAGGATAAATATAGTATATATGTTTTAAGTTATGTTGGCTACCTGCACAGTTTGTACTGAGAAGGATTATGTTTGACCACTGAATACAGCAAAAGATCAACTTTTTGATGTGATCATCTGTAAAATGTATAATACTCACAACATGAGCAAAGCTAATTTTGGCCTCACAAAACACACATTCATTTAAAAGATTGCTTTAATTCATTCCATTTATGACTTGAGATGGCTTACAGGAGTATTAAACTAAGGAAATAAGGAATAAGGAAATAAATAAGGAAACAACCCACAAAATTGCTGAGCACATTGTAAGCCGCCCTGAGTCTTCGGAGAAGGGCGGCATATAAATCAAATTAAAAAAAAAAAAAAAAAGAAATAACCGTGCCAAGGAAAGAGGGATTGAAAGTACACAATATTCTGGAAAGTTCATGCATCAACCTTGCTCACAGTCCTAAGTCTTTAAAGCCTTCTTAAAGAACAGCTAGACCATAAAGATTTTGGCGCTATATTTCTTGGGAATGTATATGAGTATTCCAATCATGTGACCGTAGACAATTAGATGGACCTTTCACAATTACACATGCCACTAGAAGAATGATGGCAGTTGAGGACCCAGTTGTGGGGGCAATAAGCTGACTTTGTATAAATATACAAAAGAATGAAGGCTATTGCTTACCGCATTGTAAGCCGCCCTGAGTCTCCGGAGAAGGGCGGCATATAAATCAAATTTTTAAAAAAATAGTGGTTTGATTTGATGCTCAGTTGCCCAGTTATAAAGGACTTTAAAACAGAGAAGCAACTCTGCGTGAAAGAATCATGTATTGACGGATTGAGGTAGGGGAGTCTAGATGGACTGCTAAATTCATGCCTTCCTCTCATATAATTGTAGTCTGAAAGATGTTTCAATTAGGAAAAGAAGTCAAGCACACAAATATAGGAGACAGAATAGTTGACCTGGTAACAGTACTAATGAACGAGGTTTTTAGAATTTTACCTGAACACAGATGGAATATAGGTCAACAGTAATGTTATTATTAAACATTAATAGACATGTAGAGGTCATGTATTAAACATTAATAGACATACAGTTCTAAACTACAGTATATAAGAGATGCATTTTACTTTGTAAGTTGGATGCCCTCTCAAGTACTGTGCCCTATTTTGGACATTATGTTATTAAGATTTTAGACAAATTGTAGTAGGCTCAGAGAAATAAAAGGACTAGAAAATACCTGTTTCAAGGAGAGTTTGAAGGCAGTCAGTTTTTAATACTGAGAAGTCATGATGATAGTGGAGGGATGTGATAGCATTGATGAAATGCCAGAAAGAATATCACACATTGACAAAAACCAAGTTGTGTTCT
Organism: Pituophis catenifer annectens; assembly: GCF_029215685.1. Taxonomy (NCBI): domain Eukaryota; kingdom Metazoa; phylum Chordata; class Lepidosauria; order Squamata; family Colubridae; genus Pituophis; species Pituophis catenifer. The sequence goes on from NW_027256886.1 coordinate 30,029,949, forward strand.
CTCATACATAACAGTATCTTCCCAGAGTTAGAATGCTGGTAACAGCAATCCCAGTTCAGTATTTTTATTTATTTATTTATTTATTTTTTATTTGATTGATATGCCGCCCTTCTCCGGAGACTCAGGGCAGCTTACAATGCGTTAAGCAATAGCCTTCATACTTTGTATATTTATACAAAGTCAGCTTATTGCCCCCACAAACTGGGTCCTCAATTTACCTACCTTAGAAAGGATGGAAGGCTGAGTCAACCTTGAGCCTGGGGAGATTCGAACTTGCAGTAATTGCAGGCAGCTGAATGTTAATAACAGGCTATTAGTCTGCTGCGCCACCAGGCTCTTTTGGAAATATTGTAAGTACAGTAGAATACAGTAGAACTTAAGCATCTAAGTGACCAGCTCCCCTTCACTGGATTTGTTCCAGCAGAGACTAGATATATAAAGGCTGCATTGATTTGGATTCCTGAACTCGATGGGAGTTGGATTGATGCCCTAAATAACCTCTTCAACTCTGTGGCTTTTATATATGAAAGGGATATTGCTACATTATCACTTCTCACATTACACAACAGGTGGCTGACAGGTCTCAGTGTCAACACAGTAAACTGAAAATTAATTTCTGGTTTTCATAATACATTGAACCATTAAGCAATTAAATAAGTTACATATGTACAATAGACTAAACACAAATATCCCAAGCATAGTGCACTGTATGAATGCATCTGCTAAGTGTTTACTTGACTTTTTAAGCATATACAAATAGAACCCAACCACAGAATAACTACTTTTTAAGAGAGATGTACTGTACAGGAACCTATTAACCAAGGCAATAGGCAATAAAATTGAAACCATTTTATTTGTCTTGTGGCAGTTACCGCAATGACTTGTCTAATGGAAATCAAGATATATAATATTGTAAATAATGGCTCTGATGGCCAAAAAGAATTATACTTGTTTGTTTAAGAAGGATACGATTATTGATACTGGAGCTTTTAATTCAAAGATGAAGCCCAAAAATATTGTGATTCATATCTCATGGGAATATAACTAGGACTGAAATATTATATCCTTTATATGTTTTCACTAGAATTCAAATATTTAGTAAAAGCATATAGCCCATTGTTCTTGAAGCTGCATATGCCTTTTTTTCCAAGATGCTTCATTCTTGTGCTTCATCTTTGGGTTTATAATTGAGATTTTCTTTGGCAGAGATATGCTAATGGAATAAACAGCTCTCCATTTAATGACTGATACCACAGCAGGCACCAGGGGCAAATGTTTAATTTAACCAATACTTTGAGAATGAAAAAAATATTATTAGATTTTCACTGATGTTATGCCTGATTCTACTAAGAAGGGACAGGGAATGTAGAAAGTGTAGCAGATCCATATAGAGTTTCAATGTCATCAGTTGGCATTCATGCCAAGTTTTTAACATCATCACAAGAATATAAATTGTTCAAATGTCCAGCTCAAAATTTGCTGATTGAGTTGAATAGGCATTTTAATTTTCCACGTTACGCTATTTTTCATGATCCATATGACATTGCATCAGGGTTGATACGGATCATTTAAATTTTGAACTTGTCAAATTCTAACCAGAGAGTACTAGGACCCACTGTCAGATAATTCTACCAGTTTTTCTGGATTTTCTTAAAATTGAAATCAGTCCCATTTATATTTTTTCATAATGCTAATGCTTCATTTATCTGATGGTTTAAACAGTCTTTGTTTATTTCCCAAGAAACAAATGATTGTTCAATGGATTTCTGGTACTGTGAATTGTGGCTTCCTGTCCCTGAACTAAATAAAGTTCTGTTTTATTCAGCCTCTTGGCTTCCTAAAATTGTTTATACTTACTCAGAAATTAGCCAGGAGTAAGCTAATGAAAATAGTTCATACATAGATAAATATAAGAGACACTTATAAGAGCAGGAAGCAATGATGCACGAGCTCATCAAGTTAAGACTATGACTAAAATGATTGATAATAGATAGCAATAAAATGTTTTGGACATTGGCTGAAAACAGTAGTCTTAGTATTGCATATAATTGCATATAATATGGTCACACTCCATAAGATTAATTGTGGGAATCATTTAACTAGAGTTCCAGTTAAATCCACTCATATCCCAAATTGGCATGTTAGGTCTTTCTAGACCCACTTTCTCTGGCATGCCTTAATTATTTCAATTGGTATTGTGTTATTTCCTTAAAAAAAATTAAAAAAAAATCTATGGGAGCATCAGGTTAAATGTTCTTTCCAAATTAGTAAATTTTAGTGATTGTTTTTTTCTGTGGTTCAGTATGATGATTATAAAGAAATTGCTAGGACTGTCATAGTTCAGTTTGGCTTGCATATGGAGAGACATATGGATGCAAGCATTCTGGAAGGAGGCTTAGTCATTTAGAATCATGTCAGTTATTTATAAATACATTGAATTCTTAATTGAAAGGCAATCTACAAAAAGCAGCAAATTCAAGTTAAACTATCTACAATCTCTAGGCTGTGAGATATTAGCATGTGGAGAATATTTACTATATAGTGATGTCATAGAACTGGACAGAACATGGAAAAAACTCTGACATTTCCTTCTATTTGTATCATGATTTGTTTATAGGTATATATTATTTGATCAAAACAAATAATTAATGAAAATTGACACAGGAGATAAAAGTATTAAAGTGACAACTAAGGAATTTGTGTGTTTTAGTCTGTCTATATTTTTTGACATATGATTCCGCCTACCTCTTTGCAATGACATAGAAGCTTCGGCTACATGTAAACTGAGAAACTAATGGATGCTAACAAGTTTATCCTATTATGATAATTGTTGGATGAAATTCCATGGTTATATTTTATACCAAATATTAGAGTTCAGACACCTCCTAGCCTTTCCCCAGCCCCCCCAGCCCCACCCCCAATATTATATGCTATACAGCTGTTTTGCCTTTATCATAGCACTAGCACCAGCTTAAAATCCTGGCTTGGTTTTTGCCTAATACAAAACCACAATATTGCTGTGCTGCTACAGCCATCGCAAGCTGGCCAACTGCTTACATTTTTCACTCTGATAGATTACAGGGTTGGATTCCTGGAAAACTTAATTCACAGCATGCTGTCATTGACATTCACTCAGCACAAATCTTAGCCAGTGGCAATTTTTAAATTATAAAAGTGGCCTATGCATTTTTATGTTGTCATATCATCCTATCGCCTCATCACCACCTCATTACTGGATTCAGCATCTGGCTGACCTCTGAGCTTGGGAACTAAAGAGAGTCAAGACTGATTAATGCTTGAATGTGAGATTAATACCAAGGCTATAGATTAGAATGAGAAATTAAATATCAGCCCAAAAGGCAATGGCAGACTAAATCCACGGTGTTGCCAATGAAACAGCATGGATGAGCCCATGAAATCGCCAGGAAGTAATGTTGGCTCAAAGGACATTCCACCCTTAATTTTATAATCTAAAACTTTGAAGAAATTATTTATGTTAAAATCGGCTATTCACTCAGATTGGAACATTATGGCCATTTGCAGCAGGTTGCAGACTGGTCAGGTATCTCTGGAGACAGTGGAACTTAGAAATAATAGAAAATATTTGTAGCTCGGGTTTTAGATTTTGGCAGTGGTTTGCTCTCCAAGCTTGTTTCAATTTAGTTTCTGAATGTTTCATTACCAGACTAGGTAACAACACCAGCAAGATTCTTGTCCTATTCTCTTTTGCTTATCAATGTCTTGTTTGGTGCCAGTTTGGTCAGTTGGTTGTGTGATTGGTTGTTCTTTTGGAACTATATTTAAATTCTGAGCAGCTGATTGTTTGTCTTGTTGATTGGTCATTCAAATGGTCTGGTTTCTTAAATCTTCATTTGCTGGATCTAGATCAATATGCTTGTTAATTGCTCCTTTGGCAAAATACCAGGCTTCAATAAATTCATGTGTGTGGCATGGCCAATGATTTTTGTCCCTTCTCAATCAAACTGGTGTTGTTTATTATCAGTATGGTTTGAGATCAGGGATTTTTGGTCATGCCGTTTAACTGCTAGTTGATGTTCATGAACCCTTATTTTCAATTGCCTTCCTGTTTGTTCCACATAGAATTGCTTACAATTGTTGCAATTGATTATGTCTTCTATGTTGCTGTTGTCTTCATTCTGTATTTTGTCTTGGACTTTAGATAGCTCTTTTCTGAGTGTGGTTTTGTGAGCGGAACACAAAACCACAGCAGAACTTACTTCTGTGTTAAGAAGAAGGCTATCTAGGACTAGATTGCCAGTAGGCCAGTGCTTAACAGTCCTTCTATTAATGTTCTCATTATACCACTAGCTATATTGCCAGATAACTTTATAACCAGAAATAGGTCTGTGAAATATGAAAGATGCTCAAGTGCAATCTCATATAGGCAGTCCCTGGGTTAAGAACTTTCAGAAAACTCATATTTATGAGTAAACTGCCATAAAAGCCTATGTTCAAAAAAAATGAGTTAAATGTAATGGTTCATAATAACACACAACTTTATAATACTCATGAAAATATTGTGTGGCTTTAGCAGTTCACTGGTTCAAGGAAGAAGACAGCCTGCCATTTCAATGATCATTTTTCTTTTATTTACCCTTGTAACTATCCTTCCGAAGCATAAATCCAGTCCAAGTGCTGGTGATGCATGAAAGAAAAGGAAAGTGATCGCAACTGAAAATAAAGTGGAAATAATAAAGTCATCAGAGCAGCAGGCAGTAGCTTTTGAGAAAGAAAACTGAGATCGAAAACTCCAGAACCGAAAGAGTTAGCTGAAGCCTTTTGTTTCAGTGAAGCAGGAATGGCAAAGTTATAGAGGAAAATCCTAATACAGAGAGGCTCACCAAAATTTACCATACAGTTACCAAGACCCTCAAATGCTTCAAGGCCATGTATGATGAGAAAATGAAAAATTATTTTAAAATATTCTGTAAATATCATTTCAGTGCATTGATGCAAATAAGTACTAAACCTGGAAATGAGTAGTATAAAATGTCTTGAACTAAAGTCCTGTTTTTTAATTTTGTACTTACTATCTTTAATAAAAGATAGACATATGCAGAAAACTATATTATATTATTACCTACAAGAATCAAGATTCATGAATTGATGATTATATTTAAGAAAGGCCAGCATCAGATCATTTGAAAACTTTACAATATAGATTTACCTATCAGGTCTCCATTAAAGAACATACATATTGAATTTAATCTTTAGCAGGCAAAACTCTTGATAGGTTAGTTTGGTTTGTTAATAATGTATTCATAAAAATAGTCAGAATCTTTAAACCTCTAGATGACTTATGTGTCTATTGCGTTTGCTGTCAAGATATTGACGGTTGATGGGCAAGTTCAGAACCTCTGCTCTCTCTTTATCTTAAAACCAAACTTGTCCTTGCAGAAAAAATATCTTTGTTCAGAGGTCACTATTTATTTATTTATTTATTTATTTATTTATTTATTTATTTATTTATTTATTTATTTATTTATTATTTAAATTTCTATACCGCCCTTCTCCTTTCGGACTCAGGGCAGTAAACAGCCAAAAATAAAACATTCGTACACAAAAGTTAAAATAGTTTTAAAATAATTAAATAAAGTTTGGCCCATAATTTAAAACATTTCAATTAAAATCAGTATCAATTTTAAAAACCAATATAAAATCAGGCCAGCCCAGCTAACTGAAAGAAATAGGTTTTAACGGCCCGATGAAAAGTCCGGAGGTCTGGGATCACTTGTATCTCTGGGGGTAGATTGTTCCAGAGAGTAGGTGCCATCACAGAGAAGGCTCTCCCCCTGGGGGGTCGCCAGCCGACATTGTCTGGCTGACGGCACCCTGAGGAGGCCCTCTCTGTGATAGCGAACTGGCCAGTGGGAGGCAATTGGTGGCAGAAGGCGGTCCCATAAGTACCCCGGCCCTAAGCCATGGAGCGCTTTAAAGGTGATCACCAACACCTTGAAGTGCACCCGGAAGTCCACCGGACTATCCTGAAAGTCCTTCAAATAGAGTGATATTGTCTATTAAATAGGACAAGTGGCCTATTTGTCAAATAAGGATTGTTTTGCTGCTTGAACGTTATCTCTTTGTCCACTCTTGTCTACAACTGACTTTCAAGAGTATTTTAGTCCCCTTCCCACATTTTTATCTTTCTAGTAGCTCCTAACACATTTATTTATGGAGCTACAAGAATAACATGCAAGAAATTATATTCAATTGCTCACTAAGAAGTAGTGTTAATGCTTGCAACTTTCACTGCTAGGGTCAAAAGGTGCAAGGCTGCAAGGTTAATGGAGCTAAGAAAATTACCGTATTTTTTGGTGTATAAGACGTAACACCCCCCCCCAAAAAAAGTGGGTGGAAATGTCTGTGTATCTTATACAGCAAATGTTGCTGAACCCCTGCCCATCCACCATCCACCAGCCCCCACCCATCAGCCTCTGCCTCTTAGCAATTTATATCCTTGCAGCAAATAGCTTCAGCACAGCCTGATTTAGCACAAGCAGCTGATTGGTGGTTGGATCGGCCTCCCGGAATATTGTCTATCAGCTGTTCCAGGCTGCAGGGATTGATGCTTCTGCCTATCGCCAACTCCGCATGCGCCATTTTCAGCCTCCGCACATCCCATTTTTGGCCCATTCCAAGCAGTGGGGATAGGCGGTGGTAGTAATCCCTGCCACCTGGAACAGGTCAAAAATGGGACATGCGGATGCCAAAAACAGGGCACACAGAGGCTGAAAATGGGACATGCGGAGGCCAAAAATGGGGCATGCAGAGGTGGCAGCAGCAGTGATGGGTGGCAACAGCAGCAATCCCTGCAGCCTGAAACAGCTGATAGGAGGTATTCCTGGAAGCTGATTCAACCGCCAATCAGCTGCTTATGCTAAATCAGGCTATGCTGAAACTGACCAGGCTGTTTGCTGTTTGCTGCAGGGAGGTAAATTGCTGGGAGGCAGAGGCAGATTTTTCCCTCCTTGTTTTTCTCTCCAAAAGCTAGGTGCATCTTATAGTCCGAACCATCTTATAGTCCAAAAAATATGGTAAATTATTGGTTATGTATTATTTCATTGCACTTTGTAAGATATAAACACAAATAAAAATATCTTTAGAGTGGCATGTGTAATGGTACCAAAATTATAATTAGCCATTATAGCAATGTTACATACAGGAATCATAAAACGGTTCAAAATGTTATGCTAATTTCTGTTTCAAATTATATTAAGGTAGAAATTATTTCAAGACCTACCAAGAACAGCATGTAAGGATGTACATGGAAGCATAGTGATAAGACCTGATTGACAAATGAAAAATACTATTTTTTTCTTTCAATATTTTGAATTTCTTTACATTAATAGCAGAATACAGTCAAGCTTTTAATAACTAAGTTACTTCACCTGTAAATGATGCAGAATACAGTAGATGTTTTGCATATAAATATAAAGTTATAATTTTTCTTTGTTTTTGTTTTTGTTTTGGAAAGCCAAGGCATCTGATACTAACAACGCCTAAAAATTACATCTGTATTCAGTCCACAAAATCCATGTTAATGTTGACTTTGAACTGCTGCAGACCTCAATGCTTAATGATCTGCCTAATTTATGGCCATTTTTCATTCCCGGCTATGCATTTTAGACAAAATATAGTCATTCTTTTTCAAACTACTTCCTTTATGGTTATCTCAATAAATCTTTTTCCACTTCAGTTTAGTAGGGAAGTGACTTTAAGAGAAAGGGAAAGAGGGAGAGAAGGAACGAGTGAATGAGAGAGTGCGTGAGGAAGGAAGGAAGGAAGGAAGGAAGGAAGGAAGGAAGGAGGGAGGGAGGGAGGGAGGGAGGGAGGGAGAGAGAGAGAGAGAGAGAGGGAAGGTTGATATGAAGGACAATGTGTTGGGGAAATAATTTTTTCAATAGTCATTTCTTCCTGGGCCTCTTAGATATTGAAAAGTCCATGGAACGCTAGTTCCTCCATTTCACACCAGGTAATACATCAAGCCTGACATGCACGTCACAACAAATACAGCCATTCAACTCCCAGGCCTTATTCTCAGAGGATCAGTGATGGTCCATTTTGCGGCTGAAGCAATTTAGATAGTCTTTTGCAAGCCTTGATCCAACATTGTAAAAATTCTTGTTCCATCATTAAAAAAACATCAGTTACAACTACATCGCTCATATTGTTGATATATATTTTAATATCTTCCCATTGCTACTACATTTGCTTTCTTCCCATAGGCCTAATTCCTAAAACAATCTAAAAAGAGTAAACCTCAAGAGGAGTTTTCATTCTCTAATTTTGTCTTTTTGTCACTTACAGTATTTGAAGAAGACAGTTGTAACATGATATACCGGTAGGTTGCTCTGAAACATTAGCAATGGAGTCTACTAGATGATGGATCTCCAACCATCCATCAATGCCAAACCTCAATATAGCAACCAAGAGGTCCCTATACTTAGATTCTACTCTATCATAGTCTTCACAAGTAGACAGACATGAAACCAAGAAACTGAGATTTGGAACATGAAGACAATTATTTCAATTTCCTTACTTGACTTTTATCAGATATGTTATCGATACAGTCTGTAACTGTTTTCTTGTATTTCACAAACACACTTAGCAATCTCTGTTGACCTTTAAGACTTGTTATTTCTCTTTATATCTGAAAGAAACATTACAGGTAATCCTTGATTTAGTGACCATTCAAAGTTACCACTGATCCCAAAAAAGATCTTAAGTCCCAGATATTGAATTTCCAACAGCAGCATCTCCTGGGTCACGTGATTGCATTTTGGGTACTCAGCGGTTTATATTTAAAATTCCTCAGAGTTATTGAAATCCTTAAACATCCATGTGTATATATAGCAATCTAATGAGCATAATGATTTACATACAGAACTATATGTATATACTATGTTACTTTAGAGATGTTGTTCTAATTGTTCATTGGGAGCTATGTAAAGTTTGATATCAGATGCGCAGCTATATAAATGCTTTAAATAAAATAAATAAAAATATCAAGGAAATCATGGGGATATCCTTAGTGTGGCATACTAGTAACCATACTCAAAAAATGAGAGGTAGAAGAAGATGGTTACTTCAAAATTTAAGATTGATCATATTTCATTTCAATTTCAATTTGCTCGCTAACAATGAATTACATATTATTACATATGACTATACCTCATATACCTAATAATTTGTTTATCTTCTGCCACATTGAAAAGAACAGTTTTAATGAGAAATCAAAAGGCAGACATACAGACTCACGCACATTCTTGCCTTAAGGTTGCCTCTCTCTCTCCACTAAGGCCAAAGTTCAGTTTTCTAATGTTGTTCCTCGCATGGCTGTAGGATACTAAACAACGATAATGGCGCACCAGACAGCAGTGTCTGTAGATAGCCTGTTTCACTGTTTTGTTTCTAATCCATCAAGCACTCAAAAAGACAAGCTCTCTTGAGACCATGGAACTTGCTGACGTTGCTAAATTGACTTCTTTGATCAGAGAAAAGACAATGTCTGCTTATTGTTGACTGGAAACACCTTACAGACTTTTTGCATGAGATAGGGAAAAAATGAACTCAATATCTATGTTTTTTATGATTATACAGCATAATAGATTATAGAAAGGAGTTATAACTGCAGAGTAAAAGCTAATTATATCATTGTACTTATAACTGCTATAAAAAAGATCAGAAGCTATTTATTTGTATTCTTCTTTCTTCTCTATTTTTCTGTTACTTTCTCCCCCCCCCAAGTTTTTTTTTGCACTTTTAGTTTTTTCTTTTATTTCTTTCTTTTTCTTTACTTTTTCTTACTTTTTCTTAATTTGTATTAGGTTTTATCTTTCGTTCTAAAAATATAATATTCCCTTCTAGCCCCTATGGGTGATGTATCTATGTGTGTGTATTTGTAAATAACAAAAACAAGAAAATCTCTTCAAGAAGATTTCTTTTGGCTTAAATATTTATAAAAGTTATGGTTGCTATTATTCATAACTTCTAAAAGATAAACATGAATATTTTTTTTGGCATTGAAGGCTATTTTGGAAATACGTCAAGAGCACAAAGGCTCTGGTAAATCTGCATGTGGGTGAGTGAGGCTGTGTCTGGGGATTGTCATGTGTGTTGGGCTTGGTTTCTGGGTGTTATGTGAATTTCATTGTATGGGTATACTGTGTATATACGTACAATGACAATAAACTTTATATTAAAAAATGTAAAATTAGAATTAATAAACATTTAAATCCCACACAGCTGAACATAGCTGAAGATTATATACAATGTACATGGTTGGAGACTTATTACATATTTGAGAATATTATACTTGAATACAGGAAAAAAATGCACCAGATCTTTGGAACTGATCACCTCAGTTTTTAATCACTGGAATCTATGTTGTATCCAGACAATATGGGAAAACTGAACATCAGTCTAGGAGGAGATGCTCAGCCTATCTTTGAAGGGATTCCTCTGAAGGAATAGGTGTCTACTTTGGAAATTTTTCTATCTTTTGGAGAGAAAAGATTTTTTTGACCAGATTTCTATATTTTTCCAAACAAATTAATAAATTAACATTCAATAATAAGTCAACTTATTCAATAACATGATAATGTACACAAACAGTATTCTGAGCACAAAGGCTATATTAATCAGGAGAAAGAACGGGAAATTCTGAAACATATGTAGAATAAGCTATACTTTATTCATTTCTTTTAATTTTATTTCATCTTAAATTTAAAATTGATCTAATTGTTGTCATTGCCCTTTTCTAAATTTTATGATGAGAACCCCAGCATGCTAATCAGAAATATGACACTTATATACCTATTAGATAAAAGAATTCTCCCCCCCCATCCAGAAAATTAACAACACAAAAAAGAGGAAATAATAACTATACAGTAATGAGGCAAAGTCTTGCTCATCTCCTAAGAAGCCTTGCAGGTTCAGCTGGGGAAATGCTGAAACAATAGAGGTGCTTCATGAAATGTGACCTCATGCACTCATATTTGAACAACAGCTGTGTTTTCGATGCAGAGGTACACCTTGAAATCACAACGAACATGGTGTTTGAAAGCCAAGATCTCCCTATGATACATGATATTGCTGATAGACAAATGTGACTTTCTGCTGGCAGTCCTGAATCCGATATAGCCAGCATTTGTTTGTACACTTTCAAGACTCTAAATTGAAGCTAAACCATATACAATTATAATAATTGTCGACAGGATTGAACAGATAGTTTTCTTGCAGAAAAGCTAAACATTCCCTTCTTCCATGCCATTCAGTGACAAAGATAGAGAACCCATAGCCCATTAGCTACCTAGAGCCCCCAGTTCTGCTTTTTGCTTGCCCTGGAATCCCTCACATTCAAATTGTCAAAACACAATAGCAAATCACCAAATTACAACAGTACTATATTGTTTTTCTCTGACTAAGGAAGGGAAAAAGCAGAGACAAAATAGCTAACATAATAGATCCAAGTTCTAGTGCCTCTATCCAGAAACATCATAGTGACACACTACATAGCCCTACAATCCTCAGCTGCATAAAAAAAGAAGTGTGATTTAAATTGGACAAAGAGATGCTCTTCTATCAGTGACCTAATCCATTTGCCCACAGCAGCATTACATTTTTGTAATATGTCAGTACAAAACTGTCCAAACAAAGATAACAAAGATGATTTATTGGGCTACCAATTTCATGATTTATCTATCTAATTTAATCTTAGCTGGTCTTTAGACTACCCCGTCTCATAAACCTACTTCCTGATTTCTATTCTAAAAATCCACTGAAATAACTAAACCAATTTTTACAGCTGCACATTAAATCTACAACTGTTCTTCCAGACCATGTGTCATTTGTATGCTACAGACCTTTAACAAAGCCATAGTTCCTAATTTTATGCAAAAGACCAATCCTTACCGTTTTATTGCTTCTTCTTGTTTCCGGCGCTTTTCGTTCTTTTCTTTCAAGTAAGCCAGGTTGGTTTCATTTCTCATGCGATCGTTCTCCCGAGCAATGTCAGATGCATTCTGTATAACTAAGCCATCATAGGCCTTCAGGCCCATATCTTCAATGTACTGGAGAAAAGTGCCCAAAGTGACCTCCTCCTGATTAGAATTCATCATCTTGTGGGAAATACTTCCTGCGGGTTGACAAAAGGAAAAAAGTTCATGCACACATACATTTTTTTCACTGGTTCTCTGTCCATTGTTAAATCAGTGAATAATTCAAAATTCGTCGGGTTTTTCAAATGTAATTTTATTTAAGGCTGAAAACGGTTTGAGTTATTGTTGGATTTTGTATTTAAAAAAATAAGGATTATCCATTCCATGCTTCTTTGTGTCACTGACCTAATAGAATTTAAAACTTTCGAACTTTTTGTTTGAGCGTGCTCCAATTTGGGCTGCTGTTAGCTGTGTGAGCTCTGTTTTAAATGAATTGCATCAAATAGAAGTTTTATTGCTATATACCGAATTAGCTTTTTTTTCTTCCTTTCTATTCTCTCCCACTTTGCTTGATGGAAAATACTGGAAATTTCAGAAATTTGTTTACTGAGTATTATTTTTCTTTTTTATCATCAAATACAACTGATTTAATTAGAACTTTTATAAGGTCTAAATTTACAACAAGCATTTTCTAATGTTGTGACCTGTTTCATATAAACACACATACACAGAGACAAATTTCATGGTTTTATTTATTCTTTTATTTACGTATTTATCATATTTCTACACTGTCCATCTCACCTAAGTGCTATATGGATTAATGTACAAAACTTGGCTGTCATCCAAGGAAGCATTCACACCAAATCCATATGTTCCTTTGCTTAAGATAAATTCCATGCATCTGATTGAAGTTGATTGTGATCCATGCAAGCTTTGGCAATAGTAGAGGCATTTCTAAAGTGCTACCAGATTGCTTTGGAGTTTATTTATTTCATCTTTATTTAGAAAACAAGTTTTAAAAGCAACCCTCAAGGGAACGTATTGATAATACTCTCATATAAAAAGTATTACAGCTTCTAATTACATTCAGCCATTATAATCATATTTAATTTTAGATGCTTGGAGAACACCTCAGTATGAGTTCATTTCTTACTTTTGACAACAAACAACAATACTGAGGCCTATATGCTTAGTAGTGAAGCAAAACATGAAGTTAGAAGGGTTGTTTGCCTTTTCACCATATCCCACGCTGCTGAAAATCAACAAATTATATTCAAAAACATTTCAGAATTTGAAATGGCAAAGATAGGACTGAATCAAAGTGCCTGAGTAAAAGGCAAATCTTGCAATAGTTCCACCCATGCAAAAAGAAAAAGAAACCACCCCCAACAGTTTTTTGCCCTATCTGTTCTCAATAATTTGGTGAAAGAGAAATTTATTTTTGAACTGCCTGTTGAAGAAGATAATTTCAGTGAAATTCTCACAGGTGGGATATGGTGTAGTCCTTATGAAACAAACCATAGGATGCATGAATATGCTGTATTTCATTCTAAATCATCTCACCACCAATCTGTGGCCTTGCTAGGCTTGTCAGAGTTCAGTTAAATCCCAAGGAAAGACATTACTGTACTTTTTTCATTGGCTTTTTCAGGCTGAAAGGTTTGGACCACAAAAGAAGCCTTAAAGATATGAAAAACCAAGTAGCAGAAAACAATAGCAGCATTTGCACTGTCTGCCAATTCTAACAGTGAAATTGGAAAACACTACCAAAGAAATACCAAAGAAATATTCAGGTATACTAACTATAAAGTAAGAAAACTTTGAGATAAATTAAATTCAAGCATGATGAATTTAAACCAATGGGAATAAAATAAACTATAAATTAGGAACAGTCATTTACCCTAGTCCTAAGAAAGGATCAGCAACCTTGTTTGTTTTTAATTTCTGCATTGATTATGTGTCTCTTTGCTTTAATTGTTCTGGATTTCAAATAGTTAAGATTGCAGATCCAAATTATCATTCATAAAAGGTAAAGGTAAAGGTTCCCCCTTGCACATATGTGCTAGTCGCTCCCGACTCTAAGAGGCAGTGCTCATCTCCATTTCAAAGCCAAAGAGCCAGCGCTGTCTGAAGGTGTCTCCGTGGTCATGTGGCCAGCATGACTCAACGCCAAAGGGCGCACAGAATACTGTTACCTTCCCACCGAAGGTGGTACCTATTTTTCTACTTGCATTTTTTACATGCTTTCGAAGTGCTAGGTTGTCAGAAGCTGGGACAAGTAACGGAAGCTCACCCCGTTACGCAGCACTAGGTATTCGAACATATGCAATACTTCAGGTTCAAAGCAAAATTTGCTTTGGAGTACATGAGATATACCTGAAACCTTATCCAGGGGTTTCATCCATACAATCCAAAGCACATTTTTACCATTAAATACAAAGCCTAATATTTCTGTGGTATACTAGTCACTTTCCTTAACAAACATTTTTGTGAAAGTAAGGTGCCTGAACAGCTACACGTAAAGAGAGCTAAACTAAGCTGGAAAAAGAATTGCTGCTTTCACAATTCAAGAAAAGGTGCTTTGTACACAACATCTCTTTTGAATGATTTACACAAACTGTAATGTATAGTTTTACTAAAAACATTATACAATTCAAATTTCCTTGTCTCCTTTATTAATTTTTGTTTGATGGTGAGGAAAAATAGGTGAAAGGAAGAATGGGAAAAGACTAGAGGTATAGAATATAGGATGATGAGTTTGAATCTTAAAGAGACAGCAGTAATTTACAATATTGTTATCGTTCTTCCATTCAATCACACATGATTCTCAGACATTGCCTCTACAGATCCCTGCAGTTTTCTTGGTAAGGTTTTTCAGAAGTGGTTTCCATTGCCTCCTTCTTAAGACTGAGTAAAAATGGATTGTCTCAAAGTCACCAGCTGGATCTATGCCTAATATGAGACTAAAATTCATGGTCTTCTAGTTTCTAGTCTGATCCCTTAACCACTACCCCAAACTGGCGTAGTTTGTACTGTACAAATTTTGAACTAAGCAGCCTAAATCCAAATGTAACTTGCAATACATATTAAGGAAAGCCATATTTTCTTCAACACCAATGAAGCTAACATAGAGTGGCACTAAATAATACATAATATTAACACAGAAGTCAGTTTTCCAAAGTTTTCTCAGTCATTCTTACATTCTTTAAGGTAAATTAGTATTATGAACTTTTTGAGCTATGAACAATATTATATTAAAAACACTAAACTGAGCTTTGTATAACTTCATCAACCAGTATTTGAAGTGAATGAGAACCCCAAGCTTCACCATGTAATCACTTTGCTATGTTATAATCCTTTATATTCTAGGAAATATTACTGTATTTAGCCTTTAGTAATTTGATTTCAAGATTTCATTGCCTGTACATAGCAGATTGTCACTGAGCTGATTGTATTAATAACATTTGACTTTATTAACATTTAAAGTAGGTTATGTGTTTTTCAACTTATCTATTATTATTGTTCTTGGTCTTTTACACTGTTTTAAACCTATTGCATGCAAGGGAAATATACAATATTTATACAATACAAAATATATAGAGAAATAATAATTTCTCTAAAAATAAGCTTTTAAGGATCCAGCTTTACCTACAAGCAGGGCATTTTTCACTTTTCCTCACAAAATTTCTTATTTCCTGAACTGCATGTCTATTAAATATGTTCAATCATGAGGTTTTTTTTTTTAAAGAAAATGTCTGCATTTTAGGATTGCAGGATACTTTTTCTCTTCATTGTGGCAGAACATGGGATTGCCCTGTCCATTCTAGTTTCTTGATTAACCCACTTTTCCTACAAATCAAATTGTACTCACCACTTCTTCATGCTATTGGACATATAAATGATGAATCAGTTATCAATTCAACCCTAAATATCAACAATTTAAGAGTGAATGTCATGCAGCATATACAAGCTTGTCATTTGATGAATACAGAAAATATTCAGCCATCTAACTCTGCTACAAGTCCGAAGTTTATGTATGGAGGTCACAGTTTCCTTTAAAACACAGCATGGTTTAAAAAATTTTTACTACTTTTCCTTCATCTCTTGCTTTATGGTCATGATGGGACTGCTGTGATAGGAAGAAATGCCTTAGAATCATTCTGGGCAAAAGGTTTTCTGCGGAGAAGAAATGAAGTTCTCAGAAGGTGTCTTTTTACTTTTTATTTTTCCTGTTGATTTATTCAGCTTACACAACAAGGTCACTGAGTGATACATTCCTTTTTTGGCCTGTGAATACTCCAGTGACTAATTGCAATGGGATGATAACAATGCATGTGCAATTTCAGTAAATGAAATTAAATAATTGATTCAGTTTTTCAATCAAGTGTCTCTGATTTCCTAAAAAGTGATGACTTAATATAATAAAAAAACCTGAAGAACTCAGATGCTAAAATCACTCAGTAAAAGGGGAAAGGGGAAACCCATGACTTATGTCAGACTAATTAAACAACAATGTTCCAGTTCTTCTAAGGCTATGACATGATGGTGAAGAACATATATGTAAAAATATGTGTATTATACCTGATCTCATATAACTGCACTGGTTAAGTCAGCTTTCCACCATTTAGTAGTTTCTGGATGAATTGCTAATTAAATTCCAAGAATTTTTTCCTTGGTAATTCTGTGAATTACAATCCCAATTTAGAGAGTGATGAGTTGGAGATACTAAGGCTAAATCATAAAATTTTGATGATTTATATAATGGGGAAGTGTCAAGGGATGGAGTGAAATTATCTGAAAAGATTATGATAAATAGCACATAAACAAACAGATTAGAGAACTAATGTGTGACCCATCTCAACGTCTTCTTTCCCAAGAATTTCACTGTTGAAGGAAATTCTTTGTAAACAAAAGGAAGTAAACTTACATTTGTCCTCTCTATTAACAGCATTGTGGAGGAAGAGACATCTTCAAGATGCTATAGAAAAAAATTATACTGTACATCTTCTAATTTATCTTATTATACCTCTGGAAGGTAGTTCAGGTTGCAACTGATGTACAAGTCAGAATCATCTAATAAGTTTCATGGCCCAGTTGGGAACTGATTCTGAACCTTCCCCAGTATTAATTCAGCATTATAATTTCTACATCAAATTGTCTCTCATGCAAATTTTGCAGAATGATGCTCATTTGTTAAAACAGTTCTCTGCGTGACCCCCAGCCATTTTCAGCACACTTAAGAAAATCCTTATTTGGAGTTTCTTCAGTTTTGCATGGAAAATTCCCTAGTCAGCCTAAGAAGCCTCTTGACCCATATGGTTAGCCACATGAAGTTCCTTGTGTAGAGTTTCAAGTGGTTACTGTGATGCAATTTGTATATCTGGTTTGAGCTGTGCTGGAAAGAAAACAAAATGTGGACAAAGGGATAGGACAGGTTGTTAAAAGATAACCTTTTCCGGAAGTAAGAAATTAATTTCCTATCACTTTTATCCCTGTCTTGAATTACAATTGTATTTTTTTTTCCAGCTAAATGGAAGAATGTAAAAAGGAAGACGTTTTCAAGCTTACACAAGTCAGCATGCAGATTCCCCATTATTCTCTCTTTGATATGTTCATTTCTCAGCACATAAATTCTAATGGAACAATGACATCATCAAATAGCAGATGCATTCCATTCCAGTTGTACCATTTGGGTTCCGTTTGAATGATTTAAATGGTTACAAGACATTTAAGTGCAATACAGACCGACCACATTCTGTTTATACCAAACTGCTGACTGCAGCACCACTATAGGTGTATCGCACTCTAGATTCTCCTCTCTTTTAAGTTGCTGCCTTTTATGCAATGGCTTTTAGAAGACATATAATTTCTCGGATAGGCACATTGTCAATGAAACTCTCATATTGTGTCTGGATCCTTCCTTGTTAATTTTTAAGTGGA
Source organism: Pituophis catenifer annectens (assembly GCF_029215685.1). Lineage (NCBI taxonomy): Eukaryota > Metazoa > Chordata > Lepidosauria > Squamata > Colubridae > Pituophis > Pituophis catenifer. The sequence continues at coordinate 30,047,849 of NW_027256886.1, forward strand.
CTTAATTTTTGAAAGGAAATTACTTCCTTTCCACATGGTAGACATGCTGAGAAATATTATTTAGGTTTTTTATATAGTCCTAAAATTACTGATGATGACAAAGATAGAGCAATGTCTAAACTTTTCTGCAAAGTCTTGGTAAGTTCAACCTACCTAGAAACTTTCTATGCACAGTTGCATTAATTTATTATATAGATGTATATGTACATGTAAGAGTAAGTGCACTAGTATATGTATGGGCATGCTTATGTGGTTGTGTTTGCATATGTGCATTTACATATATGTGTATTTTTTTCCCAACAGGACTTCACAGAGAATGAAGAAAAGCTCACTTTACAGATAAAAGAAGCCACTTGTGTGAAATTATTGGCAATAAAGAACTTTACAAACTGCATATATTAAGGATGGGTGTAATTTGCACAATAGATTCTCTTTCCTGCAGGCCATAGTCCACATGGCTTGAAGAACGTGGATCACTGATACTATTATTATGGTGGTTTATGTGTCAATGGTAAGACATTTATGCCATGATGCCTTTTCATATGTGTCTTAATCCCAAATGCAATTTCCTAACAAGAAATAACATATAACTAGAGTCTCAACAGCCAGAAGCAACCACAACTGACAAATTAAGCTTATCTATAGATAACTAGGGCTACATGGTTAGGTTCAAAATATATCATATTTGCTTAAGTATATGTCATCATGTTCTTGGAGGGGCATGTAGAGAAGAGAACAAGGTAAAGTGAAGATATTTTGTCTAAGAGAAAGAAATTTAAATGTGAAATATTAATGGTATGCTTTATATAAGAAATAATTAATATAGCTATAAAAGATATTTGCAGTGTGTTTCAGGAAAATAGGAAAAAACAGTTTAATAATTTAGCATGGCTTTTACAAACGAACACTCCACCCACTAAATTTTCTTATAAGACAGTCTAATGCACAGAAAAAGAAGAAAAAAAATCTCAATGCATTACATTTTAGTTTAGCTGCTGTTTAATTAATATTTTTAAAACATAGAAAGTTTTTCATTAGATACTTCTAGACTGTAAATTAGTCAATTTTTGCTGATATACATCTTTTACAGCATTTCATTTCATTAGCATGCTTGGACGTTGTTTTAAATAAATGGATGGATGGATAGATGGATAGATGGATGAATGAATAATGTATGTGCATGCATACATGCATACATATATATACATACCAAGATTAAAGTCCTTGGGGGACTGCTAAGTGCAATAATTAAAGGTGACTTTTATCTGTAAAAGCCCTTTCTTATGATTTAGCTCAGTGCAGTCTGAAGGGATATTTCAGCACCATTAAAAAAAACAACAACAGATTTTGCAAACTGGCTCAGTTTTTCTTCAGTTAAAGTGCTTGAGATCTCCTTGGCAAAGATATCCAAATTGTAGCATTCTGCATCTCCAGAAGTCAGTATGTTCAATTCAAAATACAGGTCTTCTCCATACAGGATTAAAAAAAGGCTTTTAAAGTTTGACTTTCAAAAATACAGTATTGGGAAGAGAGAGGATCTGGCATCTTAAATCCACCTTGAAAGAAAAGACAGTTAAGGTATCAGGGGGCACCAGTGGTACCCTGCTTTGAAGTCCAAAAGAAATGAAATGGGAGGGTTTTTTGCCCACTTCACCACACAGAAGATTACAGCACCAGCATATGTGATGATAGAGAGGGGGTTAAGGTGCCTCATTGGAGTGGATGCTGTGGAGACCAAGAGAAAGAAAAAGAATGGATAGAAAGCATTGTATCCAAATGGCTTCGTGCAGTTGGAAAAGCAGTCCTTGTTGCCATCTAAACACGGAAGGTTGTAAAACAGTCTTTCTTGCGCTCTTCCCCTCTGCCCCCCCTCCCCCTTCTCGCTGTCTCTTTCTCTCTCTCTCTCTCTCCCTTTCTGTTGATGCTGTTGTTGATTAATCAGGGATTCTCAAACAAAGAGCAAGCCTACCTTCGGCTTTGAGCAGTAATCTGAGGCTTCACTTTTCCTGCAATCCATTTGCATTCAGTAGCTGAGCAGCCAGCATTCTAGCACCTTGGACAGTTCCCTTTTTTGCTTTCCTTAGGCCCGTTGGGAAAAAAATAGAGGCAGGGGAACAAGTGAAGAAATGGCAAGAGACCGGAAAGCAGCAGCCTTCGACTCCAGCTTGCAGTCCCCAGGGGCGCAGCTGCTCATTAAAACCTCCTATACAGACGACAGATTCTCTCTCTTTTCTCTTGGCTACACAGAAGTCTGACCAGCAAAATAATCCAGTGTGGGTGTGGGTGTGGGTGTGTAGAATCTGAACAAATCCACCCTCTTTAGGTAGGACAAAATATGAAACAAGACTGTTCCATTCTTATCCCCCACTCCCCCCAAAATATCTCTCCACGGAGAATGGACAAGTTAACCTTTAGTCCTGGAAAGAGCAGCCACTTAGAGAGAACATTTAAGTCTCGGCTTGAGATTCACATATTGATGTATCGTTTGCACTCACCCTCGTTGTAAAAGCCATGCAAAGCTCACAATTACTGCTGACGCAGATTAGGCTGCTGCTTGGGGAATGGTAGGAGGAGCTTTTTAACCTCATCAAAACAACTTCCCACCACCTGCTCCCACTGCATGAAAACATATCTCCCCTACTTGGAATGAGTAACCATGTAATCATATGATTTGTAAGGCATTTGAGTCTAGTGCAAGACTTCCTGTAGGTTAGTGGATATGAAACAAATGAAGCTGTGATCTACATGATGTAGCACAATATTTTATAACGCCACTTTACTTTAACTATTAAAAGCGGAAATAGTTTTAGATCAGTATCAGAAGACATATATATATATATATATATATATATATATATATATATATATATATATATGTATGTATGTATATATATAAACAGTACATACATACATACATACATACATACATACATACATACATACACCAAATTTATATTCACTGATAAAGAAATAAAGGGAGACTAGAATAGATCTATTTCAAGCTATTTAGCTCTCATCAGCTAGCCATACCCTTACTCGGATTTTAGTAAGGGTATGGCTAGCTCATGAGAGCTAAATAGCTTGAAATAGATATATACTAGTTCCCTTTATTTCTTTATCAACAAAATATAAATTTGGTATAAAATGGTTTGTCGTGAATGCGACTACTTGAGGGTTCCTGGATTGGAGCTGAAAGGTGAAAGGGAAGCAGTATGCTCCCTCCCATATTGGGGTAGACTAGGTGCTTCGACAGAAAAACACTTTTTATATGTGTATGTATGTATGTATGTATGTATGTATGTATGTATGTATGTATGCATGTATTTCTCTTTAGCCAGGTTCTTCCTACATAAACCAAGATTTTTATGCAGCCCTAGTTCAGTGAAATCCCAATCCACTAGTTTCTAGGCTTTTTTTCTTCAGGCATCCAGCAAGCATCCTGCTGCCCATTGGGAGACTCACAGGACCAACTGTGCTAGACATACTGAAGTTAAAATATGTCAAGTTTATTATTTTGCTTTGCCTTTGGCTTCTATTTGCCTATTCATAGCTCACATACTGACCAAATTATACAGTTAAGTGAAAACAAAGAGGATACTTGGATGATAAATACAGAAGATCTATAACAATGGAGATGGTTTGAATGAATCATTATGGGGTAAGATAGAAGGAAAAGTTCTGTTACCACATGAAATGGTACTACCACAGTCTTTAGTCTGTAAGCACAGCATATATGTATTGAATTTCTTCCTATACCTTTCAGTTTCTAGTATTTGCTTTGATAAGTTGATCCAGATATAATAGTATCAAGGCACAAACTGTATTATGATAGATTTTATTGTCCATGTTTAACTGCATTTCACTAAATACAATTAGGATAGAGCCAAAGCTTTCAGAAGAGTATAATTCTTCAATCTCTAATTCAAATGGCCAGTGCTGGCTAATATGAGGCTGAATTATGAATGTATACAATATAGTGAATCTGACTAAATCATCTTGATTTCGTATTAAAGTAATATGTTCATATTAATATATATATATCCTCCACATATATCCTCCAGATATATGTTTATATATAATATATAATATAATATAATATAATATAATATAATATAATATAATATAATATAATATAATATAATATAATATAATATAATATATATATATATATATATATATATATATATATATATATATATATATATATATCCTCCAGATTTCTTGTTTTCCTTAGTTTCCCACATTTTTCTCAAAAAAGGAGCAAACAACTTGAATCTTGACCAGAGATGGATCCTAAACTTATTTATCTGGAATCCCAGCCATCATTAGTACCCAATTATTATTTTGAAATTGGTGGCATAGTTTTCCACTTTGTACATGAATACACACATGTATACTCACACACACGTGGACAATGTGAATGCTCCCCAATTTCAAAATTGTTCTGGGAAACCGCAAAAAAGAGGCTTAATATTCTTTTAAAAACAAATTTTTCTGGTGTATTTTCCCTAAAAATGTTAGCCAGATACAAGTCCCTTCCTCCACCAGTTGCATTTCATAACCTTGCCTTTTCCATAAAGCTAAAAATTACCTACCAGTGGAACAGTGCTCAAAATGTCAAATTAAATAGCAGTTACATTTAACTGCTATATAAAATTTTCTTTAAAAATAGCATTATTATATATTTCTTTAGCTGTAGCAAAGTATGAATCACTTGAAATTGGTTCCATGTCTAAAAACTAAAAGCTTATGATACAATTGAAATAATATTTGTAAATGCAGAAGGTCTATATTGAAAGAAACTTCCTAGACTTTCTAAATGATCATGGATGCATTAGTTCTACCACTGAAATTAATGGGGTATTCTAAATTTTAGAGTAGGGTATTTAGAGTATTCTAAATACTTTCAGCCACCACTGATCTAGAGCCTGACACCTGAGCATAAGACATTCAACCAGTGTTAGGTACATCTTTGGAATTTTTTGAAAAGAATATTGGCCCAAGCTTTATTGTAGCAGTTGGTAAATGTTGGATACAATGGATAGCTCTGATCTCAACTTTGTTGAATAAGCAACCATGGATAATAAATGGATATGCTAGCAGTAATGTGTGAGTAATGTTGTGGATTTGCCAGAAATGTTATAAATACTGCATTGCATATAGGACAAAGCTGTGATCACCTGACTTGTGTAGCCAATAAATAAGTGGACCTCTGGTAAAGGTGGTTGTTCTACAGTAGCAACCACATATGTGTTTTGTTTAGAATGTTGTAATGACATATACAATCGCAGTGGTGTAATATATTCGTACAAAAATGTAACAATGGTGGAGAAGACAATGGAAAACAATCACACTATATTTCTATAGGAAACTCATCAGTGAGCAATTATGATTACCAACCGCAAATAGGACATGATAGAATCATGGTGGCACAGTAGTTAGAATGCTGTATTGTAGGCTAATTCTGCCAACTGCCAGCAATTTGTTTCTCACTGGCTCCAGGTTGACTTGGCCTTCAGTCCTTCCAAGGTCAGTAAAATGAGGACCCAGATTGTTGGTGGCAATATGCTGAACCACTTAGAAAGTGCTATAAAGAACTATGAAGCGATATATATCTAAGTGCTATTGGTATTGCTATTGCTATACTAAAAGAGGATCTTTCTCCAGCACCATTTAAATTTCAAGCACTGATGGTGTGTGAGAAGTAATATAAAAATAACCAAGCCATTTTCCTTTATATCATAGGTCAGCAACCTACAGCCCGTGGACCTGATCTAGCCTGGCACCTGAAATCATCTAGGATGAAGTCTCAAAAAGAAATATATCCACCTTGCCTGCAATGGTCCTAAAAAATATCAGGTTTTGATTCTATTCTATTCTATTCTATTCTATTCTATTCTATTCTATTCTATTCTATTCTATTCTATTCTATTCTATTCTATTCTATTCTATTCTATTCTATTCTATTCTACTCTACTCTACTCTACTCTACTCTACTCTACTCTACTCTACTCTACTCTATTCTACTTCTACTTCTACTTCTACTTCTACTTCTACTTCTACTTCTACTTCTACTTCTACTTCTACTACCATTCCATTTTATACATAGCTTTTAAAATAGCCATTGTATGTGCAGAATAATGTTTGATTGAAACTACTATACAAGTATTTTTATTCTAACAAGGGTACGTGTTTCTTATTATTTTCTACTAAATTACAGCTGATGCTAGCAGATTCTGCTAGACAATGCAAAAATATTTCACCCATATTTACCATTTTATATCTTCAGGAAATGTCATTTGGTTGTTTATTTAAAGTAGATTAGATTACAGAATTTTGGCAGCTTCCCAAGTTCTGTAATTATTGAATGGAATATTCTAAATGAAAATGTTCTGATTTAATTAAGCACATTTTTAATCTACTCACATTTTGTAGGAGCAGTGGTTCTCCATAAAATGGTAAAGTACAAACCTGACATAATAATAATAATACTGTTTCATAAAGTTAACTTTTAACCAGAGTCATTCCTAAATGTTTTTGATGTTATTTATTTGGAAATAAACCCCACTTATTTCAATGGAAACTGCTTTCACATATGTATGTTTAAAGTTGCAATTCTATACTATAACCCTATATAAGATAGTTCCTATAGCATAACTACACGACATGGGTTTGTAACATCCCTTCCAATGCTTGGTTGGAATTTCAGTCCTCCTCACTGGAAGGGGTCTACAAATGCAAAATCACAAAGAAGTCAAACAACAAAGCTACTTAAAACAGTGCAGGAAATATAAACCATATCCTCTTTGAACCAATTATAACTATTAATAATTTAAAATTATGGAATTCAGTTTCACTATTGGAGCTTATGTCCATGGATTTCTTTATTGCCATTTATGTCAATTTTATATATTATATTATCACACATTCATATTAAGCAGAAGGATAAGCTAAAATATGCCTAATAGTAATGATACAGTCGAAAATGTAGCAATAGATTATTCTGAAAGAAAATTAATGTAGCAGTATCTCATATCTAAGGACAATACTTTTGAAACAGACATTTATGCAAAGTGCTTTAAATTATATAAACTGTACCACAATATGCATACATATAAGCCTATACAATTTTTTATTTCTTTAAGAAGAGATTCTTTATAAATTTGATCAAAATATGGTGGTGAACACCTTAACAAGTAAATTGTCTGGTCAAGGAGTGATAGATTGTATATAAAAGAATAGTTCATACTAAAATACAGCAGGAAATGTAACAACTAGTAGAAGCTTTTAAATTATCACTATGTTCCATATTGCACAAAGATGTTTAAGAAACAATATTTTTTTAAAAATGAAACGATTGCTGCTGGTCACATATCTGTTTTTCAGTTGCTTATTTTGGGTTTATTTGTTTTGCACCCAAACAAAGGGCAATTTGCTAGAATTTACATTCTTTATTTTTATTGTAATATATTTCTAATATTACCAGTACCAAAACAATTTAATCCTCCAAAACATTAAAACTTCAATAATGTAAACAAGAAATATGTTTATGCAAACAATAGTTTTAAGAAAACCTTTCCAAAGAAACAGCACATTAAAAATATTTTGTGAGATTGCACAAAGTACAACCTCACTCAAGAAAAAGGTTGATTTTAAACAATACTGGAAGGCTTAGGTGAAAAAGGCCTTCATGCAAAATGATTAATACTGGGTGCTTCCAAAGGTAATCTGAATGAGATCATGAAACAAAATGAGACATCTGTTAGATATTCAACTATTCTTTTTCTGGAGTTTGTTTTCTCACCATTGTATTATCATTATTGAATAATCCAGTAACATGGCCTTCTTTGACATAATTCTTGCAAACATTTAAGAATTTTTCTGGATGAGAACAACCATCATTATATAACTATTTTATCTAGTGACAGTAAACTCCACACCTTCCACATATGGCTATCTATGCATTTGGAAAACACATTACAGGTAATCCTTGACTTATGACCAAAAGAGCCCAAAATTTCTATTGCTCAGCAAAATATTTGTAAAGTGAATTTTGCGCCATTTTACAACTTTTCTTGCCTTAGTTGTTAAGTGAATCACTGCAGTTGTTAAATTAGGTGTTAAGTGAATCTAGCTTCCCCTTTGACTTTGCTCGTAAGAAGATCACAAAAGGAAAATCACATAACCTAGGAGCACTGCAATCATCATAAATATGAGTCAGTTGTCAAGTGTCTGAATTTTGATCACATGATCATGAGGATGTTGCAATGGTCATAAGTGTGAAACACAATCATAAGTCACCTTTTTCAGTGATGGTATAACTTTGAATGGCTATTAAATGAACTGGAGGATTACCTATATATATCCATCTGTAGGACTTTCTATCATTAGATCTGATGAAGCCCACTAGTTTATATAGTTTTCAAAGGAGATAGAACAAATTCATGGAAGGGGAGACTAACAACAACTATTAGTATCTTTTGCTGTTTACATAATGCTGAATCACAAGCAGCAGAACTGCACCAGAAACACCTTTCACTAGAGAATAACAAGTAAATAGAGTTATTGCCTTCCAGTTCATACCTACAAGCTTCCTGAATGTATTTGGTAGGCTACTGTAGACAGAGAAATGGTCTTTGAGGAGAAATGTAAAACATGATTTAACCCCCAAAGAATAGAATATTAATAGGAAACTTAAACAGACTATGGCATAACACTTTCTAATATAAGAGAGAGGGACAGAAAACTGTCAGGTTGTCAAGATTCTGTTACAATAAAGTTTCAGTATTTCTGAATACTGAAACAATAAAGTTTCAGTATTTCTCAAGGAGTCTGTTTTCTGACCCGACATGCCTGGTAGAGTTGACAGTTACTGGGTGAGTTTGAATGCAAGATAAGTGGGCTTTCAGGGTTGATCTCATAGGGCCGTGATGGCAAACCTATTGGACGTGTGCCAGAGGTGGCATTCAGCACCCTCTCTGTGGGCACGCAAGCCGTCACCCCAGTTCAGTTCAGCCGCTCATGCATGCACACCTCCCAGTAGCCATCTGGTCTTTGAGTCTCTGCCACTCATGCACGGGGACTCTATGGGGGGTGCATGTGCATGCATCGGGGTGGGGGGCATGCAGGGGCATGCACATGCAAAGGGGGTGGGGGCATGCAAGGGAGCCACATGTGCATGTGCAGGGAGCAGGGGGCATACCGGGGACATGCAGGGTCCTGCACATGCATTGTATTTGGGGGGTTCAGCCGCATGCACACACATTCACATGCACACATATCAGTGGTGGGTTGCTCCCGGTTCTCACCAGTTCTTGAGAGCCGGTAGCAGTGACGATATGACATCACCGAACCGGTTCTCTGTCTTCAGGAGCTGGGCCCTCCCGCCTGCCCCGGCGTTATGCCGACCTTATATTTCTTCTTTTTTCGCCCAGCTGAGAGGTGCAGCAGAGAGGATTGCCGCACCTCAGCTGGGCACATTCGCAACGCGCTTGCGCAAAGCACAAGTTTGGCACAAGGGCGAGCAAAGTGAGCATGCGCACGGCGATCATGTGCAAAGCGCGTGACCGAAGAGGCAATCATGCACAAAGCCGCACACAAAGAGAACCGGTAGTAAAGCCAGTTAGAACCCATCCCTGATGAATATGCGTTTTGGGCACTCGGTCCGGAAAAGGTTAGCCAGCTCTGTCATAGGGCTTCTTATCCAAAGCATCTCTGTGGCTATTTGGTATTGTTAAGCACATTCTGCTTGTGTTGAACAAATGTGGTATTTCCTCATCTTCTAGCTGATCTTTCAAAACTGGAAATGCCAATGAGCAACTTTGGGTTTATAGTAAGCAAAGCATTGGTGTGGGCTTGATTCCTTTTTGGTTGCCTCTGCTTGCTCACCAAGATATTTCTTACTGCTATATTTTCTGTCCATACATTCTGGGGTAGTCAATCAATTTAGCTAACATGAAGCCCTTAATAGATGCAGAGGACCTAGAGACTGGTACTGAAGGACAGTGGGCTGATCCATTATCAAAGACAACAATTTGACAAGTGCAGCCCAAGCCAAGAAACAAACATAAGAAAACACCCCGGACCCTTCCTAATTTTCATGAAGATAACATGAGAAAGAAAGGGAAGACATTCAGATTTGCAAGATTCTTGTTACTTTAACACTGTGTTTCTCTCAGTGTTTGGCAATTGCTTATTGTTTTAATAAAAAATGGTTTCAGACTCCATGACTTCTCAGTTCAGACTTATAAGTTTGTTTTTGGTCTCATTTGTTTTTGGTCTCATCTGTCCTATAGAGCTGACACAGCAAATGAGTTCCTGGCAATTCAAAATTGTGTACACTTATTATACTACTGCTTAAAATTTTAGAATGCAAGATATTATAACAGTGACTACTAATGCAGTCTACTTGTCAGCTATGGGAAGTCTTGTGGGAAAATAGGATGTATATCAATGGTCGGTTTCAAAATTTTTTACTACCGGTTCTGTGGGTGTGACTTGGTGGGTGTGGCAGGGGAAGGATACTGTAAAATCTCCATTCCCTCCCCAATCCAGGGGAGGTTACTGCAAAATCCCCATTTCCTCCCGGTCAACTGGGACTTGGAAGGCAGAGAATAGATGTGGGTGGGGCCAGTCAGAATTTTTACTACCGGTTCTCCGAACTACTCAAAATTTCTGCTACCGGTTCTCCAGAACTGGTCAGAACCTGCTGAAACACACGTCTGATTTATATACCTAAGTTTAGTATCCTTATTTATTTCCTTACAAATAAATTTATTACATGTAAAACTATTAAATGTAAATTTAAATTTATTACATGTAAAACCTCCTGCTTCCCACCATTCTTACTTGACCCTCTTAACACCAGTCTTTTCTTCAAGACTAGCTTTTAGTTTGAAATAAGGTTATTGATTCTGTAATATACTGATTTTCATTGGACTGACTGTTAAGACTAAATATACAGGTAATCGACTTATGACTACAATTGAGCCCAAAATTTTCATTGCTAAATGAAACAGTTGTTAAGCGAGTTTTATTTATTTATTTATTTATTTATTTATTTATTTATTTATTTATTTATTTATTCAATTTATATACCGCCCTTCTCCTAGTGGACTCAGGGCGGTGCACAGCCAAAACTAAAATACATAACAATACAAAATTTAAAATTAATTAAAATAATTATATACTTTGGCCCGAATTAAAACAGTGTGAATTAAAATCCATTAACAAATTAAAACTAAACAATTAATAACCATTAAAAACTAAAAAAGGGGGGCGGGGTTCACGCCAGCCCTGCTGGCGTTTACCCCATTTTACAACCTTTCTTGCCACAGTTGTTAAGTGAATCACTGCAGTTGTTAAATTAGTAACATGGTTGTAAAGTGAATCTGGGTTCCCCATTGACTTTGCTTGTCAGACGATCACAAAACTTGGGGATTGCACGACCCCAAGACACTACAACTGTTATAAATATAAGCCAGTTGCCAAATGTCTGAATTTTGATCACATGACAATGAGAATGCTTCAACAGTCATAAGAGTGAAATGGGTCATAAGTCACTTGTTTCAGTGCTGTTGTAACTTTGAATGGTTACTAAATTACTTATATAGAAAACACTAAAAAAAACAACACTAAAAAATATTTCTACAAAAATAAAACCATGTGAGAAACTAAACACATTTTCTACCTCTTGTCTCTTGTAAAAGCAGAACTTTTGTGGATTAAAACATCATCTGGACTTTATTAAAAACCAAGATAGAGTTTTACTGCAGTGGTGGGTTTCAAAAAATTTTACTACCGGTTCTGTGGGTATGGCTTGGTGGGCGTGGCAGGGGAAGGATACTGTAAAATCTCCATTCCCACCCCACTCCAGGGGAAGAATACTGTAAAATCTCCATTCCTTTCCCACTCCAGGACAAGGATACTGTAAAATCTCCATTTCCTCCCAATCAGCTGGGACCTGGGAGGCAGAGAATAGATGTGGGTGGCGCCAGTCAGAATTTTTACTACCGGTTTTCTGAACTACTCAAAATTTCCGCTACCGGTTCTCCAGAACTGGTCAGGACCTGCTAAAACCCACTTCTGGTTTACTGATAACCATAAGGGAAAGCAGAATACAATATAACCTGTTCCACTTGCTTGTTTCTATTTAAATAAGCTCTAAGTCAGCCAGCTCGCTTCTTGAGGTAGCCCCATTAACAAGCTAATGTTCCACTTGTTTTGTTTAGGAGAATGTTATGAATCTCTGAATCCTCTTAAGATAATAGCCAACTATGAATATGCTGAAACTGCCACCACTAAAGGGGAAAAAAACAGAATGCAAATTTTGCAAACCAATTAACCTCCTTACAATTAAAGACATCTCTATCTACTCGTGTACCCATTAGTGATATTCTAGTTAATGGTCTGTCAACATTTCTATTAGATCTTTTCTCCCCACTCCTTTATTCCTGCTCCTGTTTAAAAATCTCCACTAATCAGCCTGGAAAAAACATCCCTGTGGATTTACAAGACACCTCATACAGGCTTTCAAAGAGCTGAATGTGGAGGCACATAATTACAATTCATTGCCTACATATTTTTAAAGTAATGAATTCAGAAATTTGCTGAGCAATTTGCTGGTTGAATTTATCTCTTGCTTTTCTCCACATTAGAACAGACTGTTTAAATGTCTACCTTAAATTAAAATCATCTGTGCATTGTTTATTTATTTACTACAGTAATAAGAAAAGAGTCCATCATCACTTCCTAGCTGCAGCAAACAAACATACCGGGCTGCAACATGTGCTGTATCCAATCACCCACTGATTTTCCTGGTTGATTAGCCGTCCCTAGCAATACATTTCCATCCTCTGTACACTTATGTAAGAGTAAATCTTGTTCAGTTCACTGGATCTACTCCTGAGTAATTAAGATTGTAGCCTATGTCAACTCACCGTAGTGCACTATGTTGCTTTTTGATGGAAGATACTTTTGAAAGCTCAGTTGTATTTTCTGAAGCAAAAAAAAAAAAAATGAATAAAGAAGGAAAACACTGAACATAAATATGTCATTGAAGATGTAAATTATTATTTGGGACTAAAACACCCTGATATAAAGGACAAGATTTCAGAGCTAATAGCAGGGGCGGGCAATTTATCTTCCCAAGGGGCCAAAGGAGAAACTTAGGCTGTTGTGGAGAGCTGGTGCTGCCCCACCCTCCTCTGCCACGATCCCGCTGCCCTTCTGTCCACCATCGCCCTGCCCTCTCCATGGCTGTCACCCTGCCATTATCACTGCTTTGTCCTTCTTCCACCTCCACTACCCCACCCTTACCACTAGAACCCCATCTCTCTATTGCCCCGCTGCCCCACCCCCCACCACCATCATTCTGTACCACCCCACCACTGTCACCAACTCACCTCTCGCTGCCATCACCAGGGACCAGTCTGGGATCGCCCACAGGTCAAATGTAGTCCTTGAGCTATAAAATGCCCAGGTCTGGCTAAGAATATGAAATCCCCAAACATATGAATAATGAACCACACTCTCCATATATTTATCGTGTTCAAATTCAGCGCAAAATTACTATGCTGAGTCTGGTCCCTGATGGTGGCAGTGGTGATGGTGTTGGTGGGTGGGGCAGTGGGGCAATGGAGGAGATGGGGTTCTAGTGGTGGGGATGGGGCACTGCTGGAGGGGGGACAAAGCAACGGTAATGGCAGGGTAGCAGCAATGGTGGTGAATGGCAGGGCAGCAGGGCAATGGCAGACGGAAGTGGGATAGCAGCAGCTTTCCACAACAGCCTTTTTTTTTTCATTTGGCCCCTTGGGAAAATGAATCGCCCACCTCTGCTATTAGATCTGAAATCTTGTTACTAAACTTAAAAGCAAACTAAAATTTTGAGTAACTAAATCTTAAGCATGCAAATTTTAAAGTGCCTTTTAAAAGCAAAAGAAATGTTATCTTCATAGTTTAAAACAAAAATATGTGCTTATTGCTTGGTAATTGTTTTTTCCTTATTCATGTTATTTGCTGAGAAGCAGGAAATCTTTTGACATGCCCAAAAGAATTCATTTGGATAGTTTAAGATAATGTAAATCAAAATGTAACTGATCCAATTTGGCATGTGGCTGAGCTCCATCATGTTCACTTTCCTCTACTACCAATTTTGATATTTCTATTTTTGTACTTTTGATTTGTATTACTTATCTTAGCCTGGAGAAAATGAAGTCTCATTAGCCTAGATTATTCCATTTAAATACCAAGAATGTATTTTGATCTGTTTAACTGGATGTAAACCATCAGTCAGTTTCCTTAGATATTATCATCAGAATTGCACATGTGTGCACTTTTATAAACTCTTAAATTGTATTGTTCCTGTTCCGGGATTTCATATTATACAGCAGCACTCTTGAAGCTAAGAGATTTTAACTCAGATTTAGCACAAACCATGCAGTTGCCCAGGTCAATTGTTCACACTGGATCTATTTCTTAGGGAATATTTTTATTAAATTAAAGTCAACTTTTATTTAAGACATATTTTATTGATTGTTATCATTAGATATTAGTACTTCAGCTTGAAGCCAATTTTATGATGGGAGGGCAGGACCCATAATTCTTTTAGGACAATTGGGACTTGTAATGTTTATAATATGAATAACCACATTTATTAATTTTTTCAACACATATTCAGGTGAGGACATATTTCTTATTGGAGCCCATTATAGGCTGATTTGATGGTTTCTACAAACAATTTTGATTAGCACTGAAGAAATAACTAATGAGTTCTGAAGACTGATTTAACTTACAGGTATTTTAGGGTGACCAGTTATTCTATGTTCTCCGATCCTGACCTTTTTCTATGCCCACTTTCAGATATTTGAAGCTCTTTTATATACTCAACTTTCTAATCATTCTTCTTGCCTTCTGTTCCATTTTCTCTGAATCCTTCTAATACCCTGAAATTACACAGTACTCAAGATGGCATCAAACCAATGCAGAATAGGATGAAACTGGAACAATTTACTTCATGACATCTACAAATTCCTCTTCCACTAATACATCCTAAAACTGCATTTGCCTTTTTTGCAGGTACATCAGATGCTGTTTCTTGTTCAATCTGAACAACAACAGCTGATTCAAATATTACTATCTTTTTTATGAGTAGTATTGTCATGCTAGATATTTGCAATTCTGGACCTAAACATGGGGTTTCTAATTCTTAAGTAGGGAACTTTACATTTCTAATTTTCAAACCATTATTCTAAACTATCAAGATAAATTTACATTTTATTACTGTTTGTTAAAGAAATAGCTCATGGGTGTCAAACTTGCCATGTCACGTTGCTGTCACTTGATGTACCGCAACATTTTTTTCCCTTCACGGAACTGGGGTGGGCGTGGCCTGCACATAATGCATCCGGCCCATGGGCTGCCAGTTTGATACCCCTGAATTAGCTATTCGACCCAATCTTTACTCATCTGTAAATTTCATACAAATTCCCTTTTTCTCTTCACCAAATCCTTAATAATATGCTTACAAGGACAGAACCTAGCCTGAACCTTGTGACATCCTTCTTCATACTTTCTTTCAATTGATGAAGAATTGTTGATAAGCACTCTTTGAATAAAAACTTCAAAGCCAGTTTAATTTCATAGAATCATAAAAACTAAGGGTTGGAACAGTGCAGGATATTCATATTCAGACTGGTTTAACTAATTAAACCAACTTAGTTTTCGAGTCAGGTTTTATTTGTCATTTGATCTCAGAAGTTCCATTTCTAAAAACCATTAACAATGCTTTTTTTTTTTTTTTAGAGACAGTTAAAGGATTTGACCTTTAAGGAATCTTACATTGAACATATAGCAAAAAACAAACACTTTAAAAACATGGTTCTAGAGTACTTTAAACTAGGTATGTTTTAATTTAGGCTTTAATTTAAGGTAAAAAAAGTGAGGCTTCTGAATAGTGCCTGGAGGCCGTGTGGGTCTGGATGGGGAGAAACAGGCTTCGACTCAACCCTTCCAAGACCAAGTGACTGTGGCTGCCGGCGTCCTGGTATAGCCAGCTGACGCCATCGCTGGTTATTGGGGGCGAATCACTGGCCCCCACGGAAAGGGCCTGCAACTTGGGCGTCCTCCTGGACACACGGCTGTCTTTAGAAGGGCATATGACGGCCGTGGCCAGGGGGGCTTTTTATCAGGTTCGCCTGATACGCCAGTTGTGCCCCTTTCTGGATCGGGACTCCCTACACACAGTCACTCAAGCACTCGTCACCTCTCGTCTGGACTATTGTAACGCTCTCTACATGGGGCTCCCCTTGGGGTACACCCGGAGGTTCCAACTGGTGCAGAATGAGGCTATGCGGGGGATTATGGGAGCGACGGGGCGCTCCCATGTGACTTCTCTCCTGCGCGAGCTGCATTGGCTTCCGGTGGACTTCCGGGTGCGCTTCAAGGTGTTGTTGATCACCTTTAAAGCGCTCCATGGCTTAGGGCCGGGGTACTTATGGGACCGCCTTCTGCCACCAATAGCCTCCCACTGGCCAGTTCGCTCCCACAGAGAGGGCCTCTTCAGGGTGCCATCAGCTAGACAATGCCGGCTGGCGACCCCCAGGAGGAGAGCCTTCTCTGTGGTGGCACCTACCCTTTGGAACAATCTACCCCCAGAGATACGAGTGATCTCCAACCTCCGGACTTTTCGTCGGGCCCTAAAAACTCATCTCTTTCAGTTAGCCGGTCTCTCTTGATTTTATGATTTTATGGTTGATTTTAAATTTTGATATGGATTTTAAATTGATAAATTTTAAACTATGGGCCAAATTTAATTATTTTAAATCTATTTTTAATCGCACTTTATGTATAAATGTTTTATTTTGGCTGTTCACCGCCCTGAGTCCGAAAGGAGAAGGGCGGTATAGAAATTTGAATAATAAATAAATAAATAAATAAATAAATAAATAAATAAATAAATAAATAAATAGTGACAACAGGAGACCTATTTCTCATTTCAATTTAGTTTTCTACTGTCACAAGTGTTAGAAATACTCTTAGCAACCCTTTCCAAACAGCTGTCATTTTTTTTTAGTTCCCCATATACTCCTTTGATATCATTACCAATGAGCATAATGCCATTGTGGGCCTTGAGAGAAAAAAATATAGAGATAAAGAAGATTCTAAGAGCTATTCTGTTGTGGCAAAGCAGAAAGAAAGAAAGCTGAATCTAATTAATAATTCCATCAACATTTATTTGGTTTGCCTCTATATTCTACCTTTAAAATGAAAGCTTACAGTTAAAAATCAGCTTACCGTTAGCAGGTCATAGAACTGAACTGACAATATACTGTAGCTATGAAGCCAAGAATTAAATTGTAAGTAAGCAGCAGATTTTCCAAGGATACTTGTTTTTGATCAAGTTGCCATTAAATGTGGAAACAGAAATCAGCTATCCTTACTTTCTGTTTGCTACATAAACTTTATTATGCAGCTTAATGTAGCTATTTCATATGTCTGGTCTTATCTGTTGAATCTGAATCTTGGTCACAATGCATGGCAGATTCAAGCTCACTCCACAACTGCATTTAAAGTATCGTCAGATAAAGAAAATATGCATAAAACATGAAGACTCATTCAAGTCAGCTTTAACTTAGATTGTTATCTATCCTCATGGTTTAGTTGCTGTTTAAATTCACTGGGACTTAAATAGCTGTGTGACGCTATTGAAAACTAATGGAGTTTATTAATTGGCAATAACAGTTAAACGCATTATCTGTTCTTTATAGTTGGTTTTTTTCTTCTTTCAGAATGAGTTTTTTCCTTTAATATTCTTTTTATCATGTCAAAGATAAAAGTCTACCATATGATCAAAACTAATATACATTCAAGATGTAAGTTTAATTTCCTTGCACAGCAAGCAACTGATATAGGCCTGTATTTAAAAAGCCAACTTCCTTATCTAGCACTAAATTAGTTATTTGCTTACCTGCAGTGTTTCCTGGAAGAAATTTCAAATTTCCTGATCAGGCTGATACATTCCTGTAGAATTATAGCTCTGACCCCAGGACACTTTTCAAGTCCAAGGTACCAACTAGTTTGTTCATGGTAGTTCTGGTAAGCCACATGATAATCATGATGTTTACAACTTAGGTCATATATTGGGCTGAACAGGTGGAATTCTTAAAAGGGACTTCCCTGTGGCATTATAACAACATATAATTTAAGGTTGGGTGATTGTTTCAGTGATGGTATTAGTTTTGTGTTGCAATACAATTGTAACATTTTCCCTTTGATTTGTACAGCTATGTGTCCATATATCTCATCTATGCATGCATGTTTTCTATTATAAATTAAATTGGTGATGCCATATACAAATCTACAGATGAGACAAATAATAATATAAAGAAAGCTTCTAAATTTCATCTCATTTATATTAATGCCACAAAATATATTGCTCAAAAGTCTTCCCTGTTGCCTATTTACTGAACAAATACTTTCCCCGCCAACAAATTGCACGTAACAATTCATTGCTCAAATTAGGTATAGAACTCTCCTTTCAGTGTTGTATAATGATATTTTTTGCCAATTCTTCAATTGAAAAATCCACACTTATAAGAGATCTTGATAGACTGAGGATATAGCTAAGAAGAATATACTCCAGGGTCATGTTAATAATTAATAGCATTAGCGCTTAGACTATATACCACTTCACAGTGCTTTACAGCCCTCTCTAAGCAGTTTACAGAGTCTGTATATTGCCCCCAACAATCTGGATCCTCATTCTACTGACCTCGGAAGGATAGAAGGCTGAATCAACCTTGAGCCACTCAGAATCGAACTCCTGGAATGAGCAGTGAATTAGCCTGCAGTCCTGCATTCTAACAACTGCACCACCATGACTTAGTCAATATTATTATTATACAGCCAATTATTTATTTATTTATTTATTTATTTATTTATTTATTTATTTATTAAATTTGTATGCCGCCCTATCTCCAAGGACTCAGGGTGGTTCACAACAACAATCGACCAAGCAACTGTTAAAATCAACAAATATACACAAAAAATATGAAAAGTTTTAAAAGTTTTAAAATACACTACCCCATCAGTCCAGGCTGGGGCACATAAATAGCCAGGTTTTCAATTCACGGCGGAAAGTGCGAAGGTCAGGGGCCAACCAGAGCCCCAAGGGAAGTTGATTCCAAAGGGTGGGGGCATTCACAGAGAAAGCTCCCTGGGGGTCGCCAGCCGACATTGTCTAACTGATGGCACCCTGAGCAGGCCCTCTCTGTGAGAGTGCACCGGGCGATGGGAAGTTGACGCTGGTTGCAGGTGGTCCGACAAATAGCCTGGGCCTAAGCCATGAAGGGCTTTATAGGTTAACACCAGCACCTTGAATCTCACCCGGAGGGCAACTGGCAACCAATGCAAGCCGCGCAGGAGAGGTGTAATATGGGAGTATCGGGTCCCTCCTGCAACAACCTGCGTGGCCGCATTCTATACCAGCTGAAGAATAATATTATTCCAATAATGGAATGAAACAATAATTATATACAATTCCTGAATGAATTCTCCATCTCAAGTATTGTGACATTGCTTCCCCATGAAGGGGAGGAAGATGTTTCCAGTAGGCAATGGACAAAAAAATTCAGGAGGTAGTCCAGGAGCATATATTCCTAGCAGGATAACCTAAAAGAGGAAAGTTATTCCAGCTACCCACCTAAAGTAAACGAGCACCTATATTGGTCAGCAGAAATAGGAAAATGCAGGAACTAGATGCTTTAGTGACAATGGCAAAGGACTCTTCATTCTGCATGGAATAAAACAATGATAAGACATTCCAGCATTTTACCAAGAAAACCACATGGATCACAATGTAAAGTGATTTACAGTGGAGTATGAGATAGTGGGTCGCTGAAGACAGATGGCATTCAATATGCTTCTGAGGAAGAGCTGAGGATCTTTTAGAGTGGTGTTTATGAAATGGCTAGCCTGGAGATGCTTTTGGAATGTCTAGTTGCTAAAGCTGCCAGACAGAAAAAGAAAATTCAAAGTTGGAAAGATAGAATTACAGTAGGCACAGGGAATATAAGAAGCATGAACATTAGAAAGCCCAACAGAATGAACAATGAAATGCATTAACTACCAATTGACGTTTTAGGTATCAGCAGATTGAAATGGACTGGATCTGGACACTTTCAGTCCAGATCATTCTACTTAGGAGAAATAAAAAGATATTGCATGCTTTCAGTGTCCGGAAGGATATAACAAGAATACAATGACTAAATAATATCAATTAGCCTTTTGAATAAGTCTTTAATATGACAATTAGCCAAGTGACTGATGTAGATGAAGAGGAGATTGATGAATTTTGTGGCCAAATTCAATTTGAAATCAATAGAACATGCAAGCAATACATGCTGATTTGATTTCAAAGATGGAAACATTAAGGAGAAAAAATGTAGTTGGGTTATATGCCTTATGGAACAAAATGAAGCAGGAGTTATAAATATGACATATAAATTTTGTCAACTAATTATTCCTTAATTGATAATATAGTCTTCCAACAACTGCAAGGGTTCCTATAACCATGTACAGCACCAGAATCAGATTGACTATATAATTCATACAAGGAGGTAGAAAGCTCAGTTAGAATAGCCATCGGCTGTCTATGGAATAGATCACAAACTGCTCGTGTGCAAATTCCAAGTTAAGATAAAGTGGAATAAGTAATCCAACCAGTTTCCATCATATGACTTCAGCACATACCCATCATTTTTTAGGAGAACATCTGGAATTGCTTCAAAGTCTTGACTTGATAGAAAGAAACCAGAGGAACTGTGGAATGAACTTAAGGGAATTGTTAAAAAGAAACATGAAAGATCAAGAAACAAACAAAAGCAAACTGGTTACAGAACAGTCAGTGTAATCTTAGGAAGGAAGAATTTAACAAAGAATTTCAGAGGGTCTGTTAAAGGAAACAAAAAGCAATATTACAACAACAATTACAACATCGGTAAAGACACTGAAAATGGGAATATGGAAAAACAATGAAAATCTCCTCAAAGATATCCAACTCAGAAGGAAGTTGCAACAGTGAAGGATCTAGCATTTAAACAACACTCATCAATCCAACACTTAGTTGAAGACTCCTAAAAATACTACCAGGGCAAACCCCTCCCCCCAAAAAATACATGGATCATCAAACAAATCAATTAAGAGTTCTCACTTGAGGCACAGATGATTAAACTCAAACTATTATATTTTGGATACATTATGTAAATAATTGGCTTTGTAAAGGTTTATAATGGTAGGAAATTAGGAGTAATCAGAAGAAAGGGGACAGTCAACAGCAAGGTAAATGGACTTTATTACAATGGGGATGGTAAAGTAGTACCAAACTGAAGGTCCAGATTGGGGACAATTTGTCTTGAAGAAAATGTATCTGCCAATTCTAGGATTTATCAAATTAATGGCATATAATTAATTAATTATTAATGTTAAAATATATTACTTTACAATAAATATTTTCCAGCACAATTAAAAACAATACAAATAGTGGTAATGAAAAAATCATAAATAACATATAAACTCTAGCATTTCTTTCTTAGATTCTGCTACTGAATTACTAATGTTCTTTACTCTTTGTTTTGTTTGCATTGGATTCTGTCTGAATTAAGTGTGTAAACCACCATGAGAAGTGTATATTTTAAATTAACTGATAATGCCAGTCCAAAATATTTCACTGAATGGATCAGACACAGGATATGAAACCGGAAAAGTGACAAGCATTTTCTGCTAACATTCAGGGCTCCAGAAGGATAGTAACATTATTACTTCCTTCTTTATCTCTAGCTTCTCATTATTCATCTATCTCATGCCACTTCAGTGCCAAGATATTCTGTTTTCATTAAGCTACAAATATCTGCATGGCGTTAGAATACTGGCAGCAAAACCAAACACTTTTGGCAAGAGTTTGATCTAATTTTGAAGCAAAGAGATGTGATTAGCAGATACAAATACTTAACAAAAACACTCGAGAAAAGGTAGATTCTAAACAGTCATTATTAATTTCTAGTAATTAATTTATTATAAGAATATGATGTTTTATATTTTGATGAGAAGATATTCTATCTATACGGAGTCCAAAACAAGTATTCTCAAGCCTACAACAGTATACTAGTCACCAAAAGTTTTGAGTAGATCACCATTCCAGGACTCTCAGAAAAGGAATACTGGATGACAATGAATATGCATTACGGATAATACACAATTATTTTATTGTTTATCAATGAAGTCTTAAGAGTACTTGATCACACCTTTTCTGACCAGTTTATTCTAAATTTCACCCAGTTTTACTATATCTCTTCCAACTGTTTAGTTGTACCTGTAATATCAGTTGGCAATTCTAAACTGAAATAAAACTTTTTAAGAGTCCCACTGTGCCTTTGAAAAAAACACATGCATGAATAAATAGTAATAACAAGGCAATAAAATCCTATCATGTAGCACTATTCTGATACCTCCATTTAATTACTTACAGTAATGTAATGATTACTAATATTAGAAACCTTTATTACATAAAAATATTTCCGCTAGATTTATCAAAGCTAAGCTTTGACAATTGCTCTAAATATTGTTTCCCAATCACAGATGGTTAGAAGGAATGTCAAGATGCTAATATACTAAATGTGCACTTAATAAAATAACAAAGAAAAACCCTTGGGTGAAGCCCAAGAACAGAAGGCTGAAAAGAGGAGATGGCCAAGAAGAAAGGAATCATTCAGGCATATAGGGAGAAAATAGCTCACTCAAAGAGAAACCAAAATGACTTTTCCCCCTCAGTAGATCAATTCATGGGGGAGCTGAGCTAAAAATATTTCTTCATGAAGTCAAAATGATATGGCTTCAAAGCATCACATTCCATTCTTCTCAGAAATGATCCTAAATTATTCTAGCCACCAAAATAGATAACAGATTATTTGTATACATTACAGTATGCTCTGCATAGGAATGTTTTGGAAGATACAGAACAGTTAGACCAGAATGTGATAACCAGGATACTAACTAGAACTGTAATGTAAAAACTATTTTACCCAGACCCAACCAACTTTCCATATGTGTTGGGATTGAAAGTCCCAAAATTCCAGTTTGATGTTTGACCCAATATATCTCCTTTATCTTTATCTTTATCTTTATTTGATTTATATACCACCCTACTCCCGAAGGACTCAGGACGGTGAACAGCCAAACGATAAAATACATAAATACAAAATTTAAAAACAGAATAAAACCAAATTAAACAATTTGGCCCAGACAGATTTAAAACACCCCAATCATTTAAAAACATATTAAAATTTTCATTAAAAAAGGGGGGGGGAGATTAGGCCAGGCCCACCTGGTGGAATAAAAAGGTCTTGAGAGCGCGGCAGAAGGTGAGCCGATTCGGGATCCTCCTAATCTCCGGGGGGAGCTCATTCCAGATAGTAGGTGCCCCCACAGAGAAGCCTCTCCCCTAGGGGCCACCAGTCGACATATCTGGAGGGCTTTAGAATGTAATACCCAAAAACACAAATATTCACCATTTTTTACTACTTTGCAACAATAAAGAAACCTTGATATCATCTCTTTGCAGTAGACCAGGTCAGTAAAAAATAATAATATGACATACTAAAATGTTACTGATACATGTTATAATGTTATAAATTTATTTAGAACAGAACAGAACAGAACAGATGTCCGAGTATGATCGGACACACAAGGAATTTGTCTCCGGTGCATAAGCTCTCAGTGTACATATAAACAACAAGTAAGTTATAATAAGAAAATTTGGAAATAATGACATCATTTCTTCTTATCTCCTCATCTTTCAAAATCTTACATACACTTTCTTGTTTTTTCCAGCTGTTTTCTGAATGGTTGCCACAAGCAAGCAAGCAAAGCAGAAGTGCAGAAACGAAGACTTAAAAAGAAAAAAAAACATAGTTTTCAATTTCCTTTGAAGCAAATAAGTACATTTACAAAATTATGTCTTATTCTATGATTACAAAAATAAATAAATAAATATGTTCACTGTTTTATGTTATCCAATTTTTTGCCACATATTTTCTTCAATATCATCTCTGTTTTATTCTAGATCTTATTTTTAAGATTTAGTTTTCCATTGAAGGTGACATTAAAAATATATCTGAAATGTCTGTGGTAGTTTCCATCTCTGTTTCCAGTTTCCTGATGAAAGAGATGATGCATTTCCCTTATATCTGATAGAGTTCACGTATAAAAATGCAAAATACTGCCAAACAAGAAAGAAAAAGAAAAACATTAAAATGAAGGAGTAGAACTGTGATTGGCAACATGACACTCACATACCATAATATCATATACTGTAAACTGCATTAAATCCAGATTTTGTCCAGATACGTGTCTGTTGGTGTGTCTGTGTGTGTATCCATGCACACACATATACTGTACATATACCCAAATAGGCATTTCATTAGTTTAACATATATGCTGAAACCTCAGGGTACAATATGAAAATCAAATGTGATTGCTAATGAGAAATCTCAAGAGATTTTCCAATTTGTTCAATAGTGTAGGAAATCTATGCTATCATGAAAAATCATATGATACCTGCCAAGTCTAACAATTCATGTTTAGCTAAATCTCTTCCGGAAATACATCATGCAAAAACTGTTTGTGCCAGTTTTGGGGAAGTGTAATGAGTGCTATTGCTTGTTGTTCAATCAGTCACTTGTTTCTAATTCTTTGTGAATAGAACATCATTTGCTCGGTTTATTTGTCAGTAGCTGCTTCTTCAGTACTTATAAACTCATGTTTGTGTCATTAGTATCAAGCCCTCTTCTATTGGCATTTTATAATACTTTCTTAAAATAGAAAGTGTCAGGATTCATCCCCCAAATGTCTTCCTTTTGTATTATATATGTAAAGTATTAGCTTCATTATTAATGATCTGCTTTTATTTTATCTGGTATTGAATTATACTTTCAACAATTTCCTCCAGCACCACAATTCAAAAGCATCAACTTTTCTTCAATCAGTCTTTCTGATGGTCCAGTTTTCAAAGCCATGTTACAATGGGTAATATCACAGCGTTAACATACCTTTGTTGCAATTTCTGCACCATAATATTGTGATTGCTCATTATATTTTTGCCAGGATATACCATTACTTCATGGCTATGGTCACAAGCTGTGTGATTTTTTTTCATCTTGTTAGTGCTTTAAGATTCTCTCCATCTAGAAGTAACCATTAAATATTAGGTTTTAACATCTTCCCTATACCTGCCTCAGCTCTGTGACCAAAGAAAAAGGAATTGTGTTGATTACAAATAATTGTTTGAAATCAGGTGAGTCTTTTATGATCATATACACTGACTATAGATTATTTATTTATTTATTTATTTATTTATTTATTTATTTATTTATTTATTTATTTATTTATTGGTTCGATTTATATGCTGCCCTTTTCCGGAGACTCAGGGCAGCTTACAATGCATTAAGCAATAGCCTTCATACTTTTGTATATACCTGCTTAGTAGGGCTTTCGCCCCCGCCTAAGCGGTGTTCTTTTTTATACAAAGTCAGCTTATTGTCCCCACAAACCGGGTCCTCATTTTACCTACCTCGAAAGGATGGAAGGCTGAGTCAACCTTGATCCTGGTGAGATTTGAACTTGCAGTAATTGCAGGCAGCTGGTGTTACTTAACAGTGCTTTAGTCTGCTGCACCACAAAGACTCATATTCTCCCTCCCTCTTAATGCTTTGTGAGAATTAATTGCAAATATCCTTTTATTCATCTTTGGCAGACTCCTAGATAAGGACTAACATGTAGTAACTGAGATTGCAACCATGGTAGGGCCTACGGGCCAAGTGGAGGCTACAGTTCAGCACCAGTATGGCTATCTACCAAAAGGGGACTATATTCATAATTTCCTTAGATTAAAATAATTTGTTAAATATGCTAATTCTACATTATCTAGAATGATTACATTTCAGGCATTGGTTTTACTTGTATGCAGTTATGTATGTATCTACATACATAGGCATGCAAGACAAATGTAATGTGATTCCAATAAAAATGAACTTATCTGCAGTTTCAATAGGATTTGAACTATGACTTTTAATCAATTGAATGGTCCTAGGAGTTGGGGGAGCAGAAAAGGCCAAATTAAATACTGCTTGAATTAAGTTACAGAATTGTTATGAATTCAGAATTATTGGACAAGACAAGCACTGTCTATAGAAACACTCACTGAAAATTCCAAGTTACTCATTAATCTAATGGTGATTTTTATTTTCTAAAACCTTACAGTATTTGAGCAACCAGAAATATGGCTAACAGCCATGCTAAGATGCACATTTTAAACAGGGAAGTTCAAATTACATTTCCTTGTCTTAATGGCAACTGACACCACAGAGTACTTAAAGAGCCCTGGACTTTCTAGCAACAGTCAGCAAGATTCAGCAACCTCTTGGCAGTAATCCAACTTGTAAGAACCATAGAGAAAGAAAGATTGAAAGAGAGAACAGCATAAAATTTGTATTCATCTACAAATGACAGTCACGAGGAGGAGAGAATAGAGCTTGGACAAAACTAATAGCTATGTTTTATAATAAGTTTTAACAATGCTGAAAAATGCTCCTATCTTTTGACAGTTTGCTGCATACCTTGCAATGTAATTTAATTTTATTTCCTTCAGTTTCCATACTTGGTTACCCCCAATTGATGGTACTACCAAGTCATATTAACTTAGCTGTTATTTTATCTGGTGATGTCATCACCATTGTTATTTGACCCATAACAGAATGAAGTCACCCACAGGACTTACACAGGATGAGAAGAAAGAAAAATGTGCATCTCACTCTCAACTGAAATCTGTGCATGCCTGCCTCTATATGGCAAATTATTGTAACGCAGACGACAGCTTTCAGTCAAGAAACATCATTGAGCCAGGATGAGCACTGAATCCTTTCCAGACCTGGCCATTTTATGGCCTGTGGGCCACATCTAGCCCATACGCAAGGCCGGTCTGGCCTGTGGCATCGGGGGGGTAGAGAGACAGGGAAGTATTAGTCTAGATGCAGAGGGCGAGATGATGGCAGCCCTCCACAAATGTCCCAGTTTCTCATATGGCCCATTGGGGAAATTAATTGCCCACCCAGTCTGGAAACTGGAATATTTTGGAATATGAAAGGATGGATAAAAGGAGACCATTAAAGTGAATGGCTTATCTATATGAAGTATAAAATATAGATATTTTGCAAATATAGCAATAGCAATAACAATAGTATTTAGACTTACTGTATATACCATGTCATAGTGCTTTATAGCACTCTGTGGGTGGTTTACAATGTTAGCATATTGCTCCCAGCAATCTGGGTTCTTATTTTACTGACTTCAGAAAGATAGAACCTGAGTCAATCTTGAGCTGGTCAGGATCTAATCATTCTAACCAGAATGCAAATTTGGTGTAATGACTATGATTTGATCCATTCAGAATGGAATAAGTCAATCTACACACTATTTGCACAAGGTGTAAGACTACCAAAACTCACCCATTCAATGAAAACCTCGTGGACAACAAAGTTTTAAATCAGTTTTTAAGTGCTAATAATGTAAATTCTTAAAGAGATCATTACTATTCAACCTCACCAAACATTTACGTCAGGGATGTCAAACTGGATTTCTTCAAGGGCCGTATCAGCATTGTAGTTCTCTGCGAGCCAGCCAGGGGGGGACGGGGACATTTTTGCAACTGGTTTTCGGCCTGGACAGGCTCCTGCAGCACCTTGCGGGCCAAAAAAGGGCATGGGAGCGCAGGCTGCCCTCTGCACCCTGTTTTGGCCAGCAAAGTGCTTCAGGAGAGAGTACAGGCTGTAAATGGGCCACGCGGGAGCCACATGTAGCCACCCGGTAACCCATTTTGGATGCCAGAGGAACCGTGGGCCAGTCCTTTGCTATTTCCAGGCCAGCTCCACAGGCCAGATTTAAGCACCCTGCGGGCCAGATCTGGCCCACGGGCCTTGATTTTGACACCACTGATTTACATCTTCCCAATAATTATAGAAACTTGTGGATATAGGTATCTGCTAAAGTCTGCCTAAAATTTGACTTTGAACAAAGGTAATTATTAACTTTTCTGAAACCTTGTATTTAGCAACAAAAATAAGGACTGAATATTTGAATGAGAAGGTGTATAATATGGTTGCTGGCAAACGGAGTAGGGTTTTTTTTCCCCTCCATTCAGTTGTGTCTGAGAGCCTACCTGGACAGGTCCTTGCAGTTTTCTTGGCATGGTTTTCAGAAATTTGCCATTGTCTCCTTCCTAGGTTTGTTTTATGTTGGTTTTATGCCTAAGGTTCCAGAACTCATGGCTCTTGATGCCTGATGCCATAACCACTGCACCAAACAGTCTCTCAAGAGTGGATTATTGTTTTCCTAATGCTCCATTAATTCATGATTGATACTGACTACTAACAACCAATGCTTATTTTGTAAACTGTAAACACTCATAGCATTCTTGCTGTTCAAAACCATATTTTCTTTTCAGGGTGGTATATGCCCTTCTGAATTTCAGTTCTCTTCTTATCTTTTTGGAATTGCCTATCAATATAAACTGTAGACTTGTCAGATTTAAAATCTTATCTCCATCTTTTTGTCCAACTGATGCATTTTCCCAAGAAGCTTAAAAAGCCACCATTATAAGAAAGATTTGCTTTGTAAAAAAACTATTTTATTGAAACCCCCTACCTTCCCAATGGTGTTAACATTCCCAGTTGTCCCTCATCTCATCTTACCTCAAACAAGCAGCTGTGATTAATTTATTTTTTGTTCCATATCTTGGGCTCACAGGCTGTTGTTCTAAGGCTGAGTAGCTGTTGCTAGTAGAAACATTAACAATAATACTCATAATGCTTCAATATACATTTATACAATTGTAATCATTTATCTGCTTTAACTATATTCTGTTCTAGTGAATCAGTTTGTTAGAACCTATTCTTTGTTTTCCAAAATACCATTTTAAATGAAATAATAAAATAAAAGATTCCCATAGTCATTCAGGAGACTTGCAGTAAATTTAACTGAACTGTTGGAATATCTTAGAATATTGATTCATGCTCTTTTACAAACTTTCCTATCAATTCCATGAAACTCTCTTAACCTTAAAGTTAAGGGGTGTACGTGAAAAATTGTACTGAAGAGAAAATAACCAAGAGATAGACATTAAGCATGCAGATATAGGAAATAATCAGGCTGAGCCTGAAGGGGGAGTCAAATGTATCATCAATCTTGAGTCCCTTTGCACCCAAAATGTTCCATTGATTAATTGTTCTCACTGTTTCTCCTTAGTTCCAGGTTGCTTCTTTCCTTGATTAGTTTCCATATATTGTTTCTTGTCTTGTCTTCTGGTGCTTTGGAAAAGATATTGTCCCCCTCTTTTTTGTGGCTGTCCCCACAAATATTGAAACTCATATCATGACACTCCTAATCCTTCTTCTAGACAAACCCAATCCCTGCAACTGTTCTTCATATGTTTCAAGCCCCTTAATCATCTTGGTTGCAACTTTCTGCCCTTTTTCCAAAAATTCAAAAGATGTTGGACTTGCATTATGACATTCCATCTACTATCTTGCCAATTTTTATATTATTGGGTGCAGAGAAGTCAAAAACTTTATTACAGCCATTGTAAAGCTTTTGGCTGAAAATACTACAGTCCAAGCATTATAAGCAGAAAACTTCCAACTATAAATCCAACAAGGCAAGATAAGGTAATTAACCTGGCAGGGCAAGCAAGATAAGGAGTTCCAGAAGTGAAGTAGCACAGCAGTAAATCAAACCAGTTGGGAGGATGCCAGGAACTCAGATAAAACAGTTAACACGAGATGAACTCAGCATTTGTTCCTGACATCCACCCCTCCCATTTGCCTCTCCTTTAAATTCCATCCCCAGGTGTGTCTTGTGAAGGGAATCAGGGGCCTTTCCTCCCCTGTAAGCCGCACAACCCACGTTGTTCTCTTCTCTCTTCTCTAACGTTGCATGTCCTAGGATGAGGAGGGGATGGGCCTTGGTCTTCATCAGAATCCCCTCTCCCTTGTTCTACCTCTCCCCTGTTCTGCCCAGCCTGACTTTGCCCTTCCCCAGTTTCCTCCACAGCTAACAGAGCCAATCTCTCTGTCAGCTGTTCATCTTCCATCTTGGAGTCAGACTCCAATGGGGGCATGATAGCAGACTATGGCAGCAAGGTGACTGAGGGTTCCACATGGATATTCAAAGATTTGCTTTCATAACAAAATAGTTTCTATAAGTATAATTTTTTTGTTAGGTAAAACAATATGAGTGCTTAAAAGCTTAATTTTTTGTCAGCAATGATTATAAATAACATGTCGTTAACCTGCAAGTTTTTAAATATTAAGGCTTTGTATCAGATAATTACTAAGGAAACCTTAATTATCCTTGAATATTTTGTTCCAATTTATGTTTGTGCCAGTAGCCAAGTGACAGGACATTTATAATTAATAGTATTTATTGCAAATAATACAATACTTTCAGCTTCTGAATTACTCTGATATGAAAGAAGAATATTCATTGTAGATAATATATGCACACATATATTAGTTTTATGTGTGCGTATTTATTAACTACAAGTATTTCAGAAGTTAATATTGGCATAGAAATAATTTAGCTTAAATTGAGTATTCATAGTAGGTATTATTTTAAAAAGGTTCTTTAAATTCTGAGCAGTGAGAGTGCACTCAAACTACATTGAAATGAATAAAAAGTTGCTACTGATTGCAATACACTTTTTCCCTTTGATGCTATATGATATTGTACAAAGTGCATAAACTGATGCTCCAAAAAGTTCACATCTAGTTTGCAATGTTTAATGTGTCAGAAATCAGAAATTATTTTAAACAATGATAATACAATCATATTAACTATACTATATGTAATTAAAATAAAATGTAAATTCGCCTGATCCACCAGTTGCGTCCCTTTCTGGATCAGGACTCCTTACACACAGTCACTCATGCCCTGGTCACCTCCTGCCTGGACTATTGTAATGCTCTCTACATGGGGCTCCCCTTGAGGAGCACCCAGAGGCTCCAACTGGCACAGAGTGTGGCCGTGCGCTCTCATAGAGAGGGGCTCCTCCGGGTGCCATTGGCCAAACAGTGTTGACTGGTGGCCCCTAGGGGGAGGGCCTTCTCTGTGGGGGCACCTACTATCTGGAACGAGCTCCCCACCGAGATACGGAGGATCCCGGACCTACGCACCTTCCGCCGTGCCCTCAAGACCTTTTTATTCCATCAAGCTGGCCTGGCCTAATCTTCATTTTCTCCCCTTTTCCTTTTAAAATGTAAATTTTAATTTGTTTTTAAATTATTGGGGTGTTTTAATTCTGTCTGGGGCCAAACTGTTTAATTCGGTTTTATTCAGCTTTTAAATTTTGTATATATGTATTTTACTTTGTGGCTGTTCACCGCCCTGAGTCTTTCGGGAGTAGGGCGGTATATAAATCCAATAAACTAAACTAAACTAAACTAAATGAAAAATTAAATTCAGTTTTATTCATTGTACCACTCACCTTACAGTATGGAATATAGCTACAACATGTTACTCAAAGACCAAGCATAGCCTCAAAGTTATGTGCTGCTGGATAAAACACTACTTCATATTGCTTTACTGTGGATTGCTATAGAACAACAGTCTCCAACTTTTTTGGCAAAGGGACCAGTGTCTTGGAAAACAATTTTTCCATGAGCCTCCAGCTGTGTGCCCAGTTCCTATCAGGGGCCTGGGGATGCCTGTTATAGAGCACTAACATTTCATGGGTAACTGAGCAGGGGAGGAAAGAGGGAAATATTTTCAATCAACTTGATTATGGTTTCATTTATACCTGGAGAACATGATTCAGTTTCTCAAAAGCAGAACATTATTTTTCCCTACTAAATTTAGTTGATGTGTGTTCTTTACAGCCCTGCTGTGACTATGATTAAGTTAAGCTAAAATTAGAAATGTGCAAATCAGCCTAAATCAAAATCTCTTTGATTTCTTTCTTTTTCTCCCCCACCTTACTTTAGATTAGTTTGGATTAGCTTTTATCTACTTTTTTAAAGTTTCAGAACAAATCATATTTAAAGAAGATAATTGTTTTTTTAATCCTAAAAGTATTATTCTAATGTCTTTTTGACTACTAGAAGGATAGTTGATAATAGCAATTTTACCTCAAATTACTGAGAAGGTGCTAAACTGGGAAGGACTCTTCTAGGAAAAACAAATCAACAAAGAATGATATATACAATGCTTTAAGAAATGTAAATATGTTTATCTCAGGGGTGCAATGTAAAATTTGTTACTACCGGTTCTGTGGGCATGGCTTGGTGGTGGTGGTGGTGGGGTAATGTGACTTGGTGGGTGTGGCCAACTTTTTTTTTTATTTTAACTTTTCAAAGCATTTTTTCTGCAAATGCAAAAAAATGCTTTGAAAAGCCTCTGCCGATCAGGAACACAGCTGGGATCGTCAGAGCCTTTTCAAAGCATTTTTAAACCATCTCTTCCGCTGAAGAGGTTGCAGAAAAAAATGCTTTAATAGTCTCTCTGATGATCCCAGCTGAGTAGCCTGATTGTTTTTAAAAATGCTTTGAAAAGTCTCTCTGACGATCAGGCAACTCAGCTGGGATCGTCAAAGAGACTTTAAAAGCATTTTTTTCTGCCACCTCTTCCGGGGAAGAGGTGGTTAAAAAAATGCTTTGAAAAGCCTCTGAGATCCCAGCTGAGTCGCGCAATCATCAGAGGCTTTTTTTTTACTTTTAGAAGCATTTTTTTGGCGGAAGAAGTTGTAGAAAAAATACTTTTAAAAGTTAAAAAAAAAGCCTCTGATGATCGTGCAGCTCAGCTGGGCATGGGGGGAGAGGGCGCAGGGATTTTTGCTACCGGTTCTCCGAACCACCCACCGCCATCGCTACCAGCTCGGGCGATCCAGTCCAAACCGGACCATTTTACCCCTGGTTTATCTCTTATTTCCCATCCTTAGTTGCATATAGTGTAATCTTATAAACTTTCATCACATGAAATGTAATGTAAAACTGTTGCTAGTGGAAATAGATCATCAGCCTAAAATTGCTAGTGCTAAAATACTTAAAGGTTGGGAGAGAGAGGAAAATGTGCATTCTCTGAGATAACTTGTCAGATTGCCCAGTTTGGTGACTTCCAATTCAAGTAGTACAAAACATCCCAGAGTCTTTGTTAAAGTATTTGTTAAATGACATTGCCTCAACTACGGTACTTGTTTAAAAATGTTTATCTGATAGCTGCATTATTTTCTATCAAAACATCTATCATAGCTTTCAATTTTCATATTGAAATAAACAAAGGTAATTTTGTAAAGGCTTACATGCATTTTAATATCAAAACCCAATGATCCATGCAATCAAATAAGTAATAATTTGCTTCTGCCAAAATCTCTTTATTTCTAGTTCATTCGAGTCTTAGTTATGGCTATTTCTCCATTGTGTCTATTTATATTTATATTAAGCCAAATTGCTTTTCTTCATCATCTAAGTGCTAATCATAGTGCAACTAAAGAACCAGAGAAGAAAGGGGTAAAACTAAAAAAGCATTTCCATATGTATTGTCTTGTATAAATCATATGTAAACAAAATAAAAAAGAATTTCAAAATTCATTTCAATAGAATTTCCCTAACATGTTTACTTACAGAATTAAAAGTCTGTAGAGATTCTCAGTCATCCAGATCATGGTTGTCCCAGAGGTGCTTTTTCAGAAGGCAACTGGACTTTCTTGTTTTTTCTTTTCTTTAAAGATGTTTCTCTTCTCATCCATGAAACTTCTTCAGCTCTGACAGAATCCTTCCATTCCCCACTACCCTTCCATTCCTTCCATTCTCACTTGTTTATCAAAAACACTGTAAGTACTGGGAATGTTAAAGAAGTAGAACTTTCTAAAGACCTTTTAGAGTTCCCTTAGGATTTTAGCTGGAAAGTCTGCATTTTGTTCCTCTTATCACTTCTAGACTCTAATTTAGATTGACGTCAGGAGAGTACCAATGATCTCATAATTTCACCAAAGTTTCATGTATGTTGCTGAAATGGCTACAGTTTGAAAAATGCCTAGAGACTACCATTACATATAACATAGTAAACAAGCAATCAATTCAGATTTAATTATTTCATTTCGGGGTCACCTGCATGCTATAATAAATGAAAAGTTAAAGGGAAAAAAAATTTTCAGGAAAAGAAATTATAAGTATTCCAAAGATACGTTTGATTTCATTTGGGTCAGGGTTCAAAGCTTCAAAAGGAAAGATTGACTATGATCATGCTGACATCCAAAGCAAAATTCTGCAGAGGTTCTTTGCATCTCTCCAAAAGCAATAAGCAGTAAAAAAAATTCCAGCATTTCCTTCTCAAAACCATTTTTTTTCTGGAGTTCAAAATCTTTGATGTGCACTTGAAATGCACACATAAGAAAGTACTATTTCATTAATTCCAAGAAGTGATAAAAATATGATTATCTGGAACTGATAATACACAATTGGTATAAGTTTTTCTTAAATTTTCTGATCACCTGTAATTGAAGGAAGAAGAGCTAAAATCTTCCTAGATGCTCTATAATTATTTAGAACTGTTTAAAATCTAACTGGTAAAATGGACTTTACAGGTAGCTCTCAGATTGGACTCCAAGACCCATTGTTCATCTTCCATAAGTAAAGAATTTCTATTGCTATGGAAAATAAAAAAAAATGGCATATAAAGTTTGCTGTAAAACTGTGCTGTGGTTACAGGTAATTTACAATTTCTTCTCTCGCCTTAATCTGTTTAGTATGCACATTATCTTTCCATCACTATATTTGAATAAGATTTCCATTGTGTAACCAGAACTTACAAATGATATTAAAATATATTACTACAATTTGAATAGTTTAATTTTTATCTGTGATTGCCTGATGCTTCATAATTCCTGTATCGGTTTAGACCAGTGGTGAAATCCTCCGTGGTTTGCCACCGGTTTGCTGCCCATGCATGGAGGGTGTGTGCCAAATGCATGCTGCACACGTATGCACGCATGCACAATGCACACCAAATGCATGGAAAAAGGAGGCTTAAGAAGGTAAGTAAAACAGCGAGGGGGCAACAGCTGTGCCGCACGATTTAGATTCGCTAGAAAGCAGGATTTTTTTGCTTTCTAGCGAATATAAATCGCGTGGCACAGTTGATCGTTGGAAATAGCAGTTCAGACAAACCGGTAGCTTTTGTTACTAACGGTTCACATGAACTGTTCCGAACCGGTAGCATTTAACCCTGGTTTAGGCAGTGGTAAAGATATACATTTATTTTCAAAGAAACAGTCATAGAATACAGCATCCTAAATTTATTCAGATTTCACACTAGCCTTGTGAACATTATTGTCTTCTGTTGGAAGCCAAATCTTAATTGCATAACTTAGGTGATTAATGAAGGAATGAAAACAGTCTTGTTTTAGCTTGCTACCTAAATCAAATAATTTGTTCTACAAGTATTTGTTCTTCTGTCCACTTAAATTATTTCTAAGGGAAAAACATGTTGCCAAAATGCATAGAATGACTATGGATGTATGATACATGTAACTTTGCCATATAGCATGCATATTTTTGCAGCTTACAAAAATGAAATACAATAAAATCACAGACAAGTAGTCCTTCATTAACAACCATTTAAAATTCTTCTGGACTTACGATCCATTTTCAAAGTTCTGATGTTCTGCACCCCTGAGGTCACTTGATCACATTTTTGACAGTTGGCAATTGGCTGACATTGACACCTATTTGCAATGTCCCACAGTCATGTGAAACAGATTTTTGGTACTTTTCATCCATTGGTGAAAATGGTTCGCTTAACAACTTCCCTGTTCACTTAACAATTATTCTGTTCACTTAATGAATGCTGCAAAACAGATTTCAAAATTGGAGGTGGTAACCCACTTAATGACCATCACAACTTATTACTGTAATTCTGGGCTCAGTTGCAGTTGTAAGTCAAGGACTTCCTGTACCCAAAATGTATATGGAAAAAAGAAAGTGAAATCCAGCACCTGTACTGAATATATCCTGATCTTTCTGTTCTGAGTTGCATAAAGATTATATAAAGATTGGACATTAGGAATTCATCCCACTGTATAAATAAATACTGTAAGTGATGTTTTAACATACATATCATTGTTCTATTGCATGCTGTAAAACATGACTGGTTGGCTTCCTTGATATGTATACGTTTTAATTTTTAAAAATTATAATTTAATTTAAATTATAACATATTGAAATTATAATTTATATTTTAAATAGAAATTTAAATTTTTAAAAAATATGGAAAATGAAGTTCCTTATTGCAACTACTTCCAGTTATAGGTGATTCCATTGTATATAAACCTTTGCTGCAAAGTCACATATATGATATTGTTATCTAATTTGGGTATTGAAATGTCGGCAAGAAAACACCAAGCTCAGAGAGCAACAAGAATCCTTCTCTTTCCCCCCCCCTCTCCCACACACACACACACACACACACACACACAGAGTTTTTTGCTGTAGTATATGCATACATGAGCATTTTCTGTACATAAAATAAAATGGGGACAAGAATGAATAAATGTTCGAGTTAAAATAAATGTTCTTCTCATAAATTGGATTATATTTCTTTCAGTGATAATTGAAATATCTGATACCATTGTGTAAATGGCTGGCCTGGGTAATTTTTACACCTCTCAAGTGGGCCTTGAAAGTGTGAGAACCTTTTCCTTAAGATATCTGCCTTGTGATTAATAGAAGTGTTGTGCCATGCCACACAAGAGGCTAATAAGAATCTTTGCTGGTCCAAGGGACTCCATTTTCTGCTTATAGATTTTGCCCACAATATTTCAATTTCAAAGAGAACATTAATGTGAACAGTAGAAAATGTGCTCTCCAAATATAAATCTCTAAATGGGAGAGGTGAACCATGGTGAAGATAGGAAAAGCATATGCAGTTTCCTTCATCCAGTCACTTGTGTGCTATGAGAGTTAGAGTTGATCTCTTCTCTTTGACTTCCTAAGAATATAACTGAGCTTCACTTTGATTGGGCTGTCAACTTCTTCTAGTTTCGGAGCAAATACTTTGTTCTAACGATTCTTGAAGCACAAATTAGACCATCTGACTTACTTCAGTTCCTCTAATCAAAATCTCAGTGGCATTCTTGCTCACAATATTACTGTGGACCACTGTTTGTTTTATTTTCTGAATCCACCTGTTTTTCTTGAGCCGATACTGCAGTATTGGAAGTAGCCGTAGCTGCTTCTTTATTATGGTCTAACCTAGCCTCAACTTCTTCGTTTATCAGAACCGATGAACTTGCAGTTTGAGACTATTTAGCTGCAGGCAGTCATTTGAACTGACTGATGCTTTTATATATACTCTATATGCTATTTGGTCTATGGAGAAGAATGTGAACAGGTGGTAAACCTCCCAAGAGCCCCTAAAGAACAATTTTCGTCTGACAGCTCCCAAGCAATTGACATTGGAAATGACATTGGAAATGACATTGTGTTTTAAAACTTTTATATCCCAAAGGAGTTTTTCTGTGTCATTGCTAGACCACTTCCCAGGATGTTTAGTGAAAAAAATGCATGAAATCTAGGTAAGTTTCCTAAGCAATTTCTTTGTCACTTTTATTTGGTATTGAAAGAGAATATGCTTTGAAATGATTTTTTTTTTTTTTTGAAATGCAAAACAACTACTATTTCTTCAAAAAACACCTCAGGGGCTTGGAATGAAAGGATTAATATCACAAATTCTAAGTGCTAAACTATAATGCAAGCCTACATACTGAAGCTTTGAAAATATAACACAAGCTCCTTCATGACTAGATCATCAGCTTGGAAACTAGGCCCACTTGCTAAGGGCACACTTAAAAGGTAGCTCATTCTGGGCTTGATTCTATTTTGTTTCTCTTTTTTACCATAAAATCAAATATTATAATGTTTCTAATTTTTATTACAATAGATCAGCATTGTCAGAAATGTCACCAATGATTACATTTCAACGAATTTGAGCAAAACCAGGCAAAGAGTTGATAATATAACATTCTTTTATAATCTGCAATATTATAGTGTTCTCATCTTCATTTTTTCAACTGAATAATAAACAACACTAAAGAAAGCTAATCCATTATAATATGAAGCCAGGCAGTAGGTGGCATTCTCTAGAATGACCCAATATCCAATTTTGCAAAATCTTGTATTTAAATACCAGTAGCTGTCAGAAAACCATCTTCAGTTTGAAGAATTGCTAGGTGTTAATATAAAAATGAGAAGGAAGAACAGGGGTCTCAAAATGCCAATTACAGTTAGAACATGGAGAGCAGATTGCATAATCATAATAGTCTTGGTTAAAATAAAATAAATTGCATTTATTCATTTATAGCAGGGTTTCCCAAACTTTGAGGTATACCTCTTTTAGGGAGATGCACACAGAATCCAGAGGAGATGTTAAGAAACTTTTAGCTACTATTACTATTACTATTACTATTAATACACCTTTCCCGAAGTTTAATTGTGTGGTATACATTGTTCATTTTAGTGTTTGAATTTTTAAGGGAGGTGTGTACATTACACTAAATGAAAATGTGATGGCATTCTAGGAACCCTTGGTTTATATTTGCATAGTACAATTTCTATGCTGCTTTAGTCAAGCAAATACAATTTGCTTACCAAACCCAAATGATAAGTAAAAATAACTAAAAATTTTACAAGCTCTTCCCAAACCCATAAAAAATAAAATATTACTACCATAATATACCCATATTGTCCACCACACCTTATGGAACAATGTACTGGTCAGATTTTGAGATATAGTTGAATAGAGACCAAGGTTTTCTTGGTTACCAGGTTCTACCTGCTCCAGGAGTCACTCTAGATTGCAGACCTGCTCTTAAACTAGACCATGGTCAAATGCAGAATTAACTGGGTGCCATCCTGGATTTAGTAAGCTTCTGGATCAATAGTTACTGTCTTGCCTGGGTTAAGCTTCAGCCTCTTTTTTAACCCTATCTAATTCCTCACAGCATCCAGATACTGGCATGATTTACACTATAATCTCCTGTTTGGTCCATGATGGATATATGAAATTTTGTACTACCGATAATACTGTACTGTAACATCTTCATGAAGTTATTAAATAAAATAGGAGCGATAGTCAAGCCTGGAGCACCTCACATTGGAATGTATGAGTGCCCAACTCCTCTTTCCTTAAACACATTGTCTAGAACCAAATGCATAGGAAAAGAATGGAACACAAAACCCGTCCAGGCAGGAGGATTCCACAATCAATCATGTAAAAGGACATGTATTATTTTTAAGTTAAAGCAAATACAGAGGGGCATTTATACTTACATTTATTCCTAAATATCTTTATTTGCAAATTTGTGAACTTGTGTATGATTAATACATTATTTTCATTGGTGACTTTTTTTTTTATTTACTCCAGTTTGGACTTTATAGAGCCATCTATAGCATAATCAGTTGAAAAAGCAATCTAGATAACTGGAGTTGAATGAGCTGCATTTTAATAGAATTTCTACATTCTGTTATTTCCAGTGCTTGCTCTGAATTTTTTTCCTAATAACTGGAGCAGAAGAAATTGTACTTTACCATAACGCATCCAAGGGAATACTTTTAAGATACCTTATGTGTTCAACAAAATAAGGATGAGGAGAAATATAAACCATACTTGTTTCCAGGATGAAAAGCTTGAAATATTACATTGAAATAATTGATATAAATTTTAACTCTTGACCAGTTTAATATTTAAAGCATGTGTAGATTTATTTGACTTAAGGAAACCACATGCTTTGTCTGCCTCATGTATTTTTTAAAAATCCCAACTAGCGTGTACACAAAATCTGTTTCCATGCAGCTGTGAATGAAATGTCAGAGCTTATCATAAAATACATGACTTACAATGTAAACAATGAGGGGTCTCTGCCATCGTCCTCTCTGAAATTAGCTAGTGAGGCAAGCTTTTTAACTAATTGATAAACATTGTTTTGCTTCCCAACCTGAAGGTAAAAACATAGATGTCACTGTATGTCCAGATCCCTGTTCTGCTCCATTCTGTCCTTCAGACATTTAACACAGAGATGCACGCAAGGGATATTTCTCTTACATGTACAAATATGTCAGCTAATAAGAAGAGTGGAGGAGAGGAGAGGAGAGGAGAGGAGAGGAGAGGAGAGGAGAGGAGAGGAGAGGAGAGGAGAGGAGATTTAATGGTAAAAGCAACAGCAAAACTATAAATAATTTTTCTAGAACTATGCCAGATTAAATAGAAACTACTGTAAATAGGAAGGTCCAGATTCAATCTGCTGTCAATGTTCAAGCATAGAAAATGGGAAAAACAAATATTAGGATCAAGAATCCTTTCTTTTAATAATTTGTAGGACAAGGAACGATCTAGTTAAGCAAAAAAAAAAGAGGTTATGTACTGCTGACGTTCTTAGCCTAATTTCAAATCCCCTATATAAAGAGGTTAGTTAATATTGCTGGTAAGAGATTCACATCCCTTTAAGTTTAGTTATAAAGACATAAAGGATGTCTAAAAAAGAAAAAAATTATTTCCCCTTAGTTTTGGTTGTGATGCAGTATTGTGATATGTATTTGTTGCTTGCTTTGACAAGATTTTAAAAAATGTAACTCCCATTGCTCATATCATCTGCAATTTTTTAAAGGACAAAGGGAGACTTTTACCAAATGGCCTCAGCCATTTCCAAATCTGTTTGGGTTATCTGGAACTATATGGTATTTGGATTTTTGAAGTACAGATATCTGAATTTTGCTGGCATTCAGTAGAAATAAGAAGGTGAGATCATCCCAATTCAATAATTTAGTACTATAGGATGTATTATTCCAAATGGGTTGCAAAGCAAGGCATGAATATATTACTGAGTAGTTTTGGTCTGTCTGTCTGTATATTATTGAAAGCAGTTTAAGAGGATAAAAGATTATTCAGTGGAAGAAATTTATTCCAATTCTCACAATTTTCAGGTGAATAAAAAAAACCTGTATATATTTAGATTGTGGATTAATTATTTATGTTGCCATTCTGCAGCTATTCTCTAGTTTTATTAAGAGATTTAGACAGATTTAAGATTTAGGTAGACTACAAAATGTTCTGAAAATGATTAGGATATTGATCAGAAACAGATGAATAAATGTTGTCTAATAGGCATAAGACATTACGACAATGAGAGGAAATAGATTTGGAATGGAAATACTAGGAGGAAATTTGTTGCAGCAGAGTAGGTGAAAATGAGAGAAAGAGGAACATAAAATTTGGTAATTTTCTCAGTATGACCACAGTGCAATAGAGAGAAATATAGAAGATACCCAGTCATGGTTGGCTTATTGTTACCTGAAATCAGGATATAGGAAGCTTTTGGCTATCTGACATTCTTTGATTTATGAACAAAATTGAACCAAATAGAGGTAAATATTTAAAATGATATCTTCATGTATCTGTTTAAAGAAACTAAGAGTTTTTATTCAATCTTCCACAACCTGTTGCTTTCCAGATTTAACTGCTAAAACTTTCAGCTGGCATAACCAGTGATTGGGTATTCTGATAGCTGATCCAATATATCTGAAAAACACAACATTGGACAGAGCTATGTTAATTTCTACATTTGATTGAAACATAGTCAGATTTATACATGTATATTGTGCTTAATGTTTTAATGCCTGAGATTATCTGATTCCAGGCTCATCATAGAAATTACAGTCTTTACAGTATCTAAATATGATATTGCCTACACCATATTTTTAAAATTATGTCTTGAAGAAATAAATAATTTTTAAATGGCATCAGGGTATGTCCTAAATCTATATATAATGACAACAGAGTCATTTACAACTCTAAAAAATTAGATCCGACACTAAAAGCATGGAATGATTTAAGGATAATGACAAGCACCCATACTTTCAAGGAAAAGAAATATTGTATAGTTTTATGAATGAATGAAAATAGGGAAAGGGAACGTGAATAAAAACTGTTCCTTCAGAAATATTATATCAGAAAATAATAAATTACTGATGATAATTATATGAAGACTAGGACATAAGGCATTCATGTCCCATTCTGCATCTATGCTGATGCAGAAACACCAGACATATGGACAATGAAGAGTAGAGCTGGGCCTTGCAGAGCTAAGCTCAAAGTTATCAGTAAGGTGAAACAAATGAAGCTACTGTCATGCTACTGCCCTCTCCTGGGTTATCTGCAATGTAATATAGTCTTTGTTTCTCAAATAACAACCTATGAAAAATTAGTTCAGCAGTGTAGGTATTAAAAGATATATTAAAACATCTAACAATGC
Source organism: Pituophis catenifer annectens (assembly GCF_029215685.1). Classification (NCBI taxonomy): domain Eukaryota; kingdom Metazoa; phylum Chordata; class Lepidosauria; order Squamata; family Colubridae; genus Pituophis; species Pituophis catenifer. The sequence continues at coordinate 30,090,246 of NW_027256886.1, forward strand.
CCTTGCCCTACAACTTCTTAACCTGATGGCCAAATGGAATAAAAAAGGAAATTAAAATTACCCAGTGATGTACAACTTTCAAATGGTTTTGTGACAAGGGACAGCCATAGATAACAAAAATTTTATTAAAGGCTCATTTCTTCGGTCTACAGAGTTTTCAGCACCCATATCTTGATCAGCACCTGTTTCCAAGCCTTTACAAAAAAGAATGAAAAGAAAGAGTGCCATCTGTGTATCATTTTAAGCATTCAAAATTTTTTTAAATGCTTTGGTAGATTAGATGTGTGTACGTCTGGGTATGTGTGTTTGGGTGACTGTGTATCTGTGTGTGTGCTTCTGCAAATTTGGACATTTGCTTTCTTGTTTAAGAAACAAGATTTCCATACCCATTGCTTCTAACGTGGTTTTCAGTCCAGTTGAAAATGCAAAAATGCTGGCATTGAACAAAAAAATCTGTAGCCTCTGCTACACTGTTTGATGCAATGACTGAATTTACATTACTTGTTGATATGCCATCACAATTAAAAAAAGCTTTGGGGCTTCTCTGCATTTGTTAATTATCTTAAAAATAAATATTTCGATCTATTTGGAGAATATTTTGCAAATAACTAGGCATACACAATTTGTGACTCAAATATACAGAAACATGTTGGAACATAATGGGTATAGATTAGGTATGCATGTGTGTATGCTGGAAATGGAATATGCTAGGTGGGATATACTAGAAATATTTTTGCTTCTTCTCCTCTTTCTAGTTGAAAAAAGGTAAAATTGATGCTTGTTAAATAATGGGTTGCTGGACATTCTAAGGGTCCAGCAGTTTGAAGCCAAAGAGACTTGACAACAGATTGGCTGTCACACTGTAATATTCATCTATAGCTGAGGCACAAATGATCATATCTCAAGTTATCATAACTACTGCATAATTCTGGAGTAGCTTTGAACTTTGGTGTTGGAGAATATGCCTGAGAATAACATGACCATCCAAGAAAACAAACCAATGGATTATCGAACAAACCATCATAGAGTTCTTGCTCAAGGCACAACTGATCAGGCTCAAATTATCTTACTTCAGAAACATTACGTGAAGATCCAGGTTTCTGGAAAAGGCTTTAAATGCTGAGAAAGGTGGAAAGAAAGAAAAGAGGAAGAATGTATCTGAGCTATCATGGGACACAGCCTATATGCATACAAAGTCTATCTCTTTCTAACACATTTGAAGCAAAGGGCAATCTCAATATATTTTTTTCTCTTCCTAATTATTACTGCACAAGCCTGCTTTAAAAAAAAAAAAAACCTTACAAAATCAGAAAACTTCATATATTTAAAAAAAACCATTCAGCAAATTGTTTAGGTGACAGGCATGCTTGCATGAAAAAGTAGGTAATTGTTCTCCCTAATTGTTATTTTTATAGCTATATGATATCCCATAATAGTTTATTACGCAAATATGAAATGACAGAAATGGTGCAGTTGTGCAGTTAAGTTCACAAGAGTGTTTTGTTATATAAGATATGAGCGCGTAGCAGACTGCCTTTACCTCATAAAAATCCTTCATTATGTGATTTCTTTTGTGCTCACAACAGCAATGACAATGATCCTTTCCATTTATGCCTGCCTACTACTGTATTTTGTTTGAAGATAGATACCAAATTATTAGGTTATGTATTTCTTTCTATTTTTCCCTTGGTCTTTTTCTATCCACAAGTTTCAATAGAAGAATTTGTTTGCCTTGTTATTCATTTACTTATATGAACAGCACTGCTGGAAGCCATTAAATTGAAGCACAAAAGTGCTTCAAGCAATTTTATATATGCAAGATTTCCACTTCAAGAGGGTGGTACTACACTCATAAGACATACATAATATGAAGATTATCTCAAAGTCTACCTCCTGCTTAACATAAAAGGCAGGGAGATCCTTATGAACATGGTCTTGAGCATCTCAAAGGGAAGAGAAGCCAGCATAAAGAAGTAATAAACAAATGAATATGAAATGAAAAGTATGCTGTGCTCCCCAAAGACTCTCTCTGTAAACAGTATCCCAATATTTACAGAAACTACATCAAAGACAAGGAGTAATAAGACTTCCTTTTAAATTGGAATTTACTAAATGTACAGGAAATAAAAAGTGAATATTGAAATAATACAATCATAACAGACAGAATTCTGGCAAGGAAAAAGCATTAGATGGTCAATTTTTACAAAGGGTAGAGGAGAAAGTGAATAAAGATAAAACCTGGCAATGCCTAACAACTGGAACATTGCAAAAAGAAACTCTTGATTTTGGATGCTCAAAAGCAAGATGTTTGAACTAATTTAGTCAAAGCCAGAACTGAAAAATCATCAAATAATTCAAAGTGCAGATTGTGCATTGAAGCAGAAGAAACTGTAAATCATATATTCATCTATTACAAGAAGATTGCGAAAACTGATTACAAACAACATAACATAGTTGCCAAAATGTTTCACTGGGACATCTGTAAAAATTATCATGTATCAATAATGAAAAATGTACAGTATAAGTATTATCTTAATAGCATGTGAAATAAGTGCAATTATTTGGTAGAGTGAACTTTCTTTAACATTGTCTTTTTGATACTGGAATATAAAATGATGTTTTCCAGGCCCCTGGCCATTGCTATGTTTTTCATTCCTACCTACAAATTTCAAGTACCAGTTCAATTGCATCACATTGCTAGGTTTTAAGCAGTTCAACAAATACTGTAACAAAAACTGGTATTTCATTAACAATATTTTGTAGAACTCATTTAACTGAATGTCTGGTTCTACTTCAATCATAAAATCTTCTTATGTATTATTTATTTGAGGAACCTTTTATTTTCTTCTTGCGAATATTTGTGCCACTTGTTTTCGGTATTCTTTCACCATCTTGTTTTTATCATACTCATACAAGTTTACTGTTTGTGCAACAAAGTAGTATAATATCTTACTCATCTAATTCAACAAAGAGCAGCAAGAGATTCATTATAATGTGATTAGAAATTTATTTTATATGTGATTCAATGTTTCTATGAATTGGTATTTTATTTTAAATCACAGACTGTAATAAAAGCTATTTGATCTGGAAATAAAACCAGAAAAATTTACATAAGAAAGAAAAAGACTAGAAAAAAATTGCTTTAAAAACCTGAATTTTTATGGAAGTTATTTTAACACACTAATATAAGTTTAAGGAAAATTGGAGTTTTGACAAGAGAACGATAGATGCTATGAAATTCTATTCACCACTTTTGATGGTGCCTTATAAGAGTTAGCATAACAAGTTCACAAAACTTTTCTCTTATGACAGATTTCTTTACATCTATAATCGTAAATGATAATATCATATTTATTTTATTAGCAATAATAGATAATTTCTTTTTCACTTCTTTATAGGTGTGTGAGGGGAGAAATAATATAGATTTTTATTGTTTTTTATTTTAACATTTGGAATTCTAAAAATATAGAAAGGATAGACTTACTAAGAATCATTAAATGTTTAAAGTTCAAATCTCTAACTTTATGTGGAATTTTTTTTTTTTTTTTTTTTTTTTGTGATGGGAGGTGATTATATCCTTCCATCTGCTCTGATGTGAACTTTGGGACTTAATGAGAGAATCCCATAGATATTTCTTGGTGATGAATCTGTCAGTTTCTTTTTCTTGTCAGTTTTCCTTTTCTTGTATAAAATGAACAGAAAGTTAATTTTTCAAACTGACAGTCATTTGTGAAAAATAATTTGACCATGGAGAAAAAGATTACTTTTACTCTCATTCTCCAAAGAATATGGAAATCTTTTAAGCATTCAGAGAATAGAATGATGAAGACCATAATGAAAGATACCTTTGACTATGCCAATGTTTCTTGAACTATGGTTCTAGGACACTTGATAGGTCCGCCCCTATCTGCAAAATCAAAATTATCTGCCAGCCTATTTTGAAAAATAATACAATATTAAAATTCCATCAAAAATTCTTGAGAAGTGTCACTGGCAGTAAAAGCATCAATTTTAATGTTTAATATGGTAAATGTTGATAAATAAAACCCATAAAAATGAAAGTTATTTTGGAGTGGTCCATACTTTTTACTGAGAAGGAATGATGAGAATTTTTTTTAGAAAACAGTGGTCTATGCCATTGCTATTATTTGCATGATGGCAAAGTAATAAAAAGGGATATGATAGGCGGGTGCAGAAAACTACAATTACTTTATATCTATTAACTTTCAGTTGCCTAGCATGTGGTTTTCAAAGAGTTCTTTTGTATTCTTTTGATAGCATAAGAAGTGTTTTGGCACTCAACTTCATACCATGAATGCTGTTGCGGATATGGTGTATTGAAAATTACTCTGTTTGTATTTATTTAGGGGACATTTTCATTGCTGTTTACCACTTGCCATATTTGCCAATAACTCTTCTGGAAGAAAAGATGTGTTACTTTTGCTAGATAAACAAATGAAATGAGAAATTATTACAATATGGAAAATACATATATAATCTGTATTTGTTGCCCTGTAGATTCTAGAAGCCTTGATTCTATTGCCAGAAGTAAAAGCATGTAAAAGAGCTAATGGACAAGGGTTAAAATGTTTTAGTCAAGGGTTAAGGGCTCCCTTAGATACATTATCTGTAATTTTAGGGTAACATTTGGCATAATTTAAATAGATTTGCTAGATACTGTAATTACATCTTGCATTTTATATGCATATCTAAATTGGGGGAAAATTACTAACTTTCTCTTATTTTCTGATTTGAAGCTGAGCATTTTAGCTTATTTTCAAAGAGTATTTTTAGCTGGATAATTTTGTATCAGGTGGATATGGTTCATGATAAAGGATATATTTATTTTGGGACTAGAAGATAGATATAGTCATGGGAAATCACTTGGTTCACTGTAAAATTAAGACCAAATATTATGCTATATGTCTAGATTTATCATGTGCCATGGTTTAACTATATTCATTTAAAAACCATTGCTTGACTGAGTTCATATTTACTAAGACATAAATCATGGTTTAGAAACCATAGTATGGCCACATTTATACAGCAAACATAGCTAAAACAAAAAATATGCATCTTAAAATGTAATGTGATGTGCAAACCCAGCCTGTAACTACTATTTTTGAAGATCTTTTCTCTTTCTCTCTCCCCCTCTCTCTCTTTCTCTCTCCCTCCCTCCCTGTCTCATTCTCTCTCTGTGTGTGTGTCTCTGTCTTTCTCTCTGTCTCTTACTCTTTTCCACCCTCTCCCCCTCTCTCTCCATCTTTGTGAGAGATATTCTTGCCAACTTTCCATACATGTAACTAGAAATAGAATTTATATTTTTGTTCATCCAAACATTGCTTTTCCTGAGCATTTTGCCTAGGTGTGCTTTCTATCTTTTGAATTATGCCTTAGAGTGATTCATATCCTAGCAACTAAAACTACATTAGAAAAAAATATGATAAAGTAGCATTTTAAAAATACATGGTTCCTTACAAGATGGATTGTCCTAGGTTTCAATGGCTGGAATTGGGCTGGAAGCCCTAGCAAATTTTTAAATTGGTGACTATGTCTCAGAACTGAAATCCTAGCCATATACAGAACATTTGCAGTACTAAGATTTAAAAGTATGCTTTCAAACTTGGCTATTGCTAGTTTACTAGGTATTTCTTCCTTCTGATAGGCATTTATACTTAACTGCAATTATGCCAAAATGATTACATAAAAATTATGCTGTCACAAGGCAAACTACACCATTTCTTACTTGTCAGATGAAAATAAATGCGTAGACTTTATATTACAACATTGTGCACTGTGCTTTTTACTCCCTACCCCACGTCACAAGTGTTCATGCTTGTTCTTACTGCTGATGGATCCAGTTTCGTATTACAGTAGGTGATTGAATTGTCCCATTAGAAAAAAAATATGGTTTACAATAACATATATCAAAAACTGGATATGAAACATTCACTCACATGACAGATGGCTTATCTATCATCTTGGACCATTTCAAAAATGAAAAAACAGGTGTTTATGGGTCTACAAATAGGGTTGCAGTCATTCAAACCTAGGGGGGAGGGGAGTGGAGAGCTTATTCAAAAGGATAGGCTCAGTAACAGAGAAGGAAAATTTCCTAGATCTCATTAAATAGGAGCTCTAGTGGTGCAGTGGTTAGAATGTACCCTGGCCACAGCCTGGAGTTTAATTCTCACTGACTCAAGGTTGACTAGCCTTCCAACCTTCTGAGGTTGGTAAAATGAAAACCCAGATTGTTGAGGGAAATAAACTGAGATTGTAAATTGTACTCTGAGGAGGCCATTCAGACATATCTCTCAGTTATCTCAGAGCAGAGCCAGTGCAAGACATCTGCAATTTTCTCATGAGAATTTCTCAGAAATTTGAAAGAAATTCCAAAACTAAATTCTTTCAAACAAGGAAAACTTCACAAGAACATCACTGCAGATCTATAGAATTTATAGATGAAAAATTCTAAACTTGGTAATTTTTGTGAAATACATAATTTTTGGATCTGTTGTGGACGGTGAGTGGAACAAGATGGCAAACAGTCCAAATAAGATGTTAATTCATCACAATTACGTTTATGTCTTTATCAGTCTCAATTCTCAGTTTAAAAGTAAGTCTGAAAATGAGAAGACTAGTACCTGTGGACTGGTCTTGATTACTAGATGCAGTAACTTACAAATTTGTGGTTATTTACTAAAATGAAATCCTGTCAGCTGAATCTTTTTCTTCTTGGCCAAATAAATAATTACAAGGGTAATAACTTAAAATTGTTTCCAAAAGGGAGAGATAAATCTTCTAAATCATTCAAGAGTGGATTTGCCAGAATGAAAAAATCTAAAATAACTGAGCTTTATTGATCAATTATTTATCATGCTGAATTCCTTTTCAATCTTTAAAAAGATAGAACTACTCACACTGAGCACATAATAACCATCAAATTAGTTCAGTGAAATTGCTAGCTGACTTTTATTTCTCCCTTGCAAAGAGAGTTGTACTATACATAAAGCAGGCAAGCCTTTTTTTTTTTTTTCTGGTCTGAAGTTATAGTGCCATGAAACTTTGTGACTATAAATGGCTATTAAAAATGCAACTTCTTCACCAGGCAATAGTAAGTTCCTTTTCTGCCTCCTTTTAACAATGTTAAAGTAACAGGAATTTTTTTAAAACTGGAACTCTTTTTTTGTTTAATGCTCCCACCCTGTAGGTTTGATAGTGAATTTTCCAGTTTATCCCAGATTCCTAGGTTTTTCTCATCATCTGCTACTGAAACGGCTGTTCAGAGTCACCCTGAACCATGAGATAGTCAGCAATTAAATGTGATATATAAATGTGATAAATAAATGTGATAAATAAATAAGATAGATAGATAGATAGATAGATAGATAGATAGATAGATAGATAGATAGATAGATAGATAGATCCAAACCTTCGTAGTGTTTTTGATCAACTAAGGTATACTATACCATGTGCAGCTGCTGATTGAAGGAAAAACACTATTCTGAGATATAAGGCATATACAATGTATGTCTCACTTGTTTAGGTTATCTAGATTCTCTAAAAGATATATTAAAATCATAGCTTTGTTTTGGCCTAGCTCAATGATTGAGCTTATTGAGTTTTTGAGAGGCATAAATCTCATGATGAAATTGAAATAGGATACAAACAGTTTTTGAAACATTTCACCAAGCTGTAGACAGAAAAACTGAGTGAATGGCTTCTCTGATTTTCTCCAGAGGAAGGTAAAATTCTCCAACCATTTTTAAGTGCAAGGCTGCCCTTTAATGGTGCAGGGGTGCAACTGAAATAGGCCATAGGAGGAATTTCCTAATTAGGAAATTTTCATCAGCCACTATGAAGGGACAAACAGACAGAAGACTAGCTGAGTGCATTCATGAACATCAACTAGCAGTCAGAAGACATGATGAAAATGTTTTAATTTCACAACACATAGACAGACTTAAGCATAGTTTCAACTGGAAAATGTGTGCATCCTAAACCAAGCCAAGTCTAAAAACACAATTCCTGGAAGCCTGGCACTCAGACAAATCAGTCATCAACAGAGAGATAAACAACATCTACCTACTATACAAAAAGACAATAAAAAAGCCACCCCCCCCCTCAAAATCAAAACACCTCCTCATCAGCAATCAACATACTGATAGCCAGAGATTAACACCAAGATTAACATTAAACCAACAATCAAGAAGTAAACAATATGCCAATCAAGTAACTTCCAATTCAAACAAGGTATCAATAAACAATAGTCTAATCAAGGAAGCAACAAGACCAATTCCACCAAGACTGACAGGGCAAACCACTCATATATAAAATGAGAGCAAGCCCCTCTCCCTTCTAGTACTGATGATGTTAGCTAGTTTGGTTATGAAACATCTGCAAGAAAGTAACCAAGCTCAGAGAGCATCAATGCCCTCAGAGTTCAACCCTGAGGTACAAATATTCTCTTCCATTAGCATAATTTCTTTTACCAAATTGAATAAGAGCTGATAGGAAAGGGTGAAGGAAAGTGCAGTATTTAGTGTCTCTGTAGATTCTCAATCCCCAACTCATGGTTTTCCCAAGGTAATTTTCCAAAAGGCAACTGAATAAGAAGCTTCTTGAATAAGAAATGAAATGTTTTCAAGGAAAAAAAAAATCAAGAAAGGACAGTTGCCTTTTGGAAAAGCACCTTTGGGTGAACTGCTTAGTCTGCACTGGGTGAAACAATGCTGACTATAACTGTGATTAAGTGTGATCTGTGAAGGAACACACACATAATTTGTGGTTTCCTAGTTTCTGTCTGCCTTGGTTGCCATGCCCATTTCTCATAAATCCTTAAAGAAAAAAGGAGCTATAAAATGATTGAAAACAATCCAGAATTACCAAGCAATTGAAGATTATTTCAATCATCTGCCAGATGTTTTCTGCCTTGCATCTCTTCTGTGTAATAACACCAAGTGAGGAGGATCTGTTTTTATCCCAGAGCTATAATTGCACTTAACAATGAAATAAGCTCACTGATGAGCTGTTGGACAGCATTACTTGTTCTGTTGTGCGGATGTTTGGGTGGTTTAGGGGTAGGGAATTGTGGTGGGTGGAAGTGTGTTTGGGGATTGTTTTGTGTGTTGGACCTGGTCTTTGGTGTTAAGTGAATTTCGTTGTATACAATGATAATAAAGTTATTATTATTTTCTGTTTATTAGTTTACCCTTGAAAACACATATTATATATGAAATATTCAGTATCAATAATTCTTTACTGTAACACTGCTTTCTGTGACAATTCTAGGAAAGGCGGTTTGGTAAATAAAACTTGTTTTCATTCACCCTACATCAGTTTTTTTTTTAAAAAAAAAAACTGTACTTTTACAAAGTGTGTTTGCATCAGCGGTGGGTTCTACTTACCTTTACTACCAGTTCGGAACAGGGCCGTGCGCACGTGGTCGGTTCGCTCACTCGCCTGTGCTCTTCTGCGCAAGCACAGAAGCTTTTTGATGATGTCAGGTTCAGTGGGTGGAGCCTCCCACTGGTTTTACTACCAGTTCTATAGAACCAGTACGAACCGGGGGCAACCCACCACTGGTCTGCATGAAGATCTGTAAATGTTGTTTAAAATGTTTAAAACTGTTTTAACAATTTGAGAATACAAAGGAAGACGATCAAAGAAGGCAAGTGTGTTGTGGGCTTCCTCTTTATATTCTAAATGCAGTTTTGTGGAACTGTATAGATTTGAGATCCATATGTTGGATAAGTGTTTCTTTTTCTGCTCCAGCATCTTCTGTGGTTAGTCTACTACCATTTAATCCATCCTTTCATAGATCCATATGGCAGTCCATCTGTCTACAGAGGTCCAATGCAGAAATATTAAAGAATAGCAAATTATTTTCTGTATAAACACTTGATTACATTATAGCGTCTATTTAATTTTGAAATGAGAAGTGAGGAATTAAAAGTCAGTGAACAGGGATCTAATACTTCATGTCATTTAATAAAATGAATATCTAGGTCAAGTGGGATTTTCCCTTTTCATCTATGCAGTTTTTTCTGTGATTGTTTCAGAATTGTTGAAAGGTTAATATTGCATCATTTTAGTCAATTATTTTTCAGATATAAAAAATGAAATTTCCCAAAAATAGTAAGCAAAACTTTAAATTGAGAATATATGCATGAAAAGTCTGAAAATTCACAGATTATGGTTGCAATAGCCTTAACAAAATTAACAGAATGAACTCATTTTCTAATCAAGGTAAATACTAATCAACCTTAGCATGTTATATGAATGCAACTGCTAGAACTTTACCAAACATGATTAAATATGTTGTGTGAATATAAACTTTAGAGTGTGGGAGATGGACAGACAAATAGACAGATAACAGACATATGATAAATAGATAGATAGATAGATAGATGATAGATAGATAGATAGATAGATAGATAGATAGATAGATAGATAGATAAGAGAGAGAGAGAGAGATGACAGGAAATATTTTATAAGATTAAAAAATAGAGAAACATAAAGAATTAGAAAAAGATAAGAAAAGGTAGAAAGTGAAAAGTGAAAAGCAGTAAAATCAAAAGAAAGAAACAAGAAGAAAAAATATTTTAAAAAACAATTTATAATCTTCTTTACATCAGTTAAAAACATAGTTATTACCATTTCTATCTTTCTAAATTATATATCATTATTCCCTTTTTCCCATGAACAATCCTTTTTAATCAGTAAATTTAGAGATCATGACTTTATTTTTGTCCATTTTTAGTGAAAAGTTTACAAAGCATTTCCAGTGTTTTATAAAAGTAGTAGTAGTTGTACCTTCCAGTGGGTGGATTTTCCATTTCCTAAGATCTCATCCTTTTCTGTAATATCTGTCAAAGTTTTGAGTATGATAAACTGGTATGTCACCAAAGAACTTTCACTCTTCACAATCTTTAGAGATCATAGTTCTACATTAAAAGTAATAGATATCCAAAAATTAGTATTAGTTATACAGATTTGAGCCATGTCCAGGTTTTTTTTTATTTAGCAAGACCAGTTTGTATTTCCAGTTGCAGAATTTGCTTACTATTTTAATATAGTTAAATTAACTTCAGCCTAAAGGTAAAGGTAAAGGTTTCCCTCCACATATGTGCTAGCCGTTCCTGACTCCTTTTCAAAGCTGAAGAGACAGCGCTGTCTGAAGACGTCTCCGTGGTCATGTGGCCGGCATGACTAAATGCCAAAGGCACACGGAACACTGTTACTTTCCCACCAAAGGTGGTCCCTATTTTTCTACTTGCATTTTTTACGTGCTTTTGAACTGCTGGTTGGCAGAAGCTGGGACAAGTAATGGGAGTTCACCCCGTTACGCAGCACTAAGATTTCGAACCGCTGAACTGCCTACTTTTCGATTGACAAGCTCAGCATCTTAGCCACTAAGCCACCGCATCCCCTTCAGCTTACTTAACACTTTTTGTGCTCAGTATTTAAGTTTATGGTTGTTACAGTCTTTCCAATCTAATTTCATTTTTACTTCAGATCACAGGTGATCAAAAAAAAATTTTTTTTAAGTTCATGGTGCAATGAAAACTGTACATGCAAAATTGTGTGCAGCACATGTAAAAAAACAGAGCTTTAATTTCACTGTCATCATCACTATCTAGTTTTTGTAATTGAAATCTGTGAGCATCCTTGCTGCAAACGCTATAATTAAATTTATTGGAGCCCTTGGTATGTTTTAGCCTTTTCTACTTCTTAGGCAAACACATCTAGTTTTGATGCCTGAACCTGGGAAGTGTATAGTTAAGTCCGTTGACTGTATTATTATCATTGCAATAAGATAATCTCAGACCTTGATATGAACCTGACCTATTTTTATAACTCTCTGCATATTTATATATCTGATCTGTTTCCTTTGGCTGTGCCAAAACAGGAGAGAGAAAGAACAAGCTTTTAAATCAAGACATTCACAAGCCTATTCTTGTACTAATTCAAATTTATAGTAAATACTGTAGGCATTAAATATACAATTCAAATCCATTCAATTTTGAAGCGTATGGATTAACATCAGCTATAATTTATTACTTCTATCGGATTTACACAAATTCTGATTCTTTTTACATATTCCCCAAATTTTTATTCCCCCTTTATATTATCATGATGAACAGAAGCTGTTCCAGAGAAAAGCCAGAATATCTGATATGCTTCATTTAAAAAAAATGGCTAACATCTTTGAGACATGAATGGAATTCCAAGTTCACAGTATAACCATTTTGAAGATCTAGTTTAGATCTTCTAATCTGTTGCTATTTTTAAAAACTCTAATTATCCAAATATATGTTATTATTGATTAATTGATTCTATGAACTTCTTGTTTTGTTTAAAGTGACTTTTTAATAAATGAGATTGAAATAGGGAAAGCTAAATGCAACTATTTAAGCAAGTCATTAAATACTTGCTTTTCCTTATGCACATGCCTTAATAAAGCCCTAATAGTATAGACCAGTGATTGCTAACCTTTTTGCCATCACATGCCAAGAGTGGGGAGGAGCACGGGGGGTTGCGTGCGTGTGCCCAGACCTATAATTCTATGCGCCCCACCCCTGCACATGCACACGCGATTCCCCCTCTCCCACTGCTCCTGGCACACAATGGCCAGGTGGGCCCGTTTTTCTTTCTCCTCAGGCTCCAGAGCCTTTCTAGGAGCCTGGGGAGGGTGAAAATGGCATTCCCCACCCCGGACGTCTTCTGGAGGCCAGAAATGGCCCATTTGCCAACTTCTGGTGGGACCGGAAGGTCTGTTTTTTGCTCTCCCCAGGCTCCAGAGCCTTTCTAGTAGTCTGGGGAGGGCAAAAATGGCCTTCACCACCCCCCAGAGACCCTCCAGAGGCTGAAAATGGCCCATTTGCTAACTTTCAGTGGGAGGTGGGGAAGGCTATTTTCATTCCTCCCCAGGTTCCTAGAAAGGTTCTGGAGCCTGGGGAGAGCAAACATTTGACTGTTTAATTCTGAACAATTTTAAACAAAGTGAATATTTCCTATTTAATTTATCTGATTGAATTATGAATGTAAATTTGACTGTGGTTTATATTTTCTCATTAATTGCCTTTTCTGTAGCTGTAAACAAACAAATCAACATATTTACTTGCAATGTAATACTGTTTTTTATTCAATATAACAGCATCTAGCTATATACATTATTGCAATTAGGTAAGTACAACAATTAAAAATTCCTGTAATGTATGCATGAATATCTGTGTAAACATGTAATATATAAACATATGACAAAACTCATCAATGCAGATGAGTTTTTATGTAAACACTATATACTTTCTGATTTTAACAACATGAAATGTTGAAGGGTTGTATGATTATGTTTTTATACAGTCAAACTGGACTGAAGGCATTTATTTATTTGATTTTTATAGCTACCCATCTCAACAAGTGGTATTAAGAACCGTAATATATAGAACTATTTCCTCCAACCTGATTACCTTCCTGTTATATTTATATAATTGTTATATTATCACAATTGTGATAATTCTGAGCCAGAATGTCCTTTGGAGTGATGTTTGTGAAATTAGGGATTTAGAATTTGAGCATGTCTGAAAGGCATTTGATTGAAAATAGATGGGTAGAAGGAAAATATACTTGCCAAATAGTTTCATTCTTGCAAAGAGCACAATAGTGTAAGTGACATAAGGGCTGAAAGAGGATAAATAATTCTGGAGATTTTTTGTATATACCAATGTAAATTGGAAGGAATGGTAAAAGAATAAAACATTCAGAAGCTTCAAGCCAAAAATAAGATATCAAGCTAAACTAATATTGAAATCACAGCAATTTAGCTTTGAAATATACTTTCTAGATTTGTAAATGTATAAATTTTGGGCATTCATCTGGAAAAGAGATTATTATATATTTATTCTGGTTTTCCATGTAACATACTCTTGAAAACAACTTCCAACAGAATTAAATCAAATTTTACTCCTTTTCCTTCTTTTGCAATGATAAGTAGCCATGCTGTAGATTACTGATTATGACGAGCCTTCAAACAATCAAAAGTAATAGAAATCTATATCTTAATAATAAATTCTATAGTTCTTTTAAATTTCAAGTTATTTTCCAGGAAATTTCCTGCTGAGCATTTTTGAATAGTCTGTGTAAGAGAGCTCAGTCTTCTTTGTCATTTTATTTTGTCATACATTTTATTTTAATGTCTCCTTTTATTACCTGATGTGTACAAATCTACCGTTTACCCTGTTTCAATCATATTTGAAGCAAATCTTCTTGGATGACTTCTGACAGCATATCCAAACAATCTCTTAGAATAACAATGCTAAATAAATAGCATCATACACAGTCATTCTTCTACTCTCTGCTCTACCCATATCTCTGCTCTATCTAATCATATCAACAAGCTCTGTGGAGAATGGCTTTATGAAAAAATCAAGCTAAAAGCTCTAGAAGGGCAAAATAAATACAGATCTCCAGGGTTTTTTATGTTTGCCCAGGTGACTGAACTGAATGGCAGATCTAGTGATTTGCGAATAAAGACGCTGGGGCATTTTATTTGTCAGTTGGTTGATCTTTCGATTCCATATTCATAACAGCAGACCAAAATCTTCAACAGTCTAACGACCAAGGAGTGTCTTGGTTCTTACATTAGTAGAAGCTACTCATCTTGGAAAAGTAAGCAGAACTGGACTTGGATTTACCAAGAAATACAATAGACTGGGAAAAGGCAATGCTAAACTCAATAGCAGCTTTAGATTAGCTATAGTCTATAGAATTTGAAACCTTGCCAAACTATTAAATACATTGTATTGTATTTTTATGTGATTTTTTTTCCCTTGAAATTTCTTGATATGATAAAGCAAATTTTCAGGTGTTTTTGATGATTTGTACAATGCAATTCAATGATTATTGTTAAACATAAGCAACAGGCAAGTACACAGTTTTACAACTCTTCTAGAAGAGCCTAGAAGAGTTTTGCTAAATATGACACTGAAAGATTGCAAGTATTTAAAATTTGTCAGTGATACCAAGGGATGAATGCTAAACTTAGCTGTGCAAGCTATGAGTGTTCTGGCAACAATTAATCATGCTTTTATTATATTTATTTCATTTTGTCCACTGATTTGTCCCGTGATAAATATTTCCTGTGTGGATGAGATAAAAAGGGGAAACAATTTAAAGCAAAACACTTTGATGTAGTGGTTAAGGCATTGAACTAGAAACCAGATCATTTCTAGCCTTACTTTAGGCTTGTAGCAAGCGAGGTGACTTTGGGTCAGTCATTCTTCTCAATCCTAAAAAGAAGACAATAGCAGACTATTTCTGAAAATGCTGCCAAGAAAACCTCAGGGACTAATACACTTACAGGCAGTTGCCAGGAGTCAATGTGGATTCAAAGGCAGGGAAAATAAAGCTAAAAAATACAATAAATTGCAGCAAAAACACATTATAGCAATCAAAATCTATTTATAACATCTGGCATACGTCGTAAAGTGACTGGGGAAAAGAAGACTATCATTGCTGGCACAAACTGGATAAAACTATAAGCATTGCTCCTTGGGTTAGCCATTCCATAGATTAGATTCTTCCTCCATTTTCAGGGATGTGAAATTGTATCTCTCTTTGAAATAGCTCCATCAAGTTGTCTTCTACATTCAGTTTAAGATGTTAGGGTTAACCCTAAATCTCCAGGAAGTAGCATTCCATAGGTGAATTGACTGATCTCAAAAAAGGTAAGTAGGGATAAACATCAGGAAATCCAGGGCTTTAGAGTAGATTGGGATATCAAACACATCCATGAAGAAGACAGTGACAAACTTTATTCATATTTCCATGACAAAGATAGATTGATTCTCACCTAGAACCAAACCTATAATAAATTTCTGTTTGTAAACTAACATGAATGGGGTTGGTGATATATACTGTAAATACAATAATATATAAATACAATAAATAATAAATACCTTGGAAATTATACAATTGTGAAACTGTTTTAAAATTATGAACAGCTAGTGTAGAAGAATGCAGAGATAGCTTTATCTGACTTTCAAAATTCTTGTATTATACTCTATAGCAATAAGTCGAATTCTAGTACCAATAGATGAGAAGCTATATACGGTAGATCAGTGCTGAAGTATAGAATCCTTGGTCTCTTTCAATCTGGTTGTTTTCCTGCAGCTGTTTTGTTACTCAATTAGATGCTAAAAGTGAGTGGAGTTTGTTCTATTTATATATACATTTAAACCGTATATGTATATGCATATGTATATGTATATAAACCGAATGTATACATACACATATGTATATAAATAGAAAACAAATCCCACTCCCTTGTAGAGTTGAAGATATTACCTACTTGGCTAATGAAATTTCTGCAAGAAAATAACCAAACTTAGAATTTTAGTGTTTTTCTGTTGTCTATTTATCTGACCTGCCTACTTCAAAGGGTTAATAGTTGGCACATTGGTCATTCCCCTCCCCCCCCCCGCACCTGTATCATTCCCAAACTGTGCAATACATATATCTCTGGTGTATATGCTTTCTCTTCCTTTCTCTAATTTGATGTGATGATTGTTGCATTATTTTTGAATTCTTGGATATTATAGATAGAACAGTTTTCACGATGCAGAAGAAATCCATTATACTGCATACATTGTATACATATATACAATACAATAAAGAGGGAAGCAGAAAATAGAACACCTTATTCAGTTATGCAAGGAAAAAAAATCACACGTCCTATCAGGGGTAGAAGGTTTTGCACATGCGTAGAAGCTCTGCGTGCGGTGTGTGTGTTTCCAAACCGGTAAGGAAGGTAAGTAGATTTCACCCCTGCGTCCTGTACATAATAAATGGTTCTGAAAGAATTTTATGTCATTCATACTTTTTTGTTTTGTTTTGTTTTTAATTTTCTTTTAAAAGTTAATTTTATTTACTGCTAGTACTTCTTAAAAATGTATATAGCAGGTACTACAAAAGAAGAATTCCCCTTCCCAAAGATTGCACTTGATGAAATCTGTTTCTTGTTCTGTATCAAAAGAGGAAGAGAGAGAAGTAGCACGCATCTTTTAGAGAATCCGTCTGGAAACAAAGCATTCTTCTTTTCTCAAGAACTGTGTTACTAAAATGCAATTACATGTGTATTTCATAAGCTTTTTTACATGTTAATACTTAAGTAATTCTGGGTAGCCATGCCTGGCATTTTATTCCTCTCACCTCCTCTTGCAATCAAATTGACTTGTATCATTGTATTAAATTCTACTCTGAAGGAATCTCATCATATAATGCTGCTCACTCAGTACAATTTTTTTTCTTAAAAAGCAATTTCTTAATATAATAACCAGGCAACTGACTAAGTCCATTTTGTCTCTGTTTGTGATTTTAAGACATAGTTAAATAGTTTTACAAAGTAAACTACTATATGCTCAGATGTAAAACCTATTTAATTAAGTGGACTTGATCCCTATTCAATATAACAGAATAATATAATTGGAAAGAACCTAGGAAGTCTTTTAGTCCAACCCCCTGTTCAAGCAGGAGACCTTTTATCACTTCAGACAATTAACCCACAGCTTAATTGTTCTCAAAGTCAAGAAATTACTCCTTAGTTCTATGTTGCTTTTCTCCTTGATTAGTTTCCATCGTTTCTTGTCTTGACTTTTGATGGTTTGGAAAATAATTTGAACCCCTCTTCTTTGTGACAACTTCATAAATATTGGAACACTGCTAAAATGTCACCCCTAGCCTTGTTTTCATTAGATTAGCCATACCCAATTCCTGAAACCGTTCTACATATGTTTTAGCCTCCAGGCCTATAATCATCTTTGTGGCTCTTCTCTGTAATCTTTCTAGAGTCTCAACATCTTTTTTATGATGTGGTAACCAAAACTAGATGCAGCATTAGAGGTGAGATCTTAGTAAGGCTTTATAAAGTGATGCTAATACTTCATGTGATCCTGATTCTATCCCTCTGTTCAGGAGTGGGTTCTACTTACCTTTACTACCGGTTCATATTGTGCGCAGATCACTTATGATGACGTCCGTGTCAGTGGGCGGAGCCTCCCACTGGTTTTATTACCGGTTCTATAGAACCGGTCCAAACCGGGGAAAACCCACCACTGCCTCTGTTAATGCAACCTAAGATTGCATTGGCTTTTTTGGCTGCCGCCGGACACTGCTGGCTCATATTTAAATGATTCTCCATTAGAACTCCAACATACCTGTCAGTTACTGGTGTTGAACCAAGTTTTACCTAATCTGTACCTACCTGTACCTTTGGTTTTTCTTTCCCAAGTGTAAAACTTTACTTTTCTCTACATTGAATTGCATTTTGTTTGATGGAGCCCAGTCAAGATTCATCTGGATCTTGAGCCTATTTTCTGAAGTGTTGATTATTCCTGCCAGCTTAGTGTCATTTGAAAATTTGATGAGTTTGCTTTACATTCCATCATCTAAATTGTCTGTGAATATATTGAAGAATACTGGGCAAAAATTGGAACCTTGGGGTACCTTATGATTACTTACTTATTTACTTACTTATTCTACTGTTTCTTTTGTGTCAGAAGACACATAGACAACAGAATTGGAGCTTGAATTGGAAATTTAAGTGAAATATTTTAAACTAATGTGTTAATCACTATACTTAGGTCACTGACTGAAGATTATAATTTATTATAGAAAGCAAACATCATGAAATTTTAGAATTTCATAAAAACCTGGGAAAAAAATAAGGTAATAACTTAACATGCACTTATTATGATTGTCATCTGCTGAAAAATTTGTATAGTGTGACTCACAAGATAAATCTGTTCTAAATATTGTTCTCCAAAACATTAGTGGGATTAGAAAACTGTTTTTAAATCTAATAATATAATTTTATATTGTATAATAAATATACAATATACTTCTGTTTACAGTTCTCACCTCATTTATATGTGACAGAGTTTACCCTCATATCATAGATCAAATTCTACATAATTTTTATTTCATACAAGAAAAATTGAATAAAATATTGATACATTCTATATCAAAATGTATGTAATTATCTCCAACCATTATGATATACAGCAATTCCTCCCTTTCTTAAAACAATTCTGACATTTATTTTTGAACAATGCTTATATCTCTAAGATCTGGGTCAAACAAAATGTTAAATCATATTAAATCACAGAGAACTCTGATTGGTATAAAAAGATTCTGCCAGCTTCAGTGACCTCACATGTTGCATGGAAATCAACAGAGCATTGGTTGTCTGGTGCAGCTGTGTTGCCATGGTGATGCAATCATATGAGTACTCCATCTATGGAGGTAGGGGTAGCTCGGAAACCCCCTTGCAGGTCTGAAAATAGGAATGCAGTAAACAAATGACTCATCTGATTATGAAGGCAGAGTTTGAGGTGCAGTCCTTTGACACATTAAGTCACGCTGGTAATAACAAAGAAAAGATCCTTGTTTTGATACATGGAATTAGTTCACAGGGGTTTTTTTATGTAAAAGGAATTCAAGATATCGGGTTTAGACAAAGGCTGAATGGCTGCATATAAGTGCCCCTTGGTGCACCCTGCAACATTTCACATTTCATTGGCCAAATTCCCAGCTGTGGGATTTTGATGATAAAGGATATTAAGCTCAAAACATGCTCAGTTCTGCTGCTAGCAAATCAGTCAGAGGAAAAAGATAGCGAGTCGTAGGTTTCTTAGATTAAAGCATTAATTCTTGCTTAACTCTTCATGTTCAGTGCTGTTTGCAAAGCTGTTTATTTATAGTACATATTTCACATTCCTAGTTCTAATGTATGAGGACAGAAACAACATAGTTTTATGTAACTGAAAGACTAATATATAAATTATGACAAAGTTGCATGAAATACACCTCAATTATTCAAACATGCAATGCTATCCTTTACTGGTCTGGATGATGATGATGATGATGACGATAACTTATAAACCAGGAGGCAAAAAGAAATTAAGTATAGTCAATGTTGATCATATTCACAATGGCCTTGCAACATCTTTGATGTATTTATTTATTGAGCATTTTTATCTTATTAGCAAGAGTTTTCTGGGTAATGTGCAAATGTTAGTGCTGTCTGAGTATAATAGAAAAAGCAGATATTGATCATCATGCCTCTGTTCTTCAATACTACCATGAACTTCTGGCCATATCAGTGAAGAAAGTTAAGCTTCTGGAGGAGGAGGAGGGGGAGGAGGAGGAGGAGGAGGAGGAGGAGGAGGAGGAGGAGGAGGAGGAGGAGGAGGAGGAGGAGGAAGAAGAAGAAGAAGAAAGGAGGAGGAGCCAATGCTGCAGCTGAAGATGAAGGTGATAACACTTACCCACTTGGCAGCAATGAAGAAGAGAGCAAAGCAGCATGAAGGAAAATACAAGAAACTCGATGTGATCGTCTGGTCCCATCTTTCTGGATGTCAATAGATTTGACTAAGATAGAGGAATGGGTCTGAGCTGTTCAGATAGATATTGTTCGTAGGGAGCATCAAAACTGGTCCTGATGAATTATGACCTCAAGAAAATCCAGATCTAGTGTGGGAGAGAAGATGAACAATTTTGGAGAGTTATCCTAAAAGATTAAATTAACAAATTTTAAACTTTATGCACAGACACACAGTTGATTCTTAAAGAGCTAGTGGCAAAGTTCACACTTTCTAAAGACAATAAAAGAATTGGGGAGAAAAGGTATATATTGTTGCTCTTGTTTAAAATTATTGCTTCAATTGTTAGGTGTCTGGAAAATGCTTAAGTGGTGGAATGTTCATTATTAGATGTATCCCATAGTACAGGTGCTGTTTAAAGGATTTCAGGGTTAATGCTTTCTCAAAACATGCAGCTCATCTAAATTTTCTCCTATTAGGTATTGTGGATCTTTAGCCACTAAACACCCAAATATATCCCAAAATATATTTCGTCCTCCACCACAAATCAAATGGCATCACAGAATATTCATATCAACATTCCACAGGATGAGGCATCTACACATAGAAAATAAATGGAAAATAAAAGCTTTTTCCTCCATCACTGTATATGTTTCTGTTCTGTTCAGATACAGGGCTACAAACAATTTCTTTCTAAAAATCAAATTCTGGAAATTGTGCTGAAATTCTTGGTTTTAAAAATATTATTTTGCATGTCCCAAATTAGGTTGGTTGTTATTGTTGTTGTTTTTAGTAAAGTAGTTACCCACAGGCATTATTTAAAACAAAACAGAATCCACAATAAAATCTATCAAGGAAATTGCTTAAATTTTTCAGCAAGACAGCCTAAATGAAAATTGAGGATTGTAGGCTCTGTATATGATTTGAATAGAGTGACTTTTCAGTATTGTTCCCCAAATAAGAAAAATCAATTTTTGCTTCAGGGAATAGATAAATAATAACTCAAATTTTCTGACATTTGATGCAAGAAGTTCAAAGATACAAAAAGTCACCTGAGAGTTTTTATGAAATATAGACTAAGGGAAGAAAACACATTATGCGATATATTCCCTTTCTTTCTAAAATACATAATACGATAAGCATTGCATAATGACTGACATTACCCAATCAAGAAGGTAAAAAAAACAAACAAATTTATTAGAATCCTACACTGAGAAGAAGAAAGAAACCTCCTGCCATATCCATGCTTGTATCATTTTTCTGATACTTGAAAGGAAGAAAAACAAAATGAAGTAGAACTCAAAGTTAATTCAACAAACTCAAAATAGAGACATACTGCAGTTTTAAGAATATTCATGTTTCCACCAAGCAAATATGGATCAGTTAGAGAACCTTCTGATGCTAAGAAAACTTTATGGCTTAAAATATTAAACATTCCTGAGGAGATGTGCAGGAGACCTATTCTTTTTAATCACTCCATGTCAGAGGAGGTCTTGCAAATTTCTCTTCTCTTATTTCTTGCCTATTGGACATGCCAAGTGGTGTCAATAAGCACTATTCTTCTGTTTAGAAAGTGCACCAATATGAATCTGCAATGGAAGTTGTTTGATTATAAGCACAGTCAGTTTCACTTAGTGCAATGCATTGCTTAATGACCAAGTTTTCAGTTCCAATTGTGGTCACTACATGATGACTACTTGTATTACTGTAGTGTATCTGATAAATGTAGTTACATTTTTCTTAGTGTTCAGTCTTGATTGTAGGTAACAACTAGACTCTAGAGTGTTATAAAAATTGTGTATATTACATAAGAGTGATATAAACTATGGTTTAGTTCTTAGATTCTGCTGTGTCTGTTTTACTTTTTCTAGAATATAAAAATTACTTTAACTAGTATTGATTCAATAACTTATTATATCTCCAGCTAATCTTCATTAGTGTAAGTAACAATTCAAACAAAGGAGAAGTTTTAGCAGAAGGAGAAGTTTTTTCAAACAGATTTTGAAAGTTTGAAAACGAATTAAACAATTACACTGTATATCACAAGCCAATGGAAACCACATACATTTCTATAATTACAGTATGTTACGCTTCTCTTACCTAGGTCTCTCTGAATTTTTTTTAAACAACTTATCATTGTTTTAATAATAATTTAAATATAATGTAGCCAACATTATGCTGCAGCTGCCAAAAAAGCCAATGCTATCCTAGGTTGCATTAACAGAGGGATAGAATCAGGGGTGAAATCTAAAATTTGTTACTACCAGTTCTGTGGCATGGCTTGGTGGTGGTGGGGTAATGTGACTGGGTGGGCATGGACAACTTTTTTTTTTTAACTTTTAAAAGCATTTTTTCTCCAACCTTAACAGGTTGCAGAAAAAAACGCTTTTAAAACCCTCTGACGATCAGACAACTAGCTGGGATCCTCAGAGGCTTTTAAAGGCATTTTTTTTCCTACAACCTCTTTAGCCGAAGAGCTTGCAGAAAAAAATGCTTTTAAAAGCCTCTGACAATCCCAGGTGAACCGCGCGATCATCAGAGGCTTTTAAAAGCATTTTTTCAGCTGAAGAGGTTGTAGAAAAAAAAGCTTTTAAAATGTGCAACTCAGTTGGGCATGGGGGGGAGCGCAGGGATTTTTGCTACCGGTTCTCCGAACCACCCGCCGCCATCGCTACCGGATCGGGTGATCCGGTCTGAACCGGGAGCATTTCACCCCTGGATAGAATCAAGATTATAAAAAATGATACTACCATTTTAAAATGCCTTAGTAAGACCACACACTTGGAATACTGCATCCAATTTTGGTCACCACAATATAAAAAAGATGTTGAGACTCTGGCAATGATGATTAGAAGCCTGGAGGCTAAAACATTATGAAGAATGGTTGCAGGAATTGGGTATGTATAGTCTAGTGAAAAGAAGAACTAAGGGTGACATGATAGCAGTTATCCAATATTTGAGGGGCTGCCAGCAGAAAAGGGGGATCAAGCTATTTTCCAAAGCACTAGTGGCAAGACAAGAAGCAATGGATGGAAACTGAACAAAGAAGAAACAATGTTAGAACTAAGGAGAAATTTCCTGACAATAAGAAAAACCAATCAGTGGAACAGCTTGCTTTCAGAAGTTGTAGGTGCTCCAAGACTGGAGGCTTTTAAAAAGAGAGTGGACAGCCATTTGTCTAAAATGAATAGGATTTCCTGCTTGAGCAGAGGATTGGACTAGAAGACCGGCAAGTTCCTTTTCAACTCAGTTATTCTGTATTGTTTTTTAATTAAATAAGTAGTTTGTCAAGCACTAGATAAGATAAAATGGATCTGAGTGAAGCTCGGGAATATATGTATTATCTTCTGAGGCTGGAGTTTAGATGTTGGTTGATAAACTCAATTCTTCAGTTGCACAAGGAAACTAGAAGAAATCCTTCTCCTATTGAGTTAAGTTTAATTGAAAGAAGAAAATCCTAACAAAAATAAGCTCTACATAAACTACACCTATTTGCAAAGAATGACATTTACTTATAGCATTTTATATATACAAGCTCAGTCAAAACTATTATAAGTGATTGGTCTAGTGAGTCTCAGTGATTTAAAAGTCATTCAGGATAGCTCCTTAACCAACTTGGATTGTCATTCCCTCCCTGTGACAATTGTTACGAATAATTTAATAATTTAAATCATTTTAGGTCATTTAAACAGTTTTGCTTTCAGGAAAAAAATATCAAAGGAAAGTAGGAGCTGAACTCTGCTTTGTCTCCATTATCTGCTACTGTAGTATTAGTTACTATTATGTATAAGAGAGCTCCCTCTAGCTGGCATGCCATCACAGAGTTTGTATTCATCTTAGGAACTGAACAAAGAAAGGAACATATTAAAATGTATTTATTCCACACATCATGAATGTGTAGTGAGACAATTAAACTTACATGATAAGATGAAAAGTTTCCTTACCACCAATTGATCTACAGTTTTCTTCTAGCGGACTAGCAGGCACAGCTTGTCTTTCCACAAAAAGAGTATCCATTATTCAAGTGATATACTAGCAAACTATGTATGCTTATAGACTGAGACATGTTGCAGTGGGACAGTCACGCACTGTTCATGTATGAATTAACATCCTGAGAATGAATTACCTGTTTCAAAAAATGTTTAGAAGACTCTGTTTTACATAGCCTCATTTTTCTAATAGAATATCCCCGATATTTGGGAGACTTTCATATGTAGAGATTTTTGCTAAGGACTTGATTTGGGGGAAAGGATAATAATTACAAATAATAAAATACTGGTTGGACAAATATATTTAGCCACCACTAATGTTTTTTTATTTACTTCCTTCACTGCTGAGCTAAAACTTTTCATTGCAGCAGTTATATTGTGGAGATCTTATAAGGAACAATAAAGCTGCCAGTTATTTTTGTGTAGTTCCATTATAGGAAGCTCTCATGGATGAATTAACTACATTAATCTATAGAATTGGTACTTTTAGGGATATTTCTTTGGTGGCAGCTATTTAGTAAGTGGCTTTAATTAAAGCAAATAGAGTATGCAATCTCTGTACTTTTCTCAGTAAAATTCAGATTTTTATTTGAATGTAAAAATAGCTTTTCATTAAGACCTTAATGAGAACAGAGTCTATTATTACTTCTAGTTTGCTTAATAAGTAGTTTAGCTGGAAGCAGAAGCAGAAGCATAGTCAAATGTTTTTAAAAATCTGTTTACAAATATTTGTATTATTTTTATAGCTCTAACAGAGAATGGTCTATATGATATAAAATCCATTTGATATTTAAATAAATAAATAAATAAATAAATAAATAAATAAATAAATAAATAAATTTGTTTGCTGCCCATGTTGCTTTGAGACAACTCTGGGAGGCTTGCAAACAGTAATATAACTATAGCATAGCGTAGCGTAGCATAGCATAGCATAGCATAGCATAGCATAGCATAGCATAGCATAGCATAACAACAATCCTGTAAATACACCCCCTGCCATTCCATCCCACCCCCTAATTCTCACTAATATTCTCATCTTAAGCAGATGAGAGATCAGTGCATATTCCAGGTGCATTTATTTGCTTATTCTACAGGACCTTTTAGCAGAAAAACATTATGTAAAGTTTCAATATTTTGTATCTTTAACATCTTTTGTATTTTTAACATCTCATAATAAATGGTGTGAGAGGGAATAAAACTAGGCTTGTTTTAGGCCTAAGGAAGTTCACTAATGTACTCTTTTATTTCAAAAGGAACTTTGGGATTAATATTTTAAGAATTCTAGCCAGCAGAACCATCATGCCATCATGATAGATGTTACCCTGCTATATAGCTATATCAGGCTAATGAAAACTGATTGTTGACTTTCTTGCTAAACTTTGCATTAAATTGCAAAATAATGGGGAAAGGGAAGAAAATGTATTTGAATCTTTGCATTACTGTATTTTTTGGAGTATAAGACACACTTTTTCCCCCTAAAAGAAGGTGAAAATTTGGGTGTGTCGTAGCTCCGCCCACCTGCCAGCCCTCACCCTTCAGCCATTTTCAGCCTCCACACACTGTGGAGACCTGTTCTAGGCTGCGGTGATCACCACAGCACATCGCCACCGATTGCCGCCTCTGTGCACTGTGTTTTCTGCCTCCATGTATCACTTTTTCAGCCTTCACACGCCTTGTTTTTGGCCTTCGTGCATTGTGTTTTCGGGTGGTTCCCTGTGGCAGAGATCTGCAGCAATAGTGATCCCTGCTGCCTGAAACCACCTGAGAATGTGATGCACAGAGGCCAAAAACAGGGCATGTGGAGGCCGAAAACGTGATGCACGGAGGCCGAAAATGTGACATGCAGAGGCGGCGATCAGTAGTGATGTACTGTAGCGATCCCGCAGCTTGGAAAGGGTCTAAAACAGAGTTTTTGGAGGCCAAAACATGAGGCACAGAGGCCAAAAATGTGAGGCACGGAGGTGGCGATGGTCTGTGGCAATCCCTGCAGCCTAGAACTGATTGGGGGTATTCCAGGAGGCCGATCCACCTGCCAAACAGCTGTTCATGCTGAATCAGGCTGCAATAATGTGCTGAAGCTGACCAGGCTGTTTGCTATTTGCTGCAAGGACGTTAGCCAGATGAATACCGATGGATGCTGGTAGGCAAAGGCAGAATTTTTTTTCTTGTTTTCCTCCCCAAAAACTAATGTGCATCTTATACTCTGAAAAATACAGTAATTTCTCTATCTAGAAAATCCTCTATCTAGAAATTCTACTTCAATCAAAGGATGGTGAGTCATTCCTTCTTCCTGTAACTCAATTCTCTTTTTAATGTACATATTAGAGGCATAAATTCTGCAGCAAGGACTTTTCTGTACAGGCATCCCCTGTGATTAAGGACTTTATCTTTTTCTAGCTTGTAATACATGTACCGGTAGTAGGACAATACATCTGGAACCAGCTCTTCATTGCAGACCAAAAGGTATAAGCAGTTCCAGAGACAGATGATCAGAATCCATTGGAGTGTAAAAGGTCAAAAGTCATTTGCCTCTTTGTATGATGATGATTACTAGGGCATTGAAGGACATCACTTGATATCTGATTAATTGGTTACATCACAAACTGCTACAGAAGAACTTAGTCCTCTTTGCTAATACTAGTGAAACTTCTTTTGAATTTCAACTTGTTCCATCCTAAGTGTTTGGTAGTGTAGTGTAGATGGAAACATTTGAAGAGTCACAAGAAGAGAAAAATGAACCTCAGGAATAATTACACAGTATATGCTTAAATTCTTTTTTATTAACCACTCCTCTATAGAATATTTAATATTTCCAAAAACACTGAGGCCAGATGTGTCCTACCAGCTGTGACACAGTCCTTGAAGCTTCTGGAACTGGTTGACTTAATCAAAACAGCTTCCGGCAAAGAAATGCAAGTTTGTGGAAGAATTGGCTGCGTGCCCATAATAATCACTGCAATGGAGTCAGAATTAATGCAGAAACCTAGTACAAGAGAAGACATGGGAACAACCTTTGATCAGTCCAAAATGCTTTATAGATACTAGCATTTGCATCTGTCTTTGCTAATGACCATAGTAGAGTGAAAAAAAAAACATTCTTGTCAGCTTATAAATATTGTGAAAGATTATAAACAAAGTTGGTACATAGTTTAAAGACTAAGTCTGGGACTGTTCTGCCCCAGCTACGGACCCCAAAGAATGCAGCACACACAAAGTTGTACAAACCTTAGTTTACTAATTAAGGACTAATAATGAGTTTTCTTAGTAGTTGTTCAAACATAAGTACAGTTTAAATCAGTCTTTTCTGAACAAGGGCTGTTAATTTAACTTCATTAACAGCGACAAGAATCCAAAGAATAATAACTCAATTCTGAAGCACAGTATTGCAGATAACTGTAATCTTACTGTGGTTGGCAGAATGCCCAGAAGCAATTTGCAGGAAAACTGACAAGAAAGGAGCAAGAGCCGATCAGATGTTTCTGGAATCAAGACGCAAAGGAATATGAACGAAGTTGTTTCCTGCAAATTGCCTCAGTCGTCATCCTTCCTTAAATAGGCTAGGGGAGTGGCCAATTAGCCCCAAGCCTTACTCTCAAGGAGACCTCCTTCTGAGGAGCCTTTTGGCAGCTCTGCACGCCTTTTGGCAGCTCTGCACGCTCGTGCATCAAGAAGATGCTCCTCTTCTTCTTCCTCTTCACTTATGGCAGCTTCTGGAGGTTCTGAAGGCCCTGGCTGAATCCCCGCCTCTGGCACCACATCTTCTCCAGCCTCCTCATTGTCTGACTCGAGGGCCAGCTGCACAGGCTGCTGGCGCATCACCACACCAGGCTCCTCACTGTCGGAATCAGCTACTAGCTGCACAGGCCACTGATGGACCACAACAGGGACAGAACCAAATGAATGAGTTAGGATCACAGATACTCAGACTTTAATTTTTTGGGGTGGTGGAATATGGCTACAATGTACAATGTCTCTGCTACTTTCAAAGAATGTACATTCTACAGCTATGCTACACTTTTGAAGCTATGCTGAACTTTTGCACAGGAAAATGTGGGTGTAGGCAACTCTGTAACATGCTTATTTCTGTGATTGTTAAGCATGTGCAGTAGGATATAGTGGTTAAGATGCTGGACTGATACTCTGGAAATTGTAGTCCGGGGTGTCAAACTTGGGCCCGCAGGCTGGATGCATCACACATTGGCCACACCTATCCCTGGTTTAGTGAAGGGGAAAAAAGTCACAATACATCATGCGATGATGTGACATCATAAGTGTTGTAGTCCATCAATGAAGTTTACTGGATGATTTAGAGATAGTCACTCTCTCAGCTCAACTAACCTCATTGTTTCTATGATGAGAAAAATGGAGGGAGAAAATGCTTTTACAGGTAGTGCTCACTTACCGACTGCAATTGGGACTGACCCTAAAGTGAAATATCAGGTAATCACACCCAATTTACAACATCATTCTATCTGTGGCCATGAAGCAAATCACTGTGGGTTGTTAAGCATAATATCATGTGACTGAGATTTGCAACTTCCTTTCAGCTTCTCCAATGCCTTTGCCTGTTGGAAGTGGGCTGTGAAGCTCACAAATAACAATCATGTGACTCTGAGATGCTGTGTTTGTTGTAAATGTAACTGGTTTCCAAGTTCCTGAATCACTATCACTCAACTGCAGGGACACTGAAAAAGGAGATTTATGATTGATCCTTGAGTTGGCTATAAGTTCAAGGACCAACCATAAATCTCTTTTTTAAGAGCTATTGTAATTTCAAACAGTTGCTGTAGGAGCAATGGATAAACAAGGACTACCTGTGTGCTTATTTGAACTCTTGAAGCAGCAGCATAATATCAGTCAAATAAATAAATGATAGGGCTTCTTTTTCTCTTTGAATCTGAATAACAGTTCAGCCACGATGATTTTTTAAAAATTATTTCCAGTGCTGCCATCCATGCTGTGAGACAATTCAGATTAACAAGTTTTATAAATGCATTTTCATATAGATCTACAATAGAGTTTTTTATTTTTCTAATTTATGATCTCAAACTCTAGCACTAAAAAGAATCTGTTAAGTTTAATTTTTCTCTGATAAGAAATCCCTACCAGTTAGATACACCTGTTTATTTATTTCTTCTGAAAGAGAACCTTTCTTAAAACAAAGCAAAAAATAGTTGGGGAGGGGGGAAGGAATGCTAAAAAGCCTGCATTAAGGGTGGTGGGGGAATTAGAAACATTAATATTAAAATTCATTAACCTAAACTTTAAAAGTATCTCTTATGTTAAAAACTATGAATTTGGGAGAAAATGGGTACAAAGGTGTTAGAGAGAGCGGCAACTGTTAATATGAGTAGATTTTAATGCATTTTTTTAAAGAAATAAAATATCAACAGGTTGAAATATATTAATAAGGACAGCAAAACAGCTGATTTATAGCCGACTCCAGAGTCTCATCCTGCATGGATAAGAACTTGGCCATTTCCTTTGGCATGTAAACAAAGCAATATATCCTGTCAATTAATCTGAGATAAAGTCTCTAGTAAAAACAATAAATGTTTGGGTCTCTCCAAAGTTTTTTTTTTTAATCAACCACTTCTGCAACAGAGAACTCAATATGTTATGGCTCAGAAGATAGCATTAGCCTCGGATACTTTTGTTTTGCAAATGTCTCTCCCAAAGAAGATAAGAAAAATTCCTAGGAGGACTATTTCATCAAAAATGCACATGTGAAATATTGACACACATACCCCCAAAAAATTAAAATACGAATAAAGAAAACATTTGCATTGTGTGGCTATTTAAAAATATCCCCAGGAAGGCAGGTAAGAACTGCTCTCACAGTCATTTGAGAAATCCATTTCAATTGTATCTGAGATATAAAGAAAACCAAAACAAAATCCCCAAACAAACAAACAAAATCTATGAGGACGAAGCAGATACTGTAGATACTGAATGTTGAGAGACACAACCTAGGATGGGTGAGCAGGAAAATATGTAAATAAAAGCATTTCATGCTATAACAAGACTGTCAAACTCGTGACCCGCAGGCCAGATGCGTCACACTGGCCACACCCCGCCCTGTTTAGCGAAGGAGGGAAAAGTCACGATACACCACGTGACGATACCGTGACGACTTGAGTTTGACACCTCTGTGCTATAACATTTTGTGGCAGATCTCAAAATATTGCCTAATTTTTAAAGTGACACTAAATAATTATTGTGGGGGTTGTAACACTTCAATTTTGGCTTTTAATACACTTTGCCTTTTTTTATAATAGGCTTGATATAAGTGGCCAATCTTATCCACTGGAAGGCAGCAGAGATAAGCACCATAGGTCCACTCTGGAAAAAGAATAATTTTCTTAGGAGTTTCTCTTCAACAATCGGGGTCCCTGTTGTGGAATACCAATGAAGTTGTACAGCTGGTCACTCTGCAAAGCCTATTAGAGGAGCTTCATTAGCTCTTTTGTTTGATTTCACTAGGGGCTAAGCAGCACTCATTCTATCTTTGTCACTATTAATACTTGTCTATACAATCTAAATATAGGGTCGTATAGATATACAGTTTATTGCCAAGGCACAGCTGTGAAGTTACTGCTTACAAGCAAATGAAACAAAAAGAACAATCAAAAGGATCAGGCATCCTGATAAAAGCTATTAGAGGCTTAGACTGAATGAGATACAGTTTTCTCTCTATTTTTTTTAAACTTCCCATATGCCAATATATCATCAATGGATAAAACAATGCTGAATGAGAGCTTTATTATCAAAGTAATAATTGGTTTTTTACTGCCAAATTTGTTTCTCTTTTTATTACAAATATGGACCACTAATTGTTGCAAGAATACTGTCTTGCAAAAGGACTATTTCCCTTTTTATCCATTCTTCCACCCATCTCCCAAAATTGGCTGAATTCAGCCATTACAATTGGGAGGTACACCATGAAATCTGTGTTTGTTAGTCAAGAAAACCTCCTCCACTTACAGAGCCCGCAATCTGCATGTCATTTTACAGTTATTTAGATCACACAAATTATTTTAAATGTAATTCTGTAATTTTCACATTTACTATTAAATCTTGAGATGTATAGGTATGTATGCTAATGCTGAATCTGCATTACAGATGTATGATTTATAGCTTTAAAACCATATTGCACAACTTAGAATGATATTCAGTATTACATATTTCTTCTGGGTTGATTTGTCATACATATTTTGTCAAAATATGTCATATATCACATGTTGCTCACCTTTTTTATAGTGGCAAAATTATTCCACTTTGACTTTAGCTCCCTATTGCAACCTATTGACAAATCAGAGAACTACACATTTCAAAATTAAATTCTATTTCAATAATTAGAAGGATCTGAAGACTGCATTGGATCTAAATTGAACTTAAGTTCCATTAAAAGAAAAGAAAAATCTTAAATCTCACTGATTTAATAATGATGTAGATTTAGCAGTAAATGATGGATTACATATTGTGCTTTGTCTTACAATGTGAAAGAAAAAAATATTAGTGCCATTTGCTTATGTTTAAGAAGTTGTATACAGATGTTCCAATAATAAATCAAAACTAACTTCACCACAGATTTTTACTTTCAATATTTCTCCAAATAATAGTATTGATAGAGTCCACTAGAGTCTGTCTTCTAGCAAAGATTTGTACAATAAACCATTTGCTTGTGAAGATACATTGCAAAGGAACATATGTTATTGATTTCTAGGACAGGATGAGTAACAAAAAAACCTCTTCATTGTTGGTTCCCCAATCATGGATCAACAGTATGTTTTCTTTCTACTTATAAACTGCTTTTCTATTGATGTGAGCAATATTATTCCTTGTGATCAGTGTTTAATGAAGTTAAATAATATTAGGCTAAATGATTTTCTACCTGAAATATTTTTCTACCTGATTTTCTACCCATAATATATATTTGTTATTTCTTTTTTTCTTAATCTGATTATGTTTCCACTTCATTTATTTCTTTTTCTGCCTACTTTTCTCTTTCTTCGAGTAACTAGAAGCAATAAAAAATGTCAGTTCAAGGATAGACATTAGCCCCTTCAGATATTAATATACCTAGAATGAGTGTTCCAGTAGCACGAGTACTCCCATAAGTCTCATCCTCCATGGAAATCACACAAATGATACTGGTTCCCTGTAGACATTTTTCATTTAGTGTAACTGCAAGAAAAAGAAAGAAAAACATCAGCACATGTTGCTCCATGTGAGTCTGGCCTTAATAAGAACAAAGCCAGTGAGGAGATATAGATAAATATCTGGAAATTAAAGTGTGGGATATTAGCAACAGCAATAGCACTTAGACTTATATACTGCTCCACAGTGCTTTTACAGCCCTCTCTAAGCAGTTTACAGAGTAAGCATGCTCATTGAACAAATATCATAAGGTAGGTTTTGCATAATGTGCAAACACAACCCATAAAGTATAACTACCTAGATTTTCCTGACCTAAACTTCTTGATAGTTTCAAGGGAACAAAACAAAGAACTAAAACTTTAAAAGAATCTTCACAAATCAATTCTTTAGGCTGGTTTTCCTCAATGTAGGGCTTTCTGAATAGAATTAATGTCCACTCACAAAACTCCTAGATAATATGCATCTGATATTATACCTGCCATATACACAAGATTATTTAGGCTGAAATCCCCAAAAAGAAGCAGTTGTCCCCTGAGAATTATCAATTTTCACCTTTCAGTAATCAAATTTACTTTCAGGAATGAAACATTGAGCATGAACAAATCTAGAACAAACAGATCATTCTCAAAGTACGGCCATAATGGGACTAGAATTTTTGTTGCTAAGTAAGGCAGTTGTTTAGTGAGTCATTCTTGGCTTTATGATCTTTTTGCCATGGTTCTTAAGCAAATCACTGCTGTTGTTAAGAGCATCACACGGTTGTCAAATAAATTTGACTCTCCCAATTGACTTTGCTTGTTGAAAACTGGCTGGCAATGTCTCAAATGGCAAACATGGGATCCTGGGATGTTGCAACCATCATAAATATATGCCAGTTGCCAAGCGCCCAAATTTGGATCCTGTAATTGTGGAGTTGCTACAACAATCATGAATTCAAGGACTGGTTTTAAGTCACTTTTTTCAGTGTGGTTGTAACTTTGGATGGTTGCTAAATGAATGGTTATAAATCAAGGTTATAAGTCAACTGTATACAGTTAACAATGACCAACGTTTACACAGGCAGTCAGAAATAATGGTATCGTTCTAAGCTCTCCTTTAATGTACATGCAATCAAAGTTGCTTCACATTTGGTCTCATACAATGGATAGTTGTTGTTAGTTGCAAAGTTGTGTCCAACCCATCATGACCCTTGGACAATGTTCCTCCAGGCCTGCCTGCCCTCTACTGTCCTCTGGAGTCCATTCACCAACTGCTTCAGGTACTCCATTCAGCCACCTCATTCTCTGTCGTCCCCTTCTTCTTTTGCCCGCTTAAATTGATCAACCTAAATTAGCATTACTTAATTAAATAAGACAACATGGAGGAGGAAAGGGCATTTTATAGTCAATAGCTGCTGAACAGCAGAATTTAATTTATAAAGTAGTGACGTACAAATAGGGGCCCAAGAAACAGCTGTTTTCCAAAGTATGGAAATAGTTTTTTTTATCCTGTCTTATTCCCACAAGATGTTAATCTATAATGTTTGTAATATATATATATATATATATATATATATATATATATATATATATATATATATATATATATGATTGTCTGATATCCCTCACTGTATTTTATTCAGCCAATGTTAAATAAACTATTGTTAAACAAAGACCTTTTTTGCTCCTTTAACATCATTAATAGCATATTTTAAATGCAATTTCTTTATCAAAAATGATTTTTAAAAATCTGTGACAAGAGTGTGAGCATTGGGGCATATACTGTTCTATTATTGCTAACAAAACGTCTTGAATTCTCTCCATGAATCTAAGTCTCTGTCAGTGTTGGTATTCTTGCTCTCTTTTATGTCAGCAGCATATAAAAACTGTAGAAAAATGGTAACAGCAACCTGGAAGGAGTAGCAGGATACAGAGCACTCACAATATAATCATTTTAACTAATCAGCATATTTCTCCTCTCAAGAGTCATATTCATATTTAAAGCTGTCAAAAGAAAATGACCAAGGAGGAGACTGTGTCAAATGACACCTTAAGGGCTATCCATCACCTGCTCTTGCTGAATTAAAGTGGAAACAATTCACTAATTTCACAGAGTGTGTGGATCCCTCAAACACTTATGAAGATTAGTATCAGGAGGAAGAAATGTATACGCAGAAACATACTGTACTGAGAAAGGTACAGCATACAAATACTTTGGCACTACTCTGATACAGAGATTTATTTAAGAATACAGTATTTAATCATTAATATCATCAATGGCTGTCCTGTGCCAGGGTCTACTGTTACAACTTTAATGTATTAAAAATCTACCAGGAAATGATTTTAAACTGGAAAGTAATGCTTTGAAAACAAATGACACTGAGTAGTAGTTTGTGGTAAGTGTGCAAGCTGAGATGGTAAACATGGCTGTCTAGGTTTTTTAAAAATGAAATTTAGAATTAAGATTAAAGATTAAAATTGTATTAAAGAAATAATCCTCCATCAAGGCAGGCCTGGGTG
This sequence comes from Pituophis catenifer annectens, assembly GCF_029215685.1. Taxonomy (NCBI): domain Eukaryota; kingdom Metazoa; phylum Chordata; class Lepidosauria; order Squamata; family Colubridae; genus Pituophis; species Pituophis catenifer. The sequence goes on from NW_027256886.1 coordinate 30,125,274, forward strand.
ATTTCATAAACATAGCCATGCAGTTTTTTTGGCCTTGCCTCCTTCTAGCATTATTTTTAATTTCCCACTCGTGATACAATCTTGATATTCTATGCAAGTACTAACTAATCCATGACTAGTTAGATGGTCAGGGATAATGTCATTTCTTCAGGGAAGAATTAGATTGAAAAAAAGAAAATATACACTTAGCAAAAACATATGAAACATTTAAAAATATTCAAAATATTAACAGATAACTTCAGATCCAGAAGCAATCTACATACCTGGTTAAAATCATTGAATAATTAACTAATAAAATTCAATTCCCTTATATGAGTCAAAAACTATATTAAAAGTGCAACAACTTCTATGAACTTAATGAGAAGCAACAAATAAAAGCTTCGCCACCATTTTGCTTCAAAATATGCCTGCCTTGGTTTATCATAATGAACTTCTACCAAAAAAGTTATTATTTTTGTTCAGACGTATATACCTAAGTGAAAGGAACAGCATTATAAGAAGACAAATTTACTTAGGAAACAGAACTCTGGCTTTGCAAAATAGCAGATCCTATGCCAAAACAATGCAGCAACTACTGACCAAAGTGCCAGTTATACCGATGCTTAATTTTCTATTCCCATACTCAAATGTCTGCCTATACAACACACCTCTCACTCCTCTCCCTCTTGACTGACTGTATTCTAGACGATATATAGAATTAATACTAATTCTACAGAACATCAGCTTTTATCCTTGGCATTTTGGTTTTCATATTTCCTCCCAGCAATTGCTGTACATGAATATCAGATACATTTCACAAAAACATTATGATTTGGATAAAAAGAAAAATATTTCTAAGAGCAGGGGTTGTGCTCACAGATTAATTATTGAAATTATAAATTGTAAAAAAAATAATTGTGCATGTTCTATAAAAGTATTAGTAATGTTTTGGATGCTGTGTGAACAGTGCACCTCTGTGTGATTTATTAAAAACCAATTTTTTTTCAGGCTTCTGGAAAAGTCTGAAAAAAATGCCACTTCTTTAAATAATCCAGGTGATTCTTTAAGACACAATACTTTGATGAGTCCAATTATTAAAACAGCACCATCTTATTTCAAGCTTGCATAGAACACTAAAAAAAAGACATTGCATGCTTTTATTAACTGCAGAGAGATGCTGTATTCATAAGATATCCAAAGCACTTCAAAGCATACATAGAATAACAGAATAACAAAGTTGGAAAGGATCTTGGAGGTCTTCTAGTCCAACTCCCTGCTTAGGCAGGAAACCCTACACCACTGGTTATCCAATATCTTCTTAAAAACTTCCAGTGTTGGAGCATTCACAACTTCTGGAGCCAAGTTGTTCTACTGATTAATTGTTCTCAGCGTCAGGAAATTTCTCCTTAGATCTAAGTTGCTTCTCTCTTTGATTAGTTTCCATCCATTGCTTCTTGTCCTGCCCTCAGGTGCTTTGGAGAATAGCTTGACTCCCTCTTCTTTTGGCAGCCCCTGACATATTGGAACACTGCTATCATGTCACCCCTGGTCTTTCTTTTCATTAAACTAGACATACCCAGTTCCTACAACCATTCTTCATATGTTTTATCCTCCAGTCACCTAATCATCTTTGTTGCTCTTCTCTGCACTCTTTCTAGACTCTCCACATCTTTCTTACATCTTGGTGACCAAAACTGGATGCAGTATTCCAAGTGTGGCCTTATCAAGGCATTATAAAGTGGTATTAACGCTTCATGTGATCTTGATTCTATCCTTCTATCCGTTACTCATGCGCTGGTCACTTCCCGTCTTGACTACTGCACTGCTCTCTACCTAGGGCTGCCCTTGAAAACCACTCGAAGGCTTCAGCTGATGCAGAATGCGGACGCGCGGATTGTGATGGGAGTGTCCCGAAACTCCCATGTTACACCTCTCCTGCGCGACCTGCATCGGCTACCAGTTGCTCTTCGGGTGAGGTTCAAGGTGGTGGTTATCACCTATAAAGCCCTTCATGGCCTAGGCCCAGAATATTTGTCGGACTATCTGCAGCCAGCAACAATCTCCAATTGCCCGGTGCGTTCCCATAGATAGGGCCTCCTCAGGGTGCCGTCGGCCAGACAATGTCGGCTGGCGACCCCCAGGGGGAGAGCTTTCTCTGTGGGCGCACCCACCCTTTGGAACCAACTTCCTTTGGAGCTCCGGATGACCTTCGCTCATTCTGCGAAGGAACCTGTCTGAAGACCTGGCTGTTTCACAGCCTGGACTGATGGGGGGGGGGTTTCTTAATTGATTTTAAATTGATTTTAAATTGTTTTAAATTGGATTTTTAATTTTATACTGTTTTAATGTGCAATTGTGCATTTTATTGTTGTGAGCCGCCCTGAGTCCATTGGAGATAGGGCGGCATATAAATCGCATTAAACTAAACTAAACTAAACTAAACTTCTGTTTCTGTAGCCTAGAACTCTTTTTTTGGCAGCTGTTGCACACTGCTGGCTCATATTTAAATTTTTGTCCACTAGGACCCCAAGATCCATCTCACAGTTACTACTATTGAGCGAGGTATACTATACCTGTGCATTTTGTTTTTCTTGCCTAAATGTAGAATCTTACTTTTTTCACGATTGAATTTCATTTTGTTAGATAGCGCCCAATGTTCAAGTCTGTCAAGATCCTTCTGTATCTTCCGGAGTGTTGGCTATTCCTGCTAGCTTGGTGTCATCTGCAAATTTAATGAGTTCCCCATCTATCTACTTACCTTTACTACTGGTTCACATTGTGCCCACTGTTCAATTTAAATGTTTATCCAGAAAATCTGTGAATTTAATGCCAAGTGACTCAGCCCCTTTCTTTGATGGATGCAAGCCAGTGATGAAATGTAAAATTTGTTACTACCGGTTCTGTGGGCGTGGCTTGGTGGTGGTGGGTAATATGACTGAGTGGGCGTGGCCAACTTTTTTTTTTTTACTTTTAAAAAACCATTTTTTCTACAACTTCTTCAGCTGAAGAGGTTGTAAAAAAATGCTTTTAAAAGCCTCTGACGATCCCAGCTGAATTGCCTGATCGGCAGAGGCTTTTTTTTCTTTTTTTAAAAGCCTCTGATGATCCTAGCTGAGTTGCCTGATTGGCAGAGGCTTTCTTTTTTTTTTAAAGCCTCTGACGATCCCAGCTGACTTGCCTGATCGGCAGAAGCTTTTTTTCCTTTTAAAACCATTTTTTCTACAATCTCTTCGGCCGAAGAGGTTGTAGAAAAAATGCTTTTAAAAGCCTATGATGATCCTAGCTGAGCCGCATGATCATCAGAGGCTTTTTTTTTTTTTTTTTACTATTAAAAGCATTTTTTCAGCCAAAGAGGTTGTAGAAAAAATGCTTTTTAAAAAAAATCCTCTGATGATTGTGCAGCTCAGCTGGACAATGGTGGGGGGGGGCAGGGATTTTTGCACCGGTTCTCCGAACCACCTGCCTCCATCGCTACCGGATCAGGCAATCCGGTCCGAACCGGGAGCATTTCACTCCTGATGCAAGCCATCTCTTTTGTACAGTTTTTCATTGGACCAGCTGTAGACATCATGACTAATAAAACCAAAGCCTTCCCTTTTACACCACTCCTTTAGCCACACATTAAACTCCACTCTACACTGGCCTTTCCCTTTTTGTTCCTTATATGCTGGTAAAACCCCTGAAAAGATAAACCTACAACCTATCCTACTAAGTTCATACCCCAAGCTCTGGAAATCATTCTGCACAGAAAGTACATCTTTTTGGGACAGATCATTTGTGCCAAGATGTATAATAGCATCAACATCACAGTCCTTACTGGCATTTTTGACTATCTTAAAAATACGCCTCTTGTCTCTGCTGGCAGTAGCACCTGGCAGACACCTGACATCTTTCATAACCTCCATATCCTTGCCTAAATTTACATCCCTTACAATTGAATCACCAACTAGAAGGTGGCTAGTATCTCTTTTGGGATACCTTGCTCTTCTTGTGTGACTGATGAGTAATACCTGATTCATACTTTCCCCTTTCCAAAGTAAGTTTTTCATCTCAGACTACACTCCCCTGCTTATTTGAGTTATCATTATCAGAACTACCTTGACCTGCTGCTTTAGTGTCCCTATTAAACTCAGCAAATTTAATATCTGATAATATCTTTATCTGTTATGCTGGGACACAGCGAAAGCTTTGTATTTATGGTTCACAGCTCTCACCCTGCCAGATCCCATGGTTGTCCATACTGCCCTTCTCCTGCTGGATCTTTGTGGTAGAGGGGGCTGATAGTATGGCAGCTCAATAGAGTGGAACATCTGTTATAACCTTAACAAATCAGTAACAAATAATAATAAGCCTGATACAAGTATTAGATTTACTGAAAAAGTGTAAATACGTGCAAAGAATAACAGAATTTGGGTTGTAAAGAACACTCTGCTACTTGCAAAATATTTACCTTTCCTGAGCTGAGTCAATAATTTTTTTAAACCAAGTGCAATATTTTTCCCTCTGAATTTTGCAACATAGTTTTTTTTTAAAAAAATCCTCAATCTCTTGATATATCAGCCAGCGCAGAATCAGGAAACAGAAACAGTTCATCGTGTTTCTCTATATTATAATTTCTATAGGGACATTTGTAATCATCATATCTTATCCCTAATGTATTAATACCCAGGAAGAATGTATAATTATTTTGTAAACCTCATTCTATTGCATATAAAACTATCACCCATATGGTAACTAAATTTTATATTCTGAAAACAAAGCAACAACTGATGCAACTGTTGTTTTTCCTTTTTAATTATATTTGATGTAGTTTACTGATCATTGATTGAAGTATAATGACTTTTCCTATGAACATTTATATGAAAGCTGACTCATAATTAAACCAAAATTATAATTACAGAACTTCCAGTTAAAAATCAAGAGCAAATATCCCTGGGTGCTTCCTTTTTCAAACTTTTATTTTACCAGATCATTATCACCTAGATACAGCAACCTTGTTTAGAATTATTTCTCAATCAAGCAATTGTTCTACACTTGATGAAAAAAATAAGGACTTCTTTTCTTTTGGGAAATTATGCATGTCATTTTAAATCAAGTTTTTGATTGTAATATGATTAATATACTGTATATACTGTTCTGTCCTAGTTGAATCATGAATGAAATTAGCCACCAGAGGGAGTCAGGAGTACATTCAATCAAAAATTCATACTTTAAAAAAAGGTTATTTGTAATTGATACATTTTCATCACTGGAAAATGTTAATGAGGAACAATTAGGAATATTAATATTGTGATAATTTATTTTTAGAAAAGTAGTATTTGTCTGTAATAACTTCTGATCAGATCTCTTTAGAAATATTTCAAACAACAAATGAGTCATAAAATGAAGGAAGTGACTAAGTTCACAATTAATAAATTTTTTAAAAGAAAACATCCATATCCTCTCTCTAAAGAGTCCATTACTATGGCTAGTTAGGCCTTAAATAGTAAGGTTTTCAAGGCTATGGAAGGTATGAAACATAAATATATTGTTTGTAGCTTGGGTTTTTTGCTTCTGGAAAAGAAGGAAGGAAGGAAGGAAGGATGGAAGGAAGGAAGGAAGGAAGGAAGGAAGGAAGGAAGGAAGGAAGGAGGGAGGGAGGGATGGATGGACAAACTTGGTTTCAGTGTTTGTGGTATTCTGGTTTTCTACATTCATATTTCTTTCATGTCTGCAATAAAGAAGCTTATCTAATCATGATGAATATGAAGTTTCTGCAGTTAGCTGGGTACTGAAGGCAAAACAGAATTTCTGAGTAAGAAATCTGACACCTCTTAATTCCATTGCACCGGTCTCATCTTCACCTCTTAATTTTAAATCTTATATTGTCATTCACATATTGGAACAAAGTAATTTTCTTCCCCTAACTAATCACTATTCCCAGAGTACTTCAATGTGTGTAAAATTTTACCATCTATCATTTAACATATAAGAGCAAATAACCTTGGTTTATTTAAAAAACCTTTGTAGACATAATTTTATGACCGGTAGCCAGTTTCCCATGTATTTCTTCTTTATGTATTATGTTTAGCTAGCAAGATACCTTATTGGTATTTTGTTTGTTTGCTTGTTGTTACAGTTGAAGTTAAATGTATTAAATTTATTTGTTGCCTATCTTGCCGAGGGGCTCATCTAGGCAGTTTACAACAATAAAAAAGAAGAAATGAAAGGCGTGTAAACAGAAATAAAATAATGGAACAATAAACTAAACAATGACAAAGGAACACAATGGGAATAAATACATCAATAAGATAACAAAAAAAATGGGTGAGTGGAGAGCAGAGAGCAAGAGGAAGGAGGAGGAGTCTGCTGTCAATCCAACCTTGAACTGCACTCAGAAGGAAACTGATAACCAGTGAAGTTTCCAGAGGTATAATATGGGCCACCCTAGAAGCCCAAAGACTTCTCTTGCTACAGCATTTTGTACCAGCTGAACTTTCCAAATGGATTTCAAGGGTAACCCCATGTAGGGCACATTGCAGAAGTCCAGTCGGGAGGTGACTGAGTCTTGAGTAACTGAGTGCAAGAAGTCATAATCCAGGAAACGTTGCAGGTGGTGCACAAACCAGAGCTGTCCAAAAGCTCTCATATTCACACTTGCCACTTGCTCTTCAAGCTGGAGATGAGAGTCCAGAAGAACACCAAGGTTGTGAACTGGATCTGGAACTGGATCAGAGTAGTGTCACCACATCCAGAACTAAGGATAACATATGGATAAAGGGAAATAAAGAAGCCTCGGCAGAGTCCTGAAATACTGTTGCAATGTTATCGGATCCATCCTTTCCTACCTGCATTTCTTCAACTGCTCTGTTTTCTCCTGGTGATGTGCTGAAGGAGAAAAAAGCCGTATCACTCAGGATACATCACTAATCAGAACAACTTTAATGGTAGGTGGAAATTATCTTGGGGGACCAGACCCAGAGACAGTGAAATAAGAGATAGATAGTCTCCAGTTGAATAGTGGGCAAAGAAAGGGACTCTCCCTAATTTCTCTGGGGGTAAAAAGAGGCAGCAGGAGAACTGTACTTGGAAGATTCTGTTAATGTAGACTTATATTATATCCCCTAAAATTTAAACCCACTTGTGCCTAAACCAATAATGAATCGAATCCAAAATATAACTTCATTTATTAGACCTGCTTAGTGGTGATATTCAAATAATTTAACAAGTGGTTCTCCCAGGGTAGGGCTGGCTGTCGTGGGAAGCGTGGCCCATCCCCGTCCTCCAGCTCCACCATACATGCGGGATGAGCCTCCTGCAACAGCCAACCTGAACCTGGGCGAACCGGTTGTTAAATTACCTCCCCAGCTATCAAAGTGGTTCCTGGGCTCTGCGTTGAAATGGAGAAACGGAAAAGGGAGTGGGAGGCATGAAGGAAGGAGGAAGAGCAGGGAGAAGAAAGGGAAAGTGTCCTTCTCCTTCCCTTGTGCTGGGCACTCCGTTGCCCATTTCTCCATTGCAGCACATCGCAGTGCCCAAGATCCACTTTGATAGCGGGATGGTGGTGTAATTTAATAACCTATTCGCTTGAACTGGTGCGAACCAGCTGAACCACACCACTGGACCTGCTACAGCAATATGGTTGCCATGATAGCAATATTATTCATGTACTACTATTGGTCTTCCTGGTCCTTTTGGTCAACCAGAGCCTCAAAGGAAGCAAGAAAGACAGTGCAACAACAGAACAGTCCAACTAGATTTTTAATATAAATGACAGAAAATAGAAACTGATAATGGTCTGATACATGGAACGAGAACACATTGTTCCATTAGCTTACACTGAAGGAAAAGAGTACAGTCTTTCCTATGAAAAAGCATACCAAATGGTCTGATCACAGATGGCACTATCTGAACATTACGAAACAACATGTTCTACATTGTGGTCATTTTTTTTCATCTTTGGTATTATTCACAGAAGGTTCTTGCAAAAAAAGAAAAATTGACAGATTTGTTAAAAGGATCAAACAGAAGGAATTTTTTTTTGGTAGAAATTTATTTTATTCATCAATTTATTTTAAGAACGCTGAATTTTTTTGGAACGGTTGCTTCTTCCACCAAGAGAGGTTTAGTTGAAAGAAGGAAAAGCTAACAATTATAACAATATCTTATATACTGCTCAAAAAAATAAAGGGAACACAAGCAGAAGACATCCGAGATCTGAATGAATGAAATAGCCTTATTAAATACTTTGTTCATTACATACAGTAGTTTTGTGTTCCCTTTAGTTGTTTGAGCAGTGTATAAACTACTGTATGTAAAGAACAGAGTATTTAATAAGGCTATTTCATTCATTCAGATCTCGGATGTCTTCTGCTTGTGTTCCCTTTATTTTTTTGAGCAGTATATATAACCAACATGTATTTGGGAAAAATGACATTTATATTTAAGTGCAGAATCTTTGTCCTGGACAGGAGGGATATGAATTAATAAATAATAACAATAAATTTAGCAACTTCTGAGAAGCGGCTACAGTCATAATCCAAAGTCATTTTACGTAAGGTAGATGGCCATATAAAAAATAATAATAATAATACATTGACAAAATCATCAACAGTCAATTGCAAAAAGTAGCTTTACTTGTAATAGCTTACATCCTGCAACAATACCTCTAACACCATCAAACAAAAATATTGGCCAATCTCAGAACCTTGGGAACAACTCCATAGGTGGATAAAAATGCCAAATCCTGTCTAAACACATCTGGCTGACAACAACCATAATTGTTAAACAATGTAAGAATATTTAGCACAGATATGGCAGTAAAATTTGGGCTAAAGAAAAATGCTATAGTAGGGTAAAATTACAAATAGTAATGGAATTGAAATGCTGCATGGCCAAATCATCAGGAGTCAATAGGACTCTACAACTACCTGGGCATTTTACATGTAGGTTTACCATTAAGCATGGACAAGTTAAGGATATAATTAGTAAATAATATTTCCAAAATTTTTTAAAAAAAGCTAAAGACAAAATTTAATGGTGGAAACATCATTAAGCTATAAATATCTGTAGTACAAAGCAGTGCTGGAATTATTAACTAGATACAAGCTGAACTGGACAATTTGGACCCAAACCCAAGAAAATTGATGACAATTCATTATGCATTATATGTCCGCATAGTGATATTCATACCTGCTCCTCAGAAATGGAGACAGAGGTTTACTCCAGGTCAAATAATCTGATGAAGGAAAGTGTGCATTGGTTGATTATCTAAATGACAGCCAAGAACAAGCATTGATGCAAATTAAACTTTGGAGTTTACTGAATGTACAGGAAACAAAATATGAATATCAAAATAATGTAATAAACCCACAAACAGAATGCTGGCAATGAAAAGCACTACATGGTCCATTTCTACAAAAAATCAGGGAAGAGTGGATAAAGATAACCTAGCACTGTCTTATACCTGGGGCATTAAAAAAAGGAAACTGAATGCATAATTTTGGCTGTGCAAGAACAAGCTATTTAAGCTAATGCAATCAAGGCCAGAACTGGGGGAAAAAATCATCAAATGATTCAGAGTGCAGATTGTGCAAAGAAGCAGAAGAAAAAGGAGATCATATATTCAGCTCATGTAAGAAGATTGCATAAACTGATTATAAACAATGACAGTCACTAGGACAGTTGCCAAAGTGTGAATAATTGATTTGGAAATACTGCAGCATAGTATAGTAAAAGACAAAGAATTGGAGAAAAACAGAAAATATCTGAAAATCAAATCAAGTTGAAAGATTATGATATAAATCAGCCATGGTGGTCTCAATGGTTATTGGCACACTTGGTGCCATACCAAAAAAATCTTGGACGGCATTTAGGAAATCTACACATTAATACAATTTCCATCTGACAATTGCAAAAAGCCACATTGCTTTAATCTGCAAATATACAGTACTATGCCAATACATTAGAACATCGTAGGAGGTTCTTGGGAAGAACTTGATGCATGTGAAGCAGTAGTGAAATCCAATTTTTTTTACTACCGGTTCTGTGGGCGTGGTTTGATGGGCATGGCAGAGGAAGGATATTGCAAAATCTCCATTCCCACCCCCTTCCTGGGGGAAGGATATTGCAAAATCTCCATTCCCATCTCACTCTGGGGCCAGCCAGAGGTGGTATTTGCTGGTTCTCCAAACTGCTCAAAATTTCTACTACTGGTTCTCCAGAACCTGCTGGATTTCACCCCTGATGTGAAGGCTGATACCAGCTAAATAACTGGCAACTGTTATTTCATACTGTTGTGAATATAATAATAATATAATGGAAGACACCGTTTAGGGCATTGAGTCAATCCGCTACTCAGTGCAGGAATTCATCCAAATATAAAGTCCACGGCAGAAGGCTGCCTAAGCTCTGCTTACATGCATCCAATGTATCTCGCTACTTCTCTGGTAATTGGTTCAATTATCAATTATTGTTTATAAAAATCCAAACCACAAATCTAACACAAGCTAACATACTGCTTTTATTTGGTATGCTTTCTTTCTTTACATTCCTATATTTTTTCACCCAAGACAGCTTTTTATATAATTTCATTAATTTTACATGGGAATGCCTCATTCAAGTCTTATCCAAGTGCATTAATGTAGTTATATAGTTAGTCCTTGTGTTTCAGAACAAGCACAAAGCTTCTTAAGATCTGTCTTTCTGGATTTTTGAGCCTGAACTATATCTCCCTTTCTAATTTCCTGAGCTGAAGGAAGAAGTCTCCAGTGGAGATTTAAGAACTCTCCAGCTGTACAAATTAGGATGTCAGGAAATTTAGCTTACCTAGTAGAAACCTATTGTAAGACAATAGAAGTCTAGCAATGAGGTTGTAACATACAGTATATTCCCTTCCAGTGTAACAGTACTTGACTCCAGCTCCACGTAGATGGAACGATTTATGAAATCTCTTTCAATACCATGTTTGATACACCTATGCAATTGTTATTGTATCTAGCCCCCCCATTTAACTTTTTCCATTGTACAGGTAGTCCTTGACTTACAACCACAATGAAGCCCAAAATTTCCATTGTTGAATTTTGCCCCACTTTATGAGCTTTCTTGCCACAGTTGTTAAGTGCATCAGTGCAGTTGTTAGGTTAGTAACATGGTTATTAAGTAAATCTGACTTCCCCATTGACTGATCAGGCCACAAAAGGTGATCATTGGATCCCAGGACACTGCAACAGTCATAAATACATGCCAGTTGCCAAGTTTTGATCACTGAAGAGGCTGCAATGATTCCAAGTGTGAAAAATGGTCATAAGTCACTTTTTTCAGTGCCGTTGCATGGTCACTAAACAAATGCTTAAGTTGAAAATTATTGCTGAAGACCTGATGGATATATGCAAATAAAGACTTTTCAGTAATTCGCCTTTTATTCTCTGTCTGTGTGTGTGTGTGTACGCACACACATGTGTGTGTGCGGGATGGGGAGGGCACACACACTTTTAAGTCAGTTTTTGACTTCTGGCGACTGCATGAAGTTTTCTTGGAAAGAAATGATTTCTTTTTTCTTTGGAAAAAAAATTCAGTAGGGTCTGCCATTGTTTCCTGCCTAAGGCTGAGAAAGAGGGACTAGGTCAAGGCCATTCAGGTATCTTTGTGCTTAAAGCAGGACTAGAACTCACAGTCTCTCAGTTTATAGTCTTGCACTTTAACATTACACCAAACTGACATAATTCTCCTTTTTCCTCCTACAAATACTCTGGGGATTTGTATCTTTAGGGTGGTAGAGAAAATAATATTTAGATAATATTAAACAATATTATATTAAATATTAAACAATTACCTAATTACCTTATTTTATTGATATACTATTTTATTTATTATGGATCTGTGCAAGAAAATGCCTAATCTACTTCACCAACATTTCATCCCTCCAAGGATTAAGTGTCAACAGAACTTCCTTCTGATGTCTATGGAGATTTGAACAAAATGGGAACAAATGAGTTGCTAGTTAGTATGAGTGTCAAGCATTCCAATTAACATTACATTTATGGGTTCACACATCTCCATTGCTTTGTATCCCATATTGATAGAATTCAGCACAATAGGTACTTCCTATTACTTAGTTTATATATTTTGGCATACAGAGAAAATATTCTAGGAAACAATGGTGGGATCCCAGGGAAAGACTGTCTAATTAAACTACAATGGGCTTTCTCTCTTTTCTTCTTTAACTTTATTAGCATTATTATTGAACAGAAAAACAGTTTGGTGTAATGGTTAAGGCATCAGGCTAGAAACTAGGATACCACGAGTTCTAGTCAGAGTTCTAGTTATGGCACAAAGCCAGGTGGGTGTCCTTGGGCCAGTCATTCCCTCTGAGTTTTAGGAAGGAGGCAATGGCAAATCGTTTCCAAAAAATCTTGCCAAGAGAATTTCAGGAACTTATCCATGCAGTTATCTCAAGTGAACACTGACTGGAAGGCATACATGATGATGATGATGTTATCCACTCAGTTGTGTCCAATTCTTGGCGATTCTATGGGCCAGTTCTCTCCACATCTTCCGATCTTGCACTACTTCGGAAGGCACACATACACGCTATATAGGAAAAGAAGGGAAAAAAACAATAGTGAGAAAACAGGATGGATGCCAGCAGAGATCCCGAGTTTTGCCAACATTTTGCAAATTGGGAAATAAGAGCTTGGTCTGGAAACCCCCAGAAGAAGGCTTTGACATTGAAGCTCAGTGCTCAGCACAGACCACAGCAGATTACATCCTGGGTGGGCGCCATCTGTCCCCTGTGGCACATTAGAAGTGCTGAAACGAAGCCGGAGGAGGAGGAGGAGGAGGAGGGCGAGCAAAGCAATGGTGTTGAAAGAACAGCCTATTACTCGCTTGATATGTGGCAGTAAGGAAAATGCATTTGGAAACGGCGAGGGCTCCTTGGTTCGCCTGCCTGCGATTTGGCGCACGGCCCCGTCGACTTTGACGAACGCCCCCCCCCTTCCCTCCCTGATCGCATGAGATGGCGATGGTAACGGAGCTCAGCCTCTTCGCAGCCCCAAACCCAGCCTTCTGCAAGAACTGCGGGAAGGCTCCGGATGTCGTTCACCCAAAGCCGCTCTCCGGAGCGCCTCGCCGCCTGTTGCTGCTGCTGCTGCTGCTCCCGTCGCGGTCGGGACTTCTCGAACGGCTTCTCGCCTTCCTCTCCTCCACCCTCCCCGCCCGCCCCCTTGACAAGCCCATCCGTCCCTTTGCGGGGGTGGTGGGCTATCATGCTGGGCTGGGGGAAAAAGTGAAAGTCCCAGGTTCCGCTTCCTGACAGCGTCTCGCCTTTAGTCACCCGTTTAAGAAAAAGGCTCTGCCTCAGGCGCAGATGGCCGGGGAGAAGACGCGGAGGTTCACTCGGAGCTTGCTGAGACCGAGCATGGCAACTGAGCTTCGCCAGAGCGCCGCTGCTACCGCCACTGCCGGCGACGCCGCCGCCGCCACCACGAGCAGCGCCAATCGCAGCCGCTTCCACAAGAGGGTGAGTTCCAGTTCTTCTCTTCCGGGGAGCGCGGAAAAGGCGCGAAGAAGCGTCCGAACGAATCTGTCGCCACTCCGCTGTTAGGGAGGCGCGGGGTGGGGGGTGGGGGGGAGAGAAGGGAGATTAAGGTCGCTCAGGCAATTGCCCTCCTCTACACAGCCTTGGGGCGAGGTCGCAAGGCTGGGCACGGTCACGGTGGTGGGATGGTCGCTGTGAACGGGGAGGATTGCAGGTTGGAGAGAGGGCCGATGACAGAAGCCCTCCAGGACCGATGACAGTAGTGCTCTCTCCAGTACTGTCCAGAAAGACGGGTTAGCAGCTGGTAGGCAGGTTTTATTTCCAGCTCTCGCTGCACGCCTGCAGAGGATTGAGTTTAGAGGGTTGTGTAGAAAGCCAATGCTCTCTCACTACTGTGCTATGCCTGCAATCCAGAGGGTGTATGGCGCATCCCTCTGATGATGAGAAGGCATTGTCCTTCAGTCATCTTCCTTGTTTTTTTCAACAATGCCAACAGCTCAGTATTACCCTGTTTCCTCCAAAATAAGACATCCCCTGATAATAAACCCAATCTGGTTTTTGAGCGCATGGCAATAAGGCCAAGTGCTTATTTCAAGGTTCAAAAATATATATATATAAGACAGGGTCTTATTTTCTGGGAAACATGGGTATTATTGAATTATTATTAGATGATTATGGAATATAATTTAAATATGCACATACCCCCACCCAGAAAAACAGAGAATTAGGCAGTATGTTTTTAACAGCAGGAAGAATGAGGAAGGTGCAGTTCTGTGGTCAACAGTCTTGAGTTGCTCAAAAATGAGCCGCACTGCAGTGCAATCCTAGGTATGTTTTCATAGTAGAAGGAACTTCCTAGTTGCCAGTTGAGATGATGAATTCGCCTTGGCTGGATGTTTGAATTTAAGAGTAGAGAGCCATCTGTTGGAGAACCTTTAGTTTGGGATCATGCTTTGGGCTGGAAGTTGACAAAATAAGCCTCCCAGGTCTGTCACCCTTCATTGTCACACACAGCACTTGCAAGGCCTCAGTCATCATTGTTCTTTCTTTCTGTTTTGCTTTTGTAACATTATACTTCTTTTCAGCAGCAACCTCTGTATCTATTGGAGAAAAATAAACAAAAAAAAAACTTGATACAATTTAATTATATTACATATATTACGACATAATAAATATATGCTGTCAATTTTTGATAGTTCACTTCATTATTAAGCGGGCAATACCACAAAAATATTTGTGATAAAAAAATTTTTGTATTAAAGTGCAGCAAGATTTGTCATATGAATGATTCATTAGCAATTCAATGCCATTTATCTTATCCCAAATGCCTCCTGGTATCTTGTTTTCTAGGATAACAGAAAACAGAGTTAAAAGGGACTTTGGAGGCCTTCTAGTCCAACTCCCTGCTCAGTCAGGAAACCCTATACCATTTCAGACAAATGGTTATCTAATCTCTTCTTAAAAAATTCCAGTGTTGGAACATTCACAACTTCTGGAGGCAAGTCATTCCACTGATTAATTGTTCTGTCAGGAAATTTCTCTTTAGTTCTAGGCTGCTTTTCTCCTTGATTAGTTTCCATCCATTACTTCTTGTCTTCCCTCCAGGTGCTTTGAAGAATAGCTTGACTCCCTCTTCTTTGTGGGATATTGGAATACTGCTATCATGTCACCCATAGTCCTTCTTTTCATTAAACTAGATGTACCCAATTCCAGAAACTATTCTTTATATGTTTTAGTCTTCAGTCCCTAATCAGGTTCCATTCTGGTTTTCCCCAGTTTTTATGATTCATTTTTTTTATAATCCTTGGAAGTAGGATCTTAAAATGGTAACCAATATGTTGAATGATTATTTTTTACACATTGTAAAATAAAGAATTAGCACTGCAAAGACAAAACTACTGTTGTTTGCTAAGTATTCCAGAATTCACCGGTAGTAACCAATGGCCTTGAAACTGAACAAATTAAGGTATTTTAATTTAAATATCTTGAAATTGCCTTTCAGGCCTCCAATGAGAGAAGTGCTCATTTATGTAGTCCAAATCATCTTTGGTAATTGGAATATTAATTTAGGGTCACCTATTTATCCCTATTGCATTAAAACTAATTTCTGTCAAAATATGCTTTCAGTTTTTATACAATGCACAGTCAACATTTTAAAGAATTATCTTCTAAATTCCAGCTCAGTGTTTCAAAGGCCTGGAGTACTGTAAGCCTGGAGTAATTAAGCTTGACTCCAATATGTGTTTGTTTGCTTGGTTGTTTTCCTTATTGGTTAACATTAATATTTTTATCCATCATTTTGACTCTTGTGACAGTAGAAGATAATTTCAATGCCAAATGGAAAGCTATATTCTTATATATTCTCTTGGAAAATCTCTCTGGGATACAAGCAGGCCAAAAACGTGTTCTGGTCATGGAAAAATAATTAGATCAGTCTCACATGCCCAGAAACATATTTCTAAGAAGCGATTCTTTTCGGTTTAAACCTGTAAGCGTTTGAAATCTGATAGCCTTGCCATTAGCTGTTTTAGAAGGCAGACATAAGAAAACACCCTATTATGGCATCCTGTATGTGCCATGTGGCATAGGAGCTATAGATACATTGCCTGTTATTCTTCTAAATTATGGGATTTATTGAGAGCTTAAATCTCATTGTATTTATCTTCATATAGTAAAATATTCAAACTATACTGATATCTTTTATATGCAAATTATTTTCTTCAACCAATCACATGTCAACCCACTATAGGTCACTAAATTTCTTTAGACTGTCTTAAAAAATAGTGGGAATTGATATCTAATTATTTCACTCATTGTATGAGATAAACATATCAACTGATGGACAGAAAAGATTCTGTTGAAGTACACTTCCTGCCAAGGAGGTTTATGTTTCTCCCTTGACTTTATGCAGCAGTTTTAAAGAGTGTCAGCGTTACCAATATCATCCTCTTTATAGTTTAACATTGAATGTTTAGTTTTAAGCTTGCTTTAGCTTTAAATAATCTTATGATTTATGACTCTTAGATTCGTAGCTTTAGGTTAGTAGTGTTTTGTCACAATATTTTATATTTATATCTAGGAAGTCAGTTGAAATACTACTTTCTGACTTGCATTTATTTTGTTAGTTTGACTGTTTCATTTATGCTGCTCATTTCAAAATAAAGACTGAATGACTTTTGAAAACAGTTTTCAGGACAGTTAAGAGATACAATGAACGCTTTCAGTTTTTGCATGGCTTAAAACATTCTTTTGCCCCTTAAAAGTCATTTAACCAATTGTGGGATCATTAGCAAGTTATTTGCAGCCAGAATCACACCTTTTACGGTGCTGCTTATGGAAACACTTTCCACTCCCATAAGAGAACACATTTTCCATTCACTGCTGAAATGGACTCAGCCTGTGAACATAAATAACTGATATTATATTCTTACAGGTATCTTCAAAGCAATATTATACTTTTACAAAGATCTTCAGAACTCTAGCTAGTTTTGGAACATTCTCAACCCAACTCCTTCTAAAACAACAAGTTGCCTGAAACAGTGTAAGGCTTTGGGTCAGAAATTTCTTATTATAATCCATTCTGTCTCCTTTGAAAACAGAAATAGTTTATTAGCCATCTTAAGATAATTGATGCTTTTGCATTTGAGATCTAATTTTCAGTGAACAGCTGAATAATCACACAACCTTCATATTTAAAAAGCTGCATTTTTGTATAGTTGCAAATTTATAGATGTCAAATGTTTTAAAAAAAAGAACTTAAAATTGTGATGGTGAGAATGTTTTAATTGTAGTTTTATATTCAGGTAGTGTTCAACTTACAATCACAATTGAGCCCAACATTTATGTTGTTAAGTGAGACGTTTGTTAAGTGAACTTTGACCATTTCTTGCCATAGTTGTTAAGTGAATCACTGCAGTTGTTAAGTTAGTAACACGGTTGTTACTGAGCCATGGTGGCGCAGTGGTTAGAGTGCAGCATTGCAGGCTAATTCTGCTGACTCCGGCTGCCAGCACTTTGGCAATTCAAGTCTCACCGGTTCAAGGTTGACTCAGTCTTCTATCCTTCCAAGGTCAGTAAAATGAGGGCTCAGATTGTTGGGGGCAGTATGCTGACTCTGTAAATTGTTTAGAGAGGGCTGTGAAGCACTATGAAGCGGTATATAAGTCTAAGCGCTATTGCTATTGTTAAGTGAATCTGGATTCTCTATTGACTTTGCTTGTCAGAAGGTGATCACATGACCCGTGGACACTGCAACAGTGGTGGGATTCAGCCAGTTTGCCCCAGTTTGGGAGAACCGGTCGTTAACTTTCTGAACAGTTTAGCAAACTGGTTGTTGGAAGAAATCATTAGGGCAGAGAACTGGTTGTTAAATTACTTGAATCCCACCACTGCACTGCAACCATCATAAATGTGAACTAGCTGCCAAGCATGCAGATTTTTATCATTGACCATGGGGATGCTGCAATGATCATAAGTGTGAAAAAAAAATCACTTTTTGTACACAGCTTTCCTTCTACATGTGATATAGACTGTTACAAATTGGAAAGCTAGCAACCGCAAACTGATGAAAGAAGAAAAGGATTCAATAGAACATTGTTTACATTCTGAATTGTACTTTGTGTTAAAGTAGACTTGGAGGTAGGTATATTTAAATAAATAAACAAACAAGCAAATATAAAGAATCTGGCAGACCACCAGATGGCACTGATCTCCTTCTAATGAAAGAAAAGTTGCTTTAAAAGATTTACTCTTTTAAAGATTTACTTTAAAGATTTACTCCAAAATGATATAGTGTCTTAAAATGTGCAGGGAAAACAATGATGCATAGAATAGATATCTTCAACTTAGTGTGGTTTCTAGTTAGACATTTACCTGTTTCTTCCCAACTAAGATCTGTGAGTCACATTTTCCCTTTGATTCAATTTACCTGAATTATTTTCTTTTTCTAGACATTTATCTTGTGCTGAAAGGATACCGATTTCCATTCTTTCCTCTCTACATTAGTATACAGTTTCTTACTTGCACACTTCTACCTTTCATTTTCAGACGAAACAGTAGAGGGAGAGGCTGGTGTAAATCTGTCTTTTTCTACATGCCGCAGCAAGCATCTTTCTCACATAAAAAAGTGAATTCAAATATTGCGAAATCTGAGCCTGACTGACATTAGAAACTGGGAGGGCTTGTTTTATGAAGGGAATGAAGGACATTATTCACAACAGTTCCCAAAAGCTCACTCCAAATGGCGTGAATAAGCTTCAGAGTGGGATATGCAGCTCAGTATAAATAAGCATAGAATGATGTACTGTATGTTGACACAGAAAAACCAGCAGTATATTAGTGAGATCTGAAGGGAACAAACATCTTACACATGAATGGGATATACAGATAGTCCTTGACTTACGACCACAATTGAGCCCAAAATTTCTGTTGCTAAGTGAGACATTTGTTAAATGAATTTTGCCCCATTTTACAAACTTCCTTGCCACAGTTGTTAAATGAATCACTGCAGTTGATAAATTAGTCGAGAACTACCTGTACTGCAACTGCTTTAAACTGTTAAAGACAAGTGCTATGTTAATTGCGATCATTCATTGCTGTTCATGCAGGTGTTCAATGTCAGTGAATCGCAGTTTGAGAAGAAAGGGATCTGACACAGTAAAGGGTAGATGTTAATGTCTTCCTATATATGACTTACAGGTTCTGAAATAAAGAGCAGATTTAGATCCATCTGGGCTGTGTCTGCAATTTCCTCCAAAAAGCCCATCATTTGTGAACTACATTGGATCCCTTTCCAAGGATTCAAAGACTAAAGCTGCTCAAGGGAAATAGCTTTTAAGAATTACTAGAAGGCTTTCATGTGCAATTAGAGTTGATCCTTCTTCTAATGTTGGAGTTAGAGCTCCAGCAGGCTCCGAAACTGAACGAAGGCAGATTTTAGAAAACTTGACATCCTCATTTCTCCTTAGCCAGATCTTCATAGTATCTGCTATGTTTATTCAATTATCAGTCACTAGGTTATCTGCTGAATGATCTTACCGTAGATAGCTATAATGTTTACCAACAGCAAGTGCAGGCCAAGAATTTAACTACTTGGGCTTACATCAGGGGAAACTACCTTAGAAAAAGGGAACTGCATCAATATGCAGTTTTTTCCCCCCCAGCATTGCTCATCAGACTTCCTTCTGCCTGTTATGGTCCTATTTCAGCCCACATTACCATATCCTTGGAGGATTACAATACCTATAATCGTTCTCTGTCCTGATCTGTCCCAGTTTATTTTAACGGATGATTGTCAACATATTAAGTAATTGCAGCCTGATTTTTTTTATATCAACAGAATAATCTGTAGCTATAACAGACCAGAATCAGTAAGAGACCCCATTGTCTTGAAATAATGAATCAATTAGTATTTACACTAAAATTACTAACACAGGTTTAACATAGGTTAACCTGCCTGCTTCTTTATAAAACCAAGGAAAATAATTGAAAGAAAAAGAAAATTCTGTTTCTCCCGTGTACATATGACCGTGACTACTTTGAATTAATGCCTCATTCATTGAATCCTTTGCCCTATCTAATGTTAAGTGTAGTCCCACACTTATCCCAAAATATTTACTTCTTTATTAAGGAAGTGACATAAAGAATTTTCTGAACTAAACTGTTTTACTGTGTTCAAATTGACTTATTCATACTTAACTTTGTATAGCATTACATACAGAGCATTTATTGTAGATCAGTGTTTTTCAACCTTGGTAGCTTGAAGATGGGTGGACTTCAACTGCCAGAATCCCCCAGCCAGCAGCAGTTGTAGATGATCTTTGTTAAATCAATTAATCTGTGAGCAGATGATCCTCGATTTACAAACCTGTTCCAAAGTTACAATCGTCTGGGCATCCTCTCTGGTCATGTGATTCCATTACTCCAGACTCCATTAATGGCCATTTGCAGCATCCTGTGGTTATGTAACCACATTTTTAATGATTATTTTGCCAAAATCTAGCATTTAATTCTGGTTTTGGCAAAACAGCGCCCACAGTGAACCATTTGGTTTTTTTATGACCGCAGCATTTCTTTAATGACTGTCACAAAAATTATTGTAAAATTATGTTGGTCACATGACCACCCTGTTTTATTACCATTGTGTCTTATGACCGCAATGGCAGATTCCATTACAGTTGTACATCAAGGACAATCTGTACTACGTGCCATTCAAGTCTACAGGAGGTTACATTTAGAGCATGTAAGCATGTGGAATATAATGCCTGATTTGCTCTCGTCCATATGTTTCTAATAGCAGATTGTTGTCTCTTGCATTGAACCTTGTGGCAGAACTATACTTGAACACTAATCTCAACAGTCTGTTTGTAACGAACAAGGAAAGCGACTTTACCAGTGACTTATAACCTATCTACACAAACCTTAGCAATGTAATGAATCACTAGTTTGAACAGTGTTGCTTATATCAGATGCATCTTGTATGTTTCCTTATGCAATCATGAATCATAATTAGAATTTTTATATACAAAATGTGTTTCTCAGTCCATTCAATACAGATTCATGCTTAAATAATTGTTACGAACGTTACAAAAATTTTGAAAATTGCAATTACATGGCCTTTCCCTTTTTTGAGTCAAGTACTCTTTCTCCAATTTGGTTTTAACTAGTTTCTGGTTTAGCAGATTACATTATCAAAATAAATTTCAAGAAGCCCTTGTCATTTTCATATTACGTTACCTTCCCAAGAATATATCCAGTATTTAAAAAATACTGTATTTGAAATCTTTACACATATACATAACTTCTGGATTTTGGAACCAAACTTCAAAACTACCAACTAGAAGCAAGAATGTACTTTTCGTAAATTGCTTAGTTTTTCAACTCAGTCAGTTATCTCTATGTTTTATCCAGGACTCCTTATTCTAGAGAATAAATTTATTTTTCAAAGGAATAAAAGACATGAGTGAGGAAACAAGACAACTCAGTCTAAATATTAAAACATAACAAGTGTGGGGAGAAAGAGAAATTATTACAGGAAAAAGAACAAAAAGAAGACCTGGAACAGAAAGAAACAATCAAAAAAGATCTCAGTGTACTGTGAGTGAGTGGGTAGATGACTAATGTCTGAACCTCTGGGTTACTCTAGGCTCCAAAATTCCTTTTACATTTTGATTTGGATAGTCTCTATATATTGCTTTACAAATGTGTGACATTTGAAATAGATATGCTTTGCCCTTTGATTTATACACATTTAGAACAGTTTCAGGTCTGTTTAAATGTCAGAAAAGCATCAAAATGATCTTTGTGCTGTCCTTCAGTTTTTTATTCTTTTGCTAGAAAGGAAAACCTGAGAAAAGAAAAAGAGAATGGCTTGCAGTGGAAAGCGAAGAGATGGACAAATTATTCCAGCTTAAATTTAAATTATTCTAGCTTAAATTTAATTTTGTTCTAGGAACTGTTGAAGGAGAGGATGCTATCCCAAACCGTGGCAGAATATAACAAGCTATTATGCTGCTGTATTGAGTTTCATAAAATGTTATGGTTCAAATTAACTATCAACACAAGAAATGAGAGGGAATCACTTAACATTTTGATCTTTATATAGTGTATAATACTGCTGACCATACCAGATGCTCTTTCACCTATACTGGCAGCCAGTACATTTCAATCCATGCTGCAACCTAATATGTTTTGTGTTAAAGCAGGCCATTTAGAATATCAGCTGGAGATCAGGATGGCTATCTTGCTTCCAATGTCTTCCAATGGAGACATACAAATTAGCATTGTTTCAACAATACTTCTTAAATTTCTAGACCACCAATTGGCTATTTTTCATCATCCTGGTTCCCTGCTCCATCAGGGTAAATAAACTGATTAGGGATTTTGTATCACAGCCAAATTTCCACTTTGTCTGAAGGGATACTGTAGCTTTTATTTTATTTAACAGAGTCCGTTTTCTTGATGCAAGTTAGTGGCATATTCATTGGTACCATGGACAGACTATCTATCTATCTATCTATCTATCTATCTATCTATCTATCTATCTATCTATCTATCTATCTATCTGGATTTATATGCTGCATCAAACCTAGAATTTACAGACAAATTAGTTAAGTTCTAAAGCCGTGTTCTTAATCAACTATGTTGTAGGACAATAGCAAACAATCTTTCTGTTATTGTTATTTTATTTATATATTTAAGCTTCCAAGAGCTGTGTGATGGATGACATCAACAGTTCAGCGGAAAGGATGTGCTGGAATATTTCCTTTTGTTCATGTATTTTTTGGATATATTTTGAAGGTATGTTATACCTGTTTGATTCTTATCCCCCATTTTGGCTTTACAGCAGCAGTCATGCTATTGGTTTGTATTGAATTTCAGCTCTACAGTTTGGCCATACGTTTCCTGCACTTTTGTCAATGCAAAGTTTAGTTTCAAAACACATATATTCAAAAGAAAGGAGAATACAATTTATCAACAACCGACATTGTTTTACTGAACAAATCATCACAAACAAGAACTCAAAAGAGAATAATTTCCAAAAAGATGATTGAAGATGAACGTGAGTAAATTGATAGTACAAAATAAGGTATATTGATGCTGAATCAGACAACTGGAGAAAAAACTGCTTTGGAGTAAACGTTCTTGGATGGCAACTTTTGTTTTAGGAATCATTGTTGGCCTTTCAGGGGAAATACAGACAAGAAGCATAATAATGAATACTAGCTCTGTCTTTATTATAAGATTACATTAACAGAATCTTATAAATGTGAAAGTATTTCTTGTCTCCTCTTACTCTTTGTAAACTAGGAAGAATCCCTATTGAAAATTTTCCCACCCATCCCCTCCTTCTGTGAATAACTTTTACCTTATAGCTGTCCAGTCTGCAGCTCTTTCTCTTGTCTCTCAAGGTCATTCATATATACCATTACATTCATAGCTAGGTTTACATATTTACATTTAGCCATCCTTTGTAACTTGACTGTTTGTAATTTTTTGGTGATACCATTCTAATGGCAGATGGTGAAGAGGAACTAAAAAGCCTGATAAGGCTGAAAGAGGAAAGTGCAAAAATTGGTTTGAAACTCAACATTAAAAAAACTAAATCATTGCATCCAGTCCCATCACGTCCTGGCAAATAGAAGAGGAAGACACGGAAGTAGTGACAAATTTTATTTTCTTGTTCTCCAAGATCACTGCAGATGGTGACTGTAATCCTGAAATTAAAGTATGCATTGCTCCTTGAGATGAAAGCTATGGCGCATCTAGACAGCATATTAAAAAGCAGAGAAATCATCTTACCGACAAAGGTCCATATATTCAAAGCTATGGTTTTCCCAGTAGAAATGTATGGCTGTGAGTGTTGAACCATAAGAAAGACCGAGCGCTGAAGAATTGATGCTTTCAAATTGTGGTGTTGGATGAGACTCTTGAGAGTCCCTTGGACAATAAGGAAACAAAATCATTCAATCCTAAAGGAAATAAACGCTACTGAAGCTGAAGCTCAAATACTTTGGCTTCCAAATGAGAAGAGAGGGCTCATTGGAAAAAATCTGATGTTGGGAAAAATTGAAGGCAAAAGAGAAAGGGACAACAGAGGATGAGATAGTTACATAGTATCATCGATACGGTGGACATGAGTTTGGGCAGACACAGGGAGACAATGGAGGATGGGGAGGTGGCATGCTATGGTCCATGGAATTGCGACTTAGTAAAGAACGACAACAACAACAACAATATTCAAGCCTTAGATATTGGTGTTTAACATATATCTAACATAGAATCATATTTAAGATGGTGGAATAAATAAACAAAATGACAGTACAATGATAAACTGTTTGATTTACCACTGTTCGTTAATTCTAAGTGACTTGGTTGAGTGATGTTGGCAATAATGTACTAAATAAATAGTTTGAATTCCTCCTCCACCATTTGATTTAAAGGAAATCATACAACAGTGCCTACAGTATATTGTTACAATGGCTGAATATCGTACAAAACTACAAGTGGTTTTAGTTTAACATGATTTTAGTTTAACATGACTGGTGACTCTGGTCACTGTAATTTGTAAGCCTTGATTTTTGGCTTATTGGATTGTATAAGTTCAGCATAGTATCATCCATTCATCAAGCCACTGTTTAGTGACAGTTTCTCAATCAGCAATTGGTTGGTTTCAGACAAACAACAAACTTAGTCAAAGAATAATTATTTTGTTCTCACAAAAATACCACTATAATTTTATTCTGAATTGTATTATTTAAGATTTTTGGTAAGCATTCAGATGATAGTCCCAAAGGTGCTTTTTCAATTTTTCTATTCAGATGATAGACTGTTTCCTCCGCTAAAATGTTATTTCCCTCTATATGCAAAGCTGACAAGTTTTTCTTACTAATAATTACAAGATGTTTTTATGTGGAAGTCAACATTTACAGCTCAGTCTAGTAAAGCTGGGAATTTTATCATCTTGCTTTTATAAAAGTAGATCTGTACTTCTCTTCCCTAATATTTAAATAAGAATAAAAATGGTTTAGTCAGATAGCACTATGAATTGAAGAAATAAGACAATATTGAATTGAATTGAATATTGAATTGAATTGGAGACAAAATTGAAGAAATAAGACAATGCCATGGTAAACTAGAAAATAAATAATAATCAAGCTGGCCTTTAACAAGGCTGTTAGGGAAAGAAAGGAAATGATAATGGTGATAAATCTGTTAATTACAAATTTATTGATATATTATGTTTTTTTTTTAAAAAAAAAGTTTATTTCAGTGATGATAATTTTACCTCTGTCACTTTTAAAACTAAAATAATAAAACTGTGAGTTTTATTATTTGGTATTGGTCATCCTGAGAGCTATTAGATGTGAGATGCATTTCATGCAGAAGACAAAAATCTATAAATCTGTATTGTGGACTTCATTTTATAATTTATTTACCTAATTTATATAGCTTCCTATTTCACAAGTGACTCTGGGCAGTGTACAACAAGACTAAAACAATAACTATCTAAAGCCATTACAATGACAAAGATTAAAGCATTAAAATCTATAAAAACAGATGGTAATAGTAATTGCATTATCTCACAAGCTCACCTGTCCCCTAAGATCTCCAGGCCTGCTTGTATAACCAGGGCTTAAGGAACCTTCATAAGCCAAGATGTGATGAGACCATTCTCACCTTTGGGGGAGGGGAGGAGAAGATTACATAGTATGGGGGCCACAGCAGAAAAGGTCCACCACCTAGGTTCTGCCAAGTGTAGCTTCCTAAATGACAGGACTTGTGACATACCGATTCTGTCCAATGGGGAGAGGCAGGTGGATGAAATCGGGGAAAGGCAATCCCTCCAAGCCCTACATGGCATGGGATAACCCAATCCCATGCCATGTAGGGCTTTAAGAATCAGCATTAGCACTTTGAACTAGACCCAAGAATAAACTGGTAACCAAGTGCAGCAGAGGTGTAACGTGCGTTATAGGGCATCATATTGGGAATATTCTTCAGCTTCCCTAGCTAGAAAAATAGAGTCAAACATCAATGTGGAATTTGCTTCTGTGAAAATGCTATTTTTGGGTAAAACATGTTTCAAATACTACCCTCCCCTGGTTTGTAATGTATGTATAGTGTTTGTTTTCAAATTATTATTTATTACAATTACAAGTTACCATATCATTTAATTCTCTAATACTTACATTTATCTTTGGAAATTGCAACTAGAAGATAGTACATACTGCTTGTAGTTTTCTTATCTTTTATAATTTTGGCATATGAATTACATTATATACTTCTATGGCTCAGTCCAATAGCATGCTTAAATTTTCTTCATACTTAAGAGTCTGGAAGAAAATACAAGCATGAATGATTTTGACATGTTGACCTATAAAAATGATGCAGATGAAATCATGCAGGTAGTTTATCAGCATCTTTGGGGAAAAAACAAGCAAACCAACCAAATCTTTCTTCTAACTACTTTGGTCCTTTATGATTCTGTTTAAGAGTGGTATTTAAATATGGTTTCCTAAAAAAATCCGCATCTATATTCCTAATGAGAAGATGAAGGAAACAATCTGGTTTATATAATTGAGTAAAATTGGAATTTTCTGACACAAGCATAGACGCAAATGGGCAGTTTCTTAAAACACTAACTAGTTGGAGATTACTATTATTGTTACAAGCTTTACCTCAAAAGTTTTTTTTAATAATAATAATGGTACATTAAAAAAACTCTTTTGTTATTGGATGAGTTATTAAAAGAAATTCTTAAGAAAATAAAATTCAGTTCTTTTGAAAAGCAACACCTTTCCAGCTCAGAGATGATTGTTTTAATCACCTACTTCATATAATCTTATTCTATCTAAGAACAATAGAGAAAAGAGAAGGAGGCTTCACAAAGAATGACATTAGACAGGCTGCTCTTTTAGTAAAACCATTCCTAAATCATCCTCATTACAATTCACCTGTTGTGGGATTCTCTTGGACTGAATCTGTGTTCATTCAGTAGCATCTACAATACATTGCTGATTTACATAAGTGTTAGAAGTATTTTTATATAAAAGAATTTGGCTGAGCAAATTAAATCCTTTCTAATAATCCTTACTGCAAGGCATCTTTTGTTAGATTATCATAGGTATTTAAGTAGAAGTTTTTTCAAAGTAAGTATTTAATTAGTCAATAAGATTAAGCCAAAGAATGATTTATTTAACTAAACAAAGTTAACACGTGATAATCCTCCCCTTTCTCAGGATAAATACATTTCAGCTTTCACTATAAACCTTTACTGATCCTCTGCATTCTTGCACTCCATTTTATTATTATTATTATGGTTCGTTGCACAGTCAGCCAGATGTTCAGACTGGACCTGGGAGTGGGATAGGCAGACGTGAATATTTGATGGTATTATTGTTACTCTGGATGAATTATGGATTTGGATATGGATCAGCTATTCTTGTTCTTTAAGATTCAATTTTATGAGGATAGAATGTCCTAAACTAAATTCAGTGCTTCTTCTGTAATTTTCTTCTGTTATTAATAAATGTCATATTTAACTGCATTTGCTTGTATATTTGCTAGTCAGCAAGCCCAGCATAAAAATATCCTAACTAGTCACTTTTTAAACTTTGCTCAGCTAGCACTTGCTGTTAGTGCTTTCTAAACGAAAACATCTGCAGTGTGCTCAATGTACTAAGGAAAAATATTATTTCTTTGAGTTCCCAGATTGGAAGAATATATTACTTTCAGATTAGCAGTCTGATACAACATACTGCTTCACACTGTCCATGCAAACAAGATCTTTCTGTCTGTGTTATAGCTTATTAAAAAATAATGCATTTGACCTTGCATTGTACATTACCATATAATCCTATTACACTGTTCTAACTTGCTAACTGTATGTAATTAATTTTTAAAGTAGAGTCTGAAAGTAAATGTAGAGATGGAAAAAGGACTCATTTCCTATGAACAAATCCATAGCTTGGTATTTTGTTTTTGGCATGGTCTTTGAGAAGCCTGCAATGTACATTTAAACCTGGCATTCTGAAACAATTTTTTTTTGCAATATTTTTCCCCATCAACTACAGCAGAAAATACAATACAGAATATACAATAAAAGCTTATTCCCAGCTTGTTCACAATGGAACTCTAGCTGTGCAATATGTGATTTGCTACTGGTTAAAGCAGCACTCTTGCATTATGTAAACTCTCAGAGCAGAGAGATACAGATGTTACATTCTGTCATTGCTCCTGTCCACAGGATTGCTTTTCATGTTGTTTTTATAGGTACATAGGTTTCCAGTCACGTGATTATTCTCCACCCTTTGAGGAGGTCACAAATTGTTTATGTGACCTGAAATTCTTTGATATATTTTGTGCAGTGTTAATTTTCAGTTTTGACAAGATCCTCAAAGCATTGTTGAAATAATAAGAAATCATTGTCTTAATATAAGTTTCTGAATATAAATTGGGGTAGTATTATACATTATATAATAAACCAACAGAAACCAAAACTGACATATTTGTTCAATGGTGTGAAAATCCTGAACCTGCAAAGACTAGGTTTCACATACTGCAGACAAGTTAATAGTCATCTGAAATCTATTAAAGTTTCAATTTTCCAATAAATTAGTATGATAGTCTTGGCAGAGGGAAATGGAGGTTATACCAATATATGTTAAAAGACCAAAACAACCCACAACAATAAAGCAATTTCTATTAATGTGCAATGAGCTAAACTAGAAAGTTTGCCACGAAGTAGGTTTATGCTACTTCTGGCTGGGGTGTTAACATTTTCAGAAATGCACTGTCCCAGTGATGTTATCAACATTTGCAAGTTTGACTACTCTTATGGTAAAGAAACATTGATACATGAAATGAAAATGTTACATTTCATTGAATATTTAAATACATATTTTAGACAAGTGAAATGTTCTGTCCATGATAATACGTTTGTACTAATTGTACTAATGCAGTTCTATCAGAGATATAAGAGAATAATTAAGGTATAAGGTGCCAGATATCTTGTAGTGAGAGAACCACAAACATTTTCAGGGAAATGTGTGTGTGTGTGTGTGTGTGTGTGTTTATGCTGGTTTTTCTAGTGTATGCATGCATATTTATACATGGTTAACTTTATCTATTTTCTTACTATGAATAGTGTTGTGTCTGTAATGAATAGCATTGTGTCTGTAATGGCAAATACGTATTTTGCTATGGTACTTTTCCAAACACAATTGCTGTAAGAGAAATGGGACATGTTGTAAAGGTCAGATTTTTTTAGCTTTGCAAATGCAGGTACCAATTGCTTCCATATGTCTTGGCTTTTTTCATTATAGTTTTCAACTTGTCAATGTCCAGAGCTTTGGTTCTTGATTGTTTAACCTTGCCCATATGATATAGAACTGTGATGGCGAACCTATGGCACATGTGCCAGCGGTGGCACACAGTGCCCTCCCTGATGGCACGCAAGCCATCACCGCAGTTCAGCTGTGCTGAGCATGTGCGTGCACCTCCCACTGGCCAGCTGATCTTTGGGTCTTTGCTGTGCATGCAGAGGGGGCAGGGTGTGTGCAGGGGGCACTCATGCATGCATGGGTGGGGGCATTGATGCATGCACGGGTGAAAGTGCACGCATATGCGTGGGGGCAGGGTGCATGTGGGGTGCCATGCGTGCATGTGTGGGAGCTGGCGGCATGCATGGGAGACACGTATGCTTTGCATTTAGGGGTTCGGGCATGCACATGTACATTTTCTCATGCGCACCCACGCTTTGGGCACTCGGTCCAGAAAAGGTTAGCTATCACTGATATAGAAGGAAGGAAGGGAAAGAGGGAAGATTACCAGCTCTTTGCATAAAGGAAAAATAGATTCCTTTTGTCCATTCCTTTTGTCTTCTTCCTTTGCTGTCCTTCTTACTCCCTGGTCAATTTCTCACTACAATTTTATCAACAAACTGTCTCTCGGTCTTCTGGAAAGAGCTTAATTTTTTTCTAATCAATTTCACAATACCCATAGAAAAATTCTCAAATTGGTTTTAAGGCTTATGTGAATAGTAAATCATTCCCAAGCAATGTCCTATAAGTGAAGCCAATAAAACACCTGTATATCCCTGCCCCAAATGTTGGTTTGTACTCTATTCATTTAATAATTCATTTATATTTTATTTGTCCTTTTCAAATTATTTTATTTATTAATCAAACCTATATTCTACCACAATCACAGTTCTCTCAGGGGCTCAAAAAATAAGAAGTAAAAAACAAGTAAAGCCCCAACAGCATGCAGGGCATAAAGCCCCAAACCCTCTGGAAAGGCTCTATTGCCAGCTTTCTCCAGAAGGTTGACACTGTTGGAGACAGACAATTTTCCAAAAGAAAACCATTCCAGAGGACTGGCTCCATTATTAAAAAATAATTCTTCCAGCTTCAATCATTCAAAAACTGGAGGGCAACCAGCTGTCACTCCTGGCATGATTTAAGTGAGCAAGGATATAAGTGCAGGTAAATAAGTGGCAATTTTGGTGTTCTGGGGCATTAAAATGAAGTACTATGGGCAAAGTGTGGTTGACACCTGTTATAGTTTGATTTGCCAAATAAATCACACTTGGCTGAATTTGCTAAATATTCTAAGCCACAAAAATCAACATTGATGATTGATATAGGGATTTGTTGAAAGGGACAGATGGAATGCCTTTTCAATCAAAAGATCAAGTAACTTGATCAATCACTTAAATCTTCCTAAAAAGCTTCCTGAAATACTACACTATTTTATCTACAAAGCATAATAAAAATGTGTGATACGATGCACTTAAATGGCTTTTACAAAATACCTATTTGCTATTAACTTGTCACTTACATATTGTATTGTTTAGCAGTAGGAAGAAATATAAATACTGAGTCTGTTTATTATATATGTATGTGTGTGTTGGTTGGGAATTCTTAAGTATCAGTACAAAGGAAACAATCCAACAAATATTTAGATTCGCTCCCATCACGTATGTTTCTGTCGAAGCAAGTTGCATTAAATTCAGTAGGAATTATATTAGGACTACATATAAGATTGCATTAAATTCCACTGAATAAAATTGAATAGGGTTGTTTTCTTCATAACCTTCAGAATAATTAAAGTCTACTGCAAGTAAATAAAACTTGTGTGAATAAAACTTGGGTAATTATTTGCATCATAAATTTTTTGAATAATTTGGCAGTTCGAAAGATATAAAAGAAAAGGGAAAACAGAAAGAATTGGTATAGAACCCAATTGCTTATACAGAAATAAAATAAATTCATGTAAAATCAATAGAGCAAAAGGAACTAAAGCAAATGTCACTTGCACAACTGTTTCTTTACCCATCCAATGACATTGCAGGATTAAAAGCCAATGGTAATTTTCTGGTAGACTTTTACTTCTTTTGATGATGTCTAGTGACTGTAGAGTTCTCCCTAGGACAGGGTGTCAAACTCACGTCGTCATGGCAGCATCAAGTGACATATCGGAACTTTCCCCCCCTTCGGTAAACCAGGCATGGGCATGGCCAGCGTGTGACGCATCCGGCCCATGGGCCGGGTTTTGACTACCCTGGTCTAGGACCATATCAAATTTGTTGGTTTGGATGTTAGGTTTGAAAATTATTATTTTAATGTTGTCTCCATTTGTATTATTTGTGCCAATTGTTTATCTTAATGGCTTAAAGTGTTTCTTCTATATCTTCCTAATGCTGTGAAGTCCTTTGAGAATCTGTCTTGGAAAGTGAGACAGGCACTGTTTTATTGTTAAAGTTGAAAGATTTGTACTGTATGTACAGAAACTGCCACAACACAACTTAAAAAATGGTCTTACTTCAAATTTTTTAATGGCCAGTGTTTTTTTCACTTAGATCAAGAAGTTTGTGAGTAGGATCTTCAAAGAACTGAATATGTCACAATTGTGTTTCAAGGCACAACCTGAAATTACTCTCTACCTTTCTAATCAATCCTTATGAAAATGTTCAGAAAAACTGGCTTTGATCCAGTACTATTAACCTCTATAGGCATTTACTTCCATAGATTTTAAAGGATTTGGGGAAAAATAATCTGCATTGAACTGCATAGCAGAACTAGATATTGTAACCATAGAAACCAAACTTCTTAAAAGCATTTTCTGAGTAGCCCTGTATGGATGTATAAAGTAAGAGCAGTGCCTGACATGCAAGACATATTAATATCAGCAAGACCATACAGCAGTCACTGTAACAGGAAAAGACATAAGCCATGAAGGGAGTTACAGTGCCAGACTGATAATATTATGATTAGCCATGACAAGACCTTTGGTCTCAGTGGCTGCCAAGAATATGCCAAAAAAAGTCTGCTTCCTCCCAATGTGCAGATAGTTAGGGACATAATGGGAATCCAAATGATGCAGATGAGAAGCAGTGAAATCTCTTTATTTGAAACAGAAGCGATAACAGTTTTGTAGCTATGCTGCTGAAACTGTATTTAAGGAAATGAAATTGTGAACTATAAAAAGCATGTCTTGAACTACTTTAGTGCATAACTGTCAGAGTTGAAGGACATGGTGCAAGAGTGTGAATTACCTTGATACAGAAAAAGAAAAAGAAAATTGACAGTGAATGTGTTTTTTAAAAAGTCACTTCATTCATTTCATAAATATTTTCATTAAAATGATTCCTTATTGTGACAAGTTTCCAGAGCAATTAAAGCCTAATCATCCCCTGTGTAAAACTGATTTGAAAGAACTGTGTTAGCACCATGCTCTTTCTTGTTTTCTTAAGCAATTGGTTTCATCAAAGAGCTGTTCCAAAGATTACATCAGCTGGAATTACAGGCTCGCTCACATCCCCATGAAACTCAATGGCTGAACTCCCATTGCCACCCAAAACAGCAAGTGCCTTTGTATGTGAGTGACTATAAACATTTTTTTAAAGTGAAGGCAGATACAATTGCAGATCTACCAAGAAGTCCTTGTTTCAGAAAAAGTCATTGATATTTCCTATTGAGGAAAAGGCATTGGCAACAAATTCAGATTATTTGGAAGGAGAAAAGAATAACGAAGGGCAATTTTTCTTTGAGTCCTCTTGTCTTGTTTATATAACTACATCGTTTAGATCCTGATCTCTGTCAGAACTGGTTCATATGATTTGTCAATACTTTAGTTGCTTTTAGCCAGAGTCGGTATACTAAGTTGTTGTAGGTGTAGAGCCTTGTTACTCTATGATAGCAAATAAAAAATAAAAATATAGAAGGATGCCTTTCTGATTTTTTTCCCCTAAAGACCAAATCTGCAACATCAGCTGTCATGGCCATCAGTGATCCATAGCTCACAGAAACTTCTGACTTTTCATAAAATTTGTTGTCTGGAAAAAAATTCTACCAGGCTGCTAATTATGTACTCACTGATAACTGATAAAAAATGCCTTTTTATTTAATGCTTTAATTAAATGCTTTTAATTGGTTTTGTGAAGATGTGGCATTGGCATTTAATAATTTGGTTTTAACATGAGTTGCTCTTAGATTTGCCACATATATTCTACCTGTGTCTTGTATTTCTGTCTGTCTGTTTATTGTCTGCTTGTCTGTCTGTCTGTTGTTTCTGTCTATCTGTGTGTGTGTCTATATTTATCTGTCTATCTATCTATCTATCTATCTATCTATCTATCTATCTATCTATATCACCATCATCACCATCCAATTCTGGGAAACAGCTAGGCTACCTGTCTTGGGATCACCCACAAAAATAATTAGAAAACATGTTGGAACTAAATAGAGGTGTTTGTCATTTATCTAGGGAATTGCACTGTGCAATTCTTTTACTATTATTTTCATGTGACCATTTGCTTTAACATGCCAGCATGCTTGTTATACTCTGACTATGAAGCAGAGGCTAGAGAAAATATTTCTGCATCTTAGTAAATCAGTGTAAAGATGTTCTGTTTTATTCATTCATCCATGGCTATTTTCTTGGCTTCCTTTATAACTGCAGTTCCTGTATATGATTGTTAGCAGGCACTTATGCATGCTTTTTCCAGCTTTTATTAAGCAGCTAGTTTAAGCCTCTGAGTATTGTGATTAGGAGATCACAAGAAGAAGGATTATTTCCTAAAACAAGAAAATGGTTCTCATGCATTTTCAGAAACAGTCACCACGAAAAAAAAAAAAAGAACAAAAACTGTCTTAACTGTGTCTGTCTGCAAGTACGGATGTTTCACACAGTGGATCAAATCTTTCCTATATCTGCATCCAAGCTATCTGGTTGTGATCAGATGATTACAGCCCAAGGAAATGATTGGAGGGAGCTGGCTGGCTGCAGCTGCACTGTAGGCTGTTTGCAGGGACAACGAGCTACTGTTTTTTAAGCATAGCATCAACATAGAAGTTATTTTGTGGGTTTCAGGATGCAGCTATGGGCTGTGCTGCCAGCATTGTTCTGCTCCAAGCCTTTCGTTCAGTGGTACAAAGGAATTGTGTGCATATTTGTAGACGACGGCAAGAGGAATTGTCACATGAAATCCTGCCTCTGGAGAGTGATGATGAAATGAGCAGACCCAGAACTCTCAACATTATGGTATGGTATACTTTTATCAAGGGGGTACAGTTGAAAGGGTAATTAGGACAGAAGCTTTATGTTTTCTGGACTTACTGTAGGGAAAGAAAATAATAGAACATCTGCTAACACTCCTGAAACTGTGCAAACCTCTAATTGAAATTCTGTTACCTGTAGTGTGCAGCTTTCTTCTACAATGAAGGTAGGGAAGGCTTGTATGCAATAGACAAGATGACATTTTGCTATTTCATTTGTTCGGTGTTTCATTTTCAGTATAATGAAATGTAGTGGCTTGCGATCTAATCATCAGCATAGCATCTTCATTCTTGAATCCTAATGCATAACCTATATGTAAAAACTATGCATCTACTACAAACTTCTCTCCCAGGCTACCAACACAGCTATATTCTTGAGCAAAGGGGTTTGTACTGCTTGCTATAATAGAAAATCATTCTTGATACTTCAAGATTGACAGGTTCTTTCCTATCTCTCCTCTTATTGGGTCTGTTTTATTCCTGGTTAAAAGAGTCATGTTGATATTCCTTTTTTTGAACCCAGGCCTTTTGTTGCCTTTGGATTTCATTAAGCACATTTAAGAGTAGAAGTCTGATGCATTGAAAGTTATCCCACTTCCAGATTTTGAAAGCATGTACTTTAACTTAATTACTTAGTTACTTAATATTTTTCTGGTCCCATTAAAACATAATGTATTACAAAACTGGTTCTTGGTGTTTTCCTAAATTACCATGATTACCGTACTGCATTAATATATTGCCTGAGTTTTCACAAAGTTTCAAGGTAGGTATGACATTCCTTGATGCTGCTAATAATGTTCAGAACTGTATGCAATTCTTTATTGGATATATAGATGTAAAGTATCACTGAATATAACCAGGGTTCCTCCTACACTTTATATTTTAGCCTACAAATCTGTTTATAATTCAGACACACTTTGATACATGAAGGATTACTTGTAGTCCAGGCTCATATCTCATGGTACAATCATATAGTTCATGTTGTCAGAACTTTCTGCCTCTCTTGCATATATGTGCAAGGTGCATCACCATTCATTTGTATTATATTAAATAAAGTTGTGATCCAGATGAACATAGATTGTTTCCCAGTTTTAGCAAATGATATTTCCAGTATTCAAGGTAATCGGCTGCTTAGAAACAAATTGTTGCTATGGAAATGATCCTGCTTTTTAATATATTTCTAACATTCTTGAGCCAAAATCACTAGGATAGTATACATAATACTAATCCCAATAAACATAATAAATCTAAGAATCCAAACAGTATAACAATCAGATTAAAAACTCATGCTTTTTACTTAGATTGGAAAAATGTAGAACAAGATGTAGGCCTGAATCATATCATTGTACTGTATACGTACCATTCCCTGCTAAGCACAACTCATTATGTGGCACATTTATGACAATATGCCAAATATAGGTAAAGCTCATTTTTACCCGTGTCCTCCCAAGTGAAAATTTCTAATCTAGAAATTATCTTGCAAAAACAAGAAACAATTGCCTACACTTTATGAACGTACCTGTAAATCTCCTAGAGTCCAATGCCAGTAATACAGTAAATAAATTCCACAAATAAAAAAAGCCAAACAAATTATATCTAGTATATTGACCCAGGATATAGTGTAGAAACCATGACTGACCCAAACCTTCATGGGAAGCTTAAGTGTGTGAGAGAAAACAAAACTGTAATCCATATAAATGTGGTTTTATTTTGTCGATTAGCCTGGATGACTGTATGTATGAATGAAAAGCTAAAATATATGTTACAAACTATGAATTGATCTCACCAAGGTTTCTGTTTGGGTATATAAAACTAAGAATCCACTCACCCAACGTTGACAATTACTGCATGAAATACTGTGAAAGGAGCCAAAAATGAGCCAGAAATGGGTTTGAGAAAAAAAATGTGCAATGTTCTAAGTGTGAGTAAGGGAAAAATATTATCATAGGTGACATAAATGACAAACTGCATAAAAAATGACTGAATCATTAGGAAACAAAAAGAAATAAAAATGATAACTGGTTTAGTGGCTAATTTGCTTACAAGGAAAGAGTAAAGTTATCAAGGATATAGGGGTGAGAAAGATTCTGAATATTGTCACAGTATTTTTAGGTAGTGTCAAAACTGGAACTCAGAGAATTGGCGGGAATAAAAAAAAATAAGTGAAAGAAACGAGTGAAAATGAACAATTAGAGGAAGACATTTATGTGAAAAAGTCTCGGAAGATACATTAGTCTCCTGAAATAATGAATTCAAAGCAGACATGAAGAAAGAGAAGTTGTGGAAGTTGCTTAGAACAGGGTGCAAATGATGGCTCTATGTTTCAGAGTGGCATAGAAGTGTGATGAATCACAGTAATGAAGAATGTTACTTAGTGGAATGATAGAGTGAAGGTGGGTGTGAATGAGAAAAATGGACATAATAGAATAATTGCTGCAAAAAAGGGTGAGAAATATATTGCATACAATAGATGAAAGATGATAGGTAGGTAGGTAGGTATATATATATATATATATATATATATATATATATATATATATACATACATACTGTAGATAGATAGATGAGAGGTAGATGAGACAGAGTAGTTAAAGAGAGTAAGCAATGCTTAAGATTAAAAGAGAAATGCAGAGTCACATGGATGCAAATTAAAAATGTTTTGAAAGAGAATGAAGATTGTTAAGCAAAGAGTAATTGTAATTACAGATAAAAGATGAAATATTTGGGTTGAATCTGAGATAATAAAATGCTGGATGGAATATTTTTGAGATCTGTATGAAGATAATAATGCTATATCTAAGAATAGAATTGAAACTGATGGAATAAATATTAACTTCCAAGAAAAAAAAATCAAAGCATATATAACCACATATACAAAGTTGTGGGGAAAATAGGAGGTCTGTTGGCTATGTTCGCTACCTTAAGTTATTTGTAAAAATAATAAAGACAGGATACAAATAAATGAATAAATATCCTGGACCAATCCAACGGATTCTGAGTTATTTGATTTACATGGAAGTAAAGCATGCATAAGAATGCATGGAATATATAGCAAATTATTTACTGTATTGCACAATGTTAATATAAGAATATATGGTGTTCCTTGGTTGTTTAATTGACCTACAGACATGTGTATAAGGACTTTTATAAGCAACATACAGGTGTATTGCTTAAGAAATGTGAATATACGGTACTTTTTCTATGCAGTTCATGTTGTGCTGCTGGTGGAGAATCCAAATGTTTTTCAGCAAATGGTAGGTAGGTCGTATGATTCACTTCAGAGTAATGGATCTTAAAACTGATATATCAAAGAGAAAGGCAGCATTCATAAGAAATATATAATTGCATGTACTTTGAGGAAACCTTCTTGTCATCTGGTGATTGTCCAGATTTTTGTAGTCTCTATAATGGGAGCTGTACTCCTGGAACTGCTTTCAAATTGGAATTTGACTCTAATATTTTAGACTGGAGCCTTGTTAAGTAGAGCTAAATCTTACCTTTCTGTCTGGTTGTTTTATAGGTCACTCAAAATTTTTGTTGCATGATCATATTTATTAATTATTAAAGTTGATGTATTTTTGATTGATTTATAATGCATTCATCACTAAGCTGTTCTAAGTAGATGTACCCAATAAACAACATTGTGTACCTTCAATAACACATTCTTATTTATACAGGTATTCTCATGCAAAACTCAAATATTATTTCCTGATATCTCAAATATTTCTTGTTTTTGCATAGAAGGCCTAATACTATGCCTTGATTGGGTGACCAATCAAGCCGATTCGCAGTTTGGTCAACTAAATAGATGTTATGATTCATGATTTGTGGTATTGAAACTATCATTCTAATCTGCTTGGGACAGAATAGCAAATATACACAACCAGCTTTTTTTTGGATATCATAGTGATAAACAATTAGAATGTTATATTTAAGAACTATGCATGTTCAAACAAAAATAGAGTCATGAATGATTGGATGCTAAAGGAACATGAATTGAATAACAAAACTGACTAATTTGAAAGAAGTATTTTGATGAGGGTTCTATTATACAGAGTGCATGAATGAGCATCAAATTACAAAACAAATATATAAAAGAAAAGTAAATTGGTTGAGGAAAAAAAAAACAGA
Source organism: Pituophis catenifer annectens (assembly GCF_029215685.1). Classification (NCBI taxonomy): domain Eukaryota; kingdom Metazoa; phylum Chordata; class Lepidosauria; order Squamata; family Colubridae; genus Pituophis; species Pituophis catenifer. The sequence goes on from NW_027256886.1 coordinate 30,163,962, forward strand.
CTGGGAAACTTTTGGTTGGATAGAATTAATATGTTCCTAGAAAAAGGTGATGTAAGAATTTTAAAAGGTTAAATGCACCGTATGATTTGGTGTATGAAAGCGTTGGAAGCAATGATAGTGGACAAGGGTAGAGAGGTATCATGCATAGTGTTGGTGTAAACTAGATTCTTATCTCATGCCTTTACTTTCTTCCATTTACTATATCTTATGTGTTTTCTGTGATCTGTATAATGTTGCTGTTTACTTTGAACATAAAGAGTGGGATGGTATGCACTAGTGGTAGGATTCAAATTTTTTTACTACCGGTTCTGTGGGCGTGGCATGGCTTGGTGGGCGTGGCGTGGCTTGGTGGGTGTGGCAGGGGAAGGATACTGTAAAATCTCCATTTCCGCCCCACTCCAGGGGAAAGTTACTGCAAAATTCCCATTTCCTCTCGATCAGCTGGAGCTTGGGAGGCAGAGAATAGATGGGGGCAGAGCCAGTCAGAGGTAGTATTTACTGGTTCTCCAAACTACTCAAAATTTCTGCTACCGGTTCTCCAGAACTGGTCAGAACCTGATGAATACCACCTCTGGTATGCACACATTACATAAAAATAAAAATAATAAATGGACCAATTGGTAGATCCAAGTAGTTCACAAGCCATATCATAAGCCTGTCTTCTTCCTCAGGTTCCATAATGTTAAAGAAATCCCAAATAACACTTCAGAATGTCCCAAAGGTGCTTTTTTCAAGAGGCATCTGGACTTTCTGGTTTTTCTTTGAAGACTTTTCACTTGTCATCCAAGAAGCTTCTTCTGACTGGATGGTGGGAAGTCAGAGTTGAAGAAGCTTCTTGAATGAGAAGTGAAAAGTCTTCAAAGAAAAACCAGAAAATCCAGATGCCTCTTGAAAAAAGTACCTTTGGGACAACCATGACCTGGATGACTGAGAATCTCCGTAGACAAACATTGCAGAATATTAACCCAGCCATCATATTGGATATTATCCATGTGAAAAGAAGAGCAATTTTATCTAACAGGAATCTAAGCAGCCATATCACTTCTATGTGCCTTACTATTGAGTCCTCATTCACTTCCACTCTTTCCTAAAATACCATGAACAGAGCCATTTGACGAGAAACTATTCATATAATAGGCATGAAGAAGTGTGTTTTTACCACTATAATTATCACAAGCTAGGTGTGGCTTCGTACCTGTGAATAGCCATATTCATTATTTATCACCACTGTCACTTTAGACATCCCTTCACTTGCTACATTTCTCAGAGTTCCTCAGTAAATCAAGAAGCACATAGGATTGCTGACTGAAGAAAGGCTGCATTCCAATGGCCTGGCCACCTCCCTTTTTCACCACACAATTAGGTATAGGATGGAACTGCCCAGTTTTCACATTTTCTGAGAAAACCCCAAAGCATAGCAGAACTTCTTAATTAATACACTGCCCTAAGGTACAGATTTGGATTGCTCTTACAGAAATCCTCTTTTATTAAGTCCCAGCTGTGATTAGGGGATTTCCTGCACATCTGGATTCTCTCATTCCAGAGGGCAGATCTCCCACCATGGTCCTAGTCTCTTACTTTGAACTCGATTAGCTTTCTTTACTGTCAAACCCTTTTATCAAGGCTCAGACATGATTCACCCATGGCCATAGCTATAAAAATATATGTCTCAACTCCACTTTTTCTATGTTGCAAGATATACCACTAGATTTGATTAACGGCAGCATGCAAACTGCACTTAGGTCCTCATGCTCCTTTGAGTGCCAGTGCAGTTTTATATCTTTGGCTGCCTCATTTGGAGCTGCCTTGCCTATTTAGATCTAGGCCCAAGTTCTCCTTTCTTGACTATCCAATGAAAATGGTGACCAACATGTTTCTTGCTCGTTCCAAAACATGTAATATTGGAGGAAAGTGCATCTACAGTGTCTTCCTTGTTGGTCCCACTTATTCTATAACATATATATTTATTATTACATCTTTGATATAGGTTGATTATATATATAATTGCTTAGAAATATGAAGTTTATTTTGTATTATAATGTATCATTGGTTATTTGTTTAAAAATGACTACCTTAATATCAATTATTAAGATCTGAAATACTGAATCTTCATTGGTCTATGGTATGTTAATGCAAAATTTATCTCTTTTTTAGGCACCAATTTTAAAGTATGTTGTATATACTTTAATGGTATATGAACCATTATGGTGTATGAATCATTTTCTAAATGATGATGACACGTTACCACTGCAAAGTATATATGAGAAGATTTGTATCAAGCTAAGTTCAATTGACTTTTTTGGTATATCTCTCTTCTATACTTTCTTTTTTGCTGATAAGTAGTTATTTAAAGTGAACAGCTATCTGTAAACCTATTATCCTACCAATATTATGAGAGAAAATACTGTCTGTTCTTATTAAATGAGACCTGTCCAGAAAATAAGTATGGTGCATAGACAGTGCAAATCAGGTGGTTATTAAATTTCACCAATGCATCCCATATAGAGACATCTAGGAAAGAGGAAGTAAAGCACTAATATTGGAATCTACAGGACTGTGTGAATACAAAATGGTAGAGTGTGATCTTGATGAAAACTCTATTTAAACATCCAATAGAACTAGGACATTTTTCTGGGTCATTGTTAATAGACTGCTGTTTCTTTTGGAAGTTGGTATATAATGTTAGGTTCTGGTGTCATAAATGTGAATAGGTATGAACATCCCAGAAACAGTATTTGAAAAAGAGACCAATAAAGGGAAAGATACTAGATGACATTGCCAACTGACTTAAAGATAATGCTAGAAAGAAAAGCTAATGTTACAGCTGATGCTAGAAAGAAGAGCTATATAGAGGAACTGCAGGCAAATAAACCAGATAAAAAAGGAGATTAGAAGTGAAATCAGGAGCTTGATAAAAAAAACAGTGCAACATAAAATGTTCTAATTAATTAAATTGGCACTGTGCTGTTGTTGTTAGAATTCAGTGTTTATAGTCTCACATTGACTTGTCTTGATACTCTTCTGTTTTTAATAGTTTGAAAATCCCTCCCTCACCCTGCTTCTTTGTACAGAGAAAAATAAGTGACCAACTTGCTTTGCATTTGAGACCCATGAATACTCTTTTTGATATTCCTGAGTAAGGAGCTGAAGCTGTTCTTCGCAGCAAGCAATCCACATTCATTTTATTTTATGATCTATGCTAAGTGTTCCATGTAAATATGTGGGCAAATATTACGGATATCACCAACAGGGCTGGTGATTTCATATAGCTGGACTTCACTCTGTGAGTTCTGACATACTTAGTCACATAAATTCTGCCTTTTCAATCCATAACTCTGAGCCCCACAAAATAGCTCTTAAGTTCTGTGGAAAAATTGTTCCAACTGGGCCAAATGCTGGGCCAAAATTTGTCTTTTTGTCTCCCAAAGGGATTGCTTCCTGCTAAAGAAGTTTCATTTCCCCCATCCCCATGTTATTTATATAATTTGTTTCAGGTGTGATTTTGATTCTACTTTATTGTTTGCACTATAATAGAGGCAGCCACTGGGGTAATTTTCTTACATGCTTTTTCGTTGTTCTACATCAGTGATTTTAACATTTGGCAACTTAAGATGTGTGGATTTCAACGTCCAGAATTCCCCAGCCAGCATGAAGTTCACACATCTTCAAGTTGCCAAGTTGGAAAAACATTGCTCTAGAAGAATCCCAGACCTTGATCTGAAAAAGCTCCTTCAGCTTTTGTGCTTCCTTGGGATTGCATTTCAACGCATGAAGCCAAGAAGCCTGCAGATCACCAGAGAAATGTTTGTATACTGAAAGGATACTGATACGTACACTACAAATTGTTTTCTTTTTCCTTCTAGAAAACCAGTTTTGAAAGGGAATAATAATTAAAAAGAAAGAATAGCTTTTGGATATTTAAAACAAACTTCCAATAAGGAATCAAAGCGATATCATAGAATGAAAAGTCACCAATTCTTATTGTTATTAGTTTATTACATTTCCATCATGTTTCTGCTGCAATTAGTCTAATATTGCATATTCCATGCATGTACTAAGACTGATTTAGTTGTAATGGATTTGATATTCTCAGCCACAGTCTTTTCAAGTAATTTGTCACAGATTGAACATGGAATCCTCAAAAACTTAAATTAACTAAACCATAGGAATATATTCCAGCAGACATTGCCAAAACAGTGGCCAACTGGTTGCGTTTACGAAGCTTGGAGTAGAAAACAATAGTCTCTTTCTATTGCTACTTCCCTGTAATTAGTAGTAAGCTATCCTGCCTAGTATTCAGGAGTTGGTTGTATCAATATTGATAGCCGCATCATGGAAGAATCTGTCTGGTCCCCTTTTAAAGCCATCCAAATGGGCTCCACTTACCACAACAGCTGGCAGTGAATCTTTCAAATTACCAACAAATTTAGTTTTTGATATTCACTGCAGATATCCCAATGCTAGATGGATTTTTGGTTTTCAGCGTATACATTTTAAGGAATGCTAATTGGGGAAAATAAAAACTAACTTGTTTTGTTTTCATCCTTTTCACATATAGTTGGTAAGCGGGAAGGGGCATATCCTGCTAATTGTTACAGTCAAGACAGCTTTTAAAAAAATAGTGAATGAGAAACATTCATTTTATTACACTTACTTGAGACTTCTGCTGATATATGCTGATCTTCTATGTTGCTTGAACAACAGTTTTTAATATTTTCCTAAACAGGATATTTTTAACTTTTTAACTTCTATTTGTAATCATGATAAATACGTCTTTTGTGGTAAGTGAAATCTTTATTGTAGACTTCGCATTTTCCTCAATGTATTATCCCATAAAATGTATTTGTTTTATAGCTTTCACAGGACACCTCTGAACAATCTCATACTTATAAATGGTTCTCATTTATAAATTAGTGATGTATCTTCACCTCAATCCACAATTGTAATGAGTATGATTTCTTTTCTTTTTCTCCTGATGTTTGGAAACTTAGGCCTGAATAATAGTTCATTCAATTTGAGTGTTTTTATTGAGAGTGATCAAATTATCCTACTTACAAAAAGATTTGAGAAACATGGAGAAAAGAAAGCAAGGAAATGCAGTAATTAGATTTTGTACTAAAGAACAACCTAAGTCTAAACAAAGAGAAGAGTACTGTTAATAGAAATAAAGGCAAAGATGTTTTGGGGGTATTATTAAGATCCCCAAAAGCTTCAGTACTTTATATAAAAGTCCAGTATGATGACTTTTATTTGGAATTGATAGAATCCTAAGGAGCAGTGAGAAGCAAGAAAAGAAAGTGCTGGCCGAGTATGTTAATGAATGACATATAACATTATATGATTGCCAAATTCTATTCTCAAAACAAGATACCATTTGTAAAACAAGATACTATTCAAAGTATAAATTGTACCTTGTACTTTGAAATAAAGATTAGCAGATAATTTCACTTTTTAAGTGAAAGCAGAAGGCATATGATAACCTGATAGAAACATTATCATAATAATCTCTTCAATTTACTGTTTCTAAATTTGCATTTTAAAAATTGCTTATCAAAATATTTGGCTGTTTATTCATACCCATCAAAAATATGGTCTTAAGTTCAAGAATGGACAATAGCAATAGCACTTAGACTTATATGCCACTTCACAGTGTTTTACAGTCCTCTCTAAGCGGTTTACAGAGTCAGCATATTGCTCCCAACAATCTGGGACTTCCTTTTACTGACCTCGGAAGGATGGAAACTGAGTCAACCTTGAGCCAGTGAGATTCGAACTGTCGAACTGCTGGCAGTTAGCAGTACTGCATTCTAATCACTGCGTCATCCGGGCTCACAATCTGTGCCCTGCCTGATGTTATTAAGCATCCAATCTCAGCAGTTCCAGCCAAAGACCAATTTTGAGGAATGATACATAGTTACAATATATGAAATGCTGTTACAGCTTCTGTTATTGTTCACAATTAGGCATGGTGGCTGAGCATGCAAGAAGTTTGAATCCAACAAAATCTGGTGGGCCACAGAAAAAGATTCTGGTTCCTGTTACCAATTTTTTCTTATCCTCCTACTTCTTTGGATCTGGTGTTTGTCTTTACCAAAGAAGGGGAAAGGAAAAGTTGGAATCCACTCTTCTGTCTTCTCCATGATACTCTTGTCTTTCCCAATCCATTTCAGTGCATCACTTCACATTTTCTCACTGGAGAAAAGAAAGGAACAACCCTACATTTGAAACAATTATAGTTGGGAAGGGAAGGGAAGACACATTTTTCAGGTCATGGTGATGCCTACCTTGCTCTCCAGGTTTTTGGACCTTTCCCTGCTAGCAAAAGTATCTGTGGCAATCTCTCTGTTTCCTTACTGTGCCTGTGTTCTTCTACAAGCTGTTTCCCTGGGTGAAGAGTAAGATAGATTGAAAGAAAAGGGAGCAAAAAGAAAAGGGAAAATAGTCTCCTTTTTACCTCCCTTGCCAACCTCCACTTTGCTGTCACTATTTACATCCTTATCCTCACAATATTCTCTTTTTGCAGGAGCAACATTACATAAAATGCAGAAAAAAGTCAGAAATAGCAAACAAAACAATTAAAGGCATGAAATAAAAGAAAAGCCTGCATGTTTTGGGAATATCCATGAGGAATAGTATAGGTATTCCAGTTTTTTGTATTAAATTCTATGAGTTTTTAAGTTAATAGGTTTTATTTAAGTCTTTAATTTCCATGAAAATTACCCTCATTTTTACCTCTTTCTGTAGATTGCAGCACCAATAAAATGCCTACATTTATGCCAAAATCTGGTTACCTTATGAGATCTGGTACTTTCCACAGTTTTTAGCTATTTTAGTAGATGGTTGGGTTGGTTGGTGGGTAAATTATATTAAAACAATCTATAAATAATATTTTTATTTTATGTTGGACTCTTGATGAAGTTCTATCTGAAGTTGTACAGGAATGCCTGGTGGTGCCTGGAAGTACCTCAATGCTGACCCTGCATGTGTGGTCATTCTTAAAAGCTTTTGATAATTATATCGTGGTTTGAAGAAAAGCAATGTTTGTAAGCCTCTAATATAATGTAATAGAATGATGCCTGTCTCAATGATAAATATATAGAAATCTGCATTAACCATGAATATTGAAGTTGCTGTAAGGATGGAACTGATGGTGTCTGCAGGATCTGATAAAAAAATGAGGATGATGGCCGTGATAGTGTTATATCAGGACTGCCTGTTTTTTTATGCATGCAATGTACGTAAAAATGAGTAGAACTTAAGTCACACAATCAACCACTATCTTGCTTCTTTGACCATGTCATATATCACCTTGCCCACAGATGAAGTACTACTAAAATGCATCATTCTATGTTTTATTTAACACAATTTCCCCCAGGGATAAATAACCATCCAGGAGTACAAAAACTGATGAGAGAACTATTCTCCAAGTTCAGTTCTGGTTCCATGGATTCTAATAAACCCAGGAGTATGATTGACTCCACACTTCGGATACTGAGCAAGAAACTCTAAGTTACATCCAAGCAAAAGAAATGTTGGTGAAATTTTGGTGCAAGGGGAGAAAAGTATCAGGGCTGACTGAAAAGTTTAAGAGATTACGGACAGCATAGGAAGAAATTGTGAAAATTGTGAACTGTTGAATGAATAGGGGAGAGATGAATAGATTGCACAATTCTGAATGAGTTCTGGAACTGTGCGCTGCCATTGTTCTCAGGAGCACTGGAGCTAGTAATGCTGATTATGAGTGATATGCCTCCAGATGTGCTGTTTTGGTCACTTGTCATTCTGCCTTGAAAAATTGCAGAAAATTTTAACAGCTTCTGTAACCAGTGATGACTTGTTTCTGTATCTGAAAGGAAAATTCAAAAATATTTTCATTTTAAGCAGATGCTCAGTCTGGCTACCTTTCTTCCCACTGCTAAAATGCATTGATTCAGAGCCAGAATATCTCATGTCAACAGAAATCTTCTTCCTTTTAAGAATCGTTCATTTTTATCTAAGAGTGAGGGCAATATTTTGATGAAATGTCAAAAAATTGAATATCAGGAAGTTAATCTTTTTCTATTCTTCATATTTGAAAAAATAATGAATGGATTTATGATTAAAATCTGGTTTTGGGGACAGAAAAAAGACATCCTTTAAACAATGTGGTATAATCTGTAGTTGTTGGTACAGTTCTCTGATCTTTCTATTTTTAAAACTTAAAGGATGAGTGTTGTCCTAAAATAATATTACATTGGAGAAGATTTTTGTATGCTGCATTTAAGCTAGTGCAGTTTTTAACTATATGAAAAATTCTGTTTTTCATTATATGCATTTCATTTCCACATATCCTGTTATGCTACAGCTTCCAAAAAAGAAAGAGAAAAAAATTCCAGACTTTGCAATCTTCATGTTGTCCATACATTTAACAAATCTGTCAGTCATAGTCATGCCTGAAAATGGACTAATGATTTGTGAAGACTAAAATGGGGATTTCCAGCTTAAAGACATCAGGTTTGTCTGATTTTTCAGGCACAAAATCATACTCATAACTTCAGTGTTCATCTCCTTGTACTAGTACTATTATTTTTATTCCACTTTTTTGTAGAACATGTAGAACCACTTACAAAATATAGAATATTAATATAATCCAAATCCTAAATGCCATTTACAGCTTAACCAAATAAAATCAGCAATGGAATGACAAGAAAAAATCAACATAGATGAAAAAAAGAACTTCCTTTTGAAAACCCAATCAGCCTTATTACTTTAGCCTGGACTATCAACCTAAGGTGACTTTTCTTGGTATAAGGCTGTACCTGTTTATTTGTTCTCACCTGTTTATTTATTTGGATAGAAGCTCACTACAGTCATACCGTGACATAAGAAAAAAGAAGTCAAACAGCCATCCTCCAGTACTGAATCTACATTTTCTAAGGGACTCAATCAGCAGCAAGACTATCAGAAAGAAGAAATCTTTAAGAATATACTTTAAAGACTTTTATACAATGCAACCATGAACCTAGTTAGGCAGGATCTTACATGAGATGGTTCCTATGCAGAGTTCACTGACTGGCCTTCGGTAACAAGTGAATAGATCACTTCTTATATGACATAGGACAGTGATGGATAACCTTTTTGGTCCCGAGTGCCCAAAGCACGCAAATGCATGTGCACGCTCCTGAACCCCCCAAATGGAATGCGAGTGCCCCAGTGCATGCGCCCCCCACACATGCACGCACGTTCCCTGCACATGCACACATGCCCCCAAGTGCATGTCTTCCAGACATGCGCCCCCCACACATGTGCTCCAGCCCCTCCCATGTCCCATTTTGGCTTCCAGGTTGGTGCAGGGCAACAGCTAGCGTGCCCACAGAGAGGGCTCTATATGCCACCTGTGGCACACTTGCCATAGGTTCACCATCACGGACATAGGACTTCACTATTTGAGGGATTATTTATCTTCTATAATTCTGTTATATGGGCAAAGTACTGTACACCTGTTTCAGATCTGCTCAATTAAGCAATGTCATCTTTGGGAATCCAAGAAGTGTGACCGCTCTGTGGCAGCAGCAGGAATGAGGTTCCTTCTCCCCACCCTTGGACAGTCTAAAAAGCCTTGAAAACCTGATTATTTGCCTTAGATGTAGAGTTGTAGTTCTTTTTTCTCCTTTTCTCCTTTTTTATTATCTACCATCATTATAAAGAAGGGAACTTAATCTAGATAGATTAATTTGACAAAGGAACAGGAGAACTAACAAAACAAGTTCCAGTGACTGAAACTGACTACTTAATCTAAAATGAATAAACCTTGCTGTGTTTAGGATTCAAGCTTTATTTTGAAAGTGTTGTTTAGTAACAGACTATTAATTATGAAAAGGCTTGGGTAAATGGAATATTAGTATGATGTGGTTCTCATTCCTCACCACGACACATTTCAAATATAAATTATAGTTGATATCAGAGAGAATATAATTTTTTCCTGCTTTTTCATAATTTCTTCCCATTGTCATCATTAAAGACATTGATGAATTCTGTTTACTATTTTCTTAGCTACTGTTTTATTTGGTTTTATTCTGTGCATCTAACCCGTTCTGTTACTTGTTTTTATTGTGATGTCTTCTACTGATAACACAGTACATTAGTAATAATCAAGAGGTTCAGTGTGATGATGATTATTATTAGGATAGAATAGAATAACAGAGTTGGAAGGGACCTTGGAGGTCTTCTAGCCCAACCCCCTGCCCAGGCAGGAAACCCTACACCACTTCAGACAAATGGTTATCCAACATCTTCTTAGAAATTTCCAGTGTTGGAACATTCATTTATTATTAATTATCAATTATTATTATTATTATTAATCATTATTATCAATAAAGTATTGTACGGCTTGTGGTTAGCTTTGAAATCTGTTGATACTTTTCTCTGATTGGTTCAGCTAGGAGAATTATGAGAGAAAGCCCCAAATGTCCTACAAACTAATAATGTGAAATTTAGCTGGCATTGAAGCTGGTTGTAATAACATATATTGTGCAGGATGTGCAGATTAAGCCTATTCCTGCAGTCTGGTGAATTCCTGCTGTTGAAGTTCTTTTTCTTTTGAGCTCATGTATCCAATTCAAACAGAAATGTATGTTCTACAAATCTTAATGTATATTATCAACAAACAATACAAATGCTTTTCAATAGTTGGTTTATAAAATTGGCAACAAGGGTGGCTATTCTGTGAATATTCTGATTTCTGTGAAAGGTAGATAGAAAAAGCTAATATGCTTATAGCAAGATTTCTAATTGGATTGGATAGACAGGATAAAGCTGTATTTAAATTTTAATTTTAATCAAGATGTTCCTGAAAATACAATCCAGCACATTCTTCTATCCATTTGTCTCTTAAATCTCTCTTAGCAGTATCTGCCACTCTCATTGAAAAGTGGTGTTGGAAGAAATGTCTATCTAGGTTCAATTCCAAGTGTGGAGAAAGACACTGGAAACATGGACACTGCTTGGAAAGATGGTTTAATGGTGGACAGGTTTTTTTCTGTCCTAGGCAAAATGAGCACATGGGTGAGAGAGGGAGACAGATTTATACCCTCTCTTGGATCCCGCCTTGAAGCTTCCTGTTCCTGTGTAAGAAATGTATTCTGATTGGTTGTTAGACTCCCATGGGGCCATGCAGGGATAACTTTGTAGGTTGTCTGCTTGGTTGAATCTTGCTGAGTGATGCAATCTCCTCAAATGCCATGTGGTGAGTTCTGTTGCTAGATGGGTAGAGGGCTAATCCTATCATGTCTTGAGGCCATGTCTTAATCCCATCACCCTGGAGCTGAAGGTGAGGTTCAGGGAGCTGCAGGGAGCTGCTTTGTCTTTAAAACATGTTTCTCCTTTTCTCATCCAGGGAATATAATATTCTGCCTTTTTAATATTTCCTAAAATATTTCATTCTTCTAGGAGAGAAGTGGGTGCTAATTTCCTACAGTGGGATTACAGCAGTTCCAGAATTCCAGCAACCAGAAGAAACATGAAAATTACGTACAATTTCCCTCCCTTAACAATTAAGCATTAGAAAGTTGGGGTTGTTAAAATCATGATTCTTCATACATCACATTGGCTTTTGTGGTTTGAACACTTTGTGGAACCTTCCTACAAACAGAATGTTTACATAAATAATTCAGTAACTACTACATTTTTCAGAATGAGTAGTTCCTTTGAATTATGCTTATAATATATATATATATATATATATATATATATATATATATATATATATATATACTTTTTAAATTTTGTATGACACTCTTAAAAACCAAATTTTCTTAAGGCAGTCAACCACAGACAAAAATCAATAAATTTTAAAGTTGTTAAATATACTATACATTGACTGGAAATAAATGTTTTCTCCATGAAAGAAGTTTGTAAAAAATAAGATTGTATACTTTGCTTTGAACACACCATGTAAATATGCTTCAGTTAGACTCACAATAAATTAATTAGTATTGATCAAGCACCAGACATCAGGAAGAAATGGTTGTCATAGATTGGAACAAAGCCCAAGTCAATTAAGAATCTAACTGCTATCTATGATACGCAATGTAAGATTTGTTTCACCTTTTTCAAGGCTCTAAGGAGCAGGATCAAAATACCATTTGGGGCATTATGAGGCTTAGAAGGGTATAACATTCCTTAGTATGTTCCGAAGCATTTGTGGGATTAATCTGTTCTGTACTTTCCTGAGAGAAAAAGTCATACTGATCAAAATGTGAATGACAGGTGAGAAATAAATTACTATACTTTCTCTGGAAGTGCATGCATCAAGAAGCATTTGGGTTCAACTACTGCTTGGTAAGCTTCTGTGCTGTGAATATCCTTTGAAAGAAAAAGAGTACTATTATTACCACATCCCTAAAGAACTACTCCAAATGACTGATTGTTGGCAATAATTAAGTATCTGGTTGTTAGTTAGATCCTAGAAGCAAAACTTGACTGTTTTCGTTTCTAACTATAGATAATGAACACAAATGAAGAGGGAAAATGGGGTGAAAATAGTAGAAAATTTGATTCATGGAAGAATAGAAATATTCTATTTCTGGAAGACTATTCTACTCTGGAAGAGTAATTAAAGTCCACCTTCCTAGAAGTTAAGATTTTCTTTTTCAGTCTCTCTATCCTTAGAAGTGAACGGACTCCTGGACCATATTAGAACCGCTACAACTGTGTTTAGGAAAGTCAAATTTTCACCCAAGATGTGAAGGTTCTGAAAATAGATTCTGAAAAGTTAATGCATAAACTACCCTTAAACAAAAGTCCTGCAAGAAATGGAAGCTATCCAAGTTTACCAAAAGGTCATTTGAACAACAGCTATCTGTTGTAGATTTGAAAGTATTAAGAGGGTGCTTTAATTCACATGACTTGGTCCTGTCCAGCAATGTAACCCTTACACAAAAGCATGCAAATGTTTAGATGCTGCTCTATTTGTCTTTGAAATCATTATCAATCTTATGAGGATGCCATTTGGTAATATTATCCTGTTAGAGTGTGTTTCTTGGTTACAAATTAGTTTTTGTTACAAACTTGGAAAGATACATTTTCTCTTGGATTTGTGAGCATTTCAGTCCTTGCTTTTGGAAAGAAGCCTGCAGTGAATGCAGTGTTTGTGATTAGTGCCAAATTTGGAGTTAGTATTTTTCCTATTTCAAGGATTTCTAAATTACCATTTAAATAAGTATATAGTAGAGCAATGTCTTAATTAGGCACTACCATAATGCTTAACTTTTTTTTGGAATTTGTTTTGAAGTCCCTTCTGCATTCTAAACTTTAACTTCGAAGCACATGTAATGCAAGAGTGGCCATTTGTTCAATAGTGCTGGGGCTAAGCTGGTCCTAATAACCTTAGGGAGTCCAACTCTAAAAATAATGTTTTTATGTGTCATAGAAGAACTCTTGAACTTTAATGTTACATACTTTACTTCAAACTGTGCTAAGCTAAATTTGCTCCATTTGGAAGATCCTCTTGCTTATCCTGCTATCTAATTCCCCTACAGAACCTTGACTGAACATTGCTTTGTTTATGAATATGTGTGCCACAACAATGAAATCATTTGTAGATTTACAATCCTCTCACACCAGTTCTTTTTCTTACACAGGATTTAAGTCCTGTTCTTTTAGCTTTATATTGTAGTATTTAGAAGTTATACAACAGCAGATATCAACAAACATTTATACATACACTATCCTTACAAACAATTCAGCCATTGTAGGGTCAATCAATATCTCCTAATTAGTTACCTGTTAAGTTCACTGAAAATTTTGTCATGTATTTTATTGTGATGTTGCTGGAGTTCAAATATTCTGTCGTGTAACATGTTAACAATAGCTTTTAGATTTTGTTTTATCATGTCTTTGTTATTTTTATAAACAACTCAAGGCTGTGATCATACTTAATATTCCTTCTTCCTTCATTTTTCCCACAACAACCCTGTGAGGTGAATTGGGGAGAGAGAGTAACTGGCCCAAAGTCACCCAGTCAACTTTCATTTGGAACTTAGTTCCAAAGTGGAACTAAGACTCACAGTTCCTGGATTTTAGCCCAGTACTTTAACCACTAGACTAAATGGCAAAGAAACAGTATTTTGATTATGTTCTTTGCCAATGGCTGCACTGGCAGGTTTATATATAGAGAAGATAAAGTATAAACTTGCAAAAATTTCAACTTTTTTTCCAACTTAAATCAATTGGAAAGATTTTTAAATATGTTCATATTTTTCAAACCCCAACATTATTTGAATGAAATCAGTACCTTCTATGTGATTATGTATCATCAAGTCATTTTTTTTATTCCTACTAATCACCTATCTTAGATAATTTCATTCATCTGCTATGTATACCAATATTCCAATATTTAGTCTTTAGAGACAAAACAATCAATTTTTTTGGTTTGGCGATAGGATTTAGTTTGGAGGTAGAGAACCGCAGTGCCACAGTGGTTAGAATGCAGTAATGCAGGCTACTTCTGCTTACTGCCAGCTGCTTGAATCTCACCAGGCTCAAGGTTGACTCAGCCTTCCATCCTTATGAAGTCAGTAAAATGAGGGCCCAGATTTTTGGGGAAAATATGCTGGCTTTGTAAACTGCTTAAAGAGGGCTGTAAAGCACTGAAGCGGTATTTAAGTCTAAGTGCTATTGCTATTTAGCTTTTGTTATGATACTTAGCTTTCTACTTTCCACTTTGCTACTTTCTCTATAGTTTTTTGCCACAATTGTAGCCTTCATTAATGTGCCTTTTGAACTGTTTTCCCTTATATTACACTACAAAGACATTTGAGAGGGGGGGAGGAATATTATAATGCCTTTGTGAAATTAGAATGTTAGAGGTATACTTTCAAATCCTGAGAAATAATAGTTTACAAAGCACAACTAGAGTGATGGATCCTGTGGTAAGTGTCAGTGCTGCCAGGGACACTTAACATTACCAGTTCTCTTCACATCGTCATATGAGAAGATTTTTAGGCATCTGTCAGTGTTGGTGGTATGAGAGAAATGGGTATTTTATTTACACTGTGGTTCTTTTGTGGTTATCAGGTCTGTCTGGGAATTGATTCTGGGATATCCATCTTTTGTTATGGGTTTAAAATTTTATATTCTGCAAACAGAAGCATAATCAGGCCTCCTTTTTGTGAGCATTCCAAAACAGCCATTTAGCTAAATAAAATACAGTTTGATTGCCCTCTGTTGAAGGCAGGAAACTTTTTCAGCTGATGAGTCTATATGGAATTCAAGATCCGAGAGATGCTCATGTGTGCTGACTGCCATAATGGTTGTATCAGCAATAAAGGATCATTTAGATTTATGTAGATATGCATGAGACAGACTGGGATACCACTTCTTCATTTGCTATCAAAAGCTTGATTTCATCAAAGTTCCAATGAATCAAAGAAGGCAACTGGAGCGATTACTCTTCTAATATGTATATTTCAGAATATTCCATTCTATCCCATCAAAGAACTGGGGACCTATAGGAGTTCCACTGGAAAGTTTAGAAAATAAAAGAGATGAGTGGCCACTTATCTCTTTTATTTTCTAAATTTTCCAGTGGAACTCCTATAGTCATGGAAACTAGTGCTTTACTTTGCTCCATGATTGACTGTGCCATCAAATCATTGTCAGTTCTTAGTGACCACCAGGTAGATTTTCTCCATGATGATTTGTCCCTAAACTGTTCTTTCAGTCTTCTAATGGTGGACCCATCTCTTCTCTTTCCTTTCACGTTCCCAGTATTAGAGCTTTCTCAAGCATGCCTGGGAAGGGGGGAGGGTGTCTGACAGGTGTGGTAAGCCTTAATAGTGGCAAGTGTATGTATGATTCATATTTACCAAATGACTATGTTACATTTGAATTTTTAAACATAATTTTTAGGATAGTTGTATGCTGCTGTGCTTATTTTTTTATTGTTTCTGTTGTTTCAATTGCTGTGAGCTACCCAGAGATGCTCTTGTAAGCTAGGCAGCTATACAAGCTTAATTAATTAATTACAATAATAAGTTTAGTTGTTCTCTGGATTGTTATGAGTTAATATGTGTTCATATGTACTGAAATTGTCTGATACATCGCATGTAGAATATCTAATAATTAGTAACAAGGAAGCGAAATTTGCTGCCAGAAGGCCTTTTTAAAAAAAGAAAAAGAAAAAAGGTTGTGACAGGAACCAGGAACAAGGCTTCATTCCCTCTACTCAGTCTGCTTATATATTAATTGGTTGCATTAGGTCACTGAAAAATTTGTGAGCCAGCTAATTTCTTTGGAATCTTAGCAGAAA
Source organism: Pituophis catenifer annectens (assembly GCF_029215685.1). Lineage (NCBI taxonomy): Eukaryota > Metazoa > Chordata > Lepidosauria > Squamata > Colubridae > Pituophis > Pituophis catenifer. Next base: position 30,180,250 of record NW_027256886.1, read on the forward strand.
TACTTTTTTTTGCATAGAATTTAAGAAAACAGAGATTCAAGATATGTAGTTCTGAACTTTGTGGGGCTAAACCTTTTGTAACTATCTGGTCTCTTAACACATTGATTTGATATACCAAGGTTCAAGTTGTATGTTGAACCTTGATATTATAAATAAAGAATTGTTTAAAGAAAATTACATAAAATTGATGATAAATCATTTAGATATCTAGAGGCTTTGGGGGAAGGGTTTCCTTCGAGTCAGTATTAATTTCTGGCAACTGATCAGACATGTTTCTGCAGTTTTCTTGGCAAGATTCCAGAAGTGGTTTGCTATTGTCTGCCTCCTTGAACTGTGAAAGAGATACTGACCCAAGTCACCTGATAGTTATGAAGGTTTGGATGGTACATATTGCATTGCACTCAAAGAACTGATGTGTCAGGCATTTATGCATTATAAGATGCAAGATCAAGGCCATTCAGGATGTACCAAATCCAAAATGTAAAGTAGATTTTTTTTAAAAGATTGCTTGGCTTTTACGTTTTTATCACATCATTTTGAAAATTCAAGGCAACCTTAGCAGAACTTTGCATCATTTACTGGATGAAAAAGTTATACGGCATTGAACTCATCAGCATGGTGTTGCTTTCCATACTATCAAGAAGTTAGTCATCTTCTATTTGGTCCTTATAGTGAACCTCAGTTCATTTATCACTTATGATGCCTCAACCAGAAGTGGGTTTCAGCAGATTCTGACCAATTTTGGAGAACTGGAACGAGAACTGGAGCGAATCCTTCGGGAGAGGGGGCAGTATAAAAATTTAAATAAATAAATAAATAAATAAATAAAATTTTGAGTAGTTCGGAGAACCAGTAGTAAAAATTCTGACTGGCCCTGCCCCCATCTATTCTCTGCCTTTCAAGTCCCAGCTGATCGGGAGGAAATAGGGATTTTGCAGTAATCTGCCCCTGGAGTGTGGTGAGATTTTACAGTATCCTTCCCCTGCCACGTCCACCAAGCCACGCACCACCAAGCCATGCCACACCTACCAAGCCACACCCACAGAACCGGTAGTAAAAAATTTTGAAACCCACCACTAGCCTCAACATATAGAGTTCATATTGTTCTCAGCTAAACAGTGCCTGATGGTAGATATGAGCATAGTAAATATTAAATCTGAACAATGACCTCAGCAAAGTTAGACAAAAAAATGGCTATAATCCCAAGGGATCAGAAAATCCATAATTATGCATATGCTTATACTTTTGAAATTTGGATAGAATACAGCAATTTTTTTCACAATAAAGGAACTCTTCTCATTCTATCAACCCCTATGCAATGCTGGAACATCTGCTACTTATAACTGTAAAATCTGAATTTAATATACCGTATTTTTCAGACTATAAAACACTCCGGGCTATAAAACACTCCAGACTATAAGATGCACCTAACTTTTGGGGAGAAAAACAAGAAAAAAAACCTGTCTCTGCCTCCCAGCAATTTGCTTCCTTGCAGCAAACAGCAGCTTGGTCAGCTTCAGTACAGCCTGATTTAGCACAAGCAGCTGATTGGCGGTTGGATCCGCCTCCAGGAATACCACTGATCAGCTGTTCCAGGCTGCGGGAATCACCGCCACCCATCGCCACTGCCACATATCACCACCTCTGCGCACCCCATTTTCAGCCTCTGCGTGTTCTGTTTTTGGCCTCTACATGTCCTGTTTTGGCCTCTGCATGTCCCGTTTTGGCCCATTCCGCCACCACCACCTATCCGATTGGAATAACACTTATTTTCTTCCAGTCATCTAGCATTTTATCAGGATTTCTCCAGATAATACATAGAAATTCAGTCAGACGATCAGTTATTTCCTTCATATCTATAGGATGCAATGAATATGCTCATTAAATTTATTCAACACAAAGAGGTATTCCCATGTTTTCAATCTATTTCATTTTGTCCCTCTGTTCACTTTTTTACAATTTCCTGGTAGAATACTTAAATTTCATCAACTTAAGTTCTGCCTTTTCTCTATTATTTGTTAGCACTTTGTCTTCTTCATTTTAAACCTGATCAGTTTCTTTTCTTTTCTTTTCTTTTGAGCAAACTATGTCTAAAAAAACCTTTTATTTATAGCCTTCTTTGTTGACCTCAGCTCAGTTTGGAGTTTCAGTTTTTTGACAGCATCTCTAAAGGACTGAGCCACATGACCAGACTCTTACAATCTGCCCTTTTTCCATTTCCTGTCAGCTCCCTCCCTTTTGCTAATGTTTCAATATCTTTAAAAAAGAAAGCACATATATATTAATTTTATTTCATGTCATTTCATTTCCATTTACCAGATCAGAAAGACTCTTAACAATTTCAAAGCATAAAAAGTTACATATTAAAAACACAATAAATGTAATAAAAATAAATTAGAATTTAGAGTTATTAGAACCTAGAACTATTTTGTGGGGATACAATTCAGCTATTATTTTCTGGGCTAGATTGATTCTCTTTTGAGTCAGATAAGTTTTGTGTCATAGCTTATAGAATGGTATCTTCTTCGAAAATCTTCAGAGAAGACTTGTCAGAAGATCCCTAAACAGTTTTAAAGTCCCCTGCCTCCAATTAAGTATTAGTTGTAAAGGAGGATGAAAAATAAATGTCATTTTTAAAACAGCTTCTTTCTTTTTTTGTATCTCTTTGATTCACATTGATAGATTATGAACCAGCACTGCACAGATAAACTTTGGGAATATTTAAGACAGCTTTCCCAAACTCAGCAACTTTGAGATCCATGGACTTCAACTCTTGAAGAGAAATTCTGGAAGTTGAAATCTACATATCTTAAAAGTTGAAAAGGCTGAAAAAAATTCCGGAAGAGTGGAGGATTTTACTGGGAGTTCTGTGCATCCCAAGATGCAACCTTAGAAATGGAACCTTAGAAATGGAATTCTCCTCAATTCTTTTCAAATCACTAGAGAAGTAATCAATAAGTTCTTGAGAATAAAAATTGATCTTTCTTTGGTATATTGCTTGCATTTTTGGCCTTATAAGCACCATTCTATACGTGCCAAAGCTGCTAAAACAAGTTGTCCCTGTTTAATAGCTACTCATTTTGTTTGAGAGAAAGGCACGTCACTGAAATCTGTCAGCCTTCAGACCTATTGAAATTTGCTTTTCTGTGCTTCAGGTGTCTTTCAGGACCCAACTAATATTTTAAGTAAGAAAATGGAGGAAAGTTATATGCAGTTGTTAAGGGGAAAAAAATCAAAAGCAGATGTATTCTGAATTAAAATATGGTTAATGTATCTGCCCTTTCAATGGTTTTTAATTATTTCATTATGAAGCCACCATCAATGGAAAAGCCATATAAATGTTTTAAAGCTTGATTCTTTTTCCGAACTCTACCTTTCCAAAATTGCTTTGTCTCAATATACAAAATATCAACCCTGCCCTAATAAACAAAAGAATAAATAATAATAATAATAATGATGATGATGATGATGATGATGATGATGATGATGATGATGATGGAGGAAACATCATAAAAGCCATAAATACCTGGGCTATACCTGTGATTCGATACACTGCAGGAATAATTGACTGGACCCAGATGGAGTTAGACAGCTTGGACAGAAAAACAAGGAAGCTAATGACAATGAATCATGACTTGCACCCCAAAAGTGATGTTGACCGATTATATTTACCAAGAACAGAGAGTGGTCAAGGACTCCTACAAGTAAAGCAGACTGTGGAAGAAGAAAAACGAAGCTTGAATGATTACATCCAGGAAAGTGAAGAACCAATGATTAAGGAAGTAAATAAAGGAGGCCTTTTAAAGACAACTAAAACAAAAGCAGAATATAAGAAAGAAGTAATTGAGCAGCAAGCTGAAAATTGGAAAAGCAAAGCTCTGCATGGCCAATACCTGAACAGTATTGAAGGCAGAGCTGATCAGAAACTAACTTGGAACTGGTTAAGATCAGGAGTACTGAAAAAAGAAACAGAAAGCTTTATTTTGGCAGCTCAAGCACAAGCCCTAGCCACAAACTGCATGAAGGCAAAAATTCAACATGCTACCACCAACAGCAAATGCTGCCTCTGTAATGAGAAAGATGAGACAGTCGACCACATGATCAGTGGGTGCAGCAAAATTTCATAAACTGACTACCTACAGCGCCATGACTGTGTTGCTAAGATCATTCACTGGAAATTGTGCCAGAAGTTTGGATTTGAGTATAGCAAAAACCACTGGGAACATCAGGTTGAGAAAGTTTTAGAGAATGAGAAACTCAAGATCTTGTGGGACTTCAGGATTCAGACTGACAGGCACTTGGTCCACAACACACCTGACATAACAATAGTTGAAAAGAAAAAAGTATGGTTCATTGACATTGCAATACCTGGTGATGCACGGATTGAAGATAAGCAGCAAGAAAAAATCACAAAGTACCGGGACTTGCAAATTGAAGTTGAGTGACCATGGAAAAAGAAATCATGTGTTGTCCCGATTGTAATTGGAGCCCTTGGGGCAATACCCAAAGGGCTACCCCGCTATTTAGAAATTCTAAATTTACCGGATTTGAACATTTTGACTCTACAAAAAACCACCTTACTCGGAACAGCTTACGTCCTCCGACGATACCTTAACAGTTCCTAGGTCTTTGGTAAGGACTCAAGCTGCTGAGCTATTAACCAGCCTCAAAGGCTGTGAATCTCACTAAAGATTAACCAATAAATAATAACTTTATTGTCATTGTACAGTAATGTACATTTGTACATTAAAAAAAGCAAAAAAGTATACACAGTATACCCATACAGAGAAATTCACTTAAATCCCAAAGACCAGGTCCTACACACATAACAATCCCCAAACACCCCCCCATCCACCACAAATTCCCCACCCCTAAACCGCACAAACAACTACACAACAGACCAAGTAATGCTGTCCAATAGCTAACTGATGGTGGCCCTTTAGTTCATTGTTGAGTGCAATTATAGCTCTGGAATAAAAACTATTCAGAAAATGTGTGGACTGAGTTTTAATTGTTCTGTATCTTCTGCCAGAAGGCAACAGTCCAAAAAGATTGTAAACAGGATGGGAAGAATCTCTGAGAATGTTATTCAACTTCCTCAAACAGCGAGATTCGAAGATGTCATCCAGGGTTGGTAGCTTGAGCACGAATATATTCTGGGTAGTTTTAATGATTCTCTGTAGCTTTTCTGTCCGCTACAGAGCTGCTCCCATACCATGCAAGAATGCCGTATGTCAGGACACTCTCAATGGTGCTGCAATAGTAGGACAGAAGTAGATGCTGAGATAGATTTATATTCCTGAGCATTCTCAGAAAGTACAGCCTCTTCTGTGCCAATCTACAACTAAGAGAATGACTTCTGGGCTGTTCTATAATGTAGCAACTCTCTTTCCCCACTTCCCTGGAAACTAGGCACTGTAGGTAACAGTCACAGACTAGGTTTCATTATACAGACAGAGCTGACAGTGGTGGCCAAGGTGAGAAAAGCAGAAAGCAGATACTCCCACACTTCCCCTAGGTGCAGCGTTAGACTACCATCAGACAAGAAGCAGTTCTGGCCACAAAATACCTACACAAAAGGAAATCAGCTATAAGTAGACTTAATCAAATGGTTGTTAGTTACATTGAAGCCAGTTCTTGGTGGAAACCCTGCTCTGTTTCATATCTGATACTACTGAATGAAATATGGTACACCAATTTGAGACATTCAGAAGCTTGTAGACATCTGCTGTACTTCTATTTCTTCAAACTAAATTTACAGATGGCCTTCAGTTTAGCAAAAGACTGTGTGCTGTATTCTTTGTGAGGCAGAGGATTTTTTTGTTCTGTACCTACCCAGATTGGAATTCCTTATTCACAAGCTAAAGTTTACATGGTATAATAATGTTCTTCCAATCTTAGGTGGGTGGGTAGAAATGAAACAGGTGATAGGAAACATTGTGACTGACGCTTCAATCTTATTTGTCATTGAGAAGCACAACATTACTCAGACAGGAAGTAATGATTTATTACTGAATTTCGGGTTCTTCTTTTTCTTATTTCGAATGCAATTTGCAGAGATAGTATAAGTGTCCATATACTTCCTCCTCTCACAGCATAAATTATAATAATCAGTGAATGAGGATTGTGTTTTTCTAATATGGATTTCTTTGCTGCTTGAGGTTCTACTAACACAATGAGTATCCGAGGAAAAGTATTTAAAAAGGACCACAGTGAACTCTGGAGAAAAAGGAGGACAATTAGACGAAATAATCACGGAGAAATCCACAGTATGAATTGTGTATGTATATAAATATATATGTTTGTACTTTTTTTCTTGTAATTTATTTAGTGTAGCTTTGGAGTATTAGGCTTGTGAACAGAATAGATTATAGTATTCTTATTTTATCTCAGTGACTAGAGCAAATTCTCTAGTGAAACTGTAGCAATAGTATTTCTAGAGACTGCTATTGAAATTTGTTGGCCAGGCCATCTTGGTTAGGAGTTGTAGGAATGGCGTTTCATATCCGGCAGGTAATAAACTGGAAGAATCAGTAAGACAAATTTCAACAGTTAAAATTAATAGGACAAAATCAGTGTATCTATGAGATAAGACATCCTAATATATTTGTGATTTCAGTGTGAATGGGAAAGAAGAATGTAAGAACTAAGTAATACGCTGTTTGACATCATTTTCATCCTCTGTAATTTTATCATGGCATGATAGAATTTATATTTTTTTTCTTCACAGAAATACATTGAGTCTCTCCTTATATGACTTTTTTTTGGGGGGGAATCCAATTTGTTAGAAGAAAGCTTGTAAAGACAAACAGCCTCAAATAGGCCAGACTTTAAAGATACTCATGATTTAATTACTGTATATGTGTGTATTAACGTATCTGTGAAGGAGACGTTCAACGTCCCTTGGGAGTTGGGCGGCATAGAAATGTGATAAATTAAATTAAATTAAATTAAATAATTTCTAATGTGAAAGCTACAGGATTAAACAATATTGGTTAAATGATGTGGTAAATGATAGTTACAGATATACCTTTCTGTTTCAGGAAAGAGTTTAATTTTTTTTAAACGAAAAGATAGAAATTTTAAAAAATCAGAAAAATTGACTCTCAAGATACAGACTATGTATTAATGGGAATGTTCATGTACTAACAGCAGAGTATATAAATTTGCAATGTAAGTTCAATTTTGAATCGTAACATAAATATTAAGGTAAAACAAAAAGATTTAACAAAGGAATCTAGAAAGCCAGTACTACCAGGGCATTCCTATATTGTCACAAGTTTTACTTCCTAAGATCTTAGTGACCTCTTGATCTCTCAGTGGTGATACAGGTAATCCTTGAATTGGGCATGATCATTCAAATTCAGTTGTTTAATCATATGGTTATTAAGTGAGTTGTGTCCAATTTTATAATCTTTTTTTTTTTTTTTTGCCATAGTGGTTAAGTGAATCACCTTGGTTATTAAATTAACTATATGGTTCTTAAACAAATCTGGCTTATGTTACTTGTTGGAATTTTGGTCATGTGACCGTGGGGATACTGCAAGGGTCATAAGTGTGACAACTAGTTGTAAATCACTTTTTCAGTGCTGTGGTAACTTAAACAGTTGGTAAACATATGGCTGTAAGCAGGGGTAAAATCTATTTACCTTCTCTACTGGTTCTGAAGTGTGAGTGCCGTGCGTGCGTGTCACATGCAATTTTGGACCCTCTGCACATGCACAAAGCCTTTTACGCATACATAGAGGGTCAAAAACAGGTTACTTCCTGGTTAAAACCAGGAAGTAACGACGTCCGGGTGGGTGGGCGGAACCTCATGCTGCCGCTGCTACTGGTTCGCCGAACCATGTGCCGCCACCGCCGCTACCGGTTCACCCTGTAAGTCAAGACTACCTACCACTGTATTCTTTTCATTCGTGCACTAGAGCCAGGGAAAAAGAAAACAATTATTGGTAGTCCCCTTCATTCTTCCTTTATCACATTTGGGAAGGAGGAAGGGAAGGAAGGAAGGACCAGACAGTCATTCTGGGTACAGAAAGGCAAATAACGTCTCAGCAATTTAAAAAATAGGTCTTGATTCTAAGAAGAGTAGAAGTGGTAGTTCCCACACTTGGAAAGCTTCCTCTTCTGTTACAAATGCAAGACAAAATGTGCTAAATTTCCCCAGAGGAGTTAATCCAGCTTTCCAAGTTTTCCAAGAACCGTGCAAAGTCCATGGCATCATGGGAATAAAGGGCATCTCTGATATAGATCTTGACTCTCTAAGCAAAAGGCTGAAAACTTTGAAATCAGATAGCCCCCATGGTTATTTTGCTTGCATTTATCATTCATTTAATTCTACAAATTGTTATGTACAATTTATTTATTTATTTATTAAATTAGTTTGCTGCCCATCTCACCGCAAGCAGTGTTCGCTGAATGCTGAAAATAATGATTTTATGGGAAAATACATTCTATATGAAATAGAATCCCAATCTGCTTAGAAAAATCACTGGAAAAATGGATCTTTATAGGGAAATATTACAAAAAGTGTTGTAATTCAGCTACAATATTCATCAAGCTTCTACTGCCTGAGGAAATGTGTGTCCTCTTGCAGGATTGTTAATTCATTTAATTGCACAGATATGGAGCAAAACATTATCTACATAGGTTTCTTCTTTTGAAAGCCACATCCTGTTTTAAAAACACAGCCTTTTAGTATTTGCATGAAGCATATTGTTTTTAGCCATAGCATTACTTGAACTGAAGTGGATTTTTTTTAAAAAGGATGCTGTTTAAACAGGAACTATATTCTGAATCTTCTGCCTCTTATGTTAAGATTAAAGAATTAGTCATTATGGTGTTCTGTTTTCTTGGTGTGTTTTTCAGTGGCATATTTAATTTCCAAGGCAATACAGCTTCCCTTCCCTTTTGCAGTTAATAACCCATCCCTTTCCAATCTACTTCACAACTAAAGCACACTAAATACTAGCCTTAAGGCATAGTGGTTAAAACATCAGGCTAGTAATCAGCAAGCTATGAGTTCTTCTTCCCCCTTAGACACAAAGCCAGCCACACTCTTGTAGCCCTAGGAAACAGGAAATGGCAAATCACTTTCAAAATCTTGTCAAAAAATCTATGAGGATTTGTCCAGCTAGTCACTAGGAATCAACACTGACTCAAAGGCGCGCGCGCGCGCATACACACACACACACACACACACACAAGTTATCAGTATAGAAGTAGTCATCCCCCCCCCCCCACAAACAGCTAGAGATATCTTCACTATCTTCTACAAGGACATGGTGTACATGAACAAAACATGGCAAAAAAAAAAAAAAAACAACCCAACAGAAACATAATTGCTTAGTTTTATTTAAAATACTTTTATAGTGTAAGCATAGTGTTGGGCCACAACATTTGAAATGATTTTTTAAAAAATTTATGTCCGTTTATAAGCTGAATAAGATCTACTTTGGTGAACAGAAAGAATTCACTTTACAAAACATTTTGCATGACAGTGAAGCAATGCTGGGGGGGTGGGGGGTAAGTGAGAGGTCTTCTACTGACATGGTCCAGCTGCAGCCTTTTGCCCGTGCCAGATGGACTATGCATTTAGTAGCCTTGTACGAGCTCCATTGCCATGCAGCTGCCATCGGTCACCTGGCAAGCACTCTCATTGGCTGATTCTGTTTTTCAATTATCCTGCCAGTTAGCTCAGGTACAAAAGCTGAGTTTTAAATCAGTTTGAAGGCCTTGGAAATAGGGTGAAGTAATGATGAATATGGACAGAGAAGTTCTGTTTGATTAATGTTTTGTACTATGCCAGGCAATATAAGCATCTTCACACTTTGGTAAAAGCTGGAAAAAACAATGCAACTTCTCAAGTGAAGAAGAAAATATGCCATAAGTATAAGAAATTAACAATCAATTAGTCTTTTTATATATTCACAAATTCTTCTTCTTCTTCTGCCATGTCCGTCATCGGACGTTGACGATCATGTTGGCAATCCTATTTTTATCAACAGCCACACGAAAAAGTGCTGTTGAGTTTTGTCCAAACCAGTCCTGTAGATTTTGAAGCCATGATGTTCTTTTTCTGCCTGGACCTCATTTGCCTTCAACCTTTCTTTGGAGGATTAAGTGAAGTATGCCATATTTTTCTGGGGGTCACATCACATGTCCAAAATATTCTAACTTTTGCTTTTTTATGGTTTTGATGATTTCCCTATTCACAAATGTATGAAATTTTGGAGAATAATCTGTAGGAAGGAATATATATGTAATACCTCCCAGGTTTCTATATTTTAATGATGAGAGAAATGAAAAATGCTGGCAACCACATTATTTTTATTAATTACTCAGTGTATCTATTTATTTTTAATATAAAAATAAAGTAACCAAGAGCCTTGGTACTACAGTGGTTTAAAGCACCCTGTTATTAACACAGCTGCCTGCAATTTACTGCTGGTTCGAATCTCTCCAAGGCTCAAGGTTGACTCAGCCTTCCATCCTTTCTAAGGTAGGTTAAATGAGGACCCAGTTTGTGGGGGCAATAAGCTGACTTTGTATAAATATACAAAAGTATGAAGGCTATTGCTTAACGCACTGTAAGCCGCCCTGAGTCTCCGGAGAAGGGCGGCATATAAATCAAATTAAAAAAAAAAAAAAAAAAAAAATATCTTGATAGTAACATTTCTTGATATTTGAATTTGTTGGTTATGTGTATTTAGATGTCTTCAATCATTTTAGTATATTGTGACAATACAATTGTCTGTTTAATATTGCCAATATTGCAACTTGCATGTATTTTTGTAGCAAATCCAATTTATGAGGATAAACAATTTTTAGTTTTGTAAAGCTGTAATGTGATCTTTGAACACTCATCAGTCAACATGCTTGTAATGTTGCAAAGGTATATAACTCAGTTCCAATTTTCTTCCTTTATAATTCTCCTTATTATTCACACAGACACACACTTGGCGTTTGAGACATAATATTCAATATAAAAAATACTGAGCAGGGGAGGAGCTGGAGAAAGGAAGAGAGATTGCCTTAATTTAATCCCATTTACCTATGCCATGGCATCATGATAATGTATTTTCTATCTGCAGCAAAAAAAATAAAATAAAATAAAATAAAAAATGAAGTAAGCAATATGACAATCATTCCATAGGCAACAAACAAAATTGCATCTTTATGATGGGAGTGGAGAAAAAAACATAATAATGCAGTTTTGTTTTGCAGCTGCCTCCAGTATGCCAGAACTCTAGCCCAATTTATGTTTATTGATCTCTTCACCAAAACTTGTGTGTATGTGTGTGTAGTTTTCTTGATAGTCTTGTTAATTAGATTGAGAACTTTCTTTTTGATTTTAGAATTAATTGTAAAATGCGTAAGCACAAAAATAGACTAGAGTTATCATTCTTCAGGACAAGCTAATGAGTTTCATCTGTATGATACAGTATGGTCTTCACTACAAAATACTTTTTCTAATTCTTAGCTAAACATTATTAAATAGTGTTTTGCATAGAAGAGATGCTCTGTAAGCCTGCAAGAGCTAAATTGTGAAGCAAAGTGGCTATGCTGCCAACTGGCGCTTATGAAACCACTTGCATGAGCCTTTCAAACAATGAAACTGCTTCAACACTTTGAAGAGATGCTCCTTTGGTGCTCCTACACACTGCAAAGAACCTGAGCGCTATGCACAACCCCAGTATTACATACTGTATATTATCAAGCCCTTTCAAGACAAACATCTACCAAGTGTAATCTGTTATATCTCCTGTTCACAGGAACAAGTTTTCTATCAATTTTTTTTTATCTTTGAGAGTTTAAATTACAGTTTATTCACTTTCAGCCACATACAGCTTCAGCACTTCCACATTTTAATTGTATTTAGGTTTCCTGTTTTTTGTCTACTTCAATCTTGGCAATACCTTACTTGTTTTAGGTTACTTTCTCTGCAAATATGTTGCACACAAATCGCATGTTGTGTCTGTGGGTCTAATCAGTTCTGTCTGAATAGAAAATATGTACAGCGGTCAACCAATGGATTGATACTGCATTGCTATAAGGGCTTTTAATTATTCATAATTATAAAGTAGTTCCTCTGATAATATCAGATATTGAAATTCTAATTAATTAATTAATTAGAATTAGAAATTCTAATGAATGAAAAAAATTGGCCTCTAGCGTTGAAATTCAATATTAAATTTCAATGCTAGAGGCCAAATTTTTCATTCATTAGAATTTTCCAATGAGATTAGATTATTTTGCATTCTGTCTATAATGTATAACTACAGATTTGCAGGTGCTCAGTGTTTTATCATTATTTAACAATATCTTATAGAGCCAATGTTGCAGTAATCTCACGAAATATCATTGTTGTACATCAGGTGTTGTTGTTGTTTTTACGGATTTGGAAATCTACATTCGTGTGGGTTTCAATTCCCAACATTTCCCAGCCAGTTCTGGTAGTTGAAGTCCATAAAAATTGAAAAAAAGACTAACATACATGATTCTAAATTACAGAAAATGTGTAGGTTGCAGGAAAGGAATTTGGGAGTTCTGGGTTAAGGATATGCTTTAATTAAAACTGATCATTCAGAAAAATGGCTTACTCTGCATCACAACTGAAACAAATCTGCACCAGGATATAAAATACATCCTAAAACAAAACTTCAGTAAACCACACTTCATTCTTCTTATATTTTAGAGTTTTCTGTGTTGATGCTGGTCACTTCTTCCTCATTTTTTTCTCCGATGGGTACTAGGTAGGCATCATTTGGCATGGTGCCATTGGAAGTCATCTTTCATTATGTGCTATTATTTTCCTCAGTTTAATTTCTGAACTGGCTGCTTATTAGCAGCTATACCCATTTTTGGATACTTGTTTTAGATTAATAAGTTCTACTCCCGAGTTTTAGCTATTGCTGAAGTCCAATTTTATAATTTTGACAATCAGCTGTGGATGATGAAAATATACTAGAGCTTGGTATACATGGAATGCAGTTTCCTTCAATCACTAGATTACATCCAGACCTGGTGGAACTATTAAAACTTCTTTCCATTTATATCACAGGCATTCATTTATGTGGGCTTGAAGTCTCAAGGCAGAGAAACAAGGAGCTAAGTTTAGTTCCTAAACTAAATATGTTTAATTTGTTCTGTGAATCTAGCAATTGTGGGTTTTGTTACAAACCATGGTTAATTAAATCATGGTCTAGAAAATTGTGTCAAACAGTCTCTGAGTCAGACCCCTGATACACTAAACATAATTGTCGCTATTGACTGTCACTGTTTATAGTTTCATGAAAGGTTCCTCCACACTAAGTCATAGCATTTGAATCTGGATCTCTGTGTAGAAAAATGGGCTGCGTGCCTATTTCTCTTATATGTATTCCTTTATGATGAATCCCACCAACTAGTTTGTCCTTCTTCCCAAATATTCTGCTTTTGATTAATATTCTAGGATGCCCAAAAGACAAGTGACAACAAAGGAATCAATAGTAAGAGAGTCGAGGTGGCGCAATGGTTAGAGTGCAGGACTGCAGGCTACTTCAGCTGACTGCTAGCTGCAGTTCAGCAGTTCAAATTTCACTGGCTCAAGGTTGACTTAGCCTTCCATTCTTTCGAGGTGGGTAAAACAAGGACCCAGATTGTTGGGGGAAATATGCTGACTCTATAAACTGCTTAGAGAGAGCTGTAAAAGTACTATGAAGCAGTATATAAGTCTAAGTGCTATTGCTATTCTATTAAGATTTGTTTAAGCTCCTAAGATATTGTGGTTTTACTTACATGATTGCCCAGCCAGTTTCTATCCTGGGGAAAATATCTTTGTTTAGCATTGGAACAGGACTATAGAATCTCCAATGAAGCAGAAAAATAGTTCTCTCTGCTACCCACTAACTGCTGAAAATATTTGTAGGAGGTCACCACTTCCTGACACATTAAAAACAAAAATCTTGAAAAGAAAATATGCATGGTACTCACGTTGGTGTTTCTACATTGCAATATAAAACAGTGATCAGCTGTTCGGATTTGCTTACATTATTTTTCTCTTAGCCTGCTATGCTGTTCTTAAATTTCAACAAATTTCCTAATATACTATAGTTTCAAAAAACCTTTCCGAGGGCTCAACACCAAAAGTGTAGAATAAGAGTGTGGTAAGGGGGGGGTGGAGATCTAGTTTGCATTCTTCAGCATTGTGTTGAAGCCCTCAAGAACTGCTACCAACTTAACATTACACCTGACAGTGCTTTAGATCCTGAATTCTGGTGTTCTTCTCTTGACTGCAGTTAAATACTGAAACCTCAGGCACTGTGACTGTTCTGTGAAATCAATTATGAGGATATTTTTAGTCATTGCTGAAAGAAACAGGATTGCTACCAAATGAAACAAGATAAGTTTTTAGGAGGTGATGTTATTTGCTAATCAACATGCTACACACTGATAGTAGTTAAGGCACTAGGCTGAAAACTAGGAGGCAGTGAGTTCAAAGCCTGCCTTAGCCAGCTGGATGACTTTGAGCCAGTCATTGTCCCTCAAGCCAACCTCCATACAGGATTATTATTATGGGAAAAATAAGAGAAGGAAAGAGTATTATGTATGTTCACTGCCTTGAATTATTTATAAAAATAATAAAGATGGGATACAAAAAAACACCCAAGGAAGGAACAGATGCATTGTGTGTCATGACATCATTCAAGTAACAAAAATTACATGCCATATTTATTATTGTTGAGTTATGACACATGGCACATCACTGAATGTTATTACCAGATACAGGATTTAAACAATTTTTTAGATATTCTATAGCTGTAAAGTCAAAGTATTTCCAATTCTGCCACTAATTCTGGACAGGTGCACATTATGTTCAGCCTGTCTAATGAAAATGAATCGGGAATTTTGCATGTTGTACCTTCATGAAAAAAATAAATGGTCTGTAAAAGAAAGGAAGGTAAGAGAAAAAAATATTAAATGCCTCTTTTTACAATTATTTGTATCTAGCTAGCATAATTTTTAGGCTTTTAAAAAAAAATTGGCATATATTTTTTAAAAAAATTAAAATAACTCGGTCCTGCACCATTTAGTCCTGGAGCATAGATTGCTTAGTAGATTCATTTCCAGAATAATTACATTTGGGAAAGATAATACTGTGACTGTTAAAACTTTAATTAACCAAAAATATTATAAATCTCCCAGCAACCCTTGCAAGGGAGGAACTAACTCAACCATTGTGACATTTCTATCAGCTATTCTGAGAAATCTCTTGGAGTAAAAATGAAACTCTCCACTAAAAATAATCACAAAAAATTCTAACCACATATTTGAGGAAAGTCCCTCTAAAAATGTAAAATGAAATTCATTTGAGGCTGAGATTATTAGGTTTGAAACCATTGCTCATGCAAAAAAAATAGTACTGAACTTTGAATATTAAGAATGATAAACTCTTAGTAATTTAGAATACTGTGACTAGGACAGCAGGAAACAACTCCTTTTTTCACCTCATAAAATACAAACATGACAATTTAAGAAATAAATTATGTTTTTTTTATTACAGAATATGTTTCTGAAGCTCCATATGAAGCTATGGATGATCAAAGTGGTATGGGTGTATATAATTTACCTTTTAAAGAACAATGTTCTTTCTCATTTTGTTGCCATTTTAGTTGTATCAAAGCAAGTCAAAAAATGGCAGAATTTTAACAGTTCAATTTAAAAATAAAATACTTTCATTTCCCTTTACTACTTAAAAGGAATTAAATGTGTTCTTGTTCAGATGCATAACAATAATACATATTATTCAAATGAAGTTTCAAAACCTGATTTATTTAATATATTTTGTCACCAATTACATTATATTAGGAGTATGTCTAAGAGGAAATACTCCAAATCCTGAGATATCATGGTGACAGAGGTGAAATCCAGCAGGTTCTAACAGGTTCTGGAGAACTGGTAGCGGAAATTTTGAGTAATTTGGAAAACCGGCAAATACCACCTCTGGCTGGCCCCAGAGTGGGGTGGAAATGGAGATTTTGCAATATCCTTTCCTGCCATGCCCACCAAGCCACACCCACAGAAGCGGTAGGGAAAAATTTTGAATTTCACCCCTGCATGGTGATATAACATTGGGTCTGTTGAGCCCTGCAAGGCTGGTGAACTCAGGAAACAAGAGTCACTCTGGAAAGATATTTATTGTTTATCTCCCTGAAAAAATATTCAGAAAAAAAATTGTTTATACATTCTTGCTATCTAATAATAATTCATAAAGATGAATATTTAATGTCCTTCTTTTCACCTTGCAGGAAATCATTGGTTTTTCCAATCTATACATCTACATTCAGCTTTTGTTTTTGTTCCTTTTTCTCCACCAAGTTAATAATAAGATTCCTTTGTCTTTCTGTAGATATACATAGTGAGCAAGACAGTCTCTCTTTTTATGTCCCATATCAAAGAATGTGCAATTTTATCTTTTCTTTGGCTATTTCTTTTGAATGCTTTTTAAAGAGTTCATAATGCCTTTCAGCAATAATAGTATTTTCCTGATGGCTGAAAAAGGTATAATCCAGTTCTTTACTGGGGAAAGTATGGGGTTGACTGCCAAATAGTTTATCCTGACAGAGACAAGGATGAATGCCAAGTTAAACAAAGCAATAGTACTTTTGTTTCTAGCAAACGACTTGAATTTAAAATGTGGCTAAGCATAAGAGACTAATGGGGATGAATCAGCACATAGCTCATGGAAACAACTGAAATTAAAACACACCATTTGGCATCAAATTCATTTAGAAGATAATTGCATATAGTTATTCAGTACCGTTAAAAGAAATGTGGATATGCTTCTCAGCATAAAGAGTAGGTTAATGTGGCAATGTGGTATGATTCAATATTACCTGCATAATGCATATTACTTACCAGGTCTCCTCATCAGGAAATAATCAGACTGATAATGAACATTTTGAGCAGCCAAATCCATCTGGTTATATTATCAGCTTCACCATACCAACCTGTACATAGCAACTGTTGCGTGAAAGGATAATGGAAATGGAGCCCCAGCTCCAAAAAAGAAATACAAAGGAATTATACAAGTTGAATCTTTTTTGTGTGTTTTGTCTCCTCAGCAGGAGAAACCCAAACTTCTGGAACCTTTGGATTATGAAACAGTAATTGCAGATATTGAGAAGAATGTTGAAAATGATCGTCTGAAAGACCTCTTTTTGTTCCCTGAAGATGACTTTTCAGTGAGTGATTGGTGTTTACTAATAAAGCTAAGTCTCATCTTTAATTTTGTCAAGATGTTCCAGTTTTTATGCCTTGCACCACTTGAGACAGTATTGTGCTCAGCTTGGTTTCATTTTTTAAAAAAATCTAAGATACTTGATGTAAAAAAGAGGATCGATTTGGCAAAATCAAACACAATAGTTTCTTGTCCTGTACTTTTGAACCTTAGATTCAAGAGTATGAAATAGGTATGAAACTGTAGAAAACTAAAAAGCTTTCAAGGTTGATGTCAATCCATCAGGACAGGCCAAATCATGAAACAGATTCTACAAGTTTGGCTGAATCCACAGTATTGCCATAGGCTACTGTAACAGATTTTAGAAAGCCTGATCAAATTTTCCCCTCCCTCCCTTCTTCCCTCTATACCAAGGGTGTCCAACTTTAACAATTTTTAAGACTTGTGGACTTCAACTCCCAGAATTCTCCAGCAGGATATACACGCTGCTCTCTATTCTAATGAATTAAAGAGAAGTCAGTCTTATTTCTCATATTTTTTTTTTTATTTGATTTATATGCCACCCTTCTCTGGAGACTCAGGGCAGCTTACAATGTGTTAAGCAATAGCCTTCATACTTTTGTATATTTATACAAAGTCAGCTTATTGCCCCCAAAATCTGGGTCCTCATTTTACCTACCTTAGAAAGGATGGAAGGCTGAGTCAACCTATTTCCTTCTGTTTCCTGGTCTTAAAGCATTGTCTCCGCCTAATGTCTCCAATAGAATAGAATAGAATAGAATAGAATAGAATAGAATAGAATAGAATAGAATAGAATAGAATAGAATAGAATAGAATAGAATAGTTGAATTGAGTTGAATTGAGTTGAATTGAGTTGAATTTTTTTATTGGCCAAGTGTAATTATCTCCTTGGCTCTCTAGAGCAGGGGTGTCAAACTCGATTTCATTTAGGGCTGCATCAGGGTTGGTTTTGATCTTGGGGGGCTGGGGTGGGTGTGGCCAGGGTGGACGTGGCCAGCTTGATATCACTTGTGTTGGGGGTGCATGTGGTGACCCGAGCATTCTCCAGAGAAAACAGGCTCGCGAGCTCCATTTTCAGCTGCTCCAGGCTCCTGCAAACCTCTGCCAAAGAAAACGGGCTTCCGAGCTCCGTTTTTGGATGCACCAGCCTCCTGCAACCTTCTGCCAGGGCTCCCAAGCTCCATTTTCCCTGGCAGAAGCACTGTGGGCCAGTCCTTCGTTGTTTCCAGAGCAGCCCCGTGGGCCAGATCTAAGCACCCCACAGGCTGGATCCAGCCCCCGGGCCTTGTGTTTGACACCCCTGCTCCAGAGAAACCGAGTTGGTGAAAGACTGATCACACTCTTTTCTTTGGTAATTTAGGGACACCATTTCTTGATTATACTAAGCTTATTAGGTTTAGTCCTCACAAAAATAATAACCCCTAAAGTTAACAGGAATAATGGTTCATAGATTCTTTAACATTCTATAACATTCTTCACCTATCTTTTATTCCAATGGAGATTATGAATGGTAAAATATCATTCTTCTATAAATCATTCTTTCTATAAATGTATGAAATGTACACTGGTACAGGATATATGCAGATCTCTCAGTTCCTAATGCAACAGTTAGAATTTTTTTAAAAATGTGCTGCTGACATCACATTTTAACTGCCATGGTATTTATCACAAGAAAACCTCTTAACAATTACATATTGTTGTGAAATAAAAAACGCAGAAGACAGGAGATGATGTTTTTCAATCATAGCTCTACTATTATAGAATAGTTGTATCCTTTTAGATACAAGATTAATCCTGTATTAAAAGGGATTAAAAATATTAGTTTAAATGTTAAAGCTTAATTGTGGTTATTGGTTGTTTTATGGTACTTTGTGTAGATGTTACTGTCAGGTTTCAGTGTCGTCTCAAATAAATTGCATTTCCAAACAAATGGTCTTTGATGAAATCTTTCATTTATTAAGCACGACAATCTGTGCCCGATTATGTCGTAGCCAACACTGACTTCCTGACCCCAAACCTCCCCTTTCCGTTCCTCAATTCTCTGCGTCTCATTGGCCATCTTCCAAATCACTCTCCCCATATCTACTACTTCAGCTCCCAGGAATGTCCCCCCTCCCATCTCATCTCCTAGGGGATATTATCTTCAGGGAAAATAAATAGGTGAAAAGTCAAACGTCCTCTTGCCAGCTGCCCCCTCTTCTCTTCCTTATGTCAGCACTGGAACTAATGTAGTTTGGAGTGCTGACAGTTACACTATACCATCATAGATTTTTACTTACTTTAGATTTTAGATTTTAATCACTGTTAAAGATCCACAAAATAATATTTTGTGATTCTGTAAGCCACCATGTATCTGTTTGGATTTGACAACATATACAACTAATAAAAATAAATAAATAAAGTTCTTGCACCAACTTATTCCAGGTATCCTCTCCACAGTATCTTAAAATAACATTACTTTATGAACAGTTCTTTATGATGAGAATGCTTCTGCTAAATTCTAAGAAGTGAAGCTTGTTGAATCTTGAAAATTGCTATGAAATTCTTCACAGAAATATTCATACTCTTTTTTTTTTGTAACATTTGAGATTTGTATTTAATATTTGCACATTTTGAGAAATATTGCATAAATCAGAATATTGGAGTTTCCTGATATTTGAAAAAAATAGCCTTTATTTTCATGTACTTTTATGGATTATATTATATTTAAGCAGGGACTGAATAAGTGCCGTATCTAATCTTTTCATTAAAAATTGGACCTTAGCCCATGTTTAATTTTTTATTGTGATGCTGCACGTTTGACAAATAGTTTGCAGCTGACTTCGCTAATACTTGCGGTTAACACTTTCCCTTATTGCCAATATTCAGCTTAGAATAAAATAAAAGAGTTGGAAGGGACCTTGAAGGTCTTCTAGTCCAACCTCCTGCTTAGGCAGGAAACCCTATTCCATTTCACATTGTATCCAATGGTTATCCAATCTCTTCTTAAAAACTTGCAGTGTTGGAGCATTTACAACTTCTGGAGGCAAGTTGTTCCACTGATTAATTGTTCTAACTGTCAGGACATTTCTCCTTAGTTCTAAGTTGCTTCTCTCCTTGATTAGCTCCCATCCATTGCTTCTTGTTCTACCCTCATCTTAGCATTAGCATTAACATTGGTAAGAATAATTATGTAAAAAAAAAGAACAAGACTAAACGTTTTCATCAGCTCCTTGGTGGTTCCCAGATTCTGCTCCATGTAACCACAGCCTTGCTCCAAAGTATCTTTGCAGTGGATACGTAATTATGATTCCCAAATACAAGTAATACCAATAAAAGAATTCTTGAATTAAATACTATGTTACATGCTGTTCTTTTATTGATAATGTTATTTTGGAAGCAAAACAACTTAGCCATTACTTTTACCATTATCCCCATGATTTTATTTCAGCAGTTTTTCATGAACAGAAGTGTTTTAGCAATTGGGGATCTAAACTTGATGGTATCAGATATGTCTCCAACAACCCATTTTCATGTCGGCAAAGGAAGAAAATTTTAAAATGAGCATATGGAATCTTCTTGCCTTTTCATGTTTTGTTACTCTTGAGAAAGTTATTTCGTCTTTCTCCAGTTCTGGATTGTGTTTGGCATCAGAGCTATGAAAAGAGAATAATATGTGTAATTGCATTTAATGAGGTAGGTAAAGGTTGTTTGCAACAATATCTTGGTTTAATATAAATACATCAACCATTACTCTTGCAAAACAAAAATGAAATTATAGTGATGCATTAGGGAACACACAGGACAGAGAGCAAACTGTGTAATTCACTTTATTGTAACAGATGCCACAACACTCTGAAACTATAAAGGTTTTTCAATTTCCTCCTCAGATTTTTTAATCAAAAGTAGCATTTTTCCTGGCAGATCCAAATTTTTAAAATAAATAGAAGGTCCATCTGGCTTTCCTGAAGATTATAATAATCTCTTTCAAATTGTATGGGTAGAAATATTCGCATATTAATGTATGCGTATAAATCTCAGTTTATATAGAATTATGTACATGGCTTGTCATTATGAAAATGCTTTGCAGTCCTGCCTCTTAATTATATCAGATTTGTTGTTAACAATATTTTACTGTTACTATGAATAAATAGTAAGTGCTTCTGTATCACAACTTGAAATATATGTGTAAAGGAATGTATTTAAAGTAATTCCATTACAGATTCAACTTCAGCAGGAAGTAAACAAAAAAAAAAAAGCAGCAGTTGTTTCCAGGCTTATTGAATTTATTTTTCCATGAAATTTATGTTAAACTGGGAAAACAACCCTTGTATTGACAGTTAAAAAGAAAGCTTCATTTTCCAGCTAAGCTAATTTGAGACTATTAACCCATCTACTTTACTCTTTCAAAAACTGCAGCAAAAATTCAGCCTGTTTGTGGTTCTTTTGATAAAAGTTACCCATCTCTGAAAGGTATCTTTTCAGAAACATAATAACAGTCCTGGATTTGACTTGGTTTATGAGCAGGAATAAAAAGGAATCAATATTACCAAAACTCTCTTATATGCAACTGATAATGCTGAAATTTTCTTTTAAAATATATATTTCACTAAAGTAGTATAAATTAGAAAAACGTCAGGTTTTACTATATTATTTCTAAAAAGGCTTGTCTATCAGTGGGGGAAAAAGTTTTCTTTCAGCCCATGAAATTGAGGTTTGTTCACACAGGTATCCATGTATTACTGTGGTTCTTATTCCTTGACTATTAAGGATTTATTTGAGGTGGTACTCTTCCAAAAGCTGGATGACCAATATTCTGTCTGTTGGGTACATTTTTTCCACATTTTTGTCTATCAGGGAATGGCACTTTGTGGGTATTGCAAATCTCACTCATTTCAAATAATTTCTCCCTTCCCCCCAAAAAAAAACAGATGCAGAATTATTTCTTATGTATTATTCCAATATAGAATAAGTTCTATATTTCTTTCTTCCCATATAATATTCATGAGAATGAGATGACAATTGATACATGATTGATCTGTAATGATTGAAAATATTCTTTTCATGCAAACTTCTTAGTAAGCTATCTAATGATGCTGTAATCATTGAGATGAACTCAGCCCTTAATTACCCTATTTCAGGGGTGTCAAACTGGATTTCTTCATGGGCCAGATCAGCACTGTAGTTCTCCTTCATGGGCCGGGCGGGTGGGGAGCAGAGGAGAGACGGGACAGACTCCTGCAGTACTCTGCTGGCCAAAAACGGGCCACGCAGGGAGCCCATGAGTCTGGCGTGTAGCCCATTTTCGGCCTCTCCAGCTTCCAGAAGCACTCTGCTGGCCAAAATAGAATATAGTTTCAATAGAAATTGAAACAAATAAATAAATAAAAACAGGGCAAGCGGAGGTCTCACAACGCCTCCAAGCGGCCCGTTTTTTACTGGCAGACTGCTGCAGGAGGCTGGGGAGGCCAAAAATGGGCCGTGGTGGGGCTGCGCAGAGGCACTGCGGGACAGTCCTTTGATATTTCCAGCCTGGCTCCGTGGACCAGATTTAAGTACCCCACAGGCTGGATTCAGACCTCAGGCCTTGAATTTGACACTCCTGCCCTATTTGATTGCCTGTGTTATTTATCATTCTTTGATGCTCAGGTGTGAACTTTTTTCTCTCTTTGTTGACTTCTCGTTAGATAGCCACAATTCCCTGGGAAATACGAACACTGTACTCATCAGTTCCTGAAGATGCAGAACAAAAGGCAGAATATTTATTTGTTAAAGAGGTAAAGTTGTTATTCTTTACTCTACTTAATCTTGAATATACATTTTTACAGGATATTTATTTTAAAAAAATAATACAGTGTTGTAACTTTCAACATCATGACCATTTTGGGGGGGGGAGGTATTGCTTTTCAGTCTCAGACATTAACAGTATGTTGTATCTGTTACTTGGCAATTGTTCTGTAGTTCTTCCTAGATGTATATTTGACACATTCTTGTGTCAGCACTTTGCTGTTCTTGGTTAGATACTTGTATTGTTAGTGTTTGGTTTGTCTTTGGACCAAAGATTATATCAGACCTGTGATGATGGTTATTTTCTGAAATATTTAATTGGGTATAATGAATCAGTTTGTAAGGTTATTTTGCACAAAGTTTAATTCTTAATTGGGATTGGATTTGAATTATTTGAAGAGAGAGATTAGGGGGAATTTGTGGTGGACTGTAGTAGTCTGGATACACAGGAGGGAGAGGGTGCATTACAGAGGAGTAAGTGACAGCTCAATTCAGATAGTTTGCCTGAGAGAAAGAGCGTGAAGGCAGGCCGTCCCTAACTGTTCTCTGAATATAGGCTTATGAAGATAGCAGTGTGCTTTAGTTTGGCAAGATTCCATCCATAGGTGTAGAAATAATAAAGAGCTTGGGAAAATCATCACATGTTTTTCTTGGTTCTGGGGTCCTGAAAGAATTTGCTTAAATGGAAATGGAGATATAAATATTTAGGTTCTTATATCTCTTAACTTTAAGTAGACTTTTGCTGATTAATAGGGAGAATTGAGAATTTAGATATGGGTTCAAGATGAGATCAAGAACAAAAAATATTTAGATGTATTTTAAGAGACAACAATAAAAAGCTAATGTTGGAGATAAAGGGGAAAGTTTCTTTTAATTTTTTCCATGTATGGGATGTTTTCTCTGTACTAATTCAGAGTTCCCAATCTTTCTGGCTTTTCTGGACCTGTCCTATCCTGTATGGGAAAAGGAATTTGAAAACTGCAAGAAAAATTAAAAGGAGCACAAATTCTGAATCATTATCTTATTCTAGTTCTAATTATTGGGAGGGTGTCATGTTTCACAGACTGTGATAATCACCCCTGCAACAATCAGATTTTTAAATATTGATAATTTTTATAGTGTTATAAAAATTTAGGAAATAAACGTCAGACAGCAGATGGGGTGTTCTTAGATGATTAATATCATTCATCCTTGATATGTGGACTCCCAATGCAAGCTTCCATAATGCAGTCTTTTATGTTTGAGTATATATACAACAATTCTATTTTTAAGATTGTGGAGTAGTTTTCATTGAGCACTTCCTATCTTCAAGAACTTATTTTGATAAGAGCATAAATATAGTCGCCCAGGAACCGAGGAGGTGTTCTTTGTAAGTTTGCACTTATACAGGACAATCATATTGACACTTGAATAACAAGATCACTTAAATTAATCAAAGATTATTAATAAAACTAAGAGTTAAATTCATGATTTTATCGTCAAGTGAAAATAAAGAATCGCCATCAATGAGAGTATTTTAGTGTTCTGAATCAACAGGTAGAACATTTTATGGAATAAAAAAAATGCTCTCCAACAACACTCAAAAAAATGACTTACATATGGTCCTTGCACTTATGACCATTGCAGCAGCATCATGGTCACATCATCAAAATTTGGATGCTTGACAATCTGTATGTATTTATGATGGTTGAAGTGTCCCCGGGTCATGTGATCATGATTTGCGATCTTCCCAGCCAGCTTCTGACAAGCAAAGTCAATGGGAGGGGGGAGGGGAGCTGGATTCACTTAACAACCACATGATTCACTTAGCAAGTGCAGTGATTTGCTAAAGACCTGTGGCAAAAAAATGTGATAAAATCAGGCACAACTCACTTAACAACCACGTTGAAGAGTCTTGGTGTCGCAGATTAAAGTGCTGTTAAATAGCACTTAGCTGCCAGCTGCTTGCAATTACTGCAAGTTCAAATCCCACCAGGCTCAAGGTTGACTCAGCCTTCCATTCTTTCGAGGTAGGTAAAATGAGGACACGGATTGTGGGGGCAATAAATTGACTTTGTATAAAGAGAACACCGCTTGGGGGGCCCGAAAGCCCTACTAAGCAGGTATATACAAAAGTATGAAGGCTATTGCTTAACGCATTGTAAGCCGCCCTGAGTCTCCGGAGAAGGGCGGCATATAAATCGAACCAATAAATAAATAAATAAATTGCTTAGCAATAGAAATTCTGGGACCAATTGTGGTAGTACATCAAGAACTACCTGTACTCAGTCACTCACCTGTGACTGAGATAAATTGTTATATGGGTTGGAGAGAAGCAATTTTCCCATCCTTACTGCTGAGCTAGACCAGGAGTCCACAAACTCCTCAGCTCATGATCCCTTCATGAGGTTTCATGTTATTCAAACATTTATTTTACAAAAATAATTTAATAAATACTACTTTAAGATTAGCAATAGGAATAATATTAACAATAATGATTAATACATTGACCTGGTGGGGGAGGGTCAATAGTGACCAACTGAGAGAACTCTGAGCTAAACTATTGCCATTCATGTGCTATTCACAGGCCAGGCATGTTTCAGAAGTTTATAGGCTATATATGCCTCTCGCTTTTTCTCTCATTCAAGCAAAAAGCATTTTTACAATGTGCATATCTTAAAACAGTGGTCTGACTTAACTCTATTGAGGAGTCTTCCCATGAATAGAATGTTGTAATTAAGACCCCAAATAAGAGTTCGATAGAAGAGCTTCACACATCATGACTTTTGTACACTTATGGAAGCTGTTTTCTTGGTTTTGCTGAATTCCTGAGTTAGCAAGGGCTGACTTTGACAAAGTATCCTGTTTCTTGCTGTGATCTTCAGAGAAACGATCTGGACCTTGAAAACTTCAAAAACTGATGTTCAGCATAGTAGCAAGGCCAGTTCTGGCTTCACTGTCTTTCTTAGAATAGAGATTAATTTCAGAGTAGAATCGACACATTTTTTATCTGGAAAATATTGCAAACTGGCAAGGTTACAGCTCAACTGAAGATTTCCATAGAGCCATATGAGGTGTGAGAGTCATGATGCAATGGTAAAGGGAATTATGATTTCAGTGGGAATTTGGTTAATGGAATTATGCCAGGATATAGTATTTAAATTCTCTGCTTAAACTGTAGGCATATATTCCACGTATCATCTTCAGGTCTGTATCTATATAGCCAGCACAAAGCTTTGCCTCAGCACAAAATATTAGTTGTACTAGGGTTTTCTTTCCTTTTATTGTGGTGGCCATAATTGCCAAAGTTCAGAATGAGGGTATTCTGAGTTTCATCACTGTTCCTAGTATGTTGTCATAATAAAATATTCCATTATTTTGATAATTCCATATATCTTATTTCATATATCTGAAGCAGTGGTGGCTTTCAAACATTTTTACAAACTTGGTGGGTGTGGCTTGGTGGGCGTGGCAGGGCAATGATACTGTAAAATCTCTATTCCCAGCCCACTCTAGGGGAAGGATACTGTGAAATCTCCATTCCCTCCCCAATCCAGGGGAAGGTTACTGCAAAATCCCCATTTCCTCCCGATCAGCTTGGACTTGGGAGGCAGAGAATAGATGGGGGTGGTGCCAGTCAGAATTTTTACTACCGGTTCTCCGAACTACTCAAAATTTCCACTACTGGTTTTCCAGAACTGGTCAGAACCTGCTGAAACCCACCTCTGATCTGAAGCTATGTGCGTCATGTGGCATTTCCCAGATAAACTATATTTCTTTATTTTATTTTATTCTGTCTTCTTTGATTTTCCTTCTATTTCTGACACAAAATGTTTCTCTCATTTATAATAGAAATAGTATTAACATTTCTTGCCAAACATTCTGCTCCAAGTACACCTTGCAGTCTCATAAAGAAAAAAATAAGCAAGATCTTGTATGCTTGGTATTGAGGCTCTAGTCACCTCTCTCTCAGGTTTCAAGTAATCTCAAAAAGTGGTGAGATACCTCAACAAAAAACAGAAGAAATGCTCTAAAATATTCTGGTTATGCAAATTAAAACTGCAATTAAATTAAATTAAAATACTTAAATTAAGTGGCATTGTACAAACAGCATATGTTGTTTCATAGTCAGAAAGATTAATCTTGACAGTGAAAACCTTAGAAAAGCTAGAAGTCAGAGAGTAGTAGACTCTGCAAAATTTAGTGAGAGCTTACTTTTAAATTGGTTTTGAAATATATTATTTTTAAGTTACAGAAGTACACTTCCTGCCTTGGTTCATCACAATATCTCTGTGATAATGGGCAATTTGAAGCCTGTTGTACTGCAGGCTTCAAATTGCTGTACAAATCCCACATCCCTTCTCTTTCTGGCTTAATCATATTTTGGAGGAGATACTTGAAGTGTTATTGTAGTGATTTCTAATCTTTGAGGTTAACCAGTTGAAAGAATTAGTGTTGTTTACTGTTCTCATTATTTCCATCAAATTTGCCAAAAATGAAGAAACAGCAGGCCTCTAATGTTTCCCCATGGTAGCCACTGGTTGAATCTTTTATTAAATTGAATGTCAAAAACAATTAATTTAAATGAAATTTTCTTCTCTTTGGGTCTTGAATATTAAATGTTAAATGTTTATTTCCAACAACTCAATTTGTTTAATTTGTGAATTAAACACATTGAAATGAAGACATTATTTCATAAAAATAATATTTAGGCTTCTCTGGTATAGAATTTGTTTTCTGTTTGTATATAATGAATTTATTAATCTTTTTCTGAAAAACATGCAATCTCTCCTTGTGTCATCCTTTGCCCTTGAAAAACTGGTTGCATAATCCCAAGTAGGAGTGTAGCACACAAAAAGAGCAAAAGGGAGGAGAAAGTAAAAAATATATACCACACAAGCTTCATAGTTTCTATCTCCACATCTATCAACCATAGTGACCACACCAATCTTCTCTTTTAATGGAGAGAAAAAACACATCCCAATGACCAAAAAACTGACGGAGATATCAATGAAGCACAGAGCTGATTTTGTAGTGAACTAGAAATAGCTATGTGATAGGATTAATTCATCTGAAAACAAAACCCCAGCTTAGATGGCAGATAAGAAATATTGTTTAGAAATCTCTTATTCTTTGTTGCCAAGCTTCTTCATTCTGATCTTTGCAGTCTAGATCTAATAGCCCTAATGTGTAACCTCCTTGAACCTAGTTTGCTGCTTGCTATTTCTTTCACATGGACTTGGAGTGGTGGCAGCTGAGATTTTCACAATAGGTGAGTGTGTGGATGGGAAGGTATCTGAGAGGTTTTGCTCGGATCCTGAAAAGCTCTGTGTATGCTACTGTTCTGTGACTCTGTTGCAGGAAAATATTTGGAAATAAATGATATATGAGCCTCTAGGCAAAGAAAGGCAAAATAATTGAACTAATATCACACTTATTTTGGTTATATGTGATCACATGCTGTTAATAGAGCCAAATATGCCATTGTAATATGCTTTTCTTTTTGTATCCCTAACTTGGTACCCTTGGACTAATTTGATGCCTAAATTGTTACCCAATTTTGTCCAGAATTAAATCTAACACATCTGTAGAGGAACACAGCTGTTTTTACATGAAAAAGATAATTAGTTTTATTTTCAGTTCTTGAATTGTGCTTCCACAATTTATCTGTAGGGTGGTTTTTTTCTCTCCCAGTATCTCCTGTTTCATATATGCTATAAAAATATCAAAGGGAATTTCTGAACCAGGGGCCTTTTCCATCTAAGCCTAGGATAACAACTCACATCAACTTTATATTTATTTTATTTTATAAATGTCGATAGGATGCTAAGTGGGATAAGCAATTTATCTATTTATATTTCTAGGATTTGTAGCACTCTCTAGTTTCTAATTAAGTAGACGAGCAAGAACAGCTTTCCTGAGACATTTTGTGCACATTATGGCAGAACAATCGAAGCTCTATGAAATTCTTCAAACTTTTTTTTAAGTTTAAGCAAGGCAGTTAATATTGTTTGAGTGTTCTTTTTATTCTGCATATACAAGCTGTACAACTTCTATGAATGCAATTCCTTCTACTAGTGTGTAAGAACTGATACATTGTACGTGCCAATTTTGAATCTGTTTACAAATATTCAAGCAGGCAAGGATATAATTGAGAATTAAGTCTATGTTGATTCCCTACTTTTGCATAACTGTGCCATTGTCTCATATATAAAACCAGCGGCAGACATATCAGCAAAAGAGAGAGCGAGAGAGGGAGAAAATTGCCTATTTCTTTAATAATGTGCTTTTTGTCTGTCGCCTACTAGAGAATGAATAAAATGTGGGTTCTGTTCTATTCCAGATCCAACTCATTGAATGAGCTTTCTCACATGCTCAGATAGTTAGTACATGTTACTGATAATCAAATGTACATATACGATGTAACCCAAACTTTTAATAAACTGAGAGAAAAGTGTTCTTGTTCCTGTTGCATTTTATTAAATTTGCATTGCACTTCTTAGGAAGAAAAGAAATGCGAGCAAACCAATATTGGAATTTATTACTCCTCATTAGTTTGTACTTGATCCAGCCACATGTATGATCAGATAAGAGTGTACATACTTAGCATACCTCAAAATTTGGTTTCTTTGTTACCTCATTATTTAAGTACTGTAGTATTTTTTTTTGCATAACTTGCAAAAGAAAACATAAAAATTTCTTCTTTAAATGAATGTTGACAAATGAGATGGTTGTCATCATCAACATGCTATATTCTCCATAGCATTTAGATACAAAATGTGTGACAGAAGCTCCAGTTTTCCTGATCATGAGCAAGCCTGCTTTAGGGATTTGCAAGGAGCTACAGATTTATATTTGATTGATGCTTCAAAACACTGACAAGAGATTTCAAAAGGCTCAAAAAACCAATTCATACTCTAGAAAACAAAACCTCTGGAGTGATGTAGAACTGAGTAATTTTTATGTGGGAGAAAATATGACAGTTAAATTACAACTGACTGCATTATAGGCACAATACACATTATAAGCAAAACTGGAGATTTGTCATTGCTTTCAGTGGAATGTAAATATTATTTACAGAAATAATATGTAGCATGAGGTAAACAAAGACAATATGCTTTTGAAAAAGCTTAGAATTTTTTTCATAAAACTGTGTTAGGCATTGCAACAATTAATGATTCTATGCCTGTTTTATCAAAATTTATATGGAAAACAGATACACACCTTTTTAAACTGTGTTGTTCAGTGACCTAATCTCATATGCGCTTCCCAGGATTGAAACACAATTATCTTTTTGAATTGTTTTTATTTTAGCTAATGTTACCATTCAGTTTTAAGTCTATAAATTGCATACCAAAATACTTCCGCTACAGAAAGTTATCTACAAAATGCTTATATTGGCAACAGATGTATATTAAGAGTAAATGTACATGTTTGTCATCTACATACAAACAACTTTTTTTTCCAGCCAAACCTTTTCTTTCTTAATCTAATATTTTCTTCTGTATTATTTTAGGCATGTAAATATTACAGTTCCCAATGGCATATTGTAGACTACAAATATGAACAGTATTCAGGAGATTTTAGACATCTACCACAGTAAGACATATGCTTTCTTACTTTTTTTCTTTTTAAAATATTTAATATTTAAAATATTTAAAATATTAAATATAAAATATTGAGTTTAAATATAAACTGTGTTTGTCACACAGAACAATTGCCTCTAGTCTCCAATAAATTATCTAAGGTTATATTATGGAAACATTTCATATTATAGTTATCATGTCTTATACTTCTAATAAATGCATAATTGTGCTGGAATGAAATACAATCAGATAGCAGCTGCCTTAAAGAGTTATTTAAATCTCACAGATCGCACAGTTCAACCCTGAAGTACAAATATTGATGCTTTAAAGCAGTGATGGCTAACCTTTTCTGGACTGAATGCCCAAAGGGAACCCTCAAAATGCAATTTATGTGCGCCCCCTGCACAGGTACCCCCAGCACATGCACTTGCAGGCTCCCACATGCCCCCAACTCCCACGCATGCGTGGCAGAGACCTGAAGACCAGCTGCTGGCAGGAGGTGCGCGCACATACGCAGCAGAGCTGAACTGGAGCAACAACTCGCGTGCCATAGGTTCACCATCACGGCTTTAAAGAGTTGTAGACAAGTTCTTTCTTGTTTCCTGTTTCAAAACACCCTTCAAATTATTTCCAAAGTTCTATATAAACTATTGTATAGAAGAGGATATTCTGAATTCTATTATTATAAAGATAAAGATTCTTATAAAGATTCTTATTAAAACAAAAGTTTCATCTAGAAGGTGAAGGCTATTCTTTAAAGCAAACTATTTTTCACATGGAGAAAATATTGGTCTAGGACCAGCATAGACTTGAAAGCATTAAATACTTTCAATTTTAAAAAATATTAATCACACCTTGTCTTGAATTTTGAACAAGAATAATATGAACTAGAATTGGGCAGTTGTATTATGATGGTGGTATAACTGAAATTTGAAACATTATACTTGGATGATTCAATTGTTTCCATATCTGGAGGCAAATTGTATCAGCCAATACACAGAAAGAAATATAGATTTGGAGCAGTCAGCTATGCTTAGAAGCATATTTTAATAGATAGGAAGCTTCTACTTTTCTAAAAATACATTTATGAGGAAGCAAGCAAATAATGTGGCTCATTTGGAGACAAAAAGTCTGGCATAGATTTTAAGGACCCAATTCATGCTTGATGTTTTATCCTGTAAACTGAGAAGTAAAATCTAAGAAGTATTTAGTTCACTTTGCATTCTATGATTCAGACATGTGTTTAGCAACCAGCATAGGACATCCATTAATAGCCGATTCCTGAGGCTTTTTTTTTTAAACAAACTGCACTCTTAAAAGGAAGAAACAACTCTTCATTCTATTTTAGCAATAAAAGTGTTTGAAATTAAGACTAAACAAAACTCAATGTTTCTAACATAATTTAGCAATAGTAGTGAGATGGTCTTTTTGGTATCAGGAAATAACACTTCAATAATTCATAAAATGGCAACCATAATCCATACTGTCATGTTTTCAAAACATAAGAAAAAAAGCATGAATCATTTGTCACTTGACAAGAAATGTGTTAAAACTACACATTAATTTGCATTTATTAAAATAAAAATGCATAATTGAGATCCCAAATCTATTGATTTGTTATGTTGATGATACTTAGTCCAACTTATGCAATAGTTAACTAAAGACACATGACCTTAGTGAGAATTATTCTGTAACACATGTTCTTTGAAATATAGTTTAGTTAAATATTTAATCAAATATCTCAACTGCAATTCACTAATAATTCTGGCTGTTATTCCCCTAGTCAACATCATTTACCCAGATGAGAAAAGCAAATTCTTGTTTAGTTTCTTCTCTGAATCTCTATGATAGATATCTGTAAAATGGATAGATTGCAATATCATTCAATTTATGATACATATTTCTACCCCAGCAAGAACTCAGGTGAAGTACAGAATCCAGAATCAATCAAAGTTAAAAGCCTGATGAAAGGCTTGCAGTATTACATATGTTGTGAAAGCTAAGAAAATGGAGGCCCAATGTAATTCCCAAATTAAATACGTTCCATAGCCTGAAAGCAACTTGGAAGACTCTGTGCCCAATGTCAGAAAGACGAATCTGACAGTGAGGGAAACCTCAAATGAGTGTCTTCTGCAGATCTTAATAGTTAGATAAGTTCATTGTGTAAAAGGTGGTCTCTTAGATAATGAACTTTTAAACCATGTATTTTTCTGTGACAATTTTTCCAGACTGGGTGGCCCAATTTTATAGAGATCTCCCATTTAATAACTGAAGAAAAGTTCATGTCATCTCAGTTATCTTTAGTGCATTAGCCATAGACCCATCTAACCATTTTAAGGAAAACATTAGGAAAGTATTCATTTCTGTTGCAGAATGCATTTGTACTCATAAAAGTAGCATGATGTTTTCTGATTAATGTGGTGGGTTCTGCTTTGCTTGGGGAATTAAAGGTTTAAAAGGTTTGCCTTTTTCTGTAAAAAAAACTATTACATTGTATCTTACATTTTCATTGCAACTGAAAGTCATGAAACAGCCCACACAGAAGGTAGAATGGGCTAAGAGGCCATGTAAAATGCATTTGGATTTTAATTAAGGATTTATTTTTAACACTTCTGTTAATGTCTCTAGAAACAACTGAGGCGTACTTCAAATATATTCAGATAATAATTTTATCACTAATTTTGAGTCCCTTTTCTGTATGGTTTATGTTTTATTATAATCACTAAGCACATATCTAACACTAAGATATGTAACCCATGCCCTACTCAATGCAAGAAATTCAATATAGGATGCAACTAGAGGATCCACTTAAGGATTATCCATTTCTCGTGTAGACCAGTTCTATTTTTATGTTGTTATATTGTGTTATGAAATTAAACTATTATATGTTGTGCCTTGTTGGGTTTCACTCTACATTTTTAATTCTTGTAAGTAATCAGTGATATAGCAATAGCAATAGCACTTAGGTTTATATGCTACTTCATAGTGCTTTACAGTGTTCTCTAAGTGGTTTACAGAATCAGCATATTACTGCCAACAATATGACTCCTCATTTTATCGACCTCAGAAGGATGGAAGGCCAAGTCAACCTTGAGCCAATCAAGATCAAATTCTTGGGAGTGGGCATAGTTAGTTTTCAATACTTCATTTTGTACAACCACAGCTCCATAGTTCTTTATGATGTAGCAAAATATTTTTGCACGTATATTAGCAGCACTACTAAAAATGTTCTTCCTTAGGCATGAATACAGACCAGAGAAACTTCCTTCACATTCTTTTGAAATTGATCATGAAGATGTTGACAAGGATGAAGTAAGCATATGACTGTCCACTTTCACTTGATTATTCCTAAATGCTTCTAGACCTAGCAGGGAAGGTCCAATTCCCAGCAGTGTCATGTGATGTGGCTTAAGAAGTACTGTATGCCTTCTTTGTTACAGTTCCTGCCCTTGGAAAATCAAACCACCTGAAACTTTTTGGTCTACCACAAAGTCCAGCTTTTCTCCAACACTGGGGCCAGGATGTTAATGAATCCCAGGGTGGAACTATATAATATATATATATATATATATATATATATATGCTTCATGTGGGTTTTTAAAATTTATTTTTTCCCTAAGTATTGTTGTTGTTCTTGTTCTGGTAGATGGATAGCTATATAAATTTGTTGAATAAATAAATACATTTTCAGTTTTTGAAAGGAAACACATTTTCTAAAGAAAATTATATATCTACCAGTTCTGAGAGGTGTTACCATTATTAGAAAGTGCATAGCTATAAAAATCTCAGCATTTTCTGAGTTTTTATCTTGAAGGAAACAAAAAAAAATCAAAGAGTATTAATGTCTTTTGATCAGGATACAACATCTCACTCATCTTCGAAAGGCGGTGGAGGAGGAGGAGGAACTGGAGTTTTCAAATCTGGCTGGCTTTATAAGGGGAATTTTAATAGCACAGTAAATAATAGCATTACAGTTCGGGTAAGAAAATTACTACTATTTTCTATTGTAAAAGGAAAGCAATGTTAGTTTCTGTTGACAAAAAAAATCAGAAGAAGCCTAATACCAAACTCCTTTTCATTGTTTAATATCTGTCCTCTGATTTAATTCTCATCATTTTTTTCTTTGTATTTTCACTTGTTTGCTTAGCTCCAAAATGTAATTAATGAAACTGTTTCAGCAGTAATATGACTATTTACCTAGACATAAGCTGTACTAAATTCAATGGATAGTGCGAAATAAGCATATGTATTGTTGCAATGTTAAAGTGGCCAGTTCTATTGTCATTCAAAAATTATTGTTCTTGGTGATTATTAGTGGTGTTTCATTTTCTGTTTTTTATGAATTAAGGATCTGGTCAGAAATGATTTGTGTTACAGCCAATTCTGTTTCTTATTTTTCACATAGTCGTTCAAAAAGCGCTATTTTCAACTAACACAATTGTCAGACCACTCGTACATAATGAACTTTTATAAAGATGAAAAGATCTCAAAAGAGCCCAAAGGCTGCATCTTTTTGGATTCCTGTACAGGAGTGGTACAGGTAAGTCAGCAGTTTTCAAAATATGGCTAGATTTACTGTATGAGTGTCTTTATTGCCATTGCATTTTGTCAACCATTTTTAATTTTAACAGTTCTTTGCTCTTGAAGACTAGAATCCTTATAAATATCCCTTCTCTTCTAAACACATTGTACAATATGTTATGTTCAGAACCTCTCATTGCCCATACAGTACTTCCTATGCTGCTTCCCAGCTTTTCATTGTAAAAATCAAAACATTCATCCTAGTTAATTTTTCAATATGTATAAATAAAAAGACTTGCAATTATGCCACATACCAAAAACAAACAGGGGTTTTTTTCTTAGCAAATATTCATAAATCAAAATTTTCCTTCATTTTTCAGTCTCTGAACAACTGTCTGTATTTTAATCTCTTTCCACCTATCCATGTTTGTCATCTAAAAGAATAGCCATATTTCCAAGACCAACTCTGTGCAGAATGTTGAACAGTATATTCTAAGATTCATCTTCTTAGAGTACAGCAACTTATGAATTTTTACTCCTTTAAATGGAATTTTAATATACAAAATGGAATATCGGTATATCTTAAAATTGCCAGTTTGGCTTTTCTTTCATGAACAAAATTTCTCATGGCATCTTAAATGTGGCACATGATGCTTTGTTTTTGTATGAACAGTTTAATAAAGCTCCTTAGACTAAAAAAAAAACAAACTTTGCATTTTTTTATTGAATAGTTGAATTTTTGAAGTTAATATCGAGTTCGATTCTGCCAGAACGGTAATCCTGAGACAGACTTCAAACACAAGATCAGGTTCGCTTTTTCTGAATCCCAATAATAGAAAAGCCCTTTTATACAAAGCAAAACAAAAACAAAACCCTTCTCTCATTATTTTTCTCTTCAATTCAAAAGTCCAGCTTTTGTTTCTCCTGTTGCTCTGTTAGAGAATAAAAGTTGACTTCTGTTGAATTATCCATGCTCTTTTGCTGGGAGTTTGTTCTCTAAACAATCTTCTTATCACCCCTGATGTGGGTCTATGTGCTTCTTTAAAAGAATGAGTTCTAGGTAAAATGGCCCAGACTGAACAAATGAGAGACTTTTGAGATAATTCTGGTGTGCATACAGAAATCAGTGTGCATAACCATTTCTCATTTCAATTACACAGAAAAGCTACCCAAATAGCTTTTTAACGCATGCCTAATGAGATTTTCTAGATCATGTTTACATTTTAAAACTGTACCCTATTTGCCTTTGCCAAATGGAGAGAAAAAACGCAAATATTTCCTGATCCCATGCATTGCTTCTGATTCATTACAGTATCTAACTTAGTTATAACTGGTATTCATAGCTTTCAACTACATAAGATGCAGTACAGGTTTTACCTAGTTTGCTTGTAAAAATGCTTTCTTCTAATTGCTAAAAAGGATAGAATTTTGTAAAAGAATCCAAAGGGCATTATGTTCAAAGATTGTTTTTTTATTTCTTCTATAAACATTGCACAGTTATTTATTTATGATTTAATTTTTATATTACTGAAAGTACAACACCCTTAGCAGTACATAAGTAAATCAAATACAAATCAAATACACTATACTTGGTGCCAAGCCATTTAGAGCTGTATAAATTAAAACCAGCAATCAGTATTTTAAATTGTGCCAAGAAATGTTTTGGAAACTGGTGCCTAATCTATAATACCTCCATAACTGGTGTCTACTGCCACTCATCAAATAGCAAAAATCCATTTTTATAGCATATACCAAAGGATAGTGTGGTATATCATTTAATTCTAATTAATGGTAGTTTATTACCATTAAGAAAGTTTTGTCCTGTTTTGTCCTGTTAAGAGTTGGATAACATTCATTTTAAAAGCCTTTTAGTTAATATCTTGACAAAAATCCATCTTCAGTTTGTCAATTTTTTTCTCCAGTGAAAGATGCTTTAGTTTTGCTGTCTTCTTTTCAATGCTTTATTATTTTTCAAATATTCTCTCTTACCATTTTTGTGCTTCCTTTGTAGTTAAAAATAGTTGCTATTGACTTTTATATCTCTTATTAAATCATTAAATTAACATATTGACCATATTTAATTAATGTGATCAGATTTTAATTACATTTAAATTAAGTTTAATATTTTTGTCTAGCTTTATCTAATTTTTCTCCAGGTTTTACCTACTTCTTGGGGCATTACCTCCCTCCCCCCCAGTATTATTCAAAGATGAATAATTCTTGAAATGTTACTTAATTCTACTATTAAATACATGGAATAAAATCAGTTCTTAAGAAATGTGTATTAATAGCTGATCCTCATATTATCAGAAGAACTAGACTAAAACAAACTCATACAGTATAAAAATTGAAGAAGAGTAATCACTCAAATTAGTGTGTGGTTTAAGGAATGGGTAATTCCATCTCTAATATAAACTGATCCAAGTCTGGGGTAGCTGCTGCAACCTATCTGATGTGGTATTTCTGACATTCTTTTTGCATGTTCTAATGTTGAAGTTTAAATTAAATGTAGGAAACAGCTCAGTTCTCTTTTTTAAAAAATGCATTTGAAAAATTGTCTATTAACTTTGCTGCAGAAGGAACCATTTTGCTAAATATTTGGGAATGTGAAGCTTTTGCATTTCATCTTTTATTCCTTTAAAGATGCTGACTACTTGCTATACTATATTTATAATGCACAACAAGAAAACACTTTTTTAAAAAAAAAAAGTTCAATCACATTCTGCTGTTGAATTTGAACCATTTCATAAACATGAAAAACACTTCAACATGTACAGTATAGATTATATATTAATCCAGTATTCCTTGTTTTGGAATGCTATTTGTGCATTCGTTTATAGATTGACCAAGTCTTGGCTCCTTTCAGTTAGTGTGTTTCCTTCTCTATCAGTTTCCCTATGATATTAGATCATTAGACAGGACATTCATTATAATCCCTTTCTTCATTGAAATTGGAGTGGAAAAACCTTTCCCTAAACAAGCACACAGATATTCTTCCTTTACAATATTAACCTTCCAATAAACTTGACAGATTTCATTTTATTTTTACTGTCAAAAATGTTGACATTTATTTAAAAAGTCAACAGACTTAGAGTAGGTTAAATATGAGGGATATGCTTTGTAGTTTTACAGATACTTTGCAGATTTTATTTGCAGAAATGAGTCATCTTATATTTTATTATAATGGACTTTGTTGGTTTAAATTCTGTTGTTTTGCAAGAATCAGATGTAAACCATACAGCTAAAATAATAATTCCTTAATAAATTAGAGACAATGTAGCCACTATTTTGTGTGTGGTTACTTCTATTTTATATATTTTTAAAAAATGAATTATTCATTCAACCATGCAAATGCTACCTAATGCTTTGCAATCAGATACCGTCTTGCAAACTGACATTTCTGACTGATGTCTGCTCTACTACTTCTAATTCTACTTTAGTGTCTTCTCTCTCTGTATCTTTCCATAGAGAATGCTTGTTGCAGGGATGGAGGCAAACTTAAAACATCACCTTCCTTCTACAACTTACCCAGAAACTGGAATCTTTCTCGGACTCATTTATCCATATAGTTACCATGCAGAGACTCCACAGCAAGGGTGTGAAACTCATGTTGTCATGGCAGCATCACATGACATATCGGGACTTTTTTCCCCTTCACTAAACCGGGCATGGGTGTGGCCAGCGTGTGATGCATCCGGCCCATGGGCCTGGAGATTGACAGCCCTGCTGTAGGGTTGCATCTATAAATTAATACTTGATACTTTTATCAAGTTAATACTAATGATTAATTTTCAAACTCTTTTGACTCATTTTGAATAACATTTTGTTTTATCTTAATTTTTAAAACTTTTTTTAATTTTTAAGCTTGTTTCATTATTTTGATATTTTATCTATACTTTTATATAAAGTATAGATATTTTATCTATACTTTTTATTTATACATAATCAGTTCATAAATACTAAAATAAAAGTAAATAAAACAGTGAAAAATTTAGAGCAGGAAGAGCATTCCCTCCTCCCCATCCATGATTTTGCCCTAGTAGCTTTTCTTCTTCATTTGTATCATTTATTTTAACCCATTTAAACTTATAACAATTCCATTTCAACAGAAGTTGAAATGGAATTGGAAATATGAAAGACTGAAGCAAATCAAATTGCACCAATTCAGTGTTTTCCCACTGAATAGAACACTTTACTCCCAAAATTTAAAATATTGTAGAATTCTTGCAATTTCTGACAAATTCGGAAATTTTCAAAGAGCAGTCATTTTGGATTGTTTTCAAAGTTGAGCTGCACCTTCATTCTTCAAATGTACAAAAAGGATAGAGTAGATAAATATGTTGCAAGCTACCAGTTTTGGAACTGTTTGTGAGAAACTCTGTGGTTCAGTTTTCCTTTCCTTTGCTATACTGTTAGATCAGTTTAGGGGAAGAATTACATAGGATCCAGCTGCTCTCTTCAGCTGGCAGCAGCTGAAAATATTTATCAAGTGTCTAAGCAGCTGTCTTAATTGAATAGTTTTACATGGGACTTTCCAACATGTTAAACTGAAAGCAATTTTTAAGCAAATATTTGACAGTTCTGTGTAATAAAAAGCAGGTGCAAACCATACTATTGAACCTGCTGATAATGTTTCAGACATGTGTCGTCTCTTAACAAAGCCACTGCCTGCCCATGAAGCAGTAGTTGGGAATCTGGGAGCCCTTAAATCAAGGGCTTTTCAGAGACAGTGCCAATCCTTCAAGAACCCTGTAATTGTCAAGAGTACTATCAGCCTTGGTAGCCATATTAGGCCGGAAGCTTCAATGCTGCCA
This sequence comes from Pituophis catenifer annectens, assembly GCF_029215685.1. Classification (NCBI taxonomy): domain Eukaryota; kingdom Metazoa; phylum Chordata; class Lepidosauria; order Squamata; family Colubridae; genus Pituophis; species Pituophis catenifer. The sequence continues at coordinate 30,220,158 of NW_027256886.1, forward strand.
TGACCTCATGTGTGGGAAAGCAGGAGGGGGGATTGAGGAGAGGGGAATTAGTAGACATAATAGCATTCTTCCTATCGGTCAAGGTCAGGGGCTGGGTCAAGGTGGATCAGACGTTGATTGGAGCATGTGATTGACTGGGGAGAAAGGAGATGGTTTTGGGAACTTTGCATTGCTGAAGGAAAGCCCGGGCTTTTCAGATTCAGGATTTCCCAGATGTGCCAGTTTACCTATTCTAGTAAAGAGAATTTTGGAAAATGCCTGCTTCCGCGTCTTTACTGGGACGTAAACCTTTGGGGGTTTTCTGGAACGCTAACAAGTACCTTGATAGAGAAACAACAACTCTTTTTGGGATTCAGCCTGTTTCACCCAATCCAGACTCCAACAGCCTTCAGGCACTGGAACAAAACATCAAAGGAATCTTCTGAAGATTTTTGTCACCAAGATTCTATTCAACATTGTGTGCACGCATTTGTGTATATGTGTGAAAATATAGACTTCTGAACAAAACTATAGAAATAAGGAGTGCAGCTGTTAAAGGACCCATATGCACATTTGCACAATAAGCATAATAGATTAATTTTAAAATTGTCTTTTAAAAATGTTTGCTTTTCCAATGTTCAGAGAAAAGCTCAACTACTACAATAATTTTTATGGAGAACTCTGAAAGATTAAAAGGATATGAAAAGGTGCACATCATCTGGCATCTCTGCCCTCTTTTAACATTTAATAGTCATATTTGTCATCAGGCACACTGATACATTTCTGAGTATTGCCACATTTCCCCACACAAAGCTTCTAAAATTAGAGCTCTCTCTCTTTCCAAGATGAACATACCTCACAGGGCTGCTATTGACAGAATACAGAATAAAAGAGTTTGGAGAATAGGTTGACCCTCTCCTCTCTGTGACAACTTCACAAATATTGAAAGATTGCTATCATGTCACCCATAATTCTTCTCTTTATTGGATTAGACATTCTCAGTTTCCCCAACCATTCATCATACAGTTTAGCCTCCAGTCCTCTATTATCTTTGTTGCTCTTTGCATTCTTTCTAGAGTCTCAACATCTTTTTTCTATTGTTATGACCAAAAACTGGATGCAGTATTCCAAGCAGGGGTGAAATCCAAAATTTTTCCTTACCAGTTCTGTGGGTGTGGCTTGGTGGACGTGGCAGGGCTAGGATATTGCAAAATCTTCATTCCTATCCCACTCCAGGGGAAGGAGACAAAATCTCCATTCCCTTCTCTTCTAGGGGAAGGTTATTGCAAAATCTCCATTCCCACCCCCACTCTGGGGCCAGTCAGAGGTGGTATTTGCCGGTTCTCCGAACTACTCAAAATTTCCGCTACCGGTTCTCCAGAACCTGTTAGAACCTGCTGGATTTCATCCTTGATTCCAAGTGTGGTCTTATGCCAATGCAGTATAAAGTGATACTAACGCTCCAAATGATCTTGATACTATCCCTCTGTTGATGAAGCCTAGGCCTACATTAGCTTTTTTGGCAGCTGCAGCACACTTCAATTCTAGAGTCAACAATGGTATACAAGTGCAATTGTGTCTTTTCTTCCTTGTCTTTAGCAAAGCATGGGCAACCCAGTAACTGTAGATCAAAAAATGTCCTTGAACATCTTATTCCTTAACTTTTCTATGAAACATACTGCAAAAAAATTCTTACCAGTTTCCAGTGGAAACATAAAATAAGAAAGTTTGCTATGCCCTTAAATAAATTTTGTATATAAAAAATTACAATAATTAACTATCTATGAAAAAATATCTGATTTATTTTTATGATGTCATTAATTTTCTCACTCTGTCTTGCCTCTGGCATTGAAAATAGTAAATGATACCAAGCTGCCAAAAAATTCCTTAGACCTGCATTAAAGGATAACAGATTAACAGTACTAAGTAATTAACTTTTTCCGGATGGAGACATAGATTTCCTGCCTTCTGCTTAATTGCTTTGAAGATATTTCTAGTTACAATGCATTTAATGCAGCAAAAATTAGGATGTCTGGCTTTTATGCATGTCTGTGTGTATATGAATCTCAAGTAGTATTTGAATTCCTGAGAGACTTTTTTTAACCTTCAAGAAAATAAAATAGACAAAGATGTTTTCTTGTTTCTTCTGAATAACATGAGATGAAGGGAAAATAATCTGAGGACAGATTTAAAAGGAGCTCTTTCTTTGGAGCTTTTGCTTGGGAAAAAATATTTGCATAAGATAACAAGAGCTGTAAAGAAGATGGTTATAAGGGATCCAGTGAAATCAGCAACCGATTAATTAAGGCATTATAATATCAACAGTCATCATTGTTTCTATGTTTCTATCTAAAATAGTAGCATGTTGCTTCGCTTGCATGTGTTTCAATATTTGTTTTCTATTTTCTTCTGTAAATTGACTAAATGAAGTTATTTTAGCACTCCTCTGAATACAGCTTGGTATGCCTAAAACTAATGAATATGAATTCATTTGTGTCTTCAGAGTAATACATTTCAGCCAGAGTGGGAACAAGAGTGGGAACAATTTTAGATACAACAGTTCTTTCCCCTTGGTAACTTCCATTTAGCAATATACTAATCAGAAAAAACTATTTGATTAACTTTTTTGGATAATATGACTCTGAAATCTTAGCGGTAGGATTACTATATTGAACGTTCCAAAAAGAAGACATTTGAGAGTGAAATATGCATTGCTTTTATATCAAAAATTATGCTATTTAGGCACACACACACACATACACACATATACACATAGACACCATAGTAAATACTTTTAACTTATATATGTGTGTGTGTGTCAATGTGTATGCAGGAAACATATATGTACATGCACACACATGCTGCTGCTTATGTGGTAAATACTAAATGGTATCATACTAAACTTTCCATGACAATAGAAGTCATCTATTTGTGAAATAGAGAGGAAGAAGGCTTTCTATGTTCTCCCATTTCCACTATAACTCATGCACCACAAAATCTCCTCCAAAGAACTTCTGTTTCTGGAGCACATCTGAAGTAAACCTAGAAATAGATGAGAAGAGATTGCTGAAATCAAATAATCTTCATGTTCCATTTACCAGAATGGAGTCATTAATTTCTCTGAGAACATTATTGATATATTCTATTCATAGCATAACTAGCCTTTTCACAAACAAAACTAATAAAATTAGGAAACAAAAAATTTGTATATATTTGTATGAATGTGAAGATATTCTGGTGTGTCTAAATGAATCATATTTATAAAGTAGCATGCATGAATAAGCGGCTTTGGTGATGCACAAAGGAGCATCTTTAACTTGACCTCAGCCCCAAAGAAGAATCTCACCATAATCTCCAGAAATCTAGGGCTACAAACCCCACCTACAAGCACATCACCATCACCATCACCATCACCACCAGACATTTCTAACAGCACAACCAGATCATCATCTCAGTCCTCCAAGTAAATTTCAAGATGGGGAAGACAAGCAGCTAACAAAAGTGTGTGGTTGCTTTTTCACACTGTTTTCAACCTTAACAACTTTAAGTTGTGTAGACTTCAACTCCTACCACTCTTTTGGGAGTTGAAGTTCAAACATCTTAAAGTTGCCAAGGTTAAGAAACACTACTTTATCCAATAGGGAACTAGCAGACTCTTGGCTTTTTTAAAAAAAAAATATCAACAAATATGATGAGATAGAGACTTAGAACCCATAGAAAGAACATGTCTAGGAAAAATTAGATGAACAGTGACCTTATAAATATAAACAGTGACCTTATAAAGGAGCCTGGTTTAGCTCAACAGACAGAAGCACTGTAATTTAACACCAGCTGTCTGCAATTAAAGTAAGATCGAATCTCGCCAGGCTCAAGGTTGAGTCAGTCTTCCATCCTTTCTAAGTAGGTAAATTGAGGACCCAGTTTGTGGGGGCAATAAGCTGACTTTGTATAAATATACAAAAGTATGAAGGCTATTGCTTAACGCACTGTAAGCCACCCTGAGTCTCTGGAGAAGGGCGGTATACAAAAATAAATAAATAAATAAATAAATAAATAAATAAATAAATAAATGAATGAATGAATGAATGAATGAATGGCATGGGTCCTGTGGGAAAAAAGACAAAAGAAAACAACAGGGTATTACAAAGATAAAGTTAGTATGTTTATACATACTTTATATACCATAATCAAAATATTTGAAACCTTATTAGTGCAAATGAGTAATGTTCCAATCCTGTTGGTACAAGGCCTTGGAAAACACACTGTTGAATTCATGTCCCTGTGTTAAAGGATCTTTTTTTTTTCATTAGAAGTCTTCCTATTTGTAAAATGCATAATGGTTAAAGAAAATATTCACTCTTATTTCAGTGAGAATTATCCTAAATAACATATTAGCATTTCCTAAATAACACAACTTATGGAAGTATTTAATCATTTAACATGGAATTTGCCACATTTCATTGCTGTAACAATTCTTTCTTTCTCTCTCTCTCTCTCTCTCTCTCTCTCTCTCTCTCTCTCTCTCTCTCTCTCTCTTTCTTTCTTTCTTTCTTTCTTTCTTTCTTTCTTTCTTCTCTATAACCAATAGAATAATAGGCTTCGGAAACATGCCTTTGAGCTGAAAATGAATGACTTGACATACTTTGTGCTGGCAGCTGAAAATGAGCAAGATATGGATGAATGGATTTTTACTCTCAACAAAATCCTTCAGATAAACCCAGAAGGGTCCATTCAAGAGAGGAAAAGTGCTGACATCAGTGATGTGAGGTTTTAAGTAGATTTTTTTTAATCATTCACAATAAAGAATTAAAAATTTAAACTTCATGAGGCATTATGTATTTAAATCTCCAGGTGTTTTGAATCCCATTATAGATCAATGCATAGTGTTAAGTATTTTTGTTTTTAAGCTACAAAGATCCCCATGGTGCCAGCTATTCTTGAATGCATTTTATTTTAACCTTCTTTTATTACACATACTATGTCAGGAAATCATATAGCATTCATTCTCTAAAGCAGTGATAGCTAATCTTTTCCGGATCAAATGCCCAAAGCGCATGCGCGTGCCTGCGAATGCACTCACGAACGCCAAACCCCCCAAAATGCAATGCGTGCACGGCCCCTGCCCATGTGTGCATGGTCCTTGCATGCGCCCAGATCCCCATGCGCATGCGCGTGTGGTCCCCCCACATGCACCCTGCCCCCTGCGGCAAATACCCAAAGACCAGGTAACTGGAGGGAGGCGCACGCGCATCCGCAGCAAGCTGAACTGGGCAATGGCTTGTGTGCCATCAGAGAAGATGCTGCATGCCACCTCTGGCACAGGTGCCACAGGTTCGCCATCACGGCTCTAAAGATTTAAAATACTATATGCAATAAGCTTTTTCTGTGATTTAAAATGTATCTGTAAGACACAATGGAAGAAATAATCTTTACTCTTTTGAATCTGTGTATGTATTTAAGATTCTGAAGACATTTGCATGAATTATGACCGCCCTGAAGAGGAAAATGATTCTTCAGAGAATAATTTACATCCAGATATTGCTAAAGTAAGAGATTATTGTTGTTACAGGGTGAAAAATCTTTGTTTATTATAAATATTATTATGCCACATGAAAACTTGAAAATAAATTTCAAGTTACTAGCATTTAAAAGCATACTACTGTATGTCAAACAAAAAATCAGCTATCTTTTTATTGTGATGATATATCATGGTACTTTACTTTTACAAGCTATCACATTTTAGGGTGAAAATATTAGAATTAAAAAATGTCATCAGATCATTTGAACTAAGACAATGATTACAAAGCCATTTTGGTATAGTAGCTGACACTTCAGACAATAAACCAGAATATCTTGAGTTCTATATCTTGTGTCCACCTGAGACACAAAATTGGCTGGGTGATCTTGGGCCAATCATTTTCTCTCAGCCCTAGAGAGCAAGCTATGGCAAACCACTTCTGAAAAGTTTGCCACGAAAATGAAAGAATTTCTTTAGGCAGCTTCCAAGAATCAGCTCTGGCTCAAAAGCAGTATATAGTATGTATATGTATATGTATATGTATATGTATATGTATATGTATATGTATATGTATATGTATATGTATATGTATATGTATATGTATATGTATATGTATTGGGGTGTGTGTGTGTGTGTGAGTGTGTGTGTGAGTGTGTGTATGTATGTAATTATCTAACTATCTATATAATCTAACATATCTATATTATCTATCATCTATTTACCTGTTATCCATTTACCTATCACAGTGATTGTATATCAAAGAATTCTTATCTTTGCAGTACCTCACAGAAACAGAAAAAAGTGTTCAAGAATCTCGGAATGTAGATCGGCTAAACCTTTTCTCTTTAGACCCTGACATTGCTGTAAGTAAAATGTTCCTTTTAATTTCCAAGTAAGGTTGAATAAAAGCAAGTAGCATAGTGAGTTAATTACCAGCCTTGTAATTTTAAGTGCTTTTATTGCATATATTTTATATTTTAAGTTGTTCTGTACGACTAGTTTCCAAGGATAGAGATTTACTCTTGACTGGTCATATATCTGTATCCCAAAACAGTCTATTTTCTTCTACCTTTGTAAGATGCTTTGTATATTGATTTTGAAGAGCTAATTATCTCAATGTCCAATTCTAGAGCTCGAACACACAAAGAAAGGAGTTCACAGAAATGGATCGATTGCTCAAACCTTTTGAGGAGAAAGAGACAAAGCAAATCATGATAACATGCAAATCCCTTAGTCTCAATCTTCAAGCTTGTGTTTCTGATAATGAAAATGATCCAGTTACCAATGTAAGTTTGAAGCAGGTTGAAGAAATCTATGCTTCTCCAGTGAGACACAGCATGCTTTAAATATCAGTTGCTGGGAGGAATAGGGGAACTTTCCTATGTGAACTTACAGAAGCATTTTGACAACCACGGTGGTCATTTTATCTGATCTAGCAGGGATTTTATGTTCCTAAGTGTTTTTCTGGTAAACTGAGCAAACAGATTTCACAAAGGTGCTTTTTCGAGAGGCAACTGGACTTTCTGATTTTTCTTCGACGATGTTTCACATCTCATCCAAGAAGCTTCTTCAGCTTCTTTCTACTAAGGGACCTGGGTATCAAAAGTTCAAACTATTCCAATATATAATGTAATACCTAATAACATTAATCGTAGTTGATATAGAATAACAACCTATTTTTCCACAGAATAATTTATGAATTTTATACTAAAATGACAAAAACCCTGACATCTGTTGGAAAAATTGTTATTTGTTGTAAACAATGCAAATAAAAAATGGGGAAAATCATAGTACTTCTTCTAAATATATCACTTGTCAATATTATATTTAAAATAAAATGCAATGGATGGAACTATTTAAATTCTGAACAATTTAACTTCCATTGCTTTCTGCCAACGAATTGATTTCATTCATTGGGAGATAACAGCAGCTATGTTTTAAAGACTTGTTTTGCTAGGAAATAAATGAATAAAGACAGAAAATAATTCTAGAATGAGAATGGGAAAAGTACATAAATGTGTGGGATGCAGACCAGGATGGTGTGTTGAGAAAATTCAGAAAGAAATGATAGTTTTTTCTTAACTGCAAAGGATATGATGAAATAGGCAATATTAATGTATTACAAAATAGAAGATAAATATACCAGTAGTACTGGCTTGTATTATCATGATTCAATTTGGTAAGTTATGAACAAGTATTTACTCTATGTATTTAGTCTCCTATGCATTTTTATGAATTAAATAATGAAAATTAATTTAAATCTCAGTCTCCAATTTAGGAACATTAACTTAAGAACAAGTCAGTAAATTAAATGAGCTCAAAATGATGGCTAACTTGTACTTGTCTTCAGAGTTCGTATCTGTTTCCATAGTTTGAACAAAGTAACCTGTTCTTAGGTTGATAACCATAATTTCCCAATTTGAACCTTCTTTGTTTATGAAGGAGAAAAGGGGCTATATGCTATCAGAATGTTTTATTCTGACATTTGAGCATCTTAAAGTAGCATACAATTATACATAGAATTCTAATTATTTATAGAAAAACCTCTTGAATTCACAGCTTAGACAACTTATTAAACTCAGTAGACATATTTGAGATATATTTCAGGGTTTTTTTATTACTTTTTATACGTGTTATTTAATGTTGTTGTTATCTTATTAACTGTGTGATTTTAATACATAATTAGCCACCAAGAATCATATTTGTGAGATGGCTGGCAAATAAATAAATATTTTTATTTATTTATTGTTTACAGATTGAGCCCTTTTTTGTGAGTGTGGCTCTTTTTGACTTAAGGGACAACCGAAAGCTCTCTGCTGATTTCCATGTGGACCTGAATCATACTATTGTTAGACATATGATATCATCCTCATCAGAAAATGGAACTGTTGAAACAACTGGTAACAAAGCTGAAGAACCTCAGGTTAAAGGATTCCCAGAAGAGTGGCTGAAGCATCCCAAACAGGTAACAAATCTGTTTTGTTCATAGGCATTCAGTTGTGAACATCAACTGAAAGTCATCTTTAAAGAAAATTGTATGCCATGGTTATTTGGATTTGAATTATTACAAAGCAGTAGGTAGGTAGCTACAAGCACTCTTCCCTTCCATGAGTAATAGAGCACTGCACACCAGAACAACTAGACACAAGAACAGTTTTTTCCTGAACGCCATCACTCTACTAAACAAATAATTCCCTCAACACTGTCAAACTAGTTACTAAGTCTGCATTACTTATCTTTATCTTCTCATCGTTCTTATCACCCATATCCTCCCATTTATGACTGTATGACTATAACCTTGTTGCTGGTATCCTTAAGATTTATATTGACTGTTTCCTAATATGACTTGATTACTTATTTGTTCCCTATGACTATCATTAAGTGTTATATCTTATGATTCTTGACGAATGTATCTTTTCTTTTATGTACACTGAGAGCGTATGCACCAAGACAAATTCCTTGTGTTTCCAATTGCACTTGGCCAATAAAGAATTCTATTCTATTCTTCTTCTATTCTATTTCTGATTATTTTTGAACTGTAAATCCCATAATTCCTATGTGGAATGATAGTAATCCTAGAGGACACCACATTGAAGAACATTTTTTTTCAAATTTTCTTAATGTTCTATATATCCCCACACAAGGTCAACATTTCCATATAAAGGCAAAATATAAAACTGTTGTTATCTGCAATAAAAATAAAAACTTTCCACAATCTACAATTGAGGTTGTTATAAAAGTTATGTTTGTCATCGGGTTTTTCAAGTAGGCCTCTTCGTGTATAATCATCCATTATCTGATTCTTGCTGCTTATGTAAAACTTGTCAGAGTAAAGAAATTTGCTGCTTCATGAAGAAGGACATTAGAGATTTCTATACCATCAGCAAATGCCCATTTGATAGTCTATGCATCATTCAGCCACAGGTTTTGAACTCCTTAATATTGTCAACTTCTTAATAAAATATATCCAGTCAACAAAATGACTGATAAAATCCTTATTGCTCACCAAAACTCTTTCAGGATGCTGCAGGCTGTATGACATTTTGAAACCCACCATTGGTTCCCCACAGCCTCGTATTACTCCCTTGTATGCCATGTTTCTTCCTCTAAAAATAGAATAAAATCTGCATTACACATCAGTGGAACCAAATTACTCTAGAAGAAGTTGGATATTTTGTCAGAAAAAGGCAGAGGTTTGGAGATTAAGGCAAATTAGAGTTGATGACATTTTTATGTTGCAGAATAATTCTTTAAGTAAAATAACTTGTTTGTTGTATCTAGATTGCTACTTACTGATTTATTTTCTACCTTCAGGGAATTTTCTCCATTAGTAACCTTCATTCTGAAATTGTTTTGGTGGCAAAAATTGAAAAGGTCCTCATGGGAAATATTGCTACCAGTGCAGAACCTTATATAAGAAACCCAGACTCCAACAAGGTAATGTAATAGGGAACATAAATGGCTTTCAAATCCTAAGGGTCAGATTAACTATTGACAAGAGAAACCATCTCTAGAGACAGCATTGGCAATCTATAGGAGCAGGAAGCATTTCTGTTTGTTTATGCAATCTGTGCTTCTTATTCTCAATGAAAGAGCCAATTCTTTCATTGTGGAAGTTAAGTGCTTCCAAAAATAAGTAATGTAAGCTGCGCTAATGTCAGCTTTACCAGGTAGACCAGATAGGGAACATGACCAGATGAATTAATTCTACTTTATTGTAAGGCTACATTAACAGAATCCTGCAAAAGTGAAATTACAGTTCTTCCTCGTTTCCTTTGCACCTAGAGAAATTAGGGGGAATCTTTTCTGAGCCTCTTGCCCTACCCACTGTTCAGCTGCAGACTATGCTGTCTCTTAACTGACCATTCCCTAGGCACTGCCTCTGGGCTCAGTCTCCCAAGGCCATTCCCACGTACTATTACAGGTATCTGACCTGTAGATGGAAGAAGTGTGATAGCTAGGAGATTTTACCTATCTAGCTGCAATATTTGAGATTAGAAATATATCCCTTTTTTCTATGAATAAGCAAAACCTCTTAATGAAGTCAAAATAATAGAATCAATTCCATGGGAGGTTAGTTAGAAACCCATCAGTGGGTATCTTCGGGTATATTATGTCCTTTTCAATGTATACTAAGTATATATGTACAACTGTATTTAAGTGACAGCTAATTGGTATTTAAGCAACCTATTACTTTTCCCTCTGCTTATGTTACATGATTTTATATTTTAAATTTGCTTCCTAATCTTTAACATTTGTTGCATATATGCTCCTTTTGCTTTCATCTCAGCAATTTAAGCATTGAGCATTGTGTTCATAAAAAAAAGACTTTTCTAAAACTTAAAAAAACCTGGTATATGCGAGACATCCAAGTTCATCATGAAATATGTCTGCCGTTGCTCAAAAATTTCTCAATGATAACTATTAGGTAGATTTATCAGGCTGAAATTATCTAGAAACCTTCTGTGCTGCTCTAGTTCGGGTTTTTCTGCATCATTTTAAGTGGCTAAGTGGCATAGAAGATCCTTTCCAATGATGATACTATAGTGCTTCATCACCAAAATGTCACCACTGGTCTAAAGTTAAATTATTCTGAATAGAGTTTGAAGTGACCCTTCTTTAACTTTTTCTCTGATTTTTTTCTAGTGGGCCCTAAAAGTATTAAAATCCAACAAACAATTCTGCAACAAGTTGGGAAAATATCGGATGCCCTTTGCTTGGTCTGTACGGTATGTAATTACCAAATATCTATCAAATATTAGCAATTTTGCACCTGGTTAGACATTATAAAATGTATTGGTTCATACAAGGCACAATATCCGCTGTTTTGATATCTGTGAATTGATATAGTTTCTAACAGAAAAAGAAGAGGTTATCAGTATTTGCTGTTCACTAAGGGAAATCATATTTGATTTCATTCTATATTTTTGGTATTTACCATAAAAAATAACAGAATAACATAGTTGGAAGGGGCCTTGGAGGTCTTCTAGTCTAATCCCCTGCTCAGGAAACCCTATATTATTTCAGACAAATCATTGTCCAATCTCTTCTTTAAAACTTGTAGTGTTGGAGTACCCACAGCTTCTGGAGGCAAGTCATTCCACTGATTAATTGTTCTGACTGCCAGGAAATTTCTACTTAGTTTTAGAAATTGCTTCTCTCCAACAAGAAAGGAATATATTTTGATATACCAGTAAAATAATAGTTTTCATACATTGCAATTTAACACTATGGAGTCTGCATTCATCAGTATTATGCAAGCTTGTGAGAAATTATAACAGCTATGTTATAACAGCTATGACAGCACCTAACTAGCCTTATCTGGGCTCAAGAATTAAGCAAAATCACGTTGTTATTTGGGTAGGATATTACTAGGAAACATCTGGGAAACAGGTTTGTTCTTCACTATTGAACATGCCTTGAATTGTCTATTCCTATCAAACTAGAGAAGTAAAAATTAGAGTTCTCTTGGTTCCAAAGCAAACTTTTCATTTGGTACGGAGAATTAGAATGCTCTGCTGTATGCCTTTACTGTCAACAACTGCTAGTATAGATTTTTAAAGCACAGATATGGCACCACTATTCTTTCTTGATTCTTGTCTGAAAATGGTGAGAACAGGAATAAAGTGGCCAAAAGTGAAGCCATCTCAGCTCAACTTCCAGCACATGATGTTGCTGTTCAGATGACCATTGACTTAGGAACAGCAAAAGAGATTGCAATGGTAATAATAGCAGTGGCAATGACTCTTCTTTTACCTCTTCCCTCCTTCCTTTTGTGTCTGCTTTGGTCTATGTCAGGACTAAAAGAAATCTACAACATAAAGATATATTTTACAATTATATATATTTATGTGGCTTTATTTCATATGATCAAGATTGTTGAATGAATGAAGTGAGGAGCAAGATGAAATTGGTTGGGCTTCATGCCTGCAGGTGGCTGCTTCACCTCTATATTACCGTATTTTTCGGAGTACAAGATGCACCTTTTCCCCCCCTTATTCGTGTATAAGACGAATAAGACATTCGTCTTATACACCAAATGTAGCCCCGCCCACCCACTGGCCCCCACCCTTTGGCCTCTGCCTCGCAGCAGTTACCTCCTTGCAAGCAAATAGCAAGAAAAAACAGCTCCTTTCAGCTTCAGCACAGCCTAATTAGCACAAGTTGATTAGATCGGCCTCCCGACTCTCAGCTGATTTGCTCTCAGCTGTTTTGGACAGGGCTCTGCTGCTTGCTGCAAAGAGGTAAATTGCTGCAGCAGATTTTTTTTTCCCTTGTGCTAATCAAGCTATGCTGAAAACGAAAATGTTTGCTGTATGCTGTAACGAGCCAAAATTGCTCTGAGGCAGAGGGATATTTCTTTTTCTTCTTTTTCTCACCAAAAAAGGTAGGTGCGTCTTATACTCCGGTGCGTCTTATACTCCGAAAAATATGGTAAATACTACTTTCAATAGTTCAGTTACAGTATTTCATATCCAATAGCATTTTCGTAACTAGCCAATACATTTCCTGACCCTTGGTGCCCATGAAGTGACTGAAGACAGATAGCAGGATAATTTCTACCTTTTGGACTGAATGAATACCAGTACCTTGTTTATATTTTTGTTTGTTTGTTTGTTTGTTTGTTAAATTAATATGGTGCCCATTTCACTTTGCAAAGCAACTCTGGGCAGCTTACAATTGTGTGTGTGTGTGTGTGTGTGTGTGTGTGTGTGTGTGTGTATGTATGTATATATATATATATATATATATATATATATATATATATATATATATATATGTATATATATATATATATATATATATATATATATATATATATATATACACAGTATATATACTGGATTAAAGATATAAAAGTTGAATTTTTCTTTATAAAATCTTACCATCTAAAAACATTTTTCCCATTAGACACACACAACCTACTTCAGAAAAATTGGCCTAACTGATGAAAAGCAGAAAGCTTGGATTGTGAATTTTGTTTCCAATGTTTAATTTCTGACATCAAATACTGCTCTTGTTTTAAATGTTTCTTTAAACAAGAAAACCAAATGAAATAACCTATATTGGACACTTTTAGAACAATCTTTACATATCCTTTCAAGATTCCTGATTTTCCAGACTTGGAGCTGAAAGTCTTTTTTATTACAATGTGCATTTATATATCCTGAATTTGGGGCTGATGCCATGTGTACTTTCCTGAGAGTCAATAATTACAACATGCCTTAGCATTACACTGTGACAAGTCAGTCTTCCATTCTCATATTCCTACCACAGCTGCCAGAATTTGCAAATACGATTTGGACATGGAAAGTTGATTTTCCCACAAAATATTTTCCACATATCTTTTTCATTCTATTATTCTCATTCAAAAAGATTTAGAACCCTGTCTGCAAAAGATCTTAACTATTTGCAAAATTAGAGTGTTCTTTATGGCAGATACATATCCTCCAGTTCAACTGTTGTCCTGGTTTGCAGTAATAGAGAATCTTGCTCTATATTTTAAAAGGAAAAGCTTAAAAGTAAAAGATGAAGAATAAAATCCAAAGTGAAGAATTAATGGGGCTAGAAATTCATTTTTATAAAAGCTAATTTTTTAATCTACACTATTTTTTTTAATTAAATCTCACTGGATTCAATGAGACTGGTTCCTAGGTAACTATGCATGCAAATAACTTTAGCACTATTCTCATCTATAAGAGCCGTGGCTCTTGTTTTAATAATGTTATGTTTTAATATGTGACAATTGTTGAACACTGTGGGAACAATTTTACCATCACTATAAAATTCATAGTGTTCATGAGTCGGAAATAGTTAAACAAAACCCAATAATAATACAAGTCTGTGGAAGCTTACTTTGATGTCATTCTCATGGTGTCTCATATTGGTGTTTATATCAGTGTTAATGCATTTAACATGGTACTACTGCCTCATTTAATTTATGGAACATGGATAATTTAGAAACTATGGAATTAGTAAAAAACCCTTGGCTAGTTTTTAGTAGTTTGGTACACCTCAAAGCTTTGGGAATGATTAAATGAGAATTAATTAGCAAGTAACTAATTCATCATCTTCTGTATTGTTTTTCTTTCCTGACAGGCCCGTCTTTAAGGATAATCAGGGAAATATTGACAGAGATTCCCGGTTTTCACCTTTGTTCCGACAAGAAAGTAACAAAATTTCAACAGATGATTTAATTAAACTTATAAGTGAATACAGAAGGTAAGATGTCCTTGGCTTAAGTTTCTAAAACTACAACATAGTACTAACTACTATACATCAATAGCTTTGTTTGCTCAAAAAGTGCCAATGCCAAAATAACTTATTAAAATGGAACAGTTTTCGCATTAGTTACTTCTCTGCCAAAGTGAGCTTCCAGAAAACTTATCCAAGAAAACTGGAGAAGTGTTTCATACAGTAACAAATATAATGGCTGCCCGAGGAAAAGAAAAGAGAGAATAATAGAGATGCAGAATAATTTACTGGAAAATTGCTAGATTTTATTAACCTTTATTAAAGGTGCTTCTGCACAAGGATTTGGACCTTCTTTGGAGGCAGTTTGGGATTTCTTCATCTAACAAGTTGTTGGACAGCGGAGCTGTTACATTTCTTGCTCAACTATGGTATAGCTGAAATCACAACAAAGTGAAATATTTTAGCTCCATTTCTTTATCGAAGGGAAACACTGCCCCCAATCTCTTCTCCCAGCCCATAATTCTTCCTCCGATGAAATGGATGAGGGGATTTTTGTTGCTGCCCAAACTGCAGCACTTTAGGAATGGGCAGCTATTTTTCACTCCACATTGTCAGCATTTCAAGCTGGCAAAAGTGAAGACAACCACAGATTCTGTTCAAATTGTATCTATGAGTTTAGTTAGTGAAAAGTGCAACAATGTGGAAATGTCCTAATTGTAGCTTCTGTTTTCTCTTATATAACAGCTGTTTTGTTTAAGATTCATCCTCCTTGAGCAATACATCCTTTCCGTATACTTGCTTAGTGACTTATAAAAACTCAAATAAGCAAGATTTGTTCAATCTTAATTTGTTTGTCTAAGTTCTAGACAAATCTTTGCCTACATAGATAGTTCCATGGAATAAGTCTAAATGCTAGTGTGCAGCAGAATTTCTCTGACTCCAAAAAAAGATAATTCAGTGTAACAGTTGTTAAATGAATCTGGCTTCCCCATTGACTTTGTTTGTCAGAAGTTCTCAAAAGGTGATCACAGGACACTGCAACAGTCATAAATACATGCCAGTTGCCAAGCGTCTGAATTTTGGTCACATGACCATGAAGATGCTGCAATGAACAATGGTGATAAGTCACTTTTTTCAGTGCCATTGTCATTTTGAATGGTCATGAAATGAAGACTATCTGTAACTTTGTTGCTTGTATCCTTACGATTTATATTGATATTGTTTCCTGATTGCTTATTTGTACCCTATGGCTATCATTAAATGTTGTACCTTATGATTCTTGATGAACGTATCTTTTCTTTTATGTACACTGAGAGCTTATGCACCAAGAAAAATTCCTTGTGTGTCTAATCACACTTGGCCAATAAAAAATTCTATTCTGTTCTGTTCTGTTCGGTTCTGTTCTGTTCTGTTCTGTTCTGTTCTGTTCTATTCTATTCTATTCTATTCTATTCTATTCTATTCTATTCTATTCTATTTTTAGGATACCAGTTTTTACTATATTTGTATAAATAAATATAGTAAAACTATAATAAATTTTCTGAATGAAACCATCAAGCTTCTGTGATCTTTTCTGCATGCACTTGGTGGTTAAGGCCTTGTGGGACATGAGGAAGAATTCAGCTAAACAGGTTTTGAGATGGGTGCATTTGCTTGGTTTCCTAGATCAGACTTTTATAGTGTCTCAATTTTTAAACCTATCATTTTCATGTGTTTATACATTTTCCACTGTTGCTATGAATTTACTTCATTTTTATTTTGCAACTGTTTATGTTTTTAAGATGTTTGAATACAGTGTGTTCATCTATTGTATACTTTTGCAACTCTTTTGAGCTAATAGAAATATTAAATAAACTATTTTTTAATTCTTCACACTTTAATTACAGCATTCACTTTACTTTGATATCAATAATGTAAACATTATTTTTTTTTATGTTTGCAGAACTGAGAAAATTAATAAAATTCAGATTATCCCTGGAAGTTTAGAAATTGCTGTTGATTGGCTACCTTTGGACCATCCAAGTATGAACTCATTTTATAAAACGTCTACAATGCATAAACCGTCCAAGAAGACAGTGCAATTTTTTTGGTTGTTTTAAGATTGTTCCTTTATAATTTATATGCTTTAAATTGATTTTTGTGGTTGCTGTGCTCAAGAGCAGCGTTTAGGCAGGACATCAAGAGACATATAGATTTTACTTTGTTAATAGGGCAGCAGTTGAAATTATGGTACTATGCATAATATATATAATGGGATTTGCTAGTGAAAGATGGTTAGAAAGACTACCTTTTCTACTTCAAAATGTGCTCTGTGAATGACCATATTTTATATTTTGTCAATGTTTCTAGAACTGGGTCACTAATTTAAGAAATACTTTTCTAAATTTCTTAAATCTAAGTGGCGTGATTTCCACTGTTAATCAGATTTTTCCATTTCAACTTTCAATTCCACATAAATATATGTAATACAAGCTTTGCGGCTTAAATAAGCATAGTATATTATTGGATTCCTCCATTGGAGAATTGCATGTAATAAACAGAATAGAGAGTGGTGAATTTCAGTCCTCCTTTATTCAATCATGGTACACCTGCAAAATCAATTCCCAATCGTTATTTGGAACAAGATGGAAATTATACATGTGGCAGAGGGAAAAGAAGAAATTTCTCTTGCATTCTGCTGACAGATACCTGGTGATACCTCCATATGTCAGTCTTATATTTTTTTAAAAAATCATCATTTAATTGGCTCATCATTCTTGAAGTAATGAAATAACTATTGTTGGGAAAGGGTCCGTAAAAGATAGAAACTCTAGTGCATTCATAGACTTGCCAGATTGCTTTAATATTTTAAGTAGTGAATGGTGTAGTGAATGGATTTTTCTTTTACTTTATTTTTCCCTTCAGACTCTGTAACATCATCTTTTATACCAAACAAGCCCTTCAATAATATCAAGGACTATCAACCAACAGTAGAAGTGGAAGAATTTGTTCAAGAATCTACAAAATATTCTCAGGCTTATAAAATATATAAAAACCAAATGTATATCTATCCCAAGCATCTGAAATATGATAACCAAAAATGCTTCAACAAGGTATGACCATCAATAATACAACAGCCAAGCAAATTTTAGCATGTTTACTTAAAAATAGACTTCATAAGTTCTATAGGAATTTGGAATACAGGTAGTCCCCAATTTATAACTATTTGTGTAATCACCATTCAAAGTTACAAATGCACTGAAAAAAGAATGCTAGGACTTATGGCCAGTCTTCACACTTACAACCAATGCACCTTCACTACAATCACATGATAAAAATTTGAGCACTTGGCACCCGACATGTATTTTATCACAGTTGCAAAGTCCCAGGGCCATGTCATTGCCATTTGTGTCCTTGCCAGACAGCTTCCAAGAGACAAAATGAGTTAAGCCAGATTCACATCACAACTGTGTTATTCCCTCAACTGCAGTGATTTGTTAACAACTACGTCAAAAAAGATTTCAAACCAGGCATGACTTCCATAGAAATCACCTTGATTAGCAATGGAAATTCTAGTCCAATTGTGGTCATAAGTTGAGAAGTACTTGTAAAATGCTGGAGTGGTTTAACCTATGGGTTATCCTAATGAGAGAACAGTTGGAAGCCAAAAGGAGTAGTGGATGCTTTTTTTCATTTGTGAAATGAACAAATGATTCATTTGTTTATTGTTCCCTATTGAAGACAATCAACTTATCCCCTTAAATCACCTAAGGCTGATTTTTTCCACATTGAGAACATGAAACTTGTTGTCTTTGAAATCTCAGTCACATCTACATATTTATATTAAAACAGCCTGGTTGATTTTATTGCTTGTATATGAATTACTATTCCTGGTGGCCATTTTTCTCTTTTTGCTTTCTTCAAATTAACCTTTCATGGCTATTAATGAAATGGCAATAGAGTAAGTACTATAATGGAATGGAATATGTACTAATGATTCATACTTTCAGCAAAATAGGTTTCACTGAACTTGTTTCAAAGCCATCCACATGAAAATTAAACAGAAGCAGATTGTTTTTATTTTCTGGTTTTTTCTTGGTAATTGTTCATGCTTATATGCGCATACATGCACATGCTACCTTTTAAATTATTTTTGAAGTTTAAAGTCTTCAATCTATTTTCATATAATCTATTTTCAAATAATTCAGCTGACCTGAAGTATCATGAAGAAGTTAAATATTTCCATTTTTCCACTCTACTTTATTTCACTTCTGGGCTTTACTCTCAGTTGGCAGCGCTGTGACAGTTCTGGAAAAGACTGTATGTTTCACAGAACTTTTAAGTGGAAAGCTAGTGATCTTATTTGCATTTGTATTACAGGCACGGAATATAACAGTGTGCATTGAATTTAAAAACTCAGATGAAGAAGGAGCCAAGCCGGTGAAGGTGAGTCAAGATGAATTCCAGCTGTAGCATAATATGGTGGAACAGATTTCTTTGGATATCCTGTGGTGAAGTGATTATGATCTATAACTTTTACAAAATCATCAGTCTATTACTTTTTCCCAACATTTCCATAACAGTTGTTTATAACAATCAGTGCAAGATTTTTCTGGCAAATGCCGGTTCTGCTGACAAGATTCTATGCAATGTGATGAAATACAAAATTCTTGATAAATCTCAATGTACTTTCATAACTGAGGTAAACATCATGTTGATGAAGGTGAATGGTCAGTAGGAGAAGTGCTGAATTCAGACATTCTGCATACCATGTATGAATGCAATGATGATTGTCATTAGCTTCTAGGTTTCAGAGAGCTATATAAGCTCATCAAAGATTTTTTTCTGTTCCTAGCATATATATTTTTTTATTTCTTCTTTTGATGATAGATGGAGGCTATTGCTAGAAACTACTAAATAAAAATATTATTAATAGTTATTTAATCTAAAGTTAAGAAATAAAGTAGTTTTACTAATTCTATTCTTGTCATTTTAACTTTTGATGTCATCCATTCTCCTCTTGGTAGTTTATTTAAAAAATACCATGTATATCAGTTTTTTCACACTCTGTGTACAATCATGTAATCTTATAGGGTGGCCTGAAAAAAAGTCCTCTCCAGTTTTTTTTAAAAAAAAAATACTCCAAAATCTTGTGAGTTTGCTTGTCAGATCTTTTTTTGGCATTCTCCACATGAAATCTCATTAGATTTCAGACATTTTTAATTTTTTTATATGTTTTTGGCCCAAAGGTTCTGCGATGCTATGAGGCTGAAAAAGTCTTCTAAGATATGACTTCAGAATCAGTTATTTCTAGTAAAGACCACAAAACTTAAAGCAATGTCTCTTTAAACAGTGTATCTATGGGAAGCCTGGTGGACCATTATTTACATCATCAGCTTATACAGTTGTGCTACATCATTCACAAAACCCTGATTTCTACGATGAGGTCAGTCTTCTCTTTCTGTGATTTTATACATGCTGTTATAATAGACAAGTATATCAAAGATATTTTTGAAAAAAATAGGTTGTTAAGGATATTAGCCTTGCCTTGAATTGTTTGCAACTGAGGACAACCACTCCATTACTTAATATCTCTTAAAAACAATTCTCAGAGCAAAATAACTCAACACCCTAACCCAGCTAGGTCTTCAGTGGCTTTCAAAAAGCCTTCATGGTAGGGGTCATTGCCTTTGGGAAGTAAGATACTCTATAGCAGGGCTGTCAAATTCCAGGCCCATGGGCCGGATGAGTCACCCACTGGCCACGCCCATGCCCGGTTTAGCAAAATGGGGAGAAGTCCTGATACGTCATTTGATGCCACCGTGACGACGTGAGTTTGACACCCCTGCTCAATAGGGCAAGTGCCATGACAGAAGGCATGTTTCCTGTGTTCCGTCGTCAGATGGCATGTGACAGAAGGGATTCAGGTGACGCAAAATGTGTTGATAGGGAAGCAGTTTAATAAAACACAGATAACCACAACAAATCACAGAAATAACATGACTGTCTGCTAGAAGGGGATTTTATTTTATATTATGTATTTATTGTATTTTTCAAATAAGGTGGAAAAATAACCCACACACCTTCTTCCTCCTATTCCCCACAACAACAGCCCTATGAGATGGGTTGAGCTGAGAGAGAGAGAGTGACTGGCTTTCATGGCTAAGGTGGGAATTGAACTCACAGTTTCCCGCTTTCTATCCTGGTGCCTTAACCATCAGACCAACTGGCTCTTGTACATAACGGGCCTGTAATATAAGAGTGTAAATGCCACTCATTTCCTCAAATTTTCAAACTGGCTTTATAGATGAAATGGTATAACATGGGCATGCTAGGGCATTCTATATTCTGGATGAATATATATTCTATATATTCTGGATGAATTGCAGCTTCCATGTTGAATATATTAGTTATCAAAATAGGAAAGACTAAGGCATAAGCAACCATGAACAGAATAATCCAATATCAGGAGTGGGAATAATTGGAACATTAGCTTAATTTGTACAAACACCTTTTTGTCATAAATACCATCTGATCCTCAAGAAGGAACCAAGAATCCATGAGGTTTCCCAAACTATGCACTAGTTTCTGCTGAGGGACACACGATATAAGTTCTGTGATAATGGAAGGCCCTAAAATCCAGAGTAACTCAGTCTTGGATTGAGTTCAATGATTTCATGTAAATCTTAATTAGGAGTGGAAGAAGGTAGAGCCCTAAGTAACTCTGAAAACCAGGTGCCTAGGACTTGATCTTTTCTCCCACCTAGCAACACTGAATGGACTAACCTTAGAAGAAGAAAAGGAAGCATTGCAACACCATGCCTTTATATTCCTACACCCCTAAATCAGAAGGATATATATTTAATATTATCAAAAGTTGCTAATAGATCCAAATAGGCAAGAATACCATCTCCATTTTGAAGTCTGAGTACTATTTCCAGGTCTGAATCTGATTGAAAAGGGTCCAATTAGTCGATTTCTTCCAGCTCTCTGAAAATGCAGGTTGAACACCTTCTCCAGAACCTTCCCCTAAAAGAAAAGATTGAATAGACCAAAAATATATCCAGGTACATGATGATTTCTTGAACATAGTGTGGACCACTACTTCCGTAAGGCAGATAGGATCACCTACTTCCTCAAGGAACAATTGACCCTTGCCTTTACTTGCCATACTTCACCTCCTAGGGTTAACCAGAAGATTATGAGCCTAGTATATAGGTGACTGAGTTTACAGTTCTGAGGATTCTATCCATTTCCTCAAAACCAAGAGGCTTAAATCTTTCCATATATTCTAGCAGATTATATTTCAGATTACACCAAAGACTGCACAGCCAGAGTCCAAATACAAGTAACTTTATTCACCACATGCCTTGAATACTTCTTACAGTGATCTTCCAGGAGGATTTATCTCCCCAGGAGGATCTGAACTAATCCTAAACAGGTCCACTAGCTAATTATCAACATTAGGAGCAGAACAATGTTTATGTTTTGCCACTGTTTTCACCATGAAGTAGTCCTTCATGGTGAAAGGCTCTTAGATGTGGGAAAAGTGCTATTTTCTCAAGTGGTGCTCTAGAGACTTTGAGTCACGGGATTCACAGGCAGAGAAGGGCTATGACTACCATTCCCTCTCATTCCAAGTGGTGAACAAGACCTCTCACACTATGCATCAGTGACTCAAGAATAATCCCAAACTCCATTTGAATCCTCCAGGCTCTATCAGGCACATGAGATGGGCTGATCAAACAGATCCTGTCTTCCTTTAGTGGGGAGGACCCCCATAGGCAGCTGACATTGCTATTACCCAAAAACAAAAACTACATGAAGTTGCAGTCCCTGCTATGTATTAGGTCAAGTCCATGGGTGCCTTATAAAGGCCATGAATTCCAAAGCCACTTGTCTTCATGCCCAATAACAGCAGGTCTAGATATTCCACAGCATTAAGGTTACTTCAGAACAGCAATCCCATTCAATATCAAGAGCTCAATTTAATATACAGGATCTTATTTACTGCAGAGCAGTGTCTTTGAAAGCCACCAGAGACTCTTGTTTTACCACAGACACGCCACTATGCCTGGTGTTTCTCTTGAAGCTCGAGTAAGCGCACTACTTATGGGATCATGATTGGTGTGTCTCTTAGAGTCAAGTAAGCACATTACACTCCTCCCCCTCCTACGCCAACCTGATCTTGGCAATATATTATCCTTGGTAATCCTGATTATATATTATCCAAAATGAATTCCTTTTGATCTTCTTGGCCTTTAAGAGCACATATAGAATAATAGGCCAAGATCAGAATTAGGTCCCGCTATCTTCTCTTTGCTTTCTTTCAGTTAACACTTAAGATGGATGTAATGTTTTACATTTCAGATAAAAATTGAACTGCCAACAAAACTTCATAAGAAACATCATATTCTGTTTTCATTTTATCATGTTACCTGTGACATAAATGCAAAAGCTAATACCAAAAAGAAAGAGGCCCTGGAAACCTCAGGTACCTATATTGGATTTTTGCTCAAATACTCACTGTCTGTATTATTCCTATATACTTTCCCTGAATTAGGTCAAGCATTTGAGACAATATCTGTTTTCTGGTAACTGTTATTTCTTAATATTTAAAGATATCAAAATGTTTTAGTGTTAACATCTATTTTTGATACAGTGGGATATGCTTGGCTGCCTTTGCTGAAAGATGATCAACTAACATCTCGAGAACATAACATACCAGTGGCAACTATTCTACCTCCCTCTTATTTAAATCTTCAGGATCCTGCAGCTGGGAAGGTATTGTGTTTTACCTCTTCGTTTTATTTCTTTTAAAGCAATCTTATAGTTTAATGTTAATGACATTAAGTGTCATGTATAAAATTATTCCTAAACGCTATCACATACATACCATGTCATCCATAGGATTTTGTGTGTAGCTGAATCTTTGCTTATTTGAGTTCTTTGACTGAAACCAAGCAAAAAAAAATTTGATGATAAATAAATAAATGCATCAATACATTCATCCTTTTCTTATAATAGACTGTTCTGCGTGTTTATAATTTTATATCAAAATGCCTTCATTTATCATGCAGTTTGGATTACTTGATTTTTCTTTCATATTTTGCAATGTTTGTTTGTTTCTTTTATTTAGAGGATTTATATGGCCATCCACTCACTTTCAGTGACCCTAGGCAGCTTACAAAAAATAAATAACCCAATATAAAAAGAATAAAAACAATAACCCTCCATCCCTCTGGTGACAATAAGCAATGAAACAAGCCATTTGACAAGTTCCATCCCACCTTGGTTCCCCAGGCCCATGGGCAATAGCTGGCTTTGTGAAGACACATATTTTTATAGAGCTTATAAAAATACATCTCTTATATGTATAAGCTTATAACTGCTACATCTCTGTAATATCATGATGGACTGCTGTTTTATGAATATCTGCAAATAAATACATCATTTCAATTTGGATAGTCTGTAAATGTGCACCATCAAATTTGCACTAATATAAAATAATGGAACATAATTATAATATTATAATATTATATATTATAATATTAACATAACAGAATCTATTTTTTGAATGTTTTAGAAATTGGAGAAACTCTGAAATGCCCTCGGAATTATTACTATTATTTGTAGTGAATTGAGCAATTTGACTTTGTAGTTAGAAAAAATTGTATGGATATTCATATATCTCCATCCTTTATTCAGATACTGCAAAAGCATTTGATTTCATGATATGTTTCCTGATTGTGATTTGTTGGAAGAAATCAACAAAAACAGGTTTCTCACTGAACAGAATTTTTGAAAAGTCTAGCTATTAATGATGGCTTTATATGAAATGTAGAATTTAAATCCAATAAGGGCTCTTGAGCCCTTATGCAAAATATGGAATTCACCCTAATAAATAAAACATATTCTGCTGAATACACAAAGAGAGAAAGAGAAAGATAGAGACAGAAACAAAAAGGGGAAACCAACAACTAATACAATCTATAAATGATTACGCTAATGAAGATATTGTGCTAGTGCTGAAATATTTTTTAGTATTCTAAACATAAAATAGGATCATAAACTAGAAGAAGAACCCATTTCCACTAACTTCAGTGTTTCTTTTTTCACAGCAGAGTGGAAGCGATATTAAGTGGGTGGATGGAGGAAAGCCCCTCTTCAAAGTGTCTCTGTTTATTGTATCCACAGTTTACACTCAGGTAAAATATTGTCCGTGTTAAGGGGAAAAAAAATAGAAGCGAAAGAAATACAAGGTAAAAAAAGTAATTAATGTGTTTATGTTTCATACAGAATTTTTTTATTTGGATTCCAATGAAATAAAATATTTTGGCTTCTACCCTTAGCTATTCTGAAACACGGAAATCACAATCAATGTGATACTTATAGAACTTTTTAGGAAAGATTATCCTTAAATATTCCAAAGAACACACAGCAAATCTGATATATTTGATATTTTTCAGCAAAAACAGTCATATTTAGAATGTAAATAAAATAATAAACAATCCATGGCTATATTTTTAGAGCCATATATTACAATACTAACAAAAGGCAAAAAATAATCAATTGCTAGAGCTTCATGCAGATAACTGCAATCTATCTTACTTTTCAATTTTCATAAAATTTGATACATTTTTTAACAAACAAGATCCAGTAACCTGCAAAGAATTGAATATTTCTGAATACATGGATTAGCCTAGAGGTCAACAATATTTGTTATGTGCCCTTGTATAATTTCATGTAATGGCACAGTGCCTTACATATTTTTTTAAAAAATCTACCATTATTTTAATAATAATTACAATTACATGATATTATCAAAGTTCAAGAAGTGTTGACTTTCACAACTTTCAGAATTCAGTGTTCTTAAACTTCATTTGATAGCAATCAGTTTTGCAAGATTTGTCAATCTTGCAAGATTTTGATCAAGTTTTTAAAAAGTAAAGCATTTTTAATTTAATTTTTGAGTCCAAAACTGAAGAGTTACATGTACAGTGGCACCTTTGAGCATTATATTTGTAAGCCGAGCTCCTTATTATTTCACTTCTGAGATTAGTATTTAATATAACTCATATTGGAACACAAGCATAAACACTGTATTTAGACACACAATAGAGTATTCTTCTATAGATCATTGTTATTCTTATTGTACGGATACCACATTGGATTTGATTATATTGGCTGATTGATAGAAAAAGAGAATGGAACAGTTCCTGCAATAAATTTGGCTTAGATTGTATCAAAAATGAAAATATATATTTTAAGGAATTACTGAAAAATGTGTCTTTGGGGACTGATTTTACTTTTAATATTATTTGCTTATTATTGCAGAGTTATTTTTTAGAATCTGCATGCCACTTTTGTTGATACTACACTTTTTTTTAATATACATTTCCTATAGGATCCATATCTCAATAGATTTTTCCTGCAGTGCCAGAAAAGAAAGAGAGATTTCTCCCAGCCACCTACCTCAAGTTTTATAATCTCCTGTAAGGTAAGGTAAATAAGAAATTATGTAGCTATTGATCGTGCTAATGGATAAATATTCTATATTTTAATTCTCCTTTTGAATTATGTGCATTTGTTAACATAACGCTAAATTATACATTGCTGAATAATGCAGAGTAGCTGAAAATAAAATTGACTGAACATAAAAATAAACATTAACACAGCATGTAAAAATTATTTACTAACTCCTATATATCTATGTTCATAATTGATAATGTGGACTTTCAAATTCAAAAAAGTAATTTCTCATTCCAGAGGTATGCCATAGATCACCAGAAAAAATGGTTATAAAAACAGTGAGAACTATTTGGGTTGCATATTTTTTCATCTTTGTTACTTATTAATAAGGATTTTGTTTCCTTTTGTCTTGACTGAGTCATGATCCATGACTTGGATCATGAATTCTGCATCCATATTATTCTACACAATAATGTTTACAGTAATTTTAGCATTAATGATATAATCTTGACTTAAAAAGTATAGCTAATGCCACTGTAACCTAAGATAAATTTGATCTTCATGATTGCTTTTCTATATTTTAATTTAACAGGGTATGCAAAAAGTTCAGTTTTGCAAACGTAGAACAACACCCAAACCATTATGTTTTTCAAAGCAAATAAGTAACTGATAGCAGTTAACTAGATCCCTTATGGTCAATTTACCATATGCTGCTGGCTCAAATAGGAAATAATTCCTCTAGCTATTATTCCAAGTAACCTCCTGGAAATTATATGTCTCCCAGGATAGCTGTAAACAATTTTTAAATAATATAATATTATAATACAATATAATAAATAGAAATAAAAGCAGCCCCAAACAACATTTTTACTTTATTTATTTATGCATATGATTTATATGCTTGATTTATTTTTTCATTGGGATCTCAAGGCAGCCTATAACACATAATTTTATCCCCACAGCAATTATAGTCTGAGATAAATTAGATTGAAAAATTCATCCAGACTTTTCATGCTCAGCTCTGGACTTGAAACTTTCTGTCCTATAATCACCATTAAAGATATTAACATTAGCTAATTTGTGAAATACTTTACAGTACCGAAGATTTTGATGTATAGCAAACTATCCTAAGAGAAGCATCTAATACAACATGTAGACATTATTTCCATATTTAACAGAGGGTCAATTCTGAAGAGTGCAAACCATTTATTCTCCGGAGACTCAGGGCGGCTTACAATGTGCTCAGCAATAGCCTTCATCCTTTTGTATATTTATACAAAGTCAGCTTATTGCCCCCACAACTGGGTCCTCAATTTACCTACTTTAGAAAGGATGGAAGGCTGAGTCAACCTTGAGCCTTGGCGAGATTCGAATCTGCAGTAATTGCAGGCAGCTGGTATTAATAACCAGCTTAATAACAGGGAAGTAACCTACCAGTAATTGAGGACCCGGATTGTGGGGGCAATAAGCCAACTTTGTATAGAACAACACTGCTTAGGGGGGCCCGAAAGGCCTAATAAGCAGGTATATACAAAAAAAGTATGCAGGCTATTGCTATAATGCATTGTAAGCTGCCCTGAGTCTACAGAGAAGGGCGGCATATAAATTGGACAAACAAACAAACAAACAAACAAACAAATAACAGCTTTAAATGCCATTGCCTACCATTTAAATGTTGCCTAGAAAGAATTTAGCAACCTAATAAATCAAGGATATTATGATTGAATAAATAAGTGCCACTAGGATTCTTTCAAGGCCATTTCAGACCTGTTCCAATTTCTAAAAATGCTCAAAAAATAGATTCCATTAGTTTAGGTCTCTGCTGACCCAAAATAAACTACATTAATTGTATTTGAAGTCTAAATCTGGTAAAGTTGAAGCAGTATGATCAAACCAAGGACAAACCCAGCTCTCTTATCCATGTTGTACATTCTAACTATTGCACAACTCTGTAACTGTTTCCATGTATTTATTTAAAATGAAGGTTGAGTTGAATTATATGTAACTTGGATTAAACTGCTTTTACTTTGAAATATATTTGAAGTCTTCACCAAGTCAGACTTCATTCATGATTAACACTTCTATGTAATTTTTATGGCAATGGAAATGATTTGTCATTACCTTTATTTTCTTCTCAATATCCCCAACTAGTCTAATTCCCTGGAATTCTCTGGTCTCTTAGTCCAGGATCACTACCTCCAGCCTACTTAGCTTTACCAAGACAAGCTCAGTGCTGCCATCTGGGGTACTCTGATTTAAATGAATTTATAACATTCATGGAAGTGTACATCATTCTCTGTTCATGCTTGATTTTTTAATTAGAATTTACTTAAAATTGAGAAGATCCATGTCGTTGTGAATTTTCTTCCTGTGATTCTGAACCAGCTGTTCTGGGTTCTTATACAAAACAAAGAGGATGAGGTAACAACTGCTGTGACCAGGTATTTGCTGTTCTACTTTCAGTTTGTTGATTTATGAAGCAGTTACTGAAATCTATTTAATTGTGGCCAAACCATCTTAACCTTAAGTGTTTGTTTTTAAAAAAGACATTCAACAGTTTGAGTGATACTCCTAGACTTGTATAATGATTTTAATCACATATAAAAGTTCATGCATAAGAAAAGAGTTGGTCAGAATGTAACAAGTGGTTTTAAACAGATCTTCCATATCACATGCCATATCTTTGGCATTCGTTTATTTGAGTTTCAGAATATTCCAACCAGTCAAGTTTTAAGTTCAGAAGGTGGCAAGGTTGTTTTTATAAAAGGTCATTCTAAAATTTTTTTAGAATGGATTTTGAAGGTTGAAATGAATTCTGTATATTAAGATTATGCACTTCCCTTTTGCCTTAGATAACTTCAAGACTGCTTACATTTGATTAAGAAAAGTTAATCCTAGAATTTTATGGAAATCTGTTTGAAGCAGCAGAGGAGTCCCTCTGTCTCTCTCTATCTTTCTCTCTCCTTCTCTCTCTCTCTCTCTCTCTCTCTCTCTCTCTCTGTGTGTGTGTGTGTGTGTGTGTGTGTGTGTGTGTGTGTGTCTCTGTGTGTGTCTCTGTGTGTGTGTGTGTTTATGGGACTTTAAGTCAGTCTTTGCTCCTGGCATATCCCTGGGCAAGTCTATGCAGTTTTCTTGGAAGCATTTTTAGAACTGGTTTATTATTTCTAGGAGTGAGAGAGAGTGACTGGGACAAAGAAATCCAGCAAGCTTCTGTGTCTAAATCAGGATTAGAACTCCTAATCCAAATTTCCGACTGCTATACTTGAAGCTTAAACATTAGATTACTCTGGCTAGAGAACATGTGCAACGCATAATTCAACACCCAAGAAAGGAGGGCAAATCCCTAGAACTCAAGGCTTTTACGCATTATTTGGAAACACTCTGTGTGTTTAAATAGTAAAATAGGCCCAGTTTTTAAAATAATAATGATAACAACAACAACAACAACAACAAAACAACTAATAGACTTGCTTACATTTAGTTATATTATTTGTTAAATGAAACTGCCATCTTCTTTATCACATTATATGATCAATCAATACTTTTAATTTACAGGGTCTTTACTGATATTGTGGCCAAGTTCCATGAAGAAAAATTAGATCACTATATTCAATCATATATAAAGGTAAGAATATTTAACCTATTCTTATCTCTTTATAAAATTTCAGATTTATCCCAGGATATTTTTTTAAAGCCATCTTGGCAAAGCATTATGTGTTAACTGTCTCTGTTAACTACCCATGCTAATTTATCAGCTGATTCTCTTACAAGTGTTTGCATGAGACAATATGATTCCTAGTGAACATCAACAGTAGCTTGTAATAAAGAAAGCATTGTTGGGAATTTTTCTGTGTGCTTTCAATTAGCTTGTGCATAATATTTTTTAGCCTTTTTATTATTTTCTCAAGAACTTTTTTATTGTCTAAATTGCAGTGGTTTTGTACCTGTTCATGGTATGTGGAACATTTTTAATCTTCCAGCATGATATTTTGCACATATTTGTGAATTGGCACTGCTTGTTCTGTTTCTTTCCATTCAGTTTTCACTCTAAATCCTTCATTGTACTGAATGAATGTGTACTAAGATTAGTTATAAATACTTTAAAGGAATATCCTTGTATGCAGTACCAGTAAAAATGCCCTTTGAACTAGTCCTTTAGTAAAGCTACTAAAATCTTTGGCATATTTTGCACAGTGAAAGAAAAAACGCAAAGTTGTTGATTTTAAGAAGGAAAAACTCAAAGCGGATTAAGACAATGTCTTTGTTTTGACAAGTTAGATTAAATAAACTCATCAATATGTTTAAATTAATTAGTTATCTTTGGATATGATATTAAAAGGGAAGAGGAGGAAGTTATTGATATCCACAATTTCAGAGATACATTTAACTATAACACGTTTAAAATAGATTTGAACAAGTATTGAAATTATTTCAATTTATACAAACTCAAATGTTCGCTCACATTTTTTGATGTCAAAATACTAATGCAATCATTTTTATACTTCAAACTCTGATCCTGAATAACTCCCAATTTTTAAAGCAGATTTTGCATTTGTACAGGATGACTGGAGTTATGATAGGAATAGAGGATTTCTGCTATCATTTATACAGGTGGATATACAGATAGAATTCATAATGGGATGCATTAAATTTATCTCTTTATGATTGAAAGAGTTACATGTAATTGTCCTTGTAACATTTTGTATCCTGTGGCTTACCAATAATTACAAATAGGCATTACAAGAAGCAATAATTTTAAACTATGGAGTGACAGATTCATTTTAAATAAGGATGCTTAATAGAGAGTAAAGATAAGATTAACCATGACAATTAAATATATGAATATTTTCTGTTTTGGTATTTTTTATCAAAATTATACATAGTACTTTGGTTGTTACCTACAAAAAAGAAATAGAGGTTTTATCTGTTGCCTGAAAATTGGACTTTCAGATCTATTTGTGTAGAAGTATATAGTCAAATAAGATGTTTCCATATATAATCTCCTATTCATAATTACAGTAATTTAACTACTCAGGTACTGTTGAGCCTCTTGTACACTTATTCATACCATAAGTTAATTTGCTTAACAAACAAAATATTATGGAGAATTGAGGAATAATATCAATAATAACATGGATGAATCAGAGATGCATGTTCATGGCTCCAGATTCATTGCTCAATTAATTTCTGCTTCATTACTTTAAGTGAATGTGTGAAATGCCTTCATTTAAATACACTGTTTCAGAAGATGTTGCTAGATGTTCTAGCTGTACTATATAACCTGTTTGATTCCTGCAATTCATCATCTGATAATGCTCCATTTTAACCATTAGCATATGTATGTCACTTTACAATTATGAGAATTTCATTTAAAATATGTAAGAATAATAACAGATTTATAATAATATGATTTCGAGAATTATTTTGAGTTCTAGTTATGAAATTTACTGAATTCCACATTAGTAAAATGTCACAAATCTGATAAGATATCGACTGACCCACACATCATTTTTCCACTAGTGTTTTATTGTATAGCTTTTTCTAGAATCATTGTTGTACCAAAGTATCAAAAATGAAGATAAGCTTTTCATGCTTTCCTTGGGGACTGCTATGAAGATGCTGTAGATTGCTAGTGGAGAAATGGACATATATAAGTCAACATGAATGTTAATTATCAGAATATATATCCTTTTACATTTTCTACAATCTAAGTGTCATAATATAAATTGAATTTATAATAAACTAAATGGCTACATCTTTATTGCAATAAAACAATTTCATTGTTTTGGGGTTTTTTGCATAATGAAATTCCAATCATATTATATTCAGAAATAAATCTCACTGAATTCAGTAGGCCTTCTCCCAAGCAACTGCCTATAGCTTCAAAATGTTAATTTTTATTTTTATTGTATTTTAACATGTGATTTTGCATGTATGTACATGCAAAATGCCTCTCAGCAACTTAGCAACAGTTTAATCAACCTTAAATTGTAATCTCTGTAGCTTTTAAAATTTTTGTAATTTTCTTATATCAAGAAAATTTTTTAAGAAAATTACCGTTCATTAGAGAGATGAAGAATTTAAATGATAACCATCCTGAAGTTAAACAGCTTTCTGAAGAATATTAATATTTACTATTATTTTCTTGAATCTTATGCATTTCAGAAGTAACAAAGTATAGTATAACACAGTCGAAGTATCTTAACATGTTTAGATTAAGGAATACTGATGATGAATCTAAGCTGCTTTGGTAAAATCTCTCAATTTTAGTCATCATGCTCTCTCTATATATGAAAATAATAATCAGAGACTTTTCAGAGGTTGTCGTAGTGATGTACTCTAGTTTAAATTTGATGTCCCAGAAGAATAAAAAAAGCTGCTGGATTCAAATCTACTTTTTTCCTCTCCCAAGTAAAGCATGATCCTGTCATTCTGCATGATGGCATCACGTCATGTGTTGAATGTCTCTAGTCACCATGAATGAGACAGAAGTAGCAACCTTGCATTTGTTGTAGCATCAAATTTCATTTAAAACATTTTCTTAAGATGATATACAATTAATGCTACTTCAAAATATATGTAACACAGAATTCTTATTTACAACTTCCATTCATAGCAGCATTATTTCGGAGGTAACGCTGTTGAAAATCCAAAAATGTTGTGGACAATGCTCTACATATGTAAACAAACTAAATTGTGTGAGTGCTTAACTAGATGTCACTAAATGTATTCTCTTATTAATACGTTCAAAACAACATTGGTCGAGTGATTGTTTTGCTTAGTCGTCCTACATTCAAGAATAAGACTAAATGTCACCACATTTCATACATTTCCAGATTGGCTGATGTTTAGAGCAAAAGAATGGTGCATGTGCAAGATAACTGCAGATGCTAATACTTCCATGCTGGCAGGAATAATGTTTCAATATTTATATGTATTTTTCCCACATCCCACAATGTATTCAGTCTCATTAGGAAAGTGTTGAATGTGTTCTTAAAAAAATAAGTAAGTAAGCAAACACAAAAATAATGACAAACTTTCCCACTTTGAACCTATCAAATATAATGATCGTGTTAATAAACTTTAATATAAAATGAAATAGGAATTGTCGCCTATACAGCAGTGTTAAGAGGCTGGGAAATTCTGGGAGTTGAAATCCATACATCATAAAATCCCAAGGTTAAGAAACACTACTATGCAGCTATGATCATATTGCTAAGCATTTGTTGACAGGTTAGAGAATTTATCGCCTGAGATATATATTTTTGATTTTGGTATACACCACACCTTTCTGCATAATGTAAAATGTTCATAACACAATCTCATACATATTTAATCAGAGATATATCTCACTGAGTTCAGGAGGATTTATTTTCAGGCAAGTGATGCAGACTTGGGAATGAGTTCATTATCCTTAAAGGGATGTACTTCTGAATGGTCAAGGAGATGATTGTGTACATAGTATAGTTTCTTAGTTTCATTACATTCAAATCAATAGAAGGCTAGCTCCAAAAGTCTTGCACCATAAATATTTTCCTAGCATTGGCTATATAACTATCAAGTACTATATGATGTAAATTATTCGTGTTGCATGGAGTCAATGAGACCTAATGTTCTCACCATTAACTTTTTTCCTGCATTTTATATTATACTTTTAGTATGTATTCAAAACTAAGACATTTGAAGAACGGACTGTTCATGAAGAACTGGCCAAGAATATAACTGATCTCTTACAGTCAAATGATCAAAGGACTGTGAAACTTGTTCTAAAGGTGAAATTTATTCTTATTCATGAGCTAAAATGTCAGGGAAGATTTTATAGGTTATTGCTTTCCTCACTTTTCTTCCTTTGAGTTAGTTTTTGACTCCTGGTGATTGCCTGGGCTAGTCTTTGGAGTTTTCCTGGCATTTTGGGGGGGGATGGGTGAGTGGGCGGGGAGTAGTTTGTCAATGCTTCATTCTCAGGGCTGAGAGAAAATGACTGGCTGAAGGTCGCTTAGCTGGCTTGTGCTTCAGATAGGATTAAAACTCACAGTATCCTGCTTTCTAATTTACCATATTTTTCAGAGTGTAAAATGCTCCGGAGTATAAGACGCACCTTATTTTGGGGGGAGGAAAATAAGAAAAAAAAATTCTGCTTGAGAGGCTCTCCAAAGCTCCAAAGCTCCATTTACAAAGGAGCTTTTCTTTGTAAAGGCAGCCTTTCAAACGGACCTTTTGGAGGCTGTTTGAGAAGCTCTCTGTTGGGAGGCTGCATTTTCAGCCTCCAAAAGCTCTGTTTGAGAGGACGCACAGAGGCCAAAGGACAGGGGCCAGTGGGTGGGCACTGGGCAGAGCTACATTCAATGTATAAGAATCACCCAAATTTTCACCCTTTTTTGGGGGGGGAAGTGTGTCTTATACTCCGAAAAATACGGTATTCACCACGTCAAACGGACTCTGTTTTGCTATATGTTCTTATTTTATTATGTCATTTTGTTGTCTGATCCCTGAAGCTGGGGGAAAGGATTGCTTAGCAGAACAGTTAATATGGGAACCTAAATCGAAATATTAGGATTTAAAAGCAAGAAGATGGTGATGTTGTTAAAGGACACCTATATTGGCAAATGCATCACACAAATGCAGCTTCTTGCTAGCAGATTGAGCAAGCATATTCCTTATAAACTGTTACCAATTCAGCACTAAAGTGGCAGAGAGAAGATGGTTTTGATTTTTATAAATTGAATTCAGAATCAAATAATGGATGGACTTCTTAGTTTTTTAAAGAGTTAAATGAGATTCTGATATAAATTCCAATTGGAAAAGGAGAAACAATGAATTTATTAATTCCTCAGTTAATCCCTTGTCAATCTATTCTAATGATTTTCCCCAAGCCAGAGAAGCAGGCCTTTTCAAGGCCACCTGAAGAAGTAAAAAAGCAATGTAATAAATTACTGTATTTATGTACAGAAAGTCTATTCAGAAGTAACTCAGGTTCCTCCATAGATTAGAATTCAGTTCTCTCTTCTCTAATCTTATGCCTTCCAAATATTTGGGAAATACAGCTCTAGCAAATTTCAGCCACTTTGCTTAGCTTTTATGGAAACATAGTCTCAGCACATATGGAAAAGCCCACTTTGGGGGAGATTTTTGTAAATAAAAAATAAAACTGCAAAGTATAGGACTGTTAATACAATATATTTATTTATTTATAGCACTCCTGGTTCTTTTTTGCAATTATATTAAAATCAATGGCACAGCATTTGGTTTACACAAAGAGAGTACAGGTAAGACTCTATGCTATTATGCACTACATAATAAGTGTTATCAATATTTAAACATGTTATTATGTAAGAATATTTTGCTCATCCAAGTGTTATCATATTCTTCAATGAGTGCAAAGATACATTAGGGTATATATGCTTTTCATATACCTTGACTTTAGACTCTACTATCTTTGGTTGTTATTATATTATATACACAGTAAAGCTCTTACTGTGTAATAATTGGATTGTAGTGGTGTTCAAATTTATATAGGCATCTTGAGGCACCGTAGATGTTGCTGTAAGGTAAAAAGATAGCAGACCTTTTAAATCAGGATTAATTAGAAAGTGTCAATATGATATAGTGGGTATGGTAGTATTAAAAGAATTTTCCTGGATCCCTTTCTCTGAGCCAGGAGAGCGTGGGCAAATAAGACACAAAGTATGCTGCTGGTGGGAAGGAAGTTGATCTGTTTATTTCCCAACAACAAAAGGGCTTGTTCTTGGGGGTAGTTACAGAGAAAAATGGGGTTCCAAGACTTTTTATAAGGGGCCTGGGCTTGGGGAGTATGGGTTGCATATGTGCTGGTTCTAGTGGGGGTTGGATGAGAGTGGATCGCCTACAAACTGGTTCTAGGTCAATTGGTTAATTGTCCAGGTTAATTGTCTTTTCCGGTGTCTGTTGGTTTGCCTTTTCTTGTGTAGATGGTGTAGATAGGGATCCAGCCTATTTTTTGGTATGGGGAAGTGACTGAACAGGTTCTTGATTTTGGTACTAGTTTTGCTAAATTGATAGCTTATTGGAGGTGCAGTATAATAATCGATTGTTATAACGTATCTCCCATAGTTTCCAATCTTGATAGATCATGGATTTTGTGTTAATGGCTAAAGAATAACTGAGATAGTGAGAGAATTAACATTTGAAATAGAGAATCTTCTATAATTATTATTGATTATTAAAATAAAATACTTTCCTCAATAGACTAGGAGTGAAAAGATCCAGGTTTAGTACTCGCTTAGAAAAAAAAAATATCAACATGTTCTGGAACAGCATGGTAGACTATGGGGTACATCGGGTAGGAGATTATTTTGACAGATTGTGCATTTATATATAATCAATTGCATATGTAACCAGCCATTAACCATAAAATCAACTTCAGTTTTTCATTTAAAGAAAGAGTGCCAATCCTCAAATCTCTTCTATTTCAGGGAACAACTCTTAAGTTTTTGCTAAAAGAGAAACTTGCTTCTCTTCTCAAAGATTGTTTGGCAATGATGAAGAGATCTTTATATTTGGATGATATTTTGGGGTTTTCTTCCAAGTGCTTTTTATTTTTTAAAAAATCCTGACAAAGCTATATTATTGACACTGGTTAGCATTTACAAAATTGTCTTTAGTATGTATTATGGCTGCCAAATACTCTACTTAGATATTAATAAAATTATTGATTGTCCCAGTCAAAGACTGTAGCTCTGACAGATGAATAGAGTTCTGGAAAAAAAACTGCAACATATAGATACAAATACAGTATTTCTCAACTTACAATGGCAGTTGGGGCTTTTTTTCACTAAGTGATGTGGTCATAAAGCACAACTGCATCATTTAGTAATAGCAATCCCTGCAGTCACTGCTGCTGCTGTTAACCAAATTTCATTCTCATTAGATGAAGCAACTTCTTGCCAGCTTCCCACAACCAAAGTCAGGGAGGAAGCTGTCAGGAAGTTGCAAGTCATAGCCAGACAAGTAAGTGGCTGCAGCTGGATGGTGGAGAGAGCACAGGGTATGGGGAAAGTGTAGGAAGGGGTGGGGCATGAGGTGAAGGGGTGCTCTAGGGGTTTGGTATGTGGGAGTGTAAGAATGCAGTACATGCTGGGCAGGGTGTGCATGAAAATAATGGCATGAAGGGTGCATGGAGTGTATGAGTGGCCAATATAGTGCTGAGGACAGAGGGGCTGGGGGAGGATATATGGGTGGGCAACACTTTCTGCAGCTGGTGATTGTTAATATATTCTTCTGCAGTTACATTAATACAATTTATCTGGACAATAAATCTGTTCTGAACAGTTTTGAATCTAAAGATCTCAAAATAAAATTTAGACCAACTGGTTATAGGACTGCCTATTTCATACAATCTGTGCAGCACTTTAAGTTACCAATTAATAATTTCAACAGTGATTTGGCTTTTCCCATAATATGGCCGTGAAAGAAATTGCCACTGGAATTGAAATAAGCGATCCTCTGGCTACAAATTAAGACATTTCTCAAATTGTATTTATTTTCCTACGTCATGTTTTAATGATAACGTTTTAATTGAAGCTTAGTTGCATCTACTTTGCAAGCATCCAGTACCATGAAGGCGTTAAGTGCTGAATACATTTTCTGAATAAATAAATGCCATCATTAAACTGGCATTCTGTTCATCAGAATGATGCATCTTATCACTTAATCAAGAGCAATTTCACTAATTCCTCCAATTTCGTTGTGTGGAAAGGGGAAGCAAACATTTTAGAATATTGAGTATTGTCTAGATCAGTTTCTAATTTTGAAGAAGCCATTTTCTGTCCCACCAGATTCCTCGTGCTCAGAGGTTTCCAGAATCATACAAAACTGAACTAGATAAAGTTGTAATGAACATATCAGATCATATTATTTGGAAACACAGAGAAGCTTTTGAAGAGACAAAGAATGCAAGCCACAGTGTTGGCAGGTTTCTGAAGGTAAGTTGTATTTAGTATAAATAACCATTAACCCATTTGTACCTTGCAGAATCCACAATCCTAGCACTCATTTTCATAGTAAATATTTCTCTATGCTGTTTGCATAACATGAAATATTAGTTATGTTAGTACACAATTATAACATTAGTACACTGATGAAGGCATTCCAGTGCTGAAAGTTCATATCCAAACAGCAAAAGAAGAAACATTTTAATACTTTTTCATCAAAAAAAGAATATACAGTAGTTATTGTGTTTATAATAAAGAAGATAACCTTTTACTAAAACTACAACATTGTTAATTAATAAAGAATTGCCATTCAGTTTTTAGATTTACAAAAAGGCAGAATCGCAGTAGCACTTAGATTTATATGCCACTTCACAGTACTTTACATACCTCTCTAAGTGGTTTACAGAGTCAGCATATTGCTCCCAACAATCTGGGTCCACCTTTTACTGACCTCGGAAAGATGGAAGCAGGGTGGGATTCTAACAGTTCAGACCGGTTCGGGCGAACCAGTAGCTCCGACGATCAGCTGGGCCCGCCCACCCCTGCGCTTTACTTACCTTTATTTCATTTGTTTGAAGCCCAGCTGATTTGCGCAGCGGACTGGATTGCCATGCCTCAGCTGTTTTACTCACCAGGACTGCAGTAGTGTGAAGTGCACGCTTAGTGAACCGGTTGTTACACCAGTTGAATCCCATCACCGGATGGAAGGCTGAATCAACCTTGAGCCGGTGACAATCAAACTGCAGCCAGCAATCACCAGAACTAGCCTGTAGTACTGCATTCTAACCACTGCGCCACGATGGCTCAGAATGCATTTCTTAGCCAAAAATTCAAGAAACACAACTTTTCTTGACAAATAGGATCTGTTTTATTTGAACATATTTATATCTTTAGTAAGTTTTCTAAAGAATGTGCTTTATTTATTCAAAGCAGTACAAAATATTTTAATTTCATATTACCACTGATATAAATTGATATTTAGATTAATCAGAAAACTATTGAATTGAGTATTTGACTTTAACATTTGATCTTCATCATTTATTGCCAGTTTACCAAGATGATATTCCTTATTAACTTTTTTCTATAAAAGTCTTCGGGAAATAATTATAATCATTTCAATTTTTTTTCTCTTAGCGATGTTTCACATTTATGGATCGTGGATTTGTATTTAAATTAATCAATAACTATATAAGCATGTTTGGACCAGGTGATGATAAGGTAAATAAAGTAATGTATACTTGCAATTATGCCAATTTCTCCTTTTACTTTAGAAATTATCAGAATCAGTAAAAAAAAGAGAGAGAATAGGTCTTCCCAGAATATTTGTTTCATTTTGTTGTATAAAAGTTTTATGATCACTTTACAAAGAAGTTAACAGAAAAAAATATTTGTAATATGCTGCTTCCCCATAATGTGTAGTTGATTTTGGTTTTTTATGCTCTTACAAAAAATAAAAAGTCAGTCTATCAAATCTTATGTTTCTCGATGAAAACGTAGATCTCTTCATTGGAAATTGTTTGTAGCTTGCTCATTTAACAGTCCTCTAGCAGAGAAATGCATGTGTTTCTTATTCAATCTAATCTAAGCAATTATTTATCTACTGGATTTCCCTTCATTAGTTTAGTATTGCTACAATCAACTTTCTCATTTAAAAAAAATTAAATTCGTCTTACATGAAAAGAATACTTTCACATGCATATAAATAAACATGTACAGTCATTATCCTGGATAACTATTACTTCATATAGTTATGCAGATAGATTAATGAATATACATGCATGTAATAAATGAAGATAAATCACCTGATAATCATCTAAAACTTTCAGATTTTGTTCCAGTATAAATTTGATTTTCTTCAAGAAGTGTGTAATTATGAACACTTCATTCCTCTCTGCCTACCCCTGAAATCTGCAAACATTCCAGGTAAGCATTTATGATTTAATATAATATTTATTATAAAACAAAAGAAACTGTATTCAATTTTAAGTATATATACTTAGTAATAAAGCTCACAAAAATATTAGGGTTTTGTATTATATAAATACATTTAAGGTGAGCTTGCAAATTTCATATTTCCGATAAAATTGGTTTACTACAATTGTGAGTATGAGTAAATGTTATTTTAGTAACCTAGTTATTATTTTAGTGTTTTTTTAAAAAAAAACAGCAAAAAATGCATAAATCATGAATCATGAATCATGAATTTAAAAATTGTCTGACAATTTTTTATAGTACTAAAATAAAAGGTATTTTGAAATTGAAAACCTTACATTCGATTATTAAAATTTGACTTTTTCCAACAAATAAATGAGGGACCTTAGACCTAAAGGAGAGAAACTTTCTCTGTGGTAGATGCAGTAGTTAACAGAATAACCTTGGAGGTCTTCTAGTCTAATCCCCTGGTCAAGCAGCAAACCCTGTACCATTTCAGACAAAGGGTTTCCAATCTCTTCTTAAAAACTGGAGGTGTTGGAGCATCCACAACTTCTTGAGGCAAGCCATTCCACTGATTAATTGTTCTAACTGTTGGTTTGCAATGTCTTGGGTTTTTATCATTACCCTTCTGCAAATCTATCAAACTATTTTAATTAGGTGGGATTTAATGGTGAGCTGGGACACTATTTCATAACTGGTTACTTTACTTCAGCTGCTTTATATTTATATTTACTTTGCTTTTGTTTATGGTGTAAACCACCAGGAATTGTGGTGTGCAAATACTTGTAATCAGTAAAGTCATCACTACTTTTACTGTAAGCCTCTTAAAAATATTTGCAATTTGTTTTTAAGAAGCCATTTCCTTATTTTCCTCATGGTTTGGGTGAGCAATATTAGACACCAACAACAGTACTGATTGTATTTGATTTTCCACATATTTAACCCAAATGTTCTTTTCGGTATCTCAACTGATCTTCATTTTTCTCGTTAAGTCATTTATTTTATTTTCTGTCATGAGCAGAAAGGATGGAAGGGTGTGAACTTTAAGACCTAATATCTGTTCTAATTTTTCATTCTTAGTTTACTTTGTCCAATCACAATAACCTGTTTCTTCTACACTGCACAAGTTTCTATGTGTGGTTCTTCCTCCATTTTTTTGCCACACAGCCCCTCAGATCCAGTTTAAAGTGCCCCAGATTAAGTCCGCCATGTTTTGGCTTATTACATTTTACTAGTTCTTTGAGGTGCAGCTGATTCCATACCAACACTTTAGTTAATTGTTCAGTTAACAATTCAATTAGTTTACAACATGGATAGAAATGGTCTCTTACTGCCACTATTTATATTTGTATTTGGGATTGTATCTTGAATAGTCACTTACAATACACTTCTTTCTCTTTCCATTCACCTTCCATGATCTGGAAGAATGTCCTTCCTAGACTTTCAAGGTTCACACCGATATGCTTGTAGTAGTTCTCTGCAGTATCATTTGTCCTTACATAGATTAACAGGAAAGGATTATTTCATTGGTCCTGCTTTGTCTATGGTACTTTTACACCATCAGTTTCACACAAACCACTGTGCAAAGTCCATAAAAAGATAAAATAATCCCTTCCTTTAAAAAAGCTTAGCATCCAGAATAATTGGAGCTGATCTCAAAATAGCCAATCCAAAATCACTATTTCTAATCAGTATGTTTCAAGAAGTGTGGATGGATAAATATGACACCATAAAATTATACCTTTACAGTTAGCATTGTCATTTATCTAAATGTGCCTTTTCTTCTTTATTTTTCTTTTTTTTTTCTTCCCGTTTTCCATATATTTCTACCACACCATTCAAGATCCAATCACACCATCAGAAGCAACCCAGCAGTTTCATGCATCAGGTAAACCTAAGTACAATTTTCAGTCTTAGTTATTAAATATGGCATTATCAAATTCCATTTCTACATTTTAAAAATTATCTATTACTCTACACTGAATCCAAGTTTGAAGTGGAATTATTCTCCCACAACTTTGGCTGGCAGACATGTTTGGAGTGATAGTATACAATCCATACATTGGAATGTATACATTGAAGGACCTCTAAATGAAGAATAGAAAACTTCTTGTTATTTTCTGGATAGCTAAACTCAGCAGTAAATTCAATCTCTACTTCATCTTGCCAAGTACTAAAGAACATATTACTATAATATATCAGGTACAGATTAACAGAAGTTATTCCTGATTTATAACTCAACTGCAACATTAGCAGACTTATCAGTTAAAACAATGAGTTCTACAAAACTGTAATTGTCTTTCTAATGCCAATTAATTATATAAGATATATATAGATAGATTGAAGCATTTATATGACAAGTTTTAAACACACAACTCTCTTGACTGTCTTAATCCAGATGTTCCTGAATATATTGTGACAAATGAATTTTGCCGGAAGCATTTTTTAATTGGATTACTTCTTCGAGAAGTTGGGTTTGCACTCCAAGAAGACCAGGACATCAGACACATGGCCCTAGCCATGCTCAAAAATCTGATGGCAAAACATTCCTTTGATAACAGATACAGTGATCCGGTATGAATCTTTACCGTAACTTTTTGCCTTGACAGAATAGATTTCTCTGTTGTCTGTACTGAGCCAGCTTCTTTAAATGTCTTTTCTGCAGGAGAAGCAGGCAAAAATAGCAAACTTGTATATGCCTCTCTATGGGATGCTTTTGGACAATATGCCAAGGATATA
This sequence comes from Pituophis catenifer annectens, assembly GCF_029215685.1. NCBI lineage: Eukaryota > Metazoa > Chordata > Lepidosauria > Squamata > Colubridae > Pituophis > Pituophis catenifer. The sequence continues at coordinate 30,262,944 of NW_027256886.1, forward strand.
TCTGAAAGATATGTTTTTATTCAGTATCAATACATCTAATCAGGTGGGTTCCAGTAATGGGCAATAGTAATTTAATTTTTCATAAAACTATAATGCTAACATTTTTTTATTATTCTAGACTAGATTCAGGTTAATTTATCAGTAAATAGAGTATGATAAAAATATATTAGTTTAAAGTCACTTAAATTAGCTATAAAAAGTAAAGGTAAAGGTTCCTCTCACACATATGTGCTAGTCATTCCTGACTCTAGGGGGTGGTGCTCATCTCCATTTCAAAGCCGAAGAGCTGTCCAAAGACGTCTCTGTGGTCATGTGGCCGGCATGACTAAATGCCAAAGGCACACAGAACACTGTTACCTTCCCCCCAAAGGTGGTCCCTATTTTTCTACTTGCATTTTTTACATGCTTTCGAACTGCTAGGTTGGCAGAAGCTAGGACAAGTAATGGGAGTTTACCCCATTACTCAACACTAGGGATTCGAACTGCTGAACTTCTGACCTTTTGATCGACAAGCTCAGCATCTTAGCCACTGAGCCACCTTATCCCTTATTAAATTAGCTATACTGCTGGACTTATTGTCTATAAAGGAAAACATCCATGGTTTCATACTAAAAGCATACCTAAAATAAATCTTTTGCAATTAATTATTGGGAGAAAGAAAATCCAATTTGAACTCCTTATCACTTACAAGCTTACTAGGTGACCATAAACAGTTTCAGTATTGGCCTCCCATCTGCAACTAAAGTTTTCTCCCTTTTTGATTCACAAAAAAAAATCTGCCTTCTCCTAACTGATATTAAGATTACCACCATAAAGTTGGTTTAGAATTAAGGGAAGGCATAGAGGGAGGAATATTTTCCTAAACTAATTTTATTGTTTTGGAAAAGGAATTTATTAATATTTACAAATATTAATATTTCTAAAGTTGATAAATTAGATCAAGCAGAAATAGATTAATGTGTGGTGGTGGTAATAATAACAAATTGTCCTTGTCATTAGACTGCAAAAATAACAAATGTCCTTGTCATTAGACTGCAAAAGAGAAAAACTATGGTTCTATCCTAATGTCAAAGCACTGGTTATGTAATTATAAAATTAGCAATAAGTGACAGATTTTGAAAATTGATGTAATAGTTACATTTGTTCTCTGGCTGTCATTGAAATCTAGGGATCTAGAGATGATTTGAGTACCACTGTAGGATTTCAGAGTCAGACAACAATGAAACATGCAAATTCAATAGATACTTCTTTCTCCAAAGATGTTCTTAATTCAATTGCAGGTATGAAAACATTTATATATAAATAACTATCTGTTTTGTTCTATTTCATTATTACCAATTTTTTACGTGTAAATTATCTTTTAGTATTTTTTGCAGGTGTGATCTGATCTTAGAAGAGAGTAGGAAAGATATATTGAGTTTGATTCCACAAGATCTAAAGTCCTCCAATTTCTTGAAATTTCTCGAGATGTCCATGGCTGTTATTGGGATATAATTTTTAAAAATGTTGTAACTAAAAAAGAAAACAAAAAGAAAAGAAATGTAATTTCCCTTGAACTAACAGAGCAATCATTCATCTATATTTACCATTCCTACAGCATTTTTATAATTTGATTTTATTGTCCTCATACTAGCTGTAAGAGATTTTCTAATAAATGGTGGTATATCTGTATTTTAGATGTGCACATGGATGTATATGTGTGAAAAATCTAACTCAATTTATAGAATACAAATACAGGCAATACTCTATTTAAAAGCAGATTATGTTTCAAAAATTGTAAGCTTGTTTTGTTTCCAAGTCCACCAAACATAAAAGAACATGTGCAGTGCATGGATGGTGGCATTGTAAAACAGGCTCATCTTCCAGAATTAAAACAGTCCATTTTCCACCTTCCTGAAGAAGTAGGTCAATGGGCTTTGGATGGTGACAAGAAGAAATGTGGTAGAAGTTAGGAGAAGATGAGAGAGAATTGGTTTCTGGTGCAATGGATACCTGGATATGTATTAGAAGCTGAACCTTTCCTGCCTTCTTCCGACTTTGGGATATAGACAGATTTGTTTGTATCACAAAAGTTCACAAAATTCATTAGTAGAGTAATGTTTGTACTGTATACTGTACGGATGCATTTCAAGATGCAATACTAATTGCATACTCAATAAATGTTTCTACTTCTGTGGCTTTTGGTCATCATGTATGAGAATGTGTCTGAAACCATCTATAGCAAAATTTGTATCATCGCATTTGTCGTTATGTTTACTCTGTTTCATGCACTCAGCTCACAGCCACATCTTCATTAACTGACTTGTAGCTTTTCTTAACATTGTCTAGTCAATGTTACATACTGTTCTTTGGTTTTCATCCTGCTTAATTGTCGTGTCCATAAGCATCATTTAGCACATTCGTTGTGGCTTTTGTTTCCAGCTTTTTCATCAATAGTTATTCCTGCAGCAAACCGTGCTGATTCCAGAGGTTCCCTAGGAAGTCTTGACTCTAACCCAAGCACCAATGAAAAGAACAGCGAAACAAATGAAGCCTGTGAAAAGGTATATATTTCTACGAACTAAGAGAGCACAATACTTCAGATTTTAATGGTGAAAGATGATTCAGAATATTTGGAGCCATTCATACAGCACTTGATGGCAACTCTCTAATGCAGCTGCCTTTGTTTCACATGGTGCTACAGTTATTTTATTTTATATTTGTTTTTATATTTTTTTATTTATTTATATCCCACCTTTATTATTTTTATAAATATTTAAGGCAACAAGCATATATTCCTTTCTCTTCCTATTTTCCTCACACTCATAACACTCTGTGAGGAGAATTGGGCTGAAAGAGAGTGACTGGCGAGCTGGCTTTCATGTCTAAGGCAGGAGGTTTCTAGCCTGGTGCCTTAACCACTACACCAAACTGGCATAACCAAAGTGGTGTATATATAAAGTACATTTTGGAGGTAAAATTGATTTATCAAGACTCTCCATGTTTTGCCACAACAGATTGTAAGACCGTTGTCTTTAATTGGATCAGCTCTTCGTTTTGACAAATTAGATCAAGCAGAAACAAGGAGTCTCTTAATGTGTTTTCTTCATATTATGAAAACAGTTTCAGAAGGTAGGTGAATAGTAAACCGTATCTGTGCCCAATTTCTTACTTTTCTGCTCAAGATTATGTTCTCTTGGAAGAAATCTCTTAGTTGCTAGGTTTACAAAACAACAGAGGGAGGCTTTAAAGCAGCAATGTGCATTTTCTTTTCTCTACTAGTGCTACTATCTTTCTCCCTGCTTTGTCTTTCTTATTCTTCCTTCTCAACAGCATATCTATAAAAAAAATCTTGTTACTCTTCAGATAAGTTTACATAAATTGTTTGTAAAGAGCTTTTGAAATAAAATACATCCAAGTATGAAAAATGATCTGTCAGTCCTTCAGAATAGAAGGGAATGGGGTCTCTAAGAGAGTATATTAATACCATCAGGTTATTCTTTTAACAGAATCTTAAAAGCCTGTCATAATCCTTTTTTACTTTTACATACACCTAACATAACAGAAATAACACTTAGATTTATATACTGCTCCATAGCGCTTTACAGTATTCACTTGGCTGTTTACAATGTCAGCATTGAAATAGATTTTTTTTTTAAAAAAGTACAAAAATACAATGTAGGAAAAAAGTATTATGTATCATTTTAGCATAATTAGCATTTTAGTATAATTATAATTCTTTATATAGTTAAGTAACACAATTATAATTCAGGTACATATATGTTTCTAAAACATTTATGTAACTATATAATCATGTTTAACCTATTATATTTTGTTTAAATGAATTCTATATTTCATTATATTTGTCCATTCAAAGTCTTATGTTTATAATCAATCCACTTATAGGTGGTAGGTATAATCAGGTTTTCAATCCAATGAGTGAAAGGAGCCATACATTTATCTTTCCAATGCCACAATATCAGTCTTTTGATCTTAGTAAGGACACAGAAAATGCATCCACTCTCCTATTGCCTAGAGTCTAGACCCATGATGGCAGTTGGACAGGAAGTGATGTATTCTGCTGTCCCCAGCAACCAGAGACTCCTAGAGAGGTTCTGGAAGCTGGGGACAGCAAAAAAGTCATTTCCTGTCCAACCGGAAGTTGGGAAATGGGCCGTTTCTGGCCTCCAAAGGGCCTCTGAGGGGGTGGGGAAAGCTGTTTTCGCCCTCTCTAGACTCATAGAGAGGATCTGGAGTCAGATGAGAAAGAAAAACGGGCCTACAGGGCCATTGCATGCCAGGAGGGGGGATCGCACACGCATGCACGGGGCGGGCGCATAGAATTATGGGTGTGGGCACATGTGCAAATAGTAAGGTTTTGTTTTAAAAGATTTAACAAGGTAGTTTTAATATTTCAAATGTTGATAACAAATCTTGTCACTGTAAATATTGCCATTGGGTTCCATCTGATGGATTATATTCACTCTTAACACAGAGTATGATAACTGGATTTAAGAGAATAAATAATACATTCATATGTTTTTGTTGTCTCTTCCTAGATACACTGATCTCCTATTGGCAGAGGGCACCATTTACAGAAATAACAGATTTTTTCAGCATTTTAGAGTAAGCTCACTCTGAGGTTTGTTCTTCCAAGGCTGCTGTTGGTATTAAATAAAATAGAAGAATAATTATATATTTCAATTCCCATATTTTTAAATCTTTCAAAAGAAATGCATATCCCATCTAACTTTATGCAGCTTATCAATCTCTCTAATCTTCCATGATTTAAATTGTGAAATGTTAATGTTTTTTCTTTACTTAGTTAGTAAAGAATAAAAGAAAGAGATCGCAATGTACACTCTAGAAATATTATAGGTAATATTTCTTGTCTTCACTACATTGTAACTTGAATGAAAAAAATTGCTTAGCTTGTCATAGTCAAATAAGACCTGGCTTTGCCAACTGGCCTGAGTCCCAATGGGGGTACATCATTCTGAAAGTGGTTAATAGACTAAGATAAGACCCCTTCCTCCCTCCTCCCTGCTGCTCCCTTCCTCTCCATCTTTGTCAATTTTAAGCTAAATTAATGTTACTAGTTATCAATTGAATGTTTTTATTGGGTTTAATGATTATAAGCTGTCTAGAGTCACATCCAGCAAGAGGGATGGCGTATAAGTTTAATAAATAAAGAATAAAAGAATAAAAGAAAAGAACTCATTAACATCACAGGCACTGTCTAACTTCATTGCAATATGAACTGATGATATTTTACTGCTTAGAAAATGCAAGGTTTGAGTCACAGAAATATCTTGTGGGAAAAGTAAACTACAGAAAATGACTCAAAGGTGCTTTTTAAGGAGGCAACTGGACTTTCTTGTTTTTTCTTTTGAAGATGTTTCGCTTCTCATTCAAAAAGCTTCTTCAGGTCTGATAGAATAGTGGGGAATGGAAGGATTTATATTCCTTGAAGACAGCTGATCATTTGCATCCTTTTAGAGGGTCACTGAAGCACTTGGAGGTTTATCTGTGTCCTCAGGGTCACCTGAGTAGTCCTCCTGGTTCCTGTAGTCTGCAATTTTTTCTTCTGGAAATCCATTCCTATTCCCATACCATTCAAAGGGTGTTCATCCCAAATTGTACCGCTAAAAGTCTGTAGAGATTATCAGTTATCCAGGTCATGGTGCTTTTTCAGGAGGCAACTGGACTTTCTTGGTTTTTTCTTTGAAAGACCCTGAGGACACAGACTATTTATAGAGCAAATAACTGTCTCCTAAATGCAATATTGAAGGCTCGTTTTTGTGGGAAGGGAGTAGAAAGAACAGTTGCTGCATGAAACTAGCATGATTGTGGTCATTTACCTGAATGATTTTACTAATAGAATTCTCACCAGGATTGTACCAAAATCTAGCTGTGATGTTTTGTGAAAGAAATAAATTAATGCTGTGAAGATAAACCATTTGACATTATTCCATTTTTTAATATATTTTAGGGTTTGCCTTCAGAATTTCAGATACCTAGGAAAACGAAATATAGTAAGGTAATATTTTATTCATCAAACAAGTAGCAAAATATTTGAAGGATATGTGGAATTGAATGTGTAAGTGTAAGAAACTTTAGTATATGTGAGTATTGAATCTAGATGAGCATGGTATGAATTACAATGAATCCTAGATCATAAATAAATGCTTTTTGTGAATTTTTACTAGGTGCCCATAAAACTTTGCATAAGAACATGCTGCAAGTATAAAACATAACAGACTTCAATGGAAGTTTAGTGTAATGAGATAAATAATATGGATTGTGTTTGGAAATCCTACTATAAAGTTTTCATATGAATTCTTAGCTATGAGACCTGTTTTCTGATAATAGAATATGATTCTGATATAAATATGATACCACACAAGATCTTTTTTGATAAATTTCTCCATATTTATAGTAATAAATGATATTATAATACAGTTTTTATTTTATTCTCTTTTATCAGGAAAATTGCTGCTGCAGTTAAGTTTGCTCAAACCACTCGGAATAATGGAACATTGAAAGGCTCAAGTTCATCCTGTCAAACCTCCGGGCTTCTACCACAGTGGTAAGATTTAACAAAATAAATGTAGGGTTAATGCCAAACAGCCATGATGGCCCAACAGAGGGTACATATACCGTTGTTATATATCATTGAGAATCTGGAAGGATTCAGCAGCAGGTAGATGCTAGTGATGATATTGATAATATTATTAATAGGTACTTTCTCCCCTAAAATGTGAAAAAAAATATTTAGAAGTGTCCAAAATCAAAAGTAAAACTCATGTGCTAGCATGTTTTCTCGAAAATAAGCCCTCCCCAAAAATAAGCCCTTCCCTGAAAATAAGCCTTCCCTGAAAATATTTAAACGCATGAGCAGCCGGTCCCCGCCATTTCCTCAGGTTAGGGTTAGGGAGACAGAGCTGGAAATCAAATAAGACAGCAAGAGGATCCCCGTCTCACTCCATGTACCCCAAAATAATAAGACCTCCCCAAAAATAAGGCCAAGCACTTATTTCGGGGTTCAAAAAAATATAAGACAGGATCTTATTTTCGGGGAAACACGGTAGACTTTTTTGATATGTTGAAATCAGATGTTAGAAAGTGCTGAGCTTTTTGATTCAATTGTGTTTGTACTATGATATTTAGTTCTTAGAAAATCAGTTTGTTCAGAGGCAGTTAATGTAAAAATAACAGTTGCCAATATAATCTCCTTGTGTCATGGCATATGGATGCATTCAAAGCAGCAGGAGGAAAAATAATGCATTGCCTTGGTCTGCAATTCAAAATAAACACAGATTTCATTTTACAGCTAGACATGGGGGGAGGGAGGGCAGAAGGAAGCTTTCCATAATGACGCATTGTAATTGCTTCATCTAATCATCAGTATCAAGTCTCACTGTAACAAAAACATAGCAGCTGCAGTGTGTCAAATTTCCACCATTACTTCACTGTAAAAAATCACTAGAATAATCTCTTAAAACATTATTGCCTGGGAGATTCTTACTTTAAAAATCTATGACATTAAATATTAAGGACCCAGTTGTATTTTTATTAAGATGTTAAGATATATATATCCAAAATATAACACTTTGCATTTTATTTGTAAACATGCCAAGCAATTTTCTTAAGCATGACCTTCAAAGTTCCCACCAAAATAGTATTTTTTAAAAGCCCATGTTGATGCAGTACAGAAGATAGAAAACAAATCTGTCTAAATTAAGATTTGGAAAAGCTTTGGGGATATGCCTGAAGCATTGTCTTATCATTTTGCAGGGGACATTCTGCTTCCAGCAGTGAGGTTCACAAGCATCATAGATCCCAAACTTTACCAATAATCCGTGGGAAAAATGCCCTTTCCAATCATAAACTCCTGCAGATGATAGATAGTACCATTCCAAGTAAGTATAACAGGAAATTTTGTAGTTGAACATTTAATGGAACTATTGTGGTACTTAATGAAATATTCTACATTCAATATTATATAAATAAAGTGAGATAATGATAGCTATTATGTTTTGTTGTCTCATTATTCAGTTTTATATATATATAAACATTTACCAGATTTAACATTTACCAGAAAACATTTACCAGATCTCAATATCTATAGAAAAGTATTTCATGTTTTCCTAGATTATGTTCAGTATTCTATGAATTTTACGCTTTTGCATATGTATAAATATTCTTTTTATGATCTCATCCATGTTCTTGTCCTTTATGCTTATTCAGTTGTTATGGAACATTAAGAGTGAAGGCCAGCTGTTGTATATGATTAAGACAATTTTTAGCATAAAAATTGGACATAAAAGCAATAACTCTAATGTAATTCTCATATCTGAACTCATTACCATAAATTCTTCCTATGCATGTAATTTATAAAATGATAAAAATTAGGTTGATTAATTAGCATCCTATTATTTATTGATAATCTTGTGCATTAATTCATTGAAATTTAAATCTTGCAGCAAATATGAGCAACCAATAAGCTTCATGATTGAATACAATCAGAAAACCAGAAGATATGCATAGGTTTTGAACTGTCAGTGCTGTAAATAGATTCTCTACCTCTACTAAACTAGCAAAAATTACAATAAACCTGTACACAATAACTGAGCAGTTATATTATATTGGGCCCAGGGAGATATTCTCTGGCACATACAAATAATCCCTTCTTGCTTTCCATCATTTTTAAATATGCAAAAATTTATTTTAAAAAGACAAGTTTATAAGAACAAATAAACATAAATAGGATTTTAAAAAATAAATATCATAATATATTTTATGTGTATAATTTATTCAAATTTACCAATTAAAATTTGGTGTAGAGTTTAGGTAAAGGTAAAGGTTCCCCTTGCACATATGTGCTAGTCATTCCCAACTCTAGGGAGTGGTACTCATCTCTGTTTCAAAGCCGAAGAGCCACCGCTGTCTGAAGACGTCTTTGTGGTCATGTGGCCGGCATGACTAAACGCCAAAGGTGCACGGAACGCTGTAACCTTCCCACCAAAGGTGGTCCCTATTTTTCTACCTGCATTTTTTATGTACTTTCGAACTGCAAGGTTGGCAAAGCTGGGACAAGTAACAGGAGCTCACCCCGTTATGCGGCACTAGGGATTCGATCAACAAGCTCAGCGTCTTACTATTTTACTATTTGTATCCTGACTATTCAGTCCTAAAACACTTACAAGCCCTGACAAAATTGATTTATTCATTTGCTCAATTTGTATAGCCAACCATCTCATTTTTATGTGAATCTTACAACTACAACAAAAATGTTAAATTGTATCAAGTGAGTATCCGCTGTTATTCCTCAAATTAATATTATATTTTTCAAATAACTCAGTTCTTTGAAATTTTGAAGAACAGAGTTGTAGGTGAAATATATGTCCAAAACCAAATCCAAAAAGCAAATAGGATTCAAACTGCTATATGAAAATAAGATTTTAATGTGAAAAATGATCAGTGCATTTTATGTAGAGACAAGTATATAATGATTTATTTAAGCATGTCTTATAAAATAATTCCTTAAAATTAAGTCCTTAGAGAAAATATTGAAACCAAATATTGAAATCCAGTAGCAATTTCAGAGTAGAATTTGCTAAGAAAGCCTACTTTTCTGTAGAAACATATTTAAGAGAGGTGGTAGTTCATCAGTGACTATTGTCATTTGTAGATGACTTAACATTTTTTCTGTAACATTTATTTGGTTGTAGGCACTTCTAATGAAACAGATCTTGTGAGTTATGTAGATACGGAAGCCAACATCGCAACGGAAGTTTGCCTTTCTACACTCGATCTGTTATGTCTTTTCACTCAGAATCATCAGGTAACATTTTTAGTGCCAAACTTTTTACATGAAAGTCACAATGTCTATAATTTATACTAAGACATGGGGAAAATTTTATGATTGGTTAGAAAAGAGATATGAATGGAGATAAAATAGATAGGGAAAAGATGAAAAAGAGAAAAAATAATTAGAAGAATAGATACTCAGACAATGCCTAGTTAAAGGAAAAAGGGGGAAGGGGGAAAAGGGAAAAAGTGAGATTATTATAAAAGTGAACACAAATGATGAAACAGATGTAATTACTAAATAAATAAGAAACTGAAATGAAGATGGATACAAATAGATAATCGGGGTTGCTCAAATACCATTCTAAATTGAATTGAAAAGGAAAACAACAAGAGACAGGGAAAGGCGTAGAGAGAGAGGAAGGGAGAAGAGAGGAAAGGAGAGGGAGGTATAGAAGAGAGGGAAAAGGAGGAGAAAGAGGAGGAGGAAAGAGGGTTAGAAAGGGAGGAAGAAGAGAGGAGTGGGGGAAGGGAAGGGGAAGTAGGAAAGAGAAGGAGAGGAAGAACGAAGAAAGTAGGAAGAGATGGAGGAAGGAAGAGAAGGGGAGAAGAAGGGGAAAGGTTGTGGTAAAATAAAGGAGCGTAAATGGTAAAAGAGCAGCCCCGAACAACTAAAAATGAAAGTTAAAAGATAAGATGAATGGAAAATGATGGATAAAAGATTGTACATTTAAATATGTTTATGACAAATAAAAATAAAAACTCTCAAAAAAAAGAAATAAAATAATATAATTTATGCTAAGTTGTTACTTAATGGCACACAGAATCAACAAGTGAAATGTTCCATACATGCATACTGCCTATGAATGAAGCTTTCAAAATGAGTATGATAAAGAGTATAGAGTTACTTCACTGATCCATTTAGCCTGGCACTTCCAAACATGTTTTACTATGGTTTCTAATATCCCTATTCCATGCTATCAGACGCTCTTTTATAGAATTCTTCAGTATACCAGGGAATGGTATACTGATCTAGCATAGCTTTTCAGTACTGCAGACAAAAAACTACCTTTGCCTTTTTAGGATTTGCTTAGAATTGAAACTAAGGCCCTCTATCTCCAAAATATGTGCTTTCCCATTAAACTGTAAAAATAGCTTGCAGTGCTGGGTAAAAGAGATCCTAAACCACCACCACTATTATCATCATTATGAAAATAATAATGAAGTTTTGGCAGAAGAGAGAATGATGGTCTGATGCAAAAACAAAATCGTTCCAAGAAATTTTGAAAAATGTAACTAATATTAAAAAACATTTAAAATGCCTGCTCATATTTGGACAGAAAAGAAAAGAAAAGGTGGTGAAGGGGGATGAAATAAAATTCCCAACAGTTTAAATTTTTAAAAAAACTGAAATATGTTTGTTACTTTTCAGAGACAACTGCAACAGTCAGATTGCCAGAATACAATGATGAAGAAAGTTTTTGATACTTACCTGTTATTTTTACAAATCAATAACTCTGCAGCAGCTCTCAAGCATGTATTTGCTGCTTTGAGATTGTTTGTGAGTAAGGTAAGACCATATATGGCTTCTCATTTGTAGGAATCCCTTCTTCTCTTTCATCCTTCTCAGTTGGCTGTTGGGAGATAACAGACCTTTTCTGAACAGATAATTTGCAGCAAAGGGCAGAACCATGATTTCTATTTCTAAGTTTTATGATATTTTGAGAAGAAATTAGAGTTTGGCCTGTTTGACTTCTAAGAGGAGATAGTGTAATGTTCCACAGATAATTAAAAGGTCATCATCAGCAAAACTGGATAAATTTGTTCTCTGTTCAAACTGAGGGCAATACAAGGACCAAGGGTTGAAATGAAAAATGAGGAAATTCCAGTTGAAAGTTAGGAGAAGTATGAAGAAATAAGAGGTGTTAATCAATGGTACAATCTGTATAAAATTCTTAAAAAGAAATTTTCAAATATAGTGGCCACTCACCAGAGATGGATTAATGGATTCCTGTACCTAGCAGACAGTTGAAATATATGATCTACTGTCTAAGATATCTTACAATTTATATATTCTGGTTTAAAAATTGTATACCTTCGGCAGGAACAAATTCACTTGCTATGTAACCTGTTTGCAAAAGTGTAAGATTGTTGATAATTTCTACTATGGGGAATTGCGCATGAGAGATGTGTATTGATCCTTTTTTTATATATATAGTTTCCTTCAGCCTTCTTCCAAGGGCAAGCTGACTTGTGTGGATCATTCTGTTATGAGATTCTTAAGTGTTGTAATCACAGATCACAATCAACACAGATGGAAGCCTCTGCTCTGCTTTATTTTTTCATGAGAAAGAATTTTGAATTTAATAAGCAAAAGTCAATAGTAAGGTCTCATTTGCAGGTAAGAAAATATTAGTATGGTAACACCTTGGAGTAATTACTGCCTGAAATTTCTCATGATTTTATAGTGTTACTGCATTTATTCATTTGAGAGAGGGAACAGAGTATACTTACAGATCACAGAATGCTCTCGTCTGTTTTAATTCATTCTTACTTTAAATATTATTTTAGACTGTTAGATGCTCAGAATGATGATGATAACAATAATGACCATAAAAACGACAATAATAATAATGCCTTCAAAATTCGATATTCTATAGAAATATCTTAAAGTTTCCAGGTCTTCAGCCTCAAGATACAGAATTAGTTTGGAATTGCAATTCATAAGACAAAATATTTCCCTTCGTACTGAAAGACTATTTAACAGAATGTATATATTCATTCATAACTATAACTAGTAACTAGTATTGGGACTCCTAGAGACAAAAACTAAAATTTACCAAAATTTAAATTTCTTCATACTTAATATTGAAAGATTTTAATTATTGTTACTATTTATTGTATTCATGTATTACACATATTCTTAAGAGAAGGATAAGAATGAAACAATTTGAAAAAAAAGGGAAAAGTGCTAAAAACCATCTAATGCTATCAAGTTACTAGTTTTCTCCTTGAGCACAAACAGAGATTGAAACAACAATCGCTGTCTAATAAATTTATCTGGTGGTTCTTCTGAGAAGCAAATTTATCAGTTTGGTGATCTGTCTTTATGTTCTCTTTTCTTGTCATCACTTCAGCTCATCAAGGCTGTAAGCCAACTGATTGCAGATGCAGGAATTGGAGGTTCTCGATTTCAGCATTCGCTGGCAATTACAAATAATTTTGCTAATGGGGACAAACAGATGAAAGTAATTTATTTATTTATTTAAGCTGTTTATTTATTTATACTGATAATATTTTTTTCATTCTTTTGACAATGGATATTTCCCCAGTAGTGACTTATAGTGTCTTTAAGAATCAGTCTGCCATCTTTGAGTTATATGAAGCTCATCTTCATTATTTCTCTATCAGCATAATGAAGGCTGAATAACCATAGGAAAAAAAATAAGTTACTGGGGATCCTGTCTAAATGTGGTTGGATCCCAAAGTATATTTTCCTTTGTTGCTATCTCAGTGGTTTTGCCAAATGGGAATACGTGTTATAATATAATTGCTAGAAAATGCATTACATATCAATTCATCTGTCATTAAAATCATAGTAGTAATAACTCTCTCAAGAACTTTGTTATCCCAAGTTTGATATTATAAAGAAATATCTACTACAACTCTGTTCAAACATGACAAGCCAATACTGAGAAAAAAAAAAGATAATGTGCAGTGAAAGAAAAGAGAAAGTCATTTGATCATAGATAGCTAAGAAGAGATAGCTAGGAAGAGAAAACCGCAAATTATGTATTATGACATTATGATGCACGCAATAGTTGTATTTATCAAGTATCTGATTTATTCCAAATAGATGCCATTTAACATGATAATAGAGATTTTGTGAGCTTAAATTCCCTTTTTTCTCTTTCCCAAAGAACAGTAACTTCCCAGCAGAAGTGAAAGACTTGACCAAACGCATAAGAACAGTTTTAATGGCTACGGCTCAAATGAAGGAACATGAGAAGGATCCAGAGATGCTTGTGGACTTACAATACAGCCTGGCAAATTCATATGCAAGTACACCTGAATTACGTAGGACCTGGTTGGAGAGCATGGCCAAAATTCATGCAAGAAATGGAGACTTATCTGAGGTAGCTCATCTGAAACTGATAAATTATTTTGTATTTTAAAGGGCTTGAAATAATCCCTAAAGAACAAGAATTCACATCACCTTTCTGTTTCAACCAAGCATGATATTTGAGGAACTCATTTAAGCAACTTGTGTCCTAAAGCAGGGTATTTTCTCCAAATTCTACCCAAATACATATTGGTGGGTTTGCATTCAAAACAGAGAACCATTTAATCAGTAGCGGAATTTAGGATATTATTAAATTCAGGCACCGTGTTAATTTTGTGTAATTGTCTTGGTACCACAACATTAAATAAATCTTAAGCTTCTCCCGCAATTTCTCTTTATACAGGAGCATGATTTTGTCATAATCCATCAGCAGCTTTAATGATAATGTGGACAGCAGGAAAATATGACCTAATTCTGTACATGTTCTCTGTTTTTCATAAGAAATTGAAATCAAAATAGCCTATATAGCCAACTTACTATATTTTTAGTAAGTTGAATGCAGTTGTCATAACAGCCATGCTGACTTACTGATGCCTAACGTTTCTTTAATTATTGGTACTTTATTCTAGGAACTTTTGTGAGATTCTATTAAGACATAAGTAGTGTACTGAATCAAGAAGAGTAGATCACAATCATACTTAATAGTTCATTTTGGTTGTCTTTTTTTGTAATTGAAAGATTTTGTTTGCTATAGCTGAACATTTTTTCTTTTTTAAAAGAGTACAAATTAAATTTATTTTCTGAGCATTTCAAGCCCATCCCACTGATGTCTCTCTCTTTCTCTCCTTCCAGCAGTCCTTTAACATGAGTGCTTGTTTTCTACCAGTTGTCCAAAATAGAAATCTTTATTACAGTCTTTAAGACAGAAATATTAAGTAAAAACTACATGTAAAATATATAGATATGACTAAAAAGCAGGTATAAAATAACAATAATGTTAATATAACGGTAACGGTAATCACTATGATTTGCACTAATCTTCAGTTATAAATGGGACAAGTAGAATGAATAGAAAAATAGAATTAGCAACCTGGAAAGAGATATATTAGTGATCTGATTGGGTAGAAGTGATAAATAAGCATAATACTGCACGAACGTTGATCTAAAATGGGATACATGAATATCACCTCACATTTTGCATAAGACACAACAAAGAAACATGTAACTGAGGAATCCATAGAGACCGATCCACATGAGCATATGCTCTGCTGTATATCCCCCCTACAACTGCAGGTGATAGCGTATATAACCTAGCCATGGTGAAGGTATAGTGAAATCCTATAGAGAGATAGGATAGTGGCATGTGCCTATTTTAAAAATATCCATATACTGTAGTGTTGGATTCCAGGCTTAGTCTGATTTGGAAACCAATGTGCCAGATACACTGTTTAAGATAATTTCTGGCATTTTCAAATTTTGATGGACAGGGAAGGTACCTTAATCACCAGTTTTCACATTAATACATCGATCCAGATGAGCTGGGACTTTTTTGTTGCTATTGTTTTGCAAAGACACACTGGTATTGGTGAAGATTAAGAAGATCTACATCCTGTAACATCTTTTAAAAAATAAATAGAAAAAAACTAAAGGAATAAAGCACAAAAATATATCCCTTATAAAAATGCATAAGTGGTTTAAAAATAAGTTTAAAAATACAATAGAAAAAGTAATATACTATATGTTGAATAGTAATAGCAATAGCACTTAGACTTATATACCACTTCACAGTGCTTTCCAGCCCTTTCTAACCAGTTTACAGAGTCTGCCTATAGCCCCCAACAATTTGGGTTCTCATATACTGTATGTTGTTACAATAAACAGTTATAATTCTATATATAATTATCTAATATATAGATTATTTGAGAATGTGTGTGCATATGTGTGGTCTATATAATATATGACCATCAGGCTTTTTTTAACCTATTGTATAACTTCCTTATATTTATCCATTCAAAATCTACTTCAATAGCTTTAATCAGCTCATAGGCGGCAAGTTAATCAGAGCTTTAATCCACTGAGTAAAAGGGATCGTACATTTTTATTTCCACTTTTGCAATATCTTTTGGCTATAATAATGGAATCCATTTACATTGCCCAGTTGTCAAATTCCATGTAATACGAATGTAATTCAAGAGAATATTATCCTCTGAAATTTTTAGCTTTTGTTTCAATTCTTTAACATTAAAACTTATCAGTGTCTCTTTTTGCAGGCTGCTATGTGCTACATCCATATAGCTGCCCTTATTGCTGAATATCTGAAGAGAAAGGGTAAGATAAAGTACATTTAAAAGGTTTGATTGATTAGAAAACAGTAAGGTGTGAACAGAAGTGATTAACAACCTACTTTATGCTATACATAAAGTTTTGTATTTATTCTTTAAATTACTATTTAAACAGATATTTCCCATTAAGATAGCAGAAGTAAAAATATTTCATGTTATATTTTGCCTAAAACTCAAGTTTCATATATATGTGTATTATTTTTCCTTTTTTTTTTTTTTTTGAGATGAGAGAGTTATTATTGTTCCATATCTTGGTTTAAATAAATAAATAAACATGCATGTATTAACACATACAAGTAACCAAATGCTAATAACATCTCACACTACCATAGGTTACTGGAAAATGGAAAAGATTTGTACCTCTCGTCTGTTCCTGGAAGATGCTGAACTCTCTGATAATAATATCTTACTAACAACTCACCCTGGAGGAAGTGAGTGTTCTAACCATGACCATTTATGGGCTGGACAACGTTTGAAAAACCCCATTTGTATATATTTAATGAAAGGAGTCTTTTCAATAGCCCATCCTAAATCTGTGATGCCAGTCAGCTTAGAAAATGGAATTTTCAGTTCATCCTGGTATCAATTCCCACAATCATAAACATCTACAACAGTGCCCATTGACCCTGGGCATTGTAAACAGTGCCATTGAGATTCCAGAGACTTTGCTTGAAAACTAAGTGATGCTGCTGTTACATACTAGATTTCCAAACAGCGTCCTTTCCTATCATTATTCTTTGAAAAATAAGCTTGGGAAAGACTAATGAGCTGAAGATTTTGTAACTTAAATCCTATTGGGACCACGTTTTAATAAATTATGGCTTCAAGATTAATATCAATACATATTTCTAATATGTATAACCAGACTTAACTTAATGTATCCCATATTTATATATCCTTTATTCTATTGACAGATATTAATAAAAAACTTTATAAGAACTTTGAGAACACTACATACAGTATTTCAGAATCATAAATACTTTAACACATCATCCTTATCCTTTTGGGTCTCAAATCATGCCTTTAGGAGGTTCTCAAATCATGCCTTTGGACAAGAAGATTTTTTTGCCAAAATTACCGAATTATAACTACCTAGCTATAAACTACAGTGTTTACAAGAGGGTTAATAATATTGATAGTATTTGTAATAAGTTATTATATGTAATGTCTTCATATTTTTTACTACAATTACTTAAATGATTGCTACTGAAGCATTGATAGAACTTTTTCTCTTGTTTGAAAAGGCTTGTTTTCTATGGGATGGCCAGCTTTTCTCAATATTACACCAAATATTAAAGAAGAAGGAGCAATGAAAGAAGACTCTGGAATGCAAGATACACCATACAATGAGGTTAGCAATGTTATTCTTAGGTATGTTTTCTTCACAGTTTTCAGTGAGACCTATATCCAGCGGAGCATAATTAGAGTTTTAATTACCTTTATTTCTTTTTTAAGAAATTGAAATTGCAAAAAAAATCTTATTTTGCATCACAGACCTGATGTTCCTTCTTCACTTGCAGGACATCCTTGTGAAACAGCTGGAATTATGTGTTGACTATCTCTGGAAATGTGAAAGATACGAACTCATTGCTGAAGTTAACAAGCCAGTTATTGCTGTATTTGAGAAGCAAAGAGATTTCAAAGTAAGCTGAGCTAAAAATTAGGGGGAAATCCCACTGAGAAAAATAATATAGGATGTCAGTGCTTTAGGAACTTTTGCAACTATATTCACCTGTCCATATTATCTGCTTTTTATACTGTATATACATAATTAATTAGATTACATACATATGCTTTATATACATAATTATATTATATACATAATCAACAATTAAACTGACTAAAATGCTGATTGTGTTGTTCATTTGTACCTTTTTAATATGAGACTGCATTATAAAAAGATGGATTTCCATCACACACAGGACAAGTAAGAAAATGTGAACTCACTTCATACACTGAAGATGAAAAACGCAAATTTGATTTGCCATCTCTAATTATTTATTCACCTATTTCTTTTCCTTTATTATTTTCACAAACAACTCAAGGCAGATAACATATCCAACACACCTTCTATTTTCTCCATAAGAACAACCCCGTGAGGTGAACTGGGCTAAGACAGAATGACTGGTCAGCCAGCCAGCCAGTTTTCCTGGTTAAACAGGACTTGAATTTATGGTCTCCTGCTTTCTAGTCTAGTGTTTTAACCACTAGACCAAATGACTCTTTATATATGATTATATATAATTCATGCTTATAATTATAAATCTGTTTGAATACCTGCCTCCTAGATAATTCCCAATGGAGGACACTTAGCACTACCAATAAAAGCATTCCATATTTATTCTGCCTTGCCTTTTTAATCATTATTAAAGTATTTTGTAATATGAGGAAGGATAGAAAAATCATAGAGAAAAAAATAGTAAAATAATACCAAGTGGAAGCTGATACTACACGCATGTTACATTTGGAAAGTTCCCTTTAATCAGTTGATTCGAAAGCTACTAGCATTGTTGAGAAAAAATTAGTTACATGAGTTGGTTTGAATACCAGGATTTTTACTTTAAAATGTATTTTCATTCTATTACTCCAGAGGCTGTCTGAATTGTACTATGACATCCATAGATCTTATCTGAAAGTCGCAGAAGTTGTCAATTCTGAAAAGCGCTTATTTGGACGATACTACCGTGTGGCATTTTATGGCCAAGTAAGTGACTACTGTGGGTGAACTTTCAGCTAAACTACACATTTCCCAACAAATTTTCTTTTTAGAGAGAATGCAGTAAAAAACACATTCCACAAGTGAATATCGTAGGGATTAGTTGACCTGGTATGCTTTCAGTATTAAACATTTATCCATAGTAAAATTCATGGAGCAAAATATAGATTTAGAGTCATACAAAAATAGAAGCAAAATATTATCAGTGGCAATGCGCTGTAAGAATAGTTTTAGAGGTTTCCTCACATTTAGGTTTAAGCTTCTGCTTGCCGATTTGGCAATGTCCCATTGAAGTGAATAGACTTATGTGTAAATAAATATGCACTGGATTAAGACCTAAGATTATATTATGACAAAAATTAACCTCACCCCACTGCAGTTATCCCCAGTTTTAGGTAACAATGTATATTTATGAGCCTGGGAAGCTCAGAGACAAGTTCATATTTCTTTAAAGCAGAGTTCAGAAGGAGCCTCTTCATCATAAAAGCTTGTCATAGTTTGATACTGTTGATTATTAAACGGATAAAAGGAAAATGAAGATAAGGCAGTGTGAATATAAATTATATGATGGTATCCAAAATGATCCCTGGAAAAAAAGCTGCAAAATAATTGAAGACTTTTTTCTCCTAATTGATTTGAAATCCTTAATTTTATTCTATATTAGTTTGTGTAGACATACTAGCTTTGCTTTCTAGTTGGCTTCTGATTCTTGTAGCGCATTGTAGAATGCTTGCACACTACTCCGTATTTCCGCCTACATATTTTGGTTATAGTATGTGTATATGCTTGCTTCCACAAGACATCAGATGGGACAGCATGATCTTTGAGGATGAACTTTCCAGGGAAACATTCCCTCTTTTTTTAAAAAAAAAATGTATAAAATCAGTTCTAAACAATGTTGTCTGCCAATTAGGTTTTAATGCAGAAATTTGCTCTTTTCCTCTTTTGAACTTATTCAAGGCTGTGGTAAGTTGTCTATTCTTTTGCATGCTGTTTTGTTTAATTCTTCTTACATCATCCAACTTGTATGATCTTTGGTTAACCTTGATTTCTAGCACTTTTTAATATTCACTGTGAGCGATGAAATAACATTGCTTTCACTCATTTATATACTGTGCTGCATCTAGCAAAATAATGCTTTTGTTCTGCTTCCTTGAATTATAAAGTTGTATCTGTTCCTGTGGTGTTCATGTACTTGAGGCGTAAATCTGCTCCCATTTCTAATGGAAGCAGGTTCAGCTATGTGTTTCTTATCTGAAATGCCCACTGCAAACAGCCTTCTTGCATATGTCCTGGCAGAACAAGCAAGGTTTCCAAACTGTGAGGTGCACCTCCCTTGACAAAGTGCATGGGAGGTGTGAAGAACCTTTTAGTTGTACGCTGTTACAGTACATTTGCCTTCCCCAAAATTTAATTGTATTGTTTTAATTGCTCATTTGTCTCCATTTTGGTGTTTGGGTTTTTTAAGGAAGATCTAAAACTACAGGAAGATCCTTAAGACTACACAGGCAGGTGCTATGGCAAAAAGTGTAGGAACTCCTGAACTACATTATATTTGCTTTCAATCACAGTAAAAGTATATTGCCTTTTCACACATGCCTGATAGTTTTACCCTTGTTTTCTATTTTGAGTTGTATGTATCAGGTTACTCAAAAAATGCAAAGTTTTCTGATATAGTTTTCATCAACATGAAGCCTTTCAGCTGATTGGGCCACTTAGGCTGGCAAGTACCAAGTTGTGGAAAATAAATAGAATGACACTACATAAAGGAATTTGTATTTCCCTGCAACTAAATATGAAGATCTATTCATATTGAGGTAGACAGCCTAGCCCTAGTTCTTGTGGGCACCAGTAGCTCTCCCAACACACTTTAGTATATTATCTTTCTTCAGAATTGAAAGATCTTACTTTATTAATTGGCTATTGTGGTTTATTTCAACATCCTGTTACTTTGAAATCAACTTGAATATGTTGACAACCTTTCTTCAGTTAGCATCTTTATTTTTTTCCTTGATCTGTGTATTGCAATATAATATATTAAGAGTTGGCCATGATCTGAAAGAACCTACAATTTTTTATATTAAGGCAGGCGCTTCAAACTTCTAACCGTGTCCCACCAGATCTGGCAAAGCAGGCATGCTCCAGGTCCCTCCATGAGACTCCTCTTGGTGACTCCTAGGAAGTATGTCTTCATGGTGCCTGTCCTTTTAAAAACTTCCCTTTAGAAATATAGCTCCAGCCTTATGAATTTTTCAGAAGGTCTAAAGGTCATGAAGATCTGCCTCTTCTTTCAAATTCTGGGGCCAGGCTGCAATTTCTGGAACTTTGACATATATAGAGAGGGTGTTTTTTTGCAATTTAAAATGAGACAGGCTTGATTTGTTGTGTTTTTAAATATGTTTTATCATTGTTGATGGTTTCTACTTTTGTTTGCTGCTCAGAGTTACTTTGATAAATGGGTGGCTTTATAAATTAGTTCGATTCTGAAGATAAATAGATTTTCTGCATCCACAGCAATACTTTGTAGCAACTTAGATCAGGGCGCTGAGCATCACGTAGATGCACATGCTGAACCATCAAACCGTTCCAGGTAGAAGTGTCCTGGTGACTCACATCAACCTGATCAGCTAGTTTCCAAGCTCTACAAGTAGCCCCGCTCTTCAGGAAACCCCACTCACTCTTCCATTCCATGGCTGGTGCTTCCCTTAGTGTAGAGTCCTGAAGAAGTAGGGACTTGATAAGGGATCAGGAGTTGGCCCTGCCTGAGAGAGGGAAGGAGGAGAGGATTCAAGGAAGAAGATCAGCTCTGCTACACTGTGAGTCTCTCTGCTGGGCAAAGTACCGGTATGGGAGGAAAGGGAGAGATGGAGGGAGGGAGTCAGGCAAGTAGAGAAAAGGGAAGTAAATGAGAGAAGAAAACCAAAGGAAACAAAGATCTTCCTGTTTAACGGGAGAGAGAAGAGTTTAAATATGTTCCTATATTATATTATCCTTGATATGATTTTGAAAAAATATTATATACAGAATAAATCCACTAATACAACCAAATAATGGTTCTAATAATAAAAAGTACTGCCAGGTAAATGATCATAATTACAGAGATGGAAGGGATTTTGGAAGACTTCTAGTCCAACATCCTGCTTAAGCAGGAGACCCTATACCATTTCAGACAAGTGATTATCCAGTCTCCTCTTAAAAACCTCCAATAGTGAAGCACCCACAACTTCTGAAGGCAAGCTGTTCCACTGGTTAATTCCACCATCGGGAGCTAAACCTTTTTAACAATCTACATTTTACTAGCCCCAAGCATATGGTTGATAATTCATTACTCACTATATCTTATAAGAAGCAAATATCTTTCACAACATTTCACAGTGGAATCTTTTACATAAAGATGTAGAACTGGTATTATGTGACCTACTTAATATTTAGGACACATGATCAGCATTTGCCTTTATATGAAACTAATCCTTTCCAAGGAAACATAGTTCAGTGAAAAGTAAATAGAAGACTGCAATTTCATGGTTCATTAAAATACTGCTGAAATCCAAAATTGTAAATGAGAATTACAGGGATTCTCAACGAAACTATGTTAAATTCCATGAAGAAAGGACAAACACAGGACTACATCAAATTAAATGAAAGTAATACAATTATTTAAGCCTGAGGATGTTGTGAACGTTGTGTAGTTTCACAAAACTCCTGTTTTTAAAGCTACCTCAAATGTCTGGCAACTAGTAAAGATAGAAAACATGGGTTGTTTTATGATGAAAAGAATTATGAAAACAAATAGAATTTATATAAACATCAAGATTCTTTCTGATAAACTAAAATGAGCTTATAGGAAGAAGAACACAGTAATTATGCAGCATTCCTTGTCATAAATTGACTTTGACTTTGAAATATAGAGATAAGGATCTGAATATTTAAAGTATCAAATTTTGTTATTAAATAGGGACCATATTGGCAAAAGTGACAGGATTGTATTCTCCTCCTACATTACCACTCCTAATTTTGCATATTTTGATTTGAATCTAGATTTTTTTTCATATATTCAAAAAAGCTTCAACTGCAGATGTGAAGGGGAGGCAATCTTCACTAGCTTCCCTGTTTCAGTTTTCTGCATGCATTTTGAAAGAACTATTGAGTAAAAGAAGAATCAGTGAAAATGACCTTCCAGCTCTAGGAATATTCTAAGGATATATTTGTAGTTTGTTATCTATGTATTTGAATAAAATCAACAGTACTAAAAAGATTATTAAGTATGAACCTAGTAAACATCCTTTGGCAAGGTATTTCAGAACTAGGTTCTATGTGTCATTAGCTTGACCATTTGCTGGACACTGCCCTTGCTGTGTTGATGAGATCTTCCAAAGAGGCAATTGTGTCAGTGCAATGTACATGCATCCTTTGGTGCAGGGATGATGCCAGCTGCCTTTATGTGTCTAAATTTTGTTTCATGATGTTTCAGCATCATGACTACAAAGTGCTAAGGGTCACAAAAGGAATGAGAAAGAGAAACAGTTTGGTGTAGTGGTTAAGGCATCACACTAGAAACTGGAAGGCTATAAGTTCTAGTTTTGCCTTGGGTAGAAAACTTGAGTTAGTTACTCTCTCAGCCCTAGAAAGGAGGCAATGTCAAACCATTTCTGAAATCTTGCCAAGAAAACTTCAGTACTGACTTGGATACACACACAAAGGGGGGGGGGGCGGTTTACAAAAA
The DNA here is from genome assembly GCF_029215685.1 of Pituophis catenifer annectens. Classification (NCBI taxonomy): domain Eukaryota; kingdom Metazoa; phylum Chordata; class Lepidosauria; order Squamata; family Colubridae; genus Pituophis; species Pituophis catenifer. The sequence continues at coordinate 30,286,580 of NW_027256886.1, forward strand.
TGTAAATGGAAAGTGACTAATATATAGGCCATTGTTTATCATTTATGAATAAATGAGTCTTTCTAGTTGAGCTAAAAAATATTGGCAGCCAGAAATGTTTTCTAACATAAGGAATAATTATTTTTAATTATAATTTATCGTAACCTAATAAGATATGGGACTCAGTTGATCGTTTCCTATCCTATCCATGCCTGACTCCTCATATTATTAAGTATAACAGTGGTTGGGCCAGACTTTTTGTAACACGGGGCGTCTGAATGCAGAAATGTGATAAAGTGTTCTATGATAAAAGGTCAAAAACATTAGCATGGCTGGCATCCTCCCAGTGCAACAGCAAATAAGCAACCACCTTGCACCATCAGTCTCTTCCCATGTAGCCTGAAATGTCCTCAACAGAATTGGCAAGGGAGCAAAAAGTTCAGTGGGCTGGCACTAAGCTTCTCTTCAGTTAATGTCCCTTCCTTTGGAAGCCCCATCATTCAAAATGCATCCCAGGAAAGGGACCCCAGAGTTCTAGAGCAAGTCATGCAAAATGGGGAAAAAACACTACTTTCCCAATTTTAATAAAAATAACAACAGCAGCACTGACAACTAATTTTCATTAACTAGACTAAACCAGGTAAATAACACCCCATGTGTATAGTTAAATATAAAACTATGTATTCTAATTTAACTGTCATTTACCAATACAAAAAGGGAGTAAGAATTCTAGAATTATGTCTTTATCAGAAACATTTCTCTCTTGTTTAAGTCATTTTGAAACTATATAAGGGTTCTTTGATACCATTGTTGTATTACATAAGCTCAGAATGACATCCATGCTGATATAAATATGAAAGGATATATATGTGTACATGAATCATAGCTAAAAACTACATACCCAACAAAACTCCATAAAGTACTGGATTACATCAATAGTTCATACAATGAATAATAGTTCATACATGAGTGATGTGTTTATAGATTGGAACCTACTATGTAGCTTGTTATTTTAAAAAGACCCAATACTAAAAGCTATATCTTAATAAGAATTAGTACTCCCTATGGGTATAGCTGACTAACAAACCAATTGTGTGCATTTTTTTTCAGAAGTAAGCAGCCCTCTTCAGTGAGAAACACAGCTTTCTGCCTAGTAGAAATAAATTCACTTTAGTTCCCCAGAATAAACTAACAAGTAAATACATGGCTTCAAAAGCTAATATATTATTTTAATTGCAAAGTTGTCCAGTTCTCCACATACATACAATTGTAGTTTTGACTCCAGTTGTGTTTTTAGAAAGAAAGAAGCAAGAAACCATTAATTTTCATTATCCTTACTGAATTGTACCACATGGTGGCATACTTGCTACAAAATATGGGTTATAAGTATGTAATATAAAACTCCAAGGATGTTTTCAGTCTCATTTCACACAGGCTTTTTTTCCCCCTATTAGTAAAAGTTGATATTCATCCTGTGCAAATGTAGAAGTTTGGTTTTTAAATGCATTCCATTTCTTCATCGTTTGTAAGCTACAGCATTCAAAAAATTAATTTTTTATACCTAGCAGTCGAGTACCTTACATTTTTCATCCACAGTATGTTCTTGAAGTGTTTTTATCATACTCAGTTTACTGTAATTGTTATGATTTATCTTTTAATCAGGGCTTTTTTGAAGAGGAGGAGGGTAAGGAATATATTTACAAAGAGCCCAAATTAACAGGCCTATCTGAAATCTCTCAGCGACTGATGAAGCTTTATGCAGACAAGTTTGGAGCAGACAATGTGAAGATAATCCAAGATTCCAATAAGGTATGGTTGGAAATGTCCACAGGTATTTTTTTTAAAAGCATTTGTGCTGTTACACAGTTTTTTGTCCAGACCCACTTAAAATAAATGAAACATTCTTTTTTTTCCCCAATGAGCCATGCTCACTGCATAAATTCAGTTAATCTCAAAGCACGAATAACTTGAAACCGATGAAGTAAAAAAAAATGAAGAGGAATATGGATCTGCAAGGCATAACCTCTGCTGCGGCCGTGTAATTATGTATATTCATCTCTCTGATCAGCAGAGTTAGAATAATGCCCTTGATAGTAATATAAACATTTGTTCCACGCTGTGATGTGTAAAATTACGTACATTCTTTACACTGTTATTAATTGATTAAAAGTGGAGGGTCCTGGTAGGCATGCTTTTTTGGGGGAGGGGGCTTTCAGATTTCTGAAATTCATTATGGAACTGCCAGCAACAAAGGCTTTCTTAGAAATCTGTTCTAAGAAAATGGGTTTGCTCCTTTTATGCTCAAAATAACTGAATACAAAATACATAACCATCCTGTCCAAAGCAAAGAAATCTATGAATATATTCTCTTTTAAAATGTCTAAAACAGCCTTTCAGTAACATGCCATAAAAAGCAAGAGTCTAGTTTTTTTTTCTTGTCCTTTCGCTGTCTCTAACTGATGCATTGTCTTCCCTTTTGTTCGTGTAGGTTAACCCCAAAGACCTAGATCCTAAATATGCATATATTCAAGTAACCTATGTCACACCCTTCTTTGAAGAGAAAGAAGCTGAAGAACGTAAGACTGACTTTGAAATGCATCACAATATCAACCACTTTGTGTTTGAAACGCCGTTCACCTTGTCAGGAAAGAAGCACGGGGGCGTAGAAGAGCAATGCAAGAGACGGACAATTCTGACAAGTATGGACACTGAATTCTTCTTCACAGCAGGGCTGGGCAATTTCTCAGGGATGTTGGTCCACTTCTCAGCCCCTGAACCTTCTGAAAGTCCACAGGAGACCATTGGATAACCACTCCCCCCCAAAAAACCAATGACCTAAATTGTACTGTTTTGTTTCAGGGTTAGGATTTCGAAGTGCTAAGGTCCACAGAGAGAATAAGAGAGAGAAACAGTTTGGTGTAATGGTTAAGGCACCACAGTAGAAACCAGAAGGACAAGTGCTGGTCTTGCTTTAGGTACAAAACCAGTAACTTTGCACCTGTCTTTCCCTCTCAGTCCTAGGTAGAAGGCAATAACAAATTATTTTCAAAAATTTCAGGTAGTCAACAATAATCAACACTGACCTGAAGGGGGACAAAAAAAGGGAAGGGCAGAAATTATTACTATTTCTTCAATCAGTAAAGCCACCCTTCTCAATCCAATTGACTCAGCACAGCAATTAGTTATTTATTATTTACAACAATAGTTACAAATATTTTGTAACACATTACTAATTATCTAATTGCCGATGGATATGCTTCAAAATATTTTGATTTAGAACAGAATATCATATATTTAGAACTATGTTTATTTAGCATTTTACTTGACCCAATAATATTAATTTATATTTACAAACTATTAAAATAATATTAAAATTATTACTGAAGCAAGAACATTTTTTGTTACTTATTTATACCTGATTTATTCATTATATACCTTATGCTACTACTTAAAATACATTGAGGTAACATGAAAAATAGTATCCACAAAGTAAGAATGAATATCTACAAAATAACTATAGGTATATTCTTATACCTATTCTGGAATTTGATTAACAAAAGCAAATAATTCTTTTACAATCTTTTAGAAAAATATAAATATACACTTACCTACATGAATACACCCATCTATGTACGTGTAGATGGTAGTATTCATGTATGTAAATATACACTTACATACATGAATACACCCATCTATGTACACCATACATCGATACTGTATGTATCTACAGTATACATACATATAAAGAATGAGAGAATGGAACTATTCATGCATGTATTGTATGAATTATTGCTTTGTTTTAATTATGAATATATATTACATTAAATAAACCTTCCTTAGATGTATTTATCTTGTTTTGACTGCAGCTAGCCATTTATTTCCATACGTGAAGAAAAGAATACAAGTTATAAACCAGACCAGCACAGAACTGAATCCCATAGAAGTAGCTATTGATGAAATGTCCAAAAAAATTTCAGAACTCAAACAGCTTTGCACAATGGAAGAGGTAGATATGATTCGACTCCAGCTGAAGCTACAAGGAAGCGTCAGTGTCAAGGTAAATATGGTTCAGCCCTTTTCTCAACTTTAAAAGATTTAACATTTAGGATTTTATAATAGGAAACAGAATCTTTCTCTTCTTCTGTTGTTACAACCTGACCTGCTGGAAATTCAAAAGAAGAATTATAACATTAATTAATTCAGTACATAATTTTATTAATGTTATAATGCTTATTCTTTTGAATCTGAGATTTAGTTCCCATTTCTTAATATCCTTGCTAGGTTTGCCAAAGGGTAGAACGGGAGTGTGGTGCTGATAAGTGCATCATTATCCCTCTTTTAGAAAGATTGATGCATCTACCTTAGGATTCAGCTACCTCCACTGCATCCCCTTCCACAGAGTTTTTGATGCCTGCTATAAGTTGTATATCATTATGAGTGAGTCAACATCAAAAAAAAAAAAAAAGCTTCCTTTTCAGATGAGTCTGAAAGCATTGGAGCAGTGGAAAATCTATCTTAGAGGAAAAGTGAAGACGAATACTGATAACATTGTGCTAGACTCAGAAGAACAGAACTAAAGGCTGGGTTAATAATTAAAAGTTTTTAAGAGTTAACTAGCTTCATTACAATTTAACTTTTATTTTGATAGCTGAAATTTAGTTTACTACACTGTTTTCATATTTAATTTTATCTATTGTGCTTTTAGTGTGATAATATTTTTATTTGATACAGTGAACTTAAGTTGGCTACCCTTTCATTATTTCCCACAGTTTGAGAAACATCTTGTTTGTTTTTACAGCATGTTGGGGTTGAGGTTCCAGTTTAGGAGATTTATTCAAGTTGTTTTAAAGAATGAAATGGATGCCTTAATATTGGCACTAAACATTTTGATCACCCAATCTTGGGAAGATTCTGGTAATCACTAAAGCAAGCCTCCCATTTTGCATATCTGATCTTCAAGTGTTTCCTTTCTGTATTGTATCTGCAATTTAGAAAACTCTTCAGCAGCAGGTGAACAAGATCAGGACTTCAGGCACTGACAGAAGAAAAATTGTTTTAAGCTGCCTTTGCCAGCACTAACCCTCAGCCCTCAGTATAACATAGCACACTTTGACTTGCAGGTAAATGCAGGACCAATGGCTTATGCTCGAGCATTTCTTGAAGAAACCAATGCTAAGAAATACCCAGATAACCAAGTTAAACGTCTAAAAGAAATATTCAGGTAAGTTTTACAATATATTAGATAGATAAGAGAGAGAGATGTAGAGAGAGATAAACAGACATAGAGATATATGTAGATAGAGATAAACAAATACCAGGATAACTGCCTTGTTGAGTTTAACAAAACATCAGGTGGCAAATACAGAATTCTTCAAAAAGTCTAAACTATCTTTCTGTGTCCATTATGATTACACCATTTTAATCCATAATAAAATCAAAATACTATTTTATATTTGAAACAATAACACATTGCCTTGACATTAAAGATATGAGGTTTTTTGTGCTTTGCAGACAATTTGCAGAAGCATGTGGACAAGCTCTTGAAGTTAATGAACGCCTTATTAAGGAGGATCAGCTGGAATATCAGGAAGAAATGAAATCTCATTACAAGAACATGCTCAGTGAGCTCTCAGAGGTTATGAATGAACAGGTTAGCCATTCTCTTTCAACATTTTGTTTTCAGCTCCAAAGAGTTGTCACATAAACAATGCCTAAACCCTAATTGGGGAACCACCTTGAGAAATTAGAAAACCCACAAGGTTCCTAATTTTCAAACTTCTTTTCTTGGTCTAAAGCAGAGGTGTAAAGTTCGATTTCATTGAGGGCCACATCAGGGTTGTATTTGACCTCAGGGGACCAGGAGGCGTAGCCAACTCAACATGTTTGCAGCAGTGACTGCCTCCTGCAGCCCTCTGCCAGCTAAAATGGAGCTCCATTTTCAGTGGAAGAGGCACCGTGGGCTGGTCCTTTGCTGTTTCTAGGATGGTCCTGCAGGCCACCCAGGCCTTGAGTTCGACACTCCTAGTGTAAAGGATATTCTCATTTCAAATACTCCTATCTCTTTTACCTTCTTTCATCTGCTAATCCATTTTTATTCACTCTTGTTCTGATTTCTATCATTTAAGAGTAACACTAATCAGAAGAAGAAAAAATCTATCATGCTGACTAATTCTTATAATCTATATAGGTTGATCCTTCCTTCCTTCCTTCCTTCCTTCCTTCCTTCCTTCCTTCCTTCCTTCTGCAAATTCTGACAATTATTTATCTATTTGGTATTTTTAAGTTGACATTATTCAGAAAAGCATACAGTGACTCTTTTTAGGCCAATCGTTTCATGAAAGGCTTAACAATGTAGGGACATATTGGGATTTGATATACTATTGGATATATTTTGATCTTTGTCTGCACAATTTGTGAAAAGTAGAAGCCGGTTACATTGGACTCTATGTACACAGGATAATATCAAATTGGATGCTGGTCTGTTATTATATCTAGAAGTAAGAATAAGTCATAGTGTACAAAAGAACCCGGAAAATATTATTCACAGATAAACTTCCATTTTCTTCTGTCAAAGGCTATATATGATACCATATACCCACACAGGGAGAGGAAATACAATCTCAAGAGCAAAGTGGAGGAGGTTTCCTTGATTCTTTACACTTTGAGCAGACACCACAGTTATTCTATCTGGCATATCAAAGGCTTTTGTCCTTCCCAATCATATATACCAAACACAGATGGATTACAGGATGAAGCTAAGCCTGTGAAAACAATTGAGAACTCACTATCAGGAGATCCTGTTATACATTCAAGATTTAAAGAAAACCTGCTTGGGTAGAAAATCCCATATTAGGAGCAGGACTGGATGAATAATATTTTCAGGTGTATATCTTAACTCCTACCTAAATTAATCAATAGGGATGTTACTGTTTCCTTATCAATCCTTTGTTTTATTGTTGTTGTTGTTGTTGCTGCTGCTTTGGGTTATACTAAGTCATGTTTGACATCTCTCCATCTATATAAACCATAAAAAACTATGTTGCTGTTTCATTTATCACTATTTATCAAGAAGCATCCCAAGAGGCCTGATGGACTTTCTGTGACTTCTGAGAAGTTAATGCCTCCTACCCCATTCAATTCAGAGAGGATAGTATAAGAGTTCTGTGATTACAGCCCTCCATAGTTAGTCATCTCCAGAGCCTTACAAGTTTCCTGTTGTGTTTTTACCACATCAACACAGATTGTGTCACGGTGTACTTAATGGTATTTTACGTACAGGCATTGAAATCCTATGTGTTCTTCATTACTATTGTGTTTCTACGTCCACTGACTGTGGCATTTCCATCAACATCTTTCTTTCTCTTTTTCTGGCAGCTCTGTCATGGTCAGTGCTTATACAACTTTTCTGCTTCACTGTCTAACATTTCCCTCAATACCATAGCCAAAAGTGGTATGTTTGGTTTTCTTTTTGCTCTCTGTTCTTTTACTGTCATGTATTTTCACCGACTGCTCTTTTAACATTTAATAAGGATGCATCACCAGTGAGAGATGCTTAGCAGAAAAATGGGCATTAGTCATTCTTTTGGGAAGCATGAAATATAATACAGGATCAGGGAGAACTGTAATAATATGCCAGGCATTCTTGTCTAGGACTTCATGGACTAATAGCCACGGTCCATTTCCAATGTTCATTTTTAATAGACACACTTAAGTTTCATAAGAGTCCTATTTAGGCATGATATTTCTTCTTCGTCACTTGCAGTGGGGTTGCATGTCTGGAGTAGGCTTTTCCCTGGGGCCTTCTCAGCAGATCGTGCATGATGTACTATACATATCTCCAGTGCTGATGTAGGAGTAAATGTTTAAATAAGTGTTTTAATACATTCATGCTTTATGTTTAGAGATTAGAAAGAGCTGCTTGATTCATGTGGGATGTAGGTGTAAACTATTTATTAGTTTACTATTTATTATTTAACTATTTATTAGTTAACTGTTTATTATTATGGCCACATCTGGCTTCCATTTGCAGCTAAATGTTAAATGCAGCAAATAAATAGGTGATACACTGTTTATTTATGATGTTCATAGCCAGCAGGGCTAAATTCATACATGTATGTTCTTCATAAAAATGTCAAAATATAATCTCGCATATATGATACACAATTGGAGGCTAAACAAGAAAGTCTTTTTTTTTAAGTTGGAATCCTGTTGGGGGAAGATGTCAAAATACAAAACAAAACTTTCTTTCATAGGGTAGCTGTTAAAAACCTTAACAGGATAGATTAAAAAAGCTGACCAAGTTGGTTCCTAAAAGTATAGTTTAGAGCAAGGGTGTCAAACTCGTCCTGTCACATTGCCATCATGTGACATATCACAGTGTTTTTTTCCCTTTGCGGAAGTGGAGTGGGCGTGGCTTGCATGTGACGCATCCGGCCCATGGGCCGCCAGTTTGACATCCCTGGTTTAGAGTGAGCTTAATTTTTCCACATGTTTACTTATTTACTCAGGATTACTTATTTCTTTATGTATCCATCTGTTTTCAAGATCACTTACAAGGAGGATTCTGCAAAGCATCCAGGAGTGGAAACACCTTATTCCCATGCAATCAGTAAAATAATCACTGCCCCACCTGGATCACTGCTTTCATCAAATGCAGATATTTCGTAACTGCCTTTGATTATGAACTGGAGAATTTTGGCGTTATTTTGCAAAACAATGTAGGCAAATCCTGGAGGATACCACAACTGTATTACATTATTATTTTTTATTTATTGAACAATTTTATGTGTCAATTTAAGAAAAACAGTCAATTTGATTTTTTTTCAATGTTATTGCCTTTCTTGATATTTGCATATTTCCTATGATTTTCTTTATTATGGGCCAGACTTTAGTAAATAGACTGAAATGAAATATCCATTGAATATTTAGTTTCACAGCAAACCTTACGTTTGCTATAAATAATAATATAATCTAATACAGGTCCTAGTATACATATATTTTAAAAGTCAAAAGTGGATGTTTTATAACATTTAAGTATATTAAAGTTGTAAATAAAAGATGTGTAAAGTACGTCATTTTTACAAAAAATAGTTAATATTTGACATGACTAAAATGTCGATAACATTTCAGATGCGGCTATATTAAAATATTTGTTTATGTGTATAAAATTGTGTTTGTGTTATTGGCTAAATCATTTGGGCTTGCAGTGGGTGTTTAATTTTAATCACCACTTATACTACTACCATTGCTTCAATACATTCTCACATAGGTGGTGATATGTTTGAAATCATGTTTTTTCCAAGGAGCTGTATATTTTCTATCCACTGAAATGGAGATGGGGGACTTTAATAGTTGCAATTTAATTGACTCAAATATATCATTTCTGAAGTAAAAGGCTAAAATACAGAGTACCAAATCACTCTTTTCCAACAGAACAGAATCTAACTCTCATTTTCGTTCTGCTGTGTCATTTTTTTTCCTGTTTTAATTTCTTCAGACTTTCTCCAAATAGAAGGAACAAGATACTATGGCATCATATATTTAAATACAGCATATAATACAGTACACACTTTCATCTCTTACCTCTCTTTATGGGATATACATATTAAATCTTTGTGATAACTGATAATAGTACAATTATAGACCAGCCCCACTCCAGTTTCCTTTCCCATTTATATTGTGACATCATGAACTTGCTTAATGCTGTTATAGAGCATTGTTTTATCTTTTATGAAACAATGTTTCATCTTTTATAAAACAATATGCATGGTTAAGTGCTTACTTGACAGGAAAATTAGCTTGTATATCACATCCTCTTGAGCTACATGACCAAATAAAAGATGGACACATCTAGTTTTTATGCTGGTAAGGAAAAGCTCTGTTTATTCATAAATAAATGGGGGAGATTGGGAGAGAAAGACTGCTTCTAAAAAGAAATGCCTTGCAAAATAACTTAAAAAAAAAAGACCAAGTGGAATTGTAATTATAGCAACCCTACTACTGAGAAAAATGTACTATAACAAGAAACACCTATCTGTCTGGTTTAATTTGTTATATCGGCAGGCTAGTAACACTATTGTTTCACAGTATTTTTCTTGCCAACTTATTGCATTGCTAGTTTAATTTTAGAAGCATTATTTACACATTAGGAATAAAATCCTTTTCATCATTATTACCGTTTTCATTGAATCCATAGAGTGTTTTGCTAGTTTACAATAAAAGTTGTGATATAACTGATTAATCTTAAGTAGCAAAATAATCTATGTTGGTTGAACCAATTCCAGATATTTGAAGTTTATTTTTTACCTGTATAAATGGGAGGTTCTTTTCCTCTAATATTGGTAGCATGTCAGGAAAGATATGGGTTCTTGATTGGAATCAAATTTTCCCTAATCCATTTCCAGTACAGACTAAGAATGAACATGTAATTCCACTGAATTTAAGAGGAATTGTTTCTGAATAAGTATGAAAATTAAGTACATATCAGCAAATTAAAAAAAAATATAGCTAACAAGTATTGGTTTTAAAAGCTCATGTGGAATGCCATATTTGAAGTCTTAGCTATAGCCCAGAAGTAGATCTTTGCATATTGAATTTCCTTATCTCTACCAGGTAGTTCCCCATACTTCAGGCTGCTAATTTGCAATTTGGAATAGAGTAGAGTAGAGTAGAGTAGAGTAGAGTAGAGTAGAGTAGAGTAGAGTAGAGTAGAGTAGAGTAGAGTAGACTAGAGTAGAATAGAATAGAATAGAGTAGAATAGAATAGAATAGAATAGAATAGAATAGAATAACAGAACAGAACAGAACAGAACAGAACAGAACAGAACAGAACAGAACAGAATAACAGATTTGGACAGGACCTTGGAGGTCTTCTAGTCCAACCTCCTGCTTAGGCAGGAAACCCTATGCCACTTCAGACAAATGGTTATCCAATATCTTCTTAAAAACTTCCAGTGTTGAGCATTGACAACTTCTGGAGGCAAGTTGTTCCACTGATTAATTGTTCTGTCAGGAAATTTCTCCTTAGTTCTAAATTGCTTTTTTCCTTGATTAGTTTCCACCCATTGCTTCTTGTTCTACCCTCAAGTGATTTGGACAATTTACCCTCAGGTGCTTTGGAGAATTAACATGTGTTAAGGTATAATTCAGTCTATTAAACTACAGAAGAGTCTATCTCATTTTGAAATTTTTCTGTAATTCATAGTTCAATTGCATGATAGAGTAACCTTGGGAGACCCAAGAAAGGGCTGCAACCATAGCAATGGTCAGACAAGAGATATCTCAGCCCACAAAAGAAATGGGGTTGAAGAAAGTATCTCAGAAGAAACTCTCCCTAATTCTCTGAAAGTAAAAGATATGTTACTGTAACTATACAATAAAGTGGTGCTAGTTCTTATAATTTGATCTCCTATCTCAACTACCTTGATGGGCTGACAGCAGCCTTGCATGTCTAGGACATTCCTAATGTGTTCTGAAAACAATTCTCAGAAATGTAACAAATCCAAAGCCTCTGGAGATCCAAGACCTCGGAAAATATGAGAGGTAAGTTCAGTTACAAAACTAACTTGGACAAAACCACTTAAACTGTGCTTTTTCATTTTTCACTGTATCTCAGACAATAAAAAATTAATGATAATTGCAGTCAAACCAGTTGATTTATAAAAGCTGTTGTTGCAAGCATGATACTTTTTTTCATTAAGTTCACATTTTGGATCTAGGGTGTATCTATAACAATGTTGTTCTGATGAGAAATTCTGTCATACTCTGTCAGGTTACGATGTCATCTCAAATAAATTGCATTTCCAAACAAATAGTCTTTGATGAAATCCTTCATTTATTGAGCACAGCAATCTGTCCCCGACTCCATCGCAGTCAGCACTGACCTTCTGACCCCAAACCCTCCCTTTCCGTTCCCCAATTCTCTGCATCTCATTGGCCATCTTCCAAGTCACTCTCCCCATATCTACTACTTCAGCTCACAGGAATGTCCCCCCTCTCATCCCATCTCCTAGGGGATAATATCTTCAGGGAAAATAAGTAGGTGAAGAGTCAAGCATCCTCTTCCTTATGTCAGCACTGGAGTGAATGTAGCTTAGAGTGCTGACACTAACTTGATTAATGATGAATAAGCCATTGTTTTGTTCAAATACATTTCTATTAATCAAAAAACTCTGGTATCAGGGAATACTTATATTTTCTGCAGCAATACTGAATAGATTTTGAGTACCTGTATAGAGTTAAACATCAGGCACAAGCAATCAGATCCACAGGTGTAAAGGTAAAGTTAATTATCTTATTGTATTATGCTTATAATACAGGAATTTCTCCAGACTGTTTGCCTTCTGATGGGAACAGATAAATAAGCTTTCATGGAGCTGCCGGAGGGGGCATGGTGGGGGGAGAGATGAGTCCTGGGTCTCTTATGGCTGCACAATGATTCAAAGCTAATTCCACATTGAGTTCTCCTCTCTGCCTAGCTGAACATTCCCCAACGTTAAAGGACCTGCTTTGAAGTGTAGATTTGTATTGTGAGAACAAGACACCTAGTAGATGTAGGTGGGGATATACAGTCTTTCAAGGGAGAAGGCTTGGTAAACTGTTTATTACAGTTGCTCTACTTTAATTGAAAATAAAATAAAATTTAAATAAAATTTTATTAATATGATTATGAGGGTGATAAAATCATTCAAATGAGATGCTTCATAACACATGGGAGTTTAAAATAAACACCTCTTCATGAATCATTAAAGCTGATGCAGTTCTTTGCTTCCAATTTTTTTTGTATCTTTAAGAAGGAAACGGAAAGCCATGCAGTAATTATAAGAAATAAAACTGGATTTGTAAACATCAAGTCTTAACTTTTTTTAAAATGAGCAATTAGCAAGCTGTGTTCTCACAATTTACTAATTGCTCATTTAAAAAAGTAGACCCAACATATTTTACATCAACCTTTCATGATGTAAACCTAAGCTATGTCAGTAAACAGATATCATAAAACAATCAGAACTCTATTGCTGAATTTTGAAAGCTTCACCAGGTCTTCCTTCCTCCCTTCCTCCCTCCCTCTTATACCAAAGAAGTCAATTCAAGAAAGTTTCTTCCTCAGGCAGATTGTCCTGTCTTTCCAGGCTAAACTGATTTTTTAAAAAATCTGTTGCCTACCTACTTCAAGGCTATCTCCATACACCTCTACATTTTGATTTTAGAAAGTGTTTGTCAAGATAATGCATGGAATTCTGGTCAGTAGCTAAATATAGGCAACATGGCATAATAGTTAAAGTGATGTGTAGATTTAAACTCATTTTCAAAGAGTGCTTATTAAAGATTCCACAACATGGAATGTTAATTAATCACTTGGATAAGAGATGGAGGGGATAATTCCAAATTTGCAGATGATGCAAAATGCTAATATTCTCCTCCTCCGCCCACCCCCCACAACAAAAGTCCTGCTATGATGGGCCCTGCAGGTCATATAGTGCTTAAGATGCCTCAGAGGAAGATCTTAGGATCTTTTAGAATAGTACTTAAGTAATGGCTAGATTAAAGCTTTCAAGATACCTTCTTGCTGATGCTGTGAAGCAGGAAAAGAAAATCCAAAGGTTCAAGACCGAATTCCAGTAGGAACATGGAATATAAACTCAACATATTGAAAAATGAATTGACTACACATTGAGGGAAGTATGCAGTGGGGTAAGTGGAGTAAGACTCTGTCTAGGGGCAGTACTCTTCAAAATCTTCATCAATGCCTTAGGTGAGGAAAAGAATGGGAACTCATCAAATTTGCAGATGACAATAAGCAGATAGGAATTGCCAATACTCCAGAAGACAGTCTCAAGATACAGAAGAATCTTAACAGACTTGAACACTGTGCCCTATCTAACAAAATGAAATTCAATAGTGAGAAAAGTTTTACCTTTGGGCAAGAAAAACCAGATGCATAGATATAGAATAGGTGGTACCTGGTAGGTACCTAGTAGGAACTTTGAGAGGGATCTTGAAGTCCTAGTGGACAATCACTTAAATATGAGGTGCAGTGTGCTGCAGCTGTCAAAAAAGCCAGCACAGTCCTGCATTAACAGAGGTATAGAATCAAGATTATGATGCCTTGGTAAGACCACACTTGGATATTGCACCCACTTTTGGTCACCACGATATAAAAAGATATTGAGACTCTAGAAAAGGTGCAGAAAAAGCAAAAAGATGATTGAGGGACTAGAGGCTAAAACATGAAAAACAGTTGCAGAAATTGGATATGTCTAGTTTAATAAAGAGAATGACATGGTAGAATGACATGGTAGCAATATTCTAATATTTGAGGGGCTGCCACAAAGAAGAAGAAGTCAATTTATTCTCCACAGCATTTGATGGCAGGACAAAAAGCAATGAATGGAAACTAATCAAGGAGAGAACCAGCCTAGAACTAAGGAGAAATTTCCTGACAGTTAGAACAATTAAACAGTGGGATGACTTGCCTCCAGAGATTGTGGGAGCTCTGACACTGGAGGTTTTTAAGAAGAAATTGGACAACTATTTGTCTGAAATGGTATAGGATTTCCTGCTTGAGCAGGGGTTTGGATTAGAAAACCTTGGAAGTCCCTTCCACCTTCGTTAGAATTTGTTCGAACTGGAAAATTTCAGTCAGAAGGACATGTTATTTACAACTCAAGACATGAAGATGATGGAACAGTGTTGCTTTCATAGTCAGGAAAAACATAGCAAATGCAATGCAGCCAATGACTGAATAAAAACAATTAGCCAATTGGGTCGCTGAACGTCCAGTCATAGGAAGACATATAAATGACCCCCCAAAAAATGTGCCAGGTTTTGAACTACCGTGTCAGCAATGGACAATCCTGAATAGAATTTGCACCTCACATGGCATCTACCTGGACTCTCTGTATAAGTGGGGCACAGTATCCTCCCCTCAGCATGACTACAGGATCCCACTCACCATAGATCACATTGTGATCAGCTGTAAGCTGAAGGCATACAGTATACTTGTCTAGTATACTTGTCTAGTATCTGATTTTTAAAATATAAACAATGCTGTTCTTCAATGGTTAGATGGCCTAGACCAGTGTTTCTCAATTTTGGAAGCTTGAAGATGGGTGGACTTCAACTCTCAGAATCCCCCAGCCAGCGCTGGGGGATTCTGGGAGTTGAAGTCCACCCATCTTCAAGCTTCCAAGGTTGAGAAACACTGGCCTAGACATTGGTGTTTTATCGTAGATCTTTTTTAACATTTATATTTTATTGGATTCTACTAATCTAGATGAAATTTTAATATATATTGCTAGTCATGTATAATATGCATAGGCTAATAAATAAATAAATATACTTCAGATAACATTTTAACATGAGTTATCCATGTTTGTATTGCTAGATTAGAAAGCATAGTCTTATTATAGCATATTATAGTTTTGAAGAACTATTAAAAACAGAATTTCTGTTTAAGAATTCTTCCATTTCTAAGTGCTGTGCTGCCTTGCTTCAGGTGCTATTGATCAATTATTAGGAAGTACAGGCACTGGGTTTGAAGGGAGTATTGATAAAGCAGATTAATCCTATAGGCCAAATAATCTAACATGGAAATGGGGTGTGAACAGCCATTTTTATATGGGCTGAAACTGATATTTTTGAGTACTATAAATTTTCTACAGCATTTTCTCTCCTTAGACTTCTATAGCAAGAGCTTTCTGCACACAGTCAAAATTAGACAAATGCAACTTCTCTGAATCTGCTAAATTATTATTTATGCATTAGTTGATGTCATCCCAGCACCCCTAAAGGAGTTAAGAATTATGCATATTTTATGTTCAATCGCATCTTCTGTGACACCAAGCCACAAGCAAAGGTTTACATTTCAAATTAGAGGAAAATGCATTTAACGTTTAATAAGATTCATTCTGTGCAGACTAATTATACTCAACATTTACTAGAAAAGTTTATTAAATTACAGGGTGGCTTGGACAGGTATTTTTCTGGCTTCATTCACCGGTTTTCACAATTTAATAAGTGACTTCAGTAGCATCAGGTGTCACCCATGCATAAACACATGGCATGTTTACCCCAAAACAGAGCATAATTCTACATTTAAGAAGATCCCCCACAAATAGAACTAACATAAGAACCGAGACTGAACAATTGTTGATAAGAAAGTCAAAAAAACGTCTGGATGTTGTAATATCTGGAGACAGCAGAATATAAGAGAAAGACAATAGTCCAAGGTATCTTGGGTACAATCCCAAACCAAAGCACCACTTGAACACTGGCATTGACATAATCAGTCAATTACAAAAGACAGCTTTACTTGGAGTAGCTTACATCTTACGATGATGCTTTAACACTATCAAATAACAAGATCTACCTAGTCCAGGTTCTTGTGAAATACTAAATAGGTGAATAAAAAAAATGCCAAATCTTGTATAATCAACTGACTGTGTGTCCAAGCATAATAATAATAAGAGTAGATAAAAGAAATAAAATTGCAGGTGAGAGTTCTTCAGTGGTCCATATCAAAAATCTGCTTCAATTAGAAAGGTAATTTGGGAAGAACAAATGCTACTTATGTGGCATATGTAGGAGATCTGCTTGGGAAAATCCAAACTCTCTCAATCTATTCTCTAATTATAGAAATAAAATGTAGAGAGAGCATGGAAAAGAAAAAGAGTTGCGAAAGTCAATTGTATCTGATTTTTGTGACCCTTTTTGCCATGGTTGTTAAGCGAATCACTGCAATTAAGTGAACCATGCGGTCATTAAGCGAATCCAGATTTCCCCAATGACTTTGCTTGTCAGCTGGAAAGGACATGACTGGCTATCATGGGACTCTGGGATGCTGCAACTTTCATAAATATATGCTGGTTGACAATTCAGTGCCTGAATTTTGATCATGTGACTGTGGGGATGTTGTGTAAGTGTGTGTACCTGTTGCAAGTCATTTTTTTCAGTGCCATTGTAACTTCAAACAGTTGCTAAACAAATGGTTGTAAGTCGGGTGAAACGCTCCTGGTTCGGACCGGATCACCTGATTCGGTAGCGATGGAGGCGGGTGGTTCGGAGAACTGGTAGCAAAAATCCCTGTGCCCCCCCCATGCCCAGCTGAGCTGCACGATCATCAGAGGCTTTTTTTTTTACTTTTAAAAGCATTTTTTCTACAACCTCTTCCGACGAAAAAATGCTTTTAAAAGTTAAAAAAAAAGCCTTTGATGATCATGTGGCTCAGCTGGGATCATCAAAGGCTTTTCAAAGCATTTTTTTCTGCAACCTCTTGGCCAAAGAGGTGGTTAAAAAAATGCTTTGAAAAGTCTCTGACGATCCCAGTTGAATTGCCTGATCGCAAGAGAATCTTTTCAAAGCATTTTTAAAAAATCCTATCTGATGATCCCAGCTGAGTTGGCTGATCGTCAGAGAGGTTTTTCAAAGCATTAGAAAAAATGCTTTGAAAAGTTAAAAAAAAAAAAAAGTTGGCCATGCCCACCCAGTCACATTACCCACACATACACCAAGCCATGCCCACAGAACCGGTAGTAACAAATTTTACATTTCACCCCTGTTGTAAGTCAAGGACTATCTGTAGGTTCTAACAGTTCAGAATTCAATGCCCAGATAATGATTTTGAAGTAGCCAAATGCTTAACTTAACCACAATGCTTTAAAGCATGTCCCATGGTTTCCCATTTCTTCCTCAGCTATTTCCCAACCTGGTATTCTGTTGATATGTTGGTTTACAACTCCCATCAGTTCAGAACAACTTCCATCAATTCTATCTGTGTTGAATTATTGTGTTAGAAGCAGGAATATTAATGCGCCCAATAATAAAAGGGGAAAAAAACACATTCCGCACAGCTAACCCTACTACTACTACCATGTCAATTAAGTCTGAAATTATGCATAATATATTCTCAGAAGAACTTGTCTCACTATAGAGGTTTTACCATCAGAATGTGTGCATTCACCATTTGTGAGAGTTTTGCAATGAATATGTTTGAACAATGCAATTATCATGTGTAAAGTGATTTAGCTTTTATTGAAATAGGAAAGGGTTGACCTGTCTAAACTGCAGAACGCAGAGCTAGGCTTGGCATAGCAAATTGCTAGAAGCAGCTATTTAGCAATTCCAATAGCAAAGTGACTGTCACTGTCTACAGAAAAGATGCTTTTAGGAACCACATTCCAAATTCATAACACATCCTCCTTTAGTCATAGGCTGCAATATGCATCTAAAACACTAAAATATGGAGTGAAAGTGTATTTTGTGTGTGTGTGTGTGTGTGTGTGTGTGTGTGTGTGTGTGTGTCTTTAAAAAATCTATTTATTGACAAATCTGATTCTCTGTGGTGATGTACAGTATCTATTATGACATCAACTTGTGGTTTCATGGGGTGGGGTGGGGGTTGTACTGGTGTACGCAGAGACTGGCAGGAAACACTACCTTAACAGCTGAAAGAGCTTGAAAAAAGGTGTCTCTGTTTCACAGTGTCAAGAGGTATTTTATAAGTGTTTTGTCAGGGTTCCAAGTAACACTTTTAAACCCTTTTTAACAGATTGTGTATTTTTTTTGAAAGGAAAAATTAATTAGGAGGATTAATTTGCAACTTCCATGTCCAGGAAGTACTGAAAGTTAACCCTAAACTTTTCTAGGGTTGTCTCTTATATAAAATTATCTGTTATATTCTATAGACTTTCTTATTTCAAGTGTTATTTTTCATTGCAGTGAGTGTCTTTCATGGAGTCTGCAACAGCAGCAGGATAACTCCTTAATCCCTTCTAGGATAATGTCACTTTGAGTAGAATGTAACTAGATTCCATATTGCACTAAGTCATAATCTTTTTAGGCAGGGATTGTTGATTAGACACAACTAATTAGATTCATTCTACAGGAGGAGACTTGCTGTAATTTATAAGTTACAATATTTAGGTTCACATATCATGCTAAACCAAAGATGCTGCACCCCTGAACTAATAACATGAATTGTGACAACCTCCTATGATTAAAACTAATAAGCTTCTTCTTGATGATATGGAGAGTGCCAGTTACCAGTGTACCTCAATGAATTCTTTATCTACATATGCAGCCCAGAGTTCTATCAGAACTCTGCTATCAGCCCTGCTTCAGGCAGAACCAGACAAATCTGTGCCACAGTTCGTCTCTGCATGCAGAAGTTTATGCAAAAAGGGGAAGGGTTCTTGCAGAGATCAGGTTTTTCATTGAGAAGCCATTGATTTCGCAAATGATGGTGAAAATGAATTTTCTCCATAAACCTCCATAAACCATCAGCTAGATTCTCCAGATAGAATGGGGCTGATTTCTTTCAGGCTTCAGCATGTGTCCACAAAGTTGATTCACATTTACAGTGAAGGCTTTGCACAGCAAAACTGAACCTCTACTCATAGGAGAGGCAATACTCTTGTGTTCAACATTCCAGCCTGGTAAGTCAGCAGTGCACAAATCTGGAAGCTAAGGGTTCCTGCTGTAGTGCCTGCAAAGTTGAAAGCAGGCATTTCTGCAAATGCATCAGCGTGCATCTACTGCAATCTGCTCTACAAAAAGCCTTATTAAACCAAGACAAAAAGGCAAGGTGACTTCCTTGCCATCCCCTCTGACCTAATCTGCTGTCTATTAGTAACCTGGCTGCTTCCAACACAAGAGCAGATCAACTTTTGAACTCCTGCAGGCCAAAACAGCTGAGTATCGAGTTTTCACATCTGCTAATGTTCTCTGGCCATCACAGTTGTGTGCACACAAAGCTGGAACCCTGGAAATAAGTCAGTCCTCTCCCTGCCAAGCCAAGCAGTGTTGTTGCCTATACAAACTAGATCACAGTATAATTCCATGGCAGCATTTGATTATCGAGCAAGAAACTAAGGAAAAAGAAAGCAAATAGGTGACCAAGTATTCATATGTAGTCAAGTCAGGAGTCAAGCAACGGGCTGAAATAGGGTGGCTATATAACACATGACCCCTGTCCTTCAGAGCAGTGGTCAGTTTCTACCAGTTCAACCCAGTTGGGCGAACCGGTAGTGGTGGCAGTGGGAGGCTCCATTCACCTGCCCGGACATCATGGCAGATGCTCTGAACATGTGCAGAATGTTCTGCATATGCACAAAAGTGCCACACATGGGCAAAGCAAGTGCACGCATGTGCTTGCTCCCAGTTCTGAACTGGTAGCAAAGGTAAGTGGAACCCACTACTGCTTCAGAGTCCTGAAAAGTAATTGTGAAAACTAATGGCTTTGAACTAAGAAACAGATGAAAACCACAGTTAAGCATTCAGCACTTGTCAGGGTCCGATGTGGCCCTTGTCCACCAAGATTTTCCACCACCTACACCACAGTGGTATCAGCACACTCAGTAAACTTCCTTTTTATTTTATTATTTATTTATTATTTAAATTTGTATACCGCCGTTCTCCTGAAGGACTCAGGGCGGTGAACAGCCAAAATTAAAAATACATACAATATAAAATTTAAAATAATTTAAAAACAGAATTAAATCGGATTGGCTCCCAAAAATTAAAATCCATTACCCTTAAAATAACCCATTAAAATTTTAAGCCAGCCTGGCTTGCTGAAATAGGAAGGTCTTCAAAGCTCGACGGAAGGTCCAGAGGTCCGGGATTAGGCGTATTCCTGGGGGTACCTCGTTCCAGAGGGCGGGTGCCCCCACAGAGAAGGCTCTCGCCCTGGGGGTTATCAGTCGACATTGCTTGACCGACGGCACCCTAAGGAGGCCCTCTCTGTGGGACCGAGTTGGCCGGTGGGAGGTTATCGGTGGCAGAAGGTGGTCTCGTAAATAACCAGGCCCTAAGCCATGGAGCGCTTTAAAGGTTTAAAAGCGCTTTTTGGGGGAAAACCAGTTCTAAGAGTCATAGAAAAGGAAGAGTTTGGGACATATATCATCACTATAGTGAATGAATGAAGCAGAGAAGAGTTCCAAGGAGATGTTCCACAGTGAAAGCAGCATTGGTCATTTTATGCTGTTACTATACGTTCAATGAAATGCAACAATAAGCATGTTGTGGAATGTTGATATTACACTATTTATTGCTTTGCACTCAAAGCTCCCTTATACATTTTAATTTATTAGAGAAATAAATTATTAGAGAAATAAATTATCTTACTCCACAGTGTTCCTTTAACAATCTTGTCACACATCCCATTTCTTAGGAAGACAGCAACTGAATTTCTTCTGAGGAAATTTTGGGCTGCTTCAAATATACTGTTACTACTAATTTATGTGTAATCTTTCAGTCGTGTCTATATGAACATTGATAAATCACTGTGTGCACAAATATGTGTTCTATTAATGTTCCTTGGGATTTAAGCCATGATTTCCATCATGGTCAGCTGTTTTGCATAATAAATCAAAATATATTTTTTCCTGAACAATTAAAGAAAGAAAAATGAAAGATTGCTTCCAATGGCATTGCCTTGAAAATAACTTCTGTACTAAATGTTAGTCATGCCAACCCAAAAAAGAAAAGAGATGAGTTTTAGGAGTGTGCAGGGATATTATGCTGCACCTACACACAGAGAGTAAGTAACAAGAGCTGCCTCTGATATTGTCTTTCAATTCTAATGCAAGATTCATGCTTGATCTATCTCCACTTACCTTCTGCGCACATTTTTTCCCCCAAGCAAATGTCACAAATCATACTAACTGGAACAGGCTAGAAAGATATTTGTGCGTAATACATGAGTGGTTATTGTCATGCATTAATGGGAATTGTTGGTCCTGCATATGGGAATATTTCTGTTTCTATGGAATAAAATCTTAAAAACAAAACAAAGAGCTGAGCAGTGAAGCAAATGTTCAGTGTGGATATAAAGATGCTGAACCTAAAACATTCAGTACTTCTTAGATAGTTTTGTGTAGGGTAGAAACGCTCAGCATACCCCATGAATCTGAGGCTCAAAGCAAATGCAGAGGGCATGCTTCTGTTAGTAGCTCTCATAGTGGCTGCACTACACAAATCAGCTTTGTGCTACAGGAAGGGCCTCTGTCTGTCTTTGCACCAAAGTGGCCACTGTCAAAGTAAAGCTCAGCTGGAAAAATGAAACCCTGAATGAATAAATCATGGAGAGGTTTCTTCAAGCCTTGACAGTCTATCCAAGCTCTTCTAGTGGTGAAAGATGGCACAATGCTGAAAGCAGGATGGGAGTGTTTTCTTTTGGGATTCATTTATGTGCCACCTGAGCCCTTCACTATGGATTCGTGGTCTCTTTTTAAAGAAAGCCATGTTGGAGCTGGGAGTCTAGCATGTGGGAGGAAGAAATGGAGGGACACAAAAGGCTCATGCAAGTCATCCACGAAATGCAGTCCGAGATCATCAAGCTAGTACAAGAAAACCAAGCCCTTCGAGGGGAGTTACAGTTTGGTGGGCAGAAGGAAACAAAGCGAGAAGAGGCTGCCAGAGAGAACACTCAAAAGGAAGAATCCTGGAGCCTCTCAAACTCAGATGAAGAGACCACTGGGTCTCTAGTGGCTCTGCGCAGGAGTGTTTCAGCTGGCTCTGCTTTGACTCTACAGGAACAAAAAGGTACCATTTAACGAAAACTGCCAATGATCAATTTGTGACTCTCTGGTTCATCTTTTTCTTTTGTTGGAGTCAGAGAAACAAGCCAAGAACTTGATTTGTTCATGGTGTTAATTTATGCTTTGTTCAATAATATTTTACTTAAGTAAACTTTGGTGGAACATATTTCACACAATATACTCCGCTAAAATCAAACAAATCACATTATCATGGCTTAGAATATTGTGTGAACTAAGTTATCCATTTTCAAAATCCAGCTCCCAAATATTATTGAGCTGGAAATACCATCCTCCATATTTCCTTGTATGATCTGGAGACTAAGAAGATTGTCAGCCCTTTAAAAAATGTCATAAGAAGTTGGAAAATACTAGTTTAAGTGATAACCTATTTTTTCTAACTAAGCCTGAAATATATCACACAATCCATATTTCCAGTTACATGAATAATGTGTGAGACTGCAGATATTAAGGAGATAATGATGTTTTCCAGCAATAAAGATTCTAAAGGTTGTTTAGAAATGGTAAAAAAAAAAAAATTAGACGCCAGGCAGCATAGATTGTATGTCACAAGAAAATCTCTACTAACTTGAACCTATAAAATATTTTTGATTCTTCTGAACTTTCTGAAAGAAGCATTGTTTCCATTGTTCCATTCATTCCTCCAAAGCCCAAATTTTCTTTATCTAACACTGTAAAAATAAGAATGAGGAAAAAAGTTGTTACCCAAATCTGAAAATAAGGATCAGTTGAAGAAAAAAACAAAACAAAAACAGCAGATGGTGAGATTTCGTGAGATTTGTCTCACATAAGAAATTGGGAACTCATGCAATGAGATTTACAATCAGCCAGTCTACTTGTAGAGCAGACCTCAGCCTAGGTATGTCATAGTGGTTTATTTTATTAGTAGTGGCATACATTAATGTTCTCACTACACCAATAATATTGACATTTTCTTCAGCAAGGTTTTTCAAAGAGCTAAATTGTACAGTTTCAAACCTGAAATTTAATCTCCCTTAAAAGTTCTATTAGAACAAATAAGACAAGGGAGTCGGAAATTGATATGTACTTTTAAAAACTTGTTAATATAAATATAAATGGAGAATTCTGAACTTGGCTACAGTCAAAGTAACATGAAAGCTGTAGAAAGTAACAAAGTTGTGCCTCATGCTGTTAATGGTATTTTCAGATAATTGTAACATTGTATTATCTGATGTATGTTTAATAAGCCTGACTCTGTGAAATAGCAAAGATCCAAGACCAACTTTCAAGGTGGAGCAAAGCACTGTAAATAATAATAGTAGTAGTAGTACAAATAAGATTTATTCCATGGGATTTCTCCTAGGTATGTGATAATAATAGATTTATGAAATATGGCTTACATGCACCAATAAGAAAAGACTGCAAATTCCAATAGAGTCTTTTCCAACTTGAATTCTTAAGATTGTTGTATTACACAATCCATAATTCAAATCCAACATACCCAAAGTCCATTATGCCTGGTAACTACGAGAATTGTAAGCCAAAATATCTTAAAGGCATTAGAGTGGAAAGGAAATAATCATTAAGGAAATTAAGAGGACTATTTAAAAATAATTTCTCAATTGCAGTAAATGTTTCACTGTTACTCTTTCCAAGTATATTGAACAATTATGATCAGAGGTAATCAGAACTTCTAGAGAAATGTGAATCCTAAACAAATTATCTAAACAGAACCACCTTTACGTGTATGAAGAAAAAACTTTGCTTGATATCCTTTTTTTAGGCAAAAAATGACCATCACAGAAGTATCTTAACAGGTTGGATAACAAATGATTTGGTAGGCAGTGCAAATCATGATTTACCATTTAACTTTCTGTAATGACATAGTGTCCAGTTCCAAGACTGTGGACTACCCAGTTCTTCTTAGAGAAAGGGAAAAATAAAAAATAAAAATGGATAGACTGGAATAAATATATCTATATTATACCTCATTTGCCTCTTAACATTTCTCCCAACAAAGTGAGATAATTTTCCCTAATTATATGAACTGGACTATAATTTCCATTATCCCTAACTATTGGTTGGGCTGAATTGTAATGCAATAATCAGAATCAATAATAATAGAATTATAAATTCTCCACATGTAGTCTATTGCTTTTTCCACATCAAATGGATTGTTTTGATTTCTCTCTTCTAGTCAGTCACATTTGTCATACTCATGGTTTCTAGGTATGGTGGTGAGATATTCATCAAATTTTGGACTGCCTAATGTTTATTGCTCATGGGTGGGTGGCTGTTTAAGAGATATACAACTATATATCCAACTCAACCCAACTCAATTCAACTCAACCAAGTGACTCTGGGTGGCTTACAAAGAGCCTTGGTGGTGCAGCAGACTAAAGTGCTGTTAAATAGCACCAGCTGCCTGCAATTACTGCAAGTTCAAATCTCACCAGGCTCAAGGTTGACTCAGCCTTCCATCCTTTCAAGGTAGGTAAAATGAGGACCCGGATTGTGGGGGCAATAAGCTGACTTTGTATAAAAAAGAACACCGCTTGTGGGGGGGGGGCGAAAGCCCTACTAAGCAGGTATATACAAAAGTATGAAGGCTATTGCTTAACGCATTGTAAGCCGCCCTGAGTCTCCAGAGAAAGGCAGCATATAAATCGAACCAATAAATAAATAAATAAATTATAAATACAATACTATTTATCTTCTATATAACTGGAATAACATTTATGCTGCATGTTTTTTATGCAGATAACATTATGACTGTCAGGCGTTATTCCATCTCATCTGTGCCTTCACTTCTCAGCAATAAACACCACAAAGGTGATAAGAGGAATCCTTTCAAAGCATCTCTTGAATTTAAGGGGATAAACAAATCACCAGTCTTTACTACAGATGGACCATTATCCAACAAGGAAGATAAAAGTTTTGCAAAAATCTCATCAATTAAAAACAGATCTTTCCAAGATCAAGTTTTCAAGTGTAGGTAAGTTGGAATACATGACAAAATGTTGAATAAGGCTCAGTTTTTAAAAAATGATTATGATGATTTGAAAACATCTGGTAAGCAAAGTGAGTAGAGTTTGGTTTATTAGATCTACTTTTAAAAACATTTTGAATGAAAAGTTAATTTTGGATCAGCACATTGTTGAAAATTTCTGCCAACCCTACTTACAGTCTTTCAACACCCTGAGGATGTGCTGCCAAATTTAGTAACAAAATGGGTTAATTGTTGACAGACCAATTTCTGACCATGGGGGCATGGAGGTTGGTAAGAGTCGGAACAGCTGGCCTCTTAAGAATCTTCTCTTATATTTCTAATAACGATACACATTTATATTTATACATACAGTATTAAGAATGTGTGACACCCAGGTGCCACACTGCTCATGCATTGATATGTTTGTTAGAAAATAAAAAAAATAAAAAACTTTTTTTTAAAAAAAAGAATCTTCTCTTATATCCACCTTCTTAAAATCTGTTTTTAAAAGCCTCCAAATAGGCGTTTGACATTTTTTGGTTGTTAGCAAAGGTGAGAAACAGACTGGTTTATTCTGACTGTGAATAGTTCTTAGTTCCACAAACCAGAACTGCAGCAAAAGGCTTAAATTTAAGCTTAGAGATTCTGACTCTATAGACATTTGTTTTGATCACTTAAAATGATTGATGCTTTATAGTCCTTTTACTTCCAAAGTCACTCTTTCTTACCTCAGTTTATTCATGTTAGCAATGCTGTTCAGGACAGAAGAGAGATATTTAATTGCTGCTGCTGTTAAACTATTGAGAATTACAAAAGCTTACCGAACTATTGCAGATCTCCCGTCACATCTGTATTTTGACTACTTCTGCTCTGATGGTATGCACTATAGACCTATTTACTATTGTGGGGTAGGGGTGAACTAAATAAACATAACAGGATTTCATTCCTAGTGTAGCATTCTGATATTCAGGTAGAACCAATAATTTGATTATAAAGCGGTATTGCAGCCTAATTCTGCCCACATTCTGGAGTTCAATCCTGGCAGGCTCAAGGTTGATTCAGCCTTTCATCCTTCCAAGGTCAGTAAAATGAAAACCCAGATTGTTGGGGGCAATATGCTGACTCTGTAAACCACTCAGAGAGGGCTGTAAAGCACTACCGAGCGGTATATAAATGATATTGCTATTGCTAGCTTATTTATTTATTAAATTTTTATGCCACCCATCTGACTATCAAAGCAACTGGGTGACCTACACCACAATATTATATATAATTGTTCTTGGTTCATAAACGCAAAAGTACTGCAGGTATCTTAGATGTTGTCGGCTTGCAGGTCACTATTAAAATATCAATAAGCATTTTTCCCTGGACTGACTAACCTTGCCCAAAACATATAGAACTGCTCTTCCAATCCTGAGCATATTTCATAGAATTCCCTGACTTGCATGACCAAGGAAGATATCCAGTTTCTTGAAGCTAAACATGAATAGGATCTTTACTGCTGATTATTAAACTGAGATGTAAAGGCTAACAACATGCTGATGACTGTTGAACTGAATGTGGTGGTTTAACTTTCCCAATAGCAATAACAATAGCACTTAGACCAGGGTTTTTCAACCTTGGTAGCTTGAAGGGCTACCCCAAGCGCTGCTGGCTGGGGGATTCTGGGAGTTGAAGTCCATCCATCTTCAAGCTTCCAAGATTGAGAAACACTGACTTAGACTTTTATACTGCTTCACAGTGCTTTACAGGCCTCTCTAAGTGGTTTTACAGTGTCAGCATATTTTCCTCAACAATCTGGATTCTCATTTGATCCACCTCAGGAGGATGGAAGGCTGAGTCAACCTTGAGCCTGGTGAGATTTGAACTGCCAAATTGCAGGCAGCCGGCAGGCAGCAGAAGTAGCTTGCAGTACTGCACACTAACCACTGCGCCACTGTGGTCCATAGTATTTTCTAATGAGTTTCCCATCCAACTATTACCCAGTTTTAACTGTTGCCAGACTTTACTTAACTTTTTAATATCAGCCAAGGTTAGCTAATAATATAATATTAGCTAATATTTTGGAAGACATATTTCCAAATGGGAATTCTTTCTAAGGCTGAGGTGCAGAACATAATGGCTCCATTGTGGAATATAATTATCATTCAGTGCAAATGTATATTGAGTACTTTTCTTACTGAAACAAGCATATGGTCCAAAGCTGGAGGCACAGCATACTCCCAATGAAAGAAAAAAAAAAACCAACCAGTCGGCATATTTCACTCAATGCTTTTATACAGAACATCTCATTTTCCACATGTTTTCTTTTTCCAAGCACTAGACCATCAAAAGCTTTCTACTGGAGATGTCAGTTCTGAGGTGGGGTCCATTTGCATTGCGTTGATAGTTTTTTGCTCAAGAAATTAAAACAAGGCTTTTTACTTAAAATCTTTTGCATGCATTTCTTTTCTAGGGGGAAAGTAAAGGCTGTCAGTTTCTTGTTATCGCCTTATTCAGGAAATCAAGATTCTTTCAAATGCTTACAAAGTGAGAACACAAAACAATTAAGCACCATTATGGAAAAGGACATGTGAACTGACGACTTTTTAGAAGACCTGTGCAGATTTGGGGAATAAACTATCTTGATGTAGCCCAGGGGTTGGGTTATTTCATGCAAAGTACTTTGGCAAATACCTTCAGAGAATCACCCAAGCAAATAATGTTTCAGATCACTGGCTTACTTTTCTAGCAGAAGACAAGAAAACATCTGACAGACACAATCGGGACAGCTTTTGCATCCATGCTTAAAAAATATCCAGTGAGTTAAAGGACTGCATTAAGCAGCATTTAATTAGCACAGCAGTTTCCTCTCTATCTTTTTTTAAAAAGTGCTCAGTTCCTTCATCTAACGCTCAAGTCATAAATATTGACATATTAAAATAATATTGTTTATTAAGTTATATATTTTTAATTAACACTAGAGGCAACAAAAAAGTAAAATGCAGAAAAACTATATGGCAGAACCATTGGTTTCACAAATATGTTCATGTTATTCTACGCAAAATATTTACACAGAAAAAATGGAAAATTAACTATTTATGATACGTGCATTTCTAAATAACCCTCCAAATTGGGGGGGGGAGGTTCTCTTCCAGAGAAAATATATGTCTTTCTAGCATTGTTAGATTTATTTTTTGCAATCATAAAAATATGCCATATATATTTTGTTTGTGTTCCATTGGTTTCCAAATTATTGGTATGTAATTGAAGAGATACAAATGGCATAAATACGTTGTTATATAGTATATAAATATATAAATATAAAATTACATTATTATTATATTCAATGACTAGTCATTCTATTTTCTTGTTTCATGACTGACTGTACTCTTAATCTGATTTTAAGCAATTATAGACTATTTGTAAATCAGAACTATAGTTTTATTATTTTGTAAACAATATGGTTAATAAAACTGTGAAGATGAAAACCAGCCTTCCTCAGATTGATAAATCTTGATTTAGTTTTAATGTTATTTAGATTTCTACTCTGCATCTCAAAGGAATTTCATTTGGCACTGGAGTATACCTGGTATTCTCTAGCCCAATATTCTCTCCTCAACAACAAACTTGCAAGGTAGCATTGGCTTTGAAAGTAGTACAAAGTTGTCCAGACAGTTTCCAAACTGAATGTGAAATTAAGGTGAGTCTTAGTGGTCCCAGTTTAATATACTCATCCCCTCCTGCCAAATATGGTACCTAGCAACACCATTCTTACCATTACATTCATTTCTTAACCTAGATGGAGGAGGAGGACGAGGAGAAGAAGAGGAAGAAAGGAGGGGGAGGGGGAGGGGAAGGAGGAGGAGGTTGTGTTCTGCAAAGCAGAGCCCAACTTTTCAAGGGTATTAATTTCAAAACTGTCTCTAGGCTTCACAAAAGTCACCGGATTATTCTTACAAAATAACTAGAGTGTCCAGAAAAAAACACAGAAGTGGTGGAAAGCATCCTGATTTGTGAAAAGGGTGGCAGGAAACAATCTCATTGATTTGTCTTCTGGTAAATACATATTTCACTATTATTTTTATCAGGCTCAGCAGATGTTTTGTGAAAGTGTCCATATCACAGACAAAATTTGACTTGACTATTGGCACTCTAATTCTTACTGATTCAGTTACATCTAAAGCTGTCTATATTATGAGGATTTGTATTTCACGGCAGGATACATTCTAGCCAAGGATTAGAAATATAAACAATGCTACATATCTCCTTTTTGTTTTGAACCTTGCCCAGTCATGTGTACAGCTTTTAAACCTCTATTTTCAAAATGTGGAAATAAGAGCTATGCCATCCATGATCTGAGTTGATTGATATGTGCATTAATTGGCTTATGTGATCATTATGCTATTAGCAGGAAAACAAAAACAGCTTTCATGAATAATTACAGTTTCAATGTACTCAGAATATCAATGACTAGTGTTGCCTAATGATAGGCTGAAAATGTATGGCCATAACAGAGTTGTTGCATTAGAACTACACTCGGTCTCATCATTTGGTCCCCAGTTAGAACATCCAGGATATTTGAAGGACAGGTAGAAAAGGTTATATTATACTTAGCTTTTATTTAAACAGTATGGCTGATTAATACAAGAAGATGTGGCCTCCTGTGTTAGCCTTTGTTTGGTCACTCAAGATAGTAGCCATCACTAGCAGTGTACCTTGGAGCAGTTCATTGGCTGTATATCTGTCCCACAAGTAGACTACACAGATCAGCAGGCAAAGCTGCACATGAGTATATCGGATAAATATCTCTAAATCACAATGTTTCTTTTCATGACGATAAAAAAGAGGCTAATTTAATATCTCATATAAAACATTTATTGCCCAAATAGAAAATACCATAAATCATGAAAACACATTTATAATGATGGCCATACAAAGAAACATCTCAAATTGGTAGATAATAAATCTGGTTGGGAAACATGCTCCTCCCTTAATCAGCTGTACATTTCAGTCACAGTTGTGGACCCCTGCTTTGTTTTTACTTTTTAGTGATTCAGGATTAAATAAGGAAGTCAAAAGCTATCAATAAAGTAAAAAATATTCATCGATTTTCAGTGAAAATATTTTTTTTTATTCGTAGTTCGATGATGTCTTCTTCTGCTCTTATTTCTGAATAAGAAATAGTGCTGAATATATTGTCAGATTAATTAGAGGGCTAGGGAAAACCTGTAGCTCCGGATTAAACTGTTTTTCTTCCTAAACTCTTAACAAAGAAGATACTTTATCCTTATACATCTTGGAGTGGGTGGAGGTAAGAGGAGGAGAGGACAGGGCAGCTGCAAGAAGATGGGATTTCATCACAATTATAAAATATGCATCATGAAGTCATAACATAAGTTTAAAAAAAGGTTTGAAATTTGCACAGGGTCTTTGGGATGCATGTTTCCTTCCTTACTTCCTTTGGTCAATTCTGTGCAAGTCTTTAGGTGAAAATATTGTACAGCTAGACATAGATAGATGATAGATAGATAGATAGATAGATAGATAGATAGATAGATAGATAGATAGATGATAGATGATAGATGATAGATGATAGATGATAGATGATAGATGATAGATGATAGATGATAGATGATAGATGGATGGATGGATAGATAGATAGATAGATAGATAGATAGATAGATAGAGTGGTGGGATTCAGCCAGTTTGCACCACTTCAGGAGAACCAGTTGTTAACCTTCTGAGCAGTTTGGTGAACTGGTTGTTGGAAGAAATTATTAGGGCAGAGAACTGGTTGTTAAATTACTTGACTCCCACCACTGGATAGATAGATAGATAGATAGATAGATAGATAGATAGATAGATAGATAGATAGATAGATAGATACAGTAGATAGATAGATAGATGATAGATAGGTAGATAGATAGATAGATAGATAGATAGATAGATAGATAGATAGATAGATAGATAGATACAGTAGATAGATAGATAGATGATAGATAGGTAGGTAGGTAGGTAGGTAGATAGATAGATAGATAGATAGATAGATAGATAGATAGATAGATAGATAGATAGATAGATAGATAGATAGATAGATATTCATAGTTAAAAAAAAAATTCAGGACTGAGGGACAGACCATTTCTTCTGCTGTTCCAAAATGAGTTTCAGGACCTACACAGACAAAACAGTTGTACCCACACTAAACAAACATAGCAGATTCTAGGGGACTTTGAAACCGTACGTAAATATAAAACCACAAATAAATGGGAGGCATATTGTTCAGAGGCCAAGAATGGGGAACGGTTGAATTTGTTTGTATGAACTGTTGGGTTACCTGACTTCAGCAATGGTTTTTTTTGCAATATAACATATAAGAGAAAAAGCATTACGAAATATGCTGACTGACTCTCCCGTGTCATAGATGAGGTAATGTTATACTCATACATAAGACAAGTCAATACTATGACCATAATAATATTGACATTTGTTTTGTTATTGCTACCAGTAAAACAAAGAAATGTCGATCTTGAAACACATCTTGATCACAGTACATTGAATGAAGGTTCCAATGGGGCAACAATGAAATATAATAACATAGGACACAGAAATACTCTAAAGTGAACATTAAAACAAGTTACAGAAATTAGATCTGACATTCCTGATCTGTGGTGTCTCTGCAGCTGGCCTGTGTCTTCTTTGTATGAAATTGTATGGATTTTGATTTGGCTGCTGGTCATCATGGAGACTTGCATAGGTCTCTGCATCATGCAGTTCGCCTGTAAAGACATGTATGTTCCTTTGGTGACTGGTCATTAAGATCATGGATCTGGTGGTAATAGTTACTGTACATCATAAGCCACCTTATGCTTAGAAATTGGGTTGAGTTTAAAACTATAGTTTAAAACTTTAAACTTTATAGTACAGTACAGATAAACCATCTGATGCGCAGCACAGTGCTCTGATTCCAACAGAGATATGCTACCCGACAGGATGTCTCCCCAAATTTTTCTTTCTTAAAGAATCATAGACAATCACATATAATTCATGGCCTCATGTGCTCCATTATAAATACTTAGAAAGGATTCTCAGAGCTTCAATAAGGTAAAAGTAAAGGTTCCCCCACACATGCGTGCTAGTCGTTTCCGGCTATAGGGGCAGTGCTCATCTCCACTTCGAAGACAAAGAGCCAGCGCTGTCTGAAGATGTTTCCATGGTCATGTGGCCAGCATGACTCAATGCCGAAGGCACATGAAGGGCTGTTACCTTCCCACCAAAGTGGTCCTATTTTTCTACTTGCATTTTTTACGTGCTTTCGAACTGCTAGGTTGGCAGAAGCTGGGACAAGTAACGGGAGCTCACCCCATTACCCGGCACTAGGGATTTGAACCGCTGAACTGCCAACCTTCTGATCGGCAAGCTCAGCATCTTACCCACTGAGCCACTGCATCCCAGAGCTTCAATAGAAGCTGCCAAATGCAATGCTTCAATGCTTTTTCAAGAGGCAATTGAAGACAGCTGCAACTTTTCAACTTCAACTTTTCTTTGAAGACTTTTCATTTCTCATCCAAGAAGCTTTTTCAGCTTTGACTGGATGTGGAGAATGGAAGATTTATTCCCCTTGCAGACAAGTGGTCATTTAATTCTTTTAGTGAATTGTTAAGGCCACCTGGAGGTTTATCTATGTCATCAGGGTCACCTGAGTGAGGCAAATGGGGGTGGAGCCTTCTTGGAACTGTTGAAAGGACTGTGTTGTAGACTGGAGATAGATGATGTCATATCCCTCCCTGTCTATTGAGAGAGGGCTTTTCAATTTTGACATAGTTGGCCTCTTTGACCCCTCTTTCAAACCAGTGGTTCTCTCTGTCCAAAATGTGGAATTTGCTGTCTTCAAAAGAGTGGCCTGTTTCTTTGAAATGCAGATGAATTGTCCTCATGGGTTTGTTCTCCTAGGTTGTGCCATGCATTGTTTGTTTTCCCAATGTACAGATCTGCACATGGCTCACTGCATTGTACTGTATATCCACATTGCTCAGTTTGTGTTTTGGTGTTTTATCCTTGGGATCAGGGGTGGGTTCTAAAATTTTTTACTACCGGTTCTGTGGGTGTGGCTTATTTTGTGGGCATGGCTTGGTGGTGGGATAATGTGACTGAGTGGGCGTGGCCAACTTTTTTTTTTACTTTTAAAAGCCTCTGATGATCAGGCAACTCACAATTGCACGACTCAGCTGGGATCGCCAAAGGCTTTTAAAGGCATTTTTTCCCTACAACCTCTTCGGCCGAAGAGATTGCAGAAAAAAATGCTTTTAGAAGCATCTGACGATCCCAGCTGAGTTGTGCAATCATCAAAGGCTTTTTTTTTTTTTACTTTTTAAAACATTTTTTTGGCCAAAGAGGTTGTAGAAAAAATGCTTTTAAAAGTTTTTTTTTTTAAAAAAAGCCTCTGATGAAGTGGGTGGGGTAAGTGAGCAGCGACCAGGCCGGGGACCGGTTCAGGGGGAGGGTCAGCCAATGTTATTACCGGTTCTCCGAACTACTACAAATTTTTACTACTGGTTCTTGCGAACTGGTGCAAACCCGGAGCAACCCACCACTGCTTGGGGTGGACAAGCTACTGCCTTAGTGTATTCTTGGATTTGAAGTATGCACATATGTTGTATTGGTTGAAAATCGTACTGAGCTTTTCCCACATTTCTGTAACGTATGGAATGACAACATTGCTTTGTTTATTGTTCTTTTTGTTGTCTGTTATGGAGGAGCTTCTGTACAGATCTTTTTTGAGATTTGATGAAGGCCCACTTGGGATAACCACACATTCTTAGGGCTTCCTTGGTATGTTTCAGTTCTTTCTCTTTCCCATCTTTGTTGGTAGGCAGGCCTTCAGCTTGGTAGTGTAGGGTTTTGATGACTCCCATTTTGTGTTCCAGTGAGTAGTGGAAATCAAAATGTAAATATTGACCTGTGTGTGTGGGTTTTTTACAACACAATCCTTTCTATAGTTCCAAGAAGGTTCCACACCCATTTGCACAACTCAGGTGACCCTGACAAACAGATAAAGCTCCAAGTGGCCTTAATGACTCACTAAAACAATGCAAATGACCAGCTGTCTGCAAGGAGTATAAATCCTTCCATTCCCCACCATCCAGTCAAAGCTGAATAAGCTTTTTGGATAAGAAGTGAAACATCTTCAAAGAAAAA
The DNA here is from genome assembly GCF_029215685.1 of Pituophis catenifer annectens. Lineage (NCBI taxonomy): Eukaryota > Metazoa > Chordata > Lepidosauria > Squamata > Colubridae > Pituophis > Pituophis catenifer. The sequence continues at coordinate 30,321,240 of NW_027256886.1, forward strand.
CCAGAAATCCAGTTGCCTCTTGAAAAAGCACATTTGGGACAACCATGACCTGGATGACTGAGAATCTCCATAGACAAATTCATCATTACCTTAATTCAGTTTCTCCTCCTGATTCACTCTCTTGAATATGAGTGATGTGAGAACCTGTAAGCATTCTGTTGCCATTGGATGATGGATTACTTGTTGATACCTTCATTAGTTTAAGACACTGAATGGTGGAAAAATGGATATTATATCTCTTAATGAAGAGGAGATGGAAATTAATGACTTTATGGTCCTAATCTTAACAGTGTACCTTTTGTCTTATTACCTGTTAAATCCTTTGTTCTTGATTCATGCCTTCCTTTAACATTGGTGTGGTGTTCTATGGGTGTATCTGCATATTTCATTGCTACGATAGGAGGCAATTCCTTGTCTGAATTTAGTGGGACATCTGTAAAAAAAAAGACAAAAAGAAATGCTAGAAAATGTGCAGTTTGAAATTCTCCATTTCAGTCAGTCATACTGTCCACAAGGATGGCATTCCCAGCATCTGTCAGTATTCCAAGGCCAATGAGCTTGCATTGTACAGTATTCCAATGCCCTCTGTCATTTCTATCACTTCTAAGGTTGCCTCCTACGCTGGCTAATACTTTCATTTTATGCATGGGTAGTACGGTCTGGATACATAAACCATGGCATCAGAAATTGGGTATCAGAAAGAGAAAACAAATTAAATAAAATAATGCATTGCTTTTCCTTTCATGTACCTTGAGAGAAAGAGTTTTGCATGCCATCAGCCATGCAATCTTGAGATAATTGAGAAGATTCATGGTTGAGGCCAGCATCTTCACTTGATCTCCCCATGATCTCATTCTCAGTTGCAGTTGTATTTTGAACGAGAAAATAAGTGTGCATTTTTCCTTTGCCCTTCACATCAATTTCTCCCCTTTCCTTAATGTCAAATTTTTTTTCTTTGAGGCATCTGAAACATAAAAGCAGTAACAGATTTTTTTTTAATACAATAAATCAGAATTCAACCTTTTTACAAATAGTTTTATAGAAAATACTATAGTTTTATGGAAATTGAAAAGTTCTGTGGAAATAGCTCCCCCCCCCCATATTATTGTTCGAGAAATTTTAGATCTTAAGGTTTCTCTTTACTAAAGCAATGGCAATAGTGACAATCACCATTACTACACAACTGACCATTTTACTGGATGGCTTTATTGGTAAAACTGATACAGTAAGATCTGCTATATTTCCAGGTGCAAGAAATGAATCATGATTGCAGAAAAATAGAGAGAAGCTTTTACAGCTATAATTTTTCTGCCAATCCTGCCAAGACCGTACACCTTCAACATCAGTACTTCAGTATTAGAAACCTAGCATATTGTTGTGAATCACTATGAATGTTTTAAATTGTAAAATGGAATGTGATATATAGAAATCTCATTTTGATAGTCGTTGAGATATGGCGTTCAGAAAAGTAACAGGAAAAGAAGTGATGGAGAAACAAGGCAGCAAAACTTAATAGCGGCAAAAAGACTTATCCAGATTTATTTATTTGGCCGGGGGAAAAACAAGAGTTAAACCAAGATGCAAAAGACAGATGAAGAGACAAGGTGGCGCAGTGGTTACGGTGCAGTATTGCAGCTACTTCAGCTGATTGCTAGTTCAGCAGATCAGCAGATCAAATCTCACCAGCTCAAGGTTGACTCAGCCTTCCATCCTTCCAAGGTGGGTAAAATGAGGACCCAGATTGTTGGGGGCAATATGCTATTTAGTATACTGTCTTTGGTGTAAGCCGCCCAGAGTCCTCGGAGAATGGGCGGCATAGAAATATGAATAATAAATAATAATAATAAAAAAGTTTGCAGAAATGGCTAGATTGACTTGTTTGATCAAGGAAGGGGTTATTTTTATAAAAGACTGGAAACCCTCCATAGATTTTTTGCTGAAAATGGATAAAAACAAACATTTGATTTGGGGATTTATTGATTAAAAATATTTATTTATGGAAAGAAGATAACGGTGATATGCAGTATGGAAGGGTGGAGATGTAACAGCTCCAAAAAGGTGACTTCTTTAGATATCTTTTTTTTCTTGCTTTTTTGTTATTCCAACAATTCTTTTATTCTTTTATAATCTTTTCCTATTTTGCCTTCTAAGTTTCTGTAGTTTTTAAAATCTTTGTAAAAACTTCTTTCAATATAAATTATTTTTTTTAAAAAAGCAGAGAAAAAAGACAGCAAAACTTCACAAAGAGAGAATTTCAAGGGAGAATTGATTAAGGAATTTAAAAATGGCTTTCAAGCAAATGGCTTAATAGCAATATCACTTAGACTTATATACCGCTTCACAGTGCTTTACAGCCCTCTCTAAGGTTTACAGAGTCAGCATATTGCCCCCAACAATCTGGGTCCTCATTTTACCAACATTGGAAGGATGGAAGGCTGAGTCAACCTTGAGCCTGGTAACACTGAAGCTGGCAGTCAGCAGAAGTAGCCTGCACTACTGCATTCTAACCACTGCGCCACCACGGCTCTTAATATCATGGAACAGAATGCACATTGATCAAATTCTTACAGAATGCATTATTATATTAATGATGTAACACAATAGAGTTTTTTTTCATTTAATGTAAGCTAAAATGTTACTACAGATACTTCCATTGGGGTATATTCCATAAATATTTGACACCATCAAAAACTTGCTGCCAAAATTGCTATCAATCCAACAAGCAAGGAGAGGAAGTTTTATCATTTCCTATCCAAGAAATGGTACAATATAGCAATTGGCTATCCTGGTTGTGAATTCTGGGAATCATAATGCAACTCATCTGAAGTTTCTCCACTTGGAAAAGAAGCCCACTGAACTGAACAGAATGACTCGGAACAGATTTGTATAAAGTTATACTTCTATGCTCACTCATTCTTGTTGGGGGAATCTTTGTATCACCATATTACTCTCTTATATTTTTACTGTCACAATAAATTCAGCAGAATGTAATTTTTAGTATTAGCTTCCAGAGTTACTATACCAAATTAAAAACTAAGGTGCATTTTTCTTTAGATTAATGCTATTTAAAAGTTAGGAAAACAGAAATTGGTATAAAAAAAAAAAGCCTCAGAGAATTTTGAAGAAGCCTTTAAAAGAGAGGAGAGGAGAGGAGAGTTTTGTTTATAATTTTATCTTATTGATACATGGGAGGAAGAGAATTATTCTATCCTTTGGACAAGTACAAGGAATTAAATCTAGACAGTTAAAATGTGAATGTGCCTTATTATTTTAAAATGAATTGTCCTTCATTTCTTTAAAGATAATTTAAAACATTTATAAAACACTCCATAAAAGAATGTATATTATTCCTAATCTAAACTATATAATTGTAAAACCATTTCCCCTAGTCCAATCCAAAGTGATGCTTTCTAGTTTTCTTAAATTTCTTTCCCCAACCAGGCCAGTCAATAATAAAGCAATGGTTTAAGAACAATAACATTACTCACTGATAAACACTGCCACTGAGGTGGATTTTGTTTGGCACTCCATGGCTCTCCATCCGGGATGCTATATTCACTGTATCTCCAAACAAGCAGTAACGTGGCATTTTTTCTCCAACAACCCCTGCAAGGACAGACCCTGTGTGGATCCCAACCCTAATCTGAACAAGAGTTCAAAATAATAATTAAATAAACAAACAAACAACTTACTGCTGAATCTATTTGCTCTTTTTTTTTAAAAAAAATCATAGAATCATAGGGACATTGGACATCTTCTAATCCAACCTCTGATCAAGGCAAGAGACCTTATACCATCCTGGTCAAATGGCTGTCCAGTCTATACTTGGAAATCTCCAGCAATGGAACACCCACAATTCTAGGAGGCAATCTATTTCATTGATTAATTGTTCTCACTGTCAAGAAATTTCTCCTTAGGTATAGGTTGGAACTCTCTTTAACGAGCTTCAACCCATTACTTCTCATACTGCCCCCAGGTACTTTGGAGAATAAATCAACTCGCCCACCACCCCCACCAGCAGCCTCACGAAGTACCCAAAGACAGTTATAATGTCACCCCAATCCTTCTCTTCAATAGGTTAGATCTACCTAGTTACCTTAATTGTTCATCATATGGTTAACTTTCAGACCCTTTATTATCTTTATTGCTCTTCTCTGTAGTCTTTCTAGGGACTCAGCCTCTTTTTTTTCTTATATCATGGTGACTAGAACTTGGCACAGTAATCCAAGGATGGCCTCACTAATGCTGTATAAAGTGATACTATCACTTCTCGTGATTTTGATGCTATCCCTCTGTTGATGCTGTCTTAATTTAGACAAAAATCATGTCTTTTTGTGATTCTTTTTTTTTTTTGTAAAGTTTTTTCATTTTTTAAACACACAAACAATACATCTTTTCTGAACAGAATATTGGCCCGGTCTTAAATTTGTACAGATTTTTGTTCATCTTTAACACAATTTTATATGTTCAATTTTTCTCATAGCATTTATTCTCTCTAATTTTAAGAAACCAATATTACCCTTTATCTTAACTTCTCATCCTATTATAGTTCAATTTTTCTTTTCCCTCCTTAAAATTTGAACCCCTAAGTTTAAATTCACGTAACATAATACAATCTCCAATTATTTCCTTAAATTCTATTATTATCTTTTTGTGTTTCTATTTTCTACTCACTTGAATAGGATTTTCAGAAACAGGGTTTTTTATGTCTTTGGCTGCTATGATCATTCCCAGGGCAAAGTTGGCAACCCGTTCAGCATGGGTTGATACAGGGACAGGGACACCCCCCACAACCATGTAGGCATCTCCTATGGTTTCAACCTAAACAAAACAAATAAACAGATATCATCTTTTATTTCAAAAGACCATGTTGAGTGACATTCAATATATTCTTTACAGCCAAATTGAAGATGGAACTGCTCAGGCTTTCTCTTTCTACCCATGGAAAGCAGGAGATTGATGTAGAGATCCTCTCACAATTTGCAAGTGAGGTTTTATGTAGCAAGATGAAACTTCCTGGCATTGCAAAAGGAGACATATACTTTATTTGTTCTCTTACATTTTTTTAATGATTTTTTATCAGCATGGAATTTTCACATTTTAAATATGAATTATCTCACTGTGCATTAGTGTTTTATTGAACAATTATGCAAATATATTAATAAATATTGGGAATCCTTGGTACTCTCTGAGCTTGGTTGCTTGTCTGGTGTTAATCCCTGATTATCTGGGTGTTGGTTGCTAGAGAGGATTATTTACTTCTTAGCTTTTTTATTGTCCCTTTTGAAAGGTGTATAAATGTAGTTTATATCTTATTTATTTTATTAGCATACAAATAATCAAGCAGAAAATAACATCCTAATCAAGGAACTACCAATGAGAAGGAACTACCAACACTGACAGGGGTCTGTCTAGTTTGTTTACTTGTGCAGACACTTTATATTTTAATTTATGCTTTACTTTTCAGAGATTGTTGGGAACCTGTAAGCAAATACAGGCCTCTGATCCTCTGACTAATCAGAATAGGGTTACAAAGGAGCTATTTTTGACATCTCTATCAGGGGTGAAATGCTCCCGCTTCAGACTGGATCACCCGATCCGGTAGTGATGGCAGCAGGTGGGTCGGAGAACCGGTAGCAAAAATCCCTGCCCCCCCCCCATGCCCAGCTGAGCTGAGTGATCATCGGAGGCTTTTTTTTTTTTACTTTTACAAGCATTTTTTCTACAACCTCTTCAGCCAAAAAAAAATGCTTTTAAAAGTAAAAAAAAAAAAAAGCCTCTGATGATCACGCAGCTTAGCTGGGATCATCAGAGGCTTTTACAAATATTTTTTCTTCAACCTCTTCGGCCAAAGAGGTTGTAGAAAAAATGCTTTTAAAAGGCTCTGACGATCCCAGCTGAGTTGCCTGATCGTCAGAGGCTTTTAAAACCATTTTTTTTACAACCTCTTCGGCCAAAGAGGTTGTAGAAAAAAAGCTTTTAAAAGTAAAAAAAAAAAAAGTTGGCCATGCCCACCCAGTCAGATTACCCCACCAAGCCACGCCCACAGAACCAGTAGTAACAAATTTTATATTTCACCACTTATCTCTATTCCTTTCTCCCCATAATATCGCTTTCAGGATATAAACTGAAAATACCTTGTAGACATCATGTACTGTGGTTAGCCTGTCAAATCGTAGATACATTGCATTTAACATGAGGACTATCTGAATAGGCTCACACTGAGCACAAATGTTGGTAAAAGTCACAACATCACTGAATAATATAGTACATTCTTTGAATTCTCCTATAGTTAAAGAGAAAAAAGAAGAGAGGGGAATTTAGAAATCACATCTAGTTTCATAATTAAAACTATTAGCATCTATTTACAAAATTGTTAGGGTTCCAAGTAATACGTCCATAGCAAACAGAACTCCAAGGCAGGTAGGTTCCTCAAAGAATAGTTTTATTGGACATATCATATTGGCACGATCTGGTAAAACTGACTCTGAATGTTCCCGCGGTCTTCACCTAATTAAAAGTAAAAGTTTTTTCTCCTTTTCCAAACAATAAGTCGCATGTATTTTTTTTTGGCTACAAAACCCCAGCTATCTCAATTCCCTCCTCCCTACCCCTCAGTTCCAGTGTGGCAACATTGAAGCCACAAAATGGCTCCGGTCAGGTCAGCTTCAGGGCTGACAAAAATATTAATTGTAAAATGTTTTTCAAAATATATTAATCCAACTTCTTTGTTACTTTGAAAATAGAATCAGCCAAGAAAATGGGCAAGTGATAAAATTCATAAAGATATGCAAACAAAAATTCAAAGTCCTGTGTTATATTAAGATATTTTCTAACTAATGGTCCAATAGATTCAACAGAAAAAAATACGAGCTTTACAAAAAAAGGTATGCATTCTGTAAGAAAGCCTAAATATATTATATCAATTGTTGTGCTGGAAATGTTAAGCAAGGCTTTTAACTCCCACCATGCGAAGTTAGAAATGACAGAAAGTAGCATTCTTAGAGTGAAGGCTTTGGGATTTTAAAACAAAAATTACTGGAAGGAAAAATAAATCAGTACTGAGATGGAATCAACATATCAAATTTCTTTGATAGCAGTGTATTTAGGGGGGAGGACCTAACATAGCTTTACTCAAGACTCATACATTTTGAAGATAAAAACATTTGTGCACTGGCTGTACATTGTCCTTAAATGTCTACCACTGATTCCAAGCAACATATATCATAGTAATTACTGATTACAGTCTTGAATATATCTAAACTTGTCTGTATCTCATTGCATTTACCTGCCTCAACTCGTTTCCCCTCTTTGAGCTGGTTGGCAACATGTCTAGGCAGCATGGCATACAGGAGGGCTTCTGTTTTCTTCCTTTCTTCCTCCAGGTGTTTAGACAGGATCCGCAGCTCCTCTTTTTTCCTTTCCAGTTGATTGGAGAGCTCCATCTCAGCCAACCGCTGTTGGTTGAGCAAGATCAAATCTCTAGTGACATCATGGGGAGCTATGTCAGAAATGTGCATGTGTCTTTCCTCCAACTCATGCAATGTACGCAGCAGAGGAGAACAAAGGTACAGCATGCACTGAACAGACTCCATCCAGATCATCTGCCCTGGTTCAAACAAATGAATAATGATTGGCAGGCGTTAAATATTGAATATATTATATTCTTCCCAATCTGATTCCTTTCTGACCCACCCAGGACACACAAAAAACCACAACCCATCTACTGGGAAGGCAATCAAAGATTTTATATTTTATGGAGAAGCCTCTACCATTTGTAATGAAGCAATTCAGCCTATGGAAACAGAAGAGTAACTTTAGAGAGAAATCGTTTTTTTCCCATGACATAGTTATCTCTTCAGTGTTATTACCTAATAGCTATTGAGAAATGGGAAAACTACCTCTTAGTTCTAACATAGGACGCTGCTTCCAAGAGTCCGGCATCATTTCTCTCTTGGTCCGGAAAACAAATTGGCTGTTGATAAATCTTTGAACACTGGAGATGGTAAATTTCACTTCAGGGCGTACAATAGTGAAGTACTGATTGAGACGGATGCCCAGTGTTTGAAGGCCAGGCACAATCTTTTGAATGCTAACCCCAGCTTGTTTCACTCTAAGCTTTAAAAAGAAAAGAAAACAGGATTCTTGCTTATACTCTCCCTATTTTTATTCCACTGTCAATAGAATTTCATTTTATAAACATTACATGTAGCTTTCTATAATTGTTATTAATTAGATAAATTGTCCAAAACTGCTGGATTGTAATATCAGTGTTATCATTGCCATCTTCATCATTACATCCAATCTATCTACAACCAAAGGACTCATTTCTTCCTTGAATCCCTACAGAAGGGATGAGCCAGTGGGCAGACCTAATTAGCTGCTCTATATGCAAGTTGCCTAGCAGCAGGCAGAACGAAAGATGTTTGCACAGGGCTTCTTCCATAGTCAATTGCAGGGCAGGCAAGCATGAAGCAAATAACAGGTTCATCATGACATCATCATAGTAATGATACAATATATGTACTTGCATCAAACATCATAAAGCAAATACATACTCGTTCATTTGAGGATGTGTGAGATATATTGATGTCTTTATACTTTGTAATGCATGTTTAATGCCCTTCTGTGCATATATTAAAAAAAAATACCATTGCTGTTTTAAGATACTGTGTCCTATAGATAATTTGTGCAGATAAGCATATTTTCTCTATGTGATATCAGATTCTGTTTGAATCTGTTCTCCCTGTTTTGAATCTGCTGCTTCGTTTATGACTGTGTGAAATAAAGTCTGCCAACTTTGAATTTAAGGGATCCAGCCTGCTTATTCATATAATTTATGAATTATAATATGAATTATATATCATATAATATGAATTATAAGAATTTTCATTCTTATAATGAAAATAGCTCTACACCTGTTTTCTTAATCCTTCCTTCATTCTATAACAGTTTTCTTAATCTTTCTTCATCCTTTATCTTGCATTCTGCAAGACCACATCACCATGTTATGCATAACTATTAAGTTGCATTAGTGTGGGAAAATGTAAACTAGATACACATGTATGTATGTATGCATGCATGCATGCACTCTAGTGGAAAATTTGACAACACAAGTATAAATGGGGTGAATGGATAGGGATTATTATTCCAGAATAATTAATCTTGTAAACAAGCTTTAGCTATCAGTAATAAATAATATAGATAAAGGATGGATGGATGGGCGGATGGAGGGAAGGATGGATGGATGACGAACAGATAGATAGATAGATAGATAGATAGATAGATAGATAGATAGATAGATAGATAGATGATAGATAGATCGCAAATGTAGCATCCATCTGTGATATATTAATACAGTTGTACCTTCTTCCATGGTCCCCAAATCTATGTCAACCATTTATATGGGAGCAAATCCTACTTATTTATGGAAAGACATACATGCACTTCAAAACAATCCAATGTTGATTTTCTTACCAGTTCATCAAAAACAATATGGAAGGGAAGCCCAATGCAAAATGTCTTTGGGTCAATCCAGAGTGTCCTGGGATAGACAGGATCAAATCCTTTAAGAAGTCGACCTGTAATATGAAAAAGAGATATTTTCATTGTCATTTTAAGTCATTGACAGAATCAGCAGCACTTTAGTGCTTGTTGTTTATATATAAATATTCATTATTCTAGTCACTCCTGTCTTTCAAGAGCTCATGTCTGTTGATGGGCATTTTTTTTTATATCTCTATGAATATGGTACAGCTTCAAGCACCGAAATACTGAAATACTATTTATTCTAACATTAGTTTTGAATTGGAGCATTAAAAGAAAAACATACATAATTTGGTTGAAATGGAAGACTAAGAGCCTGTAAAAAATCAACATGCAGTACATCCTTCTTTGCACATCAGCAGTCATGTCATTTATTTTTTAAATATATAACATCTCATCTCCTGCCCTATTGAGCTTGTACTACCAACAATTCATATTTTAAAAATAAAATTGATTGATTATATAATCAGAATTTGGGATCAGTGATGGGTTTCTCTGTAAAATGCTTTCAATTTGTAGTTTTTTAATGAAAACTGGAGAGCTGATAGACTGGGTTCAAGGGTATTACTTGTGTCAGCTCCTGCCAACCCAGCAGTTTGAAAGCATGCAAATGCAAATATATTAATAGGTACCACTTTGGTGGGAAGGCAACAGCATTCCGTGCACCTTTGGCATATAGCCATGCTGGTCACATGACCATGGAAATTGTCTTTGGATAACACTGGCTCCCTTGGTCAAGAAACTGGCTTCCTAGAGTTGTACATAACTGACAGAGTAACCTTTACCTTTTTCATTAAAAAAACAACTGACATTATAGCCAACCCATTTACCTTTTCCAATTGTCACAATTCCTCTGATTGTTTCCCAGTGGCTCCTTTTGACACTTGTTTTATCTCTGATCTTATTCATGGTTCTTTCAAGTTCCTGTGGGATACATCAAAGCAATCACAAAATATATTTTTAAACTCATTTTTAAACTAAGAAATAAACTCTTTCCTAACCAAAAAATAAATGTAATTGCGACCAGAATTACAGTTTAAAATGTTGTGCTTCATACTTGAAATAAGTACAAATATGCCCCATTATTTCCAAAAATTGAAGCACTTTTGGATGTACTTATCCATGTATACCTTCAGATTTGTAAGCATGCTCATTTGATCATTCAGTTCTGTACCATATCCTGCAGATACCCCTGCTCCTGTCCAAATGCCAACACTATTACAAGTACATTTTTCAGAGTTGGCATGTATAAATTGATGCTTTTGTATAACCCTAAAAATATATGCATACTCACCAGTGGTGGGTTGCTTCCGGTTCGGTCTGGTTCTATAGAACCGGTAGTAAAACCGGCAGAAGACTCCACTCACCCACCACAACGTCATCATGGATGATCTGCGCATGCACAGAAGTTTGTGCGCATGCGCAGAAGTGTGCACGTGTTCACACTCCGGTAGTAAAGCTAAGTAGAACCCACCCCAATACACACACATATACATTGATATTTCTGCACAAAAAATCATTATATTTTATGAGTATGTAACCCCTTAATTTTGACCCTCTAATCCCTTAAAGTCAAGGTTACTGGCCAGATGTCTTTCCTTAAACCTAGATGGAGCTTGCAGTTCATATTGTCTTCTGAGAGAGAAAGATCTGCTGCTGGCTAGGATTGAACTCTCAACCTTCAGAGTGGGAGGTGAATGTCTCCACCACTGGGCTACCACACCACTCCCCAAAAAAAGCATTATAATACCTCTTTATTCAATCTTCTTTCTGCCTGAGCTCCAGAATTTGGAAGGTAATGTGAAGAAGAGAACTTGTTTCTTCTTTTGTAGGAAAATACAGGTTTTTGTGTTACAAGAAATACAATGTGTTCTTTTTTTCCTGTTCTTTCTTCTTCTTCTGTCTGATTGACAATTTCCATTGAAATTTCAGTATTGAAAAAGTCCAAAGCTGCTGCACCAATGATTCCTGAATCCAAAGAGAAAAAAAAATCCAGGTGATATTACACATGCTTATGTAATATTATCTATAGCATATTTACTCAAGCACTCAAGCAATGTTTGTTTCCTTACACAGTGAGTCTGCCAACAACTACAATCTCAATTGTCAGCCTTAATAAACAGATTTTATTTCAAACAAATATAGGTTTCATTGGTTTAAATCATAGAGCTCTGGTGCTCATTAGGTTACTTCGGTTCAATCTCTAGCCCTCAAACTGGTGGTAGTAGAATAAATTGGAGTGAGAAATCACGAACTCAGAAAAATGGGGGGAAATGTAATATTTTTAAAATATTCATTAATCCATTAATTATTTGGCTATTGTTGTTATCATCTTCATCTGCTCCTTCAACACTTTTCCAGGGAAAAAAATTATAGAATAATAATTCTAAAGAGATAAAAAAAAATTCAGAATACAATTGAAAATACAATAAAATAAAAGCTTCTATAGTTTACCAGTAATAAATGTTTAATCTAGTGTCATGTTGTTTCCATACAAATCTCCCAAAGGAGAGAATTGGTCAATAGCACATGAGGATGCTAAATGCCACCATCATTACCTTATGTTAAACAGATCTGATGGTCTGCCACAAGAGCAGGAAATTTTGTGATCATTGAAATTTGAACTTAACATATCTAGCTAGCTAGTTAGCTAAATAGCTATCAAACGGAAAGTGCACAAACATTAACATAATCATTGTTGATTAAAACTTCAGCATTTCAAAGTCCATATAAAACACACGCACATATAGCATCTTACCTGGAACGATGTGGCATAAGCCCCTTCTGTCTGAATAATAATGCAAATACATTGACCCATCTTCATTCTTTTCTACCCTAAAGGAAGGAGCGTTCATCTCCTGAAAAACACTCAAAAGGATAATATTACACTTGCTGCAGACAAAGGTATAAAGATATGAAGAAGTGGCTTCTGATATTCTTCAGAACAATTATAAGTACAATTATATTTTATTTATTTTTAGTTAGTTAGTTAGTTTGTCAAACATGTACGAGATAACAGGAATAAATATAAACATAGATATGAGTACAGGAAATGGGTACAAATATATGGAGACAGTAGGACAGGGACCGAAGGCACGCTGGTGTGCTTATGCACGCCCCTTTTATGGACCTCTTAGGAATGGGGTGAGGTCCACGGTAGACAGTTTAAGGTTGAAACTGTGGGGGTTTGAGGATGTAACAACGGAATCAGGTAGTGCATTCCAGACATTAACCACTCTGTTGCTGAAGTCGTATTTTCTACAATCCAGTTTGGAGCGGTTTACATTGAGTTTGTATCTATTGTGTGCTCATGTATTATTGCGGTTGATTTTTTTAAACCTCTTTTAAGAGAGGTTTTTTAACCTCTCTTTTTAAAGTTACATCATGACTCTCTTCTTTCTATAATATATCCTGTCCAATGAGCAAAACCATAAATCACAAGTTCATTTTTTTTTCATTTTTACCCATAAGATGTTTCCAAATCACTAATAAATGTAGGAATTGTCCTTTTTCTCATCAAATAAGTCATCTTGTTTATCTTAGCAAGTTTTGTCAATTCACCAACCATTCCTCCATGGTGTTCCACATGCATATTTTAATAACTGGTATCACAGTAAAAGAAATGTTGCAATTGTTGCTCATTTTGAGGCTCAGAAATCTGCTCCCTGATACTGGTAGCAGTGTGGAACATTACAACATCTTTTGACATGTCCATCATCTTTATAATCAGATTAATTTTCACCTAATCAACTATCACACACCAACTTCTAGAGGCTCTCTTTCCCACTGCATACTACAATTATTTTTTTTAATTGTGAGCCCCAGTGATGGAAATGCAAGCAGGGATTCTACAACTAAGTCTTTCTATTATTTCTGTCAAACAACTTGCTAATTGTCATACAGGTTTCCTTTTGATAAACATCATCACCTAGAAAATCTTTATGCATTGTGGGAATTTAATGTTTTCCTGTCTGTTGCACTCTTAGGAAAAATCTATCATCTGAAGCTGGCATTTAATGGAAAGTGAGGGAGACTGTAGTATCTCACTGATGCTTCCCGAATCCAGATAGAATCTCCAAAGATAAATCTTTCTTAGGATTACAACAGAAGTGCCTGGATTCTGATGATACTAAAGAAAATATTATTGTCGGTTGTCTGATGAAAATAATTTGATTTGATAAAAACATACATATTTAAAATGGGAATCAGATTTTATCAACCAAGCAAATCATCAGAATTCATAAAATACATGTATGTATATGCCCATAGATACCCATAACCTTCACACATGTATACACGCACACACACACACACACATATACATCATAATTTTCCTATCTTATTATTAAGAAGATGAGTGAATTCATAAGGAATCAGATTTCTCTTCTACTCTTATAGAATTCATTTCCACTTGCCTGGTAAGACAGACTGAGGTAACTGTGTAATGCATCCAGGTTCTCTATAAATTCATACAGATTTCCTCCGAGCGTTCTCAGCATATGGTCATAACCTGACTGTTTACAGAATTCAAAGAAATATTCTCCAAACTGTTTTAGGACCATATCTGGGGAAACATCTAAGAAAATAAATATATATTACAATATTACATGTTCATGTTTCAAGATTAAAAACCAGTTAATTCAGGTTAATTCAGAACACTTCCACATCACCACCAATATTGTCCCCCAATTCTTCAGAAGCAGTTTGATGCACACCCATAATTTACTTATTCTGATCTCCAGACATTGAAAACATGCAGGGAGCATGCTATGCCAATTGGATATGCCATACATACACATAAACACACACACACACACACACACACACGGAGGGAGAGAGGGAGGGAGGGAGAGAGATTTTCATTTCAATCTATGTGCTCTATGTTAAGTTGTTTGTCACAATTTCTCCATATCTGACATCAGGGGAAGCTTCTTTGCTGCAAAGCCTCAATTTGCCTGCAGTGAAAACATATTGCATTGTTATGTGGGAGAAAAATGACAGCTTGTAACTATGGTCAGGGGCTACAATAGGGTAAATGGGAAGATACATTAAAAAAAATACTTCTACACAGGGATAAGAAGATGGTGGTGGTGTTAGTGGTGGCAGTAGTGATGATGTTGACAAAAATGATGTTGATGATGATGATCAATAATGCCCTGGTTCTTGGCATTAGCTCATAATGATACATACCTAACATTTGGCATGCCTTGTCAATAAGTTGCATTGTGATCTCATCTTTATAAACTTCAAAAGTAAAAAAGGTATCCTGTACTCCTGTTAGGACTCTATAGCAAAAAGACAAAACAAACAAATCTCATAATTGTGTGTGTGTGTGTGTGTGTGTGTGTGTGTGTGTGTGTGTGTATCTATCTATCTATCTATCTATCTATCTATCTATCTATCTATCTATCTATAAAATTAGGGAGTTAAGTTTTCAAATCTAATGACAAAAGTAGAAGCCATACTTTCTGATCATTTTGGGAAGAATCAAACCTATGTCTTGATTAACATGGAAGTGCAAAAGTTATAAATCCTTAATCAAAGAAAAGAAAAGTGGGACTGATAGTATTTATTAGACTGATAGTATTCGAGCAAATTTAATATATATATATATTGATTTTTATATTGCAAGTACTAATTCTATCTTCTTTGTTCAGCAATATAACAACACAGGCAATATACAGCATTATATACAGCATTATATTAAACATGGGCAATGTACACTAATATACAGCATTATATTAATACTATTTATGAAACTATCAAAACAGTAACTGAGCAATGACATCATAACCTAACTATTTATGACCCATTCATTACATAATGATAGAATATGTTTTCTTCAGAATCTGCTATTCAGTATATATTTATCAGTCTGTGGAATATAACTGAAGTTCACTATCAGTCAGAGGAATGTTTCTGTAAAAACATTCTTCAACAAGCAAAAGGATGGAAACGAGAGTTTAAAAAAAAAAGAAATCCATTCTAACATAATAAAAATTGGTAAGCTGGAGAGAAAAGGTCTGGTAGAGAGAAAGTGGCGTTTGTAGCCTTCCCACCTAACCTCTCTTTGATGAACAATAAAAGTTTGGGCCAATGTTCATATTTAGAATTCTGAGAGCTAAACCGAACTCCCTGCTGGGAAGTCCAGCATGGAAGCATCAATTCAACAATCCAAGAGAGAGATAGTTAACACTAGTTTCATTATACAGAGTTTATTGAAGTGATCAATCTCATTGGCTGGCGTTTCATGCTATTGTCGGAAAGCCTATTCCACTATAGGTAATCCTTGGTTAGTGATGATAATTGGGGCCAGAATTTCCATTGCTAAGCAATATGATCGTAACTTGCAACATCAAGTGATTGCACTTAGCAACAGCAATCCCTGCACTTCTCATTGTCATTGTTAAGCAAGAAGTGTGGGCCATTAAGTGAGCTCAGATTATTTACAAGCAGGCCAGCAGGCAGGCCAGCAAGAATGGTGTGAAGCATGGCATGAGAACAGCAAGGACAGTTGTGGCTGCTGTTGAGCGGGGAAGATTGTGAGTGACATACTAGAGGAACTCCCAACTTTCTCTGCTTTCTCTGCCATTGACTTTGCTTTGGGAAGCTGGAAGTAACAAATAACAACCATGTGACAAAGAGTTGCAACCACTAAGCGCAAGCTGGTTGCCAAGAATCCAGATTGTGCTTTCAAGTGACCATAGGGCTGCTGGGATGGCTAGTATTTTGGGGACCAGTTGTAAATACTACTAGTCCAGCACGGTTGTAACTTTGAACGGTTGTTGAGCAAGTTGTCAGATGAAGACTCTCTGTACATGATCACCTTCTAAGTGTCCTTCATTTATGGAACTGAAGTTGCACCACTGTAATTGTCTGTAAGAACTCCCCAAAGCAGCAGAAAAGCAGTGAATCGTACACATGCTTTATTTGGAACTACATAATTTAATTTATTGCTTCAAAATAGATTTCTACCTTAATCTAAAACTGTAAATGTGCATCGAGAAGATAAAACAAAGCAAAACAAAAAAAGCAATGTTGTAAATATTGCCAAGATAGGTGAGAAAGCTAGCTTGGAGTCTGGATTCCCTCATGGGTTCCCTCATTCCTTCCTTAAACACTCAACAAATCTGATTGTAAGGGATAAGAATACCGTATCTGTAAATCTAGAGTAATCAAATACAATAGTGGAGATATGGTAAACCAATATGAGAGCCCAATTAAATCCTCCTATTAAAAATGGTGAAGAAAGAAAGAAAGAAAGAAAGAAAGAAAGAAAGAAAGAAAGAAAGAAAGAAAGAAAGAAAGAAGAGGGAAGAAAATGATGCTATTTCAAATGATAGCCATTTTGCAGCAGCTAAAAGCAATGCCTTCAGAAATTCAGGTGACTTCCTTATTTATTTATTTATTTAATCTAATTTTTATACCGCCCTTCTCCCAAAGGACTCAGAGCGGTGCACAGCCCAAGATAAAAACAAGTACCCATATAAAATTTAAAAACAATTTTAAAACACATTAAATAATTTGGCCCCAACGTCATTAAAACATAAACAACCCATAAAATTAATGTTTAGGCCAACCCAACTTGTTGGAACAATAACGTCTTGAGGGCACGGCGAAAGGTGCGTAAATCAGGGATCATCCGTATCTCCAGGAGCAATTCATTCCAGAGGGCAAGTGCCCCCACAGAGAAGGCTCTCCCCCTGGGTGTCACCAGTCGACATTGTTTGACCGATGGTACCCTGAGGAGTCCCTCTCTGTGGGAGCGCACTGGTCAGTGGGAGGCTATCGGTAGCAGAAGACGATCTCGTAAGTACCCAGGTCCTAAGCCATGGAGCACTCTAAAGATGGTAACCAACACCTTGAATCGCACCTGGAAGACCACCGGGAGCCAGTGCAGCTCACGCAGAAGTGGTGTTACATGGGAGCGCCGTGTCGCTCCCATAATCACCCACGTGGCCGCATTCTGGACCAGTTGGAGCCAACGGGTGCTCTTCAAGGGAGCCCCATGTAGAGAGCGTTAGAGTAGTCCAGACAGGAAGTGACAAAGGCATGAGTGACTGTGCACAAGGAGTCCCAATCCAGAAAGGGACGCAACTGGTGCGTCCTTGATGGTTATAGCTTACCATTATCGCTCTTTAGCTTATTTCTGCTTGTAAAGGATGTGGAGTGAGAAAATACAGTAGACATAGCATGTCTGGGCTGAAAAAATCCAAACAATCACTAAATGGTTGCAAAGAGATAATGGAAAATCCCCATAACCAAAGTATGGCACTGGATTTTTTTTAACGACTCTGAAGTCAGATGGGATTGAGGAATATATGCCTTGTATTTTGGGTGGCAGAGGGAGAACAGATTCTGTTTGCACAATGGTCAAGAGAAGATATTTAGGGTGACAGAGACAGCAATGGGAGATCCTCATTGGTCTCAGGCCTACTGTTGCTCTAGTAGTGGCAGCCATGTGGCATACTGTAACTCTTCCTTTTCTCTTAGCTATCCTCAAGCAGCAGGGTTTACCATTTGAAGATTGGCCATGATACCCAGAAAACTCTTCTTAACAAGTAGGTCTTTTGGAAGCGACTCTGTTCTGCATCACGGCCTTGCCTCAAATCATACTGTCATGGTGGGTCTTGCTTTAGTTTGCAAAACTGAATTGCTCTGCCTCAGGTGCCTTGAACCAAAGCAACAAGGCAGGAGGATTAGTTTTAGCAGTACCCTTTGACTGGGTTGAAAAAGAGTTGGTTTGGGGTTTTTTTTGCTTCTGAATTGAAACAGTCCAATCTAGTGCTTCAAGGGATAACAAAGTTCAGCATTTCCCTTCAGAAGAGCACTTCATTCAAAATTTTATCAAAGGACCCCATCAAAGCTTGGCTCAGCCATATTAATAATAGATTAATTACTGCATAATCTGTCAAACTCCATTGTATAATTCCATGAGTCTAATAAATCTGTTAGACTTTGTCAAAGGATTTGATACACCTTATTTCTAACATTTGAACTTTCTGAATAATTTTTCTAGGGATAACTTACCTTAAATTTTCCCATATTTCTTCACCATACTTTTCAATCACCAGAGACTTTAGGCATGTGTTTATAAATCCATACTGTAGAAACAGAAGTAAGAAACATAGAGAAAGAGAATTAATACAGCACTATATGATTCTCAATAATTCTTACATTTCTATTACATTTCTTTACAAATCCTATACCTGGATCTTTTAATATAGTTGAATTGCTATGGAAAAGTTATTAACATTTATAAACAAAGCCAGTGGATTAAAACACCAAAATAAACATTAATAATAGCTTTTCTCAGTAGGTTATCTTCAAGAAATATTTTGCTACCTTCTCCATGATCTGTAACCAAGGTGGCTATTTCTCCCATATTTATTTTTCATTGGTAAAAATTGTATCAAGAACAGTTTTTTAAAACAGTTTTTGCTGAAACATCTGTAGACTTCTGTTGAAAAGTCTATTTTTGATTGACTCTATCTATACGCTGAGCTTCCATCTGAGTTTGTTTTTTACTGATTGTGATTAAAATACATTGATGTTTGAACTCCTGATCTCTCTATCCCGCTTTTGTTGCTCTTTCTCTTCTTAATTAAAGTAATATTAATTCATAGGTATCACTGTAGTTCTGTTACTTGTTATACTCAAAGATTATTAGTAGGTACTGATATTGTTAACCCTTATGTGAAAAATAAAATTGCATTACTTAGATTTCAATGTTAATAGTAAAATACTGTAGTTCTTTACTAGAAGGATAAAATACAGTTGCTACTGTTTGGATTATACTCTCTTGACCATCTAGTATTACCTATAATACAATAGGCTAGAATGCTAGAACTGTAGATTCAAACAACCAGCTTCAAACAACCAGTCACATGTAAATTCAAATTAGCTACTTTATTGCTCTCTAATACAGGAATCTCCCTGGATTGGCAGTTTATATGGGAAAGACCAAATAAGGCTCAAAGGCATTTGTGGGGAGGGGGTGTCAGACCTTGCCATCTTGTGTTTATGTGGTGAATCCACACTAATTCCCCTCTCAAGACCTCTGCCTAACTGGGATGGTTGCTCTCCAACAATATCTTTGAAAACAGAAGGAGATAGTTGGATTCCATATGTTAACAAGAGATTAATGAAATAATGAAGGAGAGCCAAGACTGGTATGGTTCTCACAGATTTTGGTTGTGATTTGTAGGTTGTGTTTCAGAAGATATAACATTTTTCTCTAGTAATCACAATGATTTAAAGTTACTGAAGCTGAGCTTAGTGAGATCAATTTGAAACTGCTTAGCAAAGGGGCTGTTTATTTAAGAGCCGAGGTGGTGCAGTGGTTAGAGTGCAGTACTGCAGGCTACTTCAGCTGACTGGTAGCTGCAGTTCAGCAGATCGAATCTCACCAGCTCATGGTTGACGCAGCCTTCTATCCTTCCGAGGTGGGTAAAAGGAGGACCCAGATTATAATCATAATCATAAATTTATTTGTCAAGCATATATAAGATAACAGGTAAAAGTATAAACATAATTTGAATACATGAAAAGAGTAAGTAAAAAGGAATATTAGGACAGGGACGGTACACACCTCTTAGGAATGGGGTGAGGTCAGCAGTAGATAGTTTAAAGTTAAAGTTTTGGGGGTTTGGGGAAGAAACTACAGAGTCAGGTAGTGCATTACAGGCATTGACCACTCTGTTACTGAAGTCATATTTTCTGCAATCGAGTTTGGAGCGGTTTACCTTGAGTTTGTATCTATTATTTACTCATGTATTGTTGTGGTTGAAGCTGAAGTAGTCATTGACAGGAAGGACATTGTGGCAGATAATTTTATGTACTATGCTTAGGTCAGACTGAAGTCGGGGTAGTCCTAAATTGTCTAAGCCCAACATTTGGAGTCTGGTGGCATAAGGTATTTTATTGCGGTTAGAGGACTGGAGAACTCTTCTCGTAAAATATCTCTGGACTCTCTCAATTGTATTTATGTCCAATATGCAGTGTGGGTTCCAGACAGATGAGCTGTATTCAAGAATTGGTCTCGCAAATGTTTTGTATGCTCTAGTTAGTAGTACAACATTACCAGAGAAGAAGCTACCCAAGATTAGGTTAACAACTCTTAATGCTTTTTTGGCAATGTTGTTACAGTGGGCTCTGGCACTTAGATCTTTAGAAAAGAGTACTCCAAGTTCTTGACAGAGTGAGGGTCCTCTATAAGGTCATGTCCATCTAATTTGTATTTTATGTTTTGATTTTTTTTTTGCCAATGTGCAAGACAGAGCATTTGTTGGTTGAGATTTGAAGCTGCCACTTGTTAGACCAATCTAACACACAGTCAAGGTCTTTTTGAAGGGTAGTTGCATTGTCGGTGGTGTTAAATAGTTTAACATCACCAGTGAAGAGAACACAGTTGCTTTTAATATGATCACAAAGGCCATTTATGTAAAGTATGTAAAGATTGTTGGGGGCAATATGCTAACTCTGTAAACTGCTTAGAGAGGTCTGTGAAGCACTATGAAGTGGTATATAAGTCTAAGTGCTATTGCTATTGCTATTATTTTCTAAAATATGTCTTGCCCTCATGGCTGACTTCCAGATAACAGTAAACTGAAGCCTCTTTACATTTTTCTAACCAAGGCTGTGTTGAATAAAGAGCTGATGAATCATCTAGTGCTTGTCTCAGCTACTATTACTGTATATTTTTGTATCTTATTGTTTCTGGACCAATGTATAAAGTGATTATATGCCTATTATGCAATCTTTGCAAACATTTCTTAAGTGAACATATATAAAATATTTTATACTTCACGACTTTGCTATTCCAATGCACTCTACATGGAGCTGCCTTTAAAAGCCACCCAAAAGTTTCAACAGGTCCAGAATGCAGCAGTGGAAGCAGTAATGGGCATGTCTCAATAAGCTGATATAATGTATCTGCTTTTCAAGCTGCACAGTTGCCAGTTTGCTTCAGATGCAAGTCAAGATGCTAGTTACTATCTATAAACCTCTACATGGCACAGGTTTGGTGACTTGTTGGATCTCCTATTTTTCATACTATCTGTCCAGCTGGCTTGATCTGGCAATATTGGATTTCTTCAACAAAACAATGCTATCTTTCTGTAGCCCAAAAGTACACTTTCTCTGTAGCAGCATCTGCCTTCTAGAATCAAGTTCCCCCTGAAATTTGAATGTCTTCCATTCTACTGGTATTTTGAAGGGCCCTAAAGACCTGGCTTTTCACCCAGGATTTGGAAAAGACAACTGACACCCCTTTCTTTCTTTCTTTCTTTCTTTCTTTCTTTCTTTCTTTCTTTCTTTCTTTCTTTCTTTTTCTTTCTTTCTTTCTTTCTTTCTTTCTTTCTTTCTTTCTTCCTTCCTTCCTTCCTTCCTTTTCTCCTCCGAGTTTGTTTTCTTAGCCAATGTTGTCTTTTGTGTTCCACTGTTTTTGTGCTTTTATTTTTATTGTTCTTTGTTTTTAAACTTTTCAGCAATTATAGACCACACATAGTTGCTAGGATTCAGAGAGCATATGAATTTAATGTATAATTATTATTAATACTACTATCACTGAAATGTTTTCTTTATCAGCATTTTGTCACATGGTTTCACCCAGATAGTATTGTCTGCTGCTATTTGGGGTGAAAGTGGATGTACTGTTATGTATAGAAGGCTGTATTGGGAGACAGTGGCTCACAGTCCTTGGACTAATCCTTAGTCATCTGAACAAGAACACTGAACCTTAGAAATCAGCATTTTATAAAGAAAAATAATAAGCTGATTAGGCTGAGCTCTATCTTCAAGAATTCATTGCAAGTATCAGGGTGCAGTTTGACCACTCTTTGATACTGCGATAATTTCAAGGCATATTTTTGTTTAGAGGCAAATTATATACTGCACAAACATTGTTGAGAGTAGGAACACAGTGTTAAGTGGGATTATTAAGAATGCCTACCAATAAAGGTGTCATATCTTGCATGAATGTGTTTACTGTAAAATGGGAAATGTCTTCAATTTAACACTTCACTGGAGAATGGCAAGAATTTCTATTACAGGCTGAGTTATAATAAAGCACTCTATGTGGAGCTGCCATTAGTGCCAGATAAGAAGCTTACTATGAAGTCAGTTTATGTGACTAGCTCATTCCAACTAGTTTTATCTTATATATTGCCAGGCCTGAGTTTGTTTATTGTTTTCGTTCATCTGCTTATTTTTGCTAGCCATAGCTCAGCACAGGCACAGCACATAGAACAACTTTTTCAGTAGATCTTATAAAAAGTCACATTAATCCAAAAATCACCATCCTTCAAGTATTGAACTATTTAGCACTTGAAAGGTAATACCAAACGTAGACAGATTATGAACTGGTAAACTTGTTGCAAATTATTTCATTAAATTTCTCAAAACAAAGTATTGAATACTATGTACAACTGAAAAGGAGTTGGTCAAATAATTGTTTTGATGAAGGAGAAAGTCTTTGTGCATTTCTTTTTTGTTGACTGTATTCTTCTTTTTTTCCTTTCCGTTTTTCTTTTCTGCACTTTCTTTTTTTTTATTAGTTTTACCTTTGTAATTTTTAATAAAATTAGTGTAAAAAAGAAAAGGAATTAGTCAAATCTTCATTATCATCATCATCATCTCATCATCATCATCATCATCTTATAAAATAAAAATCCAAGAATTTTATAAGATATAGCAACAAATTGCAGCTTCCTGCAATAACACCAGCGGAACTGCAAAAAACTGTGCTACGTGGAACATCATACATCTTAAGAAGGTACTTGGTTGATACCTAGGACGCTGGCAGCAACCCGTATCAACCATTAGCACCAGACAATGGTATTTGTGATGCATTTTTGAATGTTCAGAGTTTCATGTTTAATGAATAAAGTAATTAATAATCTTATTTTGTTTTAAAATTATCACCTATGATATTACTAATTCTAGCTTCATTTTGGCTCTGACAATAACTTGTGAAATAGAAAAAGGTACATAATTTTACTTTTTCAATTTTATTTCAATTTTACAACTGAGCATATTTAGTTGACGGCATATAGCATTTGATTTTTAAAATAATGGGAAAATAAATTTTAAATTAGGATCATTACAGCATCTGTGCTTCATAGCTTTAAGACATCATTGTGGCAATTATACCATGAATTAAAATCTTTGTTTCTCAGATATAATTGCACATAATTCTTAGTATAATTGCATTTACACTAAATTTCATATACAGCTCTGTCAGTTATAATTCAAGAACTCCTTTTAAACAAGCTTTATTTAGCAGCTGGTATTACAAGCATTAGAATGGTAGAGCTGAGCTAGACTACTGTGCTTTGGAGAGAAAATAATGCTATATATTCCCATTTAAAAGCACAGTGGGACAGAAAGAGGAAGAACATTAAGGAAAGACCATTAGGTTTAAAGTCTTAAATTATCTAGCATATAGAATGTAAGCAAGTAGCAGTTGAAAAATAAGCTGCCATTTTAAATCTTAATAATAAAAAGCAGTACATATTTACATAAGTTCATATTTACATAAATAAATCCCAGTGTATTTTAGACTCATCCTTTTAAAACTGTAAGTCTTTCTGTTTTAATAGAGATGTTTAATTGTATTATTTTTGATATCAAAAATAATTGGAGGGATATAAAGAAAAACCCTTAAAGCCATTTGTAGGCCACTGTATATTACATACATACATACATACATACATACATACATACATACATACATACATATGCTTTTGCTCCATTGATCCAGTGGGAATATTTGAAATACTTGTCCTATCTAATTATATTATGATATGTTGGCTGGCAGAGTTGTTTGGTTTGAAAACAAAATTTATCTTATACGAAGTCATCATAGAAAATATAAAGATTTATATTTTTTGGTAGCACAATTTACAGAATATTACTTGATTTTAGGTATAGATTCTTTCAGCTAGTTGAATGAATCAGTGTAGGTTCATTCTACAATTTTGATCCCTCAGTACCTTTTGCACCTGTCCTCTTGCTATTCATTTTTTATGGTTTAGTAACAGATTATCTGTACATCTATCTGGCTCCTTAGTATTATTTTTTAAAAAAATTAGAGAACACTAAGTATCAGACATACAAGATCAATCCAGCTTTCATCATTCAAATTGTCCACCTCTTATATGATTCATATAAAAAGTATCTGATCACAATATCCCAGAGATACAGAGCCATTTAGATGAGTTAGACAACAATCTCTTTTATCCCAAAGAAAGCTTTCTGGAGAGAATTGTAATTTAAAAGGTCTGAAAGAAACCAGGTATCAAGTACTTTATTGTGAAATGAGCTCCTCCTTTTTATTAGTCCAATTTATATTTATTAGTCCAATTTATATGCTGCCCTTCTCCGTAGACTCAGGGCGGCTTACAATGCATTATAGCAATAGCCTGCGTACTTTTTTGTATATACCTGCTTATTAGGGCTTTTGGGCACCCCCAAGCGGTGTTGTTTTATACAAAGTTGGCTTATTGCCCCCACAATCCGGGTTCTCAATTTACCTACCTCGAAAGGATGGAAGGCTGAATCAACCTTGAGCCTGGTGAGATTTGAACTCCACTAATTGCAGCCAGCTGGCAGCTAAGTGCTAGCACTTAACAGCACTTTAGTCCGCTGCACCACCGAGGCTCTTTTGTTGCTGTTTTAAAGATGGATAGGTAAATATGCTCCTTAATACCATGGAGGCCCTCTAGAGATAACTAAAAGTCTTAAACCTCAGCACCAGCCCTTCTCAGACTTTATAACCTTGACACGTAATGAGAAAGGGAAACGATTATTTCCACCACGCTTGCTTATTTGCGCTTCTCCATCGCCGTCCCCGAGGAGGAGATCAAAATATTAAACGTTCGGAGGAACGACGCTCTAATGACAAGAATTTCAACCAGCTGCAAGCTCACGTAAAGCTGTGTTTAGGAATTCGGCTTTAGTATCCAACGTCCCACGACACAGCTACTATCTTTCAGAGACGTTAACCGTATAGCCCCCAACCCAGGCTAACATCGGGAGCAGCATGCCGAACAAATAATTTCCCTGCTATCGCTATTCCACCTACTCGGAATTTGATGCCAGCAACTAGGACAGCGAACACAACCTTCGAACGGGGGGGTTGGGTGGGGATTGGGGATGGTGGTGGGGGGGTCGGGCGAGGAGGAAGGGGAGGGAAGCAAAATGTCATCTTCAAGAAGAATGAGGAGTATTTCTTTGACTTCGACTCGCGGGAGCAGCCGCTTCTACTACACGTAGTACTTATATTTGCTCTCTCCTAAATCTAAAAAGGTTGACCCCACGCCTTCTCTTTGACATCAGCAGCATTCCTCCGACTTTATTGGAGATTGGGCTGAAGTGGGGTGGCTGGGAGGAACTCTGTATCAGCCCCTCCGGAGCCCACTGGAATGGGATCGTAATCCACTTAATCGGAGATAGCACTGACAAAGCGGCATCAGTTTAGGATGCTTCAAAGATATTGGTCCAAAAGCATTCCCTCTAAAGTTAATAAAGCTGTTCTGGAGTGACAGCTGTGGGGATCGAGTTTCCACCCGTCCTTCTCTCCTAAAAAGGTGACAGAACTGAACTGGCATATGATATATCGGCATAAAGTCTATGGGTCTCCTCTTCCTCTTATCCTTAGGGTCCCTCTCCAAATAGAAATCACCCCCCCCCCGGGGAATGATGGTGGTGGTCGCAGAGCAATCGCTACTTACCATTCTGACGCATGACTCAAATGAACGAATTGTGCAACACTGTCATATTCCCGAAGATTGGGATCCTTGGTCTAGAGAGCTAGAATGTCTACTGTTCTGTATATGGTGGATATAGCCTTCTTTTCTCGAAAGATGCCAGATGATATCTAGACATCCCCCTTAACCAGCTTCTCCCGCAGACTGGGAGGTTGGAGTCAGCAGCTAGTCGGGGAGTCAGCAAGCTGGCGCGGCTTGCTTACAATCCCCATGCTCTCCCCCACCCCAATCCGCTCACGCAGCGATCTAATGACTCTGTTCTGGGATCCACTGCAATTGTGTTGTATTGGCCTGCCTCGAGGAAAAGACTAATCAGAACAACTGGGTTACGCCAGCGTGGAAAGATTTTCTTTCTGATCCTACCTCCTCTCAACTTTCTCTGATTTAAGCTGCAACACGCCAATAACATCGCTGTCCAGGGGTCTGTGGTGCTGAAGTTGAAAACTGAAGTATAGGGTGGCTGGGTGCTTTCCAATTAAAAATCCAGATGAACGTCAGCATTCTAGAGTGCCTTCAATGGGGTGAGGAGCAACTGCATGGCCCACTTAATCCTTTTGTCAAATTGCATCTTTTTGGTAAGATAATTTTAATGAGCAGCCAGTACACTATGAAAGCAGACAAAATTATCTATGGGTCAGTTCAGAGGTTTTGTTGCTAAAAACCAGTAACCAAACAATAACTTTTCATGTTGAACTGAACTGTAGAAACATTATATAGTTGATCAAATGCCAACAAACGAAGCTTGACTCCTGGTGATTGCAGAAGCCATCTTGACATGTCACCAGCAACAACAATTTATTTTTCTAATGATAGTCTACTATTCTTTTATTTCATTCATCCATCTTATTGTCTTCCTCTTTTTCTACATCTCTTAACCTTAACATGCATATTATTTGTTTTTAGACTATCTTCCACACTATCACATATTATATAAATTTCTGCTTATAAAACACCTTAAGGGAATATTGAACCTTTTGCAACCCTTTTGTAACACAAGTCATAAACCGTATATTTTATGGAATAACAAATCATTCTAAACCAACACACACACAAAAAAACCCCAAGATTAGGCTTCAAATGATATAAACATGGCCAAAATCCTTCAGCTTTACTTGATGATGTTCTGCTATTATCATCAAGCAAGAGCAAAACAAATGAGGAGAAAATGGCTATATTTTTTAACAAACTGATGGGCCGATTCACTTTCCTTTGCTTAAATCCCATTCCTTTTTAAAAGTAATATTTACGTATATCATATAACTTCAGAAATATTATAACTCAAATTGCAAAAGAATCAATTGTAAACCAAAAGATAAAATTGGATTGTTTTCTCCTTAAGATTGTTAGTGAAAAATAAGGCACAGAAAATCACATTTGAATTTGAATCAAGAATGTGTAGATCTTGGTTGCTGAGGAACACAGAACGCTTGTTTCTAATAATTTTAAACCACTTGCCTCCAGATTTTTTCTTTAGTTCCAAAAGTGGAATTGCTCTGTCTACCATTTCAGTTGCAAGTTAAAAAGTAACACATTGATTCTGGAGGAACTGCATTAGAAAAACTTCTTCTCTTGTCATATTACCCATGGTCAATGAGCATCTACTTTATGATTGCAGATTTATATAGTGAATTGGAAATGCAATGGTGGCCAGCATATGGGCAACATAATTGGCCTTTCCAGCTTTCCATCAAAGCTACTTATTCTTAGAAAAAAAGTACAAATTTCCATCTTTTTAAACGAAACAGTTATCTATGCATAGCAGGACAACTCAATCCCTTAATATTCTGTGTCCCAAAGGAGAATGTCCCAAAGTGAAAACAGTGAAGAAAAAGACCTACATCACATATACTAAAGTTATGCTCTTTTTCGTTGATTATACCAATAAATAATAATATATTAAATGTATATGCCACCTACCTCCCAGCAACTGGATGGTCCTAGCAATTGTATAGACTACAGATTTTTTGTTATATGCCAATATTTTATCTTTGTTTTTCATACAGATATGATATGGAAAACTGCTACAATTTGCCCACTAGAGGGAGAATTTCCAAAATATGCCTTTACACATATCACAGATTAGAAAAGAACCATACATTTAATAACATAACATTTCAACATTGTAAAATATGGTAGTAATTATATGTTCATAAGAAAATGTTTACTTATGAATATAGTAAAGTCTCTGCGTAAAATCAGATAGTTTATGTCTGAACCAAGTTAGTGTTACTATTAAATTATTTGCTTAAGTTATATCCTGCCCTTTCCTTCAGAACTTAAGAAGGCATGTGCAGCACTTTCTTCTGTGTTTTTTTTTTTACAACAGCCCTTTGAAGAAAATTAGACTACAAAATAATAATTGGCCCCAAGTCCTTCAGTGAGTGTGGGGTGTGGTGGCCTAGCATTTAAGATGCTGGGCTTGTCAACTGGAAGGCTGGCAGTTTGACACCCAAGCTGCATGAGATGGGGTGAGCCTGTTTTTGCCCCAGTTCCTGCCAACCTAGTAGCTTGAAAGCATGCAAATGCAAATAAATAAATAGATACTATTTTGGTGGGAAGGCAACAACATGCCGTGCAGTTTGGCATATAGTCATACCAGCCCTTATAAATTGTTTTAATCAGTCGTAGGCAATTAAAGAACTGGCTGAAAAGGCAGGATTATCTGTGCATTCTTAATATTAATTTCCTATTACAAAAGCCCCACATTGCTCGGTTACAGTCCTCTCTTTAAACTGTAGTAGTGTCCTTAATATCCTCTGAACAACTGTTGGGGAATAAAAATAGGAAAAGCTAGGTAGGAAATTGGTAGGTAGACCAATTAAGACTGTAATTGGTCAGTATGGGGGAATGAAGTTGGACTATATGTCTGTCTAGTCCATGCTCTTTGTTCTATCACATGTTTGTATTTGGGTTTTGTTATATAGCACAAAAATGCAGTTTCCAGGCTATAGAAATGAAAACCCCGAAGACTACCAGTACCCATCTTCATCTCTCAGATTTGTAGTAGTGATGTAGTTCATTATTCTTTCATTATTCTGCATTTATGGATTTATCTATCTTCTCCCCCAACTAATATTGTAATAAAATCTTTGGCAATACAGCTGTAATAGCTGCTCCCAAATTGTCTGTCTACATTGCTCATGTTCTAAATATTTTAGTTTGCAGCCTTAAATGCTAGAACTGTAGGAAATATTTCCTCCAGATGATTTCCAAGAAAATCCTGACAGCTACTCTTTTTTTTGACACATTTAGCTTCTAGGGTAATTTAAAGCAAGCTTAGTTCTGACTGTCAGCATTCTGATGCTGCCATAAAAAGACGAGGCTTGACTTTTCACCTACTTATTTTCTCTGTAGATAATATCCCCTAGGAGATGGGATGGGAGGGGGGAACATTCCTGTCGGGTGAGGTCAGAAGCTGGGGAGACTGCCTTGGAAGATGGCCAATGAGAAGATGAGAATTGGGGAACGGAAAGGGAAGGGTTTGGGGGTCAGAGGGTTAGTATCGGCTACGACGAAGTCGGGGCCAGATCTGTCGTACTCAATAAATGGAATATTTCAGCAAAGATTAATTGTTTAGGAGTGCAATTTATTTGAGATGACATCGAAATCTGACGCTGACTTTATATATAGTTTCTTAGGGAACTACTATTCTCTGCTGACACATAAAAAGACATGAAGTATTTCAATAATGGAACAAGTGTCAGGCCTGGAAGCCATCTTTTTCATATTTATGCAATTATGGAACTTTGAGTCAAGACCAAAAGAATACTATAGATATAAAACACAATACAGGTAGTCCTCAAATTACAACAGCTCATTTAGTGACTGTTCCAATTTACAAAGGCACTGAAAAAAGTGACTAATGACCATTTTTCAAATTTATGATCAGTGCAGCATCAAAGTCACGTGACCAAAGTTCGAATGCTTGGCAACTGACTGATATTTATGAAGGTGCAGTGTCCTAGGGTCCTGTTATACCTTTTGTGACCTTCGGACAAGCAAAGTCAAAGAGGAAGCCAGATTCATTAAACAACCATGTTATTAACTTAACAACTGCACTGATTCATTTAACAACTATGGCAAGAAAGGTCTTAAAATGGGACCAAATGCACTTAACAAATGTTTTGCCTAACAACAGAAATTATGGGCTCAGTTGTGCTCGTAAGTCCAGGACTACCTATATAAGGCAATAAAAACAAGAATTAATAGATTAGGCGGATGTAGATGGCAACAAATATTAAGAATTATGAATGATCTGGACTCAAAATTGGTATCTATTGTGAGATTATTTCAGTGCATGGCACTTGGAAATGGATATTTAGTATTACAGGAATTAGAACACTGGAGAAAAAAGCATTGAAAGAATAATGTTATTAATTAGTTTTAATAACTGAAATGTACAGCAAAATCAAGTGTTGCATAAATACTACTTTAACAAATTTCTAAGACGTGTAAATGGTTGATTTTTTTTCCTTTTTCCTTTAGTAAAAATGAGAAATATAACTCCAAATAGTAAAGAAGATAAAATACTTAGGTATCTGGTTGACAGCAAAAGCAACTACGATCAAAGAAGACAATTATACTAAATTATTAAAACAAATTAAAAAAGATTTGGAAATTTGGAATAGACTACAACTGTCGTTGATGGGCAAAATCGCCTCAATAAAAATGAACATACTACCAAGAGTATTATACCTATACCAGGTAATACCAATACATCCGGCAAGAGATTTTTTTCAAGAACCTCAATAAAACAATAATGACCTATCTATGTTAGGGAAAGAAGACCAGAATCAAGATCAAAGCTTTACAAGATTCACGAGATAAAGGAGGCCTGGCATTACCAGAACCCATTCTGTACTATAAGGCATCAGGGCTGACCTGGATCAAAGAATGGATGAAATTGGACGATAAAAGAACTCTATATTTAGAAGGCTTTGATCTAACACGAGGATGGCACACTTTCTTATGGGACAGACCGGACAAACGACATATGTATTTCCTTTTTTTTTTTTAATAATATTTTTATTAATAATAAAAAAAAACCAACATAAATACATTAAAACAACATACAAAATGGACAAACATCAATTCAGTCCAATGACTGACTTTTAGAAGTTACTACAACGGTGGGTTATTTTCGTATTTCTATTTGTATCTATATCTACATTCACATATTTACATGGTTATATATGTATATATATAATTGACTCCTTGTTTACTCTATGCATTTCTATTGAATAGTCGAAAATTATCTTTATATTCCTATTTTTGCCTCCAGCCAGCTGTACCATCTTTGCCATACTAAATAGTAATCAGTATCGTCTTTCTCTCGTATTTCTTTTGTGAGCTTATCCAATTCTGCACATTCTGTAATTTTAGCTATTATTTTGTCCTCTGTGGGTAACTGTTCAGATTTCCAATGTTGGACAAAGAGTATACGTGCTGCTGTGAGGATATGGATGATCAGATATTTTATTTCTTTGGTATATTGTGCTGTGATTATTCCCAATAAAAAGATTTCTGGCCTCATTTCCAGTTTTTGTTTTGTGATTTCTTCAATCGTTATTTTAATTTGTTGCCAGTATTGTTTTGCCCTTCGGCATGACCACCAGAGATGATAATATGTCCCTTTCTGTGATTTACATTTCCAGCACATTGGAGACGTATTTGGGAACATCTTGGCCAGGCGCACGGTGGGAGGTACCATCGGTAGAACATTTTGTAAAGGTTTTCCTTATAGGGTATAGACAATGTCATCTTATAATTTATCTTCCACAAATTTTCCCACTTATCCAGTTCAATAGTATATCCTATATTTTTGGCCCATGTTATCATATTCTCTTTGACGACCTCCTCTTCTAATTTGTATTTTAGTAGGTACTTATAAATTTTGGTAATCATTTTGTCATCTGTACTTTATAATATTTTATCCAGTTCATTTGGTTCATTTTGGAATCCGAATTGTGCCCGATCAGTTTTGTATCTTGATTCTATTTGCATGTATGGCCATCAATCAATGTCTATACCCTGATTTTGTAATTCTTGTCTTGTTTGTAATTCTCCTTCACTGTTCAGTAGTTCTTTATAACTCCTCATTTTCTCTATATCCATGGCGTTGGGATATATTAGTGCTTCCATTGTCGATAACCATCGTGGAATTTTGGTATAGTGCTTTCTAATCTCTTGCCATGTTTTGTACAGTGATTCTCTGATAATATGTTGCTGGAAATATCCATGGTGCTTGTCCTTTCCCTCCCACAAAAAGGCATGCCATCCGCGTTGTAATTCAAAGCCCTCTAGTAGTAGCATTCTTTTATTCTTGAGATCTATCCAATCCCTTATCCAGTTTAGCGATGCTGCTTTGTAATATAACTCCCAGTCCGGTAGGCCTAAACCTCCTTTTTCCCAAATATCTTGCATACACTTTATTTTGATTCTGGCCCTTTTCCCATTCCAAATAAATTTTGTTATTATTTTATTAAGGTCCTTAAAAAAGTTCTTTCCTGGCCAGATTGGGGTTACTTGAAAGAGGTAGAGTAATCTAGGCAGTATATTCATTTTTATGGATGCGATTTTCCCTAGAAATGACAGTTGTAATTTGTTCCACGTTTCCAGATCTTTTCTAATTTGTTTCATTAATTTGTTATAATTGTCTTCTCTAATTGTTATTGCTTTAGCAGTAAGACAGATTCCTAAATACTTTATTCTCTTTACAATTTGTATTCCTAATTTATCTTCTAGTTTTGTCTCCTGTACCTTACGACATATGTATTTCCAACGACATACAATTCGGTCTTCACTATTTAAGATTTGGCAGGAAATCAAAAAAAATCATTACACTAGAATACCAAAATGATGGTCCCCGATGGAGGCACTGATACATCCAAATACCCTCGAGACAGGAAAGATAATGCGGTACCAAGATATTTTAAATCAGGAAGGCGAACTTATTCCAAGACATCAACTTCAAAATTGTGGCATAAATATTGATTGGTGGCCCTATACTCAAATACACTCAAGATATACAGTAGACAAAAAACAATATGGAATTTCAAATAATCTGAACGAATTGGACAAGATTTTACAGGGAGCAGAGCAAAAGATGATAACCAAAACATACAACTATCTTCTTAGATACAAATTATTAGAAGAAACAGTTAAAGAAAACATGATAAGGTGGGCTAGGGACATAGGGCATAATATTCAATTGGCAAATTGGGAGAAACTATGGAAACAAAATTGCATCATTAAAACTTCCTTTTCAATCCGTTGTTGTATATTTTCTACATTACAAATCTTTGGATCAACTTCCATTTTTGGTTTTTCTTCTAAACTATTATCTTGAATGTTTATCAAATCATTTTCAATTTTTTCTATTTTATTTTCCAAATTGTCCTCAATTTCCTCCATTTTAGACTCTAAGAGATTAATATTTGTATCCAACCTAGTGATAAATTCTGAGAAACCATTAGCCATTTTTATAATCTTTCGATGCAAAATATCAAACTTTAATTGCACCAATTCTTTAGTTTCCTGCTTAAATTTCTCAAAGTTCTGATTCATAATCTCATCCCTTCTCACAATCTCCTCCAGAAGAAATTCAATTATATTAAAATCAGTTTTCTGAGACTGTAAGTTAAGAACTTGTTCATATAGTTTGTGGATGGGGGAATCCCCCCCCCCCCGCTTGTTTGTCCGGCTTTGTAAGCCTAAACACCATATTTCCACACAGGCAAACTTTTAAAAAGAAAAGAAAAAAAAAGCAAAGCTTCTTTCCAAACGAGATCAATATCAAATCCAATCTCCAGAAAGGAGAAAACACAAAACACAAAAATGGAGCTTTTTCTTCAATTGTAGCTAGGAGTACTTATTCCGCTACTTTATGGCTTAATAAGAAACGGAAGGACTTTCCCTTTTCAGCTTCCCTGCTCAAATTTCGGCAGTCGCCATTTTAAAAGTTCTTTTTTACTTTGTTCGCTATCCTTTGCAAAATAAGTATAAATACTTGCAGTTTAGGGTCACAGATCCAGGTCCAAGTCTCATCCTCTTTACTTAATCTGTTAGTTATCTTGAAAAGCTTGTTTTCGTAGCCTTGCTCTGCAAAAAAGCAGAGGTCTCCCAACGCCCGGAGCAAACAGCGAGTGATATAGGGAGCCTCATCCGCTCACCCCCAAGAGTAAAAAAAGCTCTGGGGGCTACGCGGAAAGCTCTACCTACACTCACCTGCTCTATCTCACATTTCCTCCTGGAAATGGAGTTTTTCGAACCGCCTTTCCGTTGTAAAGGCGGCTCTTTACAGGCGAAGTGGCTGGCGGTCCCAAGGGACCGTCTGGTGGCTACGAGAAGCAAACCGGAAGTTCCTTATAAAGAGAATCTTATCAAAATGTTCTACAGATGGAACTTACCACCGGCTTGATTAGCCAAAATGTACCCAAATGCCCCCTCACTCTGTTGGAAGTGTAAAACAAAAAAGGGGACATACTATCATGCTTGGTGGAAATGTAGGAAGGCCCAACAATACTGGCAAGACATAAAAAAGATTATTGAGGAAATAACAAATCTACAAGTAGAAGATAGCCCAGAATTTTTTTTATTCTGCATGACAACAGTACAATTCACCAAAGAGACGAAATACCTCATTATACACATTTTGACAGCAGCATGATTACTGTTCGCTCAAAATTGGAAATCAGACCAACTTCCAACCAAAGATAAAATTATCTCAAAGATAACAGAATGTGCCGAAATGGATAGATTGACACTGGAACTCCAGGATAAGGAAGAAAGTGGCTATTATCTTGTGTGGCACCAATGGTACCAAAGGCTGGAAAGGAAAATTAGCATAACTGTAGATGATAGAAATTAGGGTGAAAGATTAACAGTAGGAGATGAATAAGGAGATGATGCAAGTATATTTTTAGTTTAAAGTAATTGAATTAACAATCTAATACTAGCTTTTCACTGATATGTGAAGTAAAATACTATATATTCTGTTGATGACAAAAAGTATATATGTAGAATGTTGTGTGGATTTTGTAGGTGGTGGGGGTTTTGTCTGTCTTTGTATTGTCTTTATATCTTTGTTTTCATTTTAATAATAAAAAATATTAAAAATAAAATAAAATTGACCAACATCTCTGTGAATGTTGCTCTCAATCCAGTCTCTACAAGCACAGCCTAAAAAGACATTCTCTAAGATTTCTGTTTCATTTGTTTCTCATGTTACTCCATTTAGTCCACAAAAACTCCATCATTCTTTCTGTTGGAAGAATGATGGAGATTGGAGGTGAGAAAAACATCTGAAGTTCAAATGTGATATTTTAAAGGTGGATGGATGCATGGAGGTGCAGGTAGGTGGATAGATGATAGATAGATAGATAGATAGATAGATAGATAGATAGATAGATAGATAGACAGAGACAGAGACAGACAGACAGACAGACAGACAGACAGACAGACAGACAATGATATCAAAAAACCAAAAAGGAAACTAACAATCAAGAAGTAAACAATTCCCCAATCAAGGAACTACTAATGCAGACAAACAAGCAAAAGCAAACAGCAGCCTAATCAAGGAACTACCAAGATCAGTCCCATCAACACTGAAAGTCAAGCCACTAGTATATAAAATGAGAGCAAATCCCACTCCCTTCTGGCACTAATCCCATTATCTAGTTTGGTAATTAAATGTCTGCAAACGGTCAATCTCAGACAGCACCAAAGACCCCACAGATATAGATATATATTAGATATACAGAGAGAGATAGGGAGATAGAGACAGAAATTGAGAGATAGAGACAGAGATAGAGATTGAGAGATAGAGATAAAATGATAAGTGTTAGAAAAAGGTTCATTCATTCTTCTCCACACTGTCTTTCACAACTCTATGCACTCTTTACTATCTAATGTATGTGTTGCTGAAAAGATAAAAAAATATTGTCATATAACCATTGCTGTGACAAAGCTGATGCAAATATTTTACTACATTTCAAATGAACAGTTGTCACACAGAAGACTTGTCCTCTCTTGTTACAGAGTGCAGAACACAGAATAAAGCTAGTGCATCTCTTACATGTGGTTCAAATGGCAGCTGTAAGGGTACTTTAATTTGAATTCCTGCAATGAGCACATGATTAAACTAATAACTTAAATACAGCTGCCACTGCCAACTCCATCTCATAACGTTGTGGCTGCTATGTGCCAATGAATGTTGCATTGCTAGTCCTTGTAATAAAGTGTAGTAATAAGTTTATTCTAACTACTTCACTGGTGTAATATTTTTTCCATTACTTAATATTACCTTATCACTAGTTTTTTGAAATTGACAATGATTTGAGATTTTGTATAGCCCTTAGAATCTTTCATGTTAAACATGGTCATAGAAATTTATTTTTTGTTTAGAAAAACCATTTTTAGTTTAGAAAAACCATTATTTAAATTATGAAAACCTGCATTTTCTTATTATGAAGGATAGAAGAAACCAAAGTAGCAGTCCAGTCTATTCTAATGATTTCAGGAATATGCTTTATTTACACTGGATAAAAATAACACAAACTTCGGAGTAGAAATCCAGGAATCTACTCAGCAGGATGAACAGGAAATATTACCCAACACATCAAGACTGGTTTGCCATATTGTGAAATAAATGAAGTAATCTAAAGGGATGGGAGAATACAATCATTAAATCTATACTAGGGTCTCTGTGAAGCCATTTAATCAAGGAATTAAAATTACCCAAATCCACACATAAAAATACAATCTTAAATGATTGGACTAAAATAATACCGAAGAGGAAATTGTAAACAATCAAAAGGATATTTAAAATAGTGGTACTATTTTGAAGTCTTCGCCATTTCAGAAATAAACTGACAACTTCCCTTAATTTCACTTCATCATGAGGAAAGATTAAGCCCTTTTAGCAGGCTGCCTGCTCCAAATGTGCAATTACAGGTTTGGCAGTAGATGTATATCACTAATTAATATGAAGTACTAAATTAAATTAGCACACTTGTGAACAACTATAAACCATCCACCCAGTTTCAACATGGGGCAGTAGTAAGCATATTGTCACCCAGCTGGTTTTAATATAGCTTAGTTAGGTGTGTTTTTGTTTTCCTTTTTCACCTAACCTTATTTTCAATATCACTATTATGCAACATACAATATTAAATAAGCATCTGTAAATGAATAAGAGATAATAAGTTATTTTTTATTTGTTTTTTTTCTCTGTAGTGCAACTTACTAATATTCATTGATCTATTTTTGAAACTCCTTTCATTTTCAGAAACAGCTGGCCGTATGGCATGATGGCCTAGTACACATTTCATTTTTCAGAGACAGACTGCTTTAGGGAACTTATGAATATATTTACAAATGGAAGAGCGTATTTGAAATGGCCATGCTGAGCTTACAAAATGGCTGCCCTATGGGTTCGGCCAATCACAAAACAACTATTCTAATTTACGAATTGGAAATAATTATGATATAAATGGATGTTGAAACTTTTGGAAATAAGCTAGCATGTTTAATGATAAATTGAAGAGAAGAGAAGCACAAAAATGCCACCGACTGATACACTGTCTATAATTGTATGGAATGATAATGTTTTTATGTTTTGTTTTGTTTGTGTTTTTGAAAATAAAAAAAAAATAGAAAAAAACAACAACTATTTACCAAAATGCCAACTGTTGAAGTTGTCTTGACTGCAGTAATGCACAATACAATTTGTGTTTCTCAAATTGATGTATAAAGTTTATATATCAACCCTTCAGGATTTTCAAATAAGTACAGTGTTTTGGTGATACGGATAAACTTATAGTTTCGCACCATTTCACTTTGCAATTTATATTGCTTTGATCATGGTTAGTCATTTTCATGCTTGATTTAGAGTTTAGTAAGTATTTTACATTACATCATATACAAGGGTTTCTATATTATGAGTGGATTTTACTATCGTAGTTTCTTACATTTTACCAATAATTTTATTAAATGTTTAAAACAAATTAGTTATTAAAAATATTATTCATTACTAGCCAATTTTTTTCCTGTGCAATTAGGATATGGACAAATAGAGTAATGGGTTTCAACTGAACAGCATTTACAGGGCTTATACAGGGCCTAAAGAGGTTTTTCTGTAAGTATAATGGTTAATGCACTAATTTTCAGTATTCCTTTTAATATCTTAATTTAAAAATTATAATGAAGGTAAGTGGAGCAACGGCCACTCTTAGAATTTTACCAGGCAGAGATTTGAAGTAGAAGACTGGCAAGGAGAGATTGAAGGATATCATTCTTGATAAAATCATTTCTATACTAGAAAAGTCACGAGATTGGGAAGTGGGTGGAGAGGGAAACCAGCGACTGCTAATAGTGAGACTAGGAAAAGAAAAATATAAGAAAGGCACAAGGATTCTACTGGGTAGGGTGAAAAACTAACTCTGTGAAAAGGTTTTAATTTACCAGTTTTTTCAAGAATTGGACATTTATTTTATTATCCATATTTATGTAGAATGAAAATTGAACTGTATATCAACCTTTGTGGCTTTATTGGAAATTTATTATATACCTCTGTTAATTCTTGGCAATTTTTGGGTCAAGGTGTAACCAAAAAAAAGTTTTTACATTTCCTTGCTTACCTCAGTTACACATTCAAAATTTGCCCTTACTGGAATCTAGATTGAGGTTTGTTTGTTTTTTAAATAATAATCTTTATTTACATTTCATTTAAAAAGAAAGGACAAACAACATAAAATGACAAACATAACAATACAACAATAAATATATGAACTTCCATATAGTACCCTAGTAAACACGTATTCGGTACTATAACTCTAAATTATATTCCGGAGAAGGCAGAACATCTTATATCTCTTAATGCATCACTTAGGTCTATCCGACCACACTTGTCTTATATAGTATGTATTTCTCTTCCAATACCAGTCCTCATCTAATGTGGGTTATAAATTCCTCTTTTCTAACCATTTATAGAATTTGTCCCAAACTAAACCTTTATGTTATGCTTTGATGCAAATGGAGAAAGGGGTTGCCACAAAGAAGAGAGAGTCAAGCTATTTTCCCAAGCACCTGAGGGCAAGACAAGAAGCAAACTAATCAAGGAGAGAAGCTCTCCTTGTGTTTGCTCTCTATCCTGTAACTTTTTAGTTAGCGTATCCGCTTCCGCACATTCCAAATTTTTTTTTATAATAGCCTCCTCTGTTGGGATATTTTGGTTCTTCCAAAATTGAGCGTATATCAGTCTCGCCGCTGTAATGATATGTAATGCCAAATACCATAGGTCCTTTTTTATATTTTCCGGTTTGGAGCCGAGCAGGCATGTCTCTGGTTGCCAGTCAATCTTTAACACTAATATCTCGTTAAGCCATTTTTTGATTTTTCCCCAAAATATCACTGCCTTCGGGCATGACCACCATTGGTGATAGTAAGTGCCATGTTCCCCTCCACATTTCCAACAATCCGCCGATTGCCCTGGGAACATTTTAGCTAATCTATTGGGCGGCAAATGCCACCTATGGAATCTAAATTGAGTTTTGATGCGGAGTGTAGCAAATATTTGTGTAAAAAAAATCTATTTGAAAAACAGATTGTAAGATGTTTTATTGCAAAGATTGGCCAGAATCTGTAATAGTTACTTTACTGTAATTATTTCAGTGATTTTAAACTACAAATAGAATTTCCTTTGCCTAATAAACATCATTGGCAATATAATAACCCTAAGCATTTTCTGAAATAAACCTTAGCTGCCTTAAGTTTGAGATGCTATTTTTTTAATTTGCATTTATGATTTAATGCAATAAAGTATTCCAGTAATGGAACATCAATGGATCAAAGTTTGCTTTTTTGGACTTAAAGTTAATAAAAAGATTTTATTCTGAGTCTATTGAAAAATTCATTATTTTATTTATTTATTAATTTAATTTGTATACCGCCCTTCTCTGAGAAGGGACTTAGGTCAGTGAACAGCTAAAATTAAAAAACATACAATACAAAAGTTAAGATAATTAAAAAGAATTAAATCATTGGCTTCCCAATTTAAAACCCCCAAGTCTATAAAATTTTAAATCCCAATTAAGAACCATTTAGGCTAGGCCAGCTTGGTGAAATAAATAAGTCTTCAGGGCCTTACGGAAGGTATGGAGGTCCGGGATCTGTCTTATCCCAGGAGGCAGCTTGTTCCACAGGGCGGGTGCCCCCACAGAGAAGGCTCTCCCCCTGGGGGCCGCCAGCCGACATTGCCTGACAGATGGCACCCTGAGGAGGCCCTCTCTGTGAGAGTGTATTGGCCAGTGGGAGGTTATCGGTAGCAGCAGGTGGTCTCGCAAATATCCTGGCCCTAAGCCATGGAGCGCTTTAAAGATGAGAACCAGTACCTTAAAGCGCACCCGGAAGACCACCGGGAGCCAATGCAGCTCGCGCAGGAGAGGTGTTATAAAGGACAGACTAGATTTTCTGTGTAAGAAAATGTGTTGCAAGAAATATGAAGGTACAGTCAAACATGTCCATTTGTTTCTTTTTTGGAAGAATATTAAAACAAAAGATTTGTTATTAAATATTAAAACATTATTTAATATTAAATATTAAAACAAAAAGATTTGTTTTTAAGTTAAAGGTGCCAACGTTGTCTTGAATTATATTACAAAATTACAGAAACTGGCCATCTCTAAAAAATATTGATTATACTGGGTATGGGAAATCTCCAAGACAAGAGAATTATATTGAAAAGTATTAATGCACCTGGTATCAAATAATAGATTAAAAAAATGTTAATTTGTAAAATTATATTTCCTATTGATTAAAAAATGACATAGCATGTTTCTATTTTCAGATTTCAAAATAATTTACAAGAATAGACAAATGGAATACACAGTATGATAGATACTCTGTTATTAAATGAATATAAGTGTGACTGTGGGTGTGTGATTTATTTTAATTCAATGTGTAATTTTCCATTTGTTTATTGAATTGAATTTTATTTGTTTTGATAATGAAATTGTGAATTTTGTTGGATATTACTGTTCTTGTTCGTTTGTTCTTGTAGATTTTCTGTGCATTTGTTTTCTAAAAAATTACAATAATTTTTTTTAAAAAGGTTGAGACTTGTGGCGTATGCATACTGCAAATGCAAGATTCAAATCTTACATCATTTTCTCCTGCCTTGAGTCCAACTGTCCAAATAAGAGATGTTTGTTTTTAATCAGGAAGAATGGTTCAAACTTATACATTGTAATAAGGTTTGGTCTGAATTGAGATCTGCTGCTCCTGACTTTGCCTCTGATCTGCCTTTTATCACTTGAAGAGTATCAAGGACAATTCTCTTTGGATGCTCAGGAGTATTATGCAATTTATCCTTGTATTAACTGCATACTTAAGAAGTGTCTCTAAGATCAGTAGATTCATTAAGTTCACTATAAATTAGAATACCTGGTGCCAATAAGGGTAGAGAAGAAAGAACAGCAATTTACATCATATACTTTTCTTGTCAAATCTCCTTTTAATACCAAGACACTGGTTCTTCTTTGTTGCAAGTAACATTTTTGGGTATAGGACAGTGGTGGGTTCCTCCCGGTTCGGTCCGGTTCAGCCGAGCCGGTAGCGGTGACGATATGACGTCACTGAATCAGTTCTCCCCCCCCCTCCCACCCCACCCCCCCCACATTATTCTTACCTTTTATTTGGTCCCACCCCCAATCTATTGCTGCCTCCTGAGTCCCAGCTGATGACTAGAGGGAAAAAAACTGTTTAAACTCTTGCCGCGGGGCTTCAAAGGGCCATCCTACAGCTGATCAGTGTTAAAAGCAAACAAATGAGTCGGGTCGTAAGTGCGAGGACTGGTCGTAAGTGCGAGGACCTTCCAGAAATGACTCTGACCAGCTAGCCATGCCCACCTAGTCACATGACCTCCAAGCCACACCCACAAAATAAGCCACGCCCACAGAACCGGTAGTAAAAAAATTTAGAACCCACCCCTGGTCTAGGAGAACAGCAGACTCAGAACAAAACTTAAATTTGATTTGAATTAATTTAATACTTTCCATGTTTTAATTATTATTTTTTGAATTATTAAAAATTGCAATTCAGTTTGACTTTAGTACGGATTCTGAACACATATTGTTTTAGGAGGGCTGTTGGCTGCTCAAGTATATAGGATTTTAAACAAATGCATAAATAAATAAAAAAGGTATAATTCTTCTGATAAATACTTTTTCATGAATGGGTCCTTCATGAAAGATTTCAATCTTATAGTAAGTTATTAACTAATTAATAAGATGGATCAATGATAAACTGAACCATGGCAACAATATATTCTAGTCTTGTACTTGTTTACATGCAGCTCCTTGCATTTGTGACTGGCATTTTGGATATTCTATAACCACCTGAGGAAGTTTATACAGCAGCTAACAATAAATAATGTCTGATTTGAGTCAAAATATTTTGCTACTATAATCAGAACAATTATTTCCATATTCACAATGTTTATATTGGGGCCAGTGGTGTCTGCAATAAACAGTCATAGGGCCACAATGATACACAGAAATACTATGATTGTGTACTTTTGTCGTGATTGCTAATGCAAGTATGTAAGCCATGGCATTTGTGCGACTAAATGATTGTGCACATGTTGACATTTGTACTCACACACCAAATGCCCATGATTGGGGGAACTATATTGTTGGTTATCTTAGCCTGGTGAAACCAGGATGTAGCTTCTTGTTCCAAATCCTATGTACTGCTAAAGATTTAGCTGTCAATGTTCTAATTGTATCATTCTGTCTTTCCCCAGAATCTCTTTACCTTGCATTTTTGAAACAATCAGAAATGTTAAATTATTATGTCCTACTTTTGCAGCTTAAATATTTAGTTCTAACTAAATCTGGATTCCTACTCAAGTCGACAGAAGGGGCTGCTGAAGATATTGTTGGTCAAGGAACTGTGACTGATGGGATCCAGGAGAAGGGCCTTCTCTGCTGTGGCAGTAGCCCTATGGAAGATCCTGCCCTGCCAAAGTGAGGTTTGTCCCCACCCTCCTATCTTTCCACAAGGGCCTGAAGACCTGGCTTTGCTGGTTGGCCTGGGGACTTAATCATGAAGTACATCATTGGAGATGGTTGCTAGACTAACATGCTGTCCCTTCCTTCCTCCTGTGCTTTCAGCTCCCTCTCATCTTTTTAAATGTCAAATTACTATACTTCCACTGGTTTTTTTTATTTGTTTCATTCCTTTACTATTCTTATTTTTACATTATTTTTATCTTTTTTCCCCTGTTTTATTGTTGTAAGTCACCCTGAGAAGATCCACAGTGAGATAGGTGGCAAATAAATCTAACAATCAATAAATCAATAAATCTCATGCATAAGAAAAATAGGGAAACAGAATCTAATACACGAGGAAGCTGTGGAGGATGACATACTGACACCAAAAAAGCAAGAGGCAAACTCCACCTATGTGCTTCTGCGTTGCATATTTTGTCTTGCTCAACTTGTTTTGAAAATGTGTCATGGCATGATGCAGTAATTAGAACACCTTCATGAGTTAAGACTTCAAGGAAGTTGGGCACCAGAAATTGCTCAGAATAATGTAGACATAGACTGGTAGAATAATATGGAAGCTGTATTCTCCTGCTTGGATTGACCTATGAAATTAAGGAGGGAGGGGAGAAGGGAGAGGGAAGAAGCAAAACACATAACAAAAAATGTTAAACATAAACCAGCCAAAGATATGTGTATGAAAATCTAATTGGATACAGGATAGCAGTATATTCCTAAGCATCTGTATTTGGAAGGAAGACTTACAACTACTAAGCTGAATGCGAGATTTCCAAATCCTTCAAGGACCAAAGTCTTAATTGTCCCAAACTTTACTTGGTATTTCCTTTTTCATCCTACATATTGTTTTGTGATGAATATATATTATGATAGAGAGTGGGTAATAACCAGTGGTGAAATGTAAAATTTGTTACTACCGGTTCTGTGGGCATGGCTTGGTGGTGGGGTAATGTGACTGGGTGAGCATGGCCAACTTTTTTTTTTTTTTACTTTTTTAAAGCATTTTTTTACAACCTATTGGGGCAAACAATCACAGCTGTGATGTGTGATCATCAGAGCCTTTCTTTTACCTTTTAAAAGCACATATTTACAACCTATTCACCCGAGTAGGTTGTAAAAAAATGCTTTTAAAAGTTTTTTAAAAAAGGCTCTGACGATCACGTGCCACAG
Organism: Pituophis catenifer annectens; assembly: GCF_029215685.1. Classification (NCBI taxonomy): domain Eukaryota; kingdom Metazoa; phylum Chordata; class Lepidosauria; order Squamata; family Colubridae; genus Pituophis; species Pituophis catenifer. The sequence goes on from NW_027256886.1 coordinate 30,365,788, forward strand.
CTGTGATTGTCAGAGCCTTTTTATTTACTTTTAAAAGCAGGAAGTAATGAAACCCGGGCAGGTGGGCGGAGCCTCACGCCATTGCTACCGGTTCTCTGAACCACCTGCCACAATCGCTACTGGATCACCTGATCCGGTCCAAACCAGGAGCATTTCACTCCTGGTAATAACAGTTTTATATAGTTTCTTCCCAAGAATGTTTATTTGCATTAAAATGATAGATTTAATTGGCTGAATTGGATGGGAAGCCTGCAAAAATATTCCATTTGGAAAAGCTGTACCGATCAATTCTAAAAGTCTTATTTTGAAAGTATAGAAGAAAATGGAAATATGTGATTGCAGAAAATGCTAACATTGTCATACAGCTTTTCCAGAATGAACTACCCTAAGTATATTTCTTTGGAAAAAAATAGGTAACACAAAAGACAATAATCAGAAACCCTATTGTGTCAGACCAACTGCACCTTTGGACTAGGGCAGGGTTGGCGAACCTTTTCAGCACTGAGTGCTGAAATGGGAGCACGTGTGTGCACAGGGGAGCACCGGAAACCAAAAGAGCAACTCCCCAGTGCACATGTGCATGCCAGGAAACTGAATTTTTGGTTTCTGGTGCACATGCATGTGCGCGTGCAAAGACTAGCTGCACACTGGAACTTGGAAGAGCAATGGGCGATGGCTGGAGTGCCCAGAGAGATGGCTCAGAGTGCCACTTCCAGCACGTGTGCCATAGGTTTGCCATTATGGGACTAGGGAGATCCAAGTTCAGGTCTCCTCTCAATAATACTTTCAGGATTGTTGATACAAGTTGTCCTCACTTATGATAGTAATAGTGCTTCCCCTTATTGTTGTAAGTCACGATGGTCATAAAGTGGGTCAGCCAGTGACTGACCCAATTTTACAACACTTTTTGCAGTGGTCATTAAGTGAATCATTGCAATAATTTAGCAAAACCATGGTCATTAAGTGAACACTATGGTGGTTAAGGAAATCCATTGTACACTGTGGGGTGTTTTGTTGAATACTAAAAGTAAATGTCTGTTTTCGGCAAAATTATAAATTGCAGTCACATGACCATGGGAGACTGCAAACAACCAATAAATGCAAGTCAATTGTCACAAGTCTAAAATGCAGTCATGTTACCACAGGAGCTGTTCTGGCTGTTGGAACTTTGGAACTGGGTCATAAGTACCTTTTGGGGGATTGTCAGAACTTTTAACAGTCATTAAAAAGTTGCATGTCAAGGACCACCTATATAGGGAAAACTGGAAGAGGAATTCCATTTGTGTTCCTGAAGGAAGAGGAGGATATTACTCTTAAGGTAAAGGTAAAGGTTCTCCTCACACATATGTGCTAGTTGTTCCCGACTCTAGGGGGTGGTGCTCATCTCAGTTTCAAAGCCAAAGAGCCACCACTGTCCAAAGACATCTCCATGGTCTTGTGGCCAGCATGATTAAACGTCAAAGGCTCATGAAATGCTGTTACTTTCCCACCAAAGGTGGTTCCTATTTTTCTACTTGCATTTTTATGTGCTTTCGAACTGCTAGCTTGGCAGAAGCTGGGACAAGTAAAAGGAGCACACCCCATTATGCAGCACTAGGGATTTGAACTGCTGAACTGCTGACCTTTTGATCGACAAGCTCAGTGTCTTAGCCACTGAGCCACCGCGTCCCTATATATTACGCTTAACAAATGCATAAATGAATTAAACATATTGGTTTCAAATACATGTAGAGAAATATATAGAGAGAAATATGAAATATGTATGTATTCTTTAGTGTATGTATTATATGGTTCTCCAGTTTTCTTTTGTTTTTCTATTGCCTCTTGGGTAACTATTGATATAAATTTAAGATCTTATTTTTTGATAACATGATTGATCACTTTGAATCACTGTTTCTTATCCCTTGAGATCAGACAGAGGAAGCTATGACAGCAAGCCCAATATCCTAAATATTGTTTAAAATGGCTAATGTACTTTGCATTCATCATCCTACATCTCTACATATTTAACAAAAACCATGGAATCAATATTCCAAATGTGTAATACCATCTACCTCAGACCAACTACCTTGCAACATTTTACTTTAAACAGCAGTATGGAGATGGCTATCTTGGAGAAAGGGGCAGGGGGATAGAATGTTGGATGATAGGGACTAGAACAGTGGTCCCTAAACTTTCTGGTTTGGCAGCAGTGGTGAGTTTCTACCCATTCACCCCGGTTCAGGCAAACCGGTAGTGGTGGCAGTGGAAGGCTCCACCTGGACATCATCACGGACACTCTGCGCATGCGTGAGAGTGAAGCGAGCACATGAGCCCACACACTCACAGTTCCAAACCGGTAGCAGAGGTAAGTGAAATGTACTACTGTTTCGCAGCCTGGGGAGGAAGGGGATGGTTCTCTCAAAGTGGCAGGTGCATGTACAAATGACAGGCACACACCCCACTGCTTGCACAAATGAAGCTCTGAGTGCCAGTGAGAGTGTCCACTGCTTGCAAAAGCATCCTCTGTTCACATAAGTGGAACTGTTCACGCATCTGAATGCTCGCCCGCTGCTTGCACAGTCCAGTTCTAAATGGGCCAAGGCCCAGTAATAGGTTGCAACCCAGGGCTTGCGGACTATAAGACCAACTTTTTCTTCAGCAGCCCCTGGTCTATGGAACATCCTGCCTTGGGAGATTAAATGGCCCCAACTCTGTTAGCCTTCCATAAAGCTTTAAAGACCTTTAAAGGCCTCCCCCATCTGGGGCGCTACATGCACCAAGGGCCCCATCTCCTGGCTATATTGTTGATGGGCTAGATGTCTTATTTGGATGTTTTTTAGTGTGTTGATGGCTTTTGTTTTTATTGTTTTAAAATGTTAGAAATATTTTAATTGAAATACATGTTCAGAAAATACATGTTTCTGAATTGTGAGCCGCCCACAATTTGTTGTGATTGGCAACTATATAAATCAACTAAATAAATGCATGCATGCATGTATGCATACATACATACATACATACATACATACATACATACATACATACCAGTACATACATACATACATACCGGAGAGGAATTGTATACCTGTAGCCTATATGTGGCTTGAGAACCACCTATTGTGGCTTTTTGTCATACCGCATATGTCTTCACGGTAGAGAAATGGAGGGAGAGAAAGGTGGCCTTCAAAATGAAAAATATTCATTAGTTCTACATTACAGGATAGTAAAAGGGTGGAATTGAATTTCTGCTTTCCACATTCATAAGGGATGAGGAAAGTCTAATCTATATTAGACATAACAAGCAGGAAATCAGTAATTATGACTTCTAAGTAGACTTCAAAGGTAAGTTCTTGAATATGTGTCATAGATTTTAAAGGAAGTCAACAACACACACGTGCATACACACAAATACACACACAGACATGTATATATATAAAGAAGAGAGAGAGGGAGAGGGAGCATGTCTTTTAAAATAACTGGTACTGCAACTTGAATCTGCAACATAGCACCCTCTCTGCTTTTTGGAAGTCCTTAATGTTATTTCCAGCAGGGATGGGCATGGCCAAAATGCAGAATAGATACCAGAGGAACCAAACCTCTTCAGCAGACATAATGTACCAGCTGCTTTTGGGTTTTCCTTGATAGTCCTTGACAGAACTGAGGAAGGGATGAAAACAGGACTACAATTACTTTCAGATACTCTTCTTAGATCCTTTATATTTAACCTGTTCACTATGAAAACTTGGATTAAGTATTGATATCCAATACAGCTATTCCCATCTTTTAAATATTTATTGGCTTTTTGAGTCCTGCCTTTATGAACATGGACATGAATACAAGGTCATTAATTTTGAATGAGGAGTCCTTTGCAGAACAGAACTGAATTCCCAGAGAACCTGTAACCTTGTTCAGCTGTGAACTATGAACTCCTTCAGGATATTTAAATGTATGTAAAGAATTAGCAAATCTAGACAGCTATGGCAAATCTAGACAGCATACTAAAAAGCAGAGACATCACCCTGCCAACAAAAGTGCGTATAGTCAAGGCTATGGTTTTCCCAGTTGCAATGTATGCCTGTGAAAGTTGGACCATAAGGAAGGCTGAGAGCAAAAGAATTGAGGCCTTTGAACTATGGTGCTGGAGAAGACTCCTGCGAGTCCCTTGGACTGCAAGGCGATCAAACTGGTCAGTTCTAGAGATCAACCCTGAATGCTCTTTAGAAGGCCAGATCCTGAAGATGAAACCCAAATACTTTGGCCATCTAATGAGAAGGAAGGACTCACTGGAGAACAGCCTAATGCTGGGAATGATTGAGGGCAAAAGAAGAACGGGATGGCAGAGAATGAGGTGACTGGATGGAGTTTCTGAAGCAGTCAGTGTGAGCCTAAATAGAGTCTAGGGGATGGTAGAGGATAGGAAGGCCTGGAGGAACGCTGTCCATGGGGTTGCGATGGGTCGGACATGACTTCGCAACTAACAACAACAACAAAAGAATTGGAGGTTACGTATGCTGACCTCCGTTCCAAGTTCCAAACTTGGCCATTTTATGTTGTCATCTATTTGAATAGATGACATTCTATTCCTATTCAATCCCCATTCAATCTGGGACACAAACATCTCTTTCACTGAAGGCTGACAAGAAACAGGACCAGCAAGCTTGGGGCCATCCTTTATGTTACCTGCAGATGTTTAAATATTTGTTTGGGGTTTTTTTTTGTTTTTTTTTTGTTTTGTTGTTGTTTATGTGTCACCATCTCATCTAGAAGCAACTCTGGGCAGCTTATATTAAAAACCAATAAAGATTAAAATGATATAACAATAAATAACAATAATGATAATTTACAGTTGATAGATAGGGGGAAGGCAGCATGAAGTACACAGGGAGAGGTGAAGTTTCCTCTTAATCCAAAAGTCACCTCCAGAGCATGCACCCCCACTGAGGCCCCAGGCCAACTGGAGGACCTTACAGAAGATCAGGAAGATGGGTGCGGATGCCACTTGGGGGCTACAATACTCTAAAGAACAGGAACTATGACAGAAAAAGGTCTTCTCCTGGACTCCTCAGCTGAAATTCCTTTCAGCATGTCCTTTCTACTGGTATGGGTAGGACAGATAAATCCAGATAACCCAGATAAAATTGGGGGGAAACAATTCCTCAGATAGCTTGGATCTTTGTCATGAAGGGATTTAAAGATAATAACCAATACCTTGAATTGTACCCAGAAGCAAATCGAGCCCAATGCAGCTCATGGAACAGCGATGTAACATGGGCCAATTTAGGGCCCCCAAGAACTGCCTATGCTGCCACATTGTATATCAGTTGCAGGTTCTGAATAGTCCTCAAGGTAGCCCCATGTAGAATGCATTGCAATAATCCAAGCATGAGATGACCAGGGTTTGAGTGACTGAGCACAAAAACACTTGAGGCAAGAAAGGGCACAACTGGTACAGAACATGAAGTTGTAGAAAGATTCTTCTAGCCCAATTGCCACCTGCTTTTCAAGCAGGAATTGCGAGTCCAGAACCCCCAAGTTAAATATCTTGTGTGTGCACATGCTTTCAAGTAATTCTTGATATTGATGACTAGATAACTATCTACATAGAGTTTTGGGAATTAGTTTGCCATTAGTTCCTTTTTAGAGTTGAGTGTGACTGGCCTCAGGTCACCCAGCTGCCTTTAAGCCTAAGGCAGGATTAGGACTCTCTGTCTCCTGCTTTCTAGACTCATGAGTTTAACCATTATATCAAAATGGCTTAAACATCTGATTAGTTTAATTGCTAAATAAGGTTTGGATATAAGCAAACTAAGTTGTCTCTACACATTAGTAATAGATAATTTAATGTGGTTGGAGGTGCACACATAATACAAATTATATCTAGAAGAAAAATTATTTCCCATTATCAGTCTGAAATGATGCAAGCCACTTTTAAGCTTTGCATATTGTATGAATCAGTTTTGCCAAACTGCAAATTATATTTAATTTTTTCAGTCTGCCATTATGAAAGCATGTTTAATTCTTCCATATTATGTTATATGTGCATTTAATTATGTAGTTTATGTCAGCAGTTCAAAGGAAGGCCTTAAATCCCCAAAAATAAGACTTGAATGAAAACAGGGAATCACATTTCTGAGTAACTTGATAGTAATTCTTAATTAAAACTTACTTTTTTTTTAATCCATTTAAGTTCCTTGATAGTTGTTGAAACGTTGGACATACTTCTTGTTATTATGGAAACAAGATGGCTATAATATAAATATGGAAATTATGTTTCTACTTCATTTTCCAGATTATCAGTTGCTAGCTGGCAGCTTTCTTAGCTATTTTCTAGCATATTTAACTTTTGTATTTTTATTCTGTATTTATTTTGGGGATGTGCATAATGCTGTAGGATCTTGCATCATCTCAACATTCCATTCTATGGTTCTTGGTTTAAGAAGTCCATGTCACAAATCTGTCAAACAACAAACAGCCCAAAGTTGGTACAGAGATGCCACAGGAATTCACCTACATAAGAGTTCACCTACATAGGAGTTCACCTAAAAATAGCAGCATGAGCAGTGGTGGTGCAGTGGTTAGAATGCAATGGTGCAGGCTACTTCTGCTGACTGCCAGCTGCCTGCAATTTGGCAGTTCAAATCTCACCAGGCTTAAGGTTGACTCAGGCTTCCATCTTTCCAAGGTGGGTAAAATGAGGACCCAAATTGTTGGGGGCAATATGGTGACTCTGTAAACCGCTTAGACAAGGCTGTAAAGCATTGTAAGGCGGTATTTAAGTCTAAGTGCTATTGCTATTTGATCTCATCCTTATGAATTCCTTTTTTTAACCATAGCTAGAAGTAAATAACAAACAGAAAATATATTCTGATGTATATATATTGCAAATTCCAGAGAACCTGTAGAAGAGGCAGAACCTGGGGACAGAGTCAAGAGATGATTCAGTCTAGAATCATTATGTGTTCACCAATGCTCCAAGTCCAGCCCCCTTGAATTCCATTGATGCTTACCTAGCACCAATTTAGTGCTGACCATTAATTGACTAGATTCTTATGTATAGGCTGGAACAATAAATCTTCTTAACTGGAACTTAAATTATTGTCCTGATTCTTTGTACCTGACAGAATAAAGTTTTTTTTTAAAATTAAACTCTTAATTTCTCTAAGCAAGGAGATCAATGAAAAAGGAGCTCATGAATCAGAAGCCTATACAATTCTGTTAAATTCTGAAATGACATTTCCACAAAACATTCAATTTTATGCTAATATGCAGAATGATACTGTCACGTTTATATTATACCATTCTTTGCATTTCAAACTCAGTAATTCATGTGATTAGTGGGGGAAGTATAATTGTTACTATTTAATCAAGAAATAAAAATATATGCCTCAAAAGAATTAAGTCATTTTCTTTTTTGCGTGTTTTGCATTCTTAAAAATAACATCTATATAAATGGTCCTATAAAATTAATTAATCCACCAATTAAACTAGAATTCTGATTGAATCCAATAGTAAAAATACTTGCTTTCATAGTTGTCTAATCCAGATTTGGGTAGAAATGCAATATATTTACAGTGGCATAGTTAAATTCAGCTTATTCCAACACTACTCATTTATAAAAGATACTTTTGTTTCCTATTAAAAGAGTACTGATACCTAGTAAAAATGTAACAAGAAATATATGCTGCTGTTTTATTTTGACATAAGCAATTCATTTCCTGGTGTGTCACTCAGTCTTAAACCTTTAATAGGAAACTTGCATAATGAATGGACACACCTATCAATGGTTTGTTAAACGTTGTTTTCACGAAATGTCCTTCCTTACTGTTATGACCTTATGTTTATGACTTGTATTTTAGCTTTTTACTGTGAAGCAGTGTTTTCATTTCTCCAGCATGTTCTTTAGACAATTTGAAAAATTTTAAGGGGGAAGAAAAACCCTCAGCACTTATCCATGAATCTCTGAAGAAGCAAAATACTCATTTGTTTATGTCCCTCAAATGGCCCTGGAACATGTTATTTAATGTGAAGATGTACATGCCAATGTACTATTGTCCCTCACATTGGCTGCTTGAAAGTGTATTTGTTATATCTATTTATTCCACTAAAAATGTAATGTAACAGAATTCACTTACAGTGATAGCCTTATTGTGGTTGGTTTTCTCTCGCTTATTTGATAAGCTCCCACACTGTGGTTTGTAAAATATGGTTCCTTAACATGTTGAACAAGATGCACAGGGTTGAACATATTACAATTCTTTACATGGCTGTACTCAGCCAGTACAGGTAGTCCTCAACTTACAACAGTTCATTTAGTGACGGTTCAAAGTTACAACTGCACTGAAAAAAGTGACTGATGACCATTTTTCAGTTACCACCTTTGTAGCATCCCCATGATCACATGATCAAAGACATAGTGGCTTAAACAGTAGACATAGAAAATAGATATGCATATCCTAATTTAGTTTCACAGTGACAGGAAAAAAATCGGTCTTAAAATAGAGACTTGAGTTTAGCTGTGTGTTCAGGCAGAAAGCAGTCTGGTATGCCTATTGGTTGACAACGCACATTTTGCCTTAATACAGATAGTCCTCGACTTACAACAGTTCCTTTAGTGACCATTCAAAGTTATAACAGCTCTGAAAAATGTGACTTAAGTTATGACTGTTTTTCACAGTTACCTTTGCAGCATTCCCATATGATCAAAATTCAGATGCTTGGCAATTGGTTCATATTTATGACTGTTGTGGTTTCCCAAGATCACGTGATCACCTTTTGCAACCTTCTGACAAGCAAAGTCAATGGGAAAGACAGATTTATTTAACAACCGGGTTAGTAACTTAACTGCAGTGATTCAGCTTAACAACTGTGCCAAGCAAGGTCATAAAATGGGGGCAAAGCTCACTTAACAAATGTCTCACTTAACAACAGAAATTCTGGGCTCAATTGTGGTTGTAAGTCAAAGACTAGTGTATATTTAACCTACTTTTTGTTATTTCAGAGTTCTCTCCAAACACCTATGGTTTTGAGTTAGACAGCAGTTAGGATGAAAGCTACTCTTTAGAACAATTTTCATATGGATCTGTCCAAAATCAACCTGAGTTTTGATTTGCTGTAAATTAATTTATTAGAAGCCTGAATTGGTTCAGAAACTGGTTTTGCGATGTAATACATACGCATGTGACATTAGATTTGTGAAAGCCACCGATTTCCATAGTTTTCAGTCCATTAAAAACTGTGTCATTTTTGTTTCTTGTCAGACAAGAAAGAAACCAAATAGATCACAAAAGATGTGTGGATTGCCAGAACTAGGTATTGATGTACGTGTCAAGGAAACAACGAAGGGGGGGGGGGCGGGCGGAGGGGAACCAGTCGAGCAACGCTACGTATGAATCAGCTCTCCTCTTTCTGAGCTTTTACCGCGTGACAACGAAATCCTGTCGCCACCGCGCCGCCGTCGTCCAATTACCAGCCCCGTTCGCTCGCGCGCCCCCAGCGGCAGTCGAGTAGAAAGACAATACTTCCTCCCCCCCCCCCCACCTCCACGCCACTTTTCGTTTACCGCGGCAGCCGTTTGGAGCTCTCGCGAGACTTGCCGAATCTTCCCCCTCCTCGCTGGGTTTCCACGCCACTCCCCCTCATCCCTCCTCCCCGCCGGCTGTGCTCCTCCCCTTTCTCCTCCCTCCCCCCCCTCTCTCTCTCTCTTGCGCCGCCGCCCCCGCCTGATCTGTCTGTGTCTGTGTCTCGGGGAGAGGGGAGGGGGCCTTCTCGGCCCTGCGCACTGAGCGATGTTTGGCCGCCATCGCGGCGGAGGAAGAGGAGGCGCAGGAGGCTGAGGGAGTCGCCGCCGCCGCCGCTTACTACCGCCGCCGCCGAGCGAGAATAGACGGCCCTCCTGGGCCTGCCACGGCTCGGCTTTTTACTGCCTACTGTCTGAGTAAAGGTCGCCGGCGCCTCTGTTGTTGTCGCCGGAGGGAGCTTCTCCCGGATCCCTTTCCCTCTCCGCTTCCTCCTGGTCCCCAGGAAGGGGCTCCGCTCTCGCCGAGCCCCAAAATGTCGAACCTGAGCAAGGGGACGGGTAGCCGGAGGGACACCAAAATGCGGATCCGAGCATTCCCGGTGAGTGAAGTGAGGCTGCGTCGGTTGCGCAGGGCCTGGCTTGGCTCGGCCTGGCGAAAGGACGAGACGCCGGCCTCTCCTGGCTAATTTGCCTGCGAGCCTCGTTGCGCTCTTTCTCTCGTTCCTTCCACCCGGGCTGTCACTGACTCTTTAAGGGTGGGGGTGGGGGTGGGGGAAGGAAGTCGGCCTTGCAGCTAAGGGATACAGCAAGCCCGGGTGCCGCGGTTTGGCGAGCAATGGAGAGCCCAAGTTTCCGTCACAGGAAACGAAGAGGGAGGTTGGAGGGGCCGTCATTTGCCCCAGGGAAGGACGCTTCTCCCAGGCCTTTGTAAGGGATCTGTTGTTTCTTTTAATTTCCCTGCTAAGTGGCCGAGCCTTTTTTTTTTTTTTTTACCCAGAAGAATAAATATAACTCACGGGATTTCGGCCTCGTACCTGTCGCGCCTCAGTCAGCGGACCCACCTGGGATGTTTGCAAAGTTGGTTTTTGGAGCCACTATCGATAACCGAAACTGCACACAGTTTGAAAATCAGCAGGCAAAAACAACCTAGTTCTGAAGTAGGGCACAGTTGTCATTTGGGAGGAATTTGGGGGATGATTTCTTCCATAATTGCTTCATACCTTTATGAGATGATTTCAGTTGACAGTTGCTTCAACTGAAGGTTGGAAACACAAACATAAGGGCATTCTCTCATCAAGGATTTTTGTAACATGAAGGCTTGGGGATTTAAAGTTGTTGAATCTGTTGGTGTACATATATCTATAAACTTGAAAAGCAATAGCTTTTCATTTTGACCTAAGCCAAAGCTTCACTATTGATTAAGGAAAATAATGACAAATAATAGTTGGCCTTCGTAAAGATAGAAACTTTGCCCATTTAAACAAATAGTTTGGCAACTGTCACTGACAACAGTACAGTCTATCGAAAGTATGTTTTGAAGCAGTACTTAGATTAAAAATAAAATCTTAGTATCCACTCCAGTTTACATAGAAATTTGGTGGTTTTCTATAGTTTCGCCTGAGCTCATGTAATTCACAATTTTAACATGTCAGCTCTTTTTAAAAAAAATATTACATTTATCTTCTGCCTATTTTACTAGATATGCTTTCAAAATGCTTTTTAAATCTTGTTGCATTTTTAACTGTATTTGAGTAGACGCTTCTTAAGAGCCAATGAAATATAGTAGTATTTTTCAATTAATTTAGTTGATTTTGAAGTGACTAAACCAGTGGGATTTTTTCAGGGATAAAATGTTATTCTTTTTAAGGAAGTTTTGTTATTTTTTACTGTAATCAATATGTCTAATCATATTAATAACACATTTAGTATTTTAATATATTATGTGGAAAGTGTTCACTGGATGTTCTAGTCACCTGATGAGTTTGGTAAATGAGATCTGTGCAGCAAATAGTGTATGCAAAAGTTAACTTGAACAAGAGAAACAAAGTTTGTATTCAGGATAAATATTCTTCATTCTGCTTGCTTTCTTACAGATGACCCTGTAAAATGTTGGTGGGTGAACATTGTTCACAGAGTATTACTGTTCCTGCCATGAAATTGTTTCATATTAGTGAATATTTAAAAGTTTTCTGATAGTAACAGGCTTAGAACTGTTACAGCATGCATAGAGAGAATATATGGATGCCCCACATAAAAGTCAGTGATTCTGTGTGCAAAGAATATCAAAATTAATGTATCAAATCTATTTCTGTTAATAGAGGATGTTTAGAGAACAGTAAAAATCAGTTATTTTTTTTTTCTGATGTATATATAGCACTGAACCTCAGCATGGTATGTTTTGCTTAGGCGATATACAGTTCACCCCACAAAAAAACCCCAAATATCAATAAAGAAATGTAGGTAGGTCTGCAGATTATGTTAAACTAAAACTGGATCTCATGGCTCAATATGCATTTTAATTGGCTTCATCAGTAATGTCACATTACTAGAATATATACTAGTTCTGACATTTCAATTTTAAAAATGATTGAGTTAAGTTTAATGTATTAATTGAGTGGACAAACATGAATTTTTTTTGTACAGTGGCATGGACATTTTTGAAATAGTTCTAATTTTTCTGGTTTTGTATAGAGCAATACAGTAACTGTAAATTGTGCAGGTTGGTTATAATATCAGAATCAGTTATTTAATTACATATACAAATTGACAACTCTACCTTATGATGAGTTGATGTGCATAGGGCTTAAGAGCAGATTATTTATATTGGTCACTTACTAGTATGAATATATGATTAGGCACTGAATTAATTTATGAGGTTATGATCTTATTACCAATTATTTGAAGAGGTTCTTAATATGTTATTCTGATGAGATTAATTTACTGCTGTTCTAAAAGTTTGTTAGAAAGTCCTTGGTCCATGTGCTATACCTGTTTTCTTTGGAAAAGGAGCATACATTGTATGTTTTGTGCAAATCCTGTTGGCCTGTGAGCTTTCTTCCATTTTCCCCCACCTCCACCCTAAGAAACTTAAGTGATAAATTCTTAAGAACATATTTTCCCTGAAAGGAGAAACCACTCTGGGGGAATTATGAGTGGGCATACATTTAAAAAAAGTAATGTGAACAAAAGTGGAAATGTCACATTGCCTTTAATTATATGCCATTGACAAATATATAATGTGTATTCTGTGAGTACTCTCAGATATAGTGATATATTTTTGACATTCTTTGAATCATATTTCTGCAGCTTTGCTTTTTATTCACATTATAATTACTTCATGTTTAATACATGAAGTCAGTCTGTAATTGTTTATGTGTCAATTTTCTTTATATCCAGACGTGGATTTAACACTTTTTCAGGGTTGAGAGTTTCGTGACCTTAGCAGTGCAAAAATATAATAGTGTTGAAAATACAAAAACTTGTTCACATTTAATTAAATATATTTTTTGTTAATAAGATTTATTGGATTAGGGATTTTTTGTCTTCACTGTGAGTTGTATGATGTTGGATGTATGCACTGAGGGAGCTCAACCAATCTCATTGTACATATGTTGTGCACTGACAATAAAGATTTTAAATTTAATATGATTACGGTCCAATCATATTGTAGTTTAGTATCCATTTTATAATTTTCCCTTGAAATCAGTTAAAAATTACAACTTATTAGCGTCTTTTGAAAGCCTGTGGAAGGCTCACTTTAGACTTCTGTGGTTTAGAAATTGTAGGCAACCTCTGGTGTAGATAAAACACAAAAATATATAGATTAATGTATTTGAGTTATTCTGTCCCTCTTTGAAAAGCGCTTAGAAATATAATAATATGAATAATAGAAGAAAAGATGATCAACCATTTTTGAAGTATTCACAGTGATTTCAGTCTAGATATTACATTGTATCAAAAAAAAGATTACAGAGGTTCTTGTGATATCTAAAGATTCACATTTATGATTGGTAACCATTTATGAAAAAGTTCTTTACTCTGGCTTGGACCTCAACATTTCAAATATGCAAAATGCTTCAAACATTGCATTATTCTGTCCTAAATAATTTGTAATTTGTGCCATAAAATCATGTAGATTGACATAAGGATTGTTGATGATTATATTCACAGATAGCATTTTTGCCATTCTCTGTGATCAGTATATTTAGCTTATTTTTAGTGCACTTCTGCCTTGTAAAACCAGGAGTTCTCAAGTATATAGCATTGGATTTCATTGGGAGACTTTCAGTTTGACTCACTCAGAGGAAATCAGACCAGGTATAGTTTTGTCAATGCCTAAATAAAATTCCAATAAATGTTTGCTGAATAATTCTATTTATGATTACTAAATAATGCTGCACAAAGAGTTCAATAAAGATGCTTCATGAAGCAAGTTCCCCCCCCCTAAAAAAAAACACCTGTTCTTTAAGTATTAAAACATCTTCATCCTATAAAACTTGATATACAGGCATACACAGCTGTTTCATTAGTAATCACAGTGCTAATGTTGTTTATACCTATGCACATATGAGTATATTGCATAGAAAGCCTTTGGAGCAGCCATCTTCTGGAGATGCCTGCATTAATAATTTGACATATTATACCAATGTTCTTTGCAAATGTTTTGCATAGCCTTTCTAGATATAAATACAAAGGATTTCAGTGGGATCCCAGATTAATTATATTATTTTTCTTAACGTAATGGAGGCAGAAACAGAGTACAGTAGTTTGAATTATATTGTAATATTCTATGCTGCTTTGTTTCATTCATTGATTTGCCATTTTTGGCCTAAAGTGTTCTTATCCTAATTTTTAGGTTTTCAGAATGTGGCACCTGATCAAAATGTAGGTCATCATTCCCATATTTATATAGAGAAAATTATATAGAAATATTTTTGGTGTGCAAGTTTTTCTTAATCAAAATGAAAGCTATTACGGTTTACAAACTATGGTTTGTGATTAACTAAAACAACATAGTAGCATTCTCACATTACACTGAGAACACAACCAATTGTTTTGAAGTATGAATAATTTAAAGTAACAACTCCATTTTACTCATTGTTATATAAAATATCAATTATATCTTGTATGAACAATAAATTCAAAATTAAGTTTAATATAAGTTTGTTTAATATAAGAATTGTTTATATAAATTCATGTTAAAGTCTTTCAGAAAACAGTTATTCTTTAAATTCACATTTGTATGTTTTTAAATTCCCTAAACTGCTTTCTCTTTCTTTGGACTAAGATTATAAAATATTTCCAGTATCCAACCAGACATAATTAATTGTTCAAATGCTACCCAAAGAGGGAGATGTGGGTGATAAGGAATCTTATACTTTGCTACTTCAAAGTATTTTGCCTCTGGTATTAGTTGCAGGTTTGTGAAAAAAACATCTGAAGTAATTACATCCAAGAAAAGATATTAGAGAAAGGATGGTTCAATCTTTGATCTACTTTTTTATATAATTATCACTTATAAAATTTATCACTGATTTAAAGTAATTTGGTGATTGAGAATAAACATGATTATCTTGTTCCCAGCCTTTAGCATGGATCTATAAATTCTGATTCACTCTGCTAATCCCATATTTGGTGATATCTACGTGGGGGGCGTTAAAATCGGCATGATGGTGCAGTGTGGTTAAACAGTGTGCCTGTTTGTACATGTATATAATGTCAATAAAACACTCTTTTTATGACCCTGTAACCCATGCCTATACAAAATGGTTAGGCTTTGATGGTACTATGACAACTGATGTTTTGCTTGTTCTGTCACATACACACACATCTCTTAGCCCTCACCATGATTGCCACTGCTCATGTTTGACCTGGAATAAAAACAGTAATTCTCAAATATAAGGCAGAGAGTCGTACAAAACCTGAAAAATAATCAGGTTGTTATAAAGTTTGTTTGACTCATATTGCCATCAGATTATTTTGTATTTTCTTGCAAAAGATCAATATGGTTAGTTTTCTCCTGGAAAGTATTACAATTTGTTGAAAGCACAACATCAGCCCAAACTTGTCCTGCTTTTCAGTTTTTATTCAGGAAGTAAATTAAGAACTATTAAAATATGGATTAACAAACTGAGGTTGTTTTCTAGATTGTATTTGATGACTTATGGTACTTCTGAAAAATGCAGTGCAAGTGTAGTACAAGTAATTCTTGTTTACTGAATGCATCCTACAATGACTGTCACAGTTACAATGGTGTTGCGACAATGACTTTGTGATCAGTGCCTACATTTATGACCTTCACAAGTCTGCAAAGCAAAGAAAGCTGAAGACTATAAACACAGTCACAATGTCGCTTAGCAACCGGTTCACTTAACAACAAAATTGCCTTTTCAGTTGTGCTTGCTAAATAAGGTTTATCTATATTTGTCAGTCATTCACTTCAGAGTTATCAAGCTCTGATAGATATTAGTTTGCCTGGATTGTCTGTCAATACCTACTACTATGAGTTATTGTCACCTTCTCCTTTTCAATTGTTTTCCTTGCCATGCATTTTGAGAGCTAGAAAGTCTACAGAGTACCCTGGCTGCTAGCAGTTGCTAGTTCATTTAGTTCACACTGGTGGATATTCAGAGTACACCATAAGGAGCTTCACATCTTTTCACAGAAGTTATATTGAAACATAATTACAACAAGGCCCCAAAACTACAGCTGTGTTCATATACCTAACTGCAGCATAAAACACAGTTTGGAAGGATGGGTTGTTATACAAATTGTGCCATACTATCCCCTGCAAAAATGTCTGTTGACTAATAACACCCTGATAGGTCCTTTCAGATAATAATGGGGGATAACAAAAGTAAGGTAAGTTATACAACAACTCTCTTCTTTAAGTTACATTTAGAGAATACAGCAGCAAAAATAAATATTAGGAGTAATATACTCCAGAAATTATGTGTAACTAAATGGGGAGTTTCAGCTGTCACCCTCAGGTCATCAGCATTAGGGTTGGTCTACTCTGCACCAGAATACTGTGTCCCTATATAGCTTAACAGCTATTATACTAATAAGTTAAACGCCAGACTCAACAACACCATAAGTGGATGTATTAAAACCACTCTGACTTGCTAGCTTCCTGTTCTGAGCCATATAGCACCACCGGCTGTAGGAAGACAAGATGCACTAGTGAGAGAATACAGAAAAATTATGAACAATTCACTCTTATTGATGCATGCCAATCTTTCTCATTCATAGTTGGAAGACTCAAATCCAGGAAGCCCCCACTGGTACTTGCACAACAACTTTAACATTAATTCCCAATGGAAAGTCATATGTTTCGCTGAATGCCCAGACATAGGTAGACATAAATGACCCCACAAAAAAGTTTTCAGGCTTTGAATTGCCACATCAGCAGTGGACAGTCCTGAATAGAATTTTCACCTCACACAGCGTCTGCCAAGACTCTCTGTATAGGTGGGGCATAGAATCCTTCTCTCAGTGTGATGTGGCATCCAATGTCAAACTATAGATCATAACTGGCTGTAAACAGGTTTAGTACAGGTACTCCTTGACTCTCAACCATTCATTTAGTGACTGATGAAAATTGTAACAACATTGAAAGTGTGAATTATGAGTGTTTTTCACAGTTTGACCTTTGCAGCATCCCCATGATCTTATGACCAAAATTCTGATGCTTGGCAACTGGTCCATGTTTATGACTGTTGCAGTGTTCCAGGATCTTGTGATCATCATTTGTGATCTGACAAGCAAAATCAATGGGGAAGCCAGATTCACTTAACAACTGGGTTACTAATTTATCAACTGCAGTGACTCACTTAAAAAGTCGTAAAATGGGGCAAAACTCACCAAATGTCTCACTTAATAACAAATTTTGAGCTCAATTGTGGTCATAAGTTTGAGGACTACTGCACTTCGATGGTTAGATGACCTAGACATTGGTATTTGAACATAGACATAACATTTATATTTTATTGTGTTTTACTAATATAAGTGAAACCAAATACTCTTTCAAATACCTGGTTTTTTCTAGCGACTGTTGCCTTTGTACTGTATTTACAAAATATTAATGCTTTAACTTCATTAAGTTTTCAATACCATCGTTTACTTGATTTTGTATTGAATTATTTATTCCAGTGGTCCAAGATACTCTCAATATTTTCATTCAACATTCAAGGCATCGGTTTTTCAGCTCCTTATAATCTGGCTTTTGCAGTTATTTCTTAAAATTGTTAAAGCCATAGCCTGTTAATTTCTCCCTGATATGCAGTTAGAAGGATTGTTAGGGCTTGTCATTCTCATTGGATGAGATGAGTAGAGACTTGGAGAGATTTTTCTCAAATACAGTTTGTTTTTACCATTAGTATCCCATTATACTCCATTATACTCCAAGGTGACACAGTGGTTAGAGTGCAGTACTGCAGGCTACTTCTGCTGACTGTCGGCTGCCTGTAATTTGGCAGTTCAAATCTCACCAGGCTCAAGGTTGATTCAGCCTTCATCCTTCCGAGGTGGGTAAAATGAGGACCCAAATTATTGGGAGCAATATAGCTGACTCTGTAAACTGCTTAGAGAGGGCTGTAAAGTGGTATATAAGTCTAAATGCTATTGCTATTATTAGTGTAGTTAAAAATAGCAAAACCAGAACTGTAGTTTTGGAATGAAGGACGTTGTTACTTATAAAGGTATAATGAGAAAGTTCATGTATAAGATCAAATATCCAAACACTTTCCTAATTTCTTGTATAGAAATGTAGTTGTTTTACATTTTATTGCTGACTTATTTGTTACATTCACTTGACTAATTGCTTTTTTGTATGAGAAAAGGAAAGGCTTTTTACTTTTGGTAAAAAAAAAGACTTGCAAAAGCATAACATGGACTTTGCTTCCTAGAAGTATTTATTTTGCTATTTTTAAAAATTAGTTTATAAGTGACAGGTTAGAAAACAATACAAAGAATTTAGGCTTAATCTGAAATTTCCTTCTTCAGGGTAATGGCCTTAAACATTTATTTTGTTTAATTGTATGTATGTATACAGTGCTTCAGGCAAACTGCTGCTGCTGAATTTTAGCAGTAATAGCTATAGGTTGCCTATTGCTGATGGAGAAGGAAACAGTTCCAGATCAAGAGAATTTGTATGAGAATTTTTGGCTAAGGTAAAAACATTTAAATTAATATTATTTGACAACATTAAATGTAAACCATTCACTAAATATTGTACTTCTGAGTTATGAAATAATGAAATATAAATGCAAAAAAGAAAAAGTTATAAATTTGTCTGTTTATAAAAATATTAGATCACAAACAACAAAATACCTCAAATAGTGAATATATTTCCAAATGGAAAATGAATTATGACTAGAAAACAATATAGCTTTTATTTATACAGAAACTATTAACTGATTTGATTGGTTTTACAGATTAGACAAATATAGGAATTACAGAATTTTGCATGTAAATATATTCTTTGTATTTTTCAAATTATGTATAGGATGTATTGAAAAGACATAATTAATAAAATAAGCCAACAATATATTATTAAGAGCAGGGTGTCAGCTTTTTACAATGGGAAAGTCAAGAAATGGGAGTCACTAAAAGTCTTGGAATATACTTTAATATGGTTAGGTTATAGTAATAGAATATTGAAAACCTGTGAGAACCCCTCTCCGCTTCAGTTTATAGTTATTTCAATCATGGCAGAGATACGTTTCTCATATTTTCTATTTTTCAAAGATTCAGATATGTTTCTTCTAACAGGTTGGCATTCTCTTCCTTCTTCTCTGAATCAACCCAACATTTTATGGCACAGAAATTGATTCTTCATTAGCATAAATAGTATGAAAACTTTTGTATAATTTTAAAAAAACCTGCAGGAAAATGTAAGTACTTCAAAAGGTAGAAAAATTCAATTTTTTCTACTTAGCGATTAGGTTGGACATATAGTATATGTTAACAGAATAAAAATATCAAGAGCCAGTGCCATGTAGTACTTTAATGAATGAAATGTGCCATCTGTAAAATGAAATAATTTGTTGATCATACATATTTTAATAAAGAATGTGATACTTCTCCTAGATGAGCCAGTTTAGCTATTGGCTATGATTGTGAAAAAGTTCTTAGAAATTGAACTCCATAATTCAAAATGTTTTCATCCTTGCCATATTGCCAACTGCAAAGTGGCTGTTCGGTACTTGAGCTTGTATAATCATATTTGACACTCAATTATGTACATATATCAAATACAAAAAATAGTTGAATGAAATCTGACAAGTTGTCAGATTTATTATCAATTTATAATGTTATGGGATCACAGTATAAAATTGATTGTTAACCTCACAGTTTCAAAACCCACAATAAAGTATGTGATTATATGCCTGGCAAGGGTCAAATGGAAAAAAAGAACTGTGAAAAAAAGGAATATGGAAGAGCATTACAGCCAAATCTAAATTTAACAGACTATTTAGGAGACAGGATTCTGTTAAATCAAAATGTCCATTAAATTTGAAGGTGATGAAAGAGAGAAGTATCTAATAACAGGAATATTCAGTATTGAATCATAGTGATCTGCTGCTGTAGAATAGAGGAAAGTGCTTGCATCCTCTGGGTGAAAGCTCGACTTTGAAGAAAAGAATATAAGGAGGGGCAAGGACAGCGAGAACATAGAGGGGCAAGTTATTTCTTTCCTTAGGCTGAAGTGAGAATGTTGTTAAGAAATGGAAGGATGCCAGGGGTGGAATAGTCAGAAGAAATATTAATATTACTAATTTTTAAATGTTTTGTATTGTATTTTTATCTTATTATGCTGCAGACTGTCCAGAATCACTAACAGTGCAGCATGCAAATTTAATAAATAGTGGAGAAGGGTAGTATAAATGTTTACTATGTTTATGTAATGTACTCTGAAGCTTCTCAAGTAGTGTCAAAGTTGCAGCTCCACAAAAAGGGAGTAGTAGTAGTAGTTATGCATGTAAAAATCTATGAGGCTGGTAAATGAGGCTGGTAAATCTATGAGGCTGGTAAATGGTTTTGACAATAGCTCTAGCAGGACTAGGATTAGTTGAATACAAGTATGTATTTTTATTATGTAGCTTTTATTATGTAGCTACTAATGGGGCAGTTGGAGAAAGTGGGTTTGAGTGGTTGATGTATTTCATTTTGTCTATACAAAGTGGTCTTGAACTTTGCAATATAGAACTGAGAATTCATAAAGTTGTATGTATGTAGAACTGAATGGATTACTGGAAAGCAAAGGAGAGAGTATGTGTGTTGTGACTAGTCAGTGAGCCAATGACAAGCACAGGAGGAATATGGTTCTGGGTGGCCATTGCAGAAGAGGGTCTCATACAGTGATACAGGGCCCTTCTTCTAACTTAGTAGTTCCATCTGAGTGATTGAATCTTAGGGTGTCTTGGTAAATGCCAAGTCCATATGAAACCAGACTATATCTATTCACAGTGTAGAGATAGATGCAGATGTAGGCTTGACATTGCATTAAGAGACTTGGTTGTGCAATGATGGTGATGTTGTTCTGTTGAGGGACTGTCCACCTGGGTTCACATTTTATAGCAGTAGCTGCTATACCAAGGATAGGAAAGGGAGATAGATTCAGCCCCTTGGCAGTGACCAATATTATTGTTCCAGAGATGAATGATGAAAAATTGTGTCTTGGTGTGCTGTCAGGATAAAACAGGACTTCTATGGATTCTCAGTTGTCCTGCTACTTGACAACAACCTTCCTTCAATTTCTGGACTATGCTGAGACTGGTTTTGGGATATCTCTGGTTTTGGTGCTGTAAGATTAGTGTCCATGCCTTTGAGGATCCTGAAAAGCTAGGGTATTTATAGCTGCCATAATGACCATGATTTTGTCCCAAGAAATTTCAGTGCCCACAAACATAGGGCAGGCACAAACAAGATCTGGTCTTTATTTTGGAGTAGAGTAGTTATGGTTTGAATTATACAATTGATATCTGTCCTTTTTCACAGATAGAACATTTTCTGGTCAAGCAGGAGATTATTAGAACTTTTAACCTCTGTGAGGGCAAAAGATTTATTAAGATGATCCCATGATTTTGGTAACTAGTTAAAGCTGGCTAGAAAGCCTAGCTAGTGGTAACTCGTATTACTGACTACTACCACATGCTGAACGTGGGATAGTTTTTGTAAAGGCCTTGAAAACTAACTGGTACAGAATTCAGTGCTCAGACTGCCAGTGGATTATACATACTGTTGCAGGTTAACACTTATTTTGTAGTTATTACATTGATTTCCGATAAGGTTTTAAGCTCAATTCAAAATGTTGATTTTTTTTACCTGTAAAGTCCTATGTTGGTATAGGGTAACATTAGGCACTGCCTTATCCAAATGATTCTGTTTGCAACATCAGCAAAAAAATAACCTGTCGTTCTGAGAAGTAAAAAGACATCCACCAAAAGGCAGCACTTCTCTATCATTTCCCTAACATTGTGCAATATGTTGTCACCAGAAATGAAGTTAGTTCCTTTGCTTTGGGCTTTCTGGGTGTGTTCAAAGTAAGCATTTGATCTAAGCTGATGGTAACAGAGCACCATTTCTATCTCTTTATATGGGTTGAGTTTTTCTATGGATTGTTATTTTATGTTTTACTGTTAACCATTTAGATTGGGCATTGTGCTGTATCAGTAAATAAATGATTACTTTGTATGCATTGCTTTTCTGGTCTCAAAATAATCAGTTTTGTGAAAATTATAAAAGGCTCTGAAGTAATACTTCAAACTTCATAGAGTGGCCTAAAAGCATTAAGTATTTTTTTTAAAGTGTAAATTGTTATGTCAGTAATAAAGACCTAGAGAAGATAAAGTGTCTGTATTTTTGAATCTGTCTTTTTGATAAATATAAAAGTACATAGGAAAGACAGCTTTCTTTGGTCTATATTATTGGCTTGCAGAGTTCAGAAATTTCAATCAGTGAGAATACCATGATCTTACTTATACCCATAAGAGTGGTCTGAAAATGCGGATGTATGAGGATGACCCATATATTGTGGGAAGCTTTCCATAGGAGGAAGCAGCACTGAGAAGACTTGAGATCAGGTTCCTGAAGATGATGTTCCCCTGGTGACGTGGTTTTCAATAAACCTTTTCTCTCAGCTCTTGTTGGATGGATAGAAACAGAGAGTAGTCATAGAGATATCCATACCTTGAGCTTATTTATCTTTAAGATTGCTTTATTTCTTCAGATGGCTAAGTTGACATACCTGGTTATTCCAAATATATCTGAACTTTCTTCATCTTACTTTAAAATATTCAGAGTTTAATCAAGTCGTCTGCTGCAGTGGTACTGTGACAAGTAGCCACGTATAATCTAACACATTTCATTAAGAGCTACCTCAACATTCTAATGACGTCACAGACTGTCTTGTGCCTCTTAGTAACCAAATTAGAACTTTGAGTTCTGTATGAATGGTGTATATATGTTTAATGAAGACGGTTTTTATAAAACTATCTGAAATACTTGAAAACAATCCTTTTAAAGGATTTCCAGAAAATGATTGTAAAGAAAACACTTCAGAGGTAATACATTATTGCCGATGCTTGATTTGGAGAAAAATCTATTCAGTATGCATATTGCCTATAAATTTTTTGGTCTTAGGTGGTCCATTATTTGGTGTGATCCTTAGTTACTTTAATTGCTGTACTTTAACTTTGCAGTTGTTCATATTCTTAAGCTTAGTATATTCTTTGAAGTTCAATTTTGTGTTTGACTTGTTTCATCCAGCCTCTTGTGTATTTCTCAGCAATGCTGATAGGTTGTTCCATGTGTAACTGCTGGGTCCTTGAAGGTAATTCATGATTATGGACAGAATTGGAAATAAGTTGATCTGAAATGGAACTTTGATAACTGATTAGACTCTTAAATTGCTGACTAAGTGTTTCTATTCATTCTGTGTGGACTAACCATCAATAAATATGATATTAAATATTTGAACTCTTTCTGAACATATACACTGTTTATACAGTGAATCGTTGCAGTGTCTTCCACAAGTATTTTCTAGGTAGTACAATTCTAAAACAAACGTAGACATATACATAACATAGCTTGATTCTTTCTAATCTTTGGTTTAATAATATATTTGTTAAGGTTGTTCAATGCTGTAATGTCAGCTGTTACTTCTTTCTGAAATACATTATCATCTTGAATCTGATTAGTAACTTCTCTTCAGTAAATTATAGTAGTATTTGAGAAAGAACAGTAAACCAAGGTTTGCTATTACTTCCTTACTCCTGATGCTCCATCCATTTTTTTTATTGGCATAATCATAAGAGAATAACACTTATATTTTCTTCCATTTTCAACTAAACACAGATTAACATACTGTCTGAAAAGATAAATTGTGTTTAGCTTTATGCAATCAGATTAAGGTTACAAAACTGATTTGAAATTTTCATTCTTGGACACATATATTATACACTAATTTCTCCCAATTTGGTTATAAATAAAGTATATTTGAGTAAAAAAAGGAGCAAATGTTTTTGGTATCCTGTGGCTATGCTAGCAAATAGCACGCTAGCAACTGATACTATATTTTGTTGTACAGTTTGTTAACATTAAAAGCAATTGATTGCTTGATCACTATTATCACTGATGTTTGTATATTAATGAATATGTTGTATTTTTCTTTTGACATTTAAATATATACAAATAATGTGTGTTTGTATGTGCATGCATGCGTGCATGCATTTGAAATTAGTTCTGATCATCATCATGTGTTTTGTTTATTTGAATTTACTCTGGTGTTTGGTGTTACTCTGGTCTTGAACCTGCTCATTGTGATTTAGTGTACTAGAAGCAGCAACTACTATGGCTTCTTCACAAAACCATGGTGAAAATAGTTCTGATTTTCCTTAAGCCATTTTACACAAAGGTAGCTATCAAAACTGAACTCTGACTTCAGTCTTTCTTTATCCATAATTCATGTATCTTATTATAAGCGAGGGATTTTGGTATTATCTTTGAAATCCTATTTTTGAGGAATCCTATGCATGCTATCTCTTTCATTTGTCCATTTAAAACATTATTAGTTTTGTAAAATACATTTTACAAAATTCCTGAAGAAAATTTTTAAATAAGCAAGTCCCCCAAAAATTCAACCTGAATTAAAACAAACTTTTCTCATCTTTCTATCATACTGATTTTGCTGAAATACTCAATGTTTGAGATTTAATATAGAAAATTAGTTGAGTTGGACAAGATAAACATGATTTTGAATTCTCTTTAAATCAGGATTGCAGCATTATGTTCCATGTCTTAAAAAATAGACTGTGAAGTTGCTATCAGCTTGGTAGTGAAGAACTAGTGAGAATTTGTCTTTATAATTTATCTTGAAGTGTAAACCTATTTGAATAGTAGATTTAAAAAGAATAAATATATCCTTAACAACAATTTATTCAGCATTGATTCTGTAGCATGGTTTGAGTGATTGCATCTCCCCTTAATGTGAATAACTCCCCCCCTTTTTTAATAAAAAAAAAATATAGCTCTTTTGTTTCTCTCTTTGTGCTATTGCTAAATTCCCTGTCAGTTTAATTGGAACTATTTGTCAGTTTCAGAACAGGTTTTCAACCCTTTCAAAAGTTGATTAGATCCTCTTCTGTTTTAATGTCAGGAACCAGACTTTCCTGTTTCGATTGAAATTGAACTAGGGGAAATGTACAGAAATGTTCTTTGGTTAATCTCAGTTTACAGAAAAGCTGAAGTGAAGAGATTGTGTGTTTGTAGAAGAAGCAAAAAAAAAAAATTGCATCCATACATTGATTGTATCTGACTGATTGTAGTAGGAAATACATAAAAAGGCAAATTACACTTTTGAGATCATTAGATAGGGAACTAAAAATAAAACAGCCACTATATTCATTTATGTATTATAACAACAGTATACAGATAGTCCTTGATTTATGACCATAATGGAACCCCAAAATTCTGTTGCTAAATATGACAGTTGTTAAGTGAATTTTGCCCCATTTTATGACTTTTCTTGCCTCAGTTAAGTGAATCTCTGCAGTTGTTAAGTTAGTAACACTGTTTTTAAGTGAATCAGACTTCCCCATTGACTTTGCTTGTCAAAAGGTCACAAAAACTGACCCATGATCCTGGGACATTACAGCTGTCATAAATATGAGTCAGTTGCCAAGCATCTGAATTTTGATCACGTGACCCTGGGGATGCTACAACAGTTGTAAGTTTGAAAATTGGTTATAAATCATTTTTTTCAGTGTCTTTGTAACTTTGAACAGTCGCTAAATGAACTGTTATAAGCAGAGCTGTGGAGTCGGGAGATAAATGTTCCGACTCCGACTCCGACTCCGACTCCTCAGTTTTTTGTACTTCCGACTCCGACTCCGACTCCGACTCCCCGACTCCGACTCCTCTGTATTAATATGCGAATGTATTTTATACATTCCTTGAAGGAAAGAAAGGCAACATACATGTCATTACCACAGGACTACTGGCTGGGAAGCCAACAGTCTACTGTATTGAACAGTTTAAGCAAAAGACAAACACAATGAAAACAACAAAGTTTTATTAATTTTTTTTTATTAATTTAATTAATCAAGTTGCTGGATAGTAGCAGCAGGCATAAACATCAGGAACAGGAACTTTACCAGTTCAAAAATACAAACCACATTATTTGGTTGTTTTAGAACAAAAACAAAGCTTATCTATATGAACCAAAAACAAAATCTGTAAAACCTAGAAATGGTTTATATTAATCTTGAAATGTAGTTATAGGCTTAGCAAATGCAAATCAATTCAATGTAGAGTTCTAAGGAAGAGAATTGCCTCTGCCAGATCCTCTTTCATAGAGGCTCTTAAGTCAGACTTTATTATTTTTAGGGCTGAAAATAATCTTTCGACACTGACTTGGGTGGGTGGCATTGCAGTAACTATTCTGGCCACATCACTAACGATCTCTGGATAAACAAGGATGGCTTCTTCAACAGTAAGTTTTGATGAGCGATCATACTTTTCAACTTCTTTTAGTGCTTTATAAAACTCCTGTTGGAATTTTTTTATTTGGACATTTACTGGTTCTGTAACGCTTATGCGACGTCGCTTTCCTTTAGCAACTTCCATTTTGTCTAAGAAGGAATCAAAGTCTAATTCTTCGTTTGAAGAAGATGATTCTGAGTTACCACTATTGCTTAAAAGAACTCCATCCTCCTGTGGAGGTATTTCAGGTCGTAATCCCTTCATGCGAACTGCTACATCATAGAGGGCCTTTTTCCCAGTAGCAATCTGTTTACTGTTCAATAAAAGTCGGCTCATTGGGTCGACATAAATAGCCGCTAACAAGATTTCATTTTCCAGCAAAAGACTCTCTCTTTTCATCATTGAAGATGCAATGCCCTCAGCTATTAACCCTCCATTTTTGTTCAGGCGATATAACAGGCTCTTCCATTCCAAGAGGAATTTACCCGGAGTTAGATCATCACATTGCAACCTCTTGGTGACAGTGAAGGGGTGAGAAAGAAGGTTCTCCAGCTCTTTTGTTTGTGTCCACTGGCTTGCAGTTAATGCAAGATTTTCATTGTCCATTTCTTCTATGAAGTCTTTAAGTTCAAGCAAACGCTTCACCATTAAATAAGTGCTTCCCCAGCGAGTTGTTTGATCCAAAATGGCTCCTTTTCCTGCACGTCTTTTCAAAATTGCATCTGTTTTTGGGGCCCTGGCTGCAACAGTTACTTGCCGTAATTTGCCAATTAATGTAGCTGCATGGCGATCTTTTAATCCATCTCTTATGGCAAGTTGCAGTGTATGAACAGCACATCGCATATGATGAATAGTAGCAAGCTTCAATGCTTCTTCAACAAAGTTGTCTAAAAAAATGTCAGCATTCTCTTCAGTTTCTAAACTTTCTCTAATACTTGCAGAGCTGTCTTCCTCTAAGTCTAATATCTGTTTGATACCTTCTTCATCTGCCTTCATCTTCTCAATTGTGCTCAACATGTTAGAAGCGTTATCTGTCACAACACATAAAATCTGTTCCTTTTTAATTTCAAAATCTTCTAGAACACCCTCCACTAACTTCTGAAGGTAATCACTGGTGTGATGTGCCTGAGTGTCCTTTACTCCGAGGGTCCGTGTTATTGTTTTGTTATTTTCATCCACAAATCTAACATTAATAGCGAAATAATTGACTCTGTGACGTGTGCATGCATCCATTTTAAGGAAGACAAAACGTCCTTTCATAACTTTATGTTAGCAGTCTTTTTGCCATTGTTTAGGATGCCTCCGGAGTCGGAGTCGGAGTCGGTGCATTGTTTGCCGACTCCGACTCCGACTCCAGGTACCCAAAATTTCCTCCGACTCCTCGACTCCGACTCCGACTCCGACTCCACAGCACTGGTTATAAGTCAACTACTACCTGTATTTGGAATACGATGGATAAGTGTTGCAATCACATTTTAGAAAAGAGAGGCAATTAAAGTAATTAAAAGGCTAGAAAAGCTGTTTCTCAGTGAGAAAAGTGAAAAGATAAGGATAGAATATGTGTATAAAACCACAAATTGGGTAAAGTAGGTACCAAGATTTTTTTTTCTCAGTATTGCAACTAGGGATCCCCACTGAAACTAAATTAGGGAGATTCATGACTCTTTTACTAGTCATGAAAAAAAGTGCTTCTTTTACACAATGCATATTTAAACTGGCATTTACTGGTACGAAATGTTATATTGGACTTGATTTAAATAATTTTAAAAGAGCAGAAAACAAAATTTTTGAAGATCGGAATGACTGGCTAACTTGATATCTATTTATAAATTCTGGAATCACAGGCAAAATCCTATAAATCACACTTGTTAAAGAGTAACCATGGAAGAGACTTAATCATTCTAATATGCTAATTTGAAGAATGCAGGTAGTCCTCACTTTATCAATTCTAATTGGGACTGGAATATCCATCACTGTGCAAAGCAGTTGCTAGTGATGCCCAGAGACATCACAAAACCTCACCACTTAGTGACAGCAGTTCTGCCACTCTACTAGCAGTAGTCCCTGTTGTGCTCATTAGGGCAGGAGTCCAACATTGTTAGGTGAGGACCTGACACTTCTGTCCTGCTGTGCTCACCTCCACTTCAACTACTCCATCCGCCTGTCTCCCCTGCCATCTCTGCTGTTTATGTCAGCTTACATTCCTCCTTTCCCATCACTGTGCCCTCTGCTACCCCACCTTTGCCACCATCTTCTTTCTGCTCTTGACAAGACTTGTGTCGTGTCTCCCCCACACCCCCGGTCCTTCATGAGAAAGCTACTGGCTGTGTGTGACCTTTCCAAGATGTCAGGGAGATGCCCCTGCCAGCAGCTGCCTCGCCCAGGCCCACCTTATCAGCCGTCGGAGGAAGAAGTCAGTGAAGGTCAGCTGGAAAGAATGAGGGACTGCAGAGGGAAGAACAGCCAAAAAGACAGAGCCAGGGAAATAGATGGGGAGGGGGTGGATTAGCAGTTTGTTCTCATAGTGATCAACCAACTGTACAAGAAAACCCACTAGTTTCCCAGCAGATGGCCTTTACTCACACTATTCCTCCATTGCCAAAAGAAGGGGAAAATGTTCTGCCCCAGCTACGGACCCCAAAGAACGCAGCACACACAAAGTCCGTACAAACCTTAGTTTACTAATTAAGGACTAATGAGCTTTCTTAGTAGTTGTTCGAACACAAGTACAGTTTAAATCAATCTTTTCTGAACAAGAGTTGTTAATTTAACTTCATTAACAGCAGACAAGAATCCAAAGAATAATAACTCAATTCTGAGGCACAGTATTTCAGATAACAGTAATCTTACTGTAGTTGGCAGAATGCCCAGAAGCAATTTGCAGAAAAACTGACGAAAGAAGCAAGAGTGGATCAAATGTTTCTGGAATCAAGACATGAAGAAATATGAACGAAGTTGTTTCCTGCAAATTGCATCAGTCGTCCTTCCTTAAATAGGCTAGGGGAGTGGCCAATTAGCCCCAAGCCTTACTCTCGAAGAGACCTCCTCCTGAGGAGCCACTCCTGCCTTTTAACAGCTCTGCGCGCTCGTGCATCAAGAAGAGGCTTCTCCTCTTCTTCCTCTTCACTTACGGGAGTTTCTGGAGGGTCTGAAGGCCCTGGCTGAATCCCCGCCTCTGGCACCACATCTTCTCCAGCCTCCTCATTGTCTGACTTGAGCACCCATGGCACAGCACCACACCAGCCTCCTCGCTGTCAGAATCAGCTACTAACTGCACAGGCTGCTGACGGGCCACAACAGAAAATGGCTCAATACTTGATCCCATTCTTCTCTGTTAAAAATGCAAAATCTCCTCCAAGTTAAGCTTGATTCCTAGGGCTTCCATGAATATGCTACATAATTTTCTACATCTATGGATGCTGTTTGCCATTTTGTTTCTAGGATGATTTTTCAAATTATCTGTCTAGCCAACAGATCTGCTGTTTCTTCATAATACAAATATTAGCTAGGACTGACTTTATTAGCTTCTAAGTTCAGTTATGTTTATCCAGTCCTATTCTTTTCTAAAACCAATTCCAGTTAAGGAGGTCAATGCCCAGCACAAGAGTCCTTGCCTATATATCCGTGATGGCGAACCTATGGCACGCATGCCGGAAGTGGCACGCAGATCCATCTCTCTGGCATTGCGAACTGTCACCTATTGCTCTTCCGGGTTTTGGCACACCGGCCAGCTGGTCTTCACATGCACAGGAGTGCCAGAAACCAGAAGAGCAACCACCCAGTGCGCATGCGCACCGGGTGGCTGCTCTTCAGGTTTCTGGTGCTTGCATGTACACTGGCCAGCTGGTCCTCATGCGCACATGTGTGCCAGAAACCGGAAGACCAGGTGGCCAGTGCGCATGTACATGCCGGAAACCAGAAGAGCAGCAACATGCATGTGCACCGGCCGGCTGGTCTTTGTGTGCGCATGCATGCCAGAAACCGGAAGACCAGGTGGCTGGTGTGCATACATGTGTTGGAAATTGGAAAATCATCCTCCCGGCACGCACATGTGCCCCAGGCGACTGCTCTTCCTGTTTCTGGCATGTGCGCACATGCGCGCGTGCTCCCTTTTTAGCACTCAGTGCCAAAATGGTTCACCAACACTGCTATATATCATGGAGGGGAAAAAAATGAACTCATTGGAATTTATGACATACAAGACATTTCTAGTTTTGTGCTAGCTGAATCCATATTTCTGCACTATTTTTTCTCTGTAGAATGCATAATTACATGTTGAGAGAATGGAATGTCTGGATATGAAAATGAGATGGGTAACTTTATGGACAATGTTATACAATAGAAATGTTAAAATTTTGTCCTGATTGTGTTCTTTCTTGTATACTTACATATGCTCATGCAAGAAAGCAGCAAAGATTGTGTTCAGTGGTTTTGAAAATCATGATTGAAGAGACAGGGAAGCTTAGCAGTATTTTAGGAATTTTGTCTGTACTTATACACACACACACACACACACACACACACACACACATTCTATCTTTCTTTGGGGGGTTTCTCTTAAATGTAGTAGCAGCTACCTTTTAAATAAATGTGGTCCTTAATCTGTTTTAAAGGAAACATGTTTTGAAAACCTGACACCAATAAACTCTTATATTAACTGTACTTTTTTATGTCCACGTACAGATGACCATGGATGAAAAATATGTTAACAGCATTTGGGATCTATTGAAAAATGCAATCCAAGAAATTCAGCGTAAAAACAACAGTGGTCTCAGCTTTGAAGAATTGTATAGAAATGCATATACTATGGTATTACATAAACATGGAGAAAAATTATACACTGGATTACGAGAAGTGGTTACAGAACATCTTATAAATAAGGTATCTGAATGAAATAATTTTCTGAAAACAAAGAAAGTGATACCTTCTTTGAACATTTGGCTGTCTTTAGAACAGAGACGGGTATACTTTGGCTTTGGTACATTTCTTTCCTGCCTGGAAAATGTAGAACATGACTGATGACAGTGTAATGTTGGTGGTTAAGGAACTCAAATTTTGGGATCTGGCTTTTTGTTGATTTTTTATTTTGCTTTGGAGAAAATTTAAAGGATAAAATTGATACATTAGACTCCTTAGAATGCAAAAAAGGGCCCAGTTTATGAGGTTTAGGTTTTTTAAAGAGCTTCTATACATATATATTTTTTTTTAATTTGATTTATATCCCACCCTTCTCCGGAGACTCAGGACGGCTTACAATGCGTTAAGCAATAGCCTTCATACTTTTGTATATTTATACAAAGTCAGCTTATTGCCCCCACAAACTGGGTCCTCATTTAACCTACCTTAGAAAGGATGGAAGGCTGAGTCAACCTTGAGCCTGGTAAGATTCGAACCTGCAGAAATTGCAGGCAGCTGTGTTAATAACAGGGTGCATTAAACCACTGTACTACCAAGGCTCTATTTAAAATTCTGCAAAATTTAAGATGCCTGTTTTACCCTTTTAACTTCCTAAAATACAACAGAAAGATTGCTTTTTGGGCACAATCCAATCCAATGGGACATTAGGGCCTTAGGATGGGATGCTGGCTTCAGCATGTTTTATATTTCCAGTGGGTTGTCTTGCTGGTGATTTATAGAGTGAAAGAAGATTGGTGATTGTAGCTGATGAAAGAGAAAAATAGTAGTGTGTCTATGGAGATTCTAAATCATCTAAGTCATGATCATCCCAAAAGTGCTTTTTCCAAAAGGCAATTGGATTTTCTTTGTGTTTTTTTTTAAAAAAAACATTTCACTTGTTATCCAAGAAGCTTCTTCAATTCTAACTGACAGGTGGGGAATGGAAAGATTTATATTCTTTGCAGTCACCTGCTTGTTAGCTCTCTGAGAGTATTGGGGCCACTTGGGAGTTTAACTGTATCCTCTGAGTCACCTGAATCAGAGTGTAAATGGGTATGGAACCTTCTTGGGACTGCAACCTGCCCTTTCAGCCATCTCAATAAGGTTTCACACCTGTTTACACTCTTATTCAGGTGACTCTGAGGATACAGATAAAGTCCCAAGTGATCCCAATGACTCTCAGAACACTAATGACCAGATAACTGCAAAGAATATAAATCCTTCCAAACTGTAATGAAAAGTTACCAATCTTTTTCAAATGATTGGCACATGATATACTCACAAAGTAATCACATCTCAGGGAATTTTGAAATTTCTCTTTATCTGTTCATATTCAGAGGGATAGCAATAGGAGAAATGAAGTGGCTAATGGAGCAGTAGTCCTATAGAAGTTTCAAACTGCACTCATTTGTCTATTTGTAGGGAAAGCAGAATCCTTCAGGTCATTAGCATTTTCCTGCTTCAGATAATAAAGGGGATGCTATTGTTTGCTTTCTCTATGCAATTACTTAATGAATTCAGTGTAGGAAAAATGTTCCCTATATTTTTTCCCTTAAGTCCCCCTTCCCAAAAATCAGTGTTTGACCTCATTCATTCTAGACAATGCAGGATATAAATGCCCATCTCTGATCTATATTAAACAATTTATTTAATTAAATATTTTGTTGCAGGTGCGAGAAGATGTATTAAACTCATTAAATAACAATTTTCTTCAAACATTAAACCAAGCATGGAATGATCACCAGACAGCAATGGTGATGATTAGAGATATTCTGATGTATATGGTAAGTAAAATCTGAGATTCTGGTTACAAAATGGTTAATTAAAATACAAAAATTTTCTACTCCATGCTGTTGGAAAAATTGATTCAAACTGACATAATTAACTGATAACTCAAAGGAAAAAACTTTTGTTTTTATATTTTATCTGGTTTTAAAAATAAATTATTTGGCACATGCTTTTATATTCTTCCTCATTATTACATATTGTTTGTTTTCTGGATTTATATCTTTAATCTATTTTTGTATATGCCAACCAGGGTGGATTTGATTTAAATCAAGTTGATTTAAATCATAATTTTTAAAGAGCAACTGTCATCTCTGTCTTGCCGTGGCTCCTCCTCTGACCCGCTGTTGACTTACCAACAGTCCCAATATTGCAGAATATACAGCCTCATGCTACATAACTAAGCTGAATCCATTTCATGCTGAATAAACTAAATTATTAATGTATCTTAAATAGAAAACTATCTTTAGATAGATTTTTACTCCAAAAGCATTTTATTAAAATAAATTTGATAAAAATATAAAATATCCGATTTAAATTTTAAAAAATCAATTTTTTTTAAATCATTGATTTTTATCCACCTTGATGCCAACCCTAAATTAAAAAATCATATCTGTTCAGTTTTAATCATCCTAGGTTATGTTTTGTCCCTCTTTTTTGTTTTTATTTAAAAGAATACTACTTTAAGGATTGCAAAAACAATAATTTTTGCTAAGCCTGTTTTTTATATCTTTAGAGTTTTTATTATTCCTAGCCTCGAAGGTTTGAATATATTGGAGAAACTTTCCACATTTGTATTGCATTAATAGTTCCACATATAGTGAAATACAAAGAAGTATTTCTTTTTCCTTTATTGAGGTTGGGATTACAACTAATAAGGCTTGGTAGAAATGTAGATTTGATAACTAAATAGTGATTTGGAGTACATGGGAACAGCCACATTGCACTTGTTAATATTTTTAAAGAAACTGCATCTTGTTCTGATTCTAAGAAAAAGATGCCTTTGACTTAAGAATATTCTGCTAGATAATTATCTTTACATTCATGCATATTCTAGAGACTCTAGGACACTTTTTCAAATTCAGATCATTGCACAATCCTAATAGCTAACATTGTTACCATCCTATATAACCGTGATGGGGAACCTATGGCACACTTGCCACAGGTGGCACATGGAGCTATATCTGTGGGCACGTGAGCATTGCCCTAGTTCAGCTCCAGCGCGCATGTGCATGCAGGCCAGCTGATTTTCGGGCCTCCCGGGCCCACCAGAAGTCAGAAAATGGGCCGTTTCCAGCCTCCGGAAGGCCTCCGGGGAGGTGGGGAAGGCTGTTTTCACCCTCCCCAGGCTACAAGAAAGCCTCTGGAGTCTGGGGAGGGCGAAAAAAACGGGCCTACTGGGCCCACCATGCCATTGTGTGCCAAAAGTGGGGGTTGCACAGGGGGGTTGCACGTGCATGCGCAGGGGGCAGGACGCATTGAATTATGGGTGTGGGCACATGTGCACACGCCCCCCCCTGCGCTACCCCCACTTGGCACGCGATGGCAAAAAGGTTAGCCATCACTGCTATACAAGCTTGAAATAAATAAATAAATAAATTTGTCATTTATCTGATTAATAGGCAAACATGCACCATCCAGTTTAATTGTTCATGGCTTTGAAACTGTAAAACACTAATTTATTTAAACTATTTTACTATTTTTATGTTCTAATTAGGATATTAAATGTGAATATAAGTAAGTTGTGGCATTATTTTACAGTGATATTTTGTACATAGTTTCTTTTGTTTACTACATACAGTACTTAAAAGGACATTAGCCTTCCTCTAAAGGACTCAAATGGTCACTCTTTGAAATATTCCAAGTGGTCACGCTTTTTTGCAGTTGTAATCGTAGCATTTGAAACAATTTTACATTTTTTATTGCATTTTAATCAGATATTGTAGTTTTCCTGTGCGCTGCTCCCACTATCCATGCATGGGTTAATCCTTCAGTATTTGGCAATAACTGAGTGAAAGAAACAAAAGGCTCTTCCCCTTTCCGGCCCCCAAGCCACGCCTCTGTTCCCATGATCTCCCGTCTTCACTCAGTTGCTGGCAACTACTGAAGTGATTTTTTGGAGCTCCACAGGTTTTCCAAAGGTATTGTGCTTCTGTGGGGATTTGCTCCTTCTTTCTCTCTAAATTTCTCTTAGAGTCTTGGCTCTCCTCTTCTCTACAGCGTCTAGGCGTTTGTTTGTTTTCATTTTGAATAGTTGTTTTTTCGTGCCCCTTTTTTCTTGTGCCTGGCGCTTCGGCACGAGGCGCTTTCTACCAGCTGATGGGGGGGGAGCGGAGCTTCGCAGCCTGAATCCAGTCGGCTGGCTCATTATCTGATCGGATTTAACTCCCCACGTGCGGTGCGGCCGCTAGCGATTCGCGCCCCTCCAGCTGGCCGGCGGGCTCGGATTCCCTCGCCTCACACCCTCGATTGGCTGCAGGCACCGGAACGCGAGGGAGAAGACTGCGGGCGGCTTCGCGCTCATCAGCTGCGCGGCGGGTTCGGAAACTCCGGCCACCCACGCAGTGCCGATCGAGCCGCCCGTCGCTGGACTATCTGCTGGCGCTAGCACGAGGGAGAGGAAAGCGCCAGACGCCTCAGCAGCCTTCCCCTGCACAGGGGAGTCGCACTGCATCTGGTCGGACCCTCGGGCCGCCATTGTAAGACCGTCGCCAGAGTCGGGCACAGTGGAGCCACGTGCCAGCGCCATATTGGTGGACCTTTGGGCCGCCATTTTGGACAGACTCCAGCCGGCACCTTCAGAGATCAGTGGGCCGGCTGCAGACCCCCCCCCACGCCTGGAAGGGGCCGAGCATCTTCCTCCTCTACCATCTGAGGAGAAGATTTTGCGCACCTTGAACTCTCTTGGAGAGATCTGCCCTCTGGTGGTGGAGTGCAGCATCAGGGGGTCTGCCTAGCGCTCTCAAGCCTCAGCCATGCCACACTCCCCTCCGTCTTCGGATATGGAATTGGAGCTTAGCCCTCCTCACAAAAGCAGTAAAGGGGGCAAGAAGAAATCGAAAAAGAGGCATACGAGCGCCACCAGCAGAGCTGCATCTGAAGGAGCCTTGCCTTTCCAGGACAGAGATGCGTTAAGGAGGCACAACGCTCTTGAGAGACAGTGGGTGAAGGCTCAGAGGGCAGTGGCAGGAACACCATCCAGGGAGCCCACGACCTTGGACCCAGTGCGTGCTTCCCCCAGAGACGCGGAGTTGGGGATCTCAACTGTATCCGACATTGCAGTGACCCCAAGAACTCCAGATGTGCCCAGATCTGGTCACAGAACACCTCGCCCGGAGGCAGCCACAGGGCTCGCAGCGGAGGCCTCATCGACCCTCCTTCCTGCTCAACATCATCGGGCCAGGGAAGCAACTGGTCTGTCGCCAAGCGCTGACCCGCACCTCCAAGGGGGGGGCGGGATGGCTTCCCCATTGGACTTCCAGGCCATGTTTTCGGCCGCACTCTCCTCCTTCTTCAGCGCAACCCTGCAGCAGTCCTCTCAAGCTCCAGTCCAAGCCGCCCCGAGCCAGTCGCGACACCACCAACCCCAACCCCATCCTCTCCCTAGATGAGGTCAGGGCTCCTCTTCGGAGGAATCAGACCAAGCAGAGGAGGGGCCTGAGGAGATGGAGCTATCAGAGGATGAGGGTCTAGCACCCGACACACCGGCATTTACAGGCCTCTTTCGCCCGGCCCTGTTAAAGTCCCTGCTCCACAAGGCTCGACTCACAACCAATCTCGGAGTGCCAGGGGATGTCACAGCCGCCACCCCACCGGCAGCGGGCCCGCACAACGCGCTTTTCAACTCATCAAAGCTGCAGAAGGATTTCATCCCGTGCCCTCAGCTGTTTGCGGAGGTCATCCAGAACCCCTGAGGACAACCAGCTTCCCTGGCCACACCCAGCAACCTGGGCAAGAAGCTCTACTGCGCAGCCCCAGAGTTAGAGGACCTCCTAACGCTCCCTACGGTCGACCAGCCTATGGCAGCATTGTCCTCCGGTTCCTTGATCTCCACCGACCCTCTTGACTCTCAAGGCAGAGGAGAAGAGGATGGAGGGGGCCTTCCGAAAGGCACATCAGGTGGCGGGCTGGGCAATCAGAGCCGCGATGGCAACGTCCTTCTTCAACCGAGCGTCGCTTATTTGGCTCCGGCACCTGCAGGACAGACTACCCCCTGAGGACACCAGGCTCCAGCAGGATATAAACAAGATAATAGCCGCCACTGAATACTCAGCCGACAGTTCATTGAACGCAGCCAAATTTGCCTCAAGGACTCTAGCCTCAACCCTTTCGGCTAGAAGACTCTTCTGGCTCCGGCCCTGGAAGGCCGATTTCAAAGCAAAATGGAAATTGGCGGCCGCGCCTTACAAAGCCCCAGAGCTCTTTGGCGCTGCGCTGGAACCGTTGCTAGTGGAGGGGAAGGACAAGAGAAAGATCCTCCCATCAACTTACCACCACCAGGAACGCCGGTACACACCCTACCCGCTACAACAGCCCTTTCGTGCCAGCGCGGGACCCAGGGGGTCCTCTTCTCATCGTTCCCACTATCAGGGAGGAGATAGGTTCCAGGACCGGCAGCAGTTCTGAGACCGAGGGCGAAACCAGCAGCCGAAGCGCAACTTCTGTGGTGCTGGGTCGAAGCCAGCCAAACGAGGGAAATGACTCCAGGCTCGAAGGCCCCATAGGGGGAAGGCTCATTCATTTCCACCAGCAATGGGCCAAATCAACTTCGGACTCCTGGGTAAGGCGTACGACTGGTTCGGGACTTTCTATCGAATTCTCCGGTCAGCCACCCCATCGGTTTGTCCGCTGTCCAATGCCCCGATCTGCAGAACAGCAGGGCTTAATGTCGCAGGAGATAACACACCTCCTGGAAGTCAATGCCATCGAAGCAGTGCCGCACAGCCAGAGGGGCTCCGGGTTCTATTCAACCCTCTTCCTAGTACCCAAGAACTCCGGGGGCTGGAGGGGCATACTAAACTTAAAGCGGCTAAACCTGTCGGTTCAATACCACAGGTTCAAAATGCACTCCCTCAAGCCCATTCTAGCGGGGGTGAGACAGGGCGACTTACTCCAATAGGTCGACTTCCGGGAGGCCTATCTTCACGTACCCATTCACCCGGAGCACAGGCAGTTCCTGAGATTCGAATTTGTGGGAACACATTACCAGTACCGTGCGATGCCATTCGGACTTTCGTCAGCCCCCCGCACCTTTACCAAACTGGTGGTGGTGGTAGCGGCCAGGCTTCGAACCATCCCGATCCGGTTGCTCTGCTACCTGGACGACATTCTGATCCTGTCCTCCACTCGAGATCAGGCCACCAGAGACATGAAGAAGGTCCTGCAGATCTTCCAGGATCAGAGCTTCACCATAAACTTCGAAAAAAGTCATCTGCAGCCCACCACCAGACTACTTCATCTGGGGGCACTGATAGACTCGGCCAGCGGCCAGGTTTTCCTATCGCTGGACAGAGTCCAGAGCATCCGCACTCTGATACAGCAGATCCTGTCGAGGAGGAGAGTTGCCCTGATCCATCTTTCCTGCCTACTCGGAAAGATGGTATCCTGCTTCGGCATTGTTCCGTGGGCACGCAGACATTCGAAACCTCTGCAGTGGTTTTTGCTCCCCTTTCAGCGAGCAGGCAGGGCCAACTCCAAACGAGCAGTATACCTCACTCTTCAGGTCCGCCAGTCCCTCAGGTGGTGGACATCGCCTTCGCTTCTCAAGGGGTCCAGCTTCCTAGAGCCGGACCGACTGATCATCACCACCGACGCAAGCCTTCGAGGGTGGGGAGCCCACCTCCACAACCTTGTGGCACAGGGACAGTGGTCCTGGCGGGAAAGTCAGTGCAGCATCAACCTTCTGGAACTTCGGGCGATCAGACTGGCCCTTCAGGAGTTCCAATCGACGGTGCAAGGACATCACGTTCTGATCCTGACCGACAACATCTCGGCCAAGGCGCACGTCAACAGAGGGGGGGCACAAGGTCCCGCACCCTGATGCGAGAGGCCGCCGATCTCTTCAGCTGGGCAGAGAGCCACCTTCTCTCGATCAGGGCGGACCACATCTCGGGGGCATCCAATGTCAGAGCAGACTGGCTCAGCAGAGAGACTATAGACCAAGCGTAATGGCAACTCCATCCACAACTGTTCCGGGAGCTCGCCTCACGCTTCGGAAGCCTGGTGGTGGATCTCTTTGCAACCCCGGCCAACGCTCAACTTCCCTGCTTCGTGTCATGCTACCCGACACCTCAGGCGGAGGACCACGATGCGTTGTGTTGCAGGTGGCCCGAGGGTCTCCTGTACGCGTTTCCACCAGTGCCTCTACTCCCCCGCCTCATCCGAAAACTGCTAACGGAGAAGGCCGATCTGCTCCTGGTAGCCCCGAACTGGCCCCAGCGGCCGTGGTATGCCGACCTGGTGGCACTCTCCGTGGATCAACCGTGGGTGATCCCACCACGGCGGCTCGTCCTTCGCCAGGGGGAGGTCACGCACCCAGAGCCCCAGTGGCTGCAATTAGCCGTCTGGCATTTGAACGCGTCATCCTGAAAAAGGACAACCTACCAGATGAAGTCGTGGCCACCATCCAAGTGGCTAGACGTCCGTCTATGACCCGCATGTACGAGGCGTCTTGGCAGGCGTTCTGTCGCTGGAGTACCCGACACCATACCGACCCTACATCAGCGGATATTCGAGACATCCTGCAATTTCTACAAGCCGGCCTTGACAAGGGCCTGACCCCCGCAACCTTACGAAGGCAGACAGCTGCGCTATCGACGGTCATTGCTTGCCCCCCGTACCAGTCGCTCGCGCACCACCCGCGGATTAAGGGGTTTCTACATGGGGCCACAAACCTTCGACCTCCCGCAGTGCATCGTTACCCATCATGGGATTTAACTCTGGTTCTGCGGGCACTGACCAGACCTCCCTTTGAACCCCTAAACTCAGCCTCTCTCAAGTACCTCTCATTTAAGGTGACCTTCTTGCTGGCGATTACTTCGGCGAGAAGAGTCTCAGAGATAGCGGCACTCTCAGTCCGCAAGGACTTATGCATATTTTGCGAATCCACGGTGACGCTGCGCTTGGACCCGGCTTTCATCCCGAAAGTCAACTCGTGGTTTCATCGGGCCCAGGAACTCATCCTGCCGGATTTCTGTCCTTCGCCTTGAGATGCCAGGGAGGAGAGGTGGCACACGCTGGACATCCGACGTGCTATCCGCATCTACATCCGTCGGACCAAACCCTTCCGCCGCACCGAGGGTCTCCTGGTTTCCTTTAGTCCGAGGTCCATGGGTCAGAAGGTATCAGCAGCCACGATCAGCAGATGGATTAAGGCCTGCATCGCTATGGCCTACGATTCAAGCTCCAGGCCAGCACCGGGCAGAATCCTCCCCCACTCTACCCGCAGTGTGGCCACTTCGGCGGCCTGGGCCACTCAAGCCTCGGTAGTGGACATCTGCAGGGCAGCGACCTGGTCGTCCCTCACGCCGTTCATTCGCCACTACAAGATTGATGTGTACAACTCCGCTGAGGCGTCGTTTGGCCGCAGAGTACTTCAGAAGGTGTTGTCGGAGGACGACTGTGGAGGCAGTCAGCCTCCCACCCAGGGAATTTGAGCTTGGGTATATCCCATGCATGGATAGTGGGAGCAGCGCACAGGAAAATGGACGTTGTCTTACCTGAACGTCCTTTTTCTGGGCGCTGCGTACACTATCCATAACCCTCCCTCTTGGGCTGACTGCTCCCTCTGTGACAGTCTGGTTTCTTATCGTCCCTTGTTGTCAAGTTGGTGTTAATAAAGTTGAGTGTGATAAAGTTACTCTTAGTTGACTCCTTGTTAGCTGCGCCTTTCGTTCAGACTGGGGGATCATGGGAACAGAGGCGTGGCTTGGGGGCCGGAAAGGGGAAGAGCCTTTTGTTTCTTTCACTCAGTTGTTGCCAAATACTGAAGGATTAACCCATGCATGGATAGTGTACGCAGTGCCCAGAAAAAGGACGTTCAAGTAAGACAACGTCCATTTCATACATGTGAAGTCACATGTATATTCTATTCTGTTTGAAATAACTAAAATTATATAAAATTTGAAATAGGTATATGTGCACGTACACATATGTTAACATAATTTGTTAAATGTTAAATTTATGCATTGTAAACAATGGATTAGAGCCCAGTTTAATCTAGATTATATGTTTTGTTATCAGTGAACTCATTCTTAATTTAAGTTCCTTTTATTTCGATAGATTTATTCCAAGTATGACTAGGTTTGAATCCAACCCAATAATGATTAATACATTTATCCAGTATACATTTTTTAATAAATGTAATAGTAATTTTGATAATATTGAATGCAATATATTGGTAAGAAAGTGAATAAAAGCATATTTTAGAGATGCTGATATATATAGATAATATATGTTATATAGATGCTTTGCATTTGTATTTGTTCTTTGATTTTAGGACCGTGTGTATGTACAACAAAACAATGTGGAAAATGTCTACAATTTGGGATTAATAATTTTTCGAGATCAAGTTGTACGGTACGGGTGCATTAGAGATCATCTCCGACAGACTTTGTTAGACATGATTGCAAGGGAACGAAAAGGAGAAGTGGTAGATAGGTATGTCTCCACAAATAAATTACATTTGACATCATTTTGGATAAATCTATGGGTTTGGGGCTTTTTTGCTTTACTTCTCAATCACTTTTTTGCTATTAGGTTTTATTGGTTTTTTTGTTCAATCTCATATTTCATTTTACATTTTTGGCCTATTATGAGGGAGATCAACCTAGTATCTACATAGTTCACAGTGCCTACAGCAACCAAGTTGAGGTGCTTCATAATTCATAGCTGAATATATAATCACAACTCTACCTTATCTCATATGGCTATCAAACTAGTGGAATTCTGGACAGAAAAAGAATAAAATAATGACCAGTCTGTTGAAAAGAAACAACAACCTGAGGCCCCCATAGAAATCTCTTTTCAAACAGTTCACATGTATTCACCTCATTGTTCCATTAAATTAATGCCCAGTTACAAAAAGCCAACAAGTCAGGGCTGTTGGTATCCCTTAAAGGAGACTGTTCCATAAGGTAGTTGCCATGAAAGAGAGAAGGGCATGCTTCCAAGTACCAGGTGACAGTGCTTCATTGAGTGAACTCAGAGTTTGCTCACTCTGCTAGATCTGGTGGGATGTGCAGAACCATTGGGGATAGCAATGTTGCATGGAATTTGGCTTAATGTCATATAGAGCTTTAAAAATGAAGACCAGTGCCTTAAATTGCACACAGAAACTTCTAGTCAATTTATTATTCAGGAATAAAATGAAGTTATTTCCCAAATGCACACCAATAGATGTTGGGGTAAACAATTTTCTAAAAAGTGACACAGGTTTTTTTTTTCTTTCTTTCTTTCTTTCTTGGCTTTGGTAATGATTGTATACCTTGCGTGATAATAAAAAAAGACCTTTCTCAGTACTGTTCTAGCTATTTCATTTATTGAGAGAAGTGGTACATATAGCATTTACTTTTGTGTGAAACATAGAATATATATGGAAATATTACAGGAAACACTTATTGAATAGTTAGCAAATATTAATTTCATTAAAATTAACCTAATCTGCAAATTCTACTGTTTTGACAGAGGAGCAATAAGAAATGCTTGCCAGATGTTAATGATTCTAGGCCTTGAAGGAAGATCAGTCTATGAA
The DNA here is from genome assembly GCF_029215685.1 of Pituophis catenifer annectens. Taxonomy (NCBI): domain Eukaryota; kingdom Metazoa; phylum Chordata; class Lepidosauria; order Squamata; family Colubridae; genus Pituophis; species Pituophis catenifer. The sequence continues at coordinate 30,408,702 of NW_027256886.1, forward strand.
GAAGACTTTGAAGCTCCATTTCTGGAGATGTCAGCAGAATTCTTTCAGGTACAATGCTGCTTTTCAGTATTTACAAATGGGAATAAGAACACCACCCCACCACCCCAAATTTACAAATTCCAGTTATTTAAATCCAGATTAATAAATACCAGTCTGGAGAATTGTTATTGGCCCCTAATGTAGAGTGGTTCTTGCTTCGGATTTTCCCTTTCCTCTGAACATGAGCCTGTGTTTATTCATCATTGGCCTTAGATGATATTGGATATTGGTGGATATTAATGCATGGCAGATACAAGAGTTAACACAGTAGGGTGATGATTTAATCCCCTAAACAATTACTGCTAAGAGCAGCTGAATGGGTTTTGGTTTACTTTCTGTAGTGTTTCATGTAGTGTTCTATTTCTCTTTATTTTATTACAGATGGAAAGTCAGAAATTTTTAGCAGAAAATAGTGCTTCAGTTTATATAAAGAAAGTAGAAGCTAGAATTAACGAAGAAATAGAACGTGTGATGCACTGTCTTGATAAATCAACTGAAGAGCCAATTGTCAAAGTTGTTGAGAGGGAGCTTATTTCCAAGCATATGAAGACCATAGTAGAAATGGAAAATTCTGGTCTAGTTCACATGTTGAAAAACGGCAAAACAGAAGGTAAGTCTGTGCAGTGCTATCTGCAATAATAGTGAAGCCCCATGTGGGTGGATGCTAATTGATACATTCTAGGTGATTTCAAAATAATAACAAAAAAGAAACAAAGCAAGCTGATTTCAGATGGAGAGGGCTATGATCAAGAAAACCTGCTTCTGGAAAATTGGAGAATTTAATGAAACATCAGAAATATCATATTTGGATTATTTGCTGTGTAATGTTACAAATATATTAGTAGTAGATAATATAAAATGTATGTATATATTTACTGCAGATCTTGCGTGTATGTACAAATTATTTAGTCGTGTCCCAAATGGTTTAAAGACAATGTGCGAATGTATGAGTACCTATTTGAGGGAACAAGGTAAAGCACTTGTATCTGAAGAAGGTGAAGGAAAGAACCCAGTGGACTATATTCAGGTAATCAAAGCCTTTAAATACTCATTTTTCTTATGATGGAAATGTTTCCTTTAGCAGAAGTGTACTTACATAATTCAAGTACTGCTTTAGCAATGTTTCATAGTAGAGATAAGCAAAGAGAAATTATTGAGAATAATGTATTTTTATTTTAATATGTATTATTGGCTTATCAGATTAGTTCATTTTTTTCATATGAGATAAATTAGATTTTTCATGATTGTGTAAACAGACATTTCTCAGAAAAGTTATTTCTTCTCAAAACCTAGAAATCTTATAATTTTAATCTAAAGGAAGCATTTTGAATAAACTTTCAATTTACAAAAGCATTTTAAAAAAGTATTCACAAAGCAAAATACCAATGGAAATTCTCAATCATCCAGGTCATGATTGTCCCAAAGGAGCTTTTTTCAAAGGGCAAGTGGACTTTCTCTTTTTTTAAAAAAAACATTTTGTTTCTCATCCTAGAAATTTCTTCAGTTCTAACTGACTGGTGGGGAATGGAAGGTTTATATTCTTTGCAACCATCTGCTTGTTATCTCTGAGAATCATGGGGGCCACTTGGGGTTTCTCTGTATCCTCTGAGTCACCTGAATCAGAGTGTAAATGGATGTGGAATATCTGGGGACTGCTGAAAGGACTGTGTTGTAAACAGGAGATAGCTGGTGTTGTATCCCTCTTGCTCTGTTGAGGGAGGGCTATTCAATTTTGACATAGATGTCAAAATTATCTAGAGTACCCTCAGAGTGCTATCAACCAGATGTCTGCAAAGAATATAAATGCTTCCATTCTCCACCAGTCAGTTAAAACTGAAGAAGCTTCTTGCATGAGAAGTGAAATGTTTTCAAAGAAAAAAAAATGAAGTCCAATTTTTGGAAAAGCACCTTTGAGACAAAGAAAAATAAAAATATTTTCACTTTCAGTAAAGTAAACAGTATAGCGAGACATTTCCTTCATAGATCATTCCGTCTTCCATTTTCCTTCCTCTGAAACCTTTCTCTAAACTAGCTTGTGAAAGTCTCACTCTGAAGAACATAATTGACTAGATTGTCTAAACTGATGGTAAATGAGGATACTGCATTTATTATACAGTACTTGGTCCACAGTAAATCTCTGTCCAGGAGTAGTTAGAAGTATGTGGGATGTAACTGCTTTCCTAGTCTTTTTGGAGACAATTGTTCCATCTTCAGAAACATGCCAAACAATGCAGGATCTTCTAAACAAGATCTTGCATTATTTTCTGCAAATATTAGTCACATAATTTACCTGTACATGATAAATTAATAATGGTTTTATTGGAGTGAAGGGATTCCCATTCCCAAGAACTCAGTTTGAATAATTGTGAATAATAATAATAATAATAATAATAATAATAATAATAATAATAATAATAATAATAATAATTTTATTTCTATACCGCCCTTCTCCCGAAGGACTCAGGGCAGTGTACAGCCTATTTTAAAACACAGACAAACAGCAATTTAAAATTTAAAATAATTAAATAAATTGGCTCAGATTTAAAACCCAAAAAAATTTAAATACCCCAATTTAAAACTATTACGTTGATAGTCCGGCCTGACGGAACAACAGGGTCTTCAGTGCGCAGCGAAACACCCGGAGGTTGGAGATCTTACGTATTTCCGGGGGCAGTTCGTTCCACAGGGCTGGGGCTCCCACAGAGAAGGCCCTCTCCCTGGGTGTCTCCAGCCGACATAACTTGGCCGATGGCACCCTGAGGAGACCCTCTCTGTGGGAGCGAACTGGTCGGTGGGAGGCTATTGGTGGCAGGAGACGGTCTCGGAGGTATTGTAAAAAGATTGTAAAAATGGCGTGGAGTAGAGTGCATTGGAGATTCAATTCATGAGAATGAACTCCCAAGTCATTATCCCCAGAAGAGTCTGAGAAGAACATACCGTAAATTATCTTAAGAGATATTCTTCAAGCCTTAATTTGTTTTATTATGGTACAGCAAGAGCAACATATCTATGAGAATAAAAGATGTGGTAAGATAACAGGCAGGGAAATTTCAGCATCCAAGTTAAAGAATTTTTGCCAACAATAAAAGTTATCAGTCCTATAAATTCTAAAATAATAGTAACTATGATTTTCATTTAGAATGTAGTAGAAATCTAAAAAAATAATATGCTTTGTTGTTCTAAGGGCTTACTGGATTTGAAGAGTAGGTTTGACCGCTTCCTTCAAGAATCTTTTAATAATGACAGGCTCTTCAAACAAACAATTGCGGGTGATTTTGAATATTTCCTTAACCTCAACTCTAGATCTCCAGAGTATCTCTCATTATTTATTGATGATAAGCTAAAAAAAGGAGTCAAGGGAGTAAGTATACTTTCTACTACAACTATGCAGTTTTTCTGACAAAACAGCTACAAAGATATGTATTTCTATATGCTAATTTATTTCCAAAGTGCAATGATAAATATTACAAATTAATGTAAATATTTAAAAAATTAAATATGTGGATTTTTTTAAAAAATAATAAGTTCCTTTTAGGACTGTAAACCTCTGCAAAATACTGTGTACATGTGTACATACTTAAACCATATTGAAATAGGGAATATAGGCTTCCATAGATATATTCCTTTGTTAAATTAAGTATGTATATAGAAAATTAGTAATAAATTAATAATGTTCATATAAAAACCAAATATAGATATTAAACTAGGCATGGAGAGGTCAATTTTGAGGTCTTAGTCAATTGTGGGAGAGTCAGGATTTGAAGACTGATGTAAATCATTTGCCTTTCAGTTACTCCATCTTCATATCTTTCTCTTTGCTATCACATTTTGAAGGAATTACATTATTTAGATCCCTTTCGATTGGTTTTCAGATCTGTAATACTTTAAGAAAGCAGCACTGGTCATGCTTTTTCCATAGGTGGAAGGCATGGTGATTCTCCACCTTCCTCCAGGGCTGGTTCAGGATTATTATTGATTTGGAGTTGGGGTGGGGGAAGAGATCTACCATTGCTTTTCAGAATGTGTCAGGGTTTAGTTCTCCCTGCTCCAAGTTAACAATTATGTTCATGGCACAGAGCTACATATCATCAATATGCTGATGATTCTCTGTTGTGCAGGTCAGATCCAGACCCTCCAGTGCTGATGAGGTTCTGGGATCTGTAGGGATTTAGTTGGAGAAAAAAGGCTCAGATTCATCTCTTGTAAGAACAAGTGGTTGTGGATTCCCGAGGGTATGGAGATTTTTTATCTTTGGTCTTTGATGAAGTAGTACTGCTGCAAACAGATCCAGTGCACAATTTCATGGCTCCTATTTGAAGAGCAGGTGGCAGCTGTGACCTTTTCTCCAGCTTTGCCATATGCACCAGTTATATCCACTTCTGAATTGGGAGGCCCTGCTTACAGTCACTTCTGGCTTACATCATAATTGGATGAATACAATGCACTCTCCATGAAGCTGCCCTTGGTGACTGTTTAGGAGCTCCAGCTGGTCTCTCACTTACGTGCACTTCTAATTGTGTGCACTAATAACCATTTGATTCTAGGTACAATTCAAGCTGCTGGTTCTTACCTATAAAGCCTTTCATGGAAACAGAACGAGACTACTTATGGCATAATAGTTGTTTAAGATGTTACTTTTAAAGATTCAAAACTAAAACATTAAGTAACTTTATTTTATTAAAATGAACCTTGTAAATCTTGCAGTCATATACAGTATTTATAAGTTTTGATTTTTGTTTGTTCATAAATAGAATGGATCAGATAATCTATTCCTGGTTTTTCAATCCCAGCCTAAATAAACAGCAAGATAATTTAGTTTTGAGAAATATTTTCTATAAAAATTATAGTTTTGACTATTCTAATAATTAATATATTGCCTATTGTTTTTATCTTTATAGCTAACTGAACAAGAAGTGGAGACTATATTGGACAAGGCAATGGTTTTGTTTAGATTTATGCAAGAAAAAGATGTATTTGAACGATATTATAAGCAGCACTTAGCAAGGAGGCTTCTCACAAACAAGAGTGTTTCAGATGACTCAGAGAAAAATATGATTTCTAAGCTAAAGGTAAGAGCAGTATAACAATTTCTCAGTGACTTTTCCACTTAGCTTTAATTTTATGATAACATCTATTCAGTGGGATAGTGAAGTGTAATTAGTTGTTTCAGTTAATTGTAAATGTTATACAATGTTAAGCAAGCTATATTTAGTTCAAACATTTTGCTTTTGTCAGCAAAGAATTATTAAGCCATTGTGGTAGAGTGGCTAAGAAGTTATACTAAGACTGAGGATCCAAGTTCAAATCCATTTTCAGCCAAGAAATCTCAATGCATTGTACTAGTCACACTCTCTCAGTTCAGTTTACCTCATAAGGCTATTGTGGGTTGTCTTTACATAAGCCCATGTGCACTCCAGTAAAAATGCAGAATATAAATCAAATATCAATACTACATTAAAAATCTAAAGCTGATAAAATTAAGATATTTGCTTCCTATGAACGTTGAATATGCATTTACACTGGAAAGATGGAAAATGTTGCAAGAGTTGTCATTGTAGACTATTGAGGAAGTCCTAGTGGATAGGGAAGTATTTTTTCTTCAAGCAGCAAGTAACCTCCATATCCATAGACCATGCTTTTCCCCCTTTGCTTGGAAGAAGTATTTGGATTCTTTAGGCTAATGCTTCCTAAAAATAATCTTGCTAAAAGGCAAAATTCCTACTCCATTCCCCAACTATAAAATTTTACATTCCTGCTTTTAGTATGTGTTTGAATTAATATGTACTTGCAATGATACTTTAAGGATGATTTATGCTTTTAAAGGGCGAAGTGAATACTTACTACATTAATTTAGAGAGATTTAATGGGAATATTCCCAGTCTCTATTCTATGTTGAATTTTAAAAGATTGGAATAGTAAATTCTTATTTTCAGTAAAACTTATTAAAATAATTAGATATCTGATAATCAAGGTATAAATTAGTGTAATTGCCTGTTGATACTTAATGGTGATTAATTAGTGCCTGGAACCAAATTAGTGCCTGGAACACATAATAGAATGTGTTTGTTTTTTTTCTTAAATTTACTTAAATATTTGTATTTAAATTCTAAATAACCTAATAGGTTTCTCTCTGTTTAAATCATGCTATAAGTAATTGTTTCTTTTGCAGACTGAATGTGGATGTCAGTTCACATCAAAATTGGAAGGAATGTTCAGGGACATGAGCATCTCAAACACAACAATGGATGAATTTAGGCAACATCTACAGGCCACAGGGGTAAGATGCAAATTTTTGACTTATTTCAAGCATTCACAGACTTTTTGACCTGGTGGTCACATTTCGAATTTTGAGAAGAGGGTGTCTGAGCCCTTGTCAGGTGTGCCCCTGCTAAGGTATAGCAAATCATTTATTGGGGGGGGGGATCTTAAGAAATCTTGCAAAGGAATTCCTGCAACCACTGGGTATGAAAAGTGCATCATTTATGTAGCAAAATCAAAATGTTTATTTTAGTGCCTTTCTTTTTGCCTGAGCTTGCAATAGGCTGGAGAGGTCTCTCTTTTGGGCATGCGGCTGGAGTTCCAACTGTATCTTGTTTTGGGCAAGATTTAATACTAGGTCATTTTCTTCTGACTGTATGAGAAGTGTCTCTTAACAACTATTTTGCAGAATGGCTACTCTAAGTGGGGGACAGACACATTTCAAAGCACCAGTTTCCAGGAGTCTATATACTATTCTATATATTTGGTATTGTTCTCATAAATGCTTATCTTTCTGAACAGGTAGGCACACTTCAAAACTAGGCTCTGTGCTGTGGCCATCTATTTCATATAATCCCCCCAATCATGTGGTAATTCTGGGACTTAGTCTTTTTCTGGATCCAGATGTTGACTTATTGAACTTGCTTGCTTGCATGCTTTTATTATTTTTATAAATAATTGAAAGCAGTAAATTCAAAATTTTAAAAAATGAATTTGGCAGGTACAGGAGTTTGGATTCTTTTTCTCACTCTTGTAGAACTTCGCCAACGAATAAGTATTCTGTGGCCTTCTCACATGGACTGTATGTTTATTATTTCCCCACAGATTTTCAATGTAAACTCCCACACAATTTTTTCAGCTTTTCATTTGAAAAAGTAAGAGTAAAAAAAAGAACTGAAAGCTGACAACAGTAATGTTTTGGAAAGCTGTTATTTCTACAAAAGGAAGTGATACAACTACTTGTAATAAGGTGCCAAAATTTGCTATATACCTTTTTTTTAAAAAAAAAGTAGATATTTAAAACCACAAACCAGACATACACACACACACCCAAAAAAATCCAGAAAATAAATAAGACAAAAGAAAAATATAGAACAGGGGTGTCAAATTCAAGGCCTGTTGGCCAGATCTGGCCCACGGGGTGCTTAGATCTGGTCCGGGGGGCTACCCTGGAAACAGCAAAGGACCAATTGCAGTACCTCTGCCCGCGAAAACAAAGCCTGCGGTCCTTGCGAGCGCCATTTTTGTTGGCAGAGGGTTGCAGGAGGCTGTTGCAGCCAAAAACGGAGCTGGGGAGCCCGTTTTCGCTGGCAGAGTGCTTGACCCACACAGGCGCCCCTGACACAAGTGATGTTGAACTGGCCACGCCCCCCTGGCCACCCCTACCCCACCCCCTCAAGGTCAAACACAACCCAGTTGTGGCTCTCAATGAAATTGAGTTTTGACACCCCTGGTATAGAAATTAAAAACTATGTAAAACTAAATAAAAATGTCAGAGTAACATTAAATTACTGCAAATAAAAGAATAAAACTATTTAAAAATAATATTCAATAATTCGTAAAAATAAGTAGTGAAATTATATAATTTAAACAATTACCCAGAATTTCTATCTCTAGAAAGTTCTATCCTCATATACTAAAACATTTAGAGAAGCCTAGACTTCAAATGCTCCAGGTGTGATAATAGTTCATGAATGATTTCCAAGTTGAATTAAATTTGATATCAAACCTATTTTTCAAGTACAGATGTATTTTTTGCATTAATGCATACGCCCACAGGTGACAGAAAAGACAATTACATTAATATTTATTCCATTGTACAATAATCATATTCCAGGATTTTTGAACTTAACACCATTGATATAAAAAAACCCTGATCTAATTATTACTTTCCAGTAGTTTTTAGAAAATGAAGTAAACTAATTTGGCAATGGGCATTGGAACAGTTTCCAAAGGTAAAAACATCTTGTACTCTGATATTCATGGTAAAATTTATATTTGTCTTCCACAGATATTCTTCTTGTTACTTACCAGGTTTTTTGTTTAGATTCTGCATCCATTTAATCATATAATCTTTTAATTTGTTAAATTGCTGATTCTTATTTTAATAACAATCTATATGGTCCTTTCTTGCAAAGTAGACGTCAAAATCTATTTATTTTCTCTCTCACTATATCTGGGAGAACTTCAGTGTGCTGTCCATGAGATTATTCTGAAATTTCTTGAATTTGTAGTGATACTGTATATGCTGATAAAGTCAATGTTCTATTTCTCTTTCTAAGTCTTCTTTTCTAAAACCTTCAGGTATTTTTGTGAACTTTAAGTCATTTCTATATAGGTCTATTCCTGCTATTTGTAGTGCAGCATCTTTAAATACCTTTAAATGTTCTGTTTTTGGGATAATTCTTGATGTCCTGTTTGCATATTCTGTCTTGTTTTGTTGAAATTTAGTCATAAACACCTGACATAGTCTTATTTTGTATTTGTAAGCAATTTCAGATAAATGTTTTCAAAATTGAAGAAAGACATTTTGTTTCATTTTATATCTTGTAAAGGTTATGCCATTCTATTAAGTTGGATTTATGAAAACATTCAGTTTGAGCAGGGCCTCCTAAACTATTTTTTTTAAAACACAGAAGACAACACCAATTCTTTCCTCAGAAAAGAAATGTCTTAACCATTTTGATCCTAAAATAACTATATTCTGGCCCTAAAAAATAAAATATGAATAATATGATTCTTTAAAAATAATAAAAGTACTAAGAAGTTCCCCTTGAGAATTAAATTCTAAAATTGGAGGATAACAGAACTAAGTATCTTTCCTCTGTTGTGATGCTTACCTAATTTCCACAGGAATGATAACTTGAAAAAGGATTTGGGTGAAAATCCCAGCTTCTGGTTAGATTCAGACAGTTATATGTCTGAATCCTTCGGACATATTTCTTCAAATATGTATTTGAGCTTTAAAGATTAAGCACTTTGACTAGCATGCTCATGAAAAACCTGTTCTCTAAGAACTAATTTTCAAAGTAATACTATGTTCTTCTCATAGCCTTCCTGCAATATTCTCAACCAGCTAACATTTATAAAGAATACATAAATAATAAAACTGGATTCAATATTCTGTTAGTTTAATCTTTGTTATGGTCATATTCAACGTGTTGCGCACATCTAGAGAAAAAGTGCAAAATTTATCATAACACTCAGATCTATTTCTACATTTATCTTTCTGCATAGGAAATTAATATCCATGCATCTGCTTCTTTAGAAGATACAAAGGAAAATACAATTTATTAATAGGCTTTAAAAAGTTAATAACAAAATGACATTTTGTTATCAAGAACAGCAAAGTAAATCATTCTGGCAAACAGAATGAAAATTCTTTGTCTAAATTCTTATTTTTCAATTACCATTAAACCACTCCCACATTATTGTCATTGCTCCATTTTTTCTTCTCTGATTTGAGAGTATTTCATTTCGTGCACCTGGTACTTTTTTCAGGACATTTTCTTTATTCATTTAGACAGTCTTTGAGAATCACTGAAATAAGCTCTAAAAATACAGTTCAATACTAAATGCCAATTTAAAATAACTATGCACTTCTCCTTTGAGACTCTATAATTGGAATACAGCTTAAATCCCTTAAGAAAGATTCAGATGGAAGAATGATTCGTATCAATGAGGAGAATATTTGTAGTTTAGAGTTTAAATGAGGAGTCCATGCTCCTATCTGAGATTAGTTTTTTTCTTGCAGACATTTCATTATCCAAACTAGATAATATTATCAGTGTTATATCAGGGCTATCATATGAATGATTCATATGTTTGATGCATATGATTTATCGAGCATGTTTAAATCATGGTATACTGATGATCCCATTTTTAAAATCAGATTTATTTTAAAATAAATATATCTAAGATTATTGTGATTAATAATAGCTTGGAGTAACCTTATATTTGCTGTGTGACTTTTTCAATGTATGTCATTCATTTCTCTCTTTTCAAATGCTTGTAATTTGAGATCCTTATATTTTTCCTTTACACTCTTTCTCTAAATACTTAGAAATGAATGCCGCTGCCATTTGCTTTACAAGACAAAGGAATGTGTTGGTCAATATTACAACCACAAACATAAATTTAAAATGATATTCTTTGAACTAAGAAAGTTGTTGCATTCTACTACAATCAATTTGGATTATGAAGCTAGTATAAGCAAAAAGTATTAGGTAATATTGTGTGTGGTGTTTTTTTATTTACAAGGGGAAACGGTAGTTAATGAACTATAAAGAAAACCGTTTCTCTTGGAATTCTTATATTCACAGTATAGTATGTTAGCATATCAGCTAAATATGTTAAATTTTAAAACTGGCTATTATTTCAGGGTAAAATTATATACAACTACTACATCCTTGGAAATTATAAATTTTCGTCACCCTATATATACTAACAAAAACAGAAAATATTGATTTAGAGAATTGGAGAGACGTATGCAAACCCCCCCCCCCAATCTAGATACTCATTTAGAAGTAGTAAATAGTTCTGAGTTCTGATTTTAAAAAAGGTCACAGAGAAGACTAATCATACTCTTGCTTGATTATCAAGGCAGAGAGAAATATTAAAAAGAAAAAAATCATGACTTGATGACAAAGAAAAGAAAATAATGTGATTTTAAATGCTGTCTTGGCAGCTGTAAATGGTTACAGGGAGAAAATCAGAATTTTTGTTTTGGATATATTTAATTCATAGCAATGTCTAGGATTAAATGTAGAGCCAGCAGTATCATATAATTGTTCAGAATGGTAGATGATTTTATGAGGCCAGCCAGGAAAAGTGCATGAAGTTAGCATTTAAAAGGTCTCCTCCTACCTCTCGGGGCGTTCACAGGCAGTGTTGGCGGGGGGGCAGAGGTCGGCCCCGAGGCCCCTCACTTGTGGGGTGCCCCAGGTTTCAGTGCTCTCTCCTCTTCTGTTCAACATCTATATGAAGCCGTTGGGGGAGGTCATCTGTGGTTTTGGGGTGAGGTATCATCAGTATGCTGATGATACCCAGCTTTTCATATCCACCCCGAACCAGCCCAGTGATGCCCTCGACGTGATGTCCCAGTGCCTGGAAGCGGTACGGACCTGGATGGGGAGAAACAGGCTTCGACTCAACCCTGCCAAGACCGAGTGGCTGTGGGTACCAGCATCTCGGCTCGAACAAGATATTCCATCTCTGGTTATAGGGGGTGAAGTGTTACCCCCTGTAGATAGGGCGCGTAACCTGGGCGTTCTCCTGGATTCACGGTTAAATTTGGAAGATCATGTTATGACCGTGACCAGGGGTGCATTTGCTCAGGTTCGTCTGGTGCACCAGTTGCGCCCTTTTTTGGTCCGAGATGCCCTACGCACGGTCACTTATGCGCTCGTCACCTCCCGTATTGACTACTGCAATGCTCTCTACATGGGGCTGCCCTTGAAGACCACTCGAAGGCTTCAGCTGGTACAGAATGTGGCCGCGCGGATAGTGATGGGAGTGTCCCGACAGTCCCATGTTACACCTCTCCTGCGCGGCTTGCATTGGTTGCTGGTTGCCCTCCGGGTGAGATTCAAGGTACTGATAAAGCCCTATAGGGCTTAGGCCGGGATACTTGGCGGACCATCTGCAGCCAGCAACAGTTTCCCATCGCCCAGTGCACTCTCACAGGGAGGGCCTACTCAGGGTGCCGTCGGCCAGACAGTGTCGGCTGGCAACCCCAGGGAGAGAGCTTTCTCTGTAGGTGCACCCACCCTTTGGAATCAACTCCCTCTGGAGCTCTGGGTGGCCCCCGACCTTCTGCCGTGGTCTGAAAACGTGGCTATTTCATCTAGGCGGCCTGAACTGATGGGGTTTTTAATTGAACTTAATTGGGTTTTATTGGATTTTTTGTCAATTTTATCATGGGCTTTGTTTTTAATGGTCTGCTTGTTTGTTTATTGTTGTTAGCCGCCCTGAGTCCTGTGGAGATATGGCGGCATATAAGTCCAATTAAATAAATAAATAAAATTAATAAAAGGGTTGAAAATGAAAGTTAATAAAATCATCTCAAAGCATAAAGCAAAGAATCTTCCTCATTTCTAGCAATGTTGAATGTTCAGTTAATCAGGTAGAGAGAAAATTGGGTGAGACAAAACTAGATCAAAATAGTAAAGATCCCGGAGAGGCTATGGAATGTTTTGGGTGGACAAGGTTTGCCGTTTTGCAAACATTTGGGGGGGGGAATCGAGCGCTGCTGCTGTAGCCCTTAAAGCAGAGTGTCAAGCAAAAGATGAGTGTAACAAAACTGTTCCTGTCAGACAGGGGGCCCAAGATTGTGTAAGGGCAACTAGCTATGGCAGTTGGGGGAAAAGGTAGTTGTTTTCTAGGTGCAAGAGCAGAAAAAGAGGCAGTCCATGCAAACCAGGATAAAATGCAGCCTGGAAGGCCAAGTTGGTGCTATGAAGCTAGAATAATCAATTCAAAAGCTGAATAATATTAAATTAGAATTGGATCGACTGATAAATAAGATTTTCCAGAAACGAAATTGTGAGACTGAAGGCTGTATTTCCATAGTATCCATAGTATCATTATGTATCAATGGTCCCAAGGCTTGCTCTTGCTATCTTGTAAAGTCAAAATAACTAAAATACAAGATACGAAAGAGTCCCGTAATCCTGTAATTATACAACTGAAAGCAGTACATAATTCTAGCAAGAGAAATCAACTTCTGTTAGGTGCTTCATTCTAAAAATCACTTCTTGCATACTGGAGTCTACAAAAGAAATGCTTGCTGTGGTTCTGAGGGTTTTAGGGACAGGGACAGACACATAATTAGTATTCATTAATTTGCATATAATTGCTCACTCTATCCTTACACGTGAAATCTGGTTTAGATATATTTAAAAATCGAACTGAATTGCTTCACCAGCAGATGGCAGATTTTGATTTTTGTAATGAAAACTAATTGAATAATTTAAGATCTGATAGTAGTTAGGGCAGTACTATGTTGCATTGAAAGCTTTTTGTAATTCATACATTTTAAAAATATAACAAAATTTCTTATAGATTACAATAACTTGAAAGTTACTTAACTGAGATATGAGGACTTTCTCATCTTGTTCTGGATTTGGGATGAAACAAAATCTAGCAACATAAAGAGGACAAGGTTAATGTACAGGTAGTCCTTAAATTACAACAGTTCATTTAGAGACTGCAAAGTTACATCAGCTTTGGAAAAAGTGACTTATGATCGTTTTCCACACTTATGACCATTGCAGTGTCCCCATGATCACATGTTCAAAATTCAGATGCTTGGTAGCTGACTCATACATGACAGTTGCAGTGTCCCAGGGTCATGTGATCTTCCTTTTGTGACCTTGTGACCAGCAAAGTCAATGGGGAAGCCAGATTCACTTAACAACCATGTTACTAACTTAACAACTGCAGTGATTCACTTAACAATTGTGGCTAGAAAGGTCGTAAATGGGGCAAACCTCACTTAACAAATATTTAGCAGCAGAAATTTTGGTCTCCATTGCGGTCTTAAGTTAAGGACTACTTGTTTATTGCTCCCTTTCTCTTTTCAGCTGTTATTCATGTGTGTCATTTGCCATTGACCCATCTATGTTCACAGTTACCGTGCACTTTCCTTCCTTTCCATCAGCTACCTACCTTCTTGCATTTCTCCCTATTCCTTCTGCCCCAAACTACTTATGGGACAGAACAGCTCTATTTTGCTTCATATGTGGACAAAATACCCAATATGTACATGTTTCACTTTGAAAATGGACTACTCAAAACCAGTTGTTCCTTCACAAAATAGATCACATGCAGAATATTTTGCACATTGTTATATTCAATCTCCTCTATTGTTTTTATCAGCTATTAAGGTGGATATGCTATTTGTGAATTTGGAAAGGCTAGCTTTCATATATTCATATAGCTATATTCTCAGCATTATGAACAGATGAAATTTAGCTAATGGTTAGTAGTTAATACTGAGGTAAACTCTGGAGCAAAATTGCATGGAAAGGTAAGAAAAATATACAGGTAGTCCTCAATTTATGATCAGTCGCTTAATGACAGTCGAAGTTATGACAGAAAAAAGTTGAAAAAAGTTACTTACAACCTGTCCTCAAAGTTATGACTGATGTACCACCCCCACCGTCAACATGATCACATTTCAGGCACTTGGCAACTGGCTCATATTTACAATTGGTTGCAGCATCATTTGATCACAGATTGCAACTTTTTTGTCATTTTCCAGCAAAACAATCCTGTTGTGACTAACTTAACAACTGTGGTAAAATTAAATTCAATCACATGATGATTCAATTTACAACCTGAATGAATTACAACTAAAATTCTGGGCTTAATTATGATAATAAATCAAGGACTACCTATATGGGAAACTGTTAAGAACGGCTATCAGTTCTGAAAGTTTCAAAGGGATTTTAGATTTAAACTTTCATTTACAATTATAGTCCCAATGTTTGGATCTGATGAAATTGATTTTTCAATAGAATAAAATGCATTGTTTGCCTTTATTTTTACAGGTCTCACTAGGTGGTGTTGATCTGACAGTGCGGGTTCTCACAACGGGTTACTGGCCCACTCAGTCGGCCACACCAAAGTGCAACATTCCCCCAGCCCCCAGGCATGCTTTTGAAATATTTAGGAGGTAAGAAATTCTTAAGATTTATTATTTTTTTTTTTGCTTGGAATTCATTTTAAAACATAGTTAACGCCCAGATTTTTGTGAGCGTTTATGTGCTAAATTATTCTGCATTATTCTATGTATTTCAAAAATAGTATTTTACTATTGCAAGATTGTTTTGAAAAAAAATGTAGACATTGAAGGCTTAGAAACATTCTTTGGATTGCATGCAGTTGTTTTAATAAGTTCTTATTTATTTATTAGATTTGTGTACCTACTCATTTTACATATGTGGACTCTGGTTGGTTCACAATTCTAAGATTATAAATAGTATGTAATGTTTAAGATAACATAAAATTTGAACTATAGTTTTTGAATGCATTTTTCAAAATAGCTGATGTTTTGTAATAAATTAAATATTGTTAATAAAATTTTTATGTGGGCTTCAAAAACTTTTTGTTGGAAATTCACAATACAGTTGGGCAACTGTCAATTTATTTCTTTTAATTTTGTAGATTTTATTTAGCCAAACATAGTGGACGGCAGCTAACACTCCAACATCACATGGGTTCTGCAGATCTTAATGCGACCTTCTATGGCCCTGTAAAAAAAGTAAGTGCCTTTGCTTATAAATAATGTGGTCTGAGTCATCTTTTAATGACAATTTACTATATTTGTACTTTCCAAAAAAGGTTTAATTTGGCATTAATTTATTTTTCAGAATAGCCACTTTCCAAATTTCACATGTGCTTTAAGCAAAATACCTTACAAATGTGCATTATTATGAAATAATTGACATAAACATGAACATATTCATTAAAGTAATAAAAATGCATATATTAAAGAAATATATTTTAAATACATTTTTAAAATGTATATTGGGGAATCTTGTATACAAAATATGCATAAATAGAAAGGCTTTTTAATGTATTCTGTTTAAATCAAAATTATAAAAAGATATAGAAGTACAGCGAAACACACTTAAATTGGAAAAAATGCAAAACTTATAAAGACATTAGGCCTTTAATTTGTGCCACTAACTGCCATTGTTAATCTTATGCTACACAAAGTTATATTTTGGGAGATTTACTATATGAAGTAGTCTTGTGAATGGACAGATGAACTTACAAATATAACAGAGGCATCTAGTTTTTCTGCCAAAAATTCTCAGAAAATCAGAACCACAGAAACTTCAAATTTCTCTCTATAGTAGATGTAGTCCTCAATTAACAGCTGCCCCATTTAGCAACTGTTTAAAGTTACAATGGCACTGAAAAAAATAACTTAACAACTGGTCCACACGCTTATAAGTGCCACAGCATCCCTGAGGCCACATGATCACAATTTGTGAACTTCACAGCTAGCTTCCAACAAGCAGAGTTAGTGAAATCACAAGTTGTGATCATATGATGTCTCACTTAACTACACATGGTGATTTGCTTAACAATCAAGTGGGAAGTCATATGGTAGGTTCATTATGGTCCTGTGATACCTTGCTTAACAACAACAGTGCTTAGTGATGAAGTTGCTGGCCACACTTGTGGTTATTAAGCAAGGACTACCTGCACTGTTCTCCTTCATAGTGTCTTTATGGGGATAGCAGCCTTCCCAAAGCTAAATGTGTCCAGATGTATTGTGTTGCAGTTGCCAGCTATTTTCAAAGATATGCTGGAAGTTCTAATATAGCATACCTGGAAGGTGCCACATGGAATTATTCTGTTTATAACTTTTTAATGCAGCCATTATGATAAGCTATGTTATGTTTTGTTTCTTGGCACAAGATAATCTGTTGGCGGCCAGGGATTGCACATTTGGTTGTTTGCTTGTTTTGGGTGCCTATGGCCATTAGGTTATATGGTGGTTTCATAGTCTCAGATACGTTATTTCTTCCCGGCTTGACATGCCCATCTTGTTTGACTTTATTTTAAAATATTTTTTATCATTGGCCATAGAATAACAGAATTGGAAGGGACATTGGAGATCTTCTAGTCCAACCCTCTGCTCAAGCAGGAAACCTTATACCATTTCAGACAAATTGTTGTCCAATCTCTTCTTAAAGAGCACCCACAACTTTATAATTTTCATAGTGTGATTTTACAACATTCTAGGTCCACAAATAGCATTGTAGAGGTCACAGCTGTAAATTGTATATTTCTAGTTTGCTTCAGAGTAACAAGGTACAGCTTGACTAATGTAGGTAATGCGGGTCCAGCTAGATGATCACTGAAGGGCCCTCTTTATTCATAGTATTGTAAGAAAGAAAATGTGCTTGTTTGAGAAAAGCAAATTTATCCAGTAGAAATAGTACAAAGGCAGACAAATTCCTTTGAAGTAGAAACATTCTATAAGAGGGGCCCCTCAGTTGTCAGAGATAGAGACATTTGGTGATATACAGTTTGAAGGTTAAAGAGACCAAGGATGACCACATGAAATATTAACAAGAGATAATTTGAATCTATGCTTCGGTGATTTACAAGAAGAATTATGACTGTTTGGCAAAGATAATGTAACAAACTTAGTAATTAGAAAAATGTCATTTGATGTAACGAATGTCTGCAATGATAAAACTGCTGAATTCACAGAATCCTTTGTTTGAAAATGTATAAAACTGGGGTCTCAGGATCATAAAGTTGTTCAGATCTTGAGGTATCAATACCTATCTGATCCTTATTGCAATTAAAGGGATGTCTCTTAATTCCTTCCTTCCATAACATGACAGTATGATCTGTTGAGAACTTAACTGATAGCAGCACTGTGATGTACATATGGTTTGCTTGTGGCTGCTTTGTGGTTGGTTTCTGCTCTTTTCTCAAAACCATCCAGAGACATGCAAGACATCATTAGCTAAGACAAAAAAGAAATAAGTTTTTTGCTATGCTTGTTCTACAGATTACATTCTTTGTCAACGAACTATGGTTTGGCTTAATATATAGATACTTTTGCATTTCATGCTTTCAGCTACAGTTTGAAAGGTTTTTAAAAAGATACACTGGTAACTTTGATTTTCCAATAGCTTGTTAAAAAAATAGGCCAACCATTAAATGCAAAATAATTTAAGTCCTGTGACAAGAAAACAAAGATAAATACCTTTAAATGAAAAGTATGTAACAACTTAAGCTTTTTAGTAAGTACTTAAATACTTAATCACTAAGTAAATGAAAATATTCCTAGAATGACTTTTGATTTTTTTATAATTAAAACAGGAAGATGGTTCAGAGGTTGGTGTAGGAGGTGCCCAAGTAACTGGCTCTAATACAAGGAAGCACATATTGCAAGTCTCTACTTTCCAGATGACAATACTCATGCTTTTTAATAACAGAGAAAAATATACTTTTGAGGTATGAACTTTGTTAGCTGTACACTTTCCTCTATCTCTTGAATATGCTTTTATTTTTACAAATCATGGGAAAATGGGATTGTTCATATCTTTGAGAAATTGCATAGAAAATTCCTATATGTGATAAACGATGTTAATATCTAGAATACTAATTAATCTTACTAACCATTTTCACTTAATTAAATCTGATAATGCCTGTTAGTTATGCTTTACATTTTTTGTTTAATATAATCTTGAAATTATATTACACCATTGTAAATGAAATTGATATGCTGAAATTCTTCCCTCCCATTATTTTTAGAGTATTTAGTGATACTATTACCATTTTCGTGCTGTGTATTTTTTCTGTAATGTTCACTTTTTTTGCCGTGTAATGAGCTGTAAAATGCAGGTTACATGGGTATAACAGTTAGATTATTGCATTTAAATGTCACCATATATGGCATTGAAATTCAGTGTGAAATTAAGAACAAAGCTATCTTAAAAGTGAATATTTAATGGATTGTCAATTTAAAACTTTTTTAAAAAAATTATATTTTAAATCAAGGTTGATTTTGTTGTATAAATATTTAATATTGTTTTAGTTTGATATTTAAAGTATTTTGTGAAAAATCTTGCTAAAAATAATGCTAATTACTAGGCAAGCGAAAAGAACTTTCTCTGAATTTGGAACTTGAAATTCAGAATTGTGTTTTTGAATGCACTTTCATATTTTTGTTTAAAACATCTTTATTTTGAGAAGCAATGGATATAGCGGGTTATTTTTAGTGGCCTATTTTCTGAAGTGATAAAAGGCAAAAGAGTGAGGAAGAATTACTGTTGTTATTATCTGTGTTAAAAATATACCATGCCCATGTACAGAATGTATACAACTTCCCAATTTTAATTGGTCACCCCATATCTTAAGTACATACCACATAAATTCAACCACTAAGTGACCAATTTTTTCAATAACAGTGGGAATGGGAATCTTAAACCTCTGAAGAGAAAACCATTTCAATTTTCACTCTTCACCCCAGCTACTTGCAGCTTCTCTGTCATTCCCAGTTCTAAGACCCTTAAAAATGCTAAACATAGACTGAAGTTTCCTTAATGCTCTTTTGATGACATCACAACACAGATTCTATTTTCTGACCTCCGTTTGATCAGGAGATTGAACTATAGTCCCCCAAGGGCTGTTTTTTAAAAATTTGCCTTTCTGTGTACAAAATCTTTATTCAATTTGATATAGGAGATACAACAAGAGACAGATATTCCTGAAAGAGAGCTTGTACGAGCGCTGCAGTCCCTCGCATGTGGAAAACCTACACAACGGGTTCTTACAAAAGAGCCAAAATCAAAAGAAATAGAAAATGGACATATATTTACAGTGAATGATCAATTCACATCCAAACTGCACAGAGTCAAGATTCAAACAGGTATGTTCACTTTCACTTAGCTTCAATTTCACTGTTTATTGATTCTTGTTTGCTCTCTCTCACACTCTTCATCACAGCTCCTCTTTTCTGGCTGCTTCTCCAATGATTTCAAATATTTCACTGTCCTGACCAAAAAAAAACAAAAAAACCCAGGAAGTGGGGGGGGGGGATTCTTAGTTTATTTTCCATTCTAACACCATTCTCCTTTCTAGAATTGATAGTCTCTCTTAGACATTCCACTGAAATTGCCAAATCTAAAGGTTTTCATTCTCGTATTTCTGGATCCAGTCCTGCTTGATTCACTTTGTTATTTATTAGTTAGATTTCTGTGTTTCTATATCAGATAATTCTCTGTCTAATCATTCTTTCAAATTCTTCTTTTTCTGGGTGAGGGTTTCTTCCAAGGCTCATCCTTTTGTCTATTTTTGTTTGTTAATATATTGCCCCAGGAAACTTAACAAAATGTCTCTCATTAAAGTATTTCTTCATGAAAAGCATCAGTCCTCTTTTAAAAGAAGAACAAAGTACTCTTGCCTTCCAGATATTGCCAAAAGACAATTTCCAACATTTTTTGGGTGCATAATCAATTAAACATGCTGGAAATTTTATCTGGGAAGAGCATAAGAACCTCACCTTGTTTAAGGAATGAAAATCAAACAGGTTTCATTATTACACTACTGGATCACTTTGACTTGACTTATTTTCAAATTGTCGATGATTACTATTTTTAAAAATGCTACTTTTATTTTAATTGTGCGGATCTATTCTATTCTTTCAGTTGCTGCCAAACAAGGAGAGTCAGATCCCGAAAGAAAAGAAACAAGACAGAAAGTAGATGATGACAGAAAGCATGAGATAGAGGCTGCTATAGTCCGGATAATGAAATCTAGAAAGAAGATGCAACATAATGTGCTAGTAGCAGAGGTAATTTAATTAATCACTGAAACATTGAAATTAAAGTATTTAAGTTTCTAAACAATTTTAAATTAAAATTTCACAGTTAAAAGATTCATGAAAACTCTCCCAATTAAAGTGAGTTAAAACAGTTCTTTAAAAATACTCACAAATGGAGTTAAGCACATATCCCTGAGGAAGGACCTCTGTAGGATTGGGTGATACTCTAGTTCTAGCCCCAGTTTAAAATCTTAATAACCATAAAAGTAGTTTGTATCACCAAAGCTAGTGATCCTTGTTTTAAAAAACTTAACACACTGACCCTTTTTTTTTTTTGGAAATAAATAATTTAGACCCAGGCCACTTCAGCCTCAAAACTAGTCCCTTGAGTTGGCTGTGGAAAAACTAGCTTCCATATGGTGTATTATAGTCGGTCTAATCTTGATGTAATATAGCATGTATAAATGTAAGCAGGCTTGCTTTTCTTAAAGAGAGTTACAGCTGACATGGAGAGGAAAAAAGTACATATATCTCAATACTTCACTGTATGGATGCAGTCATGCATTTTTTTTTTTTTTTGGCCATTTAGTGTGGTAAGATTGTTGGCCATCACAGTTTGGAAGGTTTTTGACTTTAATTTACTGCCCTGGTACCCAAATATTAGCATGTCCATCTCAGATTACCTTCTAAACCCAGTGCTTACACCCAGTGCTTACACTTAAGAGACAGTCCTAGCTCCAGCTGTCATATATTTACTTATAGTCAGTGATGTTTATCGTAGGACCCCAAAAAAACAGAATTAGTTGTTCAGTTTATGAAATTTGTGAAAGCATCAATAATTGAAAAAGCATCCTACATGTTTTGTTTTTCACACAAAGTCATATCTAGGCTTGCTTACTTGCTAATATAAATAATATTAAAATACTTTTCCTTCTGTTCCAGGTAACTCAACAACTGAAGGCACGATTCCTCCCAAGTCCAGT
This sequence comes from Pituophis catenifer annectens, assembly GCF_029215685.1. Taxonomy (NCBI): domain Eukaryota; kingdom Metazoa; phylum Chordata; class Lepidosauria; order Squamata; family Colubridae; genus Pituophis; species Pituophis catenifer. The sequence continues at coordinate 30,430,284 of NW_027256886.1, forward strand.
TGTTATTAAAAAGCGTATTGAAGGACTTATTGAGCGAGAATATTTGGCACGAACACCTGAGGACCGCAAAGTATACACTTACGTAGCATAAAACGTGTCCCACAACTATGATTTATTCTTGGACTATATTCTTCGCATGAACTGAGAAGTTCTTTTAAAAATCATTAAATATTAAGACGACCATATCTTCTATTAAATTACAATACATGTTCTAGACCAGTCAGATCAAGCCTTTACTCCTTCAGAAAGTTTTTCAACATCAAAATGATTGAGCTTCAAGCTTCCCAGCATTTATCCCTGTAGAGATCATCCTTACAGTTTCCTCGGGAAAATGTGAATGTGCCGCGTTTTTGTTTTCAATACTGTATGAAAACAGGAAAAAAAAATAAAAACAAATTTAGAAAATACAGCTCATTAAAAAAAATAAAATTGTTGAAATTTCATTTCCCCGAATCTTCAGTGTTGATGTAAATGTGTTTTCTGTAGTGTTGCTTAGCACTTTGTGCATTGTATACGTTGGGTTACAAGAAAAACACGATGGTAAGATTGAATTTCAAAAATACTGCTCTGTTTTGGATATTTCTTTAAAGAACTGTGTTTAATTTACTATTTGGTAAATTTATAAAAGCCCGGTGATTTTGGCTTAGTTTTTCTTTCCACCTACACTCATTCATATTCCAGTTAATATGAGGAAGAACCTTTTTTCCGGCACAATTATGGGCTGTAATATTTGGCCTTCCCTTTTGTCATTTGAGATCTTTCAAATGAAGTTGCATACTAATTAGGTTTGTTCTGATTCCTTTATAGGAGAAATGGGAAAACATTAGTCTGTATAAACTGTATCATACTTTTTGCTGTTGTATTCACTGCTCATAGTGGATTGTACAGAGCGATGTTTTTATTTCACTCAATGTAGACAAAACAAATTTAAAATAAATGGATTTAGTGTACACAGAGCACTAATTCAAATGTATTACAGCACAGGGATGGCAATTGATTAAACCAAACACTGCCCCTTGGAGAAGCACATTAACCTATGCTCTATTCATGAGGTAGAAGGGGATTTTACACTTTTTTAATTTCTCACTTTTCAGGAGGTACAAATGAAGCCACTGTGCACTATTAATTTACTGTTTTAAAATGCAATCTTAAAATGCAATAAATATTGTTACTTTGATCTTATTAAATCTCCAGTTCTTGCAACAAGTACTTTCTCCTTCTCAAGGTGGGTAAGGATGAAGTTTTGACTACTACTAAAGCTTTTAAGAATTGATTTTTAAAAAATTGCAATATCATTTTACTGTGTAATCTGATACCAAATGAAATTTTATGTAGCTCCTATACTGTATAACCGAGTTCTACAGCAATGAGTTCACAAAGATTCTACCTTTTTGTGCGCAAATTGTGAAGTGCTGCTGAGCAATTTAATTTTAGCTTAAGTTCATAAATAGTATTCAGATGTAACAGAGTAACTTTTTAAAAAAAATAAATGTATAGCATGTACAGGAAAGAGAACTAGTTGAATTCTATTTCAACCTGTAAAGTTGAAGTTCTCACTGAGCTTTTCATGTGTTATTGCTGTTCTTTATTTGTACATTTGTATAACAGATACTTTTTTTTCAGTACTGAATATTTACAGCCTGCTAGGCTTAGGTAAGCCTGGTTCTGCATTGCAGGGTTGCTATTAGTAATGGATGTTTTCCCCTGACTATGTGCAAGATTTCTGTTTTTCCTTTTTTTTTCCTGCTATGGAGATGATTTTGAGTTATTGTCTGCAATATGAAAAACTGTAACAGAAATATAGGCAATATTCTTGCAATTGGGGTTGCTAATGTTAATTAGACCAGTTAATGTGTACTTAATTGTTTTTTGATATTGTGTGATTGTTTTTATTCAGAATATTATTTTTTACAAATTATATGTGTAGGCAATCCTTGGTTAATGACCATTCGTTCAGTGACCGTTTGAAGTTATGATGGCACTGAACAAGGAGACTTACAGCTGACCTCAAAGTGGTGGCCAATACTGATTCTCATCATCACATGAGGAACAACAGAACTTTATATAACACTTACCCCTTGGTTCATATACAGAGAATGATAATTAAGTAAAGATGTAAACTCTAAAAAGATCTATGGACTGTTATCTACAGTACTGTGCAAAAGTTTTAGGGAGTTGTACAAAAATGCTATAAATTAAGAATGCTTTCGGAAGTAGAAGTGTTAATAGTATGTTTTATCAATTAACAAAATGGAAAGTAAATGAACAGAAGAGAAATCCAAATCAAATCAATATTTGGTGTGACCACTCTTTGCCTTCAAAACAGCATCAATTGTTCTAGGTACACTTGCACATAGATTTTTTAGGAATTTGGCAAGGTTCTTTCAAGGTTGTTAAAAATTTTTGGAGAATTAACCATAGATCTTTGTAGGCTGCCTCATATCCTTATGTCTCTCAATGTAATCCCAACAGACTCAATGATGTTGAGATCAGGGATCTGGCGGTCAAACCATCACTTCCAGGACTTCTTGTTCGTCTTTACTCTGAAGATCTTAATGACATTGACTATATGTTTGGGTCCATTGCCCTGCAGAATACATTTGGGGCAATCACATACTTCCCTGATGGTATGGCATGATGGATAAGTATCTGCCTGTATTTCTTACATTGAGAACACCATTGATCTTGACTAAATCTCCAAATCTATTTGCAGAAATGCAGCTCCAAATCACGTGACACTGTTGCCTGCAGACACTCATTATGATACCGCTCTTCAGCGAACAAACTTCTGCTACCGTCAAATAATTCAAATTTTCACTCATCAGTCCAGAGCCCCTGCTGCCATTTTTCTGCACCCCAGTTCCTATGTTTTTGTGCATAGTTGAGTTGCTTAGCTTTGTTTCCACGTTGGAGATATGGTTATTTGGCCACAAATTATTTCATGAAGACCACTTCTGGCCACACTTCTCCAGACAGCAGATGAGTGTACCTGGGTCCCACTGGTTTCCACCAGTTCTGTGTTGAAGGCACTGCTGGACATCTTCCAATGTCGAAAAGTAAGCATGATGTATCTTTCATCTGTTGCATCAGTGCTTGATCAACCACTGCATCTAGAATCCTAATTGTCTGTTTTTTGTGCTTCCAAAGAGTTTGAACAGACTTCTTGAATCTCCAGTCTGCTTTGAAATCTTTGTCTGGGAGAGATGCAGGATATAACTACCTTTTTTCTTGTTCCTGTGCTCAATTTTGCCATGGTGTATGACTGGTGACAATGACACGAAACTCTTCCACAATCTCACCTTAGTAGCAGTTTAGTTGTTCCTCACCCAGTGTTAAGCCTCCTAAACAGGTATTTCTGTTCCAGTTAATGATTGTTTCAACCTATATATGAAACTGATAATCATTAGCATCTGCTTGGTGTAATTGGTTAATCATACATCTGACTCTTATTCTACAAAATCCCTGATTTTGTGCAAGTGTAATAATTTATACCATTTTGAAGACAAAGGGTAGTCATACCAAATATTGACTTGATTTGGATTTCTCTTCTGTTCATTTACTTTCCATTTTGTTAATGGATAAAAATAAACAACACTTCTATTTCTGAAAGTATTCTTAATTTACAACACTTTTGCACACTGCCGTTATATACTATTAAAACTCACATCATGATCTTTCACTGAGTGAAACTGCATCATAGGGCAATAATTTTTGAACCAAGGTACCTCAAATAGGCTCTTACAGAATCTGGGAACCATGATTCCCTCTTGAATTCGTAACAACTTCCTCATTTACTTTGTGGAAAGCCTGCAGGAAAAATTTAGACGGAGGAAGGCAGGTTGGTTTATGATTCCTGGCAGCTTTCCACAAAGCTCATAATGGGGGAGCAATCAGGAAGTTGAAAGTTACTCTTGCTCTGTTTTTGTTTTGTTTTTTATTCCTGTGGTCATTCTGTTTCTCTGTTTAGGTAAGGAAATATCTTTGAAACAATGACCCAATAAGTCATGGGTTTTCTAGTAATTACCTAAAAGTCTTCACAATAAAATGAACTACACAAGGCATTTTTAGAATTTGATATCCTGAATATCTAAATATAAAAATAAACACTTGTAATTTGGTGGTTACATGGAGAAAACCATGTGCTTTCTAGGCAATATTATGAAAATAGTTACCCATTCCCTTCTTCCTGGATGCATATATCCATTTTTGTTTTCAGTTCAGGCCTAGGATTTCTAGTGGTTACTCCTAATAGTAACCAGTCTGATCCTGCCTATCTTTCTTTTTATAGCAACGAGGTTTGCTAGATGGAAAACAGAATCTATTGCAATATAGATCCTGTAGCCATACAAGGTTAAAACTGACATAAATTGCTAATCACTTTGGATTCTTGCAATTTAAAAGTTATTGAATTAGGCACCTCTAGCACACAACTGTTCACTATCTATTAATAAAATTAATGAGATTTTTAACTCAACAGTAGGCAGAATTTCTCAGACTTTCTAACAGTGCTTTAACTCTTCCCCCAATCTTAACCCTTCCAGCAACTCAATTAAATATAAGTGGCCTATTAATTTGGACACACACACACGAATGCATTTGTATAAAATTGTTCTGAAGGGTAAAATTAAACCAAGTAATTTATAGACCCTTAGGAGTCTACCTTTTTCAATAAGAGACAAAATAATAGTTTCTTACCATTTTAAAAATATACAATTTTCATATTTTAATTTAATCTGCATTTTAATTAACTTTTTAAACAGAGCAGCTCTATACAAAGGTAAGTTTTAATCAGCATTAATATGTTCCTTAAAAAGGGGACATTGGATTTGAAGATATATTCTCTTAAGGGGCTCCATGTTTTAAAAATAATTTGAAAGAAGTGCTTTGGGCGTTATGTCACAGCAACTATTTTTATGTTACTCATTAAAAGAGATGGTGCTGGGATTTTTAGTTTTATTTCCCAAACTTCTAAGCCTGAAAAAAGGATTTTTCTACTTTTAACAAGTTGATTCAGCAACTCAATATTTATCAATTTATTCAAACACTTGAGGAAAATGTTTTAACAAATAAAATTATGTTTGCACAAAATCTGTTTTTCCAACTATTTTTAAAGAGCACAAAATCTTATTCTCAAGTGTACCTTTGCCAAACGATGTCATTGATATCTGTTGGTACATTAATTCCTAGAATATTAAACCACTGTAGTTTCTTAATTATGAAATTCCAAGAATTTCACCTTTTGGAGAGTAAATAAATTAAAATTTTACAGCTGAAAATAAAATATTTTTCCATGGAAGACAGGAACAGTTATTTTTAATTTTGCTTTGTAAAGTACTTACTTAACACATGATTATAAATGTAAGAAACAATTATTTGAGAAATAATTACGCAATGTATATATTGTTTCCTAACAGATGATAACTGAAAATCCTTGCACTGGATCTACAGTAGGCATAATGCTTTGTGAAGATGAAGGCTTCCCTCCATTAGTGAAGGAAATCATCATTGACTCCAGAGGAAAACTGGAATAAAGAGTTTTATTCTCGTTTTCATTTTCCAATGCCACATAGGCACGTCATATTGTAGGGATCCTTAATTTTACCGTTCATCATTTAAGTTCATCTGGAGAAGAATCAACCAGAAGGACAAGTTGAAATTTGACAAAGCAAGGTAGGAAGAGTATGAATGCTTTTGAACTTTGATGTTGAAGACTCTTGAGAATACTTGGACAGTTAGGAAAATAAACTGAAAATTGATCAAATTAACCCAAAGTTCTCACTGGAGGCACTTTTATTTATCCTATTTATGCAAATACCAAGTTCTCTGGAGAAGGCTGGAATGCTATGAAAGATGGAAAGAGAAGAAGGGGATGCCCAGCCGTAAGATGTATGGACTCAATTACAGTGGCAATGAGTGCACCATTGGAAGACCTAAAGGACCTGGTTAGGGACAGATCATCAGAAAATCCCTCCATCCTTCCATGCATGCAGGAGTCGATTACAACATGGTGATAAAAATTGGCAAAAATGTGCCTTCTCACAATTTCCTCTAGTCTAATACTTTGTCCATAAAACCAGGGACGTTCATTTCTAAAAGGCCAAACTGTGCGCCAACTGTTTTTAATCAATAGCACACTATAAAAGAAAACCGTATAAAAGGTCTATTCTACCTCAGTGCTTCTCAACCAATAGTAAGTATACTACTGTTAGTGTGCAAAAGTAATATAGATGGAATGTAACTTTCTCCCCCGAGAATCTTGTAAGCAAATCAATTTTAGGGTATTTCAAGAGGAAAACCTGAATATTGAGTTTTCTGTAGTCTAAGACAAGAGTGCACTCTGAAAGTTTTGGATTCAAGAGGCGCAAAATAAAATGCTATTTAGAACGGCTTAATTTTCATTATTTGTTTTTCTGTATTGATGTTTGTATGTATGAGAAAGACTATTTAGATTTAAATGTAAATTGATCCAATAATTAGTACTTCAGTCCTAATTAGCTTTTATTTTAAGATGTAATAATAAAAGAACATATTGTATTCTTAAAGCTGCCTATAACTGATAACAAAAATAATGTGAGAATATGCATGCTCAGAAAAAGTTTATTGTTTTTGTTTTGTTTATTCTGGTTGAATGTAGATTCATAACAAAGGCAGGATAAAATAAGCAATAAATAAATTGGTGTAACTTAGAATATGAAAGATTGAAACCACTAATTTAGTTAACCCAATATCCTGTCTCCCACAGCTCGCCACATTTTAGCCTTGCATATAGTATGAATCCAGCCAGTTTGATTAATTTATGGATAACCTGAAGGCCAACTAAATAAGCCCAGAAATCCTAGGAACAAGGTATAAAGCTGTTATTTTTCATATGATGGCATGTATCTCTACCATTCCAAACCTTTAGGAAGCTTTAATTTCCACATAATCCAAGAGTATGATAAAGTAGGATCATGCTACATTAAATGTCCATTAAATATAAATAGTTTTATGACAATATAAACTGAAACTACCAAAAGCAGAAAGTTAATTCTTTTTGGAAAAATCTACATGTGCATGGTCATTACTCAGGCTTTGATAATATCAATTGGTTGCCATATCTGAAATACCTAAAGGTAAAGGTTCCCCTTGCACATATGTGCTAGTCGTTCCCGATTCTAGGGGGTGGTGCTCATCTCTGTTTCAAAGCCAAAGAGCCAGCACTGTCCAAAGATGTCTCTGTGGTCATGTGGCCAGTATGACTAAACGCCAAAGGCGCATGGAATGCTGTTACCTTCCCACCAAAGGCGGTCCCTATTTTTCTACATTTTTTACATGCTTTCGAACTGCTAGGTTGGCAGAAGCTGGGACAAGTAATGGGAGCTCACTCCATTATGAGGCACTAGGGATTCGAACCGCTGAACTGCCAACCTTTCGATCAACATACCTATTGAAATACCTATTACCGTACAAATAGAACTTTCATTAAATATATTTCAAACACTGGTGGAAATTATATGGATAAAAAACTAAGTGAACAATCAAATGTGAGAAGGACTCTAGTATATATTACAATTATAATGAAGCTTTTACAAATGAGAAAGTTTAGTCTTCAAATGAATTGTTCTAAAGCAGGATGCATAATCTGAGGTCAAAGATCATATACAGCCTCTGGAAGTTTTGGGTATGGTGTGAGAGACCTCTTAAATTCTTAGACTTAAATGAAATGTGTTGGCCTATCCATTAATTGGACTATTTGCATACCATTCAAAAGCTAAATGCAATCCTTGGTTTGGAAAGTTTAGACCAGGCCATTCAACTTGTAGACAGGAAAGAGCCACACTGAGAAATTAAAAACCATTGTGGACTGAAAGGAATATCTGGGTATCAACTGTCTGATGGATGGCAAGGGGAGGGCTAGAAACACAGTAGAGGCAGCAGTGAATTTATTGACATTTTGCAAATGAGGGAGGACGGCTCAAGGCTGCTTGGGAGCTTCAGGTTGTACAGACCTGATTTGGACCCTTCTCATCAGAGGGCTTCCATCTTGTCTTTTGCTATGCTGTGCTATGCTATGCTACCCCCAGTGTCTCTGCCTCCTGAAGTCAGGCAGGCAAAAGTGTTGCATTGTCAGAACCTTTCATCTTTAAAAGTTCCTCAGATGGCAGGCATGACTTTACTCACACCCTCTTTGGTTTCCACTTTTCCCCTCAGCTCAGTAGTGGGGTTCAAGTAATTTAACAACTGGTTCTCTGCCCTAATGATTTCTTCCAACAATCAGTTTGCCAAACTGCTCAGAAAGTTAACAACCGGTTCTCCTGAACTGGTGCGAACTGGCTGAATCCCACCACTGCCTCAGCTGAATTACCATTTAGTGATTGCAGAAATCATTTTATTTAGACATTTTATAATATAGAGAGACCGTATCGTTTCATGGAGTCCATAGGTCTGTTCAAGCCGCTTCATTTTCCCAATTAGGATTTCATTTTCAAAGGAAAGTCAGACCAGAGAAAAGGAAACACAAAAAGCTGTTTTAACAAAGCCTACTTTTTTTGGGACCGGCTTATCAGAAGTGGTTTCACAAGACACAACACAAGAGAGGCTGTATTCCCACATCATGCTTAACCGGGGAATAAACCACCATCGGCTGGCTACCTTCAACCTGCTAAAACCACCAATCGAAACGCCTGGCTTCGCGTGGCACGCCAAAGCCAACGCCAAGCGCCGAGCAACTGCCCTTTCCCAACTTTCCCCTCGAGGTGCCAAGGCCTCCGGGTCCGTTCCCGGCGCCTTCCGTGTCCAGCGCCCGGCCTTCTCCTTGCCTCTCTCAGACGTTACCTTGACAAGCAGCCGCTGACCTCGCGGGGGGGAAATAAAAAAAGCCTGCAGCGTGGACCACCCCTGCGTGACGCGCGGAAGGAGGCGGGCCCGCAGAGCGGATGGACACGCGAGGGCAGCGTCTCCCTTCACTTGTTGCCTGAGGCGTCGAGCGAGCCTCCAAAGATGCCCCGAGATGCTTTCCCCGTAGAGGCTGCGGGGAGTGGGCGAGGGGCTGCTGGCGAAGGTAGGACGCTGTTCGCGAAGGCGCCGTGTTGTTTGGTAGCCTAGGCAGCACCAGCAGCGCCGCTTTCCCCCGCCCCCCTTATTTTAATTCAATTCTCCCCGTCGCCGTCCGGTTTATAACGCTGCCCTCCCTTCATTTGCAGTTGGGCAGAACCGGGGTGTCTCGGTGTCCGCGAGTGGCAGCCGCTCAGTTCTTCCTTTGTTTTCCCAAGTTTTGCCTAGGCTTTGCCGTTCGTGTCCTTTTTGCATCCCCTTTCATCCCCCCCCCTCCCACAAAGCAATAACTTTCAATAACTTTTCAATGGCGAAAGGTGATGTAAATCGACTTTTTCCCGAAATGCGGCCTTCCCGACGCCTTGGATTACCAAATCCCATAATCCCCAGTCAACCGCATCCGACAGCTATTTTGGTTTGGTGTGATAGGAGTTGGAGTCCAAACGCTCTTATAGAATGACAGGCTGACGAAGAGTAACAAAGTACTCGATAAGTTTTAAATGAAGTTGAGAAGCACTAAGAACCGTGCTTTGGACTACAGTAATCGGTCTTTCCATTTGTAAAGCAATATTGTATGAGCTGACCAAAGGCTTGTCTAAACCATCATCCTCTCCTGGAAAAACCATTTACTTTTATCTGTTTTCTTTTCATCAGTTTATACACATTCCCTTTTTTCTCTTTTCCAATTTATAGATGTGGAAAATCAATTTTCTGGAGAGAAAACCAATCAGGGTTTGCATTTGAGATAATTTCAGTAATAATTTGACAGTTTAGAGGCCATTTAACTCCCGACAAGTCTGGACTGCTTGTAATTTTAAAAGAATGAGAAACATGCAAATGCTATTATAATGAACCTATTATAATTGCTAGCCAGCCTTTTTGCTGAAAAAAAAATATGAAGAGGATACTATGTTTATGCTTACAAGTAGTCCTCAATTTACAATCTTTGACTGTTTGATGTTACAAAGGCACTGGGGAAAAATTATTTATGTTTGGTTACGGCTGTTGCAGCATCATGTGATCAAAATTTGGGCACTTGGCAACTGGCATGTATTTATGCCAGTTGCACGGTCCTGAGGTCATGTAATTACCATTTGTAACTTTCCCAGCTAGCTTCTGACAAGCCAAGTCAATGGGGAAAACCAGATTCACTTAACAACTGCATGATTCACTTAACAACTGGAGTAATTTGTTTAACTGTGAAAAAAGATCATAAAATGGGGTGCAACTCACTCTTTAACTGTCTTGCTTAGCAACAGAAATTTTGGGCTTAATTGTTGTCGTAAATTGAGGATTACCTATATTTTATCTAATCGTATCTGAGAAATGCCATGCATTTAACTCTGGTTTGTTTCCATATTCACAATTTATTAAGAATGATTATATGAATGAGTACCCATGGAAATAAGGGGAGGTAAAGAGACCGTGAACTATTTAGTGAAAAATAATTAATTTGAAATGTAGTGCTTTTAGTTTACAGTCAAAGAAATTATCAAAAAATGTAAATTAATCCCTGCCCCAAGTTAGAGAAACATACACAAATGTATTGTTTAATGTAGTTGTGTTATTATAATCACATTTAGCTGAAAGCACAACTCATTAAATACAGCGGGCTTTCAGAACAGATGTGTAAGATTCGGCTGTGTTCCACTATGAATGATAGTCTACTTTCTGCCTATTTAATGTCAAGTTTCTACTGACTCCTATTTCTAGGCATTTGATTGTCCAATTGTGTCAGGGAGTTGAATGGTTTCTTGTAATCAATCCAAGCTACATTCAAGTTGGTCTTCCTTCTCTCGCAGTTTTCCAAACTCGTTTTGTCAGTTAGGAGTTGATCATTTGTTCCTCTGCTGTGTGGGCAATTTTCTTTCTGCTCAGGTGGAAAGGGCTTGTTTTCAGCTAAGTGCTGTTGAACTTTACCAGCTACATACTAGTTAGCAATTTGAAAGTTTTTGGTAACCAGATAATTGGTCTGTAATTGCCTCTGCTGCCCCTTTTGCAGGATCTTTCATTATCATGTAGGTTCAATCAAATGTTAACCAATTTTCAATTTCACATCTTTGTAGTATGTTGTTAAACTGCTTGGCAACAAATGGAGTAGACAAGTCAGATGTTTCACCAAAAAATCATGCAATTCATCTCCACCTGGTGCTGATCAATTCTTGATCTTTGTCTTTTTCTCTACCATTTCAGTTATTCAGTTATTACATGTTATTTCATTTCACCTTTTTTATTTTTATCTTCCTCCTTTATCCAAGCTGCATTCTTGTTGTATCTCTTTGGGTTGTCCCATAGTTGCACCCAGAACTGCATTGTTTCTTCGTTGTCAGGTGTTTAATGATTCACTGAAGCTTCTCTGTTGCAATATTTTCAGGATCAGACTCAATAAAGATAATAGAAGTTAGAGTTTTAAATATATTTCTCTTTAATCATAATAGGCATTCTATATTCGCTGAATATTCAAGATAGAAGCAAAGAAAATGGGGAGGATGGCTCCTTATATATACAAGGGGTGGAGCCAGGAATGGGAGTGGTAAATTATGAATACATTAAAGTCCAAAGAATAAGTTAACCCCTGATGTTCCATATATACATTATTTACACATTAGAGAATAAGGCATTTACATCTGACAAATCCCCCTCTAAATGCCGGTTCGTTATACAACACCAGTTACATTCAGATTCAGGACAATATAATACATATAATTTAGAAGTTAAATATTTGTGTTGTTTAGAAGGTAAGGGTTTTGTTAATATGTCAGCTAATTGTTCAGAAGTATCACAATGTATTGCTTTGATGAATCCGTCTTGAGATAGTTGTCTCACGTGCTTAAATTTTATATCAATATGCCTGGACCTTTGTCCAATTGCATCGGATCTAGATATTTCAATGGCCGCTTTATTGTCTTCATGCATAATAAATGGTAAAGTAGGTTTCTTCCAAATATCTGTGATCAAATCATTGAACCATACAAGGTTATTTGCAGCTTTAGACAAGCAAACATATTCCGCTTCTGTGGTAGAAGTGGCTACCAGTTCTTGTTTACCAGTATACCAGTAAACTGGACAATCGTTCAATAGAAAAACATAACCAGAGGTACTCTTTCTGCATGATGTATCACCAGCCCAATCTGCATCAGCATAACAAGTAATTTTTGGTTCTTTGTCATTATTGGGTTCCAATATTAAACAAAAATCTAATGTACTTTTCAGATATCTTAAAATTCTTTTGACAGCTTCCCAATGATACAAGGTTGGTCTGCTAACATATCTTGACAATAAATTGAGAGGTAATGCAATATCTGGCCTAGTCCAATTAGATATATAAAGGAGTGAACCTATAACTGATCTGTAAAATGTGTTGTCTTTAAACTCAGGGGAAGATTCATCAATGTTTCTGAGAAAATCAGTTTGCATAGGTGTGTCACATGTTTTGGCATTATTTAAGTTACATTTGTTTAGGAGTTCAATGATTTTATCTTTCTGAGTAAGTTTGAATCCCCTTTTTGTTTTGTTAATTTGTACACCAAGGTATTTGTTCACTCTACCTAGTGATTTCAATGAGAAGTGTTCGTTTAACTTATTTACAAAGATTTCCCTGCTCTCTTTATGCTTTCCAATATATAAAATATCATCCACATAAATTAATACAAATTCAATATGATCATTACTCTTTTTTACAAAGAAACAGTTATCAGCAGTGGTGGCGTTGAAATCCATGGTTTTAAGTACTTTTACCAAACAATCGTACCATCTTTTGCCAGATTGCTTCAATCCGTACAGACTCTTATTTAATAACCAAATTTCGTTCTTATTAGTGTATTGACTGTGTGGTGCTCTTACATATATTTCCTTATCTAATTTTGCGTGTAAGTATGCAGTCTGTATGTCATATTGAAACACGTCCAGATTGAGTGCAGATGCTACTACAAGAGCTGTTTTGACACTCTCTGTTCTCACTGTTGGTGAATATGTGTCAGTATAGTCTTCTGGATATTTTTGTGCATAACCTTGTGCAACTAGTCTGGCCTTGTATAAGGTATTACCTCCTTCTAAATTCTTAATTTTATAAATCCACCTGGTACCTATAATTGTTTTATCCTTAGGTGCGATCGCAGGTGTGAATACATTTAATCCTTGTAAACTTTCCATCTCTTTTTCCATAGCTAGTTCCCATTTTTCTCTTTCTTCACGGGGAAGTTTCAATACTTCCTCATATGTATTAGGTGTTATTTGTTCTCTATCCATATGCATTATGTAATCTTTGTATTTATTTGGTATTTGGTTTCTATTGTTTCTAATATTTCTTTCAGGTTTGCTATGGTTGTCATGCAAATATCTAGCTTCCTTTTTTGTTAATGTGTCTGTCTTTATTTTATGCTGACTATTTGTCCAAGTTTTGGTTTTGTTCTTACTTTTGTTAATACTTTGATTTTCTGTTGTTCCTTCCTCGCAAGATATATTATCTTTGCTTTTATTAGGAAATATTTCATTAAGGTGCAATTTAGACCAATTGGCCTGCTCATGGAACACAGCTGTTCTGGATACTATAAATTTGTTATTATTATCAATGAATCTGTACCCTTTGGTTCCAGTTTCGTATCCCATGAATCTTAATCTCCTGGATACGTTTTCTCCCTTTCTCCTCAATTGTTTAGGTATGTGTACGTCTGCAGTAACTCCAAATATGTGCATGTGTGCTAATTTGGGTTTTCTATTGTACATCACCTCATATGGTGTCTTATTCACAATACTGGACCATGTCCTATTTTGAGTGTAATTTGAATAATGTAAGGCTTCTGACCAAAATTGTTTGCCTAAACCAGCATCCTCTAATGTGCATCTAATCATGGTTTGTAGTGTGGAATTCTTTCTCTCTGCAATCCCATTTTGAAATGCAGAAAATGGATTGGACGTGAAATGTAGCATCCCTCTATCCTTTAACCATTGGGAGAATTCTTTAGACATGAATTCACATCCCCTATCTGTCATAATTTGTTTTATTCTAATATTATGTTGTGTTTCTATGCGTTTGTAGAATTCCTTAGATTTCTGAAAGGTTTCATCCTTGTGCTTTAATGTGTAAACAAAACCATAGCGACTGTAATCATCCACTATTGTTAGGAAGTAACGTTTTCTATAGGTAATTGATGGAGTTAATGGACCAACTAAGTCCATATGTACCAAATCAAAAATATTGTTGGTTGATCTGTTAGATTTTTTTGGTCTGGGACTGGTTTTTAGTTTGGTGGATTTACATACTGAGCATTCCAAATAATTTTCACAATTTTTTATTTTGACACCTTCTGCGTGTTCAGTCATTTTTTGTACTACAGGAAAGCTTGCATGTCCTAACTTCCTATGTAAGATGTGAGCACACTCATCATGAATTGGTTTACCTATTTTTGGTTTCTTCTCATTGTGTGTATTTTTGTTATCATGAGTTATTTTACATTCATCATTGTCACTGTTACTGACATTTTCATCATCTGCTTCAATACAATCTTCCATATTTGAATCAATGTTATGTAACCATCTTTCTTTGGTTATCAGATAGGGTAGACCCCCTTTTATCATCACAGTGCCTACATTTGTTTTGTTCTTTTCTATAGTTGCTTTCCCCTTTGAGAAAACTATATTGATGTCAGATTCTCTGCTTAGTTTTATAGCACTCAGTATGTTGTGAGGTATTTCTGGGATTAATAATACCCCCTCTATTTTCCCTAAACCAGGCAAGGTCACATTTCCTCTGCCTAATACTTGAACCTTTTCTTGATTAGCTACCTTTATCACAAACTTATCTTCTGTAAATGAAGATAATATACTTTTGTTGTTAGTGGTGTGATTTGTTGCACCAGAATCAATAAGCCAATTATTGTTCTCATCTTGTTGTGTTCTGGTGCTGTCTTGTTTATTTAGCCCATTTAGTGACCCAGATTTTCTCTCTTTTGAATTTTCTCTACCCCCTCTACTTTCTCTGTAATTTGGTGGACTTCTATATTTGTGTCTATCTGTGGAAGATTGTCTGTAATTGTATTTGCTCCTATATTCTGGCCTATGTCTCTCCCTTGGGACTTTGTGACAATCTCTTCTACTGTGTTCCCTGGATCCACAATTGTGGCATCTAAAGGCCTCATTATATTTATCTTGAAAGACTACTTTCCTAAAAGATTTGTGTTCTGTTTGGTTACTGAAACGATTTTTTCTTGAATTGTCTTCTGCTATCAATTTGTTAGATAGACTTTCTATTGATAAATATCCCAAATTAATGGTATCTAAGTGTGACATAAAGCTATCCCATGATGGATCAAGTGAATTGATAATAACACTTTTCATTGTTTGATCTGAAATCACTTCCCCCCTCAATTGCAGCTCAGCTCTTATTTTGTTTAGATTTATCAAATGCTCACTTATAGAAACCCCTGGTTTCACTCTAGAAGAAAAGAAATCCTTAGACATTCTTGTGGTTGTGGCTACGCTATCGCTGTGAAATAGATTAAACATGCATTGAATTATTTCTGATACAGTTAGGTTTGGTTTGATGCTATGATACATTGCAGGAGACACGCTAGAAATTATTATGAAAAATGCTCTATGATGTAAACAATCTATTTTTAAAGTCCAAGGTCTTCTTGGAGGACTAGTTATAAAGAATAGTAAATTTTCTTTCATAAAAATAACCTGAAGCTGTTGGTACCACTCTTGTAAATTAATGCCATCAACTCTAAGTTTTGGGAAGTCACTGGGTAAATTCCCTACATTATTTTGTCCATTACTTACAACCTGAGGCAGTCCGTGGTCTCTCAAGTGCAGGAAATTACAGAACGGCATTGGGATGCTTGTAACGAGTCTGCGCGGTTCTCTGGCCAGTTCAAGTCTTTCGGGGCCGTCTACGTAGTTTTGCACATGCGCGTTGCTCATTTCTTCTTTGGCGCCGTTGTGGAAGGTTCTCTCCATTTCAGCTCTCTCGATCCGCTCCTCTTCAGATGAGTCGGTCTCTGGCTCGGTTTTTGGGGCTTTGGTGATGGCGACGGTTCTTCTCTTTCTCTTGTGTGCGCTGGCACTCGATTCTGTCTGCGGTGTAGGACGGAATCGGCATGGCTCTCTGGGCTCGGGTGTCGTCGTTTTCGAATTCAGGATGGGAGCGTGCAGGTCTTGAGTTGTCGGTTTGATTTCTTGCTTCTTTGTTGATGTCTTGGAAATTTTCAATCTTGGCCCAAAAGCAGCAAAAAGCGTTTTCATTGCTGACTTTACTTGAGACTTTGTTAAATCGTCTTCACTTTCTGATTTTGGTTCATCTGAAGAGTTTGAGACTTCTTTTTCACTTTCTTCGTCTGATAGCGTTTTTCGCGCCAGAAATTTTGAACTGAGCGTTTTGATTGGCTCTGCTTCACTCTCTTTTGAAGTTCGTTGAAACCAAGATGGCTGCCATTCAAAATTTCGCGCGATGTCACATCTTTTCTTTTTTACAACTATTTTCTCAGTAGTCATTTCACTCACAGTTTTTTGATCTTTGGGTTTTTCTTTAATGACGTTTTTCTCTCTCGCTGCTCCGCTGTTTCTCAGCATCTCCTGGAGGTCCGCGATGAGGCTTTCATCATTCTTTTGGCTTTTTAGTATCTTTAATATCTCTGACCTGAGTTCGTTATTTTCTATCTCGATTTCTTCCTGGTCGTTATTTTCACTCATCAGTTCTTCTTCTTCAGTGGTGTATTCTTCGGATTCTCTCGAAATCGCATTAGTGGATTCGTTGATTGTCTCTTGATCAGTTTCTATTTCTTTGCTGTAGGCCCTGGTGTTGGGCCTATCTTTCTTGGACATTTTTAATTACTTATTGAGTCAATTAACCATCCTCTGCTACCAGCTTGTTGCAATATTTTCAGGATCAGACTCAATAAAGATAATAGAAGTTAGAGTTTTAAATATATTTCTCTTTAATCATAATAGGCATTCTATATTCGCTGAATATTCAAGATAGAAGCAAAGAAAATGGGGAGGATGGCTCCTTATATATACAAGGGGTGGAGCCAGGAATGGGAGTGGTAAATTATGAATACATTAAAGTCCAAAGAATAAGTTAACCCCTGATGTTCCATATATACATTATTTACACATTAGAGAATAAGGCATTTACATCTGACATTCTCCATTGTGGTTTAGTAGAAATGTTTCCAATTCCATTGAATTTGGATATTCTGCCTATAGTATTCAGTTTGAGATTCATTATGATTATCTTCTTAGCTAATAAAGCTACAGTTTACATGGCAGTACCTGGAGACAGCAGAAAAGAAAAGAAAAAAATGGAGAAAATCTTAAAATACAAAGACCTGCAAATAGAATTAGAATGATTGACAAGAGGAAGCAAAATAGTACCAATAATGAGAAGTGTCTTGGGTACAATCCCAAAACATCTGGAACACCACTTCTACCCACTGGCATTGACAAAATCATCATCAGCCAACAGCAAAAGGCAGCTTTACTTTGAAGAGCTTACAATCTGCTACAATGCTTTTAACATCAATAGACAACAACCAACTGTCTCTCCCAGGTCGTTGGGAAGGATTTGATAGGTGATAAAAATGCCAAAGACAATTTAAACATTTGGTCGACTGTGACAAACTGTAATAATAATCAAAGAGCATTAATAGCTCCTTTTCAAACTGGGAATAATAATTTGATCTTTGCCACAAATTTGAGTCCTTTATTCTTGAATATTTTTATTAATGACTTAGATGAATGAATGCTTATCAGATCTTCAGATGATGTAAAATTGAGTGGGGAAACAGAAATAAAAATTTAAACAATATGGATGGGCTGCAATTTTGTACTTCTGTATAAATCGTTCTCTATTTTGCATTGATCATACAAACTCCAAACTGGGTATTATATTTTAAGGGAAAAAATGTAGAGAAGCACAATGAAGTTGATCTGGGGGCTAAATTTTATGTGGAGAAATGGTGGTAACTTTTAACTTTGAGAAAAAATGACTATTTAAAAAGAAATCATATAAAGACAGATCAATACCTATTCTTGCTTGCTCAGTTTCGGATCATAGAAGAATGGTCCTAACATATGAGAAGGCAGAGGCCAACTGAAAGTAAGGAAAAACTACTAAAGAGCAACTATGGCAGTGGATCAAGAGAGTGCTTCCTCTGAGCTTCTTCAGTGGATATGCTTAGGTTGAAACTGGACTAAGAATCATTAGATTAGTGTCACCTTTTAATAACCGTAGAGATAGATTCTCTCCAGGATCTACAGCATTCATAAATGTTATAATAGTCTAGTTTAAGATGATTAAATGCCTGGAGACAAAAACATATGAAAACAGTTGCAGGAATTGGATATTTTAGAGAAAAGAAGGACTTGTGGGGACATGATAACAGTATTGCAGTATTTGAGGAGCTGCCACAAAGAAGAGGGGGCCAAATTATTTTCCAAAGCACCAGATGGCGAACCAAGAAACAATGTATAGATACTAATTAAGGAGAGAAGCAATCTGGAATCAAGGAGAAACTTCCTAACAGTGAGAACAATTAACTTGTGGATCAGCTTGCAATCAGAAGTTGTAGGTGTTTCATCACTGGAGATTTTTAATAAGAGATGGGACAGCTACCTGAATGAAATGGTATAAGGTCTCCTGCTTGAGCAGGGGGTTGGACTAGATTCTAGATTCTTCCAGTTTTATTTTGATTGATTAAGCCTTGTTTTTTCTTTTCTTCATTATAGACTTCTCAAGGGTCTTCAAATAATGTGTTAAAATATGATATTTTGAGTCCAGTTATTTGTGCCCCAGCTGAAAATTCTGCAACATTTGTTCTATGGTCTGTTTGGTGGTTTTCATGGCTTTCTCTGGTATCCTTAAAAGTCGTATGCAATAACAAAGTTCAAATGTGTTGATATTTGTTCTGACTTGTTTTTGTAAGTCCAACTTTTGCATATATAGAGTCCCACAACAAAAACCATAATCTGGAAAATTCTGACTTTGTAGGTATAGAGAATTTTGGATTTTGAATATTTTTCCAAGGCCTTCATTACTACTTTACAAATCTGTTGTCAGTTAGACAATAGTTTTTAATTACTAGATCATTTACAGTTAATGGTTAATCCTAAAAGCTATCTCCCAGTTTAATATCTTCATTATCAATTCTGAGACTAGTTGCAATACCTGTTATTATTTAATCTTGATATATAATTGTAGTCTCATTCTTTTTACTGTACTCCTTGATTTTCATTAGTATATGTTGTAGATAATTTGCATTTTAGCTATCAGCTATTTCTTGCTCTGAATTCATATTTCTAAACTGAGTAAGGTGTTGAATTTATAGGCGCAGTTCTGTGGCACAAAGAACACCTTGAAAACAAAATTATAGAAATTATGCCCTTTTTAAAAAAGTCTTTGGGAAATCTAGCCCTGATTTTTTTCACGTTGACTTTAAAATACAAAAGCTGTATGTTGGTACACCTGTGATTTTAATAATTCCCTGACTACTCATATTTTAGTGGAGTTGATACTGTGCACATCTCTTCTTAGATTGATAGTCTTATTGACTGCTGAAGATGTTACAGGATTTGAACTAAGATGAATTTTAATGAAACATTTAATTCTACTTTGAAATGCAAAATATCCAATTAAGCTATTTTCCATAAACTACTAGATTGCAGCAATGTGATTGCATGATGAGTAAAAGGGAAGAGAACATTCCAACTGTTTCAGTTTCTGCACAAATAAGACCATAAATAAGAGGATGAACAAAAGACTGAACTTAAATAGTACTGCTCAAAAGGTACAATATTTCTTTTTAAAATATTTTAAAATCTGATTTAGAAAATGTTGTATTTTGGTGTCTTGTATTTCACTTGTTAGAGTATTATCTATTAGTATGTACTGTAAGTACCACAGTTCTTTAAACAAGATATTTTTTTAAGCAACTAGCTAAGCAATTTGATGGCAAAGATAACAGGCGTATATAATGTAAGAAATCAAAGTAATTTATACTGTTTTATGTATATGCTTTCCTCTAAATAGAATTGAATGGTGAAAAACACACAAAGGATATTTAAAGCTTTTAAGAACTTCCTGGCAATAGAAATTGTGACAAGTGAAAAAATATACTTCCAAATCAGCTTCTCCCCACCTGGGTTATTCTTCTCTTAAAAAAAGAAAGTAGACTACTATTTTCATCATTCCCAGCAAAATGGGAGGGGGGAGTTGGGGCGGGTTATATGAAGCATGAAGATATTAGAAGAATTAAATTTTGACATAACATTAATGAACCCCCTGATTAATTGCTAGTAAAATAAAGGAAACACCATGCAATATACATTCATGGGAAAATTAGAGTTTTCAGTTAGCTAGAGCATTAGCATACACCCACATGAGAAAGCTGTTCAGGAAAACAGAGCAGGTGATAATTAAGGGTAATAGAATAATTGTTATATAGCATGATTTTTCCTAGCCCACATCTGTTGATTTTAAAGCTCTCTAGACTGGTCTGGAAAATACATGGTAAAATGTAACAGAATTATGAGCAAAACAATTCTTTATAAATAAATAATTTTATTTCTATACAGCCCTTCTCCCGAAGGACTCAGGGCGGTGTACAGCCTATTAAAAACACAAAGGCAGACATCTTTAAAAATAATTAAAATTATTACATAATTTCGGCTCACATTTAAAACCCCAAAAATTTAAAACACCCAATTTAAAAATCATTACATTGATAGCCCGGCTTGGTGGAAAAGCAGGGTTTTGAGGGCACAGCGAAATACACGGAGGTCTTATGCATTTCCGGGGGCAGTTCATTCCACAGGGCAGGGGCTCCCACAGAGAAGGCCCTCCCCCTGGGTGTCGCCAGCCGACATAATTTGGCTGATGGCACCCGGAGGAGACCTTCTCTGTGGGAGTGAACTGGCCGGTGGGAGGCTGTTGGTGGCAGAAGTCGGTCTTGAAGGTACCCGGGTCCTATGCCATGGAGCGCTTTAAAGGTGGTGACCAACACCTTGAATCGCACCCGGAAGACCACTGGGAGCCAGTGCAGCTCGCGCAGGAGGGGTGTCACGTGGGCACAATGGGTTGCGCCCATAACGACCCACACGGCCACATTCTGGACCAGCTGGAGCCTCCGAGTGCTCTTCAAGGGGAGCCCCATGTAGAGAGCATTACAATATTCCAGCTGGGAGGTGACAAGGGCGTGAGTGTCTGTGCGCAAGGCGTCCCGGTCCAGAAAGGGCTGCAACTGGAGAATCAGGCGAACCTGATAAAAAGCCCCCCTGGCCACGGCTGTCATATGCTCTTCTAAAGACAGCCGTGCATCCAGGAGGACACCCAGATTGCGAGCCCTCTCTGTGGGGGGCAGAGATTCACCCGCAATAGTCAGCGATGGCACCAGCTGACTATATCGGGACGCCGGAAGCCACAGCCACTCAGTCTTGGAAGAGTTGAGTCTGAGCCTATTTCTCCCCATCCAGACCCGCACGGCCTCCAGGCAGCAAGACATCACATCAAGGGCATCGTTGGGGTGGTCTGGGGTGGAGATGTACAGCTGAGTGTCATCAGCATACTGATGGGCTCTCACCCCAAAACCACAGATGATCTCACCCAGCGGCTTCACATAAATGTTGAACAGAAGAGGCGAGAGAACTGATCCTTGTGGCACTCCCCATGCAAGGCGCCTCACGGTCGACCTCTGCCCCCCTGCCAACACAAACTGCGAACGGTCAGAGAGGAAGGAGGAGAACCACCGCAGTACGGTGCCCCCTATTCCTAACCCCCTCAACCGCTGCAGCATGATACATTGGTCAATGGTATCAAAAGCCGCTGAGAGATCTAATAGGACCAGGACAGAGGAGCAACCCCTGTCCTGAGCCCTCCAGAGATCATCCACCAATGCGACCAATGCCGTTTCTGTGCTGTACCCCTGCCTGAAGCCTGACTGGTACGGGTCCAGATAGATAGCTTCATCTAGGTACCGGGGAAGCTATCGTGCCACCACACTCTCAACAACCTTTGCCACAAAACGAAGGTTGGAGACTGGACAGTAGTTAGCTAATTCAGCCTGGTCCAGGGAAGGCTTCTTGAGGAGGAGCCTCACCACCGCTTCTTTCAAGGCGGCGGGAAAGGCACCCTGACTCAAGGAAGCACTTATAATCCCCTGGAGCCAGCCTCGTGTAACCTCCCAGGAGGCCAGTACCAACCAGGAGGGACACGGGTCCAATAAACACGTGGCGGCACTAATCTTACCCAGAACCCTGTCCACATCCTCGGAAGCCACAGGATCAAACTCCTCCCAGATAATATTCTCAAGACCTACCCTCGTCTCCTCCCCTGGACTCATCCAGTTGGAGTCCAAGCCTTCCCGAATCTGAGCGACTTTATCATGCAGGAATTGCATAAAATCCTCAGCTCGACCCTGCAAGGGATCTTCCCGCACTCCCCCCCCGAAGAAGGGAGTGGGTCACCCTAAACAGAGCAGCTGGGTGGTTCTCTAAAGATGTGATAAGAGTGGAAAAATGGTTAGATTTCGCTGCTTTTATCACCACTAGGTAGGTCTTGATATAAGACCTCACCTGTGTCCGGTCAGAATTGGATTGACTAATCCTCCAGATGCTCTCTAAGCATCTTTTCTGACGCTTCATCTCTCTTAGCTCCTCGGAGAACCAAGGAGCCAATTGAGATCGGCATCGGGTCAGAGGCCGCAAAGGCACGACGCAGTCCAAAGCTCCGGCGGCCGCACTCTCCCAGGCAGCCACCAGGTCTTCGGTCGAGTCGTGTGCCAGAGTCTCAGGAAATGGCCCAAGCTCCGTCAGGAAACTTTCGGGGTCCATCAGGCGCCTGGGACTGAACCATCTGGTCGGTTCCGTCTCCCTGTGGTGGGGGAAAGCGGCTGGAAAGTCCAAGTGAAGGAGTGAATGATCTGTCCATGACAAGGGTTTAATGTCTAGGTCCCCTCTACCAAGATCATTCAACCACTGACCAGAGATGAAAATCAAGTCCAGAGTGTGTCCCTCTATGTGAGTGGGGCCTTGAACTAACTGGGTCAGGTCCATGGCCACCATGGAAGCCATGAACTCCCGAGCCACCTCTGACACCTCACCTGCGGATGGTAGGTTGAAATCCCCCATGACAATAAGTCTGGGGGTATCAACCGCCACCCCGGCAATAACGTTGAGCAGCTGGGCAGGGTTGCCGCCACGTGGCAGGGAGCCAGGTACGTAGTCAGAAAACCCATCTGCACCCCACAGCCCCACTTTACAAAAAGGGACTCACATCCGGCTATCTGAGGAACAGTGGTCTCTCTCAGACAAAGACTTTCCCTAATAATCGCCGCCACTCCACACCCCTCCCCTGAGCCCTTGGCTGATGAAATGCATGGAAACCTGGTGGGCACATTTCAATGAGGGGGACCACCCTCCTGGCCCAACCAGGTCTCCGTAATACCTGCCAGGTCCGCACCCCCCTCCAAAATAAGATCACAAATGAGGGTGGCTTTATTAACAACTGACCTGGCATTATATTACATAACAGCCGCAGACCCAGGGCCTGAGGCTCTGTGCAACCCCGGACACAAGTCGCGCATTGGGGGCCGGAGTGCGTAATCACTCATAAACATGGTATGGCCCCCTGCGCCCGTCATATCTGCCCCTCCCACTCATTATTTCAATTGCACTGCCCTTCCTATCACCCCGCTGCTCCCCGGTCAAATTTCCTTCCACGACCCCTCCTCTGTGTCCAATCAACCCATCACCCTGCTCAGTGGCTATATGGACCCCCCCAGGTCCACCTTTACAACCCCCTCCCTTCCTCCCAGGTCCCCTTAAAATTTTCATTAAAAATTTTGCGAAAAAAACCCTCAACTCCCACTTCGCTGCATGCCATCTCTCGGGGTTCCAAAGCCTGTCATCAAGATAGGCCCTCGATAACGTGGAGGGCCAGGCCTGCGAGAGGGGGGAGTCTCGCAGCGATTGCGCACTCCGGCCCCCAAGTTTCAAAAGAGAACAGAACGTTTAATTCAACTACATATGCTAGTTTTGTGGCTGCTCAAAAAATAGTCAGGCACGGGGAGTGTTTTCTGGCGCCCGGTGTTTTCTTTTCTGTGGGAAACGGGTCCAAATGGCTCTTTGAGTGTTTAAGGTTGCAGAGCCCTGGTATAGAGTTTCCTCCTTGAGGAGGGGATTGGACTGGAAGACCTCCAAGATCTTTTGAAAAAGCAGCGTTGGGACAACTATGACCTGGATGACTGAGAATTTCCATAGACATTCAAGATTCCTTCCAACTCTATTATTCTGTATTATTTAAATACTTGCTCACATGGTTGATGACCACTTTCTATGAATTGGAACTACCTAGTCCATAGGTAGTTTTATTTCAGCTGCTGTAAAGCAGCTATTGTTCTGAAATATCATAGCAGAGTGTTTTGCATTTTCAAGGTTGATTCCAAATGCATGAACTGGTAACTAGTTCACAAACCTCTTCAGAAGGCAGAAATGTTCAATTCTAAACAAGTCCCTGGATTAACTGGAACCGAGCCAATTGGCATTGTAAGGAGCAGCAGTTAGTCAAACTGGCATTTAGAATCTGTTTCCTTCACGTCTTGTCTTTCCTGACTGACATTCTTCCTGTTATCTTTGGTATTCACTTTGACTCTCTGCAATTGTCCAGTTTCCTTTCTTTTTTAAAAAGAATGGTTTATCAGCACAAGCCCAGGAAGGGTGTTGTCACAGGAAGATTGCTGCCTTTGTAAAGTGGGCATGCACACACAGATGGAGCAAAAAAAATCTGAGCCTTTAAAATGCAAACATCACCTTGTATTTTCATAAGATGATGGCAGGATCCAGGCAAGTTGATTACTTCTCTGAAACTGACAGATTTCATTTAATCATTTATATAATATAGGCAGATATATCTTTTTACCATCCCTATGTATATATATAAAAAAATAAAACCCTGAAAGAATTTGAAGAAGGATGCAGGGCATTTGAAATCACTGAAATTGTATAGTATATGAACTCTTGCTTGATTTAAAAGATAGGAGACCTTACTGTATAATCCTTTCCACTACTTGAACTTTAGATCTAATATATAAATAATAAATCAAGATGAAATGGGGGGTCTGCATTATACAGACATTTGTAAAGCTTAGAGAAGTGCCCAAATGAGAATTAGCTGGGAAGAGTGAGTTTTATTCTTTTTAACATGGCTATTGTATGATCCTGTAATCAATAAAGCACTGATTATGTTACTACTTGTATTTGAAGGTCGCAGTGCAATGGATGTGAGAGGAGATTCCATGAGGATGACTGTGCACCTGCTTGCCAACACTGGACATGCAATACACTTGCAACAAGCTCTTGATCAACTTCAAGAATGGATCTGCCTGGACGTTCGCCTCTTTCTTGTCTCAGAACGCCCTTCTCCGATTAAGTATTATGAGACATATCGTCAAAAAAGTTCCAGGTTTCCTAGTACTTCTGTGCTCCTTTTTTTGCATGAGGACTTTGGAGAAGAACGGTTTTTCCAGGTCCATGACTTCTTCCAACATCCACCATGGCAGCCTGTCCACATTGAGTGTCCCAGCAGGAAGCTATCACTCCATGCCCTTGATCATCAGGACTTCTATGGACTGGATGAGCATATGCCGGTATGGGGCCTGAGACAAGTTCACTACGGCATGGAAATCCTGCGTGTCACTCTCTATTGTAGCTTTGATAATTATGAGGATGCAGTAAGGCTTTACGAGACAATCCTGCAGAAAGAAGCATCTGTCCAAAAAAGTGGCTTCTGTGCTTTTCTACTGTACACAACACACAGCCTTGTGGTTCAGCTCTGCTTGAAGCAGTTGCCTTTGGGGATGAGTGTTGACCTGAAGGAATCTTCAGTATTACAGTTCAAAGTGTATGAAATTGGAGAACTGGTTCCACTTTTGCCCAATCCCTGTGTCCCAATAAGCAGTACTAGATGGCAAACAGAAGACTATGAAGGAAATAAGATTCTGCTGCAGGTACTTGTTGTCACTGCAATAGATACCAAAAGACATAATGGTAGAACTTTTGTATGGTCCTTAGCATGGATGCAATAGGTGATACTGCTGTTTTCACAGAAAATGTTGTTCTTCAGATATTTATTTATTTGATATTTGGTATGACTGTGTAAAGTGATTGTAGAGGCATTTTATTCATTGACATAAGAAACCACCACTTTGTCCCAATGGTTGATTATTGATTGATTAAACCTATTTGAAATGCTGAGACAAGAATGTCTTCCAGAAAACCTGATGTGATTCTTCTGAAAACTTTCAGAGACACAGACGATATTTCCATTTATTGCATGTGGCTATGAGTTTAGAAAGCATTCAAAGCCAAACTTTCTGAAAGTTGCAGCTGATTTGCAATGGCAAAATATTAATGCTCTTTGCAATTATATATGAATCAAACATTTTAAAATTCTGTCTTAGTTTGCAGTCATTAAAAGACAAACAAAACCCTTCAAAAAAACATCTGGACTTCAACAGGCTTGTGGCTGGCAACAAATCCAATAACATGTAAAGTGAATGTCCATGCCTGGAATTACAGGCCTTTTAAAAATGCATGTATTTTAAACATGTATAAACAAGTAGGCCAATAAAAAATAAAATTGTTCAAAAGAACATTTTAGGATAACAATCTATCCTTTGATTTGGTACAGGTGATAATACATCTTTTCAGTGTTCGTTTGCTTAATTATTGTCCCACTTCTGTCCCACTTCCTCTGCCTGCCCACCACCCCAATTCTTATTTCCTGATATTTGTCACAAGGCAACAGCAGGTTGCAATGGAGGAAAAGGACCCATAGATTCATAAGACCCTTTAGTCTCTTGCTGGGACCTCCTGTGGTACCCTATTAGGTGCCAATTTGTACCTGTCATGCCATCTTATGTTAAATTAAAAATATATTAAATATCCCTTAGTTTTTATTGAAGAATAGCCAGAATACACACTAAAATGTGTAGATCATGTTGACAGGTTCAAATAAGTTTAATACTTCCAAGGCTAGGTATGTGTTTTCCTTACCTATGTCCTTAGTAGAACTCTTTAATTACTGATTTGTGGTTGATGGTTTTATAGGATCTATAGGTGTAGATCTGACTTTATTACTATTGTCAAGATGCAGTTAATTTATTTTCTTTTCCACAGGTTCAGAGCAGAGGCTCAAAGCACAATGGAACTCAATCTCTACCTCCTAATTGGCACAACAGCACTGATGAGAAAGGGTCTCCCCATTACTGCTGTGATTTATGCTCCAGTGTATCTTCAATGGCTCCCAGAACTGCTGTTCAGCAGAAAAACCGGACACTTCGAGCCATGAAAAATAAAAACAAATCCTCAAGGAGGATGGTGCAAATTCCTGCAAGTCTGTTCACCCCTTCACAAAGCAACTTTAATTCTTCTTCCAGTTTGTATAATATAGCACATTCTTCTTTGCAAGATCTAGGCCCTTCCCCAATGAACCTGGGTACTAAATTGAGACATTCCAGCCATGAGCTCTGGCTATGCCAGAACAAAGGAGAGGAGGAGGAAGAGACTAATGTTGACACAGGCAAGAGAGTAGCACCTTTTAAATGTGCTAATTCTCCCCTAAACAGATTTTCCAAGGACTTACAAAAAGAACTTCTTCAGTCCGAGGCACCAAGCAGTTCATTTATGGGAGCAGGTTTGGGTTCTGAGGACAGGAACTCTTTATTGTCTTTGCATGTTGCTGAAATTAATAAAAGATCAGGATTTAGTCATTTTCAGCTGAGCACATCAGGAGCAAATGATGGGAATGAGAAAGACGAGGAGGAGTTTTTTATATGATTTGAAACTTCCATGTATCTTTCACTGCCTTATTTTTGGAATATCAGAAAGTCCAATAGATCTATTCTTCGGTATAAATAATCTATGCTATCTTTATATTAGAGCTACAATGAAAGGTTTAAAAGTACTAGGGAAAAGAAGAGAAAGAAATTTGCAATATAAATTTCATGTACTAGAGAATATTGTGCAATAGATTGGAAGAAGCCATTCATTTTAATGCACCAGAGGAACTGACAGAAATTCACTAAAAATCTAGGAGAAAACCCCAAACCTAGGAAAGCCTAAAAGACATTTGGGAAGCATCAACTTAGTTAATCTTGACTTATCTGAGAAACTCATCAGAATTTGACCTCATTAATTCTTGGGTAGGATCTCCAGGAAATATCCTAGAAGAAAGCAATGGAAAAAATATTGCCACCAAAAAAAATACTTGGACACATTCATGAAATCATGAAGGTTCAAGCTTAACTTTTCCCATACCATAGAAATTAATTTAAAGATACAGAAAACAAAATAGGCATTTTTCATTTTTCCATGGTTACTATGCTAAGCCTGTCTTCATTTTCCCCATGCCCCATGCTGTACTGCATCTTGATGTCAAAAGTACTCTGTTTTCCCCAAAATAAGACCTCCCCAGGTAATAAGCCCAATCAGGCTTTTGAGCACATATGTTAAAAATAAGCCCTCCCCAAAAATAAGCCCCCCCAAAATAAGCCCTCCTCAAAAATATTTAAGTGCATGCGCAGCTGGTCCCTGCCATTTCCTCTGGTTAGGGTTAGGGAGACAGAGCTGGAAATCAGGTAAGACAGCAAGAGGAGCCCCACCTTGCTCCACGTGCCCAAAAATAATACCTCCCCAAAAATAAGGCCAAGAGCTTATTTCGAGGTTCCAAAAATATTAGGGTCTTATTTTCGGGGAAACACAGTATGAAAATGCAACTTTGGATCTTTGGAACTGAAGTCTTTCCATTGTTGAAAATGCAACTAATTAAGCAGAGGGCTACACATCAATCTGGCTTCTGAATGGCAATCCAAAAGCTACACTTTTTAGAATGGGGAAGATTAGACAATATGTCTAAGGCCAGGATAAATGCTACATTTCATTAAGCATAATTTTAATATGTCAACTTCTTTAAGATAAGCTGATTATTCTACTGTTCATTTATTTTCATTACATTCGTATTGAAACTGAATAGCAATTTTTCCAGATTGCTATAGAGAATGTATCAAAGCTTCTGGAGCTCAGTTTTTGCACCTTGATGGAAAACGTAGTGCTACTGTTGTGACTACTGTATTAATATTACTTAAACTATGAGTTACTTCTGTCTAGCTGATGATACTTGATAATGAGTTCTAGAGAACAGGAAACAATCACTGAGCTTGTTAAGTAACATGCCACATCCATTTCTCAACCTGTGTATGAAGAGAACTTAGATATATAATCAGAAGGCTGAGCTACATTCGGAATTATATGTAACTATAAGAACAATGGTAAATATAGGTGTGATTCTGTGCATTTGCTTTAACAGGTGAGTTAAGCTTGTCAATAAAGAAGGGTTGGCTTGTGAACCCATCTTTTATTGCAGGAGTGTCTCAATGCATTTCTGGCTCACCTGTGCTTCCCTGCCTCATCTCGGATATCGCTACAGATTTCCTTCCTATTTCTTGTTGATACACTTCACCCAACACACTTTTGCCTGTCAAAGAACTGTATTTGATGTCATATCCGGAATAAAACAATCCCAAATTGTTTGAGATATGAACTAAAACGTAGGTTGGTTGTTGTGGTTTTTTTCTGGGGAGGGGGCATGGATCATCTGAAACCAGCTACACTGGAATCAGCAACACCAACCTACTCTGTGTGGTTGGAAGGAATCCCAGGCAGCTTCCCAAACAGGGAATATGAAGGGACATCACTTGAATTCTAATAATAAAGTATTTAGCTTGGATGCCTGAAGGAGTGCATTAAAATTAACATATTTCTTTATTTTCTGTATCATTCATATAGAAGAGCTGACCTATTTGGATTTAAACATCCAGGTTCAAATTTCCACTTCTATCATGAAATTCACTGCCTTTGGCCATTCATTCTCTGTCTGCACAAATAATCTAATGAAGTTGATACCATAAGATGAGAAATAAACCTCATCAATTTAAGGAAGGGAGGGAGGGAAGCTAGTAAGAAGGGGAAGGGAAGGAAGGAAGGAAATAAGGCTCTGTCTAATTCAGGCAGGGAGATCAGAATTAGATCTCTCCATTTCGGCTAGAGAGAAAGTTTGAAAGGGTGTCTATCAGAGCTCAGAAAAAGAAAAAATAACTTTTCTGATAAACAAAAATCTCAATATCTATATTGTAGGAAGAAGGCCTTCACCAAGTAAGAAATCTTAAAAGAATTTTATTTTAAGACATCTTAAACCCAATAAGTAGGTTCTTAACGGTTCTCACCAGCTGATTTTTGAAAGCATTATTTAAGCTAAAAAAGATAATGCAACCTAGTTGCTTTTAAAAATTGTCCTGCTTTGAAAAGGATCCAGGGCTGAAGTAGGTGGGAAAGGCATTTGCCTGAACTTTCCTTTCATACAGGTTCAAAAGTGAAGACTTCAAAATATACATGGAAAGTCAGCAAAGTTACCCTCGGCGGTCCTATTTATAGATGAGGAAGAAATAGCATTACCGATAATACATAAAAATCAATTGCTAACAAATCAGAATAACAGAGCTGGAAGGGACCTTGGAGGTCTTCTAGTCCAACCCCCTGTTCAGGCAGGAGATCCTACATCATTTCAGACATGGTTGTGCAATTTCTTCCTAAAAACCTTTAGTATTGGAGCACCCACAACTTCCAGAGGCAAGTGACATCTTCACCTCTGAAGCACTTCAAGTTTAAAAACCAGCATCAGAGATGGTTACTATATATTCAATCAGCAGTCCAGATCCACCTTGTATGGTCAACACTAAATTGGTGCTATGTAGGTAAGAGTTAAAGGAACTCAAGGGAGGCTGGACTTGAACCACTTAGAGCAGTATTTCTCAACCTTGGTAGCTTGAAGATGGGTGGACTTCAACTCCCAGAATTCCCCAGCCAGCGCTGCTGGCTGGGGGATTCTGGGAGTTGAAGTCCACCCATTTTCAAGCTACCAAGGTTGAGAAACACTGACTTAGAAGGACATAACGACTTCAGGCCCTTTTCACTCTGGCCCCAGGGTCTGCCTCTCCTCCTCCTGCAATATAGGTAGCCCTGAACTTACTACCACAATTGAACCCAACATTTCTGTTGTTAAGTGAGACATTTGTTAAGTGAGCTTTGACCCATTTTACAATCTGTCTTGCCACAATTGTTAAGTGAATCACTGCAGTTGATAAGTTAACAACACAGTTGTTAAGTGAATCTGGCTTCCCCATTGATTTTGCATGTCGAAAGGTTGCAAAAGGTGATCACATGACCCTGGGACACACCAATGGTCATAAGTATGAACCAGTTGCCAAGCAGCTGAATTTTGATCACATGAGCATGGAGATGCTACAAAGGTTGCAAGTGTGAAAAATGGTCATAAAGTCACTTTATTCAGTGCCATTGTAACTTTGAACCGTCACTAAGTGAACTGTTGTAAGTCAAGGACTACCTGTATTGACAGATTGTTAAATAGCTGTGTTAATATATTTGCCACACAAAAAATCATTCTAAGCCAACAACATGTCTACAGATGGAATGACCTGCTTTTGTATGAATTTTTGCACAGAAGGTGTATTGAGATATTTCAGTTTGTTTATCCCAGAGGAAATAATTGGATATAAAGGAAAATGCTTAGAGTAATTTTAGAAATTAATCTAAATGGACTGTGGTTGTTTTCCCCTCCATTGCCGTCAATTAGTATGCAGCATGCCTCCCATTTTCCTGCTACCAATGAGAAAATAATTTGAGGAATGTCTCAAAAGTGCTGTTCCAGTTTTTATTTGCAATTGTAATTTTCAGTATGAACTCATTGCTTCTCAGCCATGCTGAGTTTAGCTCCAAAGAGCTTTATGAAAGAAGAAGAATTTTTTAAAAAATGTTTATCATTATCAAGGCAAAATGCTGCAGCAGTCTAAACGAACTCGAAGTTGCACTGTGCTTTAGCAGTATGGGTGCCATTTAGTTGGTCCACAGTGATGGGGAAGCAAATGGGACATTTGGGAGGTGATATAGGACAGGATGCTCCAAAGTTACTTAGCGTTCCTCAGGGCACAATAACATCTTTTGTCTTGCCTAAAACCAGCAGCAGAGTTACTTAAAAAAAAAAAAAAAAAAGAGGAAGAAAAAAACCTTCAGCTTGTTGCCAAGGAACTGAAATAGTGTCCCATAGCATCTTGGAAGCAAAGCAGAAGGCTGTTGGAGTTTTGCCTAGTATGTCCTGACCTGAGCATAAGATTTTGGAGTAAGTGAATATCTGATGATGACTGTAGAAAGAATAATTTGTTTTATCCTGTCCTCAAAATATTGTAATGCACTGTATGCTGCTGCCTGAACTATATGTGCCATGTTTAAAATGACAACTTGCATATAAATGAACTAAATAAAACATAAATAAAGAGCTAGAGATGGGAACAAAAAGTACAACTGTGGAAAGGGGTAGAAGAGAGTTGCTGGCCAAGACAAGGAGTGAGGGAGAGTTTTCTTCTTCCCTCCCATTGCCAATCATGGGAGGACATTCTTTATGCCAACCTAGTGTTCATCTGTTTCTATGGGCATCCCAAGGAATGAGAGGATTTGGAAACTAGTAGATTCACTCTTTTTTTTTTCAACAGCATGCCTTATTTTCCCTTAAATGACTGATGGAAAATTGTTCCCAGACTATCCATACTATCAGAGTTTCTTCTTGTGGAATGGATATCTAAATAGCATGTTGTGGGCAATTTTTCGGTGTCAACTGGTGCTTCAACTCTTTGCAACAAGGCCTTGAATTTGATCATCTAATACAGGGGTCTCCAAACTTGGCAACTTTGAGACTTGTAGACTTCAACTCTCAGAATTCCTCAGCCAACTTTGCTGGCTGAGAAATTCTGAGAGTTGAAGTCCACAAGTCTTAAAAGTTGCCAAGTTTGGAGACCCCTGATCCAGTGGTGGGATTCAGCCAGTTTACACCACTTTGGGGGAACTGGTTGTTAATTTTCTGAGCAGTTTGGTGAACTGGTTGTTGGAAGAAATCATTAGGGCAGAGAACCGGTTGTTAAAGTATTTGAATCCCACCACTGCTCTGATCTAATATATTTATGACAGTGTCCTTAACCTGCTGCTGTTGAGTGACTGAAAATGAATTAAGCAGCAGTCCTTAAAAAAATACAGTATTTAAATTATAAAGAGTAAACTCCAAATGTTAAAAAAAAGAAAGAAAGAAATCTTGTCTACAATCAGCGATGTATCTGCTGAAATTAAACACCTATCCCTGAATCAAGGAAATATGATTCTCCCCCACCCCCCCAGGGAACAAATGAGTTTGTTTAAGAATACCCTCACTTAGAATAGAAGGTACTATTAAGTAATGACTTTATTTTAATACCATCAGAAACCAGAGTTTAGAGTCTCAAGATTGGAATCCAAATTAGTGTCCTGCCCTCTGTCCCTCCCTTATTGCATAGATAAACCTAAGACTATAGCTGCTTAAAATGCTAATACAAACTGGATAGAGTTGGCTTGTTGAAGTAAAGTAATGTTAACATAAATCTCCACGTAAAACTTGAATGTGAAAAATGAACATTTGGAATTTGTAGCTGCATGTGGATGTGGAAGTATTATGCAGACTCGTTTCATGATAAATTGTTGTTTAGCATATTTTCTCAGTATGGCTTTGAGTTAGTCATTCAGACTTGATGCCAATGTTTTGTGTTACGTTCACATCTTTCATATGAATGGAAAGTTTTAATATTTCTGAGGCTTTATCAACGCCAGTGGCTTGGTCACACAGTATAGAACAGGGGTGTCAAACTTGAATTCATTAAGGGCCGCATCAGGGTTGTGTTTGACTCTGGGGGGGGGCAGTGGCCATGGCCAGCTCAATGTCACTCGTGTTGGGGACACCTATGTTGGCCCAGGCACTCTACCAGTGAAAACAGAGCACGGTCCTCCTGAGCTATTTATTTATTTATTTATTTATTTATTTATTTATTTATTTATTTGTTTATTTATTTATTTATTTAAGCATGTATACGATAACAGATATACTGTAAGTATAAACATGATTATGAATACAGGAAATGGATACAAATAAATGGGGACAGTGGGACAGGGATGGTAGGCACATTGGTGCGCTTATGCACGCCCCCTACAGACCTCTTAGAAATGGGGTGAGGTCAACAGTAGACAGCCTAAGGTTGAAGTTTGGGGGGTTTGGGGAAGAAACCACAGAGTCAGGTAGGGCATCCCAGGCATTGACCACTCTGTTGCTGAAGTCGTATTTACTGCAATTGAGTTTGGAGCAGTTTACCTTAAGTTTGTATCTATTGTGTGCTCGTGTATTGTTGTGCTTGAAGCTGAAGTAGTCATTGACAGGTAGGACGTTGTAGCAGATAATTTTGTGTACTACTGTTAGGTCAGACTGAAGGTGGCATAGTTCTAAATTGTCTAAGCCCAAAATTTCAAGCCTGGTGGCATAAGGTATTCTGTTGCGAGCAGAGGAGTGGAGGACTCCTCTCGTGAAATATCTCTGGACTCGCTCAATTGTATTAATGCCAGATATGCAGTGCAGGTTCCAGACAAATGAGCTGTATTCGAGAATTGGTCTAGCAAATGTTTTGTATGCTCTAGTTAGCAGTACAATATTACCAATATTTTGTCTGGTAGAGGCACCATGGGCCAGTCCTTCGCTGTTTCCAGGGCAGCCCCGCAGGCCAGATCTAAGCACCCTGCGTGTCAGATCCGGCCCACGAGTCTTGAGTTTGACAGCCCTGGTATAGAGCACAAAATATATTGAGAAAAGACCAGCCAGAATAATTGGTCTCTAGAGCAGGAAAAAAATGGAATTTATGTGATGTTTTGATGCCTGCTATCTCCTAGGAAGCTTATTGCTTCATAAGGAATTTAAATTTCACGAGGTTTTGTGGAGCTTGAGAAATCCAGATAAAGAGGAGTGACAGCTGCTACTTTGATAGAAGATTGATAAAAAAATATTAGAGCTTGCAAAATATTTTTAAAAGGAGTTTCAAAAACACATTGGCATGAATGAAGTAGCCTCGCCTTTCCAGTCCAACTGTTTCTCCATTCATGTGCAGGTAAAGCCTCAACTTCCCTGCTTCCCAGAGAAGTGTGCAGTGTGCTTCAGATGAATATGCAACAAAAGGGAAAACATTCAGAACAGCCAGAGGAACTCTGAAAAGCCAGGAGTACTTTGGCAGTTTGAAGAAAGGTATTTCACTCATGCTAATGCATTTTTAAAAAGGTTCATTTAAATAAAAAAAAAAAGAATATTGGTATTTGCTAGTAATCTACCGGAATTCTACCAGTTTTACTGGTTTCTTCTTAAACTTACCTCTGACATTTTGGTACAGATTTTAATTTAAAAAAAAAAAACTTCAAAAGTATTAATAGGATATTTTGAAAATTCAGCTGGTGCAAAATGCAATGTGTGTGGGAGCATTTATGTGTGTTTCTGGCAGAACACATGTTACACCTCTGCTGCGAGAACTACATTGGTTGCTAGTTTTTTTTCTGTATCCAATTCAAGGTGTTGGTGTTGATCTTGAAAACCCCCCATGCAGTGGTGGGATTCAAGTAATTTAACAATTGGTTCTCTGCCCTATTGATTTCTTTCAACAACCAGTTCACCAAACTGTTCAAAAAGTTAACAACCTGTTCTCCTGAAGCGGTGCTAACTGGCTGAATCCCACCACTGCCTCCATGGTAAAGGACCAGGTTATTTGAGGGACTGCCTTTCCTGATTTCATCTGGTCATCCCACCAGAACCAACAATTTGGGCATGCTATTGGTTGTATCATCTAGGGCATGGGTGTCAAACGTGCGTCGTCACGTTGTTGTCACGTGACGTATCACAACTTTTTTCCCTTTCACTAAACTGGGGGTGGGCGTGGCAGCCCATGACGCATCAGGCCCGTGAGCTGAGAGTTTGACATCCCTGATCTAGGGAGTTACATCTGGTAGGTCCTAGCAGTGGGCCATCTCTAATGTGCCTGCATCATGGATCCTTCTCACCCCTGAAGTGAGATGGCTTCATCTCTTCTGAGCTTCCAAAAATCCCTCAAGGCCTGGTTATTCCAGCAGGCCTGCGGAACCCAGAGGGATGAGGAAATTAATGATGTGGCTCCATTATTATTAACATCCCTTCATCTTTGAATACAACAAAGAACAATAATTCTTTGTTTTAGCTCTGTTCTTATAGTTAAAATTTTTTAAAAATAATTTAATGATAATTGTTTTAAATATTTATTGCTTTAGTTTTGTTGTAGGCCACCTAATGTCACTTGTTTGTGAGGTGGGCAGCTATATAAATGTGATAAACATTTAAAAGAGCCTTGATGGTACAGTGGTCTAAGCACCCTATTATTAACACAGCTGCCTGCAATTACTGCTGGTTCGAATCTCTCCAAGGCTCAAGGTTGACTCAGCCTTCCATCCTTTCTAAGGTAGGTGAAATGAGGACCCAGTTTGTGGGGGCAATAAGCTGACTTTGTATAAAATATACAAAAGTATGAAGGCTATTGCTTAACGCATTGTAAGCTGCCCTGAGTCTCCGGAGAAGGGTGGCATATAAATCAAATTAAAAAAAAATATATTATTACATATCATGAAATTATTCACTTGGGATTATTTTTTTAAAAACACATGTCCACATAGGAGAAATATAATCCATAAATGTTAGCCAAATTTCCCAAAGGTCTTTGTGGTTATGCTCCACCAAACTGCAAATTGGTTTATTTCCATAATTATTGAAAAAGTAAAACTGAAATGTTGGAATCACTATTGTTTTAACATCTACGGTAGTATAGTGATAGTTAAATAAACCAACAATGAGATTAAATTAACAAATAAACACATTAGTAGTTTTTCACAAAAGTATAGTTGTTTTAGCAGGGTATGATAGTTGGAAATATAGATAGAATTATAGGGGATAGAAATATTTTAAAGAAATAAGCAATTAAGAAATTAAGTCATAAGAGTATATCAATGTGCATAATAGGTCACGATGAGAAAGTTGTTTACTGGGTTTATCTAGAAATAGGAGAAGCTACAATCTGTTTCTAATTTAAATTAAATGTTTGCTTTTTCCAGTGACTTTATTCATATTTACTGGAATATACTGCATCTCCATCTTGTGGTGAAAAATGGGAGGTTTTCTTGAAGATTTGTTCATTGTATATAGAGTATCTTTCATAACATTCCTGTGATTATTTCACAGATTATTTGAAACAGTTGCTCAAAATTTATCTAAGCCCTTCCATGTACCAAACGAAGTACAAAAGTATCTCTACTAAAAATATTTGTGTATGTCAATATTTGATATCAGCTGAGGTTTTGGGGCTGTGCTTCTCTAGATCTCTAATGTGTTGCTGGTTACAACTGGGTCACTAGCCTTGTTGGCTTTCTCTGAGCAAAGGTAGGTCAACCACTCAAATACTGAGGCAGAACAGATACCAACTCTGTCTCTATTGCCAATATTATTGCAACATGAAATAGCAGATTTCACAATATCAGCAGTTCATAAATAGTAAATGTTTGATTTAAAGGATTAATATAAGGAAGGGCTATTTGCTGAAGTGGAATAGTGCTAAATTCCAATGGGACTTTATACTTCTAAAATGATGAATGGCTGTTTTATGCACATACAGAATTGGAATGTTAGAGCTGATATTCACTAAACCAAGGTCCATTAAATCAAGGGTTTATTTTATTTTGTTTATCTCTGGTTGATATTTGGTCATAATAAATTTTAATTTGAAATTTTACTTTACTATTCTGGTAGGGATAAACATGCCATCACCAACACCAAAAAATATTGATATTTTAATGTTTTAGTCTCCGAAGATATTTTTTCCTCTAAGACAGCTACCTATGATAATAGGCACTTCAAGAATAAAGTCTAACATGCAGAAGTGAAATACATTATACTGTATTGAAAATTCAGGTATTATCTTCCATGGATTTTCTATAGAACGAATATATAACATGTAAAGTTAATCAGTTTGCCAACAATGCAAGAATGCTTGGATTGTTTACATTACAAATTTACATTACAAGTTTAACAGATTAACAGAGTTGGAAGGGACCTTGCAGGTCTTCGAGTCCAACCCCCTACCCAAGCAGGAGACGCTACATATGCCTCTACCTAGGATTGAACTCATAACCTCCTGATTGTGAGGCAAGAGCTCCACTTCTCAAGAAGTTTACATTGCAGATTTGTTACTCTTAAAGTATTGTGAGATTCTGACAGAATCTCAAGTATTGTGAGATTCTGACGTTCTGGAAATGGTTGCAAATATAGAAGCAAGATACTAAGGATATGTGTATAGATGTTTTTGATGTAGTACAAAGGAATGGCAGCAAATCCAGACCAGTACCTTTGTGTTAAATGAATGGCACAAATGGCACAATCAAATATATCCTTCAGCAGTGATTCAAAATGGAGGCGATAGCACTAATACAGGAATTGACAAGGGAGATGGTAATGTATGGGGTCAAAGGCAATGGAAAGCACTTTAACTCAATAGGGAGAAAAGTTCTTAGATTGGTCTGTTCTTTTGTACATTACAAGCATTCCTGAACTGTTTATCTCACACCACCTCTTAGCTCCAGAATTAAAATGTGCTTGAAATATTTACTTTTCTGCTTTCTGCCCTCCCTGCTAAAAAGAACAACTATAATTTCTTCACCATCATATCCTTTTACATTCATTACCAACGAAATAAGCTGTTAGTTTCTGTCTTGACTAAAGAGCTAAGAAACATACAACATACAAGAGATTGGCAGGTGGATTTTTATGTCATGTAGGTATTCTAATAAAAATGAAATTCACCAAGTTCGGACTGAAGCTTCTTGGATGGGAAGCGAAACGTCTTCATGGAAAAACAAAGTCCAGTTGCCTTTAGAGAAAGTACCTTTGGGACAACTATGTCCTGATTGATTGACAATCTCCATAGACATAAAATTGGAGACTACCCCCCCCCCAAAAAAGCAAGGTTTAAC
The DNA here is from genome assembly GCF_029215685.1 of Pituophis catenifer annectens. Taxonomy (NCBI): domain Eukaryota; kingdom Metazoa; phylum Chordata; class Lepidosauria; order Squamata; family Colubridae; genus Pituophis; species Pituophis catenifer. The sequence continues at coordinate 30,469,314 of NW_027256886.1, forward strand.
TTCTCACACTGAGAAAAGCAACAAAGATGATTTTAAAAAAAAACCTAAGTCATGTGAAGAGAAATTGCAGGAGCTAGATATAGGAAGATCCTTGTGGAAGGTGTTTGAGGGAATATAGGATACCAGTCTTCAAATACATGAAAGAATGTTTCAAGACCCTTTCTTTTTTGATTCAGAATATAGAATACAAAATAATTGATTTAAGATGCAAGGACACAGGTTTTGATTGAATATTAGAAAATACTTCATAGCAGTATGGCTGTCTTTGCTTAGGATCCATTTGTTTAGTGACCATTTGAATTTACAAAAGCACTGAATGAAGGGACGCCCAAAATTATGGCTGTTGCAACCTCCCCTCCCACCCCGCCATGGTCACTGGATTACATCTGGGCTCTTAGCAACCTGTTCACTTTAACAGTGTTTGCCAAGTGGCCTGAAATCATGTGATCGCCATTTGAAAGGAAAGGAAAGATGAAAGGACTCCTTCTGGTCTTGGGGCCTGGCTGAAAAAGATCCATGAGAATCCATTTTAGAATAGACCTTTTTCACCCATCCAGAGGGGCTGCTTACCAGATTGATTTCATGTCATGTGGAGTTTCCACCCCTCCCAGGCAGCCCTGTTGCTCTCAAAGAGGCTGGCTGACAAAATCCTGGCCAAAACTCAAGCAGGAATTTGGCACAGGGCACTTGCAGAAAGGGGCATTTGGAGCAAGCTGGCCAATCCCTTGTTGCAAGCTCCCATGCCAAAATCCTGCTTGTCTTTTGGCACAGACATTTTCAACCAGTGTCTTTGGAGCGGAAGGGCTGCCTGTCAGGTTGATTTCACCTTGCATTATGAATATCCAAGCTTCTGCAGCCCAGTGAAGCAGTTCCTTTCTGAGCACGGAGGGCAACTTCCTGTCATCGTCCCCCACCCTCTCATCTTGCAAAAGCTCTTTTGCGCCATCCGCTTGTACAATCACTTAATAACTGAAACTAGAAGAGCTGAGATTGTGGTCATTGAATGAGTTGACCATGTGAGCATCTCGCTTAATGACCACAATGATGACCAAAATTCCAGGTACAATTATGATTGTAAGTTGAGGGGTACTTTTAAGCGCAGTTCAATGATAGAATTGATTGACCAGAGAGTTGATGATCTCCCCTTTATTAAAAAGAGGCTAGACAATCATCTGCCCATGATACTTTGATTTGTATTTTTCAGTGAGCAGGAGATTGGACTCAAAAATTTAAATGGCTCCTTCCAAATTAATAATTTTATAAATCTATGGAATAGTGTTAAGTTCTGGTTATTTTAGCAATAGTTCATTGACAGTTTGAATTCAGTTGCTATCTAACAGTGACTCTCCTAGATTAGAGGCAAGATATTTTCTGTCTCACCAAGAGAAAAAAAGATTTTATCTGGAACCCTCTGCTTGCAATGGATCTATTCCACCACTAAGGTATGCCCTTTACTTATTCATTTTGTAATGCATAATAAAGACTTCTCAGTATCTCTTCATGTAGCACATCAAATAAAACCAGTTCATTTTATTTTGAGGAAATGAGTTGATGCAGCAGTAACATTTGAATACATCTAAATAAATTATCTCAAAAATCCATAACCTATACTAGAAAACTACCCTGTATTAGGGCAATAATTGGTCACAAATCGGTATGAAAAAGTTTGAGCACTATAGCTATGCCAGACGTTGCAGCCAGCAATTCTGTAATTTCATCTCAGAGAGCAAGTACTGGATTCCATCTGAAAAGGGGTTCATTTAAGTCTAAGATTATGAAATGCATTTATGCCTCACCCAAGATATACTGGGATTAAGAAGCAATCAATGACACTATGTTGAAGATAATGTTCAAATCCCAGTCACGAAGCAGAGTGACCAGAGAACAGATTCAGTGCTTCAACCAGAGATTGTCTGGAAATTGTTTTAAGGGGGGAGAAGGGGAAGAGTGATGGAAGTATATACAGCAGGTCATATTGGTGTCAGATGGGTTTTAGGGTAGTGATAAAAGTCAAACTCAATTTCAGGCATAGTTCAGCCTATTCAATCCTTGTCTGTTTAAAGCTAACACATTAATTTGAGAAGTGCTTTATAGGCAATCAGTTTTTTAAAGCAATCAATTGGTGATTATTACTGAGATAGGAAATCCCAGGACTGAAGAAAGAAATGATAAACCATTTCTATACTGTTCCAAGAAAATTTCATAACGGTTTTTCTGTAGATGAAGAAAGTTCTAGCCAAAATGATAAATCATGCCTTATTATAAATTGACACAAAGATTTAATAAAATATTAAAAAGAGCCAGTTTAGTGTAGTGGTTAAGGCATCAGGCTAAAAAAAAAGGGAGACTGTGAGTTTAAGTCTTGCCTTAGCCATGAAAGCCAGCTGGGTGACTTTGGGCCAGTCAGTCTCTCTCACCCCAACCCACTTCACAAGGTGGTTGTTATGGGTAAAATAGGAAGAAGAAAGTATGCTGAATATGCCAGCTGCCTTGAGTTATTTGTAAAAATAATAAAAGGATACAAACAAATAAATTTCCAGCTGCTTATTAAAAGGAAATGTTCTTTCTTAGGGGCCAAACTGTTCTGTTATAAAATACACCTTCATCTGAATCCACTTAATCTGTCATTACAAATGTTTACATTTATTAATATAATATATAGCAGAGAGTTTTCAGCTTATAGCCATTTGTTTAGCAACTGTTATAAGTTACGATACACTGAAAAAAATGACTTATGAGTGGTCCTTGCATTTATGATCACTGCAGCATTCCCATGGTTGCATGATCAAAATTCAGATAATTGGCCTATATATATATATACATATATATACACATATACACATATGTGTGTGTATTGCATATATGTGTGTGTGTGTCTGTATGTATATGTGTATGTGTATGTATACACACACACACACACACACACACACACATACATACATACGGTGGCTCAGTGACTAAGATGCTGAGCTTGTCAATCGAAGGTCGGCAGTTCAGTGGTTCAAATCCCTAGTGCCACATAATGGGGTGAGTTCCCATTACTTGTCCTAGCTTCTGCCAATCTAGCAGTTCGAAAGCATGTAAAAATGCAAGTAGGAAAATAGGGACCACCTTTGATGGGAAGGTAACATTCCCTGCATCTCTGGCATTTAGTTATGCCGGCCACATGACCATGGAGATGTCTTCAGACAGCGCTGGCTCTTCGGCTTTGAAATGGAGATAAGCACCGCCTCTTAGTGTCAGGAACAACTAGCACATATGTGCGAGGGGAACCTTAACCTTAACCTTTACTTTTATGTATTTATGATAATTGCAGCATCCTGACATCGTGTGATTAGCATTTGTGACCCTTCCAGACAGTCACAGAGGAAGTCATGGAGGAAGCCCCTTTAAAGATTGTAAAATTTAAGACAAAAAGGATTGTAAAATTGGGCACAACTCATTTAACAACTATCTGGCTTAGCAATGGAAATTCTAGTACCATGTGATTGTAAGTCAAGGACTACCTGTATGAGGCAACCATCTCTTCAAGAAACTCTGGGCAGTGAACAACATAAAAACAGAGAACTTCATTTAAAAAAAACTGCTAAAATAAAAACATAACATCACTAGACACATACACACTTGCCAGAGTTTCTATGTCAATATCCCCAATGTACAGAAAACATTGAAGAAAATTTCAGTAGAAGGTGTTTGGCTGTTGAATTTCAGTTCCCAGTGAACAAAATCCAATTTAGAAATGTATTTTATAAAAAAATATTCCCTTTGTGCTGTAAAAACAGTACAAGCTTAATATGAGATAGCATGTGCCCCATCCACCTCCTCTTGGACACAGTTGGCAAACTGCAAAACTCTGTATCAGAAGAAGGTCCAGGAAAATACTTCTAAACTACTCAATTTCAGCTGAGCCTGGGGCAAAATCAAGGCATAGGATCCATCTTTTTCCCCAGAAATAAATCCCAAAATTTCTTTTTCTGAGTTTGCTTATTTCAAAATAGCAATATTCCAACTTAATCATTTCAAGAAAGCACAGTCATCTTCTTGTTTATGTAGCCTTGAGAAATCTTTTGGTGGCCATGGACTGTTCTTAATTTTTTCCCCCAGAAGCCATATTAATGGAAAGTTTGGATCATGCAAATGGGTATGGCTGAATACTGAAAAAATATCATTTTGTTTTCTTATGTTTATTTAAGGGGCATGCTAAACCTATTTTAAGTCTTACAGCATTAGTATGATTAATTTCCTACCTCAAAATAGCAAGAAACCACCCAGCAAAACAGTTTACATAAAAGGGATTCTGGGTCCAGAAATTATCCAGGAATATTCACATAGGTTTTAGATGATCTATTTCTGCCCTAACTGTAGGGCTCCCCATTCCAATTCCAATTTCTCTCAGGAGCAGAAGCAGAAAATGTCCATGGTCCTTCAGTTCAGTTTATCAGCTTCCTGTTTGATCAGCTTTCTAATTTCATCTGGTAGCTACTCTACCTGGACTTTGTCTTATCCATCAGAACCTTATGTTAAGAGATTTGTACATATGCATAATTTATCATGTCACAGTTGGACAAACTTTTTGTTACTGGATAATGCATTCTTTTTTTAAAGAGGGCAATTTTATTGGCCTCTTCCATCAATTGCTGGGACTTGATTAACAGTGTCATGAAGGGGGAAAAAAGGTTTTGCAGGTCTTAAGTCTGAATTGTTCAGCTCCTCCTGAATGGGAAAAATTAGCCCTTTGGAGGGAGATGATGTGTGCCTTAAACTTAACCCAGTTCCTGCAATAGAGTTTGGCTCAAATACTCAGAAGGGATATTCTGATTGGCAGGGACAATACTATGCCCCAAGGATTGCCACTTTTGTTTTAAACATATATGTGACCACTTCTTCTCCAATGGATAAATGGTACATATGCTATAATGCTCTCTAGAGGAGATCTGACCAGTTTTGTAATAATACTCAGTCAAGAGAATTGCTGATTTACTCAATTATTCCATCCCTTTTTATGCATCTCCAGATTGCTATTTCTTTGTAATAACAAAACCCCTCCTCTTTCCTGTGTCTGTTTGAGATCAGTTTCTTAAGATATTTACTCTTTGGTCTTGCTAGGACAACCAAGGCAAAAAAAGAGCAAAGTTTCTTGGCTGTGGTTACACGCAGCTCTGAATCAGCAGCTTGCATCATACAATTTCACAATGGGAAACTGTCTGACCACAATTACAGACCAATCCAGCTTGATCTACTGCTACTGAACTGCATCACAGTTAAGCAGACACAGTGGCTTTTTGCCTAGTAGAAAATCTGGAAACATTTTATCATCTTTACAACCTGCCAGATATATTAATCTGTCTTGTCCTGTTCTCTCCCTCTCCCTCTCCCCTCCCCCTCCCTCCCCCCCTCTCTTTTCCTTGGTCTCTTATTCCATGTTTTGTTTTATATATAGCGTCTTTGACATTGTTCTACTTCATGGGAAAATCTGTAAATAGAAAGTATCTCACCCCAATCCCTCCCTGCATCTTTTTCCTGAAAAATTTAATTTTTCAATGAAAAATCCAAATCTGAGATCCATAAAATAAATTGTGTAGTTTTCAGCCTTTTCCAACATATAGCTTGCTAGCTGGGCAGGATTGAAGATATAAACCAATCCCCAGGGGAGAATTTACTGGGAAAAGCTGCTTCTTACTTGCCTTCATTGTTGTAGTATAGCTATAAGGAGTGACACAGGTTCTCCTCTACATAATCTATTTTTTCTTTAAAATTTGGGATAAAATATTAAGATGCTATAAAATGTGAACATACAAGCAGTTTACATAATACAGCTATGGAGTTCTTTTCACAGACAGAGCTTCAAAGCTATAATTTTGTCCAGTTGCCCAAGGGTAATAAAAAAAGGTGCTTTATAATTTCTTTTGGAGTTAATGTGGTTTGGAGAAGGTACTGTATTTTTCAGAGTATAAGACACACCTTTTTCCCTCTTAAAAGGGGGTGAAAATTTAGGTGTGTCTTATACACCGAATGTAGCCCCACCCACCCACTGGCCCCCACCCTTTGGCCTCTGCCTCCCAGCAGTTTACCTCCTCACAGCAAGCAGCAAGAAGAAACAGCTTGTTTCAGCTTCAGCACAGCCTAATTAGCACAGTTGATTGGATCAGCCTCCTGACTCTCAGCTGTTTTGCTCTCAGCTGTTTTGCATGGGCCTCTGCTGCTTGCTGCAAGGAGGTAAATTGCTGGGAGCAGATTTTTTTTTTCTTGTGCTAATCAAGCTATGCTGAAAACGAAAATGAAAGTAAAGCAGGCTATTTGCTGCAATGAGGCAAAATTGCTGGGAGGCAGAGGCAGAGGCAGATATCTTTTTCTTATTTTCCTCACCAAAAAAGGTAGGTGCGTCTTATACTCTGGAAAATACGGTAGCTTTTTTTTCATCAATGATGCACATCTCTCCAGCATTCAAACCCTTCCTACTTGGCTCTGCTACCTGATTTTCCAAATTACGTCTTCCTACCCTTTCCACCAATTTCCTTTCCATCTAATTGAATTAAAATGGTTTAACAAACGTGGAGCACCACACAGCAATTTATTCACAGTGAATATGTTTTTGTGCAAGATTGTTTTCTCCCAATATTGTATTTTTATAACTATTATACCAGAGTGTCATTTCATCAAAATACTGTAGTAGGGCGTATGGCTTTAAAATTACCTTAATTAAATGGCTGTGTTCATGCTCTGTATCAAACATACTATGTTTTAGCATTGCAGGATGTATGAATACATCCATGGAAAGACATGACAAATATCTGGACTGCAATTTTGCTGGTAAGGTAGGTTCCTAAGTTTGCCCCATATGCATCATTGTATTAAGAGAGTTTGAATCTGAACATTCTGAAATCTTTTTCATTTTATCCCTCCCTTTTATTTTATTTTTTTAATTTTTTAATTAATTTTTTAATTTTTTTTGCTTCAGTGTTACAAGTAGCATGCCTAACGCTGGGGTGGGAGAGAGGCCAAGAACAGAAAAAACATTTTCCCCCTCAATTTTCCTACCTACCCTATTTCCCCCAAAATAAGAAACCCCTGATAATAAGCCCAATCAGGCTTTTGAGCGCATGGCAATAAGGCCCAGCACTTATTTCAGGGTTCAAAAAAATATAAGTCAGGGTCTTATTTTCGGGAAAACATGGTATGTGCCACTGGCCCTTTTAGCATATCCTGACTATAAAGTCACCCAGGCTGGATTTATCTGGAGATGTGGTATGATTAGTCTTACCTTCTAAAAAACTTCTACTACCTTTAATGTATTTGATTTGCCCATAACATCTCAGCCTCACTTATGTAATTTCTTTCCTTGTAAGTGTTGAGGTCAGCTGATAAAAGTCCTGGCTTTCTATTAATTACGCTTGCCAATTCCCAATACTAGTTAAAATATTCTTGCCTATTTATGGTTTTTTATTTGCTTTAAGGGTTTTTAAAAGAGTAATTGAACTGGAGATTAATAATTAATAACTCACCATCATAATGGTGTTGTGTTCAAACTCAATGAATTATTACAGATTCTCTTCAAATTAGATAAAACTTTGCTTGAAGCCTCTATTAGGAATTCTGCTATAGAATCAGCATATCATTAAATTTGATGAAAAATAATTTATGAGAATTTCTCACAACTGGAGTATCAACTTTGTATCCTTATTGAGTTATGAGGTGGCCATAGGATCTGTGTGAATGGCCTGCCTTTAATTGAAGATCTTGTCTCCCTCAGTCTTACTGTTCCATGGTTCCAGTGGATACCCGGGAAAGAATCTGGAAGGAAGTAGTAGCACTATTTTTCCTTCTAAGGAAAAATGCTGCCCTTGGAATAACAGAATAACAGTTGGAAAGGATCTTTGAGGTCTTCTAGTCTAAGCCCAGCTCAAACAGGAAACTCTATACCAGTGGTGGTGAACCTTTTCAGCACCGAGTTCTGAAAAGGTTATGCGTAAGCATCGCACGTGTGTGCGATCTTCGGGGCTGCGCCCTGGAAAAGCTGAACTTCTGGATTCTAGCATGTGTCTGCGCCAGATGATCAGCTGGCAGGTGCACATGTGCTGGCCTGTTTTTGGCACTGCAGCATGCGTGAAGGGATCGCGCTCTGGAAAAGCTGAACTTCCGGGTTCTGGCGCACATGCGCATCTGAAAATCACCTGGCCAGCGTGCATGCACATACTGATTTTTGGCACTGCTGCGCAGGCGAAGGACAGCTGATCATTGCACGTGCAAATACACCAGAAACCTGGAAGACAAACAGGCAAGGCTGTGCGTGCCGGGTGACATGGCTTCATGTGCCACTTTGGGCATGTGTACCATAGGTTCACCATCACAGCTCTATACCATTTCCAACAAATGGTTGTTCAATCTATTCTTAAAAATGTCCAGTGTTGGAGCACCCAGAACTTCTGGAGGCAAGTCATCTCACTGATCAATTCTTCTAAGTGTCAGAAAATTTCTCCTTAGTTCTAGGTTGCTTCTCTCCTTGATAAGTATCCATCCATTGCTTCTTGTCCTGCCTTCAGGTGCTTTGGAGAATAGATTGACTCCTTCTTTGTGGCCCTTCAAATATTGGAAGACTGCTATCATATCACCCCCTAGTCTTTCTGGAGAATTTCCCCTTCCTAAGAAGAAATTCAGACAGTTCAGTTGCCCACTTTTGTGTGAAATTGAATTCAGGAGGCAAATTTAAAAACAAAATTCTCATTGGAATGGATTCCAAACTCAAAGGGGATTTGATTTTGAACCTGCATTATGTGGTGGTGCTAATAGCAGCTCTTTGTTCTACTTTAATCTTGTCAGCAAACTGGCAGCTTTTCTGAATTGATTTTTGAGGTAGGATTAAACTGTAAACATCATTAGTCAGTGAACTTTCATACTAAGTAACAGCATATGGCAAATGTGAACAATTAACAATTGTGATGTGATCAAATTTCAGGACAGAAACAACTAAGATCTCAGTGACTCACTATGCAGGGCTGAAAAATTCCAATGGGATGGTATCATGTTGAAGCCACAGCTTTGGTTGTCTAGACAATACTGTGATGATATCTGCTTTTTCCCTTTCACGTCAAGGAACTCATGGACTTGGATTAGGTATAAATAATATATTACATTCTTTCTATCAGATTCAATCATGTAAATATCATATATTTTATACTGCAAATGATAAATGGCTAAATTTTGCTGTGTAGTAATCATTTTTCCCATCACTCTATTTCAAGCCTTCCTTCCTTCCTTCCTTCCTTCCTTCCTTCCTTCCTTCCTTCCTTCCTTCCTTCCTTCCTTCCTTCCTTCCTTCCTTCTTTCCTCCCTCCCTTCCATTATTATGGTTTATAATCTTATATGTATATAAGCAGTTTATTTATTTTATAGATATATTAATATACTACCACAATTGAATGGAGCAGTAGGATATGCAGTACAGAAAATTCATTTTCTGGGACTTCCACTATCTGGAAAGCCATTTAAATTAGTTTTTTTTTAATGGCAGTATGAGATGAAGCTGAAAAATTTCTACTTTCCTAAGAATCTTGGCTCTTTTGGCAATTCAGTAAAATGGAAGAGATCCACAGTATGGAGGGAACTTCAGACTCCACAGTATGGAGGGAACATATGCAACTTCAGACTCACTGAACTGAAAATGTATATGGATGATAAATTCAGATTCATAAATAATGGGCAACCATTCACAGAAACCAAGGAAAAGATTGTTAACCCCTGAAATGGATGGATGGAAAGTAAGACAAACAGATAAATATGGGAGTCAGAAAATTTATTGCCTAGACATATTTTTTTAAAAAAATGGACGAAATGTTTTGGTAATTATGCTGAGGGGAAAGCAAGTCCTGGATGGGGACAGTTGAACATTTTTTCACATTTTGGGGTACAAACACATTTTTGCATTTGGACTTCATGATATTTAGTGTTTCTGTTTTCACTGTTATCTGCCCTTCCTCCCAATCTCTCCAAATCACATTACTGAAAATCACCCATGGCCCTGCTACACTTTAGCAGTATATTTTGTGGGTATTTTGGTACTGCATATGTGGACTGGTACATGTTTGTCTCTGTGGGAATGTATGCATAGACACATTATCTATACACTTAACAAAGATCAAACAGCTATCTAGCTAAAGATCCTGACAATTTAGATTCTGGCAATTTAGGGCCAAAGAACGCATTATGATATAAGCATGACTACTGGAAATGTAATGTTGAATTAGGAGAAAGATGTATATATTTGCCATATAAAGGAAATATATCAAAGATTGTCACTAGGGCAGAGAACAGAGAAGTCATAGATTATTTTTTTTAACAAATACCAGATTATTATGTTAGTAAACAGATGTTCATACTTAAAAAGTATAAAGAGCATTTTCTGCTTATATTGGCAAAATTCTGTCCTAAAGCAAGTCAACATCTTTAAGCCTTCTACATACTAAATAATTATGTATGCATCTTTTTGTTATTAAATAATCTTTAAGCTAAAGTTTAAATATTGCATTTATCTTTGTCCACCTCATTATTCAAGACACCATTTACATGCCCATCTACCATTCACTATGAATATATTTTATTCATAATTATCCTTGCCTTTTCCTACTACTACCCTGTTTCCCTGAAAATAAGACCCTATCCTATATTTTTTTGAACCCTAAAATAAGCGCTTGGCTTTATTACCATGCGCTCAAAAGCCTGATTGGGCTTATTATCAGGAGATGTCTTATTTTGGAGGAAACAGGGTACTATCAAAAATAACTTATGGCCTTCTTAAATTCACCATAACCTTATAAAATATGTTGGTGTAAGAGATATTGAAAATAATTCCAAGGAACTTCAGGGTTAGGAATTGAATGTAGACCTTTCTCAAGAGAATATAAGCAAATAGGGAAAGTGCTGCTATATTTGTTCTTCCTTATGGGCTTTCCACTACACAGAATCATAGAATCATCTGGCTGTATTCATACAGCTTTAGTCTGATCCCACATATATGGGGACTTACTATGTCACTTAAATTTGTATCTCAGACCTCTAACTTCCCTATTTTACAAAACAAAGTTAAACTTGGTCACTGTTGATCTATGTTTCATTTCTTACACCAGACAGAATTTCTTGATGGCAATCATGATAATATGGTCCTCTCTTTTCCTACCAGAAGCAACACAATCCATCCAGTGATGATGGAAAAGATGGATCTGTGTCTACTTCTTTGCTATACATTTACTGTATTTTTCAGAGTATAAAACGCACTGGAGTATAAGTTGCAACTTAGTTTTTGGGGAGGAAAATAGGAAAAAAAATCTGCCTACCAGGTATTCATCTGGCTAGCATCCTTAGTCTGGTCAACTTCAGCACATTAGTTCACTGGTTTTGAGCGTGCATGTGTGCTTTTTATCCCCTACTTGGGGATAAAGAACAGCTTCTAAAGCACAGCTGATCTTTGGAGAGAGAAGCAATGAGAAAAGCACGGAAGATTGCTTCACTCATTAGCGCCTCGTTAGGGTTGAAAAAAAGCTTCGAAAAAGCTACATTCGGAGTATAAGACGCACCCAAATTTTCCACCTCTTTTAGCGGGGAAAAAGTGTGTCTTATATTCCGAAAAATATAGTACTTATAACAAAAGCACGTAGCAGATTCTCAGCATCTATCACTAGCACTCTGAATAGACAGCATGTTTACCTTCTAACTTACACCATCATAGGAAGCTATAGAAAGCAAGTGTGGTGTAGTGGTTAAGGTGTTAAATAGGCACCACATCAGGGATACTGGTCTAATCTCAGCCACAGAAGTTCATTGAGTGACTTTGCACTAGTTCTCTTCTCAGCCCAATTTACCTCAGAGAGTTTTGCAGTGGGAAAACTGGGATGGAGGAACACTATCAACGCCACTTTAAGTTCCTTTATGGAAGGTGAGAAGAGAAAATAAATAAAAGTTTCCCTTGCCTAATGTATTCATATATGCAAAAAAGGAAAGTTCAATCTTGTACAAATCAAGGGCAATCACTTCAAGATGCTGGGTTTCAACGCAAAGAAATTGGTCAAGTGAGGACAAAGAAATGGGAGGGTCCATATTTAAATTTGATTTAATTTAAATGTTAATTAAATTAAATAGATAACTGTCCCCATATGTTCAATTACTTCACAATGGTAAAATTAAAATTTGGTAGCAGCCCAAAGGCTACACTCAAAAGAGTTGGGAGAACAGCAGATTATCTAAATTCCACCATTTGTAATATTTTTCTGTAATGATTTTTCTATCATCAATCTTATGTACAAGCTGAAAAGATCACAGCAATTGTGCTGCTATGGAAGCAAGATTTAAAATAGAAAGATTTTTACAGCTTGATGATCAAGATATCTTTGCATATGAAGATTCATTCCTGGCCAATTCATCTTATCAATTATGTTTCAAGCCTTTCTTTTGAAAAGCAAGCTAAGAGCAATTTATCGATCATAAACTTACAGCGTCAAGTACCCACTTTTGAGCTGATGTACAGATACTTTAAAGCCTATTCTCATTGGCACAATTACAATTGAACAATCCTAAAGGAGTCACTAATGGACTCTTCTATTGTTCAATTCAAGTCTTCCCATCTTGTTCTTTCCATAATTCTACCTGTCTCTTTAATCAAAGCAATAATATTGTAGTTACCTATATGGGTAAATTATGCGTGAAAAAACCAATGTTCTCTAAAATAAAATTTGGATGTTATAACAATTCAAAGTCAGAAATCTGCTGTTGCATAATATTCTGGAGGCTACAATTTTTTAGGCAATTACACACCCACACTTGAATCAGAGTAGCAATAACTGCACTGTTTTTTAAAAAATATTTTCATAGTCAGCGATGGTCTTTGAAAGCTTCCAGCTTCTTGGGAAAACATTCCTTTAGGCTGAAATTTCTCATGGTCTCTCAGCCAGTTTATGAAGTGAAAATAACTGGTTTTTTCCATCTCTGTTGTTTTACTAAATGTGCTAAACATTGCAACCAATTATTAACTGTGAAGATGTTTTCTTCACAAATGACTAATTGCAGAGAACTAAGGACTATGAGTCACTCACCTTAGCCCTAAAGAGCACACAGGATATATTAATGATTTCAATAGAATAGAAGGCCACTGTTCCATATTCAGTGATAGATAGATAGATAGATTAACAGCATTGCCAAAAAGGCATTAAGAGTTGCTAACCTAATGTTGAGAAGCTTCTTCTCTGGTAATTTTGTATTTAAAACTAGGGCATACAAAACCTTTCCTAGACCAATTCTCGAAAACAGCTCATCTGTCTGGAACCTGCACTGCATATCGGACATTAACACAACCCTCCACTCCTCTGCTCACAACAGAATAATTTATGCCACCAGGCTTGAAATTTGGGGATTAGAAAATTTAGAACTACATCGCCTTCGGTCTGACCTGAGCGTAGTACACAAAATTATCTGCTACAATGTCCTACATGTCAATGACTACTTCAGCTTCAACCGCAATAATACACAAGCACGCAATAGATACAGACTTAAGGTAAACTACTCCAAACTCGATTGCAGAAAATACGACTTCAGCAACAGAATGGTCAATGCCTGGAATGCACTACCTGACTCTCCCCAAACCCACTTAACTTTAACCTTAGACTGTCTACTGTTGACCTCACCCCATTCCTAAGAAGTCTGTAAGGGGCATGCATAAGCGCACCTATGTACCTACCGTCCCTGTCCTATTGTCCCCATTTATTTGTCCCCATTTACTGTATTTCATAATCATGTTTATACTTATATCCGTTATCTTATGCTTGATGAAAAATAAATAAATAAAAAAATAAAAAATAGATAGATAGACAGACAGACAGACAGACAGACAGACAGACAGATGATAGATATATATTTCATTCTACCCTAAAATTGTGCAGTACAATCCTTTCATTTAGGGCCTAAATGAACAGGCCATGATAAACACTTTTTGTAGACCAGTTCTGGAAGGAATGAACTGGGGTTCCTGTTGTCTAAATGCTCATTATCCCTGATATAGCAATGTATGAATGGGGCAATTGGGTAATGCCAGTTTTCATTTATCATTTGCCCTGTGGCATCAGTGAAAGTGAACCGGTCACTATATGGTACCTTTTGTCCTATCCCAAAGCTGGTATTTAGGACTGGAGTTATACTACCTTCTCTCCCTGACTATTTGAGAGGTGTGGAAGATTGGAACTGAGCAGCTTTTTAATTAGGTCTACCAGTAGTGTACGTTTTGGTTACAAACCACGGACAAATTTTTTGAGCATTTAAGCATTGCTAGTGGTGAATGGCACTCCTATTATTTGGGCAATTCAGGAATAGGTAAAGGAATACTCTGGGACTGTAGGAGAGGGGTGGGCAATGAGCAGTTTGGATGTGGCCTCCAGCTCTTATTTAGTATTTTATGGAGGATTCCAAGACTATTTCATCAAAAGTGGGTTTTTTTAAGGGCACAATTGCCACTTTTGGAGTTCACAAACTATGAAATCATCTGCAAAATTAAAACATACTTAATTTCATTTTAAAACAAAACCTAATTACATTTTTGTTATAAACAGAAAGGAAAAAAGGAACAATAATAAAGATTTATCAATGAATAGGTAAAGAATAATATTTCTATAGCTTAAAATGTAAAAATGAACTTTAGGTAACTGAACTGAAAGCCAATTTGGTGTAATACCAAAGGTAGTTATGGCATCAGACTGGCTGGGAGACTGTGAGTTCTAGTTCCACCTTTGGCGCAAAGCCATCTGGTTGACCTTTGGCTAGTCACTTTCTCTCAGGCCTAGGAAAAAGACAATGAAAGTTACTTCTTGAAAACCTTGTCAAGACAACTGCAGGGACTTGTCCAGAATTGATTTATTTGTCCATTGACTAATTTCTTTTTCTATTGATTCTATGGTTGTTTTTTAAGGGACCACCTCAAGGCAATGGAAATGCAGAGCCAGGTACCATCTAAAAGTCTTGTGTGCAGCCTGAAGAGACACTCCAAAAGTTGTCACTTGATTTACTTTTATAGTAATAGAATAATAAATTGTCAAATACATTGGATGTATAAGCACATATACATGTGTTTATAATTTAATTATATCCCATTAATTCAATTTTAATTACAGTACTCTAAAACAAGTACTGTAATTAACTTGTTTTGATTTTCCTACACTTTTGAGATGTCAATCAAAGGATGTAAGTAATTCTTTGCCAAGAAAAATGGTACAGTACTGTTAATCTAACAACCAAAGCAACAACCATATGAGTTAGCAATCTTCAGTTTTAGGAATGTATGACTTTCTCAGCTTAATTTTTCATACATTCTGTAAATCTTCAGTTTAGACTTCCAGTTAATAACCACATGCATCTTCCATAACAATTCATTGCATAGGGAAGAAGTGCTCATCAGAGTTTCTTTTGGCCCTGTTTTTTTCTTTAATCACAGTTTCATCAGCCTTACCCCAGCAGATGTACAGTAATTTGCATCAGAGATCACCTGTATCTGCATAACCAACATTTCTGTCCCTTCCTTTTTCTTTCCATCTCATTATACCCTCCCATCCCATTTCAGTTCAAATCCTAGATCTGTCTAGACCAGAGGTCTTCAAACTTGGCAGCTTTAAGACTTGTGGACTTCAGCTCCCAGAATTCTCCAGCCAGCGTAGCTTAAAGCTGCCAAGTTTGAAGACCTCTGGTTTAGACACTCTGCATCCGATGAAATGAGCTGAAGTTCATGAAAACCTGTATCTTTTAATAAAATATGTTAGAAAAAGGTGCTACCAGAATCCTATATTTTTTTGCCTAACACTGCTATTCTCCAATAATGTCAACACCAGTATATGTGTCACAATGTGTTAATAACAAGTGAATCTGTTCCTTCTCAATAGAAAAAAAGTTGTTAACTTTTGATACGTATAAAACCCAATTACTTGAGACCAGTGGACCCATAGAAGAAAATAGCTGCCATGGGAACTTGCTCATTCACTAAATGGCTTCCACCAGGCACAAAACATCAATATATTCAAAAGAAACTGATGAGTTGCTCCCTTTCACCTTCTTTAATTGTGCTATTCATCCTTTCAAAGCCCAGCTTAGCTTCATTTTCATTTTCTTTTTTGGGATAAGTAGTCACATCTACAAAATTCTGAGCTACAGCCATATCCCATTGTTATTTTATGAATGCCTAAGGGCTAATGTAAATCCAAGGGCATCCTTGGAAATAAAGATCATGGAAGTCCTTGATTATCACGTCCAGTTATAAATGTGTTTATAATTTTTTTAAAAAAAATCAAAAAGTCAAAATCAAAAGTAGGGTGAGAAAGGAACTTCTGTCAATGCCAATTCATTTCTGTGGATGTATTGTTGAGTATCCCAAATATAGAAAAATGGGTTTTTTTTATTTGTTTCATTGTGACTCTAAAGTAAAAAGACTTTACTTTTTATTGAGGAAAAAGAAATGGTCAGAGTATTCCTCAGTTGCAGTCCAAGAATGGAACATGGTTTAAAATATAGATGCTCACTCAGTGGTGAAATCCAATTTTTTTTGCTACTGGTTCTGCGGGCGTGGCTTGGTGGGTGTGGTGTGGCTTGGTCGGCGTGATGGGAAAGATACTGCAAAAACTCCATTCCTACCCCATTCCAGGGGGAAGGATATTGCAAAATGCCCATGCCCTCCCCACTCCAGGGGAAGGATATTGCAAAATCCCCATGCCCTCCCCACTCCTGGGGAAAGGATATTGCAAAATCTCCATTCCCACCCCACTCTGGGGCCACCTAGAGGTGGTATTTGCCAGTTCTCCGAACTACTCAAAATTTCCACTACCGGTTCTCCAGAACCCGGCTGGATTTCACCCCTGTGCTCACTGCTGTTGTACCACTGGCTAGTTTGCTTATCTTAAAACCTATTCAGTCTTGCATCTCTTTGCTGAAACACATATGCATTGCGTCCACTATTCCTATGAAAATATAAGCAAAGAATCAAATGGAAGCAAAATTTTATAAAAAGATTTTTATGAAGTAAAACTGAAACCATTGCAAGAATGATTGAAAGAGGATAATGATGAAAAAAAAAAATATCAGACCCTGATTACTGTTGACAATGAAAATGAACAGATGTTTATTGAAAGTGAGGGGAGGGGGCAGAGCAACAGCAATTGGTTTCCTTTGTTCCAAAAGCCTCCTGATTCCTGATTCAAGTTGGTTGTGTCCTTCAAGCAATGTAGTTGCACCTTAATCCATGAGCCACAGTGTTATAAAGCTTACAGAGACTAGATGTAAAGGAACGTTTTTCAACTCAGTATTTCCATATTTTGTTAATGATATCTGAAAGAGATTTGCAGGAATGGCTCGCATTCAAGATTGCTACAGTCTCTTTAGGATTAACCACAGGAGATCTGGTTTGGCTAGATAACACTGAATATAAGAGGTTTAATTTTCATATCTTCAGTGTTCACATCCTTTCCAATAAGCAGCTGACAAGAGAGCAGACCAGTCAATGAAGGTATTCATTCCCACACGTTTTTTCATGCATCCCCTTCACTCAGCTAAATTTTCCAGTGGGATAGCCAGCTCCAGGACAGAATGATGCCTTTATTTGCCTTCCCTCCTGTCAGTCCTTAGAAGTACTGAGCTGAGGGGGTTTTAAGAACAATGTCTTTTTTCCTGTCATGCTCAAGTGAAAACCAGAAAATGGTTTTAGACAGGCCAAATATAACATACATTATAGGGGAAAAAATCATAAAATGATTAAAAATGTTATAAACCATTTCCCTTCATCAGAAGTTGCAATTGGTGAGCATGCATTAACAGCTTCTTTCTATCATTGATATACAAAACCAGATTCTAACATTAATGTAGCATGTAAGGGTTTTTTTGTCTCAACATTTCAAAACTCCATACATTTTTGAAAGTATGTTTTCTAAGAAAATATTATCATATACTAGGAATAACACAGAAGTCAATTTGCATAATTTTGCTAAATTGTATTTAATATTCTTAAGGAACAACTAACAGTTATTTTCAGACACCAAATGACCAGCAATTATGCAGATTTTTTGTAAGACTCTGTATCATTATAATATACTTGTGACCAATAATTATAATATACTTGTGATTAGTTACAAGCATATTTTGTTGCAGGTAGCCAATTGGTTTGTCTCAGAAGGCTGATACAAGTCATAATTTAGATCTAAATGGGAGTAAACAGGAATAAAAGTGAGAAACAATATAAAAGAGTCCTATCTAATAGAAAATAGTCCATTTAATTTACCAAACCTAATGAAAAGTTTAGTTGGTCACTTCACATGAAGAAACTGAGGTGTTATATAAGCTCTGGATTTGCCCTGAAAAAAATTTACCTATATTTCCTGGTTGATTAAAATTTCTTGTGACAGGAGGAGCCATTCACACTTTGCAGTATATTTCAGAAAATTCAAGAAGTATTTCATGTGGCTACAGTTTTATATGGCATATCAACCTATCCAGTAAAAATGATTTCTGTTTGCATAGGAAGCTGTTTGAATTTAAATCTCACAATGATATATAAGATTTTAGTTAAATATAGTACAAATTGTATTCTTTACAGGAGGGGTGTCAAACTCACATCGTCATGGTGACATCACGTGACATATCGGGACTTTTCCCCCCTTCGTTAAAATAGGGTGGGGATGGCCAACACATGACACATCCAGCCCACCGGCTGGGAGTTTGACAGCCCTGCTTTAGAGCATTAGTTCATTTGCATTCTTGTTTTTGCTTCATTAAGAAACTTTCCCCGTATACTATAAGAAAGCAAATGAGGGAAAGGAGGGAGGGAGGGAGGAGCCACATGAAAGCGAAAAAAAGCTGCCAAGTATTCTGAGCTCAGAAAAATGATCTGTCTTCTAAGCTAATTTAGTATATACTATGGTGCATACAATGTCCTTCAACATGGACAGAGAAAAACCTCACACAGGTGAGAGAAAATCCTGTTGAAGTGGCCCGCTACTGGGTGAATGTCATTTAGTTTTAATTCTATTATTTACATACTTTTTATGCGTGCTATGTTTTTATGACCTATTTTATACCTATTTTATTTGAATTATAAGTTCTTCTGACACCGAAAAAAAAAGATCAAGAAAGAATCCTTTCCAGATTTATCTAAAGTATCAAGGGATAGGACTTAGGAAGTTTCCTTCCATCCATCCATCCATCCATCCATCCATCCATCCATCCATCCATTCATCTTTATAAAGTTAAAAACCATACCATTGGAACATTTCTGATTTTCAAAATCACAAACCAGTTTTTCCCTCTTGAAAATTAAAATGATTGGTGATTAGGAATGTTCTTTAAACAAAACTCTAATTTTAAATGCTTTTCACAGCTGAACTTCTTAAGTTTCTTCACAGTCTTCAAACATAGGCCAAAATGACAGCTTATTTAGATGGTAAGACAATCACATAATTTTCAGGATGATGAAAATTATGATGCAGATACTTCCTGTACATTATTTCAATATGCCACGTACATATCAGCCCAACATTTCCCCTTATCTACATATTTAAAAAGCCAGTGTGATGTCCTACTCTTCTCAAAATGACATTCTATTCTTGCACCTTTTTAAAAAGTATTGCCCAGTAAAGCCAATTGTGGCATTAATTCTTGTTCTACAGAAAAACTAAGAGTTCTAAAAACTCTTTAGAACATTGCTATGATAGCAATCTGTTCTTCATTTCTTTTCCTACCCAAAATCTATTTGTGATATGAATTTTGCAGGCACAACAATTGCCTTTAAGAAAAAACATACAATTCCCCTTTGTACAAATTCCTTCCAATAATTAGTGGTCTTGCAAACATTTTATTAAATCACAGTTTTAAGAATGTACAAGTTTGCGAAATCTCTTCCACTAAGAGTGCTGGGTTTTGGTTTGGTTTTTTTTTCTTTACATGGGCACACAGTGTAGGCATTTGTTTGCTTACCAGTTGACATTTCTTTCCTTTTTGGAGTGATGCAAGAGTTCAGTCCACGCCTGTTGGCATCTATGCCTTTTGCAGCTGCTTCACAAATGATAATTTCAGTCTGTTCAAATATCATTTTCATTCTTCTATGAAACTTCTGTCTTGATGGCATCTACAATTAGAAAGCAGAAGCAACTTAAACATGTTTTTGTTTTGACAGCCTCTCCAATCCCCAAGGCCCAAAG
This sequence comes from Pituophis catenifer annectens, assembly GCF_029215685.1. Taxonomy (NCBI): domain Eukaryota; kingdom Metazoa; phylum Chordata; class Lepidosauria; order Squamata; family Colubridae; genus Pituophis; species Pituophis catenifer. Next base: position 30,489,515 of record NW_027256886.1, read on the forward strand.
AGTCTAAAGGCTTGTCTAAAGTGCAGCACCAGATTTTAAAAAAACACAAGGTGTTTTGAGGGATCAGAATTTAAATTAGAAAATAGATAGATAGATAGATAGATAGATAGATAGATAGATAGATACAGTAGATAGATAGATAGATGATAGATGGTAGATATATAGATAGATATAGTAGATAGATAATAGTTAGACAGACAGATGGACAGACAGACAGACAGACAGATAATAGATAGAGAGATAATAGATAGAGAGATGATAGATAGATAGATAGATAGATAGATAGATAGATAGATAGATAGATAGATAGATAGATTATTAGATAGATAGATAGATAGATAGATAGATAGATAGATAGATAGGCAAGCAGGCAGGCATTCTAGAGGGCAGGTGCCATGACAGAGATGTCATGCTTTTGCTGAGTACCATCAGCTGATAGGATCTGGAACACCTCTACTCTGTCTGCTGTCCAGGCCAAGCAAGCCCTATGTTCTGAAGGACTTGGTGAACATCATTTTGAATTGCACCCATAATTGAATGGCAACCAATGCAGTTCATGGGGCAGTAATTTTACTATCCACCCTCAATGCCCACTCGTCTACATTCTAACTTGACTAGATTTTTTTAAAACTAGAGAACTAAAAACTAACAAGAACTAATAATTAAGATAAAAGGATAAAGGATGAAAGAGAAACCAAAGCCAAAATTCCAGAGAAAAACATAGTAAAAATACAAAGAAATTACTTCAAATTTTCTTTTACAACTAGTATAAGCTAAATTTACATTATCGTAATCACTTACTCTAAATTTCTGATATAACTTTCATTTTTTCTATTATCTACTATTTTTTATAATCATCAAACCCATATAACATAATGTCATTTTTTTCCATCTGGAAGTTCAAAAGGTGCTTCTAATCATCATTAAAAGTAGTGTTTTTTCTCTAATCAAAGATGTCAATTTTGCCATCTCAGGTAGCTCCATCAACTTCATCATCCATTCTTCCATTTTGGTTATGTCACACCTTTCCACCATGGTGCATATAACAGTCTCACTGCTATTATCTTATAACTGAACTTTTTCCCGTTTGTCCATCAGTCCCAAAAGGAACAGATCTGGGTTCAGTTGTATATTAATCTTTAATATCTTCTGAATTAATGTGTGCATTTGAATCCGATTTTTTGGCTTTGTTACACATCCATTATTTGAAGTACTTTTATACATTTGGGGCAGTTTTTCCAATGACAAATACCAAAAGTACATCATTATAATTTCTTTAAAATTATAACATAATGTGAATTTCAATCCTTTTATCCACTTATTCTTCCATTGTTCCATATTATACCAAAATTTTTAGCCCTTTTATCATATATTTTGCTTTTTGATCTTTTCAACAAAAATGTATACATTTTAGCAATAATATGCTCATCATTTGTACATAATTCTGTTTCAAATTAACTACAGCAGGTATACTACTTGGGAAAGAATGTATGTAATTAACTCATTATGTTGTTCCTTAGGATATAATTGCCATGGCTAAAGAAGTTTGATTGAAAATTCTTTAAACCACCTTTGTAATCATGATTTAGCACACCAAAACACTAGAAGAAAAGCTCCACTAGATAACACTTTCAATTTGCCCCACAACAATTCTGCAAGGTGGGTTCAGCTGGGACATAGTAACTGACCCCAGCTCATATGGTGAGCCTCTGTGACTGAGTTGAACTATAATCTGGTTGTCCCCACACCTAGTCCTACAACTTAATCACTACACCACATTAACATACCTTCCCACTTGCTCAGACATCCTGCAACAAGTCATCTGACTTTTTATTTCCCCCCAAGGATTGTGAAGCAATATATTTTATCCTTTTTGACAAAGAGCATCCTGTCTATTTAAGGAAGGAAAAAAAAGTTATTTAAGAGAGTTCTAGGAATGCCCTGCAGTTCCATTGTTGATGTCAGCTGCACGTAAGGAAAGAGCCACCATGGACTCCCCTATGCCACAGAAGAGAATCCACAACAAATTTTAGAAGGCACTTTTGACCTTCTCCTTCCTGAACTTTCAGCCACAAGCTATTACATCCTATTGGTTGGAGAGTCCAGTTGCACAATCTTTGTAATCATGGCTTTGCTCTCATCCCAGCCTGTTTATTTTCCTCCCTGCTTTCCTGTGAATCTACCACCCAGAAGGAGCTGCTGCTATGCAGTAGTTCTTCATGAGATTCCTAACGTAAGTCCAGGCTTTAGTCAAACAGACATGTTATAGCTCCTTTCTACAGGTGGGGCTCAATTTTGTAAAACAAAGCAAAGCCAAGCCAGGATAGCCAAGGCTAATTTTAACTTCTCAGCTGAAATGTAAATCCAAGGTGGTGGCTGTTTTTTTTAAAATAAAAACTATAAGTCACGGTTACCATTTTAACCTGCAAATAAGCTAATTATCCACAAGATCGATGTGTGGAGCTCCTGTTGGTTTTTCTTCAGAGTGTTGTGTTTGTCCCTTCAGAGATTCATCATTTCTTCTTCATAATTTCTCTTTCTGGTTATGTTGTTTTTTTATTTTATAACATAATCACCCAGAGTCTTGTGGGATTGGGCAGCTTCTAAATTTAAACAAATAAGCCTACTTTACAGAAAGTTGAAGGAGACTGATGGAATTGATATTAGTTATTTACATGACCTTAGGAAAAATTAAGCCTGCTCACTTGAGCCAAAACACTTTCTGTCTGAAACAGACACTTTTTGATCTACATCCAGATTGAAACATGCATATTTCAGTCTGAACACTGACAAATATGTATTTCATATTTGGATATGGAATACCAGAAGCAAGCTGTTCCTCCATGGAAAAATTTGCACCCAAAATATTTTGCACATCTCCATTATTGGGCTAACATCAGTAAGATTGTTATATGATTCTGAATTAATAGTTGAATGAGGTGACTAAGAATTGACATCAACTTGATGATACATAATCAAAATTAAGGGAAAAAATGTTAAATTTGTGAAAACAATCAACCAATGGAACAGCTTGCCTTCAGAAGTTGTGGGAGCTTAATCACCTTTCAAGAAGAGACTGGACTACCATCTGTCAGAAATGATGTAGGATCTCCTGCTTGGGCAGGGGCGTTGAACTAGATGACATACAAGGTCTCTTCCAACTCTGTTATTTTGTTCTGTTCTGGTAAAACTCTCCTAGTAAACTCTCCTAGTATATCTAAAAACCTATTGACAGTAAGGGGTACCATTATAGAAAATAGTAATAGCACTTAGACTCTCTAAGCGGTTTATGATCTCAGCATATTGCCCTCCCAACAATCTGATTACTCACTTTACCAGCCTTGGAAAGATGGAAGGCTGAGTCAACCTCAAGCCCCATCAGGATCGAATTTCAGACTGTGGGCACAGTTAGCCTGAAATACTGTGTTGTAATCACTGTGCCACCAGGGCTCCTTATTTGGTGGATTTATAATATCCAACAGTCCAATATAGACATAAGATAAATTACTTGATGGGATATCTGCAAATACTTTTTGAAAATGGATAGTTCCTTCCTTTTTCAGATATCATATTTCTTATGAAAGGACCAATAAGTCTTTCCTTGTAGTTGTTCCCATATAAGGAATTGTTCATGTACTATTGTTTCTGTCTTGTAGCTCCTAATTTAGCAATTCTTCTTTATAAAAGGTTGAAGGAAATAAATAAAATTGATACTAGGTGTTTGCATGACATTTGGGAGAAAAAAAAGCTATCTCAGTGTCTCTTTTGATAAAATAGTGGTAAATTGGTTATATTATTATTGTTATATTGTTATGATTCTAGATTAATCACTGCATGTTGAGAGGGCTACCAACCCAATATTTTTATATATTATACCATACTGGAAAATACATTTAAATTTGATTACAAGGTGAGGATTGCTGATTTATGTTTCCTGTCTACTCTGTCTTAGTTTTACAATTCTTTATAACCCAATATAATGTTGGAAGAAAAATAAAATTGAATAGAATAAATTTGGTGCTGGGGGAGAAGTTGGCAAAAGAAAGAATCAGTTTAAAAATGGCCTTTTGACTCTTGAAAAAAATTCCCTATGGAGGAGTCAGCTGTGCAGTTGCTGAATGTGTTGAGCTATATTTTAAGTTTCCCTGATGGGGTGGAATGTGGTCTGGAGTCTCAGGAGGCAGGAGTTGCTTCCCAGAGGGCAAGGTGGCAGAGAAGCTTGGAATCTCAGAAGTTTCTCTAGGTGTCATTCTTTGTTCTTTGGGTCTGACACCTTCCATCCGATCATGTGACCAAAGCATTTGCAGTCTATCCCATGCTTTCCAATGACAATGATGGGAAAAAGGTTGAAAAGAGACATTGTTTCTCTTCCTTGTTTGAGAAAAGGCTGAAGAAGAAGCAGTGCAATCAATCAAGCCAAGGTGGTGCAGTGGTTAGAGTGCAGCACTGCAGGCTACTTCAGCTGACTGCTAGCTGCAGTTTGGCAGTTCAAATCTCACCGGCTCAAGGTTGACTCAGCCTTCCATCCTTCCGATTGTTCCAGATTGTTGGGGGCAATATGCTGACTCTGTAAACTGCTTAGAGAGGGCTGTAAAAAGCACTATGAAGTGGTATATAAGTCTAAGTGCTATTGCTATTGCTATTGCTGTTGCTGTTGCTATTGTTGTTTACATCACAATTTTAATTTGTTTCCTTTTGTTATTGCAATATGCTGTAATTTTTGATATTTCAGTGCTGTTCTATGCATACTTTTTAAATTACTCTAGGTAATTTTTAAAACATAAAAATATAGTATACTTGATGACGTTTTGGTGACCTACATTAAGAACAGACAGCTTGATGCTCTAAGATCACATGATGTCCTTAGTCTATCAGTTCAGCAAGTAGACAGGGAAACAGTGAAGGTGAAAGAGTGAGAGGGTTTAAAAGAGAAAAAAAAAACAATGGATACTTTATCCAGTTTTAGATCTGGCCCTATCCACCTCTTGTTTCAGCTGTTCTACAATTAATGTATGATCCCTAACAAATTATACTTGAAAAATTACAATCTCTTCTCCTTGGTTGCCACAAGTCAATGGTTACTTCAGTAAAACTACCTTATTGGGTGTTTTCCCTCCCGATGCAATTAGTGGGAAAGATAATTGAAGACATTGAGCAAGTTTGCTCAGATCTTTTCTTGCCAACATCTTCCTGTAGTTAGCACATATTGAGAAATGAGAGAGTTGGTGGAAAAGAAGGGAATTATTTCAATGGAGCTGAGTTCAGCTTGAGTCTGGGGTACTGGTGTTCAACAGCTTTTTAAGACAATTACTTATAGCTGCATCCTTGTAAACATTGTCCAATACAAATTTCATCAATCTGGCATCGCTTGGATGGGCTGGGATGATAGCCCAGAATTCTCAGAACTTCCAGGGAACATAGCTGAGTTTCAATCAATGAATACTTGGAGGACACCAGTTTGGAAATCTTTTATTGCCATGGAAGAAATAACAGTTTTGAGGAAATGATAGCACTATATATTCGTATTTTCCATTCAATAAATAATTTTTAAATAATTTTTCATACTCTACACAATTCAGTGTTGTTTTTTTCTGTGAACTTCCTGAAATGGTGAGAGCTTGTGCTTCCCACTGAAGTCGTGCTATATACTGGATTTTATATTGGCAGACCAAATCAACCCATTTTTCTAAGGAGTAGAATTTAAATGGTGTTGCTAGCAAATGCCGAACAATAGAATCATTATTGTGGCTTCATAGTGAGATTTCTGAGGATTCTCAAAGAGCCATTCTGTGGCCTGTGAGACAAGGAATTCCTTCATGCCACAATGAAAGCTTTTACTATTTTAAAATCAAGTTGATTTTTTTAATGAATGCCAAAACTAATTGTGTAAATTGACTCAGTTCAGTACTACTATCTGTACTTAGCCTATCTTCCTTTGAGGTCTTGTTCCAGGAAAAGAGAGCAACATGCGCTATAATATATAATTTATTGGCTGTAATTAGAACATCATGGCTTCTTCTTTGACTCCACCCCACTCTAAAAACAACAATAACAACAACAACAATAACAAAATCAAACAATTTTCCCCCAAGACCAGCAATAAGAACAGACATGTTATGTTCGTTGCAACTGAATTCTTATTGTACCGTGAAATCATACATTTCTGTACTTAGGGGGAAATCACAAGAGTTATATTTTTGAAAGAGACTTTCTCAGAAAACCCATTCATGAATTTGGTAGATATGCCCTCCTCTGAATGTGCTTTTGATTTAAAATGAAAGTGCTTCAAAGGGACAATGTATATTTATGCTGATGATATTTCTCAAGAATATTCTGAGTTCCTGAATAAAATGGTAGAAAAAGGCCAGTTATTTGAATGGATATAAACAGTCACCAGGTTAGTCATACTTAGAATAAACTTGATGGAATTAATAGGATTTAAATTAGTCATGGGTCCCTTCTAAGCATGACTAAAGCTGGCTTTACACCATTATTTATTGAATAAGCTACAGTTGGCTGGTTTCATATAACATGCTAAGCCAAAACTAAACAAAATATATTTATGGTGCAGTGCAATGAGTGAATCCAGGTTAAGTCTGAAGCCAATCATTTAATTCATGAGATATACTACGTGTGTCCTATCCAAAAATAGAGAGCTTGCAATGGGAGAAAGTGGAGCACAGAACCATAGTGGCTGCAACAATCCTATAGAGTGCCATGGCATTTGATGTCAATGACATGCACATCCATGTCAGATGCTATTAAAAGTGGTCTACATTAGATAAAGCCCATTATACAAAGCTTTACTAATTAATAACAGATTGGAACAAGGAGAAAACTCCTTGAAATAACAAGATTTTTCCTGTTCCTGCTTAGTAACAGTTGTAGAGATTGTATTTAAGCAGACAAGCTGGAAAAGGTTTGGAGGTCAGAACAAAAACAAAGAACTTTTGAGGAAAGAGAGAAGGAGGGAGTGAAAGAAGAAAGAAAGAAAGAAAGAAAGAAAGAAAGAAAGAAAGAAAGAAAGAAGGAAAGAAAGAAATACACACACACATATATATAATGTTTTCTGAGGCACGACCACGGACCAGAAGCCAGACCACAGCTGCATCATTAGCCACTTTAAACCCCTCCAATCCATACATGAAGCAGACTGACACCCAACATGAAGAAATGGCACGGCCACGAACACAAAGCCAAACAACAGTAACACAGCTCACCAGCTCAAATCCCCCTGCTACTCAGACTAACCCGAGCACAACCAAGCCCCCACCTAAACAGAACACACACCCATCCAATCAGAGCACAGCCAACCCCCCATCCAATCAGAGCACAGCCAAACCCCCAACCAGTCAGAAAACAGCCAAGCTCCCACCCAATCAGTTCACACCCCCACTGACAGTTAAAAGGAAGAAACAGCTGCGATCACACACATTGCTCCTAGAAGCACGAAGCCGAGAACACCAGTCTGAAGATGACAAATGAGACTTCGTCGAAACGTTGCCAAGACACCTCCAATTTTACGCGGGAGAAAACCCGAATAACCAAAGACCTACACACACACACACACACACACACACACACACACGTGTGTGTGTGTGTGTGTGTGTGTGTGTGTGTGTCTTTTTCTTTTTCGTAGGCTTTTATGTGCATATTCTTTCTAGCCAGGTTCCACCTACGTAAGCTAAGTTGGATATATATATATCCAGTTCCTCAACATTCTTTGTTTTCATATTGTTTGGTTTGGTTTGTGGAAATGGGCATCTCCCATTGTTTTGTTTTCTAAGAAAATGTATCATAACATCCTTGGTCCAAAGGCACTCTTGGAAATAGAAAATATATCTGGAGTCTGACATTTTGTTCTAGAGCCTTCTATTTCTACCTTTTATTTTAAAAGTAACCTAGGTCATGGGAATTGATAGGCATCAAGGGAGATGTACTAGGTGTCACACTGAGAGCCCAAAACTAAATCAGTTCAAATGTAGGTACAGGATTTATCATCAATTTAAGGTACAAAGAAAAAAAATATGATTGATTGAATGAAGAACAAAATTGTACTACTTATACAAGTCTAAATCTCCATCCAGTTTTATAGCTCCCAGACTATTAACTGCCATAGCTAGAATTTCAGATGGTTTTTTAAAAAGTCAAGTCTACAAGTTGAACTTGATTTCTGGTGTCTTTTTAGACACATTCATGTACTGAAGGGTTTTTAGCAACAATACATGCATGCTTTTTCAGTATCTTTTTTTCAAGGACTTTTTTGTCAAAGTCTAACCATAATGTTTCCCAATGGTCACCCTTTCAAATATTAACCTGGTTCAACCCTGGGAAGTTTTTCAACCATGGTTGTCTCAGTGTTACCCTTTAGCTGATTTCTAGACCCACCACCATGCTTGACACAGAGCAGTAATCAGGATTTTGTTGCTGAAATGAGAATAACAAAAGCATTACTGTGTTGTTGCACCACAAGCTCTTCCTCCTTTGTTTGCAACACCATGATTCATGTAGAAAAAGAGTGAGTTTGTCTTGCACTGCTACAACATTGCTTTTGTCAATCTGACACACATACACACCCCTTCCTGCTATAAACACTGTGCTATAGCCTCTGGCCATAAATTAATAAATGTCTAATTTTAAGGGTTGTGGCTAAGCCATTTACTGGAAACATATGTTTGTGGTTTTATACCATATTTTCAGGAAGTTAATAATTTTATAAATTAAGCGTAGGGCTTCTTTGTGACATAAAATCAATATATCAATTTATTTAAAAACAAGGCATTATTCACCTGTGGAAGAGCACTAATAGCTATTATTTAATTGATGCATTTTTCAGATGTGCTATCTGGGCTAGGTTTGGGAAGGACCGTAACAGCAAAATGAGTGGCAGAATCAGAACATAGCAGTATTGTCACAAACTTCATTTAAGAAAGTGAAATTATATGGATAATTACTATCATACCTGGAGTATTTTGAGGCCATCCAGATCACGGGAATTTCCATTTCTAGTTTTAAGCAGAGTGGCACTACCCCAGACAGATCCTGGATTTATGGCTTCTGCTCCAATGGCCTTGGCAGAAATCTGTCTTGTATGCCAGTGGACCAGAAGGCTCTGCCTCACAGTTATTCACATCTTATTCATTTCTTACTGCAATATGCTATTCATGACCTTTCCCTGACTACCACTCACAAGCTTCTGCTGGTCCAGAAAGCAGGGGCATCAGTACTGAAGGGCACACTCAATACACCATTTAATATTGCTACATTGTAAGTTGTACTAGTTTACCAGTAAACTTCCAGGTGCAATCCAAGGTGCTAATTGTTCTACATGGTATAAGACCTCATTATTTTGGGAACTGCCTATTTCCATTTCATAAGAACTGCTGGTCATGTGGTGGTGGAGGAATGCTTTACATCCTATTACTTAAGTAGTGTTGTCTGATGGAGTCCAAGAGACATGTAATTTCTGTTCCCATACCTGCTCTGTAGAGCAGCATTTCTCCAGTTTGGATGGCACTGATCCAATCTGCCTTCTGGTACTCTCTTAAAACCTGATTTCCCTCCCTCCCCCACCCAAGACACCTTTAGTTAATGAAGTTGCTTTAGGTATAATATATTTTAATTGTTATTGTTAATGTTTTCTAATTATTTTGTGTTGCTTCTATTTGCATATGCCACCCAGTCACATGTCAATTTGCTAGTAATCTAAATTAAACAAACAAACAAACAAACAAACAAACAAACAAACAAACAAATAAATAAATAAATAAATAAATAAATAAGGACTTAAATGGAAATCCTCTGTATGTTGCTAAATATACAATTATTGATCAAAAATGTCTTCTAACCATTTTTGGTACAATTGTTCAGTGCTTTGGATTTATCAATTATTTCAGGACATATTTATCAATTATATATATAATTTATCAATTATATTCAGGACATATCAGACAGTAATACAATTGAACATGTCCAGAAATATTTCACAAGAAGAGTCCTCCACTCTTCTGCTCGCAACAAAATACCTTATACCACCAGACTTGAAATTCTAGGCTTAGAAAACTTAGAACTACGCCGCCTTCGGTATGACCAAAGTGTAGCTCATAAAATTATCTGCTACAATGTCCTACATGTCAATGACTACTTCAGTTTCAACCACAACAATACACAAGCACACAATAGATACAAACTTAAGGTAAACTGCACCAAACTTGATTGTAGAAAATATGACTTCAGCAACAGAGTGGTCAATGCCTGGAATACATTACCTGACTCTGTGATTTCATCCCCAAACCCCCAAAATTTTAACCTAAGACTGTCTATTGTTGACCTCACCCCATTCCTAAGAGGTCTGTAAGGGACATGCATAAGAGCACCGGCGTGCCTACCATCCCTGTCCTAATGTTTCTTCTATTTGTACCTATTTTATGTATCCAATCCATGCTTATACTTATTACCAAAGATGTTCTTGACAAATAAAATCAATCAATCAATAAATAAATAAATAAATAAATAAATAAATATTAATTGTGGTTTAAGAAAATCATTGTGGTCTTGCTATTTGTGTAAATACAGTTAAAGTGCTGGAATGCACATCCCAGTAATTAAAACACTCCTCTACTTTTGGCAAGGAAAGGAAAGAAAAGTAATGTAATATAGTGACAAATAGATTGAGCTCATGTACACATTTAGTAAACAGGGCCATGCTGTCTATGGCCCAACCAGGATGCATATATTTTCAATTAATGCTATCCTACCTAATTCATATTGTAAATTATTACTAAAATAGGATAATATGAAATATAAATAATATTCTTGGATAAACTCTTCTTTTCACTGATTAAGAAAGCTAGAGAAATTATGGAAACCCAGAAAAGTAACATGTTCAAATATCTGCCTTTAGAAAGGTTTTCATTTTGAAACCATGGTAATGCCTTTTTCAGAATGCCATGCTAGCGTAAGTGGATGATGAAGATTGAATATGTGTTTGTGGGGGTGTATATGCCTTTGGTTGTTTTTGTTTCATTCTGGCATGTACTCGGCACTTAGTGTTTCTGAAAAAATGATTTTTTCATTTTGGTGACTATGATAGTTCGTGGAAAGGCTGTACTAAGAAATATTGATGCAACCAGGCTCATATTTGTATTCTGAATCTGACAGATTAGGCAAATTAACTCTGGCAATCAATGGGATGATAGATGTGGCAGCCAAAATGCAAATTGCCCAAAACATTTGATGGAGGGCTTTACTACTATACAGAAAAGTCATTAAATTTCAGTGCCATGCTTGGGAAATTTTACACACAGAGATGATATATTTTCAAAAGATCTATTTCTTAGCTTATTACAAAATCCTTTTAAAAGGGCTTAAATCTCCTGACTAAAATCACAGAAACAAATATGGAACCACCGATAAAATTCCAGAAAATCAAGCTACCATTAGATTTTTACATAGTAAATTGTGGATATTCTTTTTATATAATTTTATCTGGAATGTTAATATAAGTACAATTTTGTGTACTGCCAGAAATATATTACACAACAGATAATATAGAAATAATATAAATGTAAATATAAAGCAATATGATAACATCAACATATATTTTATATGGTTCTGCAACTTCAGCAATACAAATGAGGTTTCTGTCTTAGGTGATTTACATTCTGTAATCCTTTGTGCTCTCTGAGCTTCTTTGTTTACAGACATTTCATCATCCAAGAAGATAACATCATCACTACTAGTGAGTGTGGGGTTTACTTCCTGTTTATATATATGGTATATATTCAACCTGCACTGTAAGAACAAACCTCACACGACTGGCACTGATTATGTTACCTAGTTGGGTAATGAAATGTCAGCAAATAAGCAACAAGCTCCAAGAGCACAAAGAACTACACAGTTCAACCCTGAGCTAACTACATATGTTCTCTTCTGTTGTGACTTACAATTTTTATAACCACAGTGAAAGAGATGAAAAAAAGTAGGCAACAAAAAATAGAATGAAATGAGTAATTCTATCAACAAAAATGGTTTCTAACTTCTAGACTGAGGGCTACCTAAGGATTTGGAAAAAAAACATTGGAAGTTTTTAAGAAGAGTTTGGGCAACATTTGTCTGAAAACAGGGTTTCCTGCCTAAGCAGGACTTCTAGTTGGACTAAAAGACCTCAAGATCTATTCCAACTCTGCCATTCTATTCTATTCTATTCTATTCTATTCTATTCTATTCTATTCTATTCTATTCTATTCTATTCTATTCTATTCTATCCTATCCTATCCTATTCTTCTGCTATATAATAGATAGCGTAAATCACTTTTCTTGAAATGTAGCTTAAACAAATTTAATCTGAAAATTAATAATGACATTTCTCATCATCATCATTTCATTTCCCCCCTTAAATGGAAAAAAATTCAGCATTATTGAGAAAGTAAAAAAAAAAATCTTACCCCCCCCCCCCAAATTATCTGATGGGATTTAATCTTCATTTTGCATGTTTTGTTGCTTCATCCTTCTAGCAGCAGAACTTAAATTATTTCCTTTTTTCCTTAACTACATTAACCTTGAGATAAAGATGTCTGGACATTTCCAAAACTAAGCCCCTCTTCTACTAAAAAGTGCAGTGTGTTAAATTCAAGGAGAAGAAAAATACAGGGTAGTTTGCAAAAGCAACCATCTAGAATGAAAGACAAAATTACTTCCCTGTATTTGGAAAGATGTGAATTATATGGCCGGAGCTTTTTGCATCTTCCTGAACCACAAGATATTTAAATTTAGCTTGTAAAGTCAGTCACTATCCCTGACCAGCTGCATGTCTATTAAACTGCCTTACCAAAGGAATGACTCTTTACCACTGACACATTGTGGTATCATAAAAATAAAATGCAGAAATAATAAATTCTGATAAATTGCATGTGATTTGCTGTTATTCCTAGCCTTGCTAAAGAATTGATTGACAAAAATTCTGTTTTAGGTATATGTGCATATTTCGAGCTGTATTTAACAATTATCACCTAGTCTCCAAACCACTCTTTTAAGAGAACATGGTAGAGTACATGGTAGCAATCCAAGTGCAGAGTACTCTAGAAGACACAGATTATGCGAACTATTTTCAGTCTGGGTTCAAGCCTGGGCATGGTGCACAGGTGTAGTGTTGGCTGTTCTCATAGATTACCTTTGTTAAGATTTAGATGGGCTTATTGGACCTCACTTTACCCTTTTGGATCTCTCCGTGTCTTTTTACACATTGAGAAAATAAAATGAAATTATAGAAATAAATAGGAGCAAATAAGACAATATAAAGTACAAGCATATGCTTACTTAAGAGTGGCACCACCATGAACAAATCTCTCTTTAGAAAAAGTTGCAAAACTCTCACAAACATTGCCTTCCGTAGAAAGCATAAGAACAATGATTTTATCTTTATCTTGTAGACCTCTGTTAATTTGCAGATGGTTATTTAAAAGTAAAACTGGTTCCCTTCGTTGATTGCTAACAATTTAACTGTTAACTCTAATAGAAACTTAAAAAGCTGAGAGCAGAAAAAGATCTAGTGGTCGATCAAGTCTGCTCTTTGGGGTTTTTTTCTCATTATTTACCCATTAATTCATTATTTTTAATTATTATTTCTATTTTAAAAATTTTTGTCAGATGATAGACATGAGTTTATCTCAAGCATGTTTAAACTTATTTACTTATGATTGACCCGCTATCACCTCTTGGAAGTTCCAAGCTTTCACTATTTTTCTTTGAAGTAATACTTTCTAACATTACTTCTAAACTTTCCTCCTGTAAATTTGAAGTTATCCTTCCATGTTCTTGATTTTTGCTTAATATTGAAAATACTGCTTTCTAGAACCGTATTCATATATTTAAAGGTTTCAAACATGTCACCTCTTTCTCTTCAATCCTCCAGATGTACATATTCAGTATCTCCAATCTCTCCTCATATATTTTGTCCCTCAGGCAGAAAACTGTATAAATAGGGAAAGAAAACTTATTTAAATAACTACAAAATACACAAAGAGATTAATTGATAAAGTAATGCATTGATGAATAGCTTAAATTACTTGGGTGTTGTACATATGAGAAGTGAATTAGTTGAAATGAACAAGCTATTTGTATTGACTAAAGTCCAATAATGTGCTTTGTTGAAGTCTTATGTGAATATTCTCTTATGAAAGCTGCAAATGAAATCTGTTGAAGATTTATTTGTTGTTATTCCAATAAAGTTGCACCTGTGATCAAGCAACACTTGGGTATTTAAATAAGGCAAGACATTTAACGGAAGAAGACTGGAAGGAAAGATATACAAATGAATTACTTCAGTGCAAGAATACAGAACCAAGATTCTCCAAATATTTTTAACTCCAGCCGTCATTTTTCCTAATGGCCGTGCTAGTAGGCCTGTTGCTAGCTGATGATTCAGGGAAAATTAAATATTTTAAACAAGAAGATGTTGGACGAGGGAAAGCATCCCCGAGCTTGGTATCTGTTTCAAATTATGGAACTGAATCGTTCCAAACATGAAGAAAGCAGAGCAAATTATGCAGGAAGAAGAAAATATAGAAAAATTATGCTCAAGCCCCAATGGATAATTTCCATCAATTCCAGCCAGCATAAGATGATGGGACTTGTTGCCATGCCTTGTATTTTTGAATGGTACATAGCTGGAGAATTTTGTTCCATATTCACATACAATTTGACTGGGGTATAATTGTATATTCTATGCAGCTGTATCTCTGCTAGCTGAATGTATCTCTCTATCTTACAGAGATGAGAGTGGGTGAAAATATTCTGTTTAAAAAGCAACAGCCAAAAAGCTCCATCAAAATGTAGCCCGGTCTATGCCAACTGGTGACAGGAAAGCTTGCCTGCATTCATTATAACGTAGATCTGCTTCTTACCATATACTTCCCAGGAAAAGGGGCCCTTTTTTTTAGTTTGGTGGACTTTCCATAAAGGTCACTCTATCCATTAACACTACATCCATTTTTGAAAATAAACGGGATGACACAATCTCCTAAACAAAACTTAGCAAAGGAAAATGTTCTCACTGTGGTTGAAATGTTTTGTTAACAAGGAGTGTTTCAGAAAGAAAAGTTCTCACAGAAACATCAAAAAGGTCAGAAGAACGGAAAGAAGTGTCTGTTTTCCCACTTCCAGGATTGCTTCATTACATATTTCCACAGACATGATTTTCATGAAGTTTTTTTCCCCTCCCATTACTAAAATTTCTACTCATTGGCTCATTTGGAAATGAAGCCACTGATCCAAAGTGACTTCAGTTTAGACTATACACCATTATGCTATTAAACATCAGTAGGTTCTGGGAAATGAGCAGGTTTCAGTGACATATTTTTAACAGCTTTAACTATTCAGATGATGAAAGTCTGTTTCCGTTCATTAAACATTAAGTAAAGTTCCCATCAAGGCACATTTATTCTTTTTCTCTTGTCTATAATTTGTCCCAGCTACCCATTTCAAGCAATTTAAATTAAGTTGCCATAGTTCGAATTGTACTAGGCTCCCAAAGCAGTTTTCTTTAACTGGCCAGAAATTACACTTGCTGGAAGAAGTGGGGTGGGAAGGATGATTTGTTTCATTCAAGACATTAATTATTGTATATGCAATAGAAGATTATGCTCCAGTCTACAATGAATATACCAACAATATAGCTACCTTTTCTTTATTATTTTTAATTAAAGAAGAAACTAAAATATGTGTTTTCCTATTGGTTGGTTGGTTGGTTGGTTGGTTGGTTGGTTGGTTGATTGATTGATTTGCCAGCCTGAGAATCAGTTGAACATGTGTGAGGCCAATCATTTGTATATTTATCCTGTCCAGTATTATTAAATATAGCAAGCTTAGGGTAGCTTCAGTTGTAACTTTTCCGATACAGGCTATGGAAATACAAAAGTATGGATACAATTCCTAACACTTTTCTAAAAGTTGTCATTAAATTGCATTTTTTTTCAAATGAGAGAAGGTGGAAATGGTTTAAGACATGGAATCATTGTTTTTCTTCAGTTCATCCATGGATGGGCCTCACTATTCGTCAAATAATTACAGTTGCCATTAACTCAATGGACAGGAAATAATGCAGCAATGATTATACAGCAAGGGCTTCACGGATGCAGCATAATCTTCCACAGTAAGTGTAACAGTATGTAAAAGCTAGCATTCATTTATATCTAACAGCCCATCCCTACTAATTTCCTTGTCTCTGTGATATGTTAGACATTTTGAAAAACAAAAGATTCTGGATAGATTGTCAGCCACTTTCCTGTACTTGGTGCCGTTATTATGTGTATTAGATTCCCATAATCCTCAAACATCATAACATGAACAAGCTGTTGGGGATTATGAAAACTGAAGCAAGCATATACAAAGGATGCTAGTTAAGGAAGTCTGTTGTACTCCTGGCATCATTCCTTACTGTGTGTGTGTGTGTGTGTGTGTGCGCGCGCGTGTGTGTGTGTGTGTGCGCGTGCGTTGGTATGTGTGTGTGTTGCACATATTTCACTGGCCTTGTGTACTACAGGTAGTCCTCAATTTACAACTATAATGAAGCCTGCCCCTACTTAGTGTGTGATCCTCAATGTAACTACATCTATGTGAAGGAAAGCACGCAGTGAGGAACCTCAAGGTTTCGCCTTGGGCCCAGTGCTCTTCAACATTTTCATAAATGACCTAGATGAGGAAATTGAAGGGCACTCATAAAATTTTAGATGACATCAAGTTGGGAAGAATTACTAACATTTTGGAAGATAGACTCAAAATTCTGAATTCTGATAGGGCTCTTGAGCATTGGGCCCTATCCAATAAGATGCAGTTTAGTGGTGAGAAAACTATTACCCTTTTGCTCTTTATTTTTTTAAATAAACTTCGATTTAAAACTTGTTTCACTAGCTATTTAAAGAAATTCACCTGCTGCTATAAAGTGTGTCTATCTAAAAGTTCCTAATAGCTGAAAACCCTATTATTCTATGGTATGTTCTATGTTCTGGTTCTGTCTTCTATTAACAGAATTTAAAAGCGATAAAGGAAAAGACACCACTGCAAGTATAAAAAAATAAGGTTTTTGCTATTTTAATCAAAACAAAAATCCCACATTGTGTTTTCCTGACTCTTTGAATTCTCTTGAGTTAGAACAGCTTTAAGTGCTAGGACCACATTTTGAACCAAAAGACTGATCTATTGTTGAGCAAATAATTAATTACAGTTTCAGTGAACATAGCAGGAAATTTTATAAAAGACTAGTAACTATTGGCTGTCTTTCAAAAACGGCTCAAGCAGCTTTGAAATAAGATCACTATGATGAACTATGACTAGGCTGGTGCTCCTCTTTCAGAAGCCAAATATATCTAATTTGACCTCTCTAAAATGGCTTTCTACCAGAACATAAACGAAGCGCTTCCCAACAGCAAAATAAATAATTTTCTAGATTTCTGCTTTTCTACGTTTTTGGTAGCTGTTCTTTCAGTGAATCAAGATTCTTTTCCTTCTGTCCTTACTTCAAGGACAATATATGCAGACTCTCACATCCTCTAAAAGAATTACTTGTGCAAACTTTATCTTATATTATCTGACAGCTATAAGAAGGCATTTCAAAGAGCACTGATGAATATTAAAATGTATATTGGACTTTTTCAATTTCACTTTAAAATATTCATTTTCCTATTTGAACAGCTATCATTTATAACAGCTGTGTTGGATGTGGGAGTAGTATGAGCAATCAAATGTTGGCATTTCTCCAACTTCAGATGTGTTTGGGAGAAGCAAACAAGTAGAGTGATAAACTTTCAAAACTAATCACATGGGTTCACAAAAAACATTTTCCTATTTTTTTAAACAAAAAAAAAAAACACTCTATGGCAAGAAAACTCTGCTCCAGCTGTTCCATTCACCAGTATACCCTCACTTCTTTATTAATATATTATTATGCAGCTTATTTTTCCCTCTGTTTTTCCTTACTGATTGCTACATTGAAAAAGTAAAGTCTATGAATATGCTGCTGCCAAGCATCAGGCAGTCTGATCATATCCTGTGATGAGGTTTACTGGTGGGAAATGAGATCTACGGTATTATTATCATAGCTAGATTTGTTGACTTTGAGTGGGACCATAGATTTTTCTCCTTTCTACTTAGCTGTAAGTGGAAGTTATAAAGCTATAAGTGGGCAAATATGAAGTTTTTGGCTTCTGGTCTAATTTACAAGAACTTTTGAGTTTATTTTTTGCTGGAAGGTGGGAGCTTGTTCCATTAGTTCCCCTAAATAAGTTTTCTGGTGAAAGTAGCTTACATCTTAGCCTTTTGAATTCTAACTACAGATGTGAATACCTCCCAATGCATCTCTAATTTGTCCAGTTCATTTAGAGTTTTGATTAAAATCATTTGAGCTAACCACATGTAGAGCATCTTTACTTCTTGATTATTTCTTTTGGACCTGGAAGTAGCTGCTAAGCTTTATAACTGAACAGTTTGTTGGAAAGTCACTAACATAATGACAAATTACAGGCAAAACAAGAATTGTGAAACAAAGAAATGGAAAGTGCATTTTCCAGAATAGAACAAAATGTGCTCCGTGTGCATTCAGAACTTTTTTTTGCTGGAGTTAAATTGCAGAGTCATATAAGAAAAATCACTGTATTGTGCTTTCTATACACCCACACACACATGTGCAAAGCACTTGTTTGAAAAGCACAGAAAACTCTCTAGAAGATCTTGGCACACCAAAAGGCCTCAAAGTCCTCAAATCCACATGGCATGATATTGTTTAATTATAATGAAGCCTGCCCTAACTTGGTTTGCAATCCA
The DNA here is from genome assembly GCF_029215685.1 of Pituophis catenifer annectens. Classification (NCBI taxonomy): domain Eukaryota; kingdom Metazoa; phylum Chordata; class Lepidosauria; order Squamata; family Colubridae; genus Pituophis; species Pituophis catenifer. The sequence continues at coordinate 30,508,331 of NW_027256886.1, forward strand.
CTTTTTTATTAACTCTCAAATAACTAGGTCTGGTCAGATGGTACATCTGGATGAGACTACAGTTCTAACTGAAAATTGGGAAACGACTTGGAGGGTAGAGCCGAGGATTTTGTACAGTATCTGCATGACAAAATCATTCAGATTCGGGAAGATCTGGACTCTGACTGGGTAGGTTCAGGGGGGACGACTGGGGCAGGTCTTAAGAATGTTATGAGTTTGATCCTGTGACTCCTGATGACATGGACAGGATTCTGGGTAGACTGAACGTGACCACATGTTTGTTGGACCCGTGTCCCTCCTGGTTAGTGCTGGCTTCCCGGGAGGTGATGCGAGGCTGGCTGCAGGGGATTATAAATGCTTCATTGGGTGAGGGTGACTTCCCCGCCGCCTAGAAAGAGGTGGTGGTGAGGCGTCTCCTCAAGAAGCCTTCCCTGGATCCAGCAGTGTTGTCTAATTATCATCTGGTCTCCAACCGTCGCTTTGTGGCGAAGGTTGTTGAGACTGTGGTTGCGCGACAGCTCCTCCAGCACCTGGGTGAAACGGCGTATCTGGATCCATTCCAGTCGGGCTTCAGGCCTGGGTACAGCACGGAAACGGCATTGGTCGCGTTGGTGGATGATCTCTGGAGGGCTCGGGACAGAGGTTGCTCCTCTGTCCTGGTCCTATTAGATCTCTCAGCGGCTTTTGATACCATCGACCATGGTATCATGCTGCACTGGTTGGAAGAGTTGGGGGTGGGAGGCACCGTGTTGCAGTGGTTCTCCTCCTTTCTCTCTGACCAGTAGCAGTCTGTGTTCACAGGGGAGCAGAGGTCGACCCCGAGGCGCCTTATATGTGGGGTGCCACAAGGGTCGGTCCTCTCGCCCCTTCTGTTCAACATTTATGTAAAGCCACTGGGTGAGATCATCCGTGGTTTTGGGGTGAAGTACTACCAGTATGCTGACGATACTCAGCTGTACATATCCATCCCGGACCACCCCAATGATGCCCTTGAAGTGATGTCCCGGTGCCTGGAGGCTGTGCGGATCTGGATGGCAAGGAACAGGCTCAGGCTCAACCCGTCCAAGACTGAGTGGCTGTGGTTTCCGACATCCCAATATAGTCAGTTGATGCCATCGCTGACTATTGGGGGCGAATCACTGGCTCCCACGGAGAGGGCTCGCAACTTGGGCGTCCTCCTGGATTCACGGCTGTCTTTAGAAGAGCACTTGACAGCCGTGACCGGGAGGATTTTCCATCAGGTCCGCCTGATTCGCCAGTTGCGTCCCTTTCTGGATCGGGACTCCTTAAACACGGTCAGTCATGCACTCGTCACTTCCCGCCTGGACTACTGCAACGCTCTCTACATGGGAGTGCCCTTGAGGAGCACCCGGAGGCTCCAACTGGTGCAGAGTGCGGCCACGCAGGTGGTTATGGGAGCGACGTGGCGCTCCCATGTAACATCTCTCCTGCGCGAGCTGCACTGGCTCCCGGTGGTCTTCCAGGTGCACTTCAAGGTTTTGGTTACCACCTTTAGAGTGCTCCATGGCTTAGGGCCTGGTTATTTATGGGACCACCTGCTGTCGCAAACGGCCTCCCACCGGTACGCTCTCACAGAGAGGATTCCTCCGGGTGCCGTCGGCCAAACAATGTCGGCTGGTGGCCACCAGGGGGACAGCCTTCTCTGTGGGGGCACTTACTATCTGGAACGAGCTCCCCCCAGAGATACGGAGGATCCCGGATCTACGCACCTTCCGCCGCGCTCTCAAGACCTTTTTATTTCACCAGGCTGGTCTGGCCTAACCTCTCCCATTCTCTTTTTAATGTAAATTTTAATGTAAATTTTAATTTGTTCTTAACCTGGGGTTTTAAATTTGTCTTGGGCTAAATTGATTTAATTCAATTTTACTTCTGCTCTTAAATTTTTGTATTCTATGTGTTTTATCTTGTGCCTGTTCACCGCCCTGAGTCCTTCGGGAGTAGGGCGGTATATAAATCAAATAAAATGAAATGAAATTAATAATAATAATAATAATAATAATAATAATAATAATAATAATAATAATAATAATAATAATAATTTTATTTCTATACCGCCCATCTCCCGAAGGACTCAGGGCAGTGTACAGCCTATTAAAGCAAAAAATATACAAATATCAAAATTTAAAATTATTAAAAATATAACACAATTTTGGCCCGGATTAAAACCCCCAATTTAAAACCCCCAATTTAAAATAATTACATAGTTAGCCCTGCCTGGCGAAACAGTAGGGTCTTAAAGGCACAGCAAAACACACGGAGGTCGGAGATCTTGCGTATTTCCGGGGGCAGTTCGTTCCAAAGGATAGGAGCTCCCACAGAGAAGGGTCTCCCCTGGGTGTCGCCAGCCACATTGCTTGGCCAACGGCACCCTGAGGAGCCCCTCTCTGTGTGAGCGGACTGGCTGGTGGGAGGCTATTGGCGGCAGAAGTCAGTCTCGCAAGTACCCGGGTCCTTTCCTTCATTGTGCTTTCCTTCATTGGGGACATTGGAACAATATACAATACTATCATGCAGAAATGGACAAAATCCAGCCCCTGGTTCTAAGCTAACCTAAGGCAGTGGTCTGCAGCCTTAAAACTCAAAGAGCCATTTGGACCCGTTTCCCACAGAAAAGAAAACACCAGGAGACACAAAATCTGGGTGAGTGTGTTCAACTAGATGTCACTCACTCCCACCCAGTCACATGACCCACCCAGCCATTCCTACCCAGGTTTTGTGGCTCCCAATGTTTTTTGTGGAAAAACAGGTACCTCTCTCTGTATGTCTCTTTCTCTCTCTCTCTCTCTCTCTCTCTCTCTCTCTCTTTCTCTCTCTCTCAGGCCAGGCAAGGAGTGACTGTAAGGGGAGGGTGAGGAGTGGGGCCAGCCAATGGTGGGTTCAGCCAATAGGGAGCCACAGCATGCGGCTCCGGAGCTGTGGGTTGCTGACACCCAACCTAAGGCCATGCATTGATCTATGAGGCCTTGCTTTTCTAAAGCTCTTCCCATCTTTATCAGATGTTCCTCTTTTATGAAATATGGCCAATGCAATGTTATCAGTGTTCCTACAAAGACTGATCTTCCACCACCTAATTCCCCCGCTTTTCTTACAAGGGAGACTCTTGATCATTTGAAAGAGGGAAACTGCTCCTTCAAAATGGATTATACTATAGGAGGGGAGATGAGGGAGAAACTAACTTTTGGATCACCTGGATTCAAAATTATAGTATTCTCCCATTGAAGCCAACAGATATATTGATCCCTTGGAACTTGTGTACTTATTGCATCATTACTGCATTATTGCATCATTACTATAAAATCTGTGTGAAGAATAAAGATTCAATAATCCTCAGGATAAAAAGCAAAACTTGTAGAATTAAGACAGGAGTTTTGTTGCACATCCTGCATTCAACTCAATATTGTTTTGCCTACTTGCAACCATGTACTTATGAATCTCTCAGTGGCTATGCAAATATTCTCTTATATAAGGCTGCAAAATTAAAAACAGGAGACTTGTCAATCAAAACTATATTGATAATTTATAAAGAATGGTTTATACTTTTCCAGTCCAGTCTCCTGTTTTATTTCTCTCTATTTAAACTGTCACTGAAATCTTTATTCTTTGTTATAAGTCAACTATCTGCAAGAAGCATTTGAAATAAATTAATTCGTTATGGCCAATTCAGACAAATATATAATTATTTCACTTATTCTGGATGATTTAGAATGATCAACTTGTAAAGTAGCTCTCTGTGTCCATTTTTTTTAACTTGTAAAACTAGAATTATATGCGTTTTGGTTCTCAGAAATATAAATATGATCTGCAAATAAATAAATAATGTGTACTGTACTGAAAAAAAATCTACCAGTTCTTGCTTATTATGATGAAATAAGTTGCTTTTGAAATTTCTTTCCAGGAAGAAGATGGGTTAATAGAAATGTTCATGGTAGAATGTAATGTTCTGATTTTATTGCGTTATGAAGTGACCAATCTGTCATTTCATGGATATTCTATCTTTGATTATACAATCATCTGTCTTGTGATCTGAAGACTTCCTGCCTTCCCATGTTTCAATTAGTTCTTAACAGAATTCATAATGAAGAATCTCCCTTATTGCCCTATTGATATTACAAAATGGGAATAGCAGGAAGCTTTTAGAGTGATGGAACAGTGTGTAGCAGAAAACAAAAGTTCTACCCATCTTCAACAATAAAGTTGAAGAATAAAGTAAAATTAAAAAAAAATATAACTAAGAGAAATTTGGAAATATCCTCAAGCAACCTGAGAATAAGATAGAAAAACAGAACCTGTTTTTCTGGAGAAGGAAATGTCTTAGAAAATTTTATGCATTGCATATAATGAACAAAATTATATTTTGGTATCAGAAACATATTTTTATTTACAGCTTAATCCATAGTATGTTTATTGAAGTCCAGCTGTGTATTCTCAAGTAAGTCTGTTTAGAATTATGGCCTATTTTTTCCCCTCTGGGTATGTTCTACTTTAGATTTCAAATAATGTTGACAATTGATTAAATCAATAATGAAACCAAAGCAACTATCTGCAAAAACAGAGAGATCTTAGCTAATAATTTTTTTGGGCTTCTGGAAAACATTTAGATCAGTATGTATAATAATATGTTTTATATCTAAATGTGAAAGTGTTTTCTTGTCCTGTGAATGGTTTTGGAGTTCATGTGGAGGTGTATAAAAATGTTTATAAACTGTAAACAAAAATTAGTTCTTAACTGCTTTTTGACTTGCATATATAAATGAAAATTCAGCATGTGAAGTAGATGACAGAAGTCCGCGGGAGGTTGTTCATGATTGGCAAGTTCGGGTTCATACTTTCCTTTGAATCACTAATGATTTTGAAGGGCTTCACCAAATTTTAAGTTAAAGCTCTTATATAGCACATGGTATAAAAGTTTTTAAAACCACTAGCACTGATTTTAAACTATATAGATTAAAAGATTTTTTCCCCTTTTATATTGTTCACTATATTGTTCAATATAGTGAACAATAAACAAAAAATACTCAGCTGATCATCCACAATGCTGCACTACAGGACTTGAAAGACAAAACACTAATCCTCATTTCTGAGCCCAAATCATGTCCTTCTCCTAATCACATTGTGCGATCTTATGATTTACAATCATAAGATTTAGACTCAGTTCTCCCTTCTCTATCACTTGTCAAGTATAGAGGAAAGGAGAAGATTCTGAGTGGATAGCTGCTCCCAATGTCTTCTAAGGTGGTCCAAGCTACATAGATCAGATGGAGCAAACCATATTTCAGAATGAATAGTTATAGTAGAGACAAACACATGAAAGAAATAACAGGTTCAGCCCACCTACAGCTGGAACTCTAAAATTCAAAAACTCTGGGAAGCCACTTCCAATCAATACCAGCAATATTGAGTTGGATAATTCAGTCTGTTAAATTTATAATACAAGAATATCCAACACATTAACTTTTCGTGTGAACTCGGCCCTTGTGGTTTGTTCAACAGACCCACTTTGAAAACAAACCATGCTTAGCTCAATGTGCAGTCCAAGTAATTCAATTTAAAAGATAATAGCTTCAGTATTCTGTTTTTCTACTTCACTTCAGCAATTTTATCAATATTGATTGTCAAGTAAGTATTTTCTAGAAAGGAACAGCCAAAGCTGTTCAAAACTTCAAATTAACAGAACCACCCAAGAAGAACACAATCACCCACATCACCAGCAAATGTCCATCTGTTCCTGTGATAATTAGTTCAGTGTGTTTTGTACATCAAGAACATAGCAATTCATATCTTTCCATGAGTTGATGAACATGACCAACTCTTTCAAACACTGAGAGATTCTAAACCTGCTCCTATCCAGTTATAGTGGCTCTCACCTTCATAAGGGGTTTCACACACAATATTAAAACCTCCCAGAATTCAAGCTACTAATGAATATATTCACAGAACGTGGTAAATCACATTTAGTGTTAGCTATGGTTATGAAATTCAAAGAACAAATGTTCCTTACATGGCAGAGCACATGGAGAATACTCCTGGGTTTTCATGTGCTCTGTTGCTTACTATTCCCATTCTTTGCATGTTATGTAATTATCTGGTATTTCCTGGAAGGGCTGTTTTTTAAAAAAATGTTGGAATTCTTTTAAAAATGTGATGCCTCAAATTAAATTTGAGTCACAATGGGATGTGTAATTAATTCCCTAATATTTTATTTTTCCAAAGACCTCCTTCATGTGTGTGTTTGTGTTTGTGCATTCACATATCACAAGCAACATAAAATACTGTTACAAGGACAGCTGTTCTTTACAATTATTCATATCTGTTTTGGTTTAATAAAGAAATCATTGGAGCTTAGCAATAAATTATCCATTTATTGTTCAACCCTTCACATCTGATTACAAACAGGTATACCACATGAACAAAAAAAAATCAATAAATAACATTTTAAAGCAGTTGCATCTTTCCCTAGGATCATCAATTGAAAGCATCTTTATGGAACTGACATTGAAACCATTTGTTCTAATTAAGATGGCACACCTGACTATGGCTTAGTCAAGCTAATCTACAGCAAACCATTGACACAAATTGTTAAAGACATTTCTAGGTTAAATGTAATTTATTCCAGGCTTTCAGTTTTGACAAAACAATAAATAAACCAGTATATTAATATGCCATACAATCCATTTGTGTTTGAATGGGGGGGGGGGGGTTAGAAAGGTCTGAAAAAAACACTTCTTGAAACAATGTGCTTGGAACTATCCAAGGTCCTGTAATTCCAGCCCAATGTCATTACCTGTTTGATTAATCCACCCAGATATCAGTCCTTGGGTTCCTGTTCTCAAAACAAAATTTTTAAAAAAAGCAATATCCTAATGAAATTGAATTAAGAAAAATAAATGTGCAATGATTAGCATAGCATAGATTAGATTTCTTCAATTTAATTCAGCTGAGTTGTTTTTATAGTTGTATGTTATGTAATAGCACATAAAATTATATTAAATAATCAAAAATTTAATAAGCCATAGAATTGTAGAAACTATATTAGTTTATATTAGTTTTTAAAGTTTTGTATGTTTTAACACAAACACACAAGTATATGTGTATGTATTGTAGATATCTTTATATATTTGTGTGTATATGTATATGTATATGTATATGTATATGTATATGTATATGTATATGTATATGTATATGTATATGTATATGTATATGTATATGTATATGTATATGTATATGTAACAGAATTGAAAGGGACCTTGGAGGTCTTCTAATCCAACCCACTGCTCAAGCAGGAAACTCTATACCATTTCAGACAAATGGTTGTCCAATCTGTTCTTAAAAACCTGCAGTGTTGGAGTACCCACACCTTTTGGAGGCAAGTCGTTCCATTGATTAATTGTTCTGACTGTCAGGAAATTGCTCCTTAGTTCTAGGTTGCTTCTATCCTTGATTAGCTTCCATCCCTTGCTTCTGGTTCTGTCTTCAGGTGCTTTGGAGAAAGATTGACCCCACTTCTTTGTGGCAGCCCTTTAGATATTGGAACACTGCTAACAGAAGGACTCTAGTTCTACTTCATTAAAATAGAGATATCCAATTCCTGCAATCATTCTTCATATATTTTAGCCTTCAGTTCCCTAATCATCCAGCAATAGCAATAACATTTAGACTTATATACCACTTCACAGTGGTTTACATCCCCCTCTAAGTGGTTTACAGATTCAGCATATTGCCCCCAATAATCTGGGTCCTCATTTTACTGACCTCGGAAGAATGGAAGCCTGAATCAAACTTGAGCCAGTAAGAATCAAAGTGCTGGCAGTCGGCAGAATTAGCTTGCAATACTGCATTCTAACCACTGCACCACCACGACTCTTGAATTTAATTACTTTAAATATATGTATATATGTATATGTCATATTTGGTTTGCATTATAGTAGCTACTTTCTATAGTCAGCAATATAGCAGAGTCAAACAACCAGTTGTCATCAAGAACGGAGCTACTCCTCTTATGAATAACAGTTGTACTGTCAATAATCAGGAATGGTGAGAATTACTATTATTGCCATTATGAAGTAGATTCTGTGATAAAGAGTCATATGGGAGCAGATGGGCCAAGACTTATTTACTTATCTATTACTGCATTTATATGGCCATCCAGTTTAGACAATGGTGTAAAGGGAGAAAAGAAAGGAAAAAAACATGGCCAATAAATACAAACCCAACACATATCATTAAAACTAAGTAGACCATACTGTAAAATTTATTATAATTCCTAAAAATGGAGATTCTGGTGATTCTGGCCCAATGGCCCAGAGGGGAAAAACAGATCTTAATCACTTTCCTAAAGGCGTGCAAGGTCCAGTTCACCCGTATACCAGGGGAAAAATTGGTCTAAAAGATAAAAACTGCCACCGAGAAGTCATGGCTGTTGAGCAATAAGAAGTTCCATTGCTTCAAGGAAGGACCTAAAGTGTAATTTTTATATTGGAGCATATGGGATAAGAAAATACTCTTGGAAGCATATATGTTCTATGCCAGGTATCAGATAAACAGCCCTTTGTGTTGCACTGGAGAGCATAGGTGGGCATAATGAGAAATGGCCATATTTTATTATTTTGGAACAATTGCAGCTTCTGGATGATCTTTAAGGACAATCCTGCGTAGACTATATTGCAGTAATCCAGTCTAAAGGTCAAAGGTATCAATGATCTGAGCAAGGTACCACGATCCAGGAACAGGCACAGATGGCACACTAAATGCACTTGTGCAAAGGCCCCTGACTTCAGCTACCATGTGCTATTGAAAAAGGAGCCATGAGTCTTGGTAAACATCTAAACTGAAAACTGAATAAGAGCACAAAATGACACAACCCCACTCAGAGTCAAGGATTATTAGTGCCCTGCAGTGTTCATACTCAAAGTACTTCAGAGAATTTGAAGGCACTCACATAGCACCTAACGAATGAAGTAGAACTCCAATTGTATTTGAATGCATTCAAACGGCCTGATTCCTTTCAAAGCTTTTTCACTCAAAATCAGTCTCTATTTTATACAATTCTGTCTGTGAAAATTGTTGTCTGGAGTTTGGTATAGCAACAAGTTACCTACAGGTAGTCCTCGACTTACAACAGTTCATTTAGTGGCCGTTCAAAGTTACAACGGCACTGAAAAAAGTGACTTGGGAGCATTTTTCACACGTGCTATGACCATTGCAGCATCCCCATGGTCATGTGATCAAAATTCAGATGCTTGGCAACTGGCTCATGACGGTTGCAATGTCCCAAGGTCACATGATCCCCTTTTACAACATTCTAGTAAAGTAAATGGGGGAACCCAATTCACTTAACAACTGTATTACTAATTTAACAACTGCAGTGATTCACTTAACAACTGTGGCAAAAAAGGTTGTAAAATTGGGGCAAAATTCACTTAACAAATGTCTCACTTAGCAACCAAAATGTTGGACTCAATTGTGGTCATAAATCGAGGACTGCCTGTATGTTTATTCAAAAATACATTCCCAAATTCAGAAAGTTTTACTCCCTAGTATGTGTCCAAATGAATACAACTATTGTACCGTATGTGGTACAGTACCGTATTTTAAATAGTGGACCTTTCCTAGGTCCACTATTTAAAACATTATGGGGCTAGTATGGAAACAAAATGAAAATCATTAAAGACATGCAACTATAATTATAATAAAGATTATCATTTGCCTATAACTGCAACATAAACTCTTCTATGTAAGGGAATATTACATAGGGCAGAGTCCATTTTCAGTGAACAGAAGCTATGTGGGTGTATTTAACTTGCCTTCAGGGATCATAATGCAGCCTTGGGCTATTCAGAGAAGTTGTTAAAGTATTCTGACTCATATTATGGTTGCAGGAAGTACAAAGGTTACAGCAACACACCGATTCATTTGCTTTGGCATAACAACTACCTTGGAAATTACATACATACTGGATTTTTAAAATGACTCTTGCTTTAAGAGTAAGATCAACAGTTTGATATGATTTCTTCAGAGATGATGTGTTTTGTGTATCATAACCTAGTGTGACATAAACAAATTAGCAATCTTAGTAAATGGATACTTTCATGTTTAAATCCCAATATCCTAGATGCAATTGAAAGTTCTATAAAATTTATATATATACATATATATATATATATATATATATATATATATATATATATATATATATATATATATAAAATTTTAAGGTATGGAATAGATGGTATGAGTGGATAAACCAAAAGAAAAGAGGATAAAGGTAAAATTCAGTAAGAAATTAAAAGTAACAAATAGGCACCGTCATTAAGATAACAGAGGTAATAAGTCACTGTCTATATACATGTATATAAAGATTTTTATATATTTAGTTTGTATGTTGTGATTTGTATTGTCTTATGTAATTTTATGGTTGTGAATATTTTGTATAGTTTTTATTTTTTTAACTTCAATAAAGTTTGTTTTTTAAAACCTAAAAAAAAAAAAAAAGAAAGTAAGTTCTATATATCAAAATGAACAATTTTACTTTACTTAAATATTTCAGTAATTTTCAGGAATTTTTTTTGGGGGGGAGAAGGGTTACATATGGTTTTTCCAATTCAGTAATAAAATTCAGAATACCTAATTTAGGAAATAAATAATAGAAGTATAAGAGAGATCAATGCAACTGCCATAGTTGTACATCAGGAGGTATTTAAAACTAAAAAAAATCAAAGAACTGGAACTGCAGTCATGGATGGAAAAATCCATGCAATTATACAATAAAAGGGTAATTATTTCCGTCATTTCCTCCAAATAGGACTTCATTTAATCATAATATTTCAGATTTTAAATTATTTTTCTTTATCCCTTGAAAGGAAGGGCAACAATTTGGTGGGAACTTTTTGGAGGCATCTGGTTAGCTTTTATGGCAAAACAAAATAACAGAATAGGTCAGCCCTTGTCACGCTGTAGATCTCTTTTTGCTTCCTTTTATTTAAGTTAATTTGTCATGCAAAGGAATAGAAATGTTTCTATTATGCAAAGATACTTCTAAATATGCTGCTTATTCAGCCTCTTTAAGATCAGAGATGCTGAGAAAAAATGCACAAGATGAATTTAAAGCAGGTTCCCCAATCTGTTATGTTCTAAGGATGCTGAATGTTAATTCCCAGAGTTCCAGGCTGCCATAGCATGGACTAAATATTCTAGTACAGGGTTGTTAAATGCACGGCCCATGGGCTGGATGTGTCATGCACTGGCCACTCCCACTCCCAGTTTAATGAAGGGGAAAAAATATGTGATACGTCACGCGACAACAATGTAACGCCACAAGTTTGACACCCCTGTTCTAGCACATATATAATAGAAACATGATTGGGACATTCTGGACAAAAGAAATTTCTTAACAGAGGCAATTTAAAACAAGATCCTTAACTTACTTTTCCTTTACAACTCAAATGAAGACAATGCTTGCCATAGTATATCCAAACAGCTTGATAAGCAGCAGTGAAGATTTACATTCTGAGTCTCAATTTAGATGTGAATATTTTACAGGCAATTTTACAATATTTTACATCAATCTATTTTTTCCCCCTCAGGATTGTCACAGAGTCTACACAAAACTTATTTCCCTGATTAATTGCATTTTCTGTATTCAGTGAATAAAGTTATTGAAAGACTCACCCTTAATATACTCCTAAAGTTAGTGTATTTACTTACTTATTAAATTTATACATCACCCGTCTTACCATTGAGAGCAACATTTGTAAAATCAGAATAGACTGGAAGCCTATTTGGTCATCAATGGATTTTCAATTTCTGTAAGACATTTTGGACCTTTAGATTAGTACTGTATGGAAATATGCTGGAAGAAACAGAGCACATGATAGAAGCCAGTTAGAAAACAAAGGCTACAACAGTGAACAAAAATACCTCTAAGACAGGGGTGTCAAACTCACATCGCCATGGCATCATCACATAACATATCGGGACTTTGTTCCCCTTTGCTAAACTGGGCATGAGCATGGCCATTGTGTGATGGATCCGGCCCGTGGACCAGGAGTTTGACAGCCCTGCTCTAAGAAGTCAGAGGAATGTACATAATTCAGGCCAAGCATATAATGTTACCAAAGGAGTCATCCAAAAAAAAAAAAAAAGTCAGGAAACAACGAACTCCAGAGCAGTGGCTGTCTCTTACAACAATAACAATGTAAGAAACAGAGCCTGAGGGGAAAAGTAAGCAAGGACAGTCATATCCATAAGGCTTTCAAGATCAGATTTTCAAACTCAAATCACCATGAGAATCACATGAGGTCAAGTTCATTAAGCCAAGCGCTATGATGCTCAAACCTTTTCAGCTGATTGATACCAATGTCATCTAGTGAATCAAAATAAATAAATAAATAAAGATTTCATGTTAAACTGTTAAATATAAATGAATTTTTAAAAACTGGGGGAAAACCTTTTATCTGACAGGATTTTCATTAAATAGAACACAAATATTTGGTTTGGTTGTCTTGAAATGACAACATAAAATCCTTGAACTTAATTTGTTGAATTTTAAAAGGATTTATTCTGTCAAAGGAGAAAACTAGGCCTGAAAATAATTTCTAATTCTGCCAAGAAATATAGATGATATTGGCAGATCTCACGGAAAAAAAAATATTTGTCTAACTTGGTATATGTAGCTCTATCATAGCAATATGATTCCTGCAAAATTAACTCCATTTAGGTTAGCTAAATGTTGGTTAAATAAAAACTTTCTAACATAGAGAAGGAAAAAAGAAATCACTTTTGATGTTTCCAGTTTTAATTAGTGGAAAGTATGGAGACTTGTAATTTCAAATTAAGTTTAAATTTTAAGTGTAGCAGTCTCACAGAACTACATTATAGTATTCATTCATTCATTCATTTATTTATGAGTAACAAACAGAATAAAAATAAAATTATGAAACAGAACTCATAATCAAGAACAGGAACTCAGATGAGATCTGCTGAAGACATTCAGATCAGATGAATTGGTTCAATTTTTGGCAAAATAGTACCAAATATATCCTATTTGACTCCTGGAACCCAATTTATTATTCAAATTGATGTGTTAATGAATGCTAATTCACAGATATTAACTGATTTCAGGAAGTTCAAACAAAAATGCAAGGAATGTACTGAAATTCTATACAGTAGAAATGGCAACATCCAAGATACCTTTGAAGATATTACCCACCTACATACATGAACCTCTAATATTATGAGATGAAGTTAAATCAGCACTTTAGTTATTACCAAATTGGCAGGAATTGATGGAATATCTACAGAAATATGGCAAGCAATAAAAGAAGTATCAGTAAAGATTCTAGCCAAACTGGCCAGCAAGTCTGATGTACAACACAATAGTAACATATTTGAAAAGATCATTCTACATAAAATATTAAAGGAGACTTAACAGAGTGTGCAAAGTATCACACAATATGCTTAATTTCATGTGCTAGTAAAATAATATTTTGGATCATCCCACACAGATTAGAACCCTATAAAGAATGGGCACTGCCAGTTATTTGATTGGCTTGATAAAAAAAACAGAGGAACACAAGATATTATTGATGATTCATGATAGATAGTTGAGGTGGAAAAAGGGGTATGCCATCTTGTTTAAATTTGTTTGGAGATCTATATCCTAAATCTGTTGATAAGAGTATTAAACCTATATGCTGAATATATACCAAAGGAAGCAGGATTAGAAGTTTTGTGGTTCTTTAAAACTGGGTCAGTAGTCAGTGCTATGCTGGTGACAGTACTGTATTCTGATATTTCAAAATGCAAGTGACCTGCAAATTTTAATTATGAAAGTCAAGGAACACACTGAAATAATGGAACTAAGAATAATTTAAAGACAATAACAATAAGTACCACAATCATCCTTAGAATTGATAATGAAGATGCTGAAACAGGAGCTAGCTTCTCCTTTTCAGGATTGACTATCAACAGTAAAGAAACCAGAAGCTAAGTAATATGCTGCAGATTAGCACAGATTAGAGTAGCAATGAAGATCTTGGAAAAGATTATTCAGATGCCATGATAAGTCTATATCTAGATCAGAATCATGCAGGCAATAACTATCCATGAGAAGCTCTATGGAAGTGAAACAGATTTTGAAGAAGCAGGCTTTGAACTTTGGTGTTGAAGAAGACTTCTGAGAATATCAAGGATAGCCAAGAAACAAATGAACCCACTTGAGGTACGAATTATCACTTTCAAATTATTGTACATTATATGAAGAACTAGCTTTCTTAAAGAAGGATATAATGCTGGAAAAGGTGGAAAGAAAAAGAGGATAACTGAGGAGCAAGGTAGATGCATTTGAAGATGTAAATGAAGGTGTAGGTAATAATGACCTGGAGAAACTCTATCCATGTGGTTATTAGAAATAGATACTGACTTGATGGCACATAATCTATCATGAAGTCCTACTGAGGTGTTTATTGTAGTAGAAATAATTCTTGCCCTTGAATACTTGCAACAGTTAATGAGGTAAATTAATGTAAATCAATTGCCTCAAGAATGTTCAATGAATTCTGTACCACAATTAGGATTTGAAACCTGGTTTCTTCCATGCAAGATTCAATCGCTCCAGTTTTCAGTGATGGCAAGAAATGTCTTTTGTCAATTACATAGCTTTCTTCTTCTTAGCTCTCATCATTCAAACCTTAATTAAAGCACTAATTTTTAAGAAGGTCCCCAAATGTTGCGGGCTGATGGGTGAAGAATATGTCCTAGGTATTCGTGTAAATGATTGCTGTGGTCAGGAACTTGCCCACTCCCAGAATAACACCCAACAAATCCCACATGACAGAAATGGTCATGTGGTACATGCTTCCTGGTAATCAATGTTACTATTCATTAGCTCAAGAGAACAAAGTTAAAGCTTGTAGCTGGCCACAATAAAGAAACTGAGCACTAAGAAAAAGAAGCAAGTGCAAAGCAATGTTCACCTTACTTTCCAAAAGACCTCTGCCTGGCAGAAAGGTTAATGAGGCAATATGATGCATTGGCACAGACTGCAATGATATAAACAAGGTCAAGCTCAGCAGCTAGCCCATGCAAAGTAATAGCCTTTTTTTGGCATTGTTAAATGCAGACTAAAAACATATGCAGAGTTCAGTAATAGTAAATGAGATAACAATTCACAAGCCAAACCAGGCAGGCAAGCAATGGCATATGGTCAGTTGATCTTCAACTTTCCTTTCTCTTCTGTCAGGACTTTGAAGTTGTTGGCCAGAGCATCCATATTGCCAGTGTGTGTTTTTTTGAATCAGCACACTTCATAGGGCCAAACAGGATGAGTGACTGGGCCCATCGTTTAATGTGCATATGCATCATTTTTGTAAGAGGTTGTAAATCTTCTTTTATTGTTGATTTTTAGTATCTGATTTCAGTAATGATTTCAGGAAGAAAATGTGGGTGAGAAAGTGTGTCTTGACAAAATGGAAGTAAAAAAATTTATATTTTTTTTTCCAGAACAGAATGTTGGTTATGTCAGTAGTCCAGGTTCACAGTTAAACAGGACAAAAAGTTTATTTAACTATGGAAACTGTGGAAGGAATAAGTGCCAGAATTAAACTATGACTAGTGAATATAAAAGGAAATTCTGTCATGTTGAAGTAATTCTTTCCTAGTATGAAATAAAGATTCTTATATAGCTCTGATTGCATATTGGACAGTCTTTAAGAATATTTTCAATTAAATCCTTGTCAAGCCATGCTGAGTTGAACTGAAATGGGCCTAGGAAATGCTGCCAAGATCTTGCCCGCACTCCTGATAGACAAACCACTATTTGACCACAAGTTCTCCAATGATCTACAATCATCATTTGCTGGGATCAGGGTTGATGGCTGCAAAACATAAAATATAAAAACTGTTTTATTTAGGCATGCTGTCAGTTCTCCAAGGTAGATCAGACCAGGAAATCAAAGTTACATATGCTAATATTGCTTTTATTGTAAGATTATAGTAACAGAATCTTGCAAGTTTAAATGTGCTTCCTACAGATGAAATTCCCTCATAGAAAAGAACAAAGTTATCTTTATTTCTTATGATTCCATTCCTGAGTGTTAGAAAGAATCCGAATCCAGTAAACATACATACAGATTTGTAAAAAGCATTAGAGAAGACAGACACATACCTCAATCCAAGGAAGAATAGCTTCCTGTTGAATGTAAGAAGGCCTTCCCCATGACACACTCCCCTGGCTACTCAGCTAGCCTACTTGCAGATTCTACTTTGCCCTCTAGCTGCTATAACAGAGCCTTGAGTCAAGGCCCTTCCCACTGTGGTGTATGCCCCTTCTGTTCCCCATGCTGTACAATTATGCAGCACACCAAGGAGATGGAATCTCCTTGTTCTGCCAAGGTCCCCACCCTACATTTATAATTAGCAGAGAATCTGGGACTGCCAAGAAGATATGATGGGTGGGCTTAGTCTTGGACCAGCCTTGAAAAGTTCTGGGGAAGATGCATTGCTGCCATCTCCTCTGAGATAGCAGCCCTATCTGCTGGGAGACCCTGGTAAAAGGCCAAGTTTGCTCAGTAATAGCTAACTCTCAGATCAGTACTTCAGCAATGTTAGAAAGCTCTTCATACATTCAAACTTCTTCCCAGCATTATCTATATATGGAAGTAAAATTGCATCAGATATTTTGCATTTTTACTGTTTTATTGTATTATTGATTGCATTGTATATATTTTTGGACTATGAACTGCTTAGAGTCTGCTATGATTGAAGCAGTATAAAACTTCATCCATACAGTAAGTAATTGAACAAACTTCTATTGTTATTTACAACAATCTCACAAAAGCCCCCACATCTGTGAAGAATTTTATAGCCGTCTGATTCCACTTCCTAAATCAAAGTAGTCTTTGCTCAATTCATTAATCTGCTTCAGTGGAGTAATTCAACTGAAGTGGTATCAAAACAAAAGACCCTTTGAAGTTTTGCATAGTTCTATTTGCCATTCTAGGAAATCTGCTTCATCTTTTTCATTCTTTTTCAGCAACAGGTATAATCTGAGTGTTGAAAGCCATTTGTTTTTTCCAATAATGAGGCTACCTATCATAAACTCCCATTCCATAGAGCTTAAACTTCTGTTTCCTGCTCAGGAAATGCCCTAAAATAGTTCTGTTGGCATGTTGCTCCTCAAGGTTGTTGCCATGCCACTTTAAGTTCTGGATATGTTGGGATCATGCATTTCATAGAGGTGTTATAATCTATTACCATAGTCTTTATCTTTATCTTTTATTAAATTTGTATACCGCCCTACTCCCGAAGGACTCAGGGCGGTGAACAGCCATAAAATAAAACATATAGATACAAAATTTAAAATAGAGATAAAACTAATTAAATAAATTTGGCTGAGACATTTTAAAACCCCAATAAATTAAAACCAAATTTAAAATTCCATTTAAAAAGAGGAAAAGTTTAGGTCAGGCCAGCTTGATGGAATAAAAACGTCTTAAGCGCGCGACGGAAGGTACGCAGATCCGGAATCCTCCGTATCTCCGGGGGGAGCTCGTTCCAGATCGTAGGTGCCCCCACAGAGAAGGCTCTCCCCCTGGGGGCCGCCAGTCGACATTGTTTGGCCGACGGCACCCGGAGGAGCCCCTCTCTATGGGAGCGTACTGGTCGGTGGGAGGCTATTGGTGGCAGCAGGCGGTCCCGTAAATAGCCAGGTCCTAAGCCATGGAGCGCTTTGAAGGTGATAACCAAGACCTTGAAGCGCACTCGGAAGACCACCGGGAGCCAGTGCAGCTCGCGCAGGAGAGGCGTTACATGGGAGCACCACGTTGCTCCCATCACCACCCGCGCCATAGTGAACAGAATACTTTGATGTTTCTCTTCAATTGCCGTTAGTATCAGAAAACATCCTTTCCCTCCTATCCTTGTACCAGTTGCAGTCAAACCTTTATAGTTTATCAGCAAATCACTAGAGGAATATTCATAAACACTTGTAAAAAAATGTATGGGCATTTCTTTGTGAGGAAAGGGGGAAAGGTTATTTGTTAATTCATATGACTGGAAGCTCTGGGAAAGCACTGAAGCTAGCAACTGGCATTTCTGAAGTACAAAGAATGATTGGCTGATGATCTTGATTGGCCGGTTTAGTTTTAGAAATGATTGAAGTGTTGATATCAGCTTCAGACAAGAAGTAGATATTACTCAAGAAGATTTAATACAACTTTCAACTACTGCTCAAGCTTTGGAAGTGTTCGACAAAATAGAAGAACCTAAGGATCAAAGACAGACCCGAGCGGCAGCCAAGCGTCAAGAGGAATTAAGATTGCAGCAACTACAGATGATTCAAGAAACTACAGAAACAGAAGCAGTGGGAGGAGCAAGACCAAAACGTAAAATGCATGGAGATTTCCAGCAGATGCTCCAATAGCTTCAGGCAGCCAAGAATGGCAACTAGATTTCTGACTTGGAATGTTAATGGCTTAAATTCACCACAAAAGAGGAGAAAAATATTTCATTATTTGAAACAGTTTAAAAATGATGTAATTTGTTTACAAGAGACTCATATTAGAAGTAAAAATCAAAAATATTTAATAAATGCAAGGTTAGGTATACATTTTGTTGCATCTGCTCCCAAGAAGAAGAATGGTATAGTTATATACCTAAAAAAAGACGTAATTGCCAAATTAATTGAAGCAGATGATCAAGGAAGATTTATAGCAATTGAACTTTTAATAAAAGGAGAAAGAATACTTTTAATTGGAGTATATGCACTGAACCAACAACAGGAAAAATTTTATAAGCTTTTACATTCCAAGTTACTACAATAGGATTACAAATCATGCATTTTATTGGGCAATTGGAATGGAGTTTTGGACACTAAAAAAGATAAGAAGGGGCTCTTGCAAAATATCTCAACGTGTGCTAGATTGCCAAAATCATTTTTTGAAATGATGGATGATATGGAGTTGAGAGATATCTGGAGAGAGAGAAACTCTGAAGAAAAAGACTTTACTTTTTTCTCTGATAGACATCAATCTTTCTCTAGGATTGATTTTATATTATTTACTAATGATCTTTTTTCTAGGGTGAGGAAGACGAAGATCTGCCCAAGAGTTTTAATGGATCATAGTCCAGTTTGGATGGAATTAGAGTATGGAATGGGATTTAAGAGGTCTTGGAGGTTAAATGAAAATCTGTTTAGATATGAGGAAAATGTAAAAGAATGCAAAAAATTCATGAAAGAATTTTTTATTATAAATATGCATAAGGGTACATCTATGGAAATGCTTTGGGATGCAAGTAAAGCATATATGAGAAGTATTTTGATATATTTGAATAATAAATATAAACGTAAACAGGAAAAAAAAAGGAAGGATTTAGAAGAGGAAATAAAAAAAAAAGAACAAGCTTTTATATTGAACCCAGCAGACAAGAAAATAAAAGAGGCAATTAACTTACTGCAAGGGCAATTTAATATGCTAATCAGATCAGGTCGCAACTAATTTGCAATATGCTAAACATAATACTTTTTACAATGCTAATAAACCAGGGAGATGGTTAGCATATCTGTTAAGGAAAAAACAAAAGTCACGGACCATAGAGAAAATAGAATATAAAGGTAAAGAGGTTTATCAGCAAAACATGATTAAAAAAGCATTTTTAGAATTTTACACGAGGTTGTATGCTAGTGATAAAATTCAAAGTATAGATGTAGATAGATACTTACAGAAAGAGAATATTCCTATAATTACAAGAGAGCAAAGGGAGGGTTTAAATCAACCAATAACTTCTGAAGAGATCATGTTTGCAATTAAGCAGTTGAAAGTGGGTAAAGCCCCTGGGACGGATGGTTTGACAGCTGCTTATTATAAACACTTGCAGTTAGAAATGGTGGGACCTCTCAAAGAGTTATTTACCAACGTACAATCTGGAGGAGATGTACCCCCATCTTGGAGGACAGCATTTATTTCTCTGATTTCAAAAGAGGAGCAAGACCACACTCAGCCAAAAAATTATAGGCCTATATCACTTTTAAATACAGATTACAACATTTTTGCTAAAATACTAGCAAATAGGTTAATGACAGTCATGCAACAAATGATTCATAATGATCAAACTGGTTTTATAAATGGTAGACAAATGAAGAGTAATGTAAGGCAAGTGGTTAACCTATTAGAGTATTTGGGGAAGAATAACCAAATCCCTGCGGTGCTAATATTTCTCGATGTGGAGAAAGCATTTGATCGATTGAATTGGCATTTCTTATTGAAAATAATAGAAAAGATGCAGTTTGGAGAATATTTTACACAATCTATTAAGGCAATATATCAGAAACAAACATTGTTCATCTTGACTTTGGAATTTTTGTTGAGTAAGATACGTGGGTCGGACAAAATAAATGGAATTAAAATTAGGCAGTATGATTACAGAGTACGAGCATTCGCAGATGATTTGGTTGTACTTTAACCCAACCATTACAGTCGGTTGTAGATTTAATGGATATAATTAAGCAATATGGGCAAGTATCTGGATTTAAAATAAATGCAGGGAAAACAAAGATAATAACTAAAAACATGACTACAAATCAAAAAGATGAATTAGAAAGATTAACAGGATTTGAAATAGTAAAAAAAGTTAAGTATTTGGGGGTTTATATTATGACATCAAATGCAAAATTATTCACGCATAACTATGATCCATTGTGGCAAAAAATACAGAGAGAGAGATGGAAAATTGGAAAAAATTACAATTATCCTTGTTAGGAAGAATAGCAGCAGTAAAAATGAATGTTTTGCCTAAGTTTTTGTTTCTTTTTCAAATGATACTAATACTTAAAAAAGATGAAAATTTGAAGATATGGCAGAAGGGTATTAATAATTTCGTTTGGGCAGGGAAGAGACCGAGAATAAAACAAAAAATAATGCAGGATATACGTGAAAGAGGAGGTCTCAAAATGCCCAATTTAAGACTATATTATGAGGCAGCTGCCCTATCAGCAATGAGTGATTGGATGAACTCAACAGAAGAAAGAATATTGAATATTGAGGGATATGATTTGGTTTACGGGTGCCATGCTTATTTACTATATGATAAGAAAGTGGATAAGACTTTTAAAAGTCACATATTAAGGAATGCTTTAGTGCATGTCTGGAAAAAGTATAAGTATAAATTAAACGAGAAGTTACCAATGTGGGCAATACCCAGACACGCGATAGAGTATATAAGTGTAGAGCAAAAACAAGATGTGATTACATACAAAGAGCTTCTTAACAAGGAAAGAGGTATATTACAACTAAAATCTTTGAATCAACTAAGAGAAGAAAGAATAATTCAAACATGGTTTCAATATGTACAGTTGCAAGCTAGATGGAGAGAAGATCAGAAAATTGGTATTTTGCAAAATGAGGAGAACTTGGTAAAACAGATTAGAGATCAAAGTCAAATTCATATAAAAAGGTTGTATAATGCATTGGTAGAAATAGATTCAGAAACGGAGTTAGTTAAGAACTGTATGATAAAGTGGACACAAAATATTGAAGAACCAATAATGATGGAAACATGGGAAAAAATATGGGTTAGAAATGTGAAGTTTATGCAAGCCCAAAACTTAAGAGAGAATTTTTATAAAATGTTTTATAGATGGCATCTAGATCCTAAAAAGCTAGCCTGTATGTATCCAAGTGTACAACCCAAGTGTTGGAGATGTGAATGTGATGATGCCACGTATTATCATATATGGTGGACATGTAAAAAAATTAAGGCATTTTGGATAAAAATATGGTGGATTATTCAAAATATTCTCAGAAAGAAGATAAAATTTACTCCACAGTTCTTTTTGTTAGGCATAATTACAGATTGTACTGTTATAGAGACTAAGTTGATTTTAAATTTAATAACAGCAGCCAGACTTTTGTTGGTGCAGTATTGGAAGAAGGAAGACTTGCGTACTATTGAAGAATGGACACTAAAAGTAGTGAACTTAGCAGACATGGCCAAAATTTCAGCGTATTTGAAGGACCATTCAAATGGTATAGAAATTTAATAAATAAATAAATAAATAAATAAAATGAAAGATATATATTGGAATGGAGAAGATGGATTGACTATATTCAAAACAAATATCAGACTAAAAAGTTTCAAATAGCTTATGAATGAAATCAACTTTTTCTTTTTGAACTATGTTTTGTTAGTTGAAAGGGGAGTTAAAGAGCAAGAGGGAATTAGGAGCCTACAGAAAGTTAGCATATTTTAGTTTATGTTTGTTAAATGTTATACCCTGTATTTGCTCTGGGAAGTCCGGGGTGGGGTGGGTGGAGGAGGGAAGGGGGGAGGAGGGATGGGGAAAAATTGTTGTAATATTTGAAAAAACTTTTTAATAATAATAAAAAAAAGAAGTATGTAACGCACATTGGTAGAATACAGAAATAGTCTAAAGGAGACATGATTCCTTTCTGAATATCGGAAAAGAACCTGTTAGAAAGAAATGGGAGAATGGGTGGGGGGGAGCCACTCTCCAATGGGTACATTAGAGTTAAGGAAATGAGCATCTTATTGTTTTCTAGAACTAAGATTGAAACAGCATTTGCAAAAATGGTACTTAGGAATCAAATAAAATAAAAGGACACTGCACTAATTATTTTAGAGGAAGACAGCCCTCAATTATAAACATTGCTTCAGACCCAGATAATTCTCATCTATTATTTTGCTTTTGCTTATTATTTTTGTGACCTAAGTCACAGAACCACTGATATAAATAGGTTTACACTCTCTCTATACAAGGTAAACAATGCGGGAAAGTGCAAATAGTTTTTTAATTTGGTTGAGAATATTTAGCAAAATAGCAGCTGATAGTAGAGCAATGCTTATTATGAGTAAATCAAACTAGTTGATCATGTCCCGGATCACTTTATAGAAAGCCTATCTTTTATATACCTTCCCCAAGCAATGAAAATTAGTAGACAAATATTTTGTTGGTGGTGTTCCATTTCTAAGAAATGTGAAATTCATGAATTAGCGGAACATGACTTTCCAATAGCAGCTAACCCTATGAGATAAATTTTCTGTTGAGAGAGTTTTTCTACACTGCAACATTTCACTGCTTGTCTCTATATACTGGTATAAACCATATAAAAGTGAAGCCAGCTAAAGGAATATAATTCTGGATTTCAGTGTCTTTGTTTACTATGGTCACAATGATGAATTATGCATCTGTGGAAATTTATTACTCTTAACATAGAGAAAGGAAGGACGAAAGGAAGGAAGGAAGGAAGGAAGAAAGGAAGGAAAACATCATAGTTTTATTGAAAAAAGAGGTATTTTTCTCTATTTCATTTGTCTTTTTAACATTTTTACACTGTTTCCATCAATAAATATGTAAAAACACAGCAACCAGTTTTTCAGAGAAGTGGGAGGTGAAATATATTCTCATTAGCCATTTGAAGCAGAGGTATTTACTTTAACCAATCTGGAAATATGGGCAGAATTTTTATTAGCTGTTTAAGCAAAAGGATGGTCCTTTCCCCCAGAAATGGCGAATTGATGATCCTCATTGCTGGGGTAAGTTAAAGGTGCAGATCTGTCCACATGTACCAATCCTTCATCATTTGGGAAGCCTTATCAACCCTTTACATTAAAACAGCCGTCCACAAATATTCAGTGATAAGATTGTATGAAAAGGTGAAAGATGACTTGCAGAAATCTCAAATCTATGATTACCTTTTTTTTCTCATCTTATTTTCTTATTTCATTCCACCATATTCTCATCTTCGGGTTTTTTTATATATAATTCTAGTTTTCCTTCATTACATATTTTTAAAACAGAATTGAGTTTCTAGAGGTACTTTAAAGTTTTATGGTGGTGGAAAAAGACCTCAAGGCTGATCAGAATCTCAAAGAGACCATGTTCAAAGGCTTGAATTAGTTATTGCCAGGGAATTAGAAGCTATTAATCTTTATACTAACATTAATGGTATATCAACAAATGAACAAGGAAGGAAAATGTGCTTAATACTTTTGTTTGTTCCAATAGTACAAACCAAATTTAAAGGCACTGTGAATGATTTTCGCACTTAAATTTGTCAAAATGATTAATGTCAAAACAAATACTGAAGTTTTTATAGAGTTAGAAGTATATTATTGATTCATTGGAAGCAAAATTGAGACACAGGTAGTCAGATAATCATTCAGTGCCACAATTGCTTTTTATGTAGTCTCTCTACAGTAAACATTAGCAACGTCATGCAATAGAATGGAAATTCTCCCTAAGAACTGATCTTCTAAAAGAAATGTGAACATACTACTGTATTGTAGTATGTACATATACTATAGATGTACACATGTACAAATACACAAGCTGTATAATTAATTCATAGTTCTTCCTCTGAGAGGACCTGGTCTGAATTATAAAGATGCTTTTATTAATTTTAATCTAGGATAATGCATGAGTTTAATACTATTGTATTGGCTAACTGCAATGTACAAAATAAATAAAATAAACATCTATATTTTTCAGCTGTTTTTACATATAATTTCTTTATATGTAATGTTCTGTTTTTGCCCTCATCTGCCAAAAATCTATTTTATATTCTCTCTTCTAGTTCTGAACATTGTCCTTTTACATCAACTGTTTCAAATTTCTCACCATTTTAGTCTTGCACCTAGTTTGTTGATAGCATGTGGAATAAATTTTAGTCTGATAGGTTCAAACTGTTTCTATTGAGATTTGAATCTATTTTCTTGACTACTTGGAAAACTGGTGATATGAAGTCACTAAATCCTCCCCTCCCCTCCCCCCCTTTTTTTAAGATCCTGGAATTCTCAAAAATCATACCCCTGAAATTTAGCACAGAGGTGGTTATCCTATAAAGCCTATCTTATGCACTGATCAGGATGCAATGAGCAGGATATGTAGCAGACTGAATAGCCTCTTTAATCTGATTTGAAATAAAACCCTTCCTTTAAGAAAAATGTGATTAGATTGAGTATGGTCTATTGTAAAATGCGGCATCCAAAAAAGGACATGATAATATTGATTAACAAGATATACTCACTTTAATAGCACGGCCCCAAAGCAGTTAAATTGTGCACTGAAACAATGAAACCTTGACCAAAAAACATCTACCACAATTCAGCCAAAGAGCCACTTTGTAGGTTAATCCCCTCTGCCTAATTCAGTATATACCCCTACAGTGTCCTTAATATTCACTGTGAGAAGAAATATTTCATAATGTTGCTGCATAAGATCAACTTTGTCCTTGTCTACTGGAGAAAAGAGAAACAATTTTTCACATGATATTGCAATGCTTCTCCTACAAAGTGTGGTTAAGTAAATTAATGCTTTACTTATCCCACGGCCCAGCAGTTTGGAATAGAGATTATATGCCTGCCCTAAAATGACAGTTCTTCAGAAGAGTTATTAAATTTGTTGCAATTGCCACAGCTGTTAGATGTTTAATGGCTTAGCAATTTTGATGATCTGCTTCTACCTTTAAATTGATCTGCCCTTTTAAATATATTTTATTTTTTTAATGTTGGCTGTTTTAATCTGAGCATTTCTCTTTCTTTTTTATTTTGGTTTATATGCTTTAATCATTGACTATAAAATCAAATTAACAATAAGAACCGGTGGCACTGGAATATTTTTTTAAAAATATTTCTAATATTGATGCTCAGCAGATCATTATAGTTCTATCATGCTCTCTCAGAACAATACGATATTCAATCCCAGTATATTCAAATTTCTAGCAACATATGGTAAATTCGCTCGTAAATGAGTAATCTCATCCTGAGGACTTGTACTGACACTGTGAAAAAAATAATAGCTTCTCTTGGCTTCTGGCTAATTGAGCAATTCCCAAGAAGAGCAGGAATGTTTCTTGGAATTTAATTGACTTTCGGGAAGCATTTCTATAACTGTTCAATAACAGTTTGCCAATAACAGCATTTTCCTGATGCTCCAGACTATATTCCAATAAAAATATGCATCTAATGTGCCATTTGGGTTTCTTTACACATCAGTTGCACTTTCCATTTGGAATGCATGATGAGAGCAGTATGTTTGTGTGTGTGTCAAAAATATTGGGCTGGGGAGGCTCAGTTGCATTCATTTAGAAGCTGATCAAATATTTTGAACTTCCTTTTGTTATGTTTGAACAGCATCCCATATAAAACAATAATAAACCTGACAGATAGTACAATCTGGCTAATGATTTAGAAATTGTGCATACTCTTCTAACAATAACCCATCCCTCCCTAACTTCATGTTGTTGTTGTTGTTGTTGTTGTTGTTGTTGTTGTTGTTGTTGTTGTTGTTGTTGTTAATTATCTACTAGCTATATTTCAATAGGTCCAAACTTTATTACCAATGTTGAACTGTCATAAACAATTGACAAACTATAAATTTGCAACTTTCTCTGTGACATTGTTGGTACTGTGTGAAGCTGCTCCACATTTCTAGTCAAAATGCATTTCAAAGTGAAGCAACCTAATCTCTACTTCTCTATCAACAAAAGTGCAGGACTGGGACAGTTGTGGAGATAGTGCACTTCAGCAAATATCGCAATACTTTTTGCTTTGCAAATGTACTAATATAGATATTTTAATACACATTTTCAGGCAGTTTTTTAATGTCCATTGAATGTGAAGATTGGATTAAATGGTTTTATTAATTTATATGATCAAATTGAACAGACATCACTGTTTCTAGGTGCTCCTGAGAGGCACTATATTTATATCCTAGTAGCAGCCTTAATCTTCTCATCGTTCCCACCAACCATCTCCTTCCACTTATAACTTTATGACTATAACTTTGTTGCTTGTATCCTTACGATTTATATTGATATTGTTTCCTGATTGCTTATTTGTACCCTATGACTATCATTAAGTGTTGTACCTTATGATTCTTGTTGAACGTATCTTTTCTTTCATGTACACTGAGAGCATATGCACCAAGACAAATTCCTTGTGTGTCCAATCACACTTGACCAATAAAAAGTTATATTCTATTCTATTCTCAAAACTTTTGGTAAATCTAAATAGTTGCACAACTGTACTATAAACACTTGATTGTTGCTAGTTCTGTGGTATTAGTACATCTCAAATCTTGAGTGATAATTTTTAAGAGACTTGAAAATAATATAACAGAAACATCTTGAGCTGGGTTATATGTATTTGCTACATGCTCATCAAGAATTTGTCCCGTTGTTTTCTCTTTTCCAGAGTTTCAATATCATTTTTAAAGAAGCTACAGAAATTGGCTATCAGACATGAAGGAGACAAATTACTGTACTGAGTTGTAATTCAGGAGTTACTCCCAGGGCCATGCAATAATTCTTCCTCTGGGATTTGGCTCTCCCTTAGGAAGACAAAAGTCTTCAGTAGATAACATGTTTTATTGCAGACACAAGCAACCATAGTTACAGTGAAACACATCTTCTACCCAATATTGTAGTTATGTATCTGATTTTAGAGATAAGTATTCTCCAAGACAGTTTCTTTTTTTCACCCTTTTGTAACTGCTTGCTTTCTGTTTCTTATGCTGGCCATCTGGCCTACGTTCACTGAATAGTCATGTCTGGCCCCAGGTTCCTTGTCAGTCCAAGCCCTCTATGTGGAAGGATCCTTGGAAAGATATACATTCTAATAAACATATAATAGGTCAGCTATAGTTTGATTTAATGTATTGATATTATAGATGCCAGTACTGAAAGTTCTGAACAGATTGTCTGTTGCAGTGATGGTTAACCTTTTTGGCACCAAGTGCCAAAACTGGAGCGCATGCGCACACACTGGAGTGCTGGAACCCAGAAGAGAGCAGCTGGCCGGTGTGCATGCGTGCGGTGGCCAGCTACTCTTCTGGGTTCTGTCATGTGAACGCTCCCATGCGTCGAAGAGAGCAACTAGCCAGCACATATGCACAGCCAAACCAACTGTTCGGCGTGCATGTGTGTCACGGAATCTGGAAAAGCAGTGTGTCCACAGAGAGGGCTCTGTGTGCCACCTGTGGCATGCATGCCATAGGTTCGCCATCATAGATCTAATTTGTCATCCAAATACAATGTAAGGTATTGGATTTAACTTATAAAACCATAAACAACTGATCCTTTCAGAGGATCTGCCTGTCCAGTTACAGGCCTGCCTGACCATGAAGATTTGATCCTCTGAGAATTCCCTTCTTTTAAGACTTGCCTGTTAAGCAGACATGAGAAGATCTTCACTTACATATGTCTGTGGAGATTCTCAATGATCCAGGTCACAGTAGTATTCTACTGGTTTTCAGGTGTAGCTCAGTAAAATAAAGACAGAATCCCAGTGTTTGCCTTGATACGCATTTATTCAGTTGAATAAAGATGGGTCCCTCTAAGCAGGAGGGAACCCTGAACAGAAGATGAGACATATACTATACCTTTACTTTGCTATCACTTTGTCACACAGCGAAGCTGGCACCCAGGAGATAAGATAAAGAAGTAGTACAGAAATATCCAAGCATAACCTTTGTGGCTCAGAGACTTTCCAGAACCTTGAAGGTACCCTGAGGTACCTGTTAATGTATTTTTTTCATTGTTTCTTTGTATAATTTAATCTGCTTTGAGTTATCATTTTAAACAGAGAGATGACATATACATCCCATAAGTAAATGCAACTGCCACTTTTTGAAGTATTTAATCCAATGATTTTATCCACAACATTCATCCCTAAAAGCTACCACAGAATTTTAGAAAATCCAGTAAAAAGTAAGTATTATAACCTTTTTTCCATTAAAGGAAGACAAGTCCCTTCATGATATACATAGCCCTTCTGACAAAACTATGAAATGATGTACCAAAAGTTATAATAAAATAACACTGAAAAGCAAAGTGTAAGTGACCTTGGAAAAGTTACAAGCTTGAAAACCAATTCAATTTAAAAGTAGGGCACTATCTAGAGAGAATGAGATAAATGGAAGCTCAAGTGTTAGAACTAAAAGTAACAAATCTATTGGAAGGTTAACGATTCTGTGCAAAGTCAAAATAATTCTTAATTAAATGTTTTATCGAGCAGTGAGGAACAATTGAACAGGATAATTCATTGTTATACCATTACCTAAATTTTGCTATAATTTATATAACAAGTGCGAGTTACATAGAAGTAACATTATAATGAGCATGTGGATTTTCAGAAGCAAAATCAAAAACTATAGTTCAAGAATTTCTGGCATCTCCACTGCTGGTCATAATTTGACTTCATTATGGAATCATTACATTGCCTGTGAAAAAGGAGGCATACATTAATATGCAATAATGGTGGGATTGATCTCATATGAAGTAGGAAGTTCAGGATAAACAACTTCCACGCTAGGGGTTTTTTTACACTCATTCCCACTTTCTGCAGAAATTGTTTCGTCTAGGCCTGAAACAGGAAATATGTGGTTTTAGAGATGCTGCTTCCATTAGAGATGTTTGTTAGCATTAGAGGTCCATTAATTATTGGGACTGTTTAAGATATGTCACTTGCTACATGTTGCACTAAATTACAGCTTGTAAATGGCTGCATTTGTACCACATACAAACCATTCACACAATATGCTAAATCAACCATATGGCTTAGCACACAATGTGAACCCAATATTTGTGTAACAGAATGTTCTTAAACTAATTTCCTCCTATTGTGGAGGAGTACATAGAAAATACTATGACCAATAAAATATATTTATTCATAACTTTTCTTTTTGAGACATAACATTATGTCAGGTTTAAGACCAGTACAAATCCTTGAAAAAGCATATTATTCTGGTTAAGTTGCATTACATCCTTCAGTAACCAGTTTGGAAATACTCTAGTCAGATTCAGACAATGGATTGAAACGATGGAAATTACTGTACATTTACAGCAAATTGAGTTCTGGGAGTTTGTGTAAAATGGCAACTGCCTTGTGCATGGAAGAGAGCTTCAACTCAATTTCCCTCTGCCAGTTCTCCTTGTGGGGAGAGGGGTTGAAATTGGCCATGCAGGTTACAGGAGCCTTTTAAGTGTTTTTGTTCCTGTGGGGGAGGAAGGTCTTGAGTATAAGTAACAAGTTGTAGACTGGAAACTTCATTTAGCCAATTGAATTCTATTTGTAATGGATACATTTAGCAATTTTATCAGTATTTCTTATTAGTCTCCCATCCAAATACTAACCAAATCCAAACCTGCTTTGTTGCTGAGATCAACTAAGGTTGACTAGAAAGAAGTTACAAGGAAACTGATGACCCCTAACAAGCCTAACCCTAACCCATTGCACAGAAAGGAACAACAAACTCAGAGGATAAATCCTAATGGGCTTCCGGTCAGGGAATGAAATGAACCTTAGTGCACGACTGACATTGCTGGTCCCTGAGATTAGCTTTGATGTGGTAGAACACATACCTTGCACTCAGCATGTCCTAAATTTAATATCAGGCATTTTCAGCTAATTGTCAAAATAAGGTACTTGAAATTCTAAAGCAGCACGGCCGCTTAATGTAGATAAAGTAAAAGTTATAAGACAATTCCTGTGTTTCTAAAAATGCAGCTATTGGCTTTCACTTATTAACTTAAACATTGCAATACTGAATCAAATTGAGCCAACAAATGATTTGATATTTCAAAGCAACACAAATAAGCAGAGCTTCATACAACCAATATGTAGATGATGTCCTCAGGGTAACTAAACATTCTGAAAAGCCTCTTTCGGTATGTTCCCAACTGAGAGTTCCTTTACTCCCACATCGGAACAAATTTCTTTGGGGGTTTTCATGACAGTTGTTCCTGAACAATTGGCATTGATTGACTTCAGTTCCTGCTTTAAAATAGAAGAAACTCAACAATTCTGTAGTACCTCACAGCAGATGAATATCTAGTCTCTATTTCTGCTCAGTAAAGTGTAGTTTAACACAGAAAAAATTACATCTCGCCAGATCTTAAAATGTCAACCAAAACTCTTTTGTTGCTGATGTAAATGCAGGTAGGAAAGATTGCAGGGTCTTTTCGCCAATAACATTTTTGTCCAACAGTAATTTTTTAAAAAATTTTCTTCGTTGTTCCCTTTTATACCAAAAGGTTAAGCTAATGCCACCTCATTGCTGCACTTCTTGAATTTAAAGACATACTGGCCAAATGACTGACTATAGAATAGGATTCTGCCCTTCAATGGGGTGTTTTGCTTTAACAAAGGGGTGAACAAAGCAACCTTATAAAGCTGCTCTATGATTCACGGGGCTCTGACTTTTAACAGAAAAATGACACATTCATTGCCTGTCCTTCCTTGCTTTACTTTTCTTCATTATTTGCAAAGGCTGCATGCAAGGCTCTTAGGGCTGTTCTAAATAATGGAGAACATGATAAGGAGGCTGCAAAACATCTCCTCAAGAAGGAACATGTTGCTTCTTCATTTCAACAAAAACAAAATCAAAGTCACCTTATCCTGGATATATATGAATGATATCAAAAAAGTATATAAAACCAGGTCAAAAGATGTGCCTCTTTGCAACAATGCAGAAGCAGCTCCAAACCTGCACAGCATTAACTGGGTTTGAGAGCTAAGTTGATTTTTTTCTGGCTCTGCATGGCTAATTTGATGCCAGAGCAAAGCTAATTTTTCCCCCCTTTTGCAGTATTGCAATTCTGCTGACCTTGTTGATGGTTTATTCTCCTCTTGATAGGAACTCTTGAATCACCCTGTGTCTGGGTGTCAAGGCAACCATTATCATTGGGGCTCAGGACCCTCATTCTGGTGACTGGTGGTAGCATTGTTTCTCCCCCCCCCTCCTCTTTCCAGCTGCCATAGCAGTTGGCAACTATGGTTACAATACAGAGAGAAGTGCTTGATTACTAAAATGCTGACATGCTATTTTTTTCATTTGTTGCAGATTTCAAGCTCTTCATAGCAACCTTTCTGGGCAAGGGAAGCAGTGGAGTGGCTGGTTGAGCGTGTCTGAAAAAATGTACGCAACATGGCTGCAGGGAATACAAGTATTGTGTCGTGGAGGTCTTAGAGGCCTTATACACATTGCATTACGTGGTTCATTTTAAGTGAGCAACGATGGGTACTTGTTGCATTTAATGAATTGCAACTAGCCTGGGAATCCTGTAGTTAGCAACTCTTTCCTTCTGTTTTGCATACCAGAATCACAGGAATCACAGTCTCTGTTAAGGCTCAGCTTCAAGCAATATACTTTAAATTCTGCTTGGTAAGAACAAATGAAAATTCAAGCTGTAATTTTAGGTCTAATGATGAATTCAAGTAACAAGATTTTTTATTTATTTATTTGTTGTATTTGTTGTGGGAAGCAACGACTCTTGATCACTTCTTTCAACAGATAGAAGGTGGGATTGAATTTTCCAGTCCAACACATATAGCAATGCAATGCAGTATGCACAGAAGTGTAGAACATTTTACTTTGTTCAGTTACCTTCCCTTGGAAGGATTTTCAGAGGGTTAACTATTAATATTTGATAGAGGACTCAGATTTGTAGTGGATGAGGCTAGAGTCAAAAATGGGTAGTCTCTATTTCTTCTATGACAATCTTATTTGCCTTGTCTAGCTAAACTCGAATAACCAATTATGACATATGCATGACACACACGACCTTTATTTGTATTTGTATTTGTATTTGTATTTATTAGATTTATATACCGCCCTTCTCCCGAAGGACTCAGGGCGGTGAACAGCCAGATAAAACACATAACAATATATAAAATTTAAAAACAATTTAAAACATATTAAATGAATTTGGCCCTTACACATTAAAACATCCCCTTTTTAAAAAAATGAATTAAAATTAGCAATTAAAAGAGTTAGGCCAGCCCAGCTTGTTGGAATAAAAGTCTTGAGGAAAGGGCGGAAAGTGCGTACATCCAGAATCCTCCATATCTCCGGGGGGAGTTCGTTCCAAAGGGCAGGTGCCCCCACAGAGAAGGTTCTCCCCCTGGGGGCCACCAGCCGACACTGCTTGACCTACCGCACCCTGAGGAGCCCCTCTCTGTGGGAGCGTACTGGCTGGTGGGAGGCTATCGGTGGCAGAAGATGGTCTCGTAAATACCCAGGTCCTAAGCCATGGAGCGCTCTAAAGGTGGTAACCAATATCTTGAAGCGCACCCGGAAGACCACCGGAAGCCAGTGCAGCTCTCGCAGGAGAGGTGTTACATGGGAGCGCCATGACCCTCCCATAACCACCCGCGTGGCTGCATTTTGGACCAGTTGAAGCCTCCGGGTGCTCTTCAAGGGGAGCCCCATGTAGAGAGCATTACAGTAGTCCAGGCGAGAAGTGACGAGGCATGAGTGACCGTGCATAAGGAGTCCCGATCCAGAAAGGGACGCAACTGGCGAATCAGGCGGACCTGATAAAAAGCCACCTTTGCGTGATTTAGCGTGCTTGCATGCATCACACCTTCCTGGCTTATTTTGTTTCTGCTTAGTATGACTGCAGCTGTTCCCTGTATACCCAACAAACATTATTCATACACACAAGGGAAGTTTATCTCTCATATGCCTAGTTCTACTTTCATTAGGTATGTTTACCAATTGCGGAGTCAACCCAACCCAACCAAAACCTCAACAGGAAAACCTTTTAACCGTTACTGAGCAGCTGGCCAAGTTATGCTGCTGGGGAGAGAAGGGAAATCGGGAGAGCATGGAAGAAACGGCGTATCTTGCATCTTGGACGGGTGTAGGACGTAACTACAACATTGTGTGGCTGTAGGGCCATTCATTTAAAACATCGTTAAGATCACTTGAGGTTTTTTTTTTTTTAAAAGATACGGGTGCTATCTGTTTATTTTTTTTCAAAGATATAGTTGCTATCGGTGAAAGCAAACTATAATTACCTCTCAAACCCATCCTGAAAACCGGGCGAGGCAAGAATTCCGCCTGTAAGCGAAACAGAGCAGAGCCACACCAACAAGAGCTAAGTGGCTCTGGCGCCGGCGCCCAAAGCCGCCCTCTTGCTTTCTCTCTTGGGTGGAAGGGGGGGGGGGGAGACGGCGAAGGGAGAGCGAACGGCGGCCGTGCTTTCGGGACGGGGAGGGCTGCTGGCTTGGAAAGGGAATCAGGACCAGCGAGATTTTTTTTTCCCTCCTCTTTTTTCTTTTTCTCTCCCCCCCCCCTTTTTTTTTCGTTTTTTGGCGGCGCGATCTGGTGCGGAAGAAAGTGAAAGCCTGGAACGCGGCGGAGAAAGTCGAGCGGAGGAGGCGGAGGTTGCGGAGAGGGGAGAGGGAGAGCGAGGACGAGAAGTGGGCGCCGCCTGGTCGCTTCTGCGCGCTCTCGATCTCGACCGCGGCGGGATAAATGCCGGATTCGGGGCGGCTCGCTTTAGTCGCTGAGCCGAGCGGTGGGAGGACAAGGCGGAGCTGCAGCAGCTTTTTTTTCTCCGGCCGCTTAGAGGCGAGGTAGGTCTCAAACGGGAGCGTTTTGCCTTTTGCAGGGATGAGTCTCCGGGGAAGCGAGTTTCCAAAGCGCGCGCCTTTTCCCCCCCCCTCTCCTCCCTTCTTTTGTTTCTTCCTCTGGCTCTAAGGGGATTTCTCTCCTCCCTCCGGCTTCCATATGGGCGGGATTGGCCTGCTTCCTTTCCCTTTCTTCCTTTCCACCCCACCCTCCCTGGGGTCTCCCCAAAGGCCCCCCACCCGCGCACTCACCGCTCTTCTTTGCCCCGGCTGCCCGTGGCTGGGAAGAGAGGCTGGTTCAAATTCCTGCATGCCGGATGACAACTCTGAGTCTGTTAAGACTGGCCGCCAGCACAAATGGGCTGAAAATGTAATGGTGGGGACAAAATTTGAGTTTGCGGAACATAATCACTCTTGGGTTTGAAAAGTTTGTGTGTGTGTGTGCAGCGAAGTGTGTTTCTCACGCACTTTGGGGAGTTAAATTTGCAGTTTTCGAACAAGGCAGTGAGCCTCCCTCTGATGGAACAGAGGGGGATGTTGGCTACTGCGAAGCGTTTGAGGCTGGTAAGCAAGAAGGCAAGCAAGTAATTCTTAATTTCGGCCCAGGGCCAGCATAAAAGCAAGGATAAAAACAAAGCAAAACGATTTATACAACAGCACAGAAAACGTTCTGATTACTTTCTGCCTATGGGTGTAACGTACTATTTTAATTCTAAACTAACAACACGTAGAATTTGAGCTAAGAAGTAAAGGTAAAGGTTCCCCTCGCACATATGTGCTAGTCGTTCCCGACTCTATCTCCGTCTCAAAGCCAAAGAGCCAGCGCTGTCGGAAGACCAGTGGTCATGTGGCCGGCATGACTAAACGCCAAAGGCGCCCGAAACGCTGTTACCTTCCCACTGAAGGTGGTCCCTATTTTTCTACTTGAATTTTTTACGTGCTAGGTTGGCAGAAGCTGGGACAAGTTAAGGGGAACTCACCCTGTTACGCGGCACTAGGGATTCGAACCGCTGAACTGCCAACCTTTCGATCGACAAGCTCTTAGCAATTTGAGCTAAGAATAATTTTAAAATGAATAGTAAAATCCTGGTGTTTTTTATAACGGAGACTTTGTCCGATCCATAGACAGAGCTAAATGGCAGGAGTCTGGAAAATATTATCCTTGGAAGTTGTTAGTTCCTGCCTAGATTTAGTAGCTGTATGGCAGAATTTAGCAGCAGCCAAAGAAATAGATCTGTCTGGTCCAAGAGGAAGATTTGCATGTAAAAAGCATCTCTGTGTGCAGGGGGATTTGTTATATCAGGGCAAATAAAAGGAACCCTGGAATCCCTGTAGACTCCCTGTATGTATATCCAGCAGCATCTACATCACAAAGACACAATCAGAAACCACAGGATATTTACTTATATACTCACATAGACAGAATATACCTGCCATCAAGTACAGGGAAAGCAGAGCATTAACCCTTAAACATTAAATTACTAAGTGATTTAGTGCAATTACCTGTAGTTCAAAACTTCCTCAACTTGGAAACAAATGGAATTTATATATCCCGCAGGTCTGAGTGAAGAAGATCAACTTAAGAAAACCTCTGGATAGTTGATACTGATCTAGTTGTTTTTCTGTGTCCACTGGGTTCTGGGTACCTTTTTAGTATGCTTTTAATCTAGGAATAGGAGAACTTCCTCAGAGACTCAATACACTTGTAGCTTTTCAAGTAGATCCCTTCTCCATATTGCATTAAAATGATCTGTCAGAGAGGTCAAGTCTATGAGCAGAAATTTACCTATAGTCAATAAATGAAAAGCTGAATATTTATTTCAATCTTATTTACACCGGTCTTCTGGAGAACTATATTTGAGACACCGGGTGGAAATTTGAATGATACTTTGTAGAATTTTAGATAGCAGTTTTTGAGTAGTTCCCATAGGGCCTAGCTGAGAACCATTAGGGCGCTGAGAGCACACCTGGGCATAGAATAACTTTAAAGCATCAAGGATTAGTATGGCATCCCTTGATCAATGGAAAATTTGATATGGCTGCATTCTAGACTACATGGTCTGAATGAGCCCTTCTCTCATCAGAGACTTGAAAAGTGCTTCTAAGAGGTATTTGAAAATATTGGTTTGCTCAACTTTGTGATCATTTAACAAGAATACTAGGACTTTCTCTTTTTTACACAATTATTCCTAATTCTTCAATAAATGTTTTTGGCCAGTCCAACAATTTTGTCTTCAGATGTTTGGTGTACAGATGATCTTCTATAAACTAATTGGATGGTCATTCAATTTTCTTCTCACTGTTATAGTGATTATTATTGCTGTGCCCCAATGTTCTGGGACTTTTGCAATGAAAAAAGGGTGACTGATACTGGGTCTACCATTCTAAGTTCTTACAGTTCCGCTATTAGGTTATCATTGCTTGGGGTGTTTTATGGTTTAGATTGCTAAACTTATTTTTTTAATTTCTGGAGTTGTTACTGGTAGCTATCGGGAAGAGATATTCAGATCAATTTGATTTGGTTTTTTTATTTATGTGTTAAGAGAACTAAAATATGTCTCTCGGATCTTAAATGGAGTTGTAAAAATGGGGCAAAGTGGATGTTTTAAT
Organism: Pituophis catenifer annectens; assembly: GCF_029215685.1. Taxonomy (NCBI): domain Eukaryota; kingdom Metazoa; phylum Chordata; class Lepidosauria; order Squamata; family Colubridae; genus Pituophis; species Pituophis catenifer. The sequence continues at coordinate 30,545,327 of NW_027256886.1, forward strand.
GATGGAGTTGCCAGAGTGGAGTGGAGTTTCCTGCTTGAGTGGCTACTATCAGAAAGTTCTGACCGTTTCTCTTGTCTTCCCACAAAGCAATTGCTTATAATGCCTTCTCTGCATTCTTACATTGCTAATAGGACATGGCTGCAGAGTATTCCTGATATTTATTAAAAAGCCAAATCAAGCCTTCCTTTGCTTCCAGGCAATGTAAACCAAACTAGCAATTTGATTGAAATACCTTTTGGGACTGAGGATGATCCAGGAATAGGCTGGAGTCACTGAAGTAGATTAGAGCAGTGGCAAATAATTGACTCATCTGAACTGTTAGTTCTTATAATTTTGATGTGCTGACTCAGAATTTCAGATTTTAGTATGTGTTTCTTCCTGTTATGATAATCCACTTAATCCAAGTAGAGTAGAGTCCATTTTATTCCATAGTTACAAGGCTTAGGACAAGAAATTTGTCAGGTACCTGGAAGATTAAAATTCCCAGGAAATGATCACTGTCAGGCCAGCTCAGTATGGAAGAGCTTTGTATGAAGGGTATTGTAGTTTGTGAAACTCCATAATCTATTAGGAAAGGTCTCAATGCCAGTCCTGTGAGAAAATTCTGTGAGATAGTCAGTAGGTATTGAGCAAGTCACCAAGGTTAGATTCAGTTTGTAGAAAACTTAAAACAAGCAGAGCCTACAGCATCTTTGGACTGATGAAGAACTGGGGTCAGTAATTGCTGTCAATGCATCTGATTTGGCAACTGGGAAAATATATAGCTTTATTCAATTGCAACAGGTAACAAATGAATATAAGCAGAGACCTGTTGGATTGAATGGCTGGCCCATCTAATCCATCTGCCTGTTCTCAGAGTGGCCAACCAAACTGTACAAGGAAACCCACAAATCTCCCAACAAATGGTCTTTACAGGTAGCCATGGTGACATCAAGACTTTCTTTCCTGTGACTTTCAGGAATTGGTCCAACCCTTTTTTTTTAAGCCAGCCAGGCTGATAGCTCTACATCTCATGGTAGCAGATTCCAAAGTTTAATTATATGTTGTTTTAAATTTTTTTTGTTCTTCCAGGATTCAATTTTATTGGTTGAACTCAATTCTACTAATCTGGGAAGGGGAAATTAACTTCTCGGCTATTTTATCTATACCATGCAAACTTTTGTACTCTTTAACTCTCTCATTCACTTACTTTCTATATTAAAAAAAATCTCAAATTTTACACTCTTTCCTCTTAGGGAGGTTGCTCTAGCCTCCTTGGTCATCTTTGTTGAAGTCTGAACCCTCTCTAATTCAGCAAATTTATCTAAGTCCACAAACAAATCTAATCAATCAATCAATCAATCAATCTCCACCGTATCCTTTTTGAGACGCAGTGACAGAAATGCCCACAATATTCCAGCTGTGACCTAACAATTCATTAGATAGAAATAAACTGTGTTCACAAGTAATACTGAACCATAATTTGGTTAATCACTATGAAAATATAGAAATATGATTGTATTGATCATATACACCAGAACATAACCTGGGTACCAAATCTTGGTGTTGCCATTGGATTTATTAGATGTCATCTGTATGTTTTGCCTTTTCACAATTTAACCCTGTGCATCTCTTCACTTTGCTAAGTCAGAACACCCTTGAAAATAAATGCAGATTATTAGTTTCCACAATAATATTTGCAATCTCATCTTCCAGTGTGTATTTACTTGCCCTTTTCCATTTTTCTTACATTTCTGCAATTGGGAAGAACTTAACCTCATCTGGAAGCAAGAGTTTGCTTATTTCCTCATCTGAAGACACCTGTGATTTGTTGTAAGTGAGGAACATCAAGGGTCTATGCAGGCTCATATGGGACACAGGTTATGATATCAGCATCCTAAAAGTCACAATTCCTATTCCTATTGCAACAATGAATCTCCCGCATTGCAGCAATTCTTCCTGACTCGGATTTAGTCATGCTGAGTGCTGGTTTTTTAATAGCAGAGCAATAACATTTAGGCATATCTATCCCTTCCCAGTGCTTTACAGCTCTCTCTAAGTAGTTTACAGAGTCAGCATATTGCCCCCAACAATCTGGATCCTCATTTTACCAACCTCAGAAGGATGGAAGTCTGAGTCAACCTTGAGCTGGTCAGGATCAAAGGAATCGAACTCTTGGCAGTAAGCAGAGTTACCCTGCAATACTGCATTCTAACCACTGTGATACCACAGACTTTCTCCAAATGACTCCAATTTCTAGTTGAAATCCTATTGCGTACTTAAAGTTGTTTTAATAAATTAATGAATAAAGCTATTACATGGTAGACTTGGTTTCTCTTAATCCCTCTAACAACACCTCTAAACACAGTAGTTTTCTTGGTATTGGACTTTGTTAAGATACATTTAGAATAAAACAGATGTTTGTAGCCTTAATATTATTATGTCTCTGGAAGGTCCATGTGGTACTTAGTATCACAGAATGAAAAATGCATTGTAATTATATGTCCCGTGATGGAGAACCTATGGCATGCGAGCCGTTTCCCCAGTTCAGCTCTGTTGTGCATGTGAGCGGGCCTCCCGCTGGCCAGCTGGTTTTGGGTCTCTGCCATGCATGCATGTGCGGGGTGCATGCACGTGCGGGGTGCATGCGGGGGAGCGTGCACATGTGCGGGGGCAGGGCACATGCGGGGGATGCACATGCATGGGGGGCACATGTGCATGGGCAGGGCACATGCAGGGAGCCATGCACACATGCAAAGGGAATGCATGCACATTGCATTTTGGGGGTTCAGGCGCACATGCTTTGGCCACTCAGTCCAGAAAAGGTTAGCCATCACTGATATAGTCTAATCTGTACCAGTTTATATAGGTAACTTTGTATGATTTTAAAACATCTTAAAAATACATGTTAAAAATTACTATTTGCATAGAATGCTAAGAAATTGGAAAATTGTTTATTTGCAAATAGTTTTATCGGTTGTAGTGTTTGAGTTTGATAATAAGCATTGTACTACTGAATCTAAGTATAGTTGGAAAGTTGGGAAAGTTATCAACTTGAGAGAATAGAAAACATTGCTTGAATACTAATACCTGAAGTTTGAAATATTTGTATTTATTTTCTAAAAGAACATGCCAATAATTTGTGTGTGCTTCTCAAACAGAAAAACACAAGCTAATTACATTGTGGTTAAGAACTTAAGCTTACCTAAAATGTAATACTTGAAAACAACATCTTGAAGGCACAGCAAATGCTGACACATGTCAATGTGGGTTGAATGCATTTTTCTTAATCAGGTATGGGAGTACATTTGTGTCAAATGGAATCACTTTTTTTTCCTACTTGTCTCTTTAGATTTCTCACCTGTACTGAACTGAGTGACTTTTCTTTCAGTGGGAATTTAAACAATCGGAAATGGGATGAACCTTTTGTTCACTCCATTCTGGAAGTGGAATGTCTATCCTAGTTAAAGCTTGCCAAAGCATTTGGCTCTCTAATGAGTAGTTGCTGACAACATCCTTTCAGAAACTGCTCGGAATTAAGAATTAGGTCAGTGACAAAATACATGCTCTGGAAACAGAACATTTCCCCCAAAAAGAGGTTTACAGTCCATCTGAATAATTCAAGATAATATGAACAAACGATAGGCATGAATTAAAACAAGTAAAATTTATTTACAATTTGTTCAAAACTTTGTGTATATTTTGGCCCCAAAGCAAATTTTTTAAGCAAATTTGTTGAACTTTATAGGTGCAATTTTGTCATACCCCTTGTATTTGTGGACAGTAATGTATTAACTTTGGTAGCCTAATGGAAGTCTGGGTGAATGTTTTGAAAGTTTTGGTAATTTTAAATGAATAAATACATTGGAATACCTTGAGAACTAAAAATGTAGCCTTTATAAAATGTAAAGTATTATGTACAGTATCATTCTAACTTCTGGATTTAACTCCGTACTCAATTTTAATTAAGTATATTACATTGTAGGTAACTGTGTCTTATAAAACATAAACCTATAGTCTTGATGTGCCAAACACAAAGTTCTGTAGGTATTATCTTAGTGATAATCAATGAATTCTTACAAGTAGCAAATAGATGACTACAGCATATTAATTAAATAAGTATGGTATTCTTACTAGTTAATTCTAAATTATCATTAACAGATCACTGCCAAAAAAGCAGTGTATTTCATAGGATAGTGCATAATTAAATAGATAAATATATGTGTCCCAGGATAATGTTGCAGGATCCAATTTGGGTCGGTTAACAGGACCAAGGTTTAGTCTTCTGAGCTGTTAGACAGCCACATATAAATATCACACAGAATAGTCCAAAGGACACACTCTGCCAGAGAGAAATTCCCTGAGGATAGTCTTCAGTACAAGTCCAAAAGCTCGGAAGACTAAATCTCTGGTTCTGGTGACCAATCCAGACTGGATCCTGCAACAATTAAACAGTGTGATGATAGTGGAACATGTTTGAGGAAATGAAGACTTAAGTGTTAATATTTCTGAATATGTAAAAGGGATATAATTTGTGCTACAACAGCAATGCTGTATATGGTAAAGTACAATTTAGGTTGGCACCTTTTTTTTCTCTTCCTAAAAAAACATGTTGGGATGTCTGTATTACCTGTGACTACAAGTTAACCCCATCCTGATGTTCTGCTCCATATCTTAAAAATACTGGCCCAAGTTGTCCATGATTATGCTAGCTCAGAATGATGATAGCCTTTTATGGACCCTTCTGGAGAATAATAGAGAGGACTGGTCTGATTGGATTTTTTTTTGTAAGCAGTAAATGAGCACTTTAGAATATTTTGGATAAAGTAATTTATCACTAATTAACCAGAACAGTGGAATTTGTTCTAGTAAATGGAGAAACAATAATTTTTATTTTAAAAGATTCTAAGTATTTAATAGGTGTCTTCATCTGCAAGTAAGTGCACCCTCTGCTGTCTATAAATTGAATAAAAGAAGAAATCTTAGCTCTTCTGATCTGTTCTGACTTTTGTCTATTTCAAGGCCAATTACAATGAGTAGAGAGAAAAGCTGATAACTTCCAGGGAGAGAGGGGAGATTGTTACCCCCCCAAAACAGAAGAAAAACATAAAGTAAATCTGTAGAAAGTGCATGTAAAGGTTTCAGACGGCTGTAAAAAAGAGAGGAAGGGGAACACAATCAGACTTGCAAGATAATGTTCCAACAACCAATCCCAATAAAAGGAATCTATAGTCTTCCATGAAGTTTACAGTATTTCTTGATCTACTCTGCCTAGTACGGCTTACAAAATACTACAGTTAAAAACATTTATCAAGGAATATTTTTATAGCAATCTTGTATGAGTTCTAAGTTTAAATTAATTAATGTTAAATTAATAAAAAGCCTAAATTTTAAAGTTACACAAAATAAAGTATATTAAAAAATAAAAGATGAAGTGCAAAATTTATTTTATAGGTAATAATGTATAAAAAAGAATTATGCATAAAAGTAGAAACCAACACCTCAGCACACAGATTTTATTTCATTTTCTTTCACATTCTCTTCTTTCTTTCTTTCTTTCTTTCTTTCTTTCTTTCTTTCTTTCTTTCTTTCTTTCTTTCTTTCCTTCCTTCCTTCCTTCCTTCCTTCCTTCCTTTCTTTCTCTTCTCCCTCCCTCCCTCCTCTCTCTCTCTGTCTCTTTAACAAATACTTTATCTCTCTGCAGAAGAGGAGAGGCTTCTAGGATCTGATTTTGTATGTACCTCAGAACATTTCTATTGCTAATATGTGTATTGGGTATTAAAAATGTTTGTAGTCTCCTTGAGCAAGATGCATGTCTGTGTTTGCAGCTAACAGTTTACTGAGTAGGGAGTACAGTATTTTCATTTCACTCAGCATACAATGTAAAAATAAATAAGATCTTATCTATTATCAGGTATAAGTATGATTGAGCCTGGGAAACTAGCATATTGGTGAACCTGGTGAGTTGCATTGAATTGAGCTGTTGACTTTTCATGCAGTTGTGCACACCACTGAAGTTATCCTACACATTTGCTAAGAGTAAACTTAAGAAACTCCCACATTATATACTCAGTTTTTAATATTTGATCTTACTATGGAGTCTTTGCTTATTAATCCTCTTGCTGACTTCCAACAAGCAGCTAATATACTTGAAAATGTGGTTTTACTACTATATGTGAGAAGGTACATCAAAAGTCTATGTCAGAAAGGATGAACTGATGCCACATGCAATTTCTTTCGTTTACGAGATGTTCTACAGATGGCAGCTCCCACCGGCACGCTTGGCTAAAATGTTTCCAAATTTGTCCCCAATGTGTTGGAAATGAAAGTCGCAAAAGGGGTCATATTATCACCTCTGGTGGTCTTGTAGAATGGCGCAACATTACTGGCAAGATATCAAGACAATGATTGAAGAAATAACCAAACAGAAGATCGAAATGAAACCGGAATTCTTCTTCTTATTTGGAATGATCACACCACAATATACTAAAGAGATAAAATATCTTATTATTCATGTTTTGACAGCGGCACGTATAGCGTACACTCAAAACTGGAAATCCGAACAATTACCAACAGAAGAAAAAATAATTGCGAAAATAACAGAATGTGCAGAAATGGACAGACTTACAAAGGAATTACAAGAGAAAGATGATACCGATTACTATTCAGTCTGGCAAAGATGGTACTCCTGGGTAGAGGGAAAGATAGGACTAATAAAATAATGCTTTTTAAACAGTTAGAAGGATTTCTAGAAAGTTATATAAATGTAATTGATATTTTCATACAGAACAAAATCTAAAAATAGAGTATAAACTTAAGACTTAGATATGCATAAAGGTGTAAATAAGTAAATATAAATATGTACAGTGAAAAACAGGTGAAATAGAAAACAACCACCGATGCAACAGCTTCCAGAAGTCAGTCAGTGGACTGAGTTAGTGTTGGTTTGTTTTTGTTTTTTGTTTTTTTTTCCTTTTTTGTATTGTCTTAATGTATTCATGTCTGTATGTATTTTGTTGGATGTTTTTGTTTAACTTATAAAACCTTAATTAAAAAAAAAAGTAAGGGAAAGGTTTTGGGAAACTTGTCCTTAACCTGCTGACTTTGCATAGAGTAGGCTGGCATCACCAAAGTTAGCAAGAGCCAGGACCAGGATAGGTTTGCAGTCTCCCAATGGCCAGTGGATTGGGGCAAAGGTCCAGCCCACAATCTGGGTTTCAATGGCCAAGGATGGATGGCATCCTTGGAACATGGTGCTATGCCCAAATGTATCTGACCTTTTACCATTGCTGTCCTGTTTTGGGGTTTGCAAAACTTTCTGCTCCTTGTCTGCTTCCTTTATGGACCTATTTGGATGGTGAGCCTCCCAGGGCTTCCCTCATCCATGAGGTACCTCATGTTCACTTAATGACCCCTGGGTTCCTCAATTTTTATTACAGTCTTAGACCAGAAACAAATAAAAGCACTTAATATATATATATATATATATATATATATATATATATATATATATATATATATATATGAATTCTAGTATAAAATAATAAATGACAACTAAATCTATAATAAAATCCAGTGTCCATTATACATGGTCTGACTATACAATAGTTGCAATCCCTAAACTGTGTGGCCCATTGCGGGTTCAACATTAAAAGGGAAATGACTAAGCAGTGCAAGAATTAGCCACAATTGTTATATACATCGCTATGGTGAAGAAGACACGTATTTGCGACAAATCCCCAGTGCTGCTGCGCAGAATCTGGCCACCTGTACTTTAGTTATGGACTGTTCATCCGTAAGGAGCCACTGAAGATAGGTAATGTTGTAGTGGCCAGGATACCTTGCAGTTATTGGCAAAATATATTTTTTTCCTAATCTCCATATAAAAGGAACATCTAAGGAGCATGTGACCTACAGTCTATACCTTTCCTGAGCCACATGGACAGAGTCTTTCCCTGAATGGTATTCTTTTATACTTGCCATACAGAATGGCCGATGGAAGTGGATGGCACCGTGCAAGTGCAAATGTTTTTTGGTGGTTTTCTGATTCCAACTAAGATAGCTGGCAGGAGCAACAACACATCTAGTGGCATCTGGAGCCAGAAACAACGGAGCTTTCCCTAAGTCCGCCTGCCGCTCGATGTCATCCACCCTTTGTCGCAAGGTTTGTCTTGCTAGATCATAGTCCATCTTGAGTATTAAAGCTGGGGAGAAACCTAATTTGGCAAGGTTGGACTCAACAGCCTTAATCCATGATGAAGAGAATTTGTCTTGGAGGATTAATGGAGCAAGACCTTGTGGAAAGAACTTAAGCTTTAGCCAGAGATTTAAGGATGCTATATAGATTCTTGCTTCGACTTTTATCAATCTCTCCAGGCGCAGAAGTGCATTTGAGACACAACGTGGCATCTGAAGACTTGATCTAATGAATTTGGATTGAACTATTTCTAATGATGTAAAACATGAAGCTGACAGTCTGAGCAAGGTCCCTAAAGGAGCTGAGCTAGGGACTGGCCACAAAAAGCTTAATAGCAGCAGGGACATAGTTTCCTCCCTATGTGCGGAAAAAATTAAGAATGGTGCTCGCTGATCTTTGGCCCAAGGCAGCTGCATATTCTCCATGTGCTTTTCTTGAACCATTGGCCTGAATGACCACCCCCAGGTATTTTGAAGGCGGTTAGCTGCTCTATTTTGTGGCCATTTAGATACCATGAATAAAGTTTTGGCCTTTTTGCAAAGGCCATGATCTTTGTTTTCTCATAATTTATGTCCAGTTTATTGTAATTACAGTACTAGACAAGGGCTTGCAAGGCTCTTTTAAGGCCTACTGGTGTCCTGGAAAAAATCACAGCATCATCTGCATGGAGCAGGAGGGCGATGCTTCGGTCACCTATTTTTAGGGGGGATGATTTGGTTTGTTTAGCCATTTTACCGTGTCATTTATGTAAAGTTGAAAAGCAGGGAGGCCAAAATGCACCCCTGCTTAACCTCCCTTTGAGTTTTAACTGACTTTGAGAGGAACCCTTGCATATTACACCTCACCTTAAGGGACGTTTTAGTTTGTAGGGCACATAATAGATGAAGAAGCCTGAGATCAATTGAGGTAGCTTCTAGCTTCTCCCATAGCTCAGTCCTAGTAACTGTATCAAAGGCTGCATTGAGAGCTATAAAACTGGCATATAATGATATGGGTCTATTTGAGATGCATTTTTCAATCAGGTGATGAAGAACTAAGCACTGATTGGTGGATCCCTGGGTTCCTGTAACAGTGGTAATCAGGTAGAGCAGGGGGTAGGAATAATGAAGAAGGCTATCTCACTTAATGGTTGTGACTACTTGTAATGGCCAGGCTCCATTATCGTCATAGGTTGAGAGTGACCTGTATTTCACTTTTTAAAAAATGCTCTTCTTCCTATATCTCATACTTTATCATACTTCATCATTCAGTCCTAATTAGCAAATGTCTCTTAATAGCTGTGAGAAATAGTAATCTGTATTTTAATCTATTTTTTTTTAAAAAAATGAATTTGTATGTATCGCTTTCTTTAAGAAATAAAGCCAGAGAAATCTCTCCCCACTTACAAACAAATCCTTAAAGCCTCATCACTCAGTCCTGATCAAAAGGAAATCCTGCTAATAGCTACCAGAAACCACAAAATACACATTTTAACTTTGATTAAGCTCACTTTGAAGATCATTTTTAAAAAACTTTGATCCCATCAACAAATATCCTACAACTCCTAATCATTTTCTACATCTCCTTTCAGGAAGAGCTTCTTTTTTGTTTTCTCTCAAAAACGGTTTCCTTGTTTTCACATATTCTTTTTGTAAATCCAAGATAAGAAAGCTTTCCAAGCCACTCTTCTGATTTATTATTTGTATAATTATTAAGGTACCATCTGGTTTTATCTGTAAATCCATTTTTTTGGCATCTTTTTCCATAGCACTCTTATACTTGGCATTTTAAAGTCTATCTTCAGATCCACAGTATCTTTTTCATGTTATTTTTGTAATTTAAACTCCAATTTGAATCCTCATTCAAATCAATCTCAGCCTCCGTTTTATCCAACAAAAATCTGTTAGTCTTCCATGTACAGCCAGCTATGCTGGCTGGAGAATTCTGGGAGTTGAAGTCCACAAGTCTTAAAGCTGCCAAGCTTGAAGATCCCTCTTCTATAGCCAATAATATAGTGCTCCATTGTATTAATTGGTCTTTTCTCCTTTAATTATAATTTAAGTATAATTGTTTCTCCCTCCAGGACAGCCTTCAAATCTGCTCTTATCATCTGTTTATTTTTCCAATCAACAAAACTTTCCCACGGGAGAATTTCTGACAATTAAATTTAGAAACTTCATTAATTATTATATACATTTTTAAACAGCCCACAAAAAATATTCTTTCAAGTTCATCTAGCGTCTCGACTTTTCAAAATCAACATTTTAATTTCCCCTTTGTTGTTTCTCCAAAAATAAAGCTTTTCTTTTTAATGCTTAAAGTTACATGGTACTTCTTTCATCGGGAGTGGAGGGGTGGAGAAAAAGAGCATTCTGGGCATTCTTTCTTATTTTTCGTAACTTAGATGTAAATTATTCTTACTTTAACAATTAGAATTGTTTGTATCTTCTGGGGATGAGATTTGTTGGACCAGGATTAATTTGAAAACTGCTCTGTTATCTTGTTGTTAATTGCTAATAGATTTCATTCTGGTTCAAGTAGAGTTCATCCTTTTGACAGGTCTGTATTACTTTAAAATATTATGCAATGTTTCACAAATTTACTTCTCCTTGATGTAAGATCATTAACTCAGCCATGCATAAGTACTGTTTAGCTCTGCTTATTAATCGACCTTGAGAAGGAATAGATAGAATTTTAATGAAAGCCATGTTTTATTATAAATGTAGGCAACTTTTCTAAAAGATAAATTTTTAAGATTAAATATTCTTGACTATGTCCTATTTAGGTGCTTATGTGAAACAAATTGTTGCATTGCCATCTAGTCCTGGAAAGCAGCTGTCCATTTATAGTACAATATGTTCCAGAACCTTCTTTAACCTGCTGCTTCAGTGTTGGATTATATTTCTCATCATCCCAGGCTGAGTGAAGGAGTTTCATTGTACATTTGAATTGTTTTATTATTTTGTGTGTATTTCACCTACTATAAGATGTCCCAGCATAATCTGGTTCTTTTACACATCATACACATTTTAAAAATAAAAGGAATTAGGAATTTTAAAATTTTAGAATAAGAAAACAATTCCTAGAATATTTTTATGGCTGTTATATAACTGTTTGTGAAAGGCATTTAGAAATTGCTGCCTTATTAACAGTAGCCTTTTAAATAGAAAAGCTGATCCATGGGCTTCTACGAAAGCTTACTGTAAATATTGAAATCTTTTCTCAATAAGCTATGAACCAATTTTATTTTTTTCCAGCCCAACAGAATGTGGACTGAAATTTTGTTAAAACTTGGTAGTTTTATCTCTCAGTAAGTGAACTCTATGAAAGAACATATTGGGGCAAATTTGATAAGGCTGAATAAAGAGTTTGAAAATGGACCAGATCATTGTGGGGGCTGTGGAGAAAAACACTGTTTCCCCCATCCATCCTTATTTGAGAGGCGTTTGGGCAGCTGCTTAAAATGTTTGCAGCTGCTCCTTTCTAAACCCTCCCACCTGCAAGACATGTGACTCAGAGCAGACCATATGCAGCCTGCCCTCTGCTTCCCAGTGCACACTATTATGTAAACTCACTGAGATGCAACACAAAGGAAAAGAAGAAACACTATCACAGGTGCAACACATTTTCGCCTCACACAAGAAACTACAGATGCTTTTGTGGCCATTGCAGATAGAGGGATTGAAAAGCGCTCTAAAAGACATGCTCTGTGTGCTTACCCTGTTTTCTTTATTTTTTTTTTCCAACCAAATGAATTTTGGGAAGAAATTATCCAAAAGGCATTAGAATGCTACCTAACTGCCTATGTATGCTGCCATTATCTCCATTGTAAACTCTCCTTTTCAAACATATGATCCAGACTGAAGCATGCACCCTCGCTCCCCGTGATTCCCAAGGTACACTTAATGTACAAACACATAGATGCAACTGGAAGGCAGAGAAGGAACATATGCATATACACAGTAACATACATATACCATCTTCACATACAATGACATGTATGCACATCGTGATTAGTGTCTGAGATAAAATTGCATGCTCAAACATCTCTTGTTACTTCATTAGTTTGAATGATAGAACTCATAGATGCCTTTTGATTGATGAGGCATAACTGATGATAAGGTTGGAAACAGTTCTAGAAGCCATGCTCTGCATACTTGAGTTTTCTTTTTTAACTTTGGAGAACTAGATATTGCTTTAGAAATGTCTACCTACCATCTTTTAAGGAAATATTAGCATATGCACTGAAAAAGAAATAAAGCATTATTGTTTTGTATAGCATGAGCTTGCTTTAGACAAATGTCGCTCTCCACAGGAGATGGTTAATTCAAAAATGTGAAAAGGAAATAAAATCTGAGCAGCATTTCAATAGTATAGTGTTCCATTGTATTAATGGGCATAAGCTTGCAATATTATTTATTTCATAATAAGTTATATAGCAAGTTTAAGTTAAATTAATAATCTAAATACATAATTGTATTTGAATTACATTGTGTAAAATTGTCGAGCAATGTTCACTGAAATGCAAATGACAAAGCAGAAAAGCAAGAGTTAAACTGTGAAGTCTTCACAGTTCTTCCTATTATATCTATTCTGCTAAAGGTATTGTGAACTAGTTAATTGAATAATGATTCCAGCTTATTAAAAAGCTGTGATTTTTTTTCTAGATGAACTAAAAACCTGTATTTACTGAAAAAAGAGTACTTTTTGAACCCCTTCTGATCAAATGTATTGGCGGCTTTCTAATTTCTAGGTTGTTTTATTCCTTTAAAATTAAAATATAAGGATGAAAAAGTACATATTATAGCTAAAGGAGGTACTTTTTGGAACATGTTAGTACCAAGAAAGCATTTGTTTTTAAAGTATTAAGACAGCTATGTCCCTTGCGACACTTGTGCTCTATGTTAAAAACTATCTCTGCCTTTTTGAGTAATCCTGATTTTTCATCGACTTCCAGATCCTAATCAAAGTCCTAGCCCTTTAATTCCAGTACATCACTTACATCAGGAATTTTCCTATAAAAATTGACTCCATCCATTTGATCCAATTATCCTGAGAGTTCCTGCTTAGAAACCTTCCTTATGTAATTAATGGGAGTTAGTCAAAGGTAGTAGGCCTTGTCCATGATAGCCACTGTACTATTGCACAAGCTCACCAAAGAGATTCAAACAGTGCCTTACCTACTCACTTTCTGGAAGTTTGTAACTATTGGGATGATATTGTACAGCAATATTTTCTCAACCTCAAAAACTTTCCCACCCAGCATGCCATCTGGAAAATCCAGGGAGTTGAAGTCGACACATCTTAAAGTTGCTGAGATTGAGAAAATAGTGTTGTAGAGTGACTGCCAGTGAAAGAAATTTCTGTGGGGAATAAGTGTCAGAGCAGTTTTGCAAATGAAGTGTTTGCCTTAACATATCAGAGAGAGGGGAGCTTTGTTTGCACAACATTTAGATTATCCTCTTAGAATACTCAAGGTGTTATCTCTATTAGGATACTTATAGAAATTTTTATGCCTACTAAAGCATGATGTGAGTGAAAAAGCCTTTAAACAAAAGATCTTAAGTTTTTTCCTGCTCTAAATTATTCATTTTGTTTCAATTTCTTAACATCTCCTGTTCTGAGAACATATACAAATGGATGCCCGTCCTTGATCAGTGTTGCTTATTGACTGCAAAATCAAATTTTATCCTTTGAACAATACCCAGAAAAGCAAGAGAAGAAGATTAAAGAATGTACAGTGTTTATGTAACCAATGTCCCTAAAGATAACCCACCGTGTTTCCAGTGCATTCAGGCTAAAGGGATGAAAGTGCTTCAACATTTGATTTATTCTGTATCGAGTCTTGAAGTTCAGAAATAAAATAAGATTTTCTCAGATTTTATTCTAGGCAGCAAAAAATGAGTAGAATTAAGATACGATTAAATTAATAGGCAAATTATGACCTCAGAACTGTAAAAATGCTTTTCCTAATAAAGGATGTTCTTAGAAGCAAGTATAAAAAGTTGCACACTTTAAAATATATTCTGATTAACTGTATTGTTAAATGTGTTGTTCAGCATGGGATCATGGACACAATAGTATAAATCATCATGCACTGAATCTGGATTTATTTTACTTCCATTAACAATTTTCTGCAAATATCTGGTAGCTTTTCCTCTTGTGGTGGTGTAGTTTATATAAGTGAGGGGTACTGATTTAAAATTTGAATCCATGAAGCTGGGTAAAGTACTATGGGCCATAGTAGTTAGGAGTTTTAGAAGAAGTATCTGCACACCAGACTCACATGCTTCGTGTAATTTCATGTCATATACATTCTTTGTTCTTTTTCAGGTTATTCTAGATTGGAACCATGTATTGGCATTTTCCTCTCCTCTTTGCTGCCTTGACATCAACCTATGTGTGCTTTCCTCAAAACCATTTGTCACTAGAGGAATTGGGATCGGACATTGGAATCCAAGTTTTCAATCAGCTGGTCAAAACCAGAGCTGGTGATAATGTTGTGGTTTCTCCGCATGGAATTGCATCAGTACTTGGGATGCTTCAGCTAGGAGCTGACGGCAAGACAAAGAAGCAGCTGACTACAGTGATGAGATACAGTGTAAACGGTCAGTGGTTTTGATCTATTATTTCAAGATATGGGCTTTTTGTATTGATTTCTGAAATAAATTCATCTTTGCCATAACTCTTCCATAAGCACGCAAAGAAATCTGTAGGAAAATAGTGGTTACTGTTGCTCAGTACATTAAGCAGTTATCATGTCCTAATGCATACTAAGTAGATGACAGTGAAGCATTATCTCTCATACCAGAAGGCATTCTTGGCTCCAGTGTTTGGCACAAATGCTAAGCACAGTAAATCTAACAAAAACTGATTTCTTGATTTCAGAAGCAGGATTGAATTTCATTGCCAAAAATGTGCCAAAAGCACAAAATGCCACCTGCCTCTTGCTCCTGATGTAGGATGCATACATATCCGTGTGAGCATTTGCATGATATTTATAAAATATTATTGTGCTTCTGGCAATTTAACAGTATCATCTGCCTGTTGGAGAGAGGAGGGGAGCAGTTGTCATATCAAACTTTACAGAGTTCTACTTTTCTAAGTTCCACATCCTTGTTGTTTTTGCGATCCAGAAACTTTCCCTTTAATGTTTTGCATTGCAGCTTAACAAGAAAACCACCAGCTTGTTACCGATTGCTTCAATGACTAATAACTATGTAGTGATCTTTTTGTTTACTAAGGGATGCCCTTTTCAAACTTGAGGACTTTATTACCTAATGAAATATGTGAGCAGAAAAATAAAACAATGGTTTAAGTACTCCAACATACACACTCACTCTCTCTCTCTCTCTCTCTCTCTCTCTCTCTCTCTCTCTCTCTCTCTCTCTCACACACACACACACACACACACACACACACACACACAGTGATTTTCCCTCCATTTCTCCTGCAGATCCGATCTGTTCAGTGTATTTGATTATGTGGGACAGAGGCTTCAATCCTTAAAAGACTGTAGCTTTAGTTATCACATTTGTATCAGATTAATCCACTGTTTAAGGATTCTAGACTGTAAATTCTAATTCCACTTTAGGCATGAAAGCCAACTGGGTGACTTTGGGCCAATCAACTCAACCCACCTCACAGGGTCATTGTTGTGGGGGGAAAGAGAAGGAAAAAAAGATTATGTATGTTCACTGCCTTGAGTTATTTATAAAGTAATAAAGGTGGGATAAAAGAAAAATCTAAATAAATAAAATTCTAGTAAAAAAAATCAAGTTAGATTCTGAAAACCAAGCATGCTCTTAATTGACTTCTCTAACCCAAATAATTATTGGTTTTATATATCTCCCTTATTCATTTATGTTCATTTAGTTCATTTATAAAATAATTCATTTTATAATTGTTTTGGTTTCATTTAAAATAAAACCAAAACAGTCGTACAATAAAACAGATCAGAAGCAAAATCTCATATAAAGAGAAGTGAAAACTTGAGTGATATGACTGTGCCACATAATCTTCTAATGATGGTGAGCAAACTATAAATGAGAAGGCCTTTTAGCCACTGAATGCTTCTAATTGTTAAAAGTGTGTTTGTATTTATACTCACTTCATTTGTCTTTCAATTAGGAGTTGGTAAAGTATTGAAGAAGATAAACAAAGCTATTGTCTCAAGGAAGAATAAGGATATTGTTAAAATTGCAAATATAGTTTTTGCGAACAGCGGGCTGAAAATGGAAGCATCTTTTGTTTCTAGAAACAGTGAAGTGTTTCAGTGCCCTGTCAAAAATATAAATTTCAAAGATCCGAATGCTGCTTCCGACGCTATGAACCAGTGGGTCAAAAATAAAACTGAGGGTATGTGATAATTTTCTTTTTCTCACTCTCCTGTTTCTTCTCTACTTTAACTTGTCTCTTTTTCCCAATGCTAACATTTTGGTTTCGAGCATTGTGTAGTGCAGTGGTGGGATCCTATGGGTTTAATAACCGGTTCACTGAATGCGCATGTGCAGTTTTGACAAGAGTCACCTTCCGCATTCCAGCCGGTGAGGAAAACAGCTGACGCGCGCCAAACCACTCTGCCATGCCAATCAGTTGGGCTTTGAAAACAGAAATATAGGCGAGTATAACACACGAGTGGGTGGGTGGGCCCACTCAGAGCTAATGGTTTGCCTGAACCGGTGCGAACTGGTAGAATCCCACACTGGTGTAGTGGCATAAGAATATAGTTCACCATGTGATTCCTCTTAAGTTGCTTCAGTTTTTACTTAATATAATAGCATGTTAAAATATGTCCTTTATTTTCTACTTTTGAATTGAGGTTGGGTTTTGTCTTTTTGTTTAGGTATGATCGACAGTGTCCTAACCGCAGATGATATTGACAGTGCTCTGACCAGACTAGTAGTGATAAATGCAGTATATTTTAAGGGATTATGGAGGTCCCGATTTCAACCTGAAAACACAAAAAAGCGAACATTCAATGAAGGTGATGGAAAGACTTACCAAGTGCCTATGCTGGCTCAGTTGTCAGTTTTCCGATGTGGTACGTTTAATAACATTTTAAAATTCTGAAATTTACCCTCCTTTACAATTCTATAAACTAAGATTAAGTAAAAATTTTAGTGGGACAGTGCAGATCATTTAGAAAAGAGTTTCACAAATCTACCCAAGAAAGTGTTCCTCAAAAAATGAAGGTAATCACATATTTTAAGCTTACACATCCATTTGGAGTCTTCTCTTATCTCCTCAGCATCTTTGAACATCACAAAGACACTGGCTTTGTTATGAAACATGTATCCCCGACATCAATTCCTGTATACATTGTCATGAAAGAATGGAGAATGTATAAGTTATTATTTTCAGTAGGGGAGCTAGTGCTAAAGCTTTTTCCAACTGCATAGTCATTGGCTATATACAAGTAGATCAAAACTTTTGACTAAAGTCATACTAAATATTATAATAATACAGGTAGTCCTCAACTTACAACAGTTAATTTAGTGACTGTACAAGGGTACAACCATTTGTGACACCTGCAACCATTGCAGCATCCCTGTGGTAATGTGATCAAGATCCAGACACCTAGTAACTGAGTCATATTTATGACGGTTGCTGTGTCTTGGGGTCATGTGATTACCTTTTATGACCTTCTGACAAGTAAAGTCAATGGGAAAGCCAGATTCACTTAACAACCCTGTTACAACTGCAGTGGTTCAGTTAACAACTGTGGCAAGAAAGGTGGTAAATTGGGGCGAAGTTCACTTGACAAATGTCTCACTTAGCAACAGAAATTGTGGGCTCAATTGTGGTCGTAAGTCGAAGACTACCTCTAGTCTAATTCTGTAAATATCTGGGTTCTTCCTGGTGGTAGCTTTAGTTTCTGATCATGTAGGACAATTTGAAGAGTAAATTGGCCTTGATTAGCATAGTTGGCATGTTAGTCTATGGTACTGAAACCAATTAAACAGTCTGACACTGCTGATTTAAAATGTCCCAATTAGGTTCTCTTAGGCTTGAGTCAAGAAAATGGTTTCCTCCTCCATTCCATTCTTAGATTTTACCACCTGCATTTCATGTCCATTTAATTTTGTCAAAATACAAAGAATTTTTGTATAAAAGTAGTATTTATATTGGTCCTCCTCCTCTACCCACATCTGTAGGCTGACTGAGAATAACACGACATGATTCCAATCCGTATATGTTTTAAGGTATTTTTATTTATTTCCTGTTTTATAGGCACAACAAGCACTCCTAATGACTTGTGGTATAATACTATAGAATTGCCATATCACGGTGAAAGTATCAGCATGTTGATTGCTTTGCCTGCACAAAGTTCAACTCCCTTGTCGGCTATTATTCCTCACATTAGCACAAAAACGATACAGAGCTGGATGACAACTATGGTTCAAAAGAGGGTACAGGTCATTTTGCCCAAGTATGTAATTTTTTCTTATTTTAATGGAAAAAAATACGATTGCTAGTTTTACAAGCAGTCTCATTACATTTGATATGGCTCCCCTAGGTTTACAGCAGAAGCAGAAACAGATTTAAAAGAACCTCTCAAGGAGCTTGGCATTCGAGATATGTTTGTTCAATCAAAGGCAAACTTTGCAAAAATAACAAGTGAGTCACCATCTATTGCTCTTGTTTATGCCTTCGGGAATTACAGATAAATAGAACATTGATGCTTTGACTTTATACATATTCTTGAAAATGAACTTGAAAAGGAAACCTAGGGTGCTACATTATTTCCCATCACATAGGTCTCCATATGTTGAACCACAGCCTTTATTTTTATTGATTATTGGTTGTGCTGATTGGGGCTAGTGAGAATTACATTTCAAGAGTCTGAAGAATATTAGGTTACATAAGACTGGTGTATGGTCAGAGGTGTATGTTTTTTCTATGTTCTGTGTTTGGTTTACATCAGTAATGTGGAAAATCTGATTTATAAAAAGAGAAAACATGCTAGTTTTGTATACCTGACTCTTTAGACAAAAAATTAGGCAACCTCATTTTAGCCTAGTTCAGCCCTGAGATCCATTCATTTATTATCTATCAAATTTATATAACTGCCCATCTCACCTATTGGTGGTACATAATAATTGAGGCAAAATTGTTTCTCAACAGTGCATGAACCCATAAAGTTGGGTTGAATGAACTATGGTTGGAAAGCTGATACTGATTTCTGCTACATGCATATATTTCTTTAATTCTGGTTATGAAACTATGTCAAAATTGTAGTTATTTAACATATTGATTATGATAGTTCTGAATGGTAATGGTAAATAGAAGCTGTGGTGGTGCAATATTAGAATGTAGTATGGCAGGCTAACTCTGCCTACTGCCAGTTTGATCCTGATAAAGGAGAATATTTGTAGCTCAGGATTGTCATGAGGGATCTCTTTATTGATAGGTAACACTAGGTAACACTGATGATGTTACCTAGTTTGAGTGATGAAATGTCTCCAAGAAAAATAAGCAAGCTGAGGGAGCACCAAGGACCCCTCAGTTCGATCCTCACCGGTTCAAAGTTGACTCAGCCTTCCGTCCTTCCAATGAAGATAAAATGAGGAACCAGTTTGTTGGGAGCAATAGACTGACTCTGTAAACTTTTCAGAGAATGCTGTAAAGCAGCAGTCCTCAACCTTTCCAGAAGTGGCGGTCATGGGGAGGGATGATTTCGCTTGTGTGCCTGCCACTTGCACAAATGGAGCTTCATGCACTCACTCACCGCTTGCATGGACCGGTTCAAATTAAATAAAAATAAAATAAATTGAATAATTTTGAAAAAAAATAATTCATTCTGCCTGGAACTTGGATCCATTCATACATACTTGGAGTGTTTGAGTAAACAAATATATGGTAGTAAGTGGTTAATACCGCTTGATCACTGGTGCGTGTAATTGCTTTGTCTTGCCCTACAATAAAACGTTTTAATGTTTTAATGCCCTACAATGTTTTAATTTGTACTGATTCATATCACATGAATATCATCATTTGAACTTTTTATTAGATAAAAAGATAACAATATCTGTAATAAATAAAATCAGAACCACATGTGAAATATTTCGATATCAATGGAAGTAACATGTATGAAATCAGATTTTCGTTAACTTCTGCTGCTCAGGAATTTCTTATAATTGAAAATGAAATTGCTTTTTGAAGGAATGATACATTCACACATGTATGTTATGATTGACCCCGTAGGATCAGAAAACATTTATGTATCTCAGCTCTTGCAAAAAGCAAAAATAGAAGTAACTGAAGATGGAACCAAAGCTTCTGCAGCAACAAGTAAGTATTTGTTTGATCTAAATCACCAAAAAGTTCTACAAATACTGAAATAGCATTAAAAAGCTATATTTTAATCCATTCCAAAAAGCTCCCCTCACTTTTTTAAAAGCCTGGTGAATTTATTCTTATATAAAGCAAAAATTAATAAAGAGGCATTTGGAATTTGGCCTGAACAATGTAATATAGCATATTATTTCCTAAATATTACAATCAGACCAAAATACAATTTAAGGATTCCGTGTTTAATTCTGCCAACAAAAGAAACTTCACTGGATCCTAGCCAACAATTCTGATTTAAATTGTTCTCCACAGAGCTGTGATATAACCATGTATGGAGATCTGAGCACTAAAATATAGTAATTTAGAACTTAATACTGTATTTCGTAACATCTCTACTTGTAATACTTTTTAAAGTAATGATGTATATTGATTTAGAAAACATTTTGCTGTCTAACTTGGCAGAGGTAACTTAATTATATGTACAAACAAAATAGTCGGTATATTATACTGAAATCTTAAATGTTACATATTTGCTTCATACTTACAAAAACATTGGTTGTACTTATATAATCTTTTTATATAATATAATCTTTTTAAAATATGCATTGTTAAAAGATCTGTATTCAGTATCAAAAGCATGTATGACACTGTCCTGTTTTTCCTGTTAAAATTTTCATGTTCTTCCTTGGAGCCTTTTGGAATACATGAATTTTATCCATTTATAATTAAATATTGATATTTGAATTTGAATTTGAATATGGCCCTTAGAACACTGTACAAAATTAAATAAATGTGACTGGCACGGGGGGAAAAACCGTTTTTGCTAAAACTAGACCATTTGCATTATTCTCTTTGTTGTTTTTCTTCCATGATAAGATCTGTTTTAACTGAGAAAAAAATAATTTATTTTTTAAAAAGTATTTTTCTAACTCATTGGATTTTTTTATCTAACTTGTAAAAAGATAAATTAAGTTCATATGGTAGTGATTCAGAGCAAAGAGCAAGTAATCATTCATATTTTTGTTCTGTTTTGTCTAGCTGCAATTGTAACAGCTCGGTCATCACCTCCTTGGTTTGTAGTGGATCGACCATTTTTATTCTTCATACGGCACAACCCTACAGGTAATTCTATGTCACACATTTTTTATATATTAGCTAAATTCAGACAGCATTCCTCCATAGAGAGACCTGAAGCTCAAAAACATTTCAGACTTGCTTCCGTGTCTTTCAAAATAAGGTTCCCAAACTCCCTTCTTCTTTATTGTTAATAAGAAATGTCTTTTCTTGACAGCAACAGAATAATCTGCAGCTGTGCAGGATTTAAACACTTAGGGGTTGTTGCCAGGAACAAATAGATTCTGTGTTTCATTAGTGTATTTCTTAGCTAATCTACATATTATGATGCATGCTTTGAAATAAAATGCCAACTCTTTGCTGAGTTCTGGCATCAGTTCCCAGATATGGGCAGCTTAGGACATCAAAGGCACATTATGCAACTCTGAAGATGCACAGTGGCCAATTGTCAACCACACATCTCAGAGCTTTGATCCATTTCTCATTGATATTCTAAACTAAACATAAGCCAGCTGCTAGGGAAGCCACCGTTTTCCCCTCCAAATATGATTCGGAAGGAGACTCAAATAAAGGTACATTTTAACAATAATCACAAAAAATACATTCAGTGGTTTATCGTTCTTTCTTCCCCTCTCCCACAAATTCATATACAGTAAAGACCAAATAAAGTTAAATCTGCTTTAAAGTAGTATTTTAATTATGATATGATTAGACATACTTAGGAACATACTGTACTTATTCAATGACAGAAAATTTGTGAACTCTTTAGAGCTATCCATACTCTGCAATAGTCTGATCTACAAAGCAATGAGTTTCATCTTAATCCTCTTAATAGATATATTTGGGTTAAACAGACACCACAAAAAACTGGAATGTAATGTCTGAATTGAATGAAGTGAATATCCGATGTCTTTGTTGAAAAAAGTATATAATTTAGTTGACCTGACCAAAATAAATGAGAACCACTCTGAGACCACATTGTGTAAACCAGGGCTGTCAAACTCGCGGTGTCATGTCATCACATGATGTATCGTGACTTTTTCCCCCTTCGCTAAACCAGGGGTGGGTGTGGCAAGCACGTGATGCATCCGGCCCGTGGACTGCGAGTTTGACACCCCTGATGTAAACCACGGTTGTTGGACATTTCAGTGTCACTCTATTGTTTTCAGAGTTCTTTGTGATGTACTTTTGAGTGGCTAATCATGAAAGTCCTTGGATCTCTATACCTCACACATATATTCTACAGATTCTTGTGTGAGACAGAGAGAATGAATGAATGAAGGAATTAGAAATTAATTGTGGCTCTTTATATACAGTAGATCCACCATAGAACATATTTACTGCCTTGTTGCTTTGCTTCTACCTTGGAGAAAAAATACTTTCCTCCCATTCTTTGCGCCCTTAAGATCTATCTATTTATTAATACTACCTTTGCATTAATCAAGACAAATAGAAAACTGTTCAATAGTTAATTATCTTTATTAGTATTACCATTATCAGGATATTGAAGATGAGTTTGCAATGCTTTTAGTTCTTGTCATTCCTGTTTATTTATCACCAGTATATTCAGTTCTCGTTAATATGCAATTAACAAGAGCCTTGGTAGTACAGTGATCTAAGAGTAATAGTAAGAGCCTTGGTAGTACAGTGGTCTAAGGCACCCTGTTATTAAGCTGGTTATTAAGACCAGATGCCTGCAATTACTGCAGGTTCAAATCTCGCCAAGGCTCAAGGTTGACTCAGCCTTCCATCCTTTCTAAGGTAGGTAAATTGAGGACCCAGTTGTGGGGGCAGTAAGCTGACTTTGTATAAATATACAAAAGAATGAAGGCTATTGCTTAGCGCATTGTAAGCCACCCTGAGTCTCTGGAGAAGGGCGGCATATAAATCAAATTTAAAAAAACAACAACAAGTCCTTAATAAATCTGCAAGGTTTATTTATTAGGAAGTTGTTGTGAAATGTAATTTGCCAGCAGGAAGGAAAGACCATG
Source organism: Pituophis catenifer annectens (assembly GCF_029215685.1). Classification (NCBI taxonomy): domain Eukaryota; kingdom Metazoa; phylum Chordata; class Lepidosauria; order Squamata; family Colubridae; genus Pituophis; species Pituophis catenifer. The sequence goes on from NW_027256886.1 coordinate 30,568,841, forward strand.
AAGCATTAAGAATGTGTTTAGATATGAACAAACTAGCATCATAGTACAGTTTAAAGAGTGAAGAAAGCAAAAGAGACAAAACACCTAAAACTTGGATAATAAATCGGTGATAGTAAGATAACCAGATGGCCATATTATTACCCACAAAACTTCATACATTTGGGAAGTGAAGATACAAAAAAGAGAGAGGTTAATATAATTAATATAATTAATATAATATAATATAATATAATATAATAAATATAATATAATATATAAATAATAATATAATATAATATAATATAATATAATGTAATGTAATGTAATGTAATGTAATGTAATGTAATGTAATATAATATAATATAATATAATATAATATGTAGTCACATTCCTGGAGTGCAGTTGTGATAGGACTGATTTTGTGCTATTAAGTCAGCTTAAACTTCCAGTAACCATGTAGATTTTTCTGATGACAGTCTGTCATTAACCTGGTCCCACAATTACAACAGAACACCCTTTAGTTAATCATACAACTAAACTGGTTTTTTATCTCTTCAAGTCTAGGCTTCTGCTCTCATATTGTCCTAGCTTTTGCTCTCTTCATTCATACTCATTTTTTTTCTTGTTCCAACTGTTCCATTGTTGGAACTGATTCCCTATGAAGTATCCACCCTTAACATGAAACTGAAGTGAGGCATAGCAGCCTCCTACCTATAGTTGTGTTCTTATTTACAGACTGTTTCTTTAGCCATTTTATTATTGTGAGCAAACTAAACTAATCCATCTACTTTGTACATTTCTGTACTAATGCTGCATGTATTTAGTAAATCTCAATAAAAGAACAAGGCATAGAAAAAGACTAAAAATAAATTACCCTATTAATGTAACACTAAAAGTGTACTGTAAAGCCAGTTTATCTAGTGGTTAAGGAACTGGGCTAGAAAGCAAGAGATTGTGAGTTCAAGTGCCGACTTGGCCATGAACACTAGCTGGGTGACCTTCAGCCAGTCACTCTTTCTTAGCCTAACCCACATCACAGGGTTGTTGTGGGGAAAATAGGAGGAAAGTGTGTTGGTGAATATGCTTCAAATTATTTATAAAAATAGTAAAGGTGGAATATATAAATACATAAATAATAAAGTCAAATTTGAGAAATACATTCCTGCAACATTAGCATAAATGAGATATTTGATCATTCTTAATCATAGCTGTGCATTCTGATATATTTAAAATAAAGACTTATTGAAAGGTACATTTTCCATTGGTTTTAGACAAATATTGAAGAGATTTTCAGCAACTAAGTTAACATAATAAATCTAAACATTAAAAAGATATTTAAGCCCTCAAGTAACTTATTAAAAACATTTAAACCTAGTAAGAAGTAGAGCGGCCATTTCCCATCTGCAAATATTTATGAGAAATTAAAGATTCATTTGTCAGCTATTTTCTTAATGGTCTTATTTTTTTTTCCCATGGTAAGCAGACACAAACATTTAATGAATTTCCACGCCCTTGCAAAACATTTAGAAAAATATGTCCCTGATTTTGACATAAGCACAATTTTAAAAATTATCAAGAGTCATTAAAAAATAGACTCTTACTGGGATATTTGTTTTTAAATAAATTGTTCATTGAATTAAAAATATTTTACATGGTTTAAGGGCTTTTTTAATGAAATAAACTTAATAACAGATTGAAGTATTACAGTATTATAAGTATTACAGACCTGTAGTGTCACAGTGGTTAGAATGCAGTACTGCAGGCTAACTCACTGCTCACTCCAGGAGTTCAATTCTAAGCAGCTCAAGGTTGACTCAGCCTTCCATCCTTCCAAGGTCAGTAAAATGAGGACCCAGATTGTTGGGGGAAATATGTCGACTCTGTAAACAGCTTAGAGAGATTTGTAAAGCACTGTGAAGCAGGCTTTAAGTCTAAGTGCTACTTGAATCTGCTTACAGTGCTATTTGAATCTGCTTACAGTCAAATCGTAACATTTCAAACACTTTGTAGACCTATGAAAATGTAACTGCTAACTGCTATCTAGTAGTTATATATTAATCAGTAACTTTAGAAATTGCTGTTTAGATGAAAACCTTGTGTTAAGGGTTTGTAACAACATTTTGTATATGTGAATTAATACAATTTCTGCAATAACATTTCTTGCTCAGGTGCTGTTTTGTTTATGGGACAAATCACCAAACCTTGAGTAAAGGAAGAGATTCTTTCCTTCTGAAGAAAACTAAAGATTGATGCCTTTGTACGGTTTAAATATTTTTGTATCCCGTTTTTCAGCTATGAACTAGCTGTGGAAATGTTGGTCATCTAGTTTTTGAAAAAGAACCTTAAGTAGCTGGAATTCTTATGGAAGAATAAAATGCCTTTTTGAAAACATTGTAAAGTTCCTTAAAACTACTGATTAGCTCTCTGTGCTAACAACTTTTGAAAATTTGTTGTTCTATTTCATATTGTCTTTAAACCCAGTTGAAATTAAAGGGACAAGTCTGATTTTGGTTTGCTTATGCCTTTCTACTACTCCAGTTCAGTAGTTGGGTGAGGCATTTGCCATTAGAAAGCAATTGAAAGCTTTAGCATTTTTTTTTATTTTAGTTTGTGCATGTTGCTAAGATTTAAACAACTAATGTCCCAATTAATGCCTTTGCATTGGTGTAATGTCAACTTGTCATTGCTAGTATACACTTTCTATAGATTTAAATTTTATATTTTTTGTACAAAGGAAAATAAAATCATAATGAACAGTCGAATCTAGTGCAAGAGTCAAAATGATATCGGAGGGAAACAATTACTCACAATTCAGAATGTTGAAAGTAAACTGTTACTATGCTAAAATTTCCATGTGATAAAATAATTCCTGTAAGGAACGACCTGCATTTTGGAATACTTCTGTTAAGTAAATTTTCAAAATGTTCCATTCTGTCTGCATGTTAGTAATTCATTGTATTGTATTGGACAATAAGGGTGTGATGGCTCAGCGGTCAAAGATGCTGAACTTGTCAGTTGGAAAGCTGACAGCCCAGGTTCAAGCTTCTAGCGCCGCACAACAGTGAGTTCCTGTGCTGTTCCCAGCTCCTGCCCACCTAGCAGTTTGAAAGCATGCAAATGTGAGTAGATTAATAGGTACCACATCAATAGGAAGATAACAACATTCCATGCACCTTTGGTATATATAGCCATGCTGGCAACATGACCACAGAAAATGTCTTCAGGCAATGCTGGTTCCTTCAGCCAAGAAACAGAGATAAGCACCATGCCCTAGAGTAGGATGCAATTAGACAGAGAAACCTTTACCTTTTTATTAGAGAATAATGTCATGTCAACTATATTCCTGAAATATATTTGCATGCTACAAATATTTTAAACCAATATCTTCAGATATAGGAGAAACTGTCCATTATTGAAATAGCCCTAAAATCATTTTTAAAATATTAAAATTATTTTCCCCAACAATATAATTACCCTGGATAAAGCTCTGTTTTTTCCTTATGTCATGGAAAGAAGGTTACAACTTTTTCATCTATTGGAAAGTATTTTAATTGTTCCAGATAACATGTGCTTTGTATGTCCTTCTGATATGCTTCTCTTAAAAGATAATTTTGGTACAATTCAATGGAAGATTTTTGTAACAGCTTCCACATGGATATGTAGAATATTTTTCAGTGTCAGGCATAAATACTCCAGAAAGCTGAATGCGGAAAAAATGTAATACTGTGTATAAGCATGGACATCACTATTGGTTGTTAAATCAGTTGATTTTTCTAAAATGTATTCTATTCAACCCTATGATTTTTTAGGAACTCAATTGAAAAAAAAAATGAATTAAAAGAAAAATCACATTCTGCCAATTTTCTACCATTAGAGTTTAAAAATGGTTCTATTGCCTGAAAATATCTGAAAAACTTCTGTGTTAAATTGATGAATTTTATCTGTAGCATTAAAAAAATTATGTTCAGTGTAACTTTTATTTAACAATATTTGTATATCACTTTATTGCAAGACTCTAATGATTCACAATAATTGAATAGTTCATAAAACTATTGTTACCTTAAAATTACCAAATACAAAAAATTCTACATAGACCAAATATAGCAGCTACAGTTCTTATCAAAGTATTATCTAGAGTCCCAAGAAAGATACTGTAATAGTTTTCATCTCTTTTGGAATACAAGGAAAGGGCAATCCCAATTTTTCCTTAGGGACCAAGGGAAAAGCGAGCCCACATCCTAAACCATCTGGGGACAGAAAATCAGGAGCATACACACAAGGCAGGATAATTCTACTTTGAGGAGCCAATCCTGTAAAAATCAAGATCTTCAGCCATAGAGATGAAGCTGCTGGTACAGATTACTATATCATATGCTTGCTTACATGAAGTATTTTATATGTTTCTGATTGTCTTTATTGCTGCTTCACACTTTTCCTAATACTCATTAAACAAATGTTAGATCCGAAGCTATACAAATTTATTAGCAAATTGTGACATGATAAAGAATTAGACAATTACTTTCAAGATTTTTCTTGACCCTATTTTATGTCTGTGTTGAGTGTAGTAATTGATGGACTTTATTTACTCTTTGGGATAAGGTTTGGCAATAAAAATATTTGTGGAATGGAACCTGGAAAGCAAATATTGTCTGCTACATTATGATTGCTGAAAAAATTCCAGTTGCTTTTGAAAATAAGAATTATACATTAAAGTTAAAATTTACTTGATTAGAAGACTAACTTTTTCTACAAACACATAGAAGAGTGTCAGGAGCAGCTGTATAGTTTTATGCATTTGAGAACAAACTACAACTTGAATTGCAGAATATTTGTCTTGGAAGGCTCAGTATCGTTATTCCTGGCAATTGTGAAAATGTACTATTCTGCTTTTGGATTTTCTGAATGCTTGCATATCTTTGCCAGTGAATCTTACCAGGGGTCCATGTGTGTTATAAAAGAAATGTGAAAAAAGAACACCAAAGTTTGGTGCTTTTTTCAAGTGTGCAAAAATAGAGAATATCCAGAAAGGGGTAATATCGTGTAGTACTCTCTCCTTAAGTCATCTTTTTTTTTTTTCGTAATGATTCTTAGGAGAATTTAAAGTTGAGTTTGCTTTAATCTTCAGCAATTAATTGGACAAGTTCTAAAAACAGAAATATATCAAATCTACATTCAGACAATTCAGCCATCAGCAGACACACAGAAATAAACAATATCTAACTTTCAAATGAAACAATCAAAAGAGAAACAAAAAAAAAACCTTAAACACCTCACTAGCAATCAACACAGAGAGATTAAGCACAACTCTTCTCTGTTCACAGCAGTGAACAGAGATTAATACCAAATGAACACCAGACCAACAATCAAGAAGCAAACAATACCACAATTAAGAAACTATCAACTCCAGACAAACAAGCTAACAGTAAATAACAGTCCAATCAAGGAACCACCAGCTCTCTTTCCACCAAGGACAGGGCAAGCCATTAGCATATAACATGAGAGCAAATCCTACTCCCTTACTAGCACTGACAATGTTACCAAGTTTCATAATGAAACATCTGCAAGGAAACAACCAGGTTCAAAGAGTCCACAAAAATGTATCTAGTAATAAAATTGGTCAAAAAGATTTTATATACCATTTCATTATTACAATATGACCAATTACATTCTCTTCAAAAAAAGAAATAAACAGTTTATTAATTAATGCTTAAAATTTATATAATCACCCTTTCAATTGTTTATGCTAATAATTTACATTAGTATTTGGATTTAACAGATGCTACTTAAGTGTTATGATGTTTCAGTATCAAGGCTATTAATTTACAATGTGGTATTCTAAAACCATCTGTTTTTTATTATTTATTTCTATTGCCTTTAATAACAAAAAAGTTCTTTAATAAAAAAAAAAAGCCTGACATGTTTCTTTTACTTTTTTGCTAAAAGTACCTTTTTTATTGCATATGTTTGAGAATGATTATCTCCTGCTTATAAAGTTTAAAAATCATTCTTTCAAGAGGGCACAACTGTCCTACTGGTTGAATAACTTGTTTTCATACAGTACTGTAAAGCCAAAATAAAGTTTCAGCACCATCTTGTGGACAGATCACTACTCTAACAATGCAAAGAAATTTATGTTGCAGTATATTGTTGTCATTTCTACTCCAGGTAATCCTCTATTTACAACCATTTGTTTAGTGACTGTTCAAAATTACAGTGGCACTGAAAAAAATGACTTATGACATTTTTCGTAACTATAATTATTATAGCACCCCCATGGTCACGTGACCAAAATTCAGATCCAACTGCTTCATACCAGTGGTGAAATCTAAAATTTGTTACTACCGGTTCTGTGGGCATGGCTTGGTGGGGGTGGTGTTAATGTGAGTGGGTGGGTGTGGCCATTTTTTTTTTTTACTTTTAAAACCATTTTTTCTACAACCTCTTCGGCGAAGAGGTTGTAAAAAAATACTTTCAAAAGGTTCTGATGATCCCAGCTGAGCTGCCTGATCGTCAGAGACTTTTTCTTTTAAATGCCTCTGACGATCAGGCAACTCAGCTTGGATCGTCAGAGGTATTTAAAAGAAAAAAAAGGTTTTTTTCTTTTAAGAGCCTTTGAGGATCCCAGCTGAGCCACGCAATCATCAGAGGCTTTTTTTTTTTACTTTTAAAAGCATTTTTTCGGCCGAAGAGGTTGTAGAAAAAAATGCTTTTAAAAGTAAAAAAAAGCCTCTGATGATTGTGTGGCTCAGCTCGGCATGGGGGGGTGCAGGGATTTTTGCTACCGGTTCTCCGAACCATCCGCCTCCATCGCTACCGGATCAGGTGATCCGGTCCGAACCAGGAGCATTTCACCCCTGCTTCATACTAATGACAGTTGCAATTCCTGAGGTTATCTGATCACCTTTTGCAACCTTTTGACAAGCTAAGTCAATGGAGAAGCTAGATTCACTTAACAACTATGTTATTAACTTAACAACTGCAGTGATTCACTTAACAACTGCAACAAGAAAGATAGTAAAATGGGGCATAATTCATTTAACAACTATCGCTTTATTGTTAAACAGAAATGTTGGACTCAATTGTGATCATAAGTTGAGGACTACTGTATTGAATTAATTGAACATCATTACAAATAATTACAAACATTAAACACATTAGAGTTGATGTCTGTATAAAAAGATAAACACTTTATTTGCTTTACTTGAGCGTGCTATAATAGACTGGAAAAGTAAGCACTGAAATATTGTATTTGATATTAATTGCTATGATTTATGCACAAGTATTCTAACAGAAAACAGTGGAAAAGATAATAATGAAGGAAAGGCAATATGTTTTACTACTTTTCAAATATATGAATGGCTGTCTTAAACATAAAACACTTCTGTCCCAGAAGTAAATAAATACAATCAAAAGAAAAGAGAATTTGATTAAAGAGTAAATGAATTTTCCCTTCATTTCACAAGCAAACAAGGAGTGGGCATCTATTAGTGATGTTGTCATGGATCTCCTGTATTGGTAATGGCTGGCATTAGTAATGCTAAGTATAACTAACTTGCTGAAGTAAATTTGGCAGTGATTAGTTGAAGACAACTTGGGAACCTGCTGTACATTGCTTTGAGTTTTTCTCATTGTTACCTTATTTCCATCACCTGAAAGAACTACACAGCTAACCTTTCCCTTGGACTAAAAAAATCTAATCTTTGTTATACAATATAAATACAATAGTGTACAATATAATTCCTACGCAAAATAGTCTCTGAGGAAAATATTGCTTTTCACGAATGAAGACGAATATACGTGTCCCAGGATAATATTGCTTCTCTTTATCCAGTTTTCTTCTACTACTTTTTGGGGGCTAGATTTTAAAATAACATTTTTTTCCTTGAAAAGGCTTGAGGGAAGTTCCACTGTGTAAATTTCCTTGGGAGAGCTAGGTTTGGCTCAGAGCCTTTTCTGCTCCTAGCTGGCTCAGTAAATGTGGGAAGGGTTTGTCCTGTAACTTCAAAGGCATATATTATTTTGCCCTCCCATTCTACAATAAAACTTTTGATGAAATCATTCCTTCTTTCCCTACTTAGATATGAACGCAACTGCCAATCAGCAAAGGAAAATATATTTTTCCCATCTGGTAACAGGCTCACTTTCACACATTGTTCAGCAGCTTCCTTTCCCCAGTGCAGTTCCTCAACTCCCAACTGCTTTGCAATATAAATAAAGTTTTTCCAGCACAATTTTTTTAAATGTATACCTAATGATAGTTTTCATTAAATGCCCACATTACATTAAAGCGCACCAACAGAAATACAATAAAGTTTCAGTAATTCAAATTCATCATATTTAAATTAGGGGTGATTAGGAAAAGTTCTCAGGAAAAGTTTAACAATGTGTCTGTTATTTAAATGTCTAAAATCTTAACATATTTTAAAATACATTTTAAAAATACATTTTAAAAATATTTTTTAAAAAATATATTTTTAAAAAGTATAAATGATTCTTGATAATCATTTCAAAATTATTTTCTCTGTTAGGAGAAAATAATTTTGAAACTTTCTGTAAGATTTGTTCGTACTAAAGATTTGCTTATGATTAAAAAACAGAAGGCAACACAGGGCTCATCCGTAAGTTGGAACATATACTGATAGAGGTTTATTTATTATTTCAATTTCAAGGCCGCCTAACTCTGTGGTGACTCTGGCAGTTTACAGATAAAATTTTAAAGAAAATAAATACTATCAGTAGGAAAAAGAGTATATCCAATAAAAACTCAAAAAAAAAAAAAAGAGCCAATAACCCTGAGGGCATGGGAAAACAAGCGGATCTTATGTGATTTACAAAAGATCACAAAAGACCTCAGGGGCAGCGGGAGGAAGACTATGGATATCATTACAAAGGGCCAGGAGTTTACAAAGGGCTTAGAAGGACAGGAAAGCCTGGAGAAACTTGCCCATGGGGTCAAGACTTTACAACTAACAACAACAAAAAAAAAAGTTTTCAGAAAAAGTCTGCTTCCTAGATCCCATAAAATGACCCTGCGTAACAAATGGGACCTGGAGTGTGTCTATTCTACCTGATCAGACAGGCAGGAATATATGAGGACACACAGTGACGTAAGTATCAGGCCTTTTGCTACGCATGGCTTTATAAATGAAAACCAACTCCTTGAATTGCAGTCAAATGGCAACCAAGTACCGCTCCAAGTCAGCAGAAACACATGCCACATATTGTGACACACCCATTACTATCCCTGCCACTGCATTCTGGACCAGTTAAGAGTTTCTGGATAGTCAAAGGACGGCAACCCCATGTAGAGCACTTCGCAGCAATCCAACTGAGAGGTGACCAAGTGACCGCCTGAAGAGCTGTGTATTAAAGCCCTTCAATTACTTGTTAGTAAGTACCAGCGTTTTCTGACCTTTTTTTGGGGGGGGGGTCTTTACTCCTCAGTATCCCCAGTAAAATAGCTGGCTGGGAATTCTGGGAGCTGAAGTCCACATATCTTCAAGCCGCTAAGGTTTATTCTACAGTCCAGGGGTCCCCAAACTTGGCAGGTTTAAGACTTGTGGACTTCAATTAATACAATGGAACACTATTTTATTTATTTTTATTTATTTAGTTCAATTTATATGCCACCTTTCTCCAGAGACTCAGGGCGGCTTACAATGCATTTAAAAAAAACATTTTTTTTTAATTTAAAAAAAAAACTATATTATTGACTATGGAACAGAGGTCTTCAAACTTGGCAGCTTTAAGACTTGTGGACTTCAATTAATACAATGGAACATTATATTATTGACTATAGAACAGAGATCTTCAAACTTGGCAGCTTTAAGACTTGTGGACTTCAACTCCCAGAATTCTCTCTAGGAGTTAGAGTTCACAAGTCTTAAAGCTGCCAAGTTTGAAGATCTCTGTTCTGCACAAAAGGATTTTTTCCTGACAGCACATGCGGAAACGGTATAAAGACATTTGATCTATACCTCCTCCCATGTCTCTAACCCGATTATGAATTTCCGCCTACAAAACTGTTCAAATGAGTGACCTTCCGGCCGCGTTGGCCTTACCCTCCTCCCCACCCCCACTTCCCCCATCTTATTTCTCCACCCAGCAGCGGCCCGCGGTTGCCTCCGTTATCCCCGGTCAATCTCGCCTTTCCTCCCCCCCACCCCCCTCCCATCTCCGACTGCTTCCGGGGGCGGCGCTACTTCGGTCATTACGGAAAATGGCTGGCCGCTGAAGTCTTTCTTGGAGGCGCCGCTATTCCCACGATTAAGGGCCCCGCTTTCTTCAGGGCGGCTGCTCGGACTTTTTTGGCCGACCGCGGCCTGCTGTTGGCGAGATGGCGGCCGAGATTCACTCGCGGCCTCAGAGCAGCCGGCCGGTGCTGCTGAGCAAGATCGAGGGGCATCAGGACGCCGTCAGTGCCGCGCTCGCCATCCCCAAAGAGGACGGCATCATTACGGCCAGCGAGGACAGGTGAGGAAGGGGCGGCGGGGGGAGGAAAGGCGCTTTTTCCGATAAGGGTCGCGCTGGGGTCGGCCGCCGCCGCCGCTTCTTTCCCCCTTTCCCTCTCCGAGGAACGGGCGGGAAAAGGCGCGGGGTAACAACAACAACAAGAAGAAGAAACAACAACAACTCTCAGTCTTGTGCAAATTTTTAAGACCCCTGAGCTGTTTTGGGGTCTTTGCTCCGAAGGGACCTTCCCTTTCCTGCGAAGCGGCATGCGACACACCCCCTTTTGGGGGGAAACGGACCATCCATCCATCCCACTTAGAGCCATTGCTCCCTTCCCATCTGGGTGGACTACCAGTCCCATCATCCTCCGCCAGCACAACCAAAGGAACATGTGGGGAATCGGGGGTTTACCAGGCATAGAAGTATTTAGGGCAAGAGGAAAAAAGCAAAGAATAGGGAGGTTTCTTTTTCAGACAATTGAAAACACCTTCAACGGTGCCGTATTTCATTGTTCCCCGCAGAGTTTGTTTGTTTGTTTATTTATTTGTCAAGGACTATTAGGTAATGTATAAACATAGATTTGATACATAAAATAGATACAAATAGAGGAAACATGGTAGGCACCCTGTAAAGTTTAGTTTACTTTATTGTCATTGCACATGGTACAACGAAATGAAATGCGGTCTACAGTGTACATTATAACTATAAAAATAAAAACACAAAACATACTTCCTTCACATTCTATATGATTGAAATTGAAAACCCTATATTGCACTATACCGTGATAGATACAAATAGAGGAAACATGGTAGACACTCTGTAAAGTAAAGTAAAGTTACTTTATTGTCATTGCACATGGTACAATGAAATTAAAGGCCATCTACAGTGTACATTATAACTATAAAAATAAAAACACAAACATACATCCTTTTACATTCTATATAAGTGAAATTGAAAACCTGATATTGCACTATACCATAGAATTCAATATGGTTATTTCCCTAGGATAGAAGCTGAAACACAGAGCAATGCTGGTCTGATGGGCTCCTATTATAAGTGGGAGCGAACTAATAGAGTTGCTTCTTTGCCATCATCCCCAAAGGGGGGGAAAAAGAGTTGAACTGTAACTCTTTACTATCCCCAGACAGTGTTACTTACTTGATGGGAGTCGTAAACTGGTCTTGTTCTGCATCTATAGGATGGGAAGAAGGAGAGGAAGTTTGGGGTTAGTTATCGCTCTGCCACTGAAGTATGTTCTTAGTACAATTTGCAAAACTTGAAAAACATCTGTATTGCAGAATGGTGCATTTTGATAGCATGTCAAGGAAAAGCTTTCTCTAAAACATTGAAAACATTCCACATGCATATTTTTTCCTGTATTTTTGTCTCTTTAACATTGACTATAGGAAGAAAATACTAAGAAATAACAATGCGGTCTGGAGTAATATTTTCCAGGTTACTGCATAATGTGTGGTAAACTTTGCGATGAAAATATGCTTACAAAGCTATTCATAATACTTAGAATGATACTAACTGGAGTTTGCTTTATAATTAACTGTTATATTCCTTATTCCTGATTCTTAAATCAGAAAAGTTCTATTTTTATTAGAACTCCACATAACAAAAGGATATTTAATCTTTTTTCTCAGCCATGATTTTATTGTGCAGCTGGATTTATTTAAGCAGAATCTTATTTTGATTTAGTAGGGGCAGTATTATAAACAGACCTTGTCTTGGAATGCTTGGCTGCCTCTTCTGTAAGATATAGGTTATCTTATAACAATATCTATTGACACTGGTTTGGGTAGCTATTAAAACTTGTTTTAATTTGTATGCAAAATACTTTGAGTTTACATGATCTGCAAAATTGTTCTTTAGATGTTTCTTTGAATGGTTCTTAAACATATGCATTTAAAATTCACAATAAAATTACAATTTTTAAGTAGCTAATAGAGTATTAGATATTATAGAGAAATTATCCTACAGAGTTCTTAAATAATTGGATAATGATCTTCTTCCTCAGACCAAAGAGTTAATTGTTAGTAGTTCCCCTTCAGGGAATACTACATCAGTTGTATTAATTACACTGAAGCTAGGGGAATAATGTGTATTTTTTTCAATGTGGATGAACTATGCGGGTGCCTTGCTGTTTCAGTTCTTACTTCAAATAGGAATTGGAACCATGGAAGATTAAATTGGTTTTCATTACTAATGTGCATTGTTCGGTACTACAGAAACAGGTCAAGCACTGTGAGGTATAACACAATTTAAGGGTCCCCCTCTGAACACGTATATATCATTTCATTTGTCAGCTGAATGCTGAGGTGTAATTAATCACTATGTGTAAACTCTCAGTAGGTTATCTACTAGTTCATCTATTTACAAGCCTTTTAGAAGTTTATCTTCCAAAACGATCTTTGTAACTTAGTCTTTGCTGTCAAGTGAACTTTGTTTTTATTATTGCTTTGATTCTTTTAATTTCTATATGCAGTAACAGCAATGCAAAAAAAAGTAAACCTGTGGCATTCCAGAAGACAATAGACTATTGCTCACAGCATTTCTCACCATTGATCATGCTGGTTGAGGCTACTGGGAAATCAAATCAACATTTAGAGAATCACAATGGCCAAACATTGACATGGAATATTAGGAATTGTATCTGTCTGTGCCCTTCTAGTAGAGAAACAGAAATGGCAGCTCAAATGTTCTACAACCCTCTTATCTGCCCAAACTTTGAGATAACATCATACATTAATATATTTGATGGGCAAGTGCGAGCTATAGTAGGGCAACAGGTATTAGAATGTCCTGATGTGAGCAAGAATTGATCACCATTTATCTCTTTTGCCCATTGCATTCAATATGTCATGTATTATTTTGTATTATGTTGATATCTTTTAATTGTACTCATCTCCCAGTTGCTTATGTGAGATGAGTGGCTATATAAATTTAAATTAATAACAAGGTGGGATTTAACATTTGCCATGTTCTCTCTTGCTATCAGAAATGTTATATTCCAGTAACTATACACATTCAAAATTCATTTGTCAAAACAATTTGGTATCAGAATAGTTTTTCCTACTGCATATCTTTTTTGGAAAACCAAATAGACTGACTGGGATAATAATTTTCCTAACATTTCTCCCCATATTTATATTTACAGGACGATTAGAGTATGGCTGAAGAGAGACAGTGGACAGTATTGGCCCAGCATCTACCATACAATGTCATGTAAGTGCACTTAGATTAGATTTTAATGAATTAGAATCAGAATTTTTATGATTTCACATTTGGTTATGTAAAACCATTTCTTTGCTATTGCTTTGATAGACAGAAATTCAATTCAGTATAATACTGACTTTACAAATCAACATTTCTTTGGGCAGCTCCTTGTTCAACTATGGCTTATCATCACGACAGCAGACGAATATTTGTAGGCCAAGATAATGGAGCTATTATGGTAAGCATTAATTTTTAATTGACTATACATTTAACTGCTGCTAAAAATATTCACATTGCACATCAATATCTAGTATTCATCAATCCTAAGCTTTCAATGAAAATGTGTACAAATAAACTTTGATAATCATTGTTCAAGAACATTTTTTGAGATTCCCGCAATAACACATTATAGAATAGCGTGCTGATTTTGTGTAAATTAATTTGATTGCATCAGTAGCTCTAGAGCTAATTTACATGGCCTGTACTTGGTTTTCTGTTTAATGAAACATCCCTGAAGTTTTCCAGTAGAATCTAGAAAGTAGTTTTCTTTGAGGAGAATGCAACTTTTAGTAATTTCATATTCAAATCTATGTATTAATATTGTAATAATTGTAAGGCCTTTCAGGATATTTTCTTAATTTCATAATCGAGTTTACAGCCTGATATTTGTGATTTCCCATCTAGACACTAACCAAGTTCAACCTTACTTAGCTTTGTAATATCACCCAAGGTTAGTTTGATGTCAAGGCTGTCCTATAGAGAGTAATGTAATTTTTCACATGTCAGTTATTGTGCTGCGGGAGGCTATCAGGAAAAGAGTTAGATTAGAATTCTTTTCTTTGACATATATTTCTGAAAATAGAAAGAATTTAATCTTTCTGTTATTATCAATATGTTGAATATGGTATATTTTCTTTCTTTGTACTTTGGCATCCATCTCTTTTTAGGAACAGAGATACAAAAGCTTCTACTTCCCATTGTAGGTATTTTTAATGAAACAGTATCCCAATTGTATCTTCAGTTCATTTGGTGTGAAGTATGAGGTGCATCTTAAGCTCTGCTGCTTATCTAGTGTTTGTTTTAATTTGGTAAACTATGGAAATCAGGCATATTTACAAGAAATTTAAAATTGACTTTGCAGAAGGGAAAAAAGGAAATATTGTTAGTATTTCAGACCATGAACTACACAGTTTTTATCAGCTTTTATCATTACTTTTCTTTCCTGACTTTCATGGTGAAACTAACATTCGTAGTTAGAAAAAATATGAAACAAGTCTGTATAGGAAGTCAGAATGCAGGCAAGGTAATTACTGTACTTTTCGGAATATACAACACACTTTTTCCCCCCTAAAAGAGGGTAGAAATATTGGTGCATCTTATACACCGAATACAGCCATTTTTGGCCTCCCAAAAACCACCACGCGCATCACGTTTTTTGCAAAAACAGAGGCTTTGGGAGGCCTGCAGAGTGCTCCTGTGGGCTGGGGAGGACAAAAACGTCCTCGTTTTTGCAAAAAACAAACCCATTTTTCGCAAAAACAGGGCGCGCAGAGGGTTTGGGAGGCCTGCAGAGTGCTCCAGGGGGCCGGGGAAGGCAAAAACGTTTTTTTTCTTGCTTACTTCTTAGTCTGAAAAATACGGTATTCTCCAAAGCTCTGAGATGAATACATCGACAGAGCAAAGCTAATGTATTTAAAACAAGCAAAAAGTTCTAACTTAGCCTAAGAGGCAGCCATTTTTTCTGCATGGATATTTTTTTAAAAAAGTGAAGTTTCAGCATATGATTTTAGACATGCTTTGGAAATTTGTAGGAAGAGATCCCATATTAACTGAAGAACAAAAGTGACTTAATTATTCCTCATTATGAAGTCACAATTTCAATGGAGAAAATGTTTCCTACACAAATTTTGTTTGTTTTAATAGTTTATTTTTTTATTTTTTTATTTTAAAGCAGCATAAAACATCTTTATAGTAAAATCTTATGCAGTTCTGGCTGGAAGTAAACTTAATTGATTGCAGTGAGACTTTTCTTTATAAAAGGGTAGAGGATTTCATTCTCAAAGTAAAAAAAAAAAGAATGAAATACTGCTATTTTAATATAAAGGCCTTTCAAACATATTTAGAGAGTAGAACCATAGTATCCAAATACCATAAGACACTCTGTAGTCTTCTTGCCAAAGAGCATCCAAGAAATTTCTACCAGAAGAGCCACTCAGAACAAGTTTTTATCCCAGTAGCCAAACTCATCTCTATTTCCTAAATGAAAGTAGTCCAAACTTTGACATTTTAATTGCAAGCTGACAGAGGCTGTTATTCTTTCAGTAGGAGTCAGTGATTCTTACATTTCTGTTTGTTTTTGGTTGTGAAGGTATTTTTTTCTGACATTAACAGGATTTCTAGATCATGTATCTTACTGTTTGCTTATGATTTCAGGAATTTCACATCTCAGAAGACTTTAATAAGATGAATTTTGTCAGGACTTATCCAGGTAATGAGACATATTTCTGCACATATGAGTAGCCTTCAATAATTTATATGGAATATTGATTTAATTTTAATTCACATGGATATTTTCATAAAATAAGTATTAAGCATATATATGAACCAACATTGGTTGAAGGATATGAACTATAACTGTAGAACCTAAAGTCAATGTAACTTTTATAATCCTGTAAACAATTCTCATATTCTTATGAAGGAGAATTTTTGTAGCACAGGATTGATTTTATCTAGTTTGGGTAATGAAATGTCTGCAAGTAAACAGTCAAAATCAGAGAACACCAAGGACCCTCATTCTCTTATTCTATTTTCTTTCCTGTTACCAAATCACCTTCACAGCAAAATATCCTAAACATGTCTCAGGGCAGAATTCATGCAATTCTCATTTTGGCTTCATATGAAGGGAAATGAATTCCAGAACATTACTTTGTTTCCCCTACACGTAGTAGTAGTGATGGTGGTGGTGATAGTAGTAGTAGTAGTAGTAGTAGTAGTAGTAGTATATGCATATTTGTGTGCATATGTGCATGCACCCACAGATGAAACCGAACAATATGTTGCTCCATTCATAAACTCTTTTAACTGAAATGCCAACATAATATAAGACAATCCTGTTTGCAACTAAGCCATAGGTAAGAATGTGGCCTTGAGATAAGCCTTATATTAAAATAACATGACAGCTTTTATATAAAAATCGTTGGCTTTTCCCAAAACGAGAATTGTCTGATTTCAAACTAATTTTATAATGTCTTTTTCATAATGTTCTCTCTTCTTGGTTTAATTACGCAATGTGGTGTAATTACAGTTAGGAATTCTCATCTATGCTTCTCTTTTGCATTAATGAAGGGTAATGTTTCATTTCTGTTTGAAGGAAATGAGTAGTGAGAGGAAAAAAGTTAAATGAATTAATGCCTGGCGAATGCTAAAGAAAGAGAACCAAATCTAGGCTTGATTACGTCAGTTCCATTTCATGTATAAATATTTTTGTCTCTGTGTTATAATTTCTTGTCTGTACAGCACACCAGAACAGAGTGTCAGCAATCACTTTTTGCTTGGAAGCAGAATGGGTGATTAGCACTGGCCATGATAAATCTGTCAGCTGGATGTGTACCAGAAGTGGAAATATGTTGGGAAGACACTATTTCACTTCCTGGGCATCTTGTCTACAGTATCCTTCAAAGTAGCTGTATCATAGCAGATGTGCAATTTCTTATATATATGCATGCATGCATAGGCTTTAGCAAAAATTATGTAATAATTGCCTTTTCTCTATGATATTCAAGCCTGTGAGTCCTTTTTTGCATCACCTGAAATAGTTCATAGTCAGACATTATTGTTTCAGAATGATGTCAAAAACCATTAGTATGGTTGCTAATCAGTTGGTTAAGGCAAGTTAAACAAATCTGATGTGTTCCAATATGGACAAATACATACATACATATACACACATATACACATACTGTATTTTTTGGAGTATAAGACGTACAAAAGAGGGTGGAAATCTTGGTGCATCTTATATACCGAATACAGCCATTTTTGATCTCCCGAAGCCCCGCCCCGCTCATCCCATTTTTGCGAAAAATGGGTCTGTTTTTTGCAAAAACAGTGTTTTTGCCCTCCCCCAAGCCCCAGAAGCACTCTGCAGGCCTCCCAAACCCTCTACGTGCCCCATTTTTTGCAAAAATGGGCCCGTTTTTGTGAAAAATGGGGTGCCCAGAGGGTTTGGAGGCCTGCAGAGTGTTGCTGGGGGCTGGGGAGGGCAAAAACCTTTTTTTTTTCTTACTTACCTCTTGCTAAATCTTGGTGTGTCTTATACAACGGTGCGTCTTATAGTCCAAAAAACACAATATATATATATATATAAAGGCTGGGCAACAAGCTGACTTAAATGCGTACGTTCTTGGTCTAGTCATGTTATGATCTATCCAATTTTATTTGGATTTATTTTGATTCATTAGATATATTGATCGGCCTGTAATGCTTGTTTGGGAAACCAGAAAGCTTTTAAATTACTTTTAATAAGAATAGGGCTAATGTGAGAAAATAAATGTGTAAAGAATTTTTAATATGATAGAAGATTGCTTTTCATGAAAATTTATTAGATTTATAGAATGGAAAAAGAGATGACTGTATAAGAGATGGTAACAAAATAAGTATATAGATTTAATTACATAATCAGTAAATATGGATTTTAGCTGAGAGGAAAGACATTTCTTAGATGTTCTGTGAATCAGGGTTTTTCCTCAGTCTTATCTGCCCCCACTTAGGCTAGCTGTATGCTCACCTGTATTTCTTCTTTCAATTCTCATCATGCTGTTTTTGCTGATATTCCACCTCCTGTATAGAAAGACTACTATTACCTACAGTACATGAGTGCAATTTTGTATTTCTCTCTTTGTCTTTCTTCTGTCTTGTTTACAGGTGAACATTAAGCTGGACCTATGAAAACAAATTCTATCAATGAAAAATATGCATGTTTTAGACCAGTTAACTGACAGTGATTTTTAGACAGCCATAATATTTTATTTATTTATTTATTTATTTATTTATTTCAAAATAAAAGTAGACTCACTAATTCTTATCTGGGATTCTAAATAGACAGGTTACTAACTACTTTCAAGAAAATTAAAATACTTTTTATGGTCAGTCTTTTGCCTTCTGGAAATACTGAGACTTGAAAACATACTCCTTGACTTGGGATTGTATTAAGATATGATTTTGAAACCCAGCATGCCTTTATTGGAGACTACTCTGGACAGATTACTTTGTTGAAGTTAGAACAGACCACGAGTTCGGTGATCACAACTCTCAAGGGTCATGAAGGTAACTTGTTTTTCAATTGAATGAGGCTCGAATCTTTCTTTTTTTATATAAAATGAAACATTAGAGATGAAACTTGATCCTTAATGTTGGAGTGAGATATCCACTATTCTCCCTCAGTCAAATTATTGCCTCAGCTTGAAATTTTGTTCAGGTTAATGGAGGCTGATTCAAAAAACTTTAGTATTTGGCAATCATAACCCCTATATCCAGTACATTTTTCCAGTATAGGTTTGGATCAACTGTAGCATCAGGTCCATAACAGTGCATTCTAATGTTCAAGAGAAAGATTATCAAAAGATGAATAATGGTGGCCATACTTCCTCCATCTAGTATGTGGGTGGCATAGCTCATGCTGATCAAGGCAGTTGTCTCTTTATAATATCAAATGTTCATTCCAAATGGGTTAAACATCATTCTGGTACTTAAACATGAAGATTTATAAAACTCTTTAAAAACTGCAGTATTTTCTCATAGTAATTATTAAAATTGTTAGTTCTAGTGGGCCCCCATGAGGAAATATAGCTTGAAATTTTAATTAAATATTTATTTTAATGTTTGATCAGGTTTTTAAAAAAATTTTTAAAAGCAATAAAATCTAACCAAGTCTAAAATGAGTATTTTATTGAACAACTTCAATAAAATCCTAATATACATAAACACATTGATATTAAAATGTTTTACATGTTTGCATAAAGCAAAGCAATGAATTAGCTCTCCTGTAAATTAGGCATACTATCTTGAATCTTTAAAAAATTCTTACTAGATTTTATGCACTTGTTTTTCAAAGTAGGCAATAAATTTTGAATTACAACTTTGAAATGAATTTTCTTTCAAATGAAGGCAAAAAGATGTGTGCCAGGATAATGTCTGGGTCAGTCATTGGGACCAGAGATTTAAGTCTTCCAACTTTCAGACTCATGCTAGATCCATCTTCAGAGAACTTCTCTTTTCCAGAATGGTAGAGAGAAGTTCTTTGACGATGGGCTCCAGCAGAAATCCAAAAGCTCAGAAGGCCAAAAAACTGATCCTGGTGATGACCCACATAGAATTCTTTTTAGATAAAATCATGTCTTTTTTAATGTGTTTATCCTATAATATTTTTATCCAGTAATTATTAAAACAAATTCTTCAAATACATTTGTACAATGTTAAGTAATATTTTGATTATTTTTCACCCATTGGATAACCTTCTAAACTTGATACATGGACTTTATTCCCACTGCATATTTGTCAAGAATACTCAAATTAGGTTATTCATTATTATTTTTTGCCATTAATATTCTAAAATTCATCCTGAATCAGCTTGCAACTTTGAGTGGATTGTATCTTATACAATTATTATTTTTACTTAATTCATCAGATAGGATTTCCCCCTTTATCAGCCATTTTCTGACTTTCTTCAACACATTTAGCACATACTATTGTTTTTAGTAGCATTTCAGGCAGTTTCAAGGCAACTAAATCAAATATTGTTTTAAAACATGGCAAAATTTTGAACTTGATCTGAACGTGAAAGAGCATTCTTGGTTTTTACCAATAAGCCTTCTCCACTGTGTCTTGACCAATCTTTACAAGCAATCCTATGTTAGCAGTAATGAAGTCTGCATGTAATAAATGGATAAATGATGGAAATCGATCTGAGTCCAGTTGCGGTCATATTACTATTATCGGTTAAACTGAAACAGAATACCCCAACTCATTCCTAATAATGATGTTCTCATACAAATCAAATTCAACTAAGAAATTCTTTTAGAGGCAGCATAATCCCAACCAGAACTGATTACATGTTGTTTGGCTTTCCACCAACAGTACTATTATCATGCCTGAATTATATTTTACTTTCCTAAAATTGTCTATATTTTTTTCATTAGCTTCCCTGAATGAAGTAGATTGAAACAAGATTATTTTTGTGTATCCCCATACTGATGACACTGTACCTAAGCCTGCTGTGGAATTCCATCAGTTGCTAATCCATACTAAAAACACACAACCCTGTGAACTTTTATCTTCTTTGTAAAGAAAATGTGTTTCTTTATACAATTCATTACCATATTCAAACATTGATCCAAAACATCCGATTACTTATGTCAGATAAAAAGAGTATTCATATGTAATTGAAAAACATTGTTTTCTCCAAAAACAATTCTCATATTAATTTTTATTCAGTTAACTCTCCATTTTATCTTTGCTAACCTAACTGAGCTTCCTCTTGCAGCTCCCTACACCTTTTTTTAATGCTGGCTAACCCACAACAAAACAATTCTCTTATGTGGTGTTCTCTTATCCAGGGTCACCTGTTCTGCAACACACAAATACCTACTATACCATCCCAAACTTTATCTCATAACATACATATACATAAATCCAGCCAATTATGGTTTATTTTGGAACAATGTTTGTCAAGCCATGTCTCGATGTGTATGTGAATCCAGCCTTAGAACATTTACTTATTTTTCTCACAATCAAAGACTTGGATCTTTCAACCATTCACTTATCACTCCGTAGTGACTTTTTTAAAGTTCTACATTTTAGTGGGATAGCAAATTTTTCCTTGAAGATCCAGAGAGGATGAAAGATGCTTACAGGGGCTATGCAAACTGGAGTTAAGAAATCATGTGATTCTAAGTAATATTGAGCTGTATGATTACTGAGATAACTGCTCAAAAATTTACATAACTAAATTTATAACAAGAATATTAATATTCGACCAGAAATATAAACCAATTTTGAACTGAACATTTTTAATTAAAAAGTTAAATGTCCAAAGAAAGCCAAAGTCTGCTTTCCATTATTTCAGAGTACAGAACACAAAATAAATGGTTTAAATTACAGGACGGCAAATTTTGGTTGAATGTCAGAAAAAATGTATTTACAGTAGGAGCAGTTTGAGGTCACAATCACCAGTTAAGAGAAATAGGGGGCTATGTTCAAATGAAGCTAGATAGTATCTGTCTAGGATGCTTTACTTTGGATTCCTGCACTGAATGGCCAACCTCTTCCAGTTTAATTATCACTTCACTCTAAACTTTTCTTGTGTTTGAACTATATAAACACTAGATGTCAGACTTTCAAGTGTTGAGTCTCAGCCTGTTTTCATGATAACTAATGTATTAATTTTTTATGTCAACTAGTCACCCAATTTTTACTGTATTATTAAATCCTAAATAAAGAGATTTTCTAATTTCTGGAGAATATTATTTCTTAAGACTGATACATAACACAGGAAGAGATTTACAAAGGATTCAGAAAATTTCTGGCATTCTTAAAAGGATTTCTTCCCCATCTCTTCTTTAACACCTTTTCTATTGTTTTCTTTTATTCATCTAATGCTAATCATCTTTATCAGATTTTTATTGCCATACACTGACATGTACCTTCTTGGGACAGTTAACTTTTTCTGCTCAGGTGGGATGAGCCACTACTTAGCACACAGAGGTTGCAGAAGACTTGACTAAGGCAATCTACCAGTAAAATGCTATTCAGATACAGCTTCTGGTGTCAAATGTTGGGGCTCCACTACCCAGTACTGTGTTGCTGCACTGGCTGCTTTTCCTCTAAGGAGTTGGGAATGCTTTATTTATAGTTTCCAGGTGCACTTCTGTCCAGGCCCTTGTTTCAGTTAAATCCTAGATGTGCAAACCAAGATCATATAATAATTTTCAAAATCCTTGGTACCTACTGGGTATCTTTTTTGAATTGAGAGTCACGTGGAATGTTAGCGTAAGCACTAATATAGGTTTAACAAATTTATAATTTAGAAAATGTAAATATTCCCTTAACATAAGAAATAACCTTCCCAGTTTCTGAGTTTTCCCACATGATGCTTTGATAGATGAATATACTTTTATTTGTCTTATAGACACCCAGTTTGGTTAAAATGTATTAATTAGAACATTTATTTGTTTCTTTATACATAGTATACCTTGCTTCCCCCCCCCCCCCCCCAATGAGGCATAAGATAGTTTATATGGGTCTCTAGTTGTTAATTTCATAATAATTCTGTAGGGTTGAATACAGCAAATTGAAATGACTTCTGAATGACTTCATTTTAAATCACCTAATGATTTAATTAACACTAAGGATTTTAAAGTTGAGTTTTCTTTATTTTAATTTGGCTCTCTAACCAACACAGCACTTGCTTCACTGTCTAACATTCTTCAGTTTATTAAAAAAGATAGGGGAAGGAATGAATCTTTGATAAGGCAAGCATTGATCTTGCATATGAAGGCACACTTCAACTTCTACCAACTTCTACAGTTTCAATCCAGTTGAAATGGATTGAGAGAAATTGTATCTTTGAGAAGTCTCCTGCATTTTAGTTGATTTTTGGATTTTTTTTAATGGATATGCATGTTGCCACAAATGAACATTTGTGAAAGTCTATAATGTTAACACATTCTATAATGTTTTAACTATAGAATTTTCAGTCATTTTCATTTTACCAGGAAGTAAACAATTTTTCCCATGACTTTACTTAATTTGAAATTCAAAAATACTAAAATAGCTTAAGTTTAGCAGTTGAAGAAGATCGAGATCTGTTTTCTGTGCAGAATTCATTTTAAAAAATGTCCCCAAGGTAAAAATACAATTTCAACATCGGCCTTTTTCTAATCAGGAGAGGAAAAAAATTCTCCACTTTGTGCTCTGTCACCTTTTCCTTTCAGCTGTTTCATTTTGCTATAATAAAAGTATCCTTTTAAGAGACAGATTGCCATAGGATTTCTGTTTTTATAAGTTCATCCAGCAAGTGTACATTGTCAACATTTCACCCTTCCCTTCTCTCCACCCTCACCCCATATATATAGGAAGTATTTCTTCTTTGTGGTGGGATCCTGTTCAGCGACTACTCTTCTCTGGAGCATCTGATAACAGCATAATCATGTGGGACATTGGTGGAAGAAGAGGTCGGACCCTACTTCTTCAAGGTCATCAGTATGTAGCCATTTTGTTTCCTAACGTGTATTAATTCTGATTAGCCTTTCGTGTTATATAGGGATGAAAGATTTTATTTGGTTCTCTTTTCTGTCAGACAAATCAACTAAGAATTTTGTATATTACTGTTTCTAAATGTGTTATTGCAATATGCTGTTTTGATAATCTTCAAAAGCACATGAAGTTTGAGGTAAAGATTTGAAATCTGATGCTTTAGATCTTTGTTTGTTTCTTAGTTTTACCTAGTTGTATCTTACACCTTAGTGCAGACACGTAGCATGCTGATAGAAAAGCATGAGACATATGCAAATAAATTGCAATGATCCAGAAAAATGCAGTAGATTTTTTCTGCAATTAAGGCATTTGCTGGTAGATGATACATGACAAAGACTTTTTATTATTTGTTAATTCCCCAAGTGTCAATAAAGGCTCTTGCTTCATTAGAGTCTTCTATCATTAAGAAACAGTGCAGTGCTAATGACCATCTTTTGCTCCCCCAAAAGACTAAATTTTGGAATTCTGTTTATGCAAAACCCTTCTTTTACAAAACACATTATCACCATTTATTAAATACTTCATTCTTGCAAATGTAACAGTACATTAACAAACATTTAAGATATGCAGCCACTTAATACTTTAACTCATGTATGAATAAAAAGTGTCTCCACTAAACAGGAGGAAAAAAAAGATTCTCTCTTGTTGAGGAAGGCAAAAAGATTAAAAGATCAAAATACTTTATCAAAAATTGCAGAATTTGAGCCAATATCTGCTTTACTGGATTAGTAAAATAATTTAGCAGCTGAAATTTGCACCAAGAGTTACAAAACTCTGTTCCTCAAAATCTATTCTGACCTTTAGTAAGGTAAAGGTAAGGTTCCCCTTGTACATACATGCTAGTCGTTCTCGACAGGGGGGTGCTCATCTCAGTTTCAAAGCTGAAGAGCCAGCGCTGTCCGAAGACGTCTTCGTGGTCATGTGGCCGGCATGACTAAACACCAAAGGCACACGGAACGCTGTTACCTTCCCACCAAAGGTGTTCCCTATTTTCTACTTGTGTTTTTTACGTATTTTCGAACTGCTAGGTTGGTAGAAGCTGGGACAAGTAACAGGAGCTCATCCTGTTACGTGACACAAGGGATTCGAACCACTGAACTGCCGACCTTTCAATCGACAAACTCAGTGTCTTAGCTACTGAGCCACCGTGTCCCTTCAACCTTTAGTACCTGGTTATAATTAACCCTGAAATATCTGGAAAGATAACAGCAATACCTTTTTTAACCTGGCTTTTTCCAAGTATGCTAGACTATAGCTTCCATATCTATTGTGCATTTTGACTGGGGAGCTGACGTTTATAGTCTGCTATTTTTGGTAGCAATATGTTTGGAAAGACTGTTGTACATGTAAAGCTACAATCTACACAATATAAAACTGACATTCAGGTTTCATATGCAAATTAATAGTAATATTTTTTTTAAAATCCAGGTATGCAGTTTGATATTTGAAAACGTTCTTAGCAAACATCCCCACTCAAAAAAAACCCCACAAGATTCAAATGGTTTCAAGTCAAACATGCAAAATGTGAATATTACATAATTTATCTAGCTGATTATTTTTTTTTCTTTACAGTGACAAGGTGCAGGCCGTCTGTTACCTCCAGCTCACACGACAACTGGTTTCTTGCTCTGCAGATGGCGGGATCACAGTCTGGAATATGGATATTAGTAGAGAAGAGGTAGGAACAAAACTAAAACTTTTTGTTTATATCAAAAGGACAGGTAATATCCCCTAATTATAACATTCCTGTATTCTGTTAGCTCACAGCTAATTAGTCAAATTTAGCAATTAACCAGGAAAGGCATACTGTAGTGATAATTTTGGAAAATAAAGTGGGAATAAGAAAAATGACTCAAGTATACTGTCCTTTGGGGAAGCAAGTTTTATAAAACACTCTGACTTCCAAGGATACTGCTGTAATTGCCTTTATCTGTGAACTGTACGCTTTATCTATTTCTAATTGTATCTAAACAAAAAAGGTATACTTTAATTCCGCTTACATTTTTAAAGCCGGGGAGTTCTTTATTTTTTCAGAATGACATACTTAAGTGACTTTCTGACAACTCTTTTTTTCCAGGCCCCACAGTGGTTAGAAAGTGATTCTTGTCAGAAATGTGAACAGCCATTTTTCTGGAATATAAAGCAGATGTGGGATACAAAGACTCTGGGTCTGAGGCAGGTAAGAAACCAGCAGTGTTTTATTTATAACTATATGAAAGCTAAAGAAGTTAATAATTAGGATGTATTTTTTTTGAAATAGTTCTTGGCTCCCATGCATACCTCCTTGTCATCTTTCATGGCCTTTCAGAGCAACATAGTTCTTCTGGATTTTAAGTTAACCTTTCTCCAATCTAGAATCCACTAGATATATTGGAAGTTTCAGAAGTGTCAACAAGTAGGGCTTCATTGTGCTAGTGGAAGCACTAAAAACTGCACTCCTGAATGGGATAAATTAGGTAATTTCTTTATGCATCTGTGCACAAATTAGTGGTCTATATTAGATTTGCCTAGATCAGGTTATGTGCAAATCTGTAATGTTCATTATGATTTTGCTTATTAACTGAGATTTTTATCTGGAATAGATTTAGGCTGCTGTCTTTAGGAGATCAACCAGGATAGGCCTACAGAGATATTAGGCTTCTTTGATGAAAGTTCACTGAATGCACAGTTGAAGTCATTTGGCTGAAAACATGAGAATTTGATTGCTTCCTTCTTAATATTTGGCTTAATTTGGAATATATTTCTGATTGCTTCTCATTTTCATTTCCATTATCCAGCATCACTGTAGGAAATGTGGTCAAGCAGTATGTGGCAAATGCAGCACGAAACGCTCCAGCTATCCCATAATGGGCTTTGAATTCCAAGTCCGGGTTTGTGACTCTTGTTTTGAGTCTATCAAAGATGAAGAGTGAGTACTATAGCTTAGAAGACTATGACTTACTGCCCTTTAGTTTTAAGTCTGAGATTTGAGGCCAAAATAGTACATATGTTAGATAGGAACTATAGATATCATTCCTTTCATAAGATTTTTTTTATTCATTTTCTTTAAAGTTAACATATGTAGAAAATAAAATCAGCTGCACAGTTACGTTTTACTATCTGCTAGTTCATTTCTAGTAATATATCCAGTACTATTATAATACAACAAAGGAAAAATAGATTTTCTTAATTTCTTTCCAAGAACTATTATTTATTTGTAAATATAGTCCTAGAGAAATAACCATACGTCAAATATACCATAGGAAGAGTCATCTCCATTCACAATGATTTCTAATCCAAAACTGGAATAATAAAAGCCAGTTTTAATGGTTTTCTAGACAGTTAATAGGGAGAAAACCAGTTATAACGAGATGGATGGGATGCTTTCCCAAAGAATGGAAGATGTAATTTAAAGGTTTTGTTCCCACAGTCTCTATAGATGAAAGTCCTTTAGGTTATAACTAGGGGTGGGTTCTGCTTACCTTTACTACCGGTTCACAGCGGGGCCGCACGCTCCCGTGCATGTGCAGAAGCGTTTTGATGATGTCGGGGTCAGTGGACGGAGCCTCCTGCCGGTTTTACTACCGGTTCTATAGATCTGGTGCAAACCGGTGCAACCCACCACTGGTTATAACCCATTCTCCCAGTTCTTACTGAACAGGCAGAAACCATTACTAATAGGTAATCTGACATTATCTGAGTCCCAAACCACGTAAGAGCTTATAAATAACAATCAGCAGCTCAAACTGCTTTCAGTTCATTAATGAATTCAAATCCTGTAGAAAAATGGCTTTTTTTCTAGAAGCAGATCTTAGTTTCTAGGGACAAATCCAAAATTTGACAATATACCAACCCTAATGCAAGGATTGTTAGAAACAAAATTTGTATTTTAAAAAGTTATTTCTGTCATTTCCATTTAGCAAAAGTGAAGGATGAGAAATTTATCAAATTCATATCATAAAATGATAATTTCTACTTCACTGAGTTACAAATGTTCAATCTTCATCATTATTTTGAAGTTATAATATATGTATTTTTCAGAATTCTATTAATTGCATTCAAGTTTGCTTTGGATAAGCATGCATAAATCCAAACTATATTGTTCTTTCCATTTTTACAAAGGTGTTTTACTATTTAAATAGCTGTTTTGCAGTAGTAGCTCAATTAAAGAAAAAGATGAAGGAATTGAATGCTGTTTTGTTGTAGTTCCAGTACTTTTAGTGTCACATACATTACACTTTCTTTTTCATAATGAGTGTTATACTCCAGCCTGAATCAAAATTAAAACTTTCATTGTTTCGGTCTTGCTTTTTATCCTTTCACGCGTTGACATATTTGTATTGATAAGATGGCTAAAACAAGCATTCTTCTATATCAGGAGGGAGATATTTTTCACAAGCTCTTTATAAATTATCTGCTTTGCAAGCTTCTGTTTTTTTTCTGGCAACCTTCTAATCTAGGAGGAAAACAGCAGAGAGAAAAAATAGGGGACAGAGCAGAAAGAAAGAAATGATCAAAGTTCATGGCATCATTGAAATTGTAGGACCAATCATTATAAAGATTAGGTCCCAGAATATCATTTACTAAATAAACAGATGATGAGTCAAGAAGCTTGGAGTGTTCATTCATCAGTCAAGATGTACGTGCTATTTACTTTGCCTTGACCCATCCTAGGTGGAGTCCCAAATCCTTGAGCCCTTTAATGATTTCTCATGAAATCTACACCTAGTTTATATTCTAGATATGACTTGCCATTCTTTCATGGCTGTGTGCCTTGCTTCCTGCCTATTAACTTTCAGCCTAGTGATTTGGGGTCTAGAGTTTGATGTAGGTTTAATTAATTACTAGGCAAAAAATGTGATTGGTTTTTAACTTGTTTTTATGTTACTTTTGACTCTAGTAACTGTTTGGAAATGTCCATGCAGTTTTTGAGCAACATTTCAGAAATGGTTTTCCATTGGCTTATTTTCTACCTCTCTTTTTTCCCCTTCTGTACAATTATGTCCAATTCACAGAGGCTGCCTGGACAGATCCCTGCAGTTCTCTTGGCAAGGTTTTTCAGAAATGGTTTGTCATTACCTAGGACTGAAAGAAAGTGACTGGTTCAATGTCACCTGGCTGGCTTCATACTAGCTTTAACCAAATAGTTGGAAGCTCTAGGACCTCTAATAATACTTTTGCTCATATCAGCTTTGGCTAGATAGCCAGGATATTAGATGGTAGTTTTTATATAGCAACATTAAAAAAAAATTATTTACAAATTACATAGAATGATCTGGGAGAAAACTTATGTGGCTACTAAAAGTCAATCCTGACTTGATGGTGTACAATCAGTCAGTCAGTCAATCAATCAATCAATCAACATAGAAGCAAAGTCCTTGTGTTCTTCTTTCTTCCGGTACATGATTATCAATCTGTGGGAAAGATGATTTATAAAACACTCTAGCTCTGTTTCTTCTATTTTTCCTGTCGAATGTTTCAGTTTCACTGCTGCATTCTGTTTCTTTAACCGCCAACCTTCTTTTGGTCTATGTAGTTAAACCTTAATTTCCCAAGCGAAACTGAGAATCAATGTACAGACTTTCCCAAGCACCAATTTGAATTCCTGATTGAGTAATACTGGTTCTATTTCACCATCTTTTTTTTTTTTTTTACTTTTTTGCTGTGTTCCTGTTTTCTGTTTGTGATAACACAATTACCTATGATAACAAAAATCTTTCTTCACCCCATGTTGCCTCATTGTCAGTCTATAAGTAAATAGCCTTGAGATGTCATTAAGAAGTCTGGTTTCCCCCTTGAGCCAATACTCTATAGTTTCAAGTCAAAATCTGTAATGCTTTGTCACGCATTAACTTGGAGGTAAGGTCATCAGACCTATTATGAGTATCAGGAGAAGTATGTTACGTGACCGTTAAACATGTAAAGCTTCCTAAGTAGTTTCAGGCAAATATTTATCTTCCATTGTTAGCTTTGCCATTTGCATTTTGTTTCCTGAGTTCCTTCATACCTGCTACCAGTAATTTTCGACATAGTTTATCTCCAAAAAAGGAATTTTTTGCCCCTTCCAAAGTACTCTGATTTTTATTTTTACCTTTGATTGCAGATATCCTTGTTTTTCCTAATCACACATTGATAGTAATTTTATTTTTAAAATATATAATTAAAAATATAAAACTAATATAAACTAAGAGAGAATAAAACATATAAAGTGCAGGAAAATTGAAATGAAAAATTAAAAGTATGGTAAATAAAAATAAAAGAAATTAATAATAATAATAATAATAATAATAATAATAATAATAATAATAATAATAATAATAATAATAATAATAATAATAATATTTCCAAACCGCCCTTCTCCCGAAGGACTCAGGCCGGTGTACAGCCTATTAAAAACACAAAAATATACAGACATCAATTAAAAATAATTAAAATTATTAAATAGTTTCGGCCCAAATTAAAACCCAAAAATTTAAAACACCCAATTTAAAATCATTTACATTGATAGCATGGCCTGGTGGAACACCAGGGTCTTGAGGGCACAGCGAAATACACGGAGGTCGGAGATCTTGTGCAATTCCGGGGGCAGTTCATTCCACAGGCCAGGAGCTCCCACAGAGAAGGCCCTCCCCCTGGGTGTCACCAGCCGACATATCTTGGCCGATGGTACTCTGAGGAGCCCCTCTCTGTGGGAGTGGACTGGCCGGTGGGAGGCTACTGATAGCAGAAGTCGGTCTCGAATGTACCCAGGTCGTAAACCATGGAGCGCTTTAAAGGTGGTGACCAACACCTTGAATCGCACCTGGAAGACCATTGGGAGCCAGTGCAGCTTGCACAGGAGAGGTGTCACATGGGCACAATGAGTCGCGCCCATAACCACCTGGGCGGCCGCATTCTGGACCAGTTGGAGCCTCCGAGTGCTCTTCAAGGGGAGCCCCATGTAGAGAGCATTACAGTAGTATAAATACAGTAGTAATAGACAGTACAGTAGTAAAGAAATGATTCCTTCCTTTAGCACAGCAAGTGTCAACAATTTTAGTAACTCATCATCAAATACAACAAGTGATCTCTTTTTCACATCCTTCCCCAAAAATCATGAGGTTTGTTGAATTAGTATTATTTTGTACCAGATCATGGATGGATAACAAAATAACTCAGATATAGAAACCATGCAATAGTAGGGAAATATCCCTTAAATTAAAGGTTAAAATCAGTGCTAGGAAGAAAGCATGTTAACTAATCATTTTTTTCTTGCAACAGTGTGAATTCTGTATGGAAAACACTATGCTTTCCTGTCATAATGTTGTTAATTTGTTAATATCTTTAATATCTGTCCAATTTAAGCAAAGAACATGCCTGCTTTAATTCTTTCCCATTGCTTAGGGCATTTGCTGGATTAACTGCTATCCCTTGTAAGAATACTGAATGCTATCTATTTCCTAAAGCAGCAGGTCAGAGCATCCATTCCTGAAACAGAAAAATCAGTGTTAATTAGATAGATCTTCTGTGTTTGCATTATAACTTCAAAATGATGTTTTAAATTAGTTCTTGCCTCTCTCTGTGTGTATTTGTTTATGTAAGTGTGTGCACAATATTGCCAACATGTTAGAACAGAGTCTTCAGCAAATATAAATGGCCTGGCATGTAGATTTGTTAGTATCTTAATGTTGAGATTTGATTGTTATTTTTCTAAATCCTTTATTACATGCTTGCATAGTTCAGATTCAACATGATCTTTCATTAAATGGCTGCTTCTTCAAATATAATTATGAGGGAGTTGGGCAGTTTCTAAATTTGATATTTAAATAATAAAATAATTCAAATGATTAAATTGGTCTTGAGCTTGACATATTTGTTTTTAAGAAGCCTTACTTTGCATCGGTGTTTTTGTATTGCTGTCTTTTGATCCCTGAATTAAATAGATCTGAAAAGTTGCTGTAACTTAAATCCACTTTTCTCTCTCTTCCAGTCGCACTTCCTTGGCAACTTTTCATGAAGGAAAACACAACATATGCCATATGTCCATGGATATTTCAAGAGGACTTATGGTGACATGTGGAAGTGATCGTGTAGTAAAGGTAAGCTATTCTTTTGTTAATTACATAAAATACATTTCATACTAGCTGTGCTTTATCGTCCTCCAGTGCTCTTTATCTTAATTTTTAAGAAGAGCAAAGGAAAGAGGGAAAATAATCTTTATGTTTAGGTTGGAAGGTTACATATGTTCTCAAGTTGAAGCCTGGGTTTTTTTTGTCATTTCTAAATCCAACCACTTTCAGGCTACACACTGTAAGAAAACAATTGTAAAATTTCATTTTAGAACATTTGTATACATTAAGTATATATTTGTATATGTTAAGAATGCACTCTTTGAGTGGCATGGTGGCCTAGAGATGAAGATGCTCGCCTCGCACTCGGGAGGCTGACAGTTCCATCCTAGGCAGCAACAGATGTGTCGCGCACCTCGGTTGTTCGGGGAGACATGCAACTTGCTCTCCTCCCCAAGACACTGGCCTAGCCCGGCTGTGGCCAGGGCTACTGCTGTTGCAGTAGCCTCCTCCTCCTAGAGCTCATTACGATGCAGAGTATTGGCCTCAGCCGGGCAGGCCACTGTCCAGTGAGAGTGAGAGCAAATTGCACGTCTCCCCGAGGGACTGAGGTGCGCGCAGGACCAACAAGGGCAAGAAGAAGCACCCGCAAGATAAGGCAAGTACAGGGGCACTTCGCTCCCTCCCTGGAACTGTGTTTCTGTTCAGCTTAAGATAATCATATCAAAAGCCATTAATGTTACAAGAAATAACTTTATAGACTCCAAAGGATTTACACAGCAACAATATAAGATGATGGGCAGATCCCAAGGAAGTATTGATCAGTAAATAATTTGGGCAACACCATAGTACTGTTAAATCAAGTTGTACAAATAAACTAAACTTTCATTGAGAAAACTGAAATCAGAAAACTTAAAACCTAGTACAACTACCGTAAGTAAACATTTACCTGTCTTTAACTGAGTGACAATTCCATGAATCTGAAGTTTTTAACCCCACTTTATTTGTACTTCCTTTCTGTTTTCTGAAAATTACCAGATTTAATCTGAAAGGATAATAATTTTCCTTCTCACTACGCAGGATGTATATTTATTTCTGCTGAAGAATTTTTTTCCTCACTTTCAATAGAACAGAGACTTTTTTACATATATGGGTTGAAGACAAGCTCATTTTTCATGTTTGAAAAAAAAATGTTGATTGTCTGTTTTGCGGGGAGAGGTTGGAAGGGGATTTACGCTCACAAAATCATAGTAATAAATTTTTATTAAAATAATAAAACAGAAGATGATTTGGTTCTAGGAACCAAAAATATGGAAAGTTTTTTTGGTTCCTAGAACCATTATTAGATATTATTTAAAAAAACAAGGAAGAAAGGGAATAAAACAAAAGCCTTAAATATTAACTAAATGTAACAGCCTGTGAATTTTATTGCTCATATATAGTCTTAAAACAGTGCAGTAAAACATGGACTTTTGACTTTTTTTTTTTTTTTTGAGTGGGTGAATATGGCTGTTACATGTTTTTTATAATATGAAACGTCTGCCTGCATTTGATAAATGATATTAAATTTCTAATAATTTAAAAGTCCTTCTGCTAAGCTTTTATAAATTTGGGAGGAAGTAGAGAAAGTTTCATTTAAACACAATGCTTGACGCATTGTAAACTGCCCCGAGTCTCCAGAGAAGGACGGCATATAAATCAAATTAAAAAAAACAAAAAACACATCTTGTTGGCAATTGGAGGATGGACTGCATTTATATGGCAGCATGGTGAAGCTGATGCGCATTAGTGATTATCCTGTCTGCTATCACCATCAATTTTATGGCATTGGGGAATGTCAGGATTATAGAAGGGTGGATTGTTTCATATTCTCCTCATTCACTTTATTTTCTTTCCCTATTTAGGTATTTTATGAACATTGGGTAAAAACAGAGCTGTTTTAATACATAGCATATATCTTTTGTGGCTTATGAAACACCACATTTTTCTACACAACCTGAGGTTGAAATTTGAATTTATGTTCCACAATCAGAGTCAATACAGATTGCCTTACAAATAAAGGCAAATATATGTGTTCCAGGATAATGTTGCATGATCCAATCTGAGTTGGTCACCGGAATCAGAGATTTAGTCTTCTAAGTTTTCGTACTTGTGCTGGACCCCACATATTCTGGTGAGAGAGAAGTTCTCTGAGGATGGGCTCCAGCAAGAGTTTAAAAGCTCTGAAAATTAAACTTCTGGTCCCGGTGACCAACACAGCTAATCATAGTTTAGCTATATACATTGCATATTGCTTATTTGCTGAGATATTCTATTTCCTATTTTATTCTACTGTAATGAGCTATCTTTGAGTCCCTTCTAGAAGTGTACACATGACAGAAGGTAAGATTTAAATGTTTTGAAGTGGAAAGTTGTCTTGACCTACACTTACATAATGTAGCTATCACCATGCAAAATATATAATAAACATTTAGAAATTTTAAAAATGCTTGTTCAGAATGTGCATCATGTGTCTTTTTTATATCTCATTTTTTTAGATTTGGGACATGACACCAGTAGTGGGTTGTAGCCTTGCAACTGGATATACTTCCCGTTGATCTGCATTTTTCAGAAAAGTATACTGTATGCATCAAATGATATATTCCTTCTCATATTACTGCCACACGTGCCGGCTGCTTGATTTTGAGAATATCATTTTCCTAAGATGGACATTTTTGTTTCGTGGGACAGAATCCTTGTTTAGAGTTTACGAAGAATGGTGGAAGGTACCATGTACAAGTTGATGGCCTGTGGAATGAACACTAGGAAGATTTACATACAACAAAATATCCGGCCTAGGAAGACCTCTCATAGCTTGATTTACTTGTAGCATTCAGTGTGCTTTCTCTGCTGAAATGATATTGTACTGTGGCTAAGGGTTAAAATGAGTACAGTATACTGTAGTGACAACAAAACATTCAAAATAGCAGTAACGTATTCTTTGTAAACTGTCCCTGTAGACTAGTTTTGTCTTATGAATAGTCACTGTGAAAAATGACTCACAGATTTTGAATATAACTTTGCCAGCAGGAGGGGGGAAAATTCCTTCCCAGCAGCATTGCAATAGGAGCGGGAGTATTGATAGTGTTTTGGACTGTTTTGTTTCTCTGTTACATTTGATGTTGTTCCAGTTTTAAATTGTCTACTGAGGAGGGGGTGGGTAGATTGTTGGCAAAACACTAAAATGGTTTCAGTAATGGCTGAAGCTAAATGAGGGATTGAAATCATACTTTTTGTATGTAGTAAAATGGTACAGTTGAGGCTTGGTGAAATAGACAGTAAAGGTTTGTTGAACAGAAACCCAATTAGTGATGTACAGGTATCAAGTTTCTCTAAAGCCAATTCCAAATCAGATTTTTCATTCAATTTCAGCAATAACTAGCATTGTACCAGAAAAGCTTGCATGCGGACTGCTGCAAGTAAAAATGGTAGGAATAGGTAAATTTAATAGATAGATAGATAGATAGATAGATAGATAGATAGATAGATAGATAGATAGATAGGTAAAATAATGGGGGGAACTGTGTACATTAAAATTTGTCATTTTGAAAATGAAAGTATCTTGTTATAGTACAGAATTTTAACGAGAAATTTCAGGTTGCTGCTCTTTTCATGTTGAAGGTTAAATTGTGTGACTAAATGTAGCTTTATAAAATGTGGTGTAGAATCATCAACATCAATGAAGTTAAATGCTAATTAAAACGTATGGGAAACATTCATTTCAATGTGTTGCACAAATAGACTGTTCAATCTGCCCTCAAATTAAAACAATTGTTTTGTATGCAAATAGTGTAATCAGACACTTCTTTTAGGGGATATTTAAAAGTAAGTGAAAAAATTGCTTTTCCATCTTTCTCAAGGAAAATTGTTTTATGTTAATCATGAACCTATACCATCATGTTAAAATGTAAGCCTCAAAGAATCCTTTTTTAAAAAAGTCTTCCTTAGGGCAATACGTATGAGGAATGCAATTATATAACCTGAGGGATTAGTGTTGGAAAGTCATATAAAATGAGTATAATCAATGCTATTGTTATTGAATTATTGCTCCTAAACCTCTTATTTGATACTAATTTTGATGAAGGAACAGAGATAAAAAAGAAAGGAAGAACCAAACATTTCAGCAATATCACTATACAAATAAGGTAAATCATTAAAAAATGGTTTTGTTAGAATGGTTACATTATTCTACTTATCTGCCTTATTATTCTGTATAAAAAGGAGAACTTTAACTTGTTTGAATTAAACCAGAATTAATAATTTCACCTCAGTGTCCTACCTACAATGAAATGTACATCTGGGTTAGGAAAAGCATCACCTTACACAAAAGCATTTGTAGTTTTCCTCCCAACCCTCTTAATATCCTCTTAAACTTGGGATAACCTGCTGTTGCCAGAGAACAATATTCTCAGGTCTCAATATTTCTACATATAGAGAAGGCCACTTACTGTTTTCACTTATTGTACAAATTGCACAAAAATACATTGAAAGATTTGGCAAATTTGTTCCAGGACTGAAGAATATTTTGCTGATTGGGGATAAGGTAGATAGTAATATTTAAGTGGAAGAATCACAAAGAAATGTTGGCAAAACACTATATTGTTTTTATATCCAGTGTTGAAGTTCTTCTGATAAGATATAGACCTGTAAAAACTCTTATTGCTTGCTTTGGAAATAAAATACTTTTGTTCGTGGGGAAGAGAATAAGGATCATGTTGTACATGGTAAGAAAATTGGCCCTGTATTCTAAATGTGCAATCATTCAGATTTGACTTATTTACTATGTTTTTCCCCCCTGAATCCTTTCTTCATGGGGGAACCATGAAAAATACTAATGTATTTTTGTCTGATGACTGTATTCTCGTGAAACATTGTATCTTTCATTATCTGAAAAACTGTTATTACTGTTTGTTGTTATTACTCTTTTTTGTCTTAAAAAATGAAAAAAAAAGGTTTGACTATTGTATAATAAAAATATTTCCTGTAAATTTTGCTTCTTTATTTATGACCTGTGGAGCCTTTACTGTACAGTATGTGTACCAAGTGTTCTACCAAATGAGTAACGGAAAAAAATAACTAAAGAAATTCAGAAATTATAAAAATTTCCTAATTTAAGAAACTTGTGTTATTCTGGAATTTGGATGAGACTTGAAAGTTGTATGATTAAGCAATGGCAGGAAATCAAGTCCTTCAAACTATTGGCTGATATCTGGGATACTTCCATGCTAGGCAAAAGGAATAGCAAGAATATCTATGTGTAGGTTCCATTTAACAATGAAAAAAAGGAGCTGATGAGGAAGAAAAATATATAGCGGACATAATAAATTGCAGCCATAAAGGAGAACTTGGGAGACATGCAAATTGAAACCTGACAAGTCTAGAAGCACACAACCATTATAATAAATATTTATTAGATTTATAAGATTGCCAGCCAGAAATACTAGAGGCAGCTAGAGGATGTTTCCTCAAACAGAATTCGTAATAGCTCTTCATTCCTGTTTTTACCATACCTTTCACAGTTTTCCTATTAACCTAACCTGATCTCACAGGAACTCTGGAGGAGTGGTCAGAAGTCCACCCAAGGCTTTGTGAGACCAAATGCAGTCCTGTGCTTTAGACTGCATTCATCCTAATTTAAATTGACTCATTCTCTACATGGACAGCTGAATAGGAGTAGGAGGGAGTTTTTGTACAAATCGAAACAAGCATTTTAATTTGTTTTGGAATTAAATGGGACTATTTTCTTCCAGACAAAAAAGGTTTGAGAAGAAGAAAGGGACAAATATAAAGAATATAAGTGACTGGGCGAAGGCCCTAGGTAGATCAGGGCGGCTGTTCAGAGGGGAAGGTATACTGGGCCTTTGATAGTGGCCAAGGGCTGGGAGGAAAGAGAAGACATTTGGAAGGTAGGGGTGGATTCATGGGAGTTGTGCTGCTGGGACATGGACAGTGATGACAGCTGAGAACAAGAAAGACATTGGGAAGATGGTAGGGAAAATAATGGGATACTGCACTGGGAGATGTTGAGGGAACTCCAAACCAGGGGTGGGTTCTAATTTTTTTTACTACCGGTTCTGTGGGCGTGGCTTATTTTGTGGGTGTGGCTTGGAGGTCATGTGACTAGGTAGGTGTGGCTAGCTGGTCAGAGTAATTTCTGGAAGGTCCTCATACTTACGACCAGTCCTCGCACTTACGACCCAACTCATTTGTTTGCTTTTAACACTGATCAGCTGTAGGACGGCCCTTTGAAACCCCGCGGCAAGAGTTTAAACACTTTTTTTTCCCTCTAGTCATCAGCTGGGACTCAGGAGGCAGCAATAGATTGGGGGTGGGACCAAATAAAAGGTAAGAATAACGTGGGGGGGCGGGGGGGGCGGGGGGGGAGAACCGGTTCGGTGATGTCATATCATCACCGCTACCGGCTCGACCAAACCGGACCGAACCGGGAGGAACCCACCACTGCTCCAAACCATCGGGGGCAAGATTTTTTTTCCCATTTCCAAACCCATATCAGCAAACGTTCCAGGTTTGAGTTCTGCCAAACTCTAAAGCAACCAAACAGACTAAAAACAGGAGAATCTCCAGCTATGATTTTGTTTCAGGACAGAAGCAAAGTATTTTTTCCATCAGATGAGTTCCCTAATAGATACTTCCTTTTAGATTATTATATGGCATGTAAGGAGTGGTTGGAATTTATGGCCTGAATGACCCTCCCCCCCCTTCAACTATTTGATTATGAGCCTAAGTAAATAGAAAATTTGCCTGCCACAAAGCAGAATATTTTTCAGAATGAATTTGGGCCCCAGAGTTATCACAGGCGTTCTTAAACAAAAATAAAACTGGTGGTTGAAATTCCATGCTTTGTCTGAAAATGGGTGCAACTAACTGAAAAGTATGCAGAGAGGGGTGTGGAGATAAGCTAAGATAGCTGTGCACATTCTGTGAAATGGAGTAAGCTGACAAGTTTGTATGCTTTGTATTAAGTAGCAAATAT
Source organism: Pituophis catenifer annectens (assembly GCF_029215685.1). Taxonomy (NCBI): domain Eukaryota; kingdom Metazoa; phylum Chordata; class Lepidosauria; order Squamata; family Colubridae; genus Pituophis; species Pituophis catenifer. The sequence continues at coordinate 30,607,862 of NW_027256886.1, forward strand.
TTTATTTAACCTCTCAAAGTTTCAAACGTGCCCACCAGCCAAAAGGTTGCTTAGTAATGCGGTAGTTTCAGCTATTTTTAAAATGAAAGGAATGAAAAAGAACACTTTCAAGTAGGAAATCCAGTTCAACTAGAATATCTGGATTTGTGACCAGTTTGTGGCATGGCTTTAAAAGCATAACATCTAATTTAAAGCAAAGCCTTTTACCTTAAGAGGCTTGGCCACATGGCATAAACCCAAATAAAATGTACTTGCTATTTTGCACTTATCAGATGGATTGTGCTTAAGGCCACACACAAACTGAACTAGCAAACCACTGATTGTTTATGTTACATAGAGTCTGTAACTGGACTCCCAATTGCAACAGTAATAAATATAATATAGCCACTCACTTAGATGTTTATCCTTACAAAATGAACTTAAAATATAAATATATTTCAGTTTCTGTCATTTCAGCCAGTATAGGTTAGAATAGAATAGAATAGAATAGAATAGAATAGAATAGAATAGAATAGAATAGAATAGAATAGAATAGAATAGAATAGAATTCAATTCTTTATTGGTCAAGTGTGATTGGAAACACAAGGAATTTGTCTTTGGTGCATATGCTCTCATGTACATAATCAAGGAACTAGATTCATAGTCCTATAATTTAATAATTAAATTTCATATTTAAAGCAATAATATTCAAGTGTCCATAACATATTATAGTTCTTTATTGGCAAAATCTGGACTTTTGAAATAATCCAAATATTTGTAGGATTGCATTTAGAAATTTCCCAGTTATGTGCCCGCCTTTTGTTCTTATGAAGCTGCTTCTAGAAATATTAATCTCCTCTTTAAAAAAAAAAAAGTCCCCATCTCTGGAATTTACCGAGATATGGCCAGCCAACAGCACAAGGACGCCCACTAGTCCAGCAGATAACCTTCAGAAACATTCACGAAGTCATAACCTCCAGGAAGTCGTCCAGCTCTTTTATGAAGCTGGAACTCCTGTAGCCTAGAACTACCACAACAAGAAACTCAGGTTATCAGTCTTTAAACGTTAAAGCAGATGTTCGTGGGGTATCAGGAAAAGACACCTTTCCCAATGTCTGGAACAGGCCAGCCATCTGCAGGGTACCTGCACTTGCATTTCTCTCTTCCGCTTATCCACGCCCTGGAGCTAAATGGAGCCTATAAGTTCCTCCGGTCCAAGGACGTCCTTACATTTTATGTTCCTCAGCGCCCTGAGAAAGTGAAAACCGCCCCACGGGCCCTTTGGGGTTCTCTCGGGGAAACCTGGCTTACGAAGGGTGGCAGGCAGGCGCCGCTCGTCACAATTCCATTCACCGACTCTGGAGAGGGCGGAGCGCCCTGTCCCGCGTGCCCCCAAAGTGCCCGTGGGGCGGTTGCCCGAGTTACACGGGAGGCCGGGCAGGGGGGAGGAGGAGTCAAGAGCTTTCAGTTTAGGGCATGATGGGAAAGCGGAGCGAGCGACTGGAAAATCACCTGTGGCGCCGGGGGGAGGGGGGAGACCCGCATCGGGCGGGGTGGGGGGTGGACGAACCTCCGGGGAAGCGGGTCTGCGGCAGCCATGGTGAGTGGTGGGAAGCGCCTGCGGGACTGGCGGGAGAGGGAGGAAGGAGAACCCGCGCGGGAGCTCCCAGGACAGAGGAGGGATCTCACCTGTTGAAGTCAGGTGGAGCCGCAACCTTCCGAACGGAGCGGCGGGCGGGTAGGGCTCGCGGCTTACCTTACTAACGTCCCGCAAACTCAGCAAGTTCCAGGGGCTGTTCCGTTCGCGTGGGCTCGCTGGGCTGGGATAGCGATCGATCCCATGGGAGGAATAAGACATTTTTTTTTTAGGGAACTTGACTCGCCCATTGATCCCTCCGATTGTTTTTCATTGCCCTTCCTGTTCCTGCTTCTTTGTAGCGCGAAGGTTAATTCAATTCCCATTCTGGGCGCTGCAGCAAAAATCAATAGAAAGACAGGGCAAAAGTCGCTTATCTTTGAAAAGCCTCTCTTTGCCTGTTACTTAGTCAATATCAGGCTGGAAGGGGGAAAAAACAAAAGGAATCGTAGCCGACCTCGTTCAGTTTTAATTTCCTAAATTGACCACTGGCAGTATTTGCTAAGTAAATTTTAAGCTAACTCTCATTACATTACATTAGCTGGGTTGGCTGAGCAGCATCATTCATCACACAAAGCCAGAATTGGTGAGTTGGTGGGTTGGTTGGTAAATTGGTCCGTTGGTTGGAGATTATGAAAGTTATATAGCAAAGGAGAAGGACATCAAAAGTTTAGAAATACGGTAGGTTTGGGGAGGATCAACTCTACTTTGAGTCAGCAAATGATGATCAGGTATTTAGCTAAGCCATTCATCAACTCTAGCACAGGGAAGGGAAGATCATGAATGTAAAAAATATCTGTTCCAAGGTTTTAGACAAGTTTGTGTCTTAAAAAAATCATTGTCTGTGGATCACTGTATTCTGTGAACCCAACCAGTATACACTGTTTTGATGTCATTCAAACTAAATTGATCTCCTCCTTTGAGAAAGTTGTTAGTGGAATAGATGATTGGTATGCTGCAGACATTCAAATCCCTAGTGCCGCATAACGGAGTGAGCACCCGTTACTTGTCAGCTTCTGTCAACCTAGCAGTTCGAAAGCACATAAAAATGCAAGTAGAAAAAATAGGGACCAGCTTTGGTGGGAAGGTAACAGCGTTCAATGCGCCTTTGGCGTTTAGTCATGCCGGCCACAGGACCACAGAGACATCTTCAGACAGTGCTGGCTCTTTGGCTTTGAAACGGAGATAAGCACCGCCCCCTAGAGTCAGGAACGACTAGCACATATGTGTGAGGGGAACCTTATGCTGCAGACATAATATGCCAAAACTTTCAAATACTCTGGCTCTCTTTCATAAAATGGTAAAATAAGAGCTAGATGTCACTATTGTTAAAAGATTTGCATTTGGCTGAATGACCATACTCTAAGAATGATTGTAATGGTTTCACTTAGTTGTGAGATTCCACAGAGTTCTGTCTTGTGCCTTGCTACATTTTTATCAGTGACTTGGATGAGGAAGCTAAATCAATGCTTAGGAGACCTAAAAGGTAGGACGGTTAATACTTAAGAGGAGAGAAGGAATTAAAAACAAAAAACCTAGACAATCTTGAATGAGTGTGATGAAGTAAATAAGATTGAGCTTAGTTGATAAATATAAACTTCTGCAACTGGATAGGCTAAAGTATAAGATGGGGAGACTTCACTGCAATTTATGTGAAAAGAATCTGATTCTTGTTGATCACAAATTTGATGTGTACCACTAGGGTGAATAGATGCTACAAAGGCAAAGGACACATTAGGGTACATTTGCAGGACCTAATGTCCACATCATGGAAAGTAACTGTCCCAACTCTGCTCTTTCTTGATTAGATCCTATTGGAATACTTTGTACTGTTCTGGTTACAAATCAGTTTGGTCTAGTGGTTAAGGTACCAGGTTAAAAAGCAGGTTGTGAATTCAAGTCTCGCCATAACCATGAAGGCCTGCTGGATGACCTGGGGGCAATCATTCTCTCTCACCCCATCTCACCCCACAGGGATGTTGTTGTGGGGAAAACAGGAGGAGGAGGGTGTTTTTGATATGTTCACTGGCTTGTGTTTGGAAAAATAATAAACGTGGAGTATAGATAAAAATAAAAAGAGCAATTATAAATTGGAGCAAATTTAGAAGAGGAGTATCACAATGGTGATTGATCTGAAAACCAAGCTATATAAAAAAAGTTTATAGATATGTTTAACATATAGAAGAGATATCCAAAGAAAAATATGGTAATAGTTTTCAGCTATGTGAAGGACTGCCATTTGGAAGACAGCATGGGATTTATTTTCTATTGACCCAGTGGGCAGAACCAGAATCAATGATATAAGGAAGTATATTCAGACTACAAATGACTCGGCTTACAAGCTCTTGGTTAGTGGACTAGACTGTCACAGATTGTGTCAGTTTTTATTCACTGGAAATTTTTGAATATAGATTGTATGGTCATCTGTCATACAGGCTGTAATGGATTCTGCACTGAGTTTGGGGTTGAACTTGATGCTATCACCCACATGTGAAGTGGAGAATGTCAGTAAGCAATGGTTTGTGATACTTACAATGTCATTATAATGTCAGCATTGACTCTACAAGGGGAAGCAGGAGTTTTGTTTCCAAGCAAATGAGGCTTGCCTAGACATAGTTCTCCTGTTCATTCTATACCTTTGCTAGAGTTTTGTGTTCTGGGATTAATATATGAAGATGTCCAGAAATCTGTACTTCCTTAACTGATTTTATGTTGTTTGTTTGGTAATGTTAAGCAAAGGTTCATTTTGCTTCCCCAGAATGGACATAGGAAACTTGGTAAGACTAAGTATGGAAAGCAGTCAAGGAGAGAGAAGGGGAAAAAAAGGGATGTTAAATATATGATGAGGTGACCAAGCGATTAGGATGGTTAACTACATTCTAAGCTCAACTCTGGTCAATGGTCTCAATTCTTAGTCCAACTCTTGATTAAATTTAGTTCAACTCTTCAACTAAGTCTACTCAATTGGAAAGGGTTTGCCTCAAGGACAGGAAATGATGGATTTTGACCTTTGATTTGGATGTTGTAAATGTTTTTATTTGCATTGAGCTTGCTATATACAGTAGGGTTCACATACTTCATACAATTAAGAAGCCCAACTCTGTCTTTTTCTGAGATGTTCAGTGGTTGTGAAGAACAAACACAAGAGCCTAGGAAAAGACACAGCGGCTGTAAGCTGTTCCATGTACATCTCATTTCATATTTTGCTCTTCAAATTCCATTTTCTGCATAGCCTTAATAATTTTATTCTTTTTGGTCATTTTTGGGGGAAGAGGACAAAAAAAACGTATTTGAAAGCTTGAATGTACGTATTTGAAACATACGTACAGTATTTGAAACATATGTGAAAGCACACAACCATAAATGAGTTGAACAAAACATTACTCAGATTTTAAGCTTGGGAAGAAATGAATGGCACTTATACATTGTTCAAAAGACATCTGTCTTTTCGGTTTCGGTTCTTTCTAATGAACAGTGAAAGCTGTGAATAGGAGCCACACATACTAGATACAGTAAGAGGCCTGCCCAACCAGCTTGCTGATTATTTCAGTGTGGCAATTAAATCTGAAAAAAAGCAGTTCCACCCAAGCCAATTTTTCAATTCTAATTATATGTGTGAGAATGTGTTTTTAAAAAAGGGAACTGTTGATTTAGGATTTACTTAGATTTGCTTATTAATGTCACACATAGCATCTGGCACCTAGGCAAATATTTTCATCTATTAAGTGTTTTTCCTTCTAAACTAAGAACATAAGAGTTGTCTTGATGAATCAGATAAAACCCTGTAGACTAGCTTTTTGTTTTAATCAGGAACTGGCCAAGCTCTGCCTGAAAGTGTTTGCTTTCTCTCCCAATTGAAACACATAGCAATTGTCCCCAACCTGATCCCCTCTTGATGTGATGGGCTACAACATGCTTTGGGGGATATTGGAAAGATTATGGCTGCAAGTTAACACTTCTGGAAAGGATCATTTCTTCAAAGTATGTTACAATTTGAAAGTAAAACATTTTTTAATACAGAATTTCAGGGGAAGGCTGGGAAAAAAAATTTTTTTTTATTTACCACAGGCTATTAGGCATGCTATTTCTCCTTTTGCATATCACAGTCTGCCTTTTGATTATTAAAATAAATTTAAATTGACTAGATTTCAAAGTCCTTAACTCCAGGGAACAGATAATCTCTGTAGAAGGCTAACAGAATAAACAGCATGCCATATCTGTGGGTAAGGAGACACAGCATAATGCTAGCTGAATAAAACAGCAAAGATTGATGCTCCTAGATGTAATAATCCAGCAAAAGAAATCCCTATATTAGTGTCTTCAATTATTTGATCCCATTTATCATATAAAACAGTTGATTATCTGAATTCTCTCTTTGGTATCCATTAAGAGATTTTTATCCATCTATCAAAATATATGCTTGCAGAAAAGCTATTTTTTTCTTTTCCTAGGCATTAGTCTTACCAGCAGTATAGTCCAGTGGTGGCTAACCTTTTTGCTATCACGTGCGGGGAGGGGGGTCGCACGTACATGTGACCACACCCATAATTCTATGTGCACCACCCCTGCACATGCGTGTGTGCTCCCCCTGCTGCCCCCGCTCCTGGCACGTGATGGCCCAGTAGTCCTGTTTTTCTCTCACCGGGCTCCAGAGTCTTTTTAGGAGTCTGGGGAGGACGAAAATGGCCTCACCCCCCCGAGCTCCTCTGGAGGCCGAAAACACTGCCCACTGATATGGCTACATGTGCCACATGTGCTACATGTGCCACCTGTGGCATGTGTGCCATAGGTTCGCCATCATGGGTATAGTCCTTCCTCTTCTTTGATGCTGTGCTTGCTTTTGTTCCCAATCAAATAGGCACTTTCCTTAAAAACTTTTAATACTTAATATTTTATTAGTGAACCTATCTTTTTAAGATGGATTATTTAATGAAAGAAGAGAATAGTTGTAGCTCGGGGTTAGATGGTGGGGTCCTTGGTGCTCTTTGAACTTGGTGATTTTCTTGCAGGTGTTTCATTAGGTTTCATTAGGTAAATCATCAGTATGAGCAAGTCTGCAAGAAAACTACTAAACTCTATAAGCATCAAGGATTTCACATGGATTACTTAATTAGTCAAAAATAGAGGGAGAGCTGGCAACAAAGATCAACTAATTTTGATATGGATAATGCTTATCTGTGTATTAAGGAGACACTGTTCTACTTGGCATCTTCTCAGATATAAAACATAGCATGATAGCTCTAGCAGAAAAAAAAAGTAAAAAAATATTGCTGAAGACATATTACAAGTTCATTTACTTTTTATAGGGCTTCCCTTGATTATCCAAATGTAGTAGTCTGAAATTTAAACAAGACAAACTTGCCTCTCCCATACTCTTCCCAATGGTCACTTACTTAAATCTGTGAAGTGTTAGATACTCCTTTTAGAGGTTCAAGAGCTTCTAATGTTGACGTTCTTCTACTTAGTTTTTCATCTGTGTCTCTATCCCATCAAGGTGAAATTTTTGTCTCTGTTCCAGTTTTTTTTTCCTTCGCTCATGCCTCTGTCAATTCTTTCTCACACATTTATGAATCAATAACTGCACCTTCTATGTGTAATTTGCTGTACCTTGCATACGATATACTTTTATCTTGTTTTCTGGTATTATAGCTTGATTTATTAACTAAACCTGCTTTGTACAAAGAAACACAATTTGAACTGGGGTCCTTTGAAGAGATTCCATTGTTTTCAGACTCAAGATTGAAAACAATTTTGAACTGAATCTGAACTCTTTGAAAGCCTTGTGAGTAATTCAGCAATTCAGAAGGCTCAAGAAAGGTCAACGTAAAATCAAATACTCACATTCCTTTTTATTTTCCGTACAGGGAAACTGAGTTACTGGTAGGACAATCTTCTGATCAGAAGAAAGAGTTTTCTAAAAGATTTCTAACTAGAATGGATAGAGAGAATGATGCTGAGTCATGTATTATGGTTTTTTTTTTCCCTCTTTCTCTGTTCCTTGTTATCTTCTTCTAATCTGCACAAGAATTCTTGTAGAGTTTGAAAGAAGCCAATCAAAGAAAGGGTTATTGTTTGTGACACATGTCCTGCTGATATACCCAGCTGAATTCTTTGTCCCTCAAAAATTGTGAAATATTCAGCATTTCTTATTAGGAAAAGTATTTTGAAGAAGGCATATCAACTCCATTCTGATTTGGTAATTCTTGGCAATCATGCCATTCTTGTCTGCCATGAATGCTTTTTCTTTCCCTTTTGTAAAAATAATAAGACAAGTAAGCACAATATTCTGTTTTATTTTAGAAAAAGCAGATTTTTTTTTTTTACCAAAATGAATTCTCTACAGTTTAACTTATTATAACTTAATATTCATCTTTGTGTGAATTATAGTTTCATTAAATTGGTGATTTTCTTTCTCACCCCCCCCCCATTTAATTTTGAGGATAGGTTGCATTCTTGTTTTCAGTTGCATCTAACTCAAAAATCTTCATTATAATTCAAAATATTCGCTACAATTGACACTGAAAAGCAGAAGCTTGGCAAACTGGAATTTAAACAGCAAGGAAGTTACAAACTTGTTTAAAACTGGATTGACATGAATACAGGCTCAGCCACCTTCATTACATCCTTTATATTCAAATGAAGGTTGGGTACATCAGCTGGATTTCGTAGATTGAATTTCACTGACAGCCACAAGGAGGGAAAATGAAATTTCATTTGTGTTCCCAACTCAATTGATAGTGCTTACCCCACAAATGAGCAATATAACATATGCCTGTGATGGTGAACCTGTGGCACATGTGTCAGAAGTGGCACGCAGAGCCATCTCTCTGGGCACGTGAGCCATCGCCTGTTGGTCTTCCGGGTTCTGGCACACTGGCCAGCTGGTCTTCATGCATGCGGGAATGCTGGAAAATGGAAGAGCAGCCGCCTGGAGCGCATGCATGCACTGGAAACTGAAAGATCTTCTTTCAGTCACCCGGCGTGCGCATGCGCACCAGTCAGCTGGTCTTCATGTGCACATGCCAGAAACTAGAAGACCAGGTGGCTGGTGCGCATGCGCAGGCCAGAAACCGGAAGCTGCCGTACTGAACAGCTGCTCTTCAGGTTTCCAGCATGCATGCACATGCTCCTGTTTCGGCATTCGGTGCTGAAAAGGTGCTGAAAAGGTTCGCCAACAGTGACATATGCTTTTCTTTTTGTCATGTGGCCTTTTTCCAAACAAGGGGCATCTCAACATTATGAGCTACCCTGTTTCCCCCAAAATAAGACATCCCCTGATAAAAGGCCCAATCGGGCTTTTGAGCGCATGGCAATAAGGCTAAGCGCTTATTTCAGTGTTCAAAAAAATATAAGACACGGTATTTTTATCAGAGCATAAAACAAATAGGACCTTATCTGTCGCAAAACAGAACAATTATACAAATATTTTTCTTCTTTTAAAAATGCTTAAAAGACCTATGAACTAGGTAGTGACTAGAAGGGAAAAAACGAAATCTACTTTTTGTTATAATAAAACTATAACTATAGTAGCTGTAGTTTTTAGCTATTATAGCATCAATTGTGTCTTTTCTTTTACCTACGTATAGCATCAAAATGTTGTCAATAATTAATTCTCTTTCAATGCTGATAATCCAAATCTGTTGGTCAGAAACCTCATTGAGGTAAAAGGTAAAGGTTCCCTCACACATATGTGCTAGTTGTTCCCAACTCTAGGGGGCAGTGCTCATCTCTGTTTCAAAGCTGAAGAGCCAGCGCTGCCCAAAGACAGCTCCGTGGTCTTGTGGCTGGCATGATTAAACGGCAAAGGCTTACCTTCCCTCCAAAGGTCCCTATTTTTCTACTTGCATTTTTTACGTGCTTTTGAACTGCTAGGTTGACAGAAGTTGGGACAAGTAACAGGCGCTCACCCCATTACGCGGCACTAGGGATTCGAATGTCTGCAGCATACCAATCATCTATTACACTAACAACTTTCGCAAAGGAGGAGATCAATTTAGTTTGAATGACATCAAAACAGTGTATACTGGTTAGCTCACCCCGTTACGTGGCACTAGGGATTCGAAACACTGAACTGCCAACCTTTCGATCGACAAGCTCAGTGTCTTAGCCACTGAGCCACAATGTACCTCATTGAGATACAAGAGCCCAAATCAATTGATCAGAGGGTTACATTCTCTCTCTTGGTTATGTCATTGTCATAGAAAGACAGTGAGTGAAAGTCACAGTCTGTTCTCCTATTACATCTTTGAACTTTTATATTGGCCCTTCATATATACAAGCTGAACAAATACTGTAAAGTCTTGTTGAAATGGGAGAGCACTAAAATGACTCACTACTTAAACCAATAACACACCTTGTTTCAAAACCAGTAAACAGAGGCCCAGAATACAAGGCAAGGATAAAATTACTAAAGTTTCACTGGTTTATTGATAAAAACGTCATTTAGTTGTATTTTATGTTCACCTAGTAAATGCTAAATGAACCGAGATAGGAAGAATTGTTGTAAGACACTGATTAAATTCAGATGATACTTCCTCTATTTTTAACTGGCTTAATAGGCAGAGGGCAAGAATCATAGCAAGAGTTCGGGGGGAATGACAGATCAGTTCTTGAAATCATATTTGCTGATTCTAATTCTCCATTTTTTGTCAATTGTTCCTTGTGAAAGTATAAGATCAGCATATGTGAAATATGAATATTATTGCTGCTGTTATTAAATTATGTTTAAATTATTTTTAAAAATATAACTACCTTTTATTCTAAAATAATGGAGCAGTGTCCTAAAGACAGACTTTAAAGTATCTAGAAATCTGAAGAATTAATATGTTCCAAATGACATATAAGCTTTCATATATACATCTTACAGATATGTGGATTTCAGTTCCTAGAATTCTTAGCAATTGTCATGCTAATTAGTAAATCTGGGAGTTTCTATAATATGAAAAATAAATACATAAATAAAATATCAAGAGACAAAATCATCCACAGAAATAATGCTAGAAACAAAAATTAATTTAGCACCAGGGCAGATAAAGTTTTCTTCCCTTGTGACATTAGAGCCTTGGTAGTACAGTGGTCTAAAGCACCCTGTTATTAAGACCAGCTACCTGCAATTACTGCAGGTTCGAATCTCGCCAGGCTCAAGGTTGACTCAGCCTTCCATCCTTTCTAAGGTAGGTAAATTGAGGATCCAGTTGTGGGGGCAATAAGCTGACTTTGTATAAATATACAAAAGGATGAAGGCTATTGCTTAGCGCATTGTAAGCCGCCCTGAGTCTCTGGAGAAGGGCAGCATATAAATCAAATAAAAAATAAAATAATAAAAATAAAATAAAATAAAATAAAAAATTAAAATGTTTGAGAAGAGCCTCCCTAGTAGAATTGAGCTATTTCTGGGTCTGATACAAAGAAAAGCATCCTTTGTGCTATCCACTTCATATTTCCAGGGTTAAAGCTACCATTTTGAATTAGCCTGAAAGCAAATAAGTGATCTCAGCATTGGTGAAATTTCACCTGGCTGAATCTGCTAACCATTTAATACCTACATTCTGACTTGGTTGAAAGTCCCAGGCCATTTTCAGAACAGTATTCTGTAATAATAAAGTTGGGAATGTACTTAAGGAAGCACTAATAATGCCAGACATCCTATAACCCAAATCACATGTAGCTCAAGCCAGTCATAACTGGTGAAAGGCACTTCTGGCCACTAACAAACAAACTCGATCAAGCACTACCCTTAATCAGCTCTTGTTGTTTCATAGGACTGATGTCTGGTAATGTTTCAATTTCAATATCTGGGAATTAGGACTCAATAGTTTATCCGATTGAGATTCATCATCAATTTATAGATCCAAATTATTACTGAATCCAATAATGATATCTTCATCTTTTCAGCTTCACCTATGTCGAGGGACAAGAAAAATTAGAATTCAAGTAATCCGCATATTGGGAAAATCAATACATATCTACCCTAATTAATTCTTTGGTTCCATGATTCAAGGACTGCCTCTAATTTTGTCATTTTTCACTGTAGTTGCATCCACCTTAAATAATCATTGGTAATCCAACATTTTTACTCTATAAAGATTGGGTTCTATATAAAATACATAGAACATAGTGGCAAGGTGCTGAACTTGGAGTCGCAAGAACTGTTTTCATAGTGTTGTGAAAGATATTGGGTGACCTTAAGCCCAGCCACTGAATAAAAAATGTGTTATAATTATAAGCTTACAATTGGGCAATCTGCTTATATGGTTACCATCTAGTTGGAAAGAGGGGGATTAAAATGGGAATTCAAATAGATTGGAAGAAAGATTCACATTACAATATTATAATGGCAAGCATCATTTAAAAAAAACATTTAATGGAAGGTGTTCTAATATTAATGATAGAAATAGCATTCTACATCTCGTGAATAATGAACTGATGTTCAGACCCTCTTGAATCCCCAAACTTGTTGTTTTTAATAGTTTACCTAGGTGATGAATGATAGTCTTACTGATTTTAAAATACTGAGTTTGCAAAGTTGGCAAAGGGTCATTGGAACTAGAAAAATGTATTAGCAGTCACTAGTTTTACATTGCAGCGGTTTGTGTATTTTTCAGTGGGGTTATTTGATATGACTCCATTGTCATGGCAGAATTCAAAGTGGAAATAACCAAATGTAACTGAGCAAACACAAATCTTGGTACTACGTTACACCTTTATTTTATTCAAATGCTGAAGACAGCTAGTTGGGTTTGGTTAAAGTTCACAGAAACTAAATTAGTTTATAATTCAAACATAGGTAAAATGTATTTTGTACTTGCTTTAGCTCTGATATTTTGTATATATTTTTTGTTTAATTTGATTGTTGATGCTTTGCCATTTCAACATAGTTGCACATTGATGTTATGATAATACACACTCCAGTGCTGTGCTGTGCTGTGCTGTCATTCCTTCCATTGCTTTTCTTTGGCAGCTCAGTTCTTTTTTCAAAGGTCATAGCGGCAGTAAAACTAAAGAAAGCATTATTAGTGAAAGGACTGACCATCTCAGATAGAAATTGTAGATGTTGAAGATGTAGATATTTGAAGACTATCAGGCCAGGGAAAAGAGGGTAAGTAGCAAAATGTATTCCCCCCCTTTTTTTTTACACTTTTGATTAGTAACAGGCAAAATTCTCTGTGGGATATATCTGCCCTGGTAACAAGCTGACTTTAGAAGAAAAGAAAAATTTGTGGCACTTTCTACACTTGTGTCCCTATAATCAACTTGTTTTCTTTATTCTAGATACATTTTATCTTGCTGTTCAGCCGACAAGGGAAATTAAGACTTCAGAAATGGTTTATTACACTTCCTGAAAAGGAAAAGAAAAAAGTCACCCGAGAAATTGTGCAGATTATTCTGGCTCGAAATCAAAAAATGAGCAGCTTTGTTGACTGGAAAGATCTCAAGCTTGTTTACAAAAGGTGTGGGAAGTTTTATAAATCAACTTTTTATATACAGCAGATCGTTTCCATGTGTGATAAAAAAGGGAAGAGGAATACATGCTCTGTAAGTCAATGCTAGAGTGTTGATAAATAGCAATTCACTAGACTGGAGAACGACCACATGCGTTCAGTTTCATCTTCTTTAAAAATTTATTGTTTTTTGCGGAAAGAGAAAATTTATAGGAATTGTATCACTATACTGAAGAAAAATCGACATTCAGCGGCTCCTGATAGCTGAAGGAAGGGTTGGGTAACATTTTCAAGTCAGCGACAACACCCAAACAACCTAGTCCAGTGTTTCTCAACATCAACATGTTTAAGATGCATGGACTTCAACTCTGGTTGAAGAGCTGGCTGGGGAATTCTGGGAGTTGAAATTGCTGAGGCTGAGAAACACTGACCTGGCCAGCAGACAATTTTTTCTAACCTTAACCCTTGCTGATATGATAAAAAATATTAGCTTTCACAATCATTTGAGGACTATCAATTTTTCTGCTAAGCTTGTGCGATAAAATCTCAGAGTGATCTGGAGCTGCCCATGGACTACTCAAGAGCAAAGTCAGGGCTAATTAGGAAGACATTTAGACTTAGAATAACTTTATTGTCAGTTTGAATGTACACTAATCGGCATACATTAAAATGAAATTTCATTGCACACAGCTCTCAAAGGGTCTCCACCTCCAATATACTCTACATAAACATGACAAAATAAGTAAATAAATACAAAATTATGCATATACCCACATATATTATAGGACATGAAGAAACATAGATTGTTTTAACTTGCCTTAGCAGTCCATTTACTAAAGGTCACAAAACAGCATGTAAATTTTCATCATGACCTTGAAAGAGCTGAATAAAAGTATACTGGAATATGAATATGGGATTTTTAAAAAGAGACAATTGCCCTTTCTTTTCATGAAGTAAATTATTTACCTAAAAACAATTTACCTCTACATTTTACCTCAAGATGCAAATATTTAAAATATTATTTTGGACTGATATTCATAAAGTATTAAGATATATTGAGGTATGTTAAGAAGTAAAAAATAGGTTCGCATACCACAGACCTTAGAGAAATAGGGTGAGATTTTATGACAGATTATTGTGCTGAATTTTAAACTTACTTCATCTCTACATAACTGATATGGCACCTCTTGTTTTCATAATCACTGATAAACACTTTTCAGGGTGCTTTTAAGACAAATTATTTTATGATATACTGTGCAAGCTAAATTGAAGAAAGAACAAAACTGATATTTAATATATACTAATGGTCATGTTTATTTCTCCTCATTTTATAATTTAGGTATGCTAGTTTGTATTTCTGTTGTGCAGTAGAAGAAGAAGACAATGAACTCCTGACCCTAGAAGTTGTCCATCGTTATGTAGAGCTATTGGACAGATATTTTGGCAATGTAAGCTTAATTCTTTATTATTATTCCATAAATAACTTTCTTTGGATCTATTCTGATAACAAGTTTAACATGATTGTATAAAATTGAAGTTTTTGATAGCATATTGTACAGCCAATAGATAGTTTTTACAGCATTATGGAAGACAATGTAACCAAAGCTTCAAAAGAACATCACTTCTTATCAACCTGGCTGTGTATCTGGAAGTATATTGTATCCTATCTTTTTTTCTTGCACTTCAGTTCTTTTTTTTTTTAAGTTTTTTATTTTTTAAGACAAACAAACATTTAATACATCAATCATTCCTCCCCTGTGACATCTCGGTGTTAACTTCTTCAATTCTTTTTATTCTTCTTGTTCCAACAGTTTTTTCTATCTTAATCATCATCCAAACCACTATAAAAGTTCAATCCTATAACCATATTCTTGCCATTCAAATTTTTACACATAGTTATAAAATTAATCATTTATATATCTTGTCCAACCAACAATAGAAATAATTCCATATTCTAAAGTATTCTGATTCTTCCCTATCTTTGATCAACAAAGTTAATCGGTTCATTTCTGCCTATGTATCTGGAAGTATATTTATCCTATCTTTTTTTCTTGCACTTCAGTTCTTAATGTAATGTTCATCTCTATAAACATTCAATGTAGAATACAGAGAATATCAGAATACTGAAGGGCTAACTCGTTTAAAGCTCTCCTTTCCCCTCCAGAAATTAATTTCTGTATACACTTCCAATTCATGCTAAAACAAATACATTGCATAATGTGTTTTCTTTTCATTTGGTTTATTATGCCAGCATATTACAGCTCCCATGAATGAATTTGAAGAAAGGTCAGCTTGTTTATAAAAAGACATAATAATATATGAAGAATATATA
Source organism: Pituophis catenifer annectens (assembly GCF_029215685.1). NCBI lineage: Eukaryota > Metazoa > Chordata > Lepidosauria > Squamata > Colubridae > Pituophis > Pituophis catenifer. The sequence goes on from NW_027256886.1 coordinate 30,623,250, forward strand.
AGAATATAAGAAATAATAGCCAGTGCATATCCTTTAGATGGCTTTTTATAAAACCCAACTGTAGGATTTTATTTCTAGAAAAGTGTGAAAAGGATTGCAGTCTCTCAACAGTTAGGGATATAAAATAATCTTGAAATGTCACATAATCCTTAATTATTTCAACTTGAAACCACCAGAATACATTTAATTTTATATACCCTTTGTTCCCTGGGTGTCCTAGAAGTGCATTTATTCACAAAACAGGGTTTTGATGGGTCTGAGTATATATTAACATATTCAGAAGCAGGATACTGACTCTAAATATTTATTTCTCTAATCCTTAACAGGTATGTGAACTGGATATTATTTTCAATTTTGAGAAAGCATATTTTATACTTGATGAATTTCTAATGGGCGGGGAAGTTCAAGAGACATCCAAAAAATCTGCGGTGAAAGCCATAGAAGATGGTGATATGTTACAAGAGGTAAGGCAGAAGAGAGAAAAAAACAAATCCCTCCCTTTCCTTTTCTTTAAAAAAAAATATTATTTTTCCTACTTGTTGTTTAGGCCAGTGTTTCTCAACATGAGCAACTTTAGGATGGGTAGCCTTCAGCTCCCAAAATTCTGGCTGGCTGGGGTATTCTGGATATTGAAGTCTACTCCTCTTAAAGTTGCTCAGGTTGAGAAACACTGATTTAGGCCATCAATCATACTCTAACAAGATGAAGAATATATATATATAAAAAAAATAGAACACAGGTTTTTTTTTTATTTATGAGACAAATAACAGACAATATCAAAGTCAGAATACTATATAAAAAGTTCAACTCCTAGTCACTTCATGATGTTCTTATAGTTTTCTTGTTCAAAATTCAGAAATGTTTTGTCATTGCCTTCAAGGATATTTTTTGATTTCCCATTCCACTTCATAAATGGATATTTCCTATTTAAGTTCTTACTAGCTTTTTGTTTAGGGAAGGGGTCCCCAAACTTGGCAGCTTTACGACTTGTGGACTTCAACTCCCTGAACTCCCAGCATAGCTGGCTGGAAAATTCTGGGAGTTGAAATTTATGTTGAAGTTCAACTTGAAATTAACTGAACATGCAAATAATATTGGAGACTGTAATTCTAAAGTTAGAACCATAAGGAGGAAAATGTAGTTGAATTGTATGCCCAGGAAATCAAATAAAGCAGGAGAATGATGTAACAATTTCTGCCAATCCAGTTATTTATCACTAATACATTCTTCAATTTTACCAACTTATGTTAACATATAAGATGTACCAAAATACAGACCTCATAAACAATTTATTGTATAAATTACATTAAATATTTGAATTGGTTTCCATTTTCTTCTAACCATTTCCTTACTCTTTATGGATGATTAGTAAACATTCCTTAGTAACATTTTCTCTGAAAAATAATATTGTGATTGACTTATGCAACTTGACTTTTGGTACACTATGGTCATTATCAATTGGAGCACACAAAAATGAAATTCACTTTATTATATTATACCAGTTTATTGTTTGTATAAGGATGTAGAAATGCTCATTTATTCAAAAATGATATGACCAGGGTCTGACTGTAGAACTGTGGTGGAATGTGGTCCAGATTCCTAATTCCTAGTTGTTCAACTAAAGTTGAACAAGAAAGCCAACTAGCTTCTCTGGTATGATCTTGAACATGTACCCACTATTTTCAAGGAGAACATCAGGATTCATTTGAAGTTCTGTACTTCACAGATCTAGGTGAACAATGGAGTGAATGAAAGATATTGTTAAAGATAAATAGGAAAACATACTATCAAAGATCAGAAAAAAGCACACTGGATGTCAGAATGAAGGTGGAGATTGCAAAGAAAAGAAAAGAAACCAAAGACAAGGAAGCCGAAGATCTCAAGGAAGAACTCAACACAACATTTCTAAGACATATTAGAAGGAACAATAAGCACTATTACAACAGTAAAGATGAAACAAAAAAAAAACATGGAAAAATAAGAATAGTATTTCAAAAGTTTTCTTAACTCAGAAGGAGGTTTCAGCCTTGAATTGGCATGCTTAAAATGCCAATGGATGGAGAGAATTAATTCAAAGAAGATCAAATAAAGTATAGCGTTCAGACTTTCAGTATTCTGAAAGTCTGTACACTATATGTGTCAACTTCCATAAGATATCCTATATATTTATAAAAACCACTAATACTGGAAGTTAGATCAGTTATTTATTATCAAGTTTGAAAGCTATAGGAGTTGATGAAATATCTATTGAAATATGGCAAGCAACAGAAGAATCTATCAAATTTCTGACCAAAGGCCAGCTAATCAGGAGAAAGACCTGGTGGCCAGCGGCTTAGAAGAAGTGATTGCATATCAATACCAAACAGAAAAGGCTTAACAGAATGAGCAAGTATTCACACAATATACTTAATTATACCTGCTAGAAAAATAATGCTTAGGATCACCCAAAACAGATGACAGCCCTATATGGCAGCAGAAATGCCAGATATTTGACTGGCTTTAGAAAATCCCAAGGATTAAGAGAATTATTGCTGATGCCAGCTAGATAATCAAGAAAGTCAAATAATAATAATAATAATAAAAGTTCTACAAGTGCTTCATTGATTATAGAAATGCCTTCTTTTGTGTCAATCTTGTTATGGAATGTACAAAACACACACACACACACACACACACACACACACACACACACACACAATTCTGTAAGATATCAAACATTAAAATGCATAGCCTACTCATCTAGTGTTTTCAAATACTTGCTTTCATGGCCAGAATTAAGTAAAAAGGGATTTAAAAAAGGCAGGACTATTTTTCCAATCTGTCCAACATGATCATTAAAATTACTATCAGCTGTATAAATTAATACTTGGATACCCTACTTATTCCTAATAGCATGTACCTAATGATGTTATGGAAAAACAAGGTATCATTTGTGAAACAATCTTAAGTCTCATTTGTTCAGCAACTGAGCTGAATACGTAACATAGTAAAATTAGTCTCGATGGGACATAAGCATATCATTGAGGCTGATTTGTGCACAAGTAATGCTAGGATTTAAAAAAAGTATGGGAATGATTTTATCGTGCTGGAAAATTACTAAATACTTCCATAGAAGCATCTAAAATGAACCCAGATCAAACCAGGTCAGAACAAGCACATTTTGTTGACTAAGTACGTTGATAATCCATTTTTAATCCAGAGACAAGATTGAGATTCTCAGTGTTTAAAGAAAAGCTTAAGTTGCTAGGCTGCATAGAAATATAGAAAACTGACAGCATTAAAAGACCTAATGGATTCATCAAGTCTGCCCTTTGAGTGTTTTTTTGTTTTGTGTTTAATTTATTCATTATTTTTAATTATTTCTTAATTTTTGCCAGATGATGGACATGTATTTATCTCAAGCATGATTGTAGGTTGTTGAAGAAAACACTAGAATTATTTGATTGAAAGATTATTAACAAAATGTTTCATGTTCATAAGATTCATGATTTCAAAACTTACTTATTTCATTTTTGTACTGAAAATAAATAATTTTAACATTCAGAATTAGCTGACGCTGGAAGATTAAGCTAGCTAGTGAGAACAGAATGAGTCCATTAATAATGTGATTTTTCTTTAGTTTAGCAAATTAGTTTCAGTTATCTGGTTTTGAATGGGTTGATTGTTCTTACATTATGAATTCTATGTGTAACTTCTGATAACTAAATTTTTTTCTTGATTGTTCTTTGTTGCAGACAATGGAAGAATATATGAGCAAGCCTGCCTTTTAAATCAAAACTACAGAACCAGCTAAAGGGACCATGTAACATGGCATAACATCTCAAGTGCCAGATTTTGTTTAAAATACACATTGCCCAAGTTCTAAAAGTGATATGTTATCTATGCAACTGTCAAGATGAAGGTCAGCCACAGTGCTGTCAGTATAGCAGCACATGTATATTATACTTTATATGAATTTATTTTAATTTAATCTTTCTTGGCTGTCTAGATTGAAAGTTTTATGGCAACTCTTACTATCAACTTTTTACTTCTAAGAAATTGATACTAGAATCTTTGAAGGATATATTTATGACTCTGGACCAGTTTCTGATCAATTCAATATAATTTTGTAAAAACAAAAATTGTTTTGTGATTATTTCTTCTATATTAATAATAATACTTTTACAAAACATATGGTGTTGATAGATTTAATTTTTAACTTATTTTGACAGCAAGTGTCCTAGACTGTAGATAATTTAATACATTATAGTCCTTTGTGTTGAGGGTAAATCAATTTTTTACAAGATTGAATACAAATTTTTGCCAAGCATTCCTTAATCAGCATTTCTGCAAGCTGAAAGAGAGCAATTATATCCCAATTTAGATAATTTTTATCCTGGCTTTGAGCTTCTTCAGTGAAGCAATAAATTGAAATGGCTGAATTTTATCCTTACAGCTGTAGACCTACAAACATATAAATGCAGTTGCACAATGGCTAGAGGCTTCCTTGAGTTATTAGTTAATTTACTGCATCAGGGCCTTTAATAGATTTGGGAAGTATAGGGATTTCATTTTAGAGAACCCATTTTTCTAAGGTTTCCCATGGTAAAAAGTTGTCATGGAATATAACTACCAGGCAGATTGAAATTCCTTAAATCCTGTAATCTAATTAGCTGGAGTGTACCAAGTACTATAGTCTGAGAAAATGGGTGCCATATAAATTTAACAAAACAAAGAAAGAAAGAAACATTTTCCAAGAACATCTCCCGTTAATCCTGGACAATGAAGAGTGAAAAGCAACGTCTCTCAGGTTATCATCAGATTCTGATGGTGAAAGTCTAGAAAATACAAAACTGAAGAAAATGTTATAAAATTCTTGAGCATATGAGGAGCACTTCTGTAGACATGCAGTCATGCACATGATGTAAGAACTGTTTACTAAAATTCATTTTCAAAGGTCACAGTCCTCTAATTATGAGAAATAACTTGTTTGAGAAAAGAAAAACATAGGAGACTGAAGTGATGCAAAAAAAATATGTTAAACGATAGATCCCTACCAATGCCATTAACAACATCTGATCTGAGAAAGAGAGAGAGGGAGGGAGGGGAGAGAGGGGAGAGGGAGGGAGGGGGAGAGAAGGAGAGGAGGGAGGAAGGAAGAGAGGGAGAGAGAGAGGGAGAGGGAGAGAGAGGGAGAGAGAGAGGGAGAGAGTGAGAGAGAGAGAGAGAGAGAGAGAGAGAGAGAGAGAGAGAGAGAGAGAGAGAGAGAGAGAGAGAGAACAGGATGTTCTTCATTTGTGTTTTGTCCTTCAATTGATTTTTTGGGAGAGGACAGATGAAGATTAATCAGTAACAAAAAAGAATAACTATTCATCTACTCCCGGGATGAGAACGCACTGATTCCACATATTTTTCACATTGATGCTATTAGCTAAGAAAAATGCCTCAAGAGGCACATAAAACTCTCTGTTTAGGATTCAGTCCATTTAGACTGTGTGCTCTGAGGCAAAATGCCTTTCAAAAGATGTCCTGGTGTATGTATTGTGCGTGTATGTGTGTCTCTGTGCATGTAACATGTAACAAGAAATACCCCCTTCCCTGCAACACACAAATTTTTATAACAATGAACGTTGGTACTTATTTTTCTTAAAATGGAAACAAACTGAAAGAAAAGATATAGATTGAAGTGCTGACTGAACACTTATAGGACTCATCAGAAGAGGAAACAGGAAGTCATCTATTATCCTTTCAACCATACATTTATTGGCCTTCACTGGGTTTTTTCACTCTTCCCATCATTGCCTTCCCAAGTCCTTTTCTGCTGAAACCTTCCTTGTGCCTAAGAATATGTTAGTGGGATGTAGTTCCTGCATTACTGACAATTTGTCTCTTGAAAAATTATTCATAAGACACAACTTTAATCACATTTTGTAAATTTTCTGTTGGGTTCACATGTATACATGTATGTGTCATGCCAAGAATATCAGATATATACAGTATTTGATCATATCTTTTCTTTAAAATCCTGCTGTATCAATTTTAGCTATATCTTGTCCATGATTCTGTTTTCATAACAGGTAACCAGATGACTATGAAAAAATCACAAGCAGAATATGGCAGTGACTCTTTTTTCTTAGTTGGGTTTCTCAGCAGTTATTCTTCAAGAAATACCTGTTAACAATAGAGGTAAAACATGACCACTTGAAGTAATGTCACTGATAGTTTGCTCCATGAATTTGGATAACTCCCTTTTACAGCCAGATAATTTGACATCCTGTTGTAACAAAGTCAGAATTTAACAAAAGTCAGAATTTTTACTCAGCTTTTTATGAAGTACTTTTTTGGCGTCAATTTCATTCAATTTAATTAGCTCAATATGAGTTTTCCCTTTTCTTTTCTTTTTTCTTTTCTTTCTTTCCTTCCTTCCTTCCTTCCGTCTTTCTTTCTTTCTTTCTTTCTTTCTTTCTTTCTTTCTTTCTTTCTTTCTTTCTTTCTTTCTTTCTTTCTTTCTTTCTTCTATCTATCTATCTATCTATCTATCTATCTATCTATCTATCTATCATCTATCTATCTATCTATCATCCATTTATCTATCTCTATAGTATCAGATTAGTATTGAAGGCATTCAAGTTCAAATTTCCATTCAATCATGATCCGTTTCACAGAATTGTCAAGAGGATAAAAATACTATGAAACACAACGTATATTATTTGATTTGCTAGGTCAAGAATTGACAAGTGGCTTTATGCAGTGCTAAAACTAATTTAAAAAGTCCTTTATAAGTAATTGTTCAGAGTTCTACAAGGATAGTCTGCCTCTTTCCTCACAATCTTCTTTGTGGAGAGAAAAGATTGGCAACCATCAAAAAAAGGAAAACGGTTTTTAGAAGAAGACAAAATAGGATTCCAGATTCACTAATGGAAGATAAATAAGTGACATTGAAAGGGATTGAAAATGCCTTTCACAGAAGCCTGGGTCACACCTTAAGCCAATAGGGAACAACCTGAGACTCCAGAGCCCTGTTATCACTTTTTGAAGTGCCTTCTCATCCCAAATGTCAAAAATCTGCCTGTTATTTCCTGACATTTTGAGATGAGAAATACAGTGTAGCATAAGCTTTTAAATAGCACAATTTTGTTTTAAAGAGTGAAGAAACATTGCATCAAAATTTCTGCAAAACCCATTGAGAAGGAATTGCCTCTTTCCATTCTGCATCCTCATTCCACCCAGTATCCTTTCCAAAATTATGGAATATGGGTATTGTAATCAATTATACATCAATGGCTTAATGGATTTTATTTGGCAATGTCATGTTATGGAACTATAGCCATTGTTACCTAAATATACCACTTAAATCTAATATACCACTTGTCATGGTGTGTGAATCTAGGCAATTGTGGCTTATTCAGTAGCTTGGTTAAGCAAACGTGACTTACTCAGTATATACCCTTTATTATTTGAGTGACATTTTTACTTTGGACCAGTCTCTTTCTTTCAGTCCATCTCACAGATGTGATATTATAGGGAAAACAGATGGAAGCATTGGGTATGTTCATTTCCTTGGATTAACAAAAAGTAAAGGCAGGATGAATCAAAGAAGAAAACAGAAAAGGACAGAAACACACTGGGATTGGTTTGATTTGTTTTGCTTTGAAAAATAGTTGTAAATGCCCAGTTTCCTGGTCCATGCATCTCCATGGGACCAACATGTTTGCTAATTGCCTGAAATAAATCAGGTTTTTCTGCTTTTTTTTTTGGCTGGGCTGATTCAAATGTTGGAGGGGGGAGAAGAATGTTTAAAATCTTACACAACTGATTTTAGTTTGAAAGCAAATGTATACTGGAACAATCCTTATCTCTTCTCTACCAAGCTGCAGCACTGACTTCTTCCTAGCTATGGCCAGGCATCTACCACTCACAACTGGGAAGGCAACTCATTAGTTCCCAGGTAGCAAGAAAACAGCTTTCCTTAAAGGAATTATCTCACGCTGCAACAGGCAAACTGGTGTCAAGTTTTATATTCTTTTTAATCTACACAACATTGTATTTGAAGGACAGAAATATAACTTGCAGAGCATAAGAATTCTTTTTTTACTCCTTTAGTTTTGTTATCTTTTCCTGGTGCTGCCTGGAACAGCTTTGTTTAGAGCAGGGATGTCAAACTGGATTTCTTCAAGGGTCGGATCAGCTTTATAGTTTTCCTCCGTGGGCTGGCCAGGGGGGAGGGGAGTGTTTTCATGGCCTGTTTTTGGCCTGGACAAAAACTGGCAGCACTTTGCCAGCTAAAATAGGGCGCAGAGGGTACACACGGGCCCCGGCATTCTGTTTTGGCTGGCAAAGTGTTTCAAGAGGCCATGCAGGCTTAAAACGGGCTACACGGGGCTGCACGTGGCCCCCCTGTGTCCCGGTTTGGCTGCCAGAGGCACCACAGGCCAGTCCTTTGCTATTTCCAGGCCAGTCCCGCAGGCCAGATTTAAACACCCCATGGGCTGGATCTAGCCCGCGGGCCTTGAGTTTAACACACCTGGTTTAGAGTATACATTCAGCAGTTATTGTGTCCTTCTACTTGAACTAGTTTCTTATGTTCATGATATTCATGAATTCAATCTATGAACAAATCCTGCTGTCCAGCTAGACTGAGCATCTAAATTTAAATATGCTGGGACCAAGAATAAAAAGTTATAGTCAGATCTAAAGTCTGCATTGTAGCAATAGAATTGTTCTGGAAATAAAGATGACTGTTTTATAAAAAGGTTTATTCACATGAGATTTCATTTCATCTTTCATATTTCATAATTGGAGACTTGAAAGGGGTTTTTTGTGCTGTGTAAAATATAAGGCTGAATACCAAAAAAAAAAAAACAACAAAAAAAAAAAACACCCTTAACCAGGTTTAACAATTAAAAGATAGAAAGGAACCCAATGTTAGAATAAATGTTTTGCAATGACTCCAAATTAAGTCACTAGTAACTCCAGTTAGAAAGTTCAGAAAAAAGATATTGATCGAAGTCATAAAGCCTGCTGAAGAGTTTGCTTTGGTATAAGATAGCTTCTTATAGTCATCAGTACTAAATGGCTCATTTTAAAGACAACAGTTTCAGAAACAAAAATTAGTAGCTTTTTAAAAAATAGGATTTTAAGTAGAGAATATTGAAAAAGCATTTCTCTTGACCTTTTTTCAGCAAGTAGATCCTAGTATACATAATAGTTGCAACTATTTTTGCATGTGTCCAAAGATTTCAACCCTTCCTTTATTTTTCAACTAGCTACCGCTCTAGGCTGTATGAGCCATGATTGCTCTCTAAAATACAGTGCTGTCCAGATTCTGACCCTGAGCCTGAAAGCAGTCAATTGATATCATTGCACTCATTGGATCCACATTCCACATTAATCCCTAATGGGATTAATCTGATTTTTGTTTAGGGTACTGAATGTATCCAGCCACTGTGATCTATTCAGTAAAGAATGATTAAATAAACTGTGTGCAAATACAGTGAAAGAAACACATCTGCCTTTATTAAATCTTTTCTGCCAATCTTTCAGTTTGAGCTAAAAAATGCCCAGGCCACATTGCTGTGAGTTCTGTCTTCTCTACTGTCTTTGACTGCATGTTTTGTTTCCTGTGTTGAATCTTCAGCAATGAGTTCACCAACCTCTGGTCCAGTTGAACTTCTCTTCCCATTTCATAAGTAGACTGCACCATTAAAAAAACAAAGCCTGAAAAAAGGAAGGCAAAATGAGACAGCCAATTTAAGTAGGAATCTTGGATTTTTGGTAGTTTCTCTGAATCTTTGCCTACACTTTCCAAACTATAAATAATATTCAACATTAGTGATCCACTAAGTTTCTGACATTGATTTCTGACTAAGTTTTCTTCCATGCAAGCTTTATAAAAAAAAAATGCTACAAACAGCCTGAAGGGGAAGCTAGCAAATCTACTCTGGTGTGTCTTTGGCTTCATGCAATTTTAAACAGATTATTTTCCTCCCGAATTTATCTGTTTACCATTTTAACTCTGGTGGAGAGCAGTAGAAGGAGCTATGTCTTTGATTTTCAAAAGCACTTTTATGTGTTGCCTTTTCTCATCCATCAGCAGCTATTTGGGCAGTTCCTGTGAAAAGAGAAGATGTAGTAGTAAATTTTGCTTCTAGCAAAACACTTGCAGCAACTTCAGAAATAACAAATGTTTATTCTTAAAAGTTCCCTCTTTATCTGCAATCTACAGGTTGCAAAATAAAGTTGCATCGTATCTTGGTGAGAAAGAAAGGCAAAAGGCTCCATGTGAAGTACTACCTAAGGGAATTGTTGTTTATTTTGTTATTTGTCTAACAAATAACCTAGTTATTTTGCAAAGACTAAAAAAGAAATTTGAATGGAGCATTTATTTAGATGTGTATAATTTTATATTATTGATCATCATAACTGTCAGGCAGACATTTAGTTATTTTATTTTGGTATTCATACAATCACAAAGATGCATAATTTACTTTGGTATATTTTACTATTGGCAACTATATTACAAGTAGTACATGATTTACCAACCAAACTGAGACCAGAATGCTCATTGCTAAGCAAGTGAATCATGTGGTCATTAAAAAAGAAATTAAAATGGCTTCCTCCATTGACTTTGCTTGTTGGAAGCCAACAAATGCAAATCACATGATCCAAGGACACTGCAATTGTTGTATAAACATACTAGTTGCCAAATGTGCAAATTTTGATCATGTGACCATGGGAATGTGGCAATGGCTATAAGCATAAGAACTGGTTGTAAGTCACATTTTCATTGCCATTTTAACTTTGTATAGTCACTAAATGATTGATTGTAAATCAAGGACTACCTATACATATTTCAATATTCTCTAATGTGATGATTGACTACAATTAATCACATTAAATATATTTGAAGGAGCCAAATAATCTATTCTGTCAATTTTTTAATATCAAACTTAATGGAATTAAGATCAACAGTGGCATTGTGTCCCTTAGAGGTAGAACTCTCACCTCACAATCAGGAGGTTGTGAGTTCAATCCTAGCTAGCAGCAGATATTTTTTTCTCTCTGGCGGAAAGAGAAAATATCTGCTGTGAACTCCATGTAGGCATCAGGAAGGGCATCCAGTCAATAAACAGTCAGCTCCTTCAGTCACCCTGACTCCACTTTATAGTTGTTAAAAGGAAAAAAAAGTGAAATTAAGACCAAAGTATTGGCAACTAAATTATAGTTAAAAGTTATAATACTATTGTAAACATCCTTACTGTTTCATATCCTGGCTTGGAAGGAGTCCCTAAACCAGAATTTTCCAGTTCAATCTTCACAGAAGACTATAGATTAATGAACTAGGATACTAACATCAAAGTAGGCACTTCCTGTTAATTTTCAGGAAGCATGTTCCTCTACTTTCAGCCATTTGAGGTCAGAAAACAGACTCCACAAGAAATATTGGAACTCTATTGATATTGGCTAGAGCAGTGATGGCTAACTTTTTTGCTGTCATGTGTCAAAAGTGGGGGGAGTGCGGGGAGGTTGCGTGCATGTGTGCCCACACCCATAATTTAATGTGTCCCACCCCCCTGAGCATGCATGTGTGACCCCCCACGCTTCCCCCACTTTTGGCACGTGATGGCATGGTGGGCCCGGTAGGCCCATTTTTTTGCCCTCCCCAGGCTCCAGAGGCTTTCTAGGAGCCTAGGGAGGGCAAAAACAGCCTTCCCCATCCCCCGGAGGCCAGAAACAGCACGTTTCCCAATGTCCAGTGGGCCCGGAAGGCCGGAAAATCAGGTGGCTGGCATGCGGATACACGCTGGAGCTGAGCTAGGGCAACGCTCGCGTGCCCACAGATATGGCTCGTGCCATAGGTTCGCCATCATGGGGCTAGAGTATAATAGCTTGCAAATGCTGCAGCATCTTTTCTTTCCTTATATCAAGGAGAGTCAAGGCAGGGTTACTTTAAGTTTTTTTCTAACACCTTTGTCTTTTCCTAGGCTACATTCATTTTTGCTATTACCAGCTTATTCCTTCTCCAAGGCCATCTTTTATTTTTCTTTTGAGACAAGGTTTAATTTGTTTTTATACTCTTTAAAACTCTATAACTATTACATAGAAATTGCTGGACAATGGAAATAATTTGTATGCTCTTAACAGAGTTCTATAATCCTTTAACATTGGAAATGTAAATTTATGATCCCCAAAATTCAGTAGATTGAAGCTCTGAAGTTACTTGTGATTTTTTAAAAAAAGTTGCTTAGAAATGAATATTATGTACTGTATGGATGATTAAAACACGTGTATCTTGTATTAAAGTGGTTGTGTAATATTTCATACATCTATATACACGATGAAAATCCATTCTTCTTATATTTTTACATTTCTTTCTATTGTTTTATTTTCTGGTTTTGTTGGTTTTGTAGTAGTTGTGGTTCTGTTTAAAAGGCTTTTTAAATGTAACATGTACTTTTGATTTTCTTAATTTCTTATATGAAACCTACTACCTGCACCTGTCCTTTTCTGAATCTTCAGCTATCCAAAAAATTGGGCAAACCAGCATACTCAGTATAGTACTTTTTAGAATATGGGGGAGAGGCTAATACTGGATCTTAGACCAATGTTTCTCAACTTGGTCAACTTTAATGTGTATGGATTTTAATTTACCAGAATTCTGGGAGCTAAAGCCCACATGTAATATTATATTTTAAATTCATATTGTAGGTTTAAATACATATAATACATACAATTAAGTACATAAATACAATTCTGTAAAAATTGGGCTGATAAAATTTTTGCTGCTGAGTTAAGAATAATTTCATAATCACAGGTATAATAATAATTTCAAAAACAGGTATAATAATTCAATCAATGGTAAAAAGCTTGTGGTTGCACTTCATTAACTGGCATTTCACTCAAAAGAGAATCAAACTTTTCTCTACTCTGTAGTAATACAATGCAACAATATGCATATCTCTCAGACAAAAGAAAATCTCAGTAATAGCCCTAATCTAAAAACTACCCAAATCATAATAATCATAACCTGTCTGTATATATTACTATACACCAGTGGTGAAATCCAATTTTTTTTACTACCAGTTCTGTGGGTGTGGCTTGGTGGGCGTGGTGTGGCTTGGTGGGCGTGGCTTGGTGGGCATGGCAGGGGAAGGATACTGCAAAATCTCCATTCTCACCCCAGCCAGAGGTGGTATTTGCCAATTCTCCGAACTACTCGTAATTTCCGCTACTGGTTCTCCGAACCACTCAAAATTTCCGGTACTGTCAGAACCTGCTGGATTTCACCCCTGCTATACACTATCCAATCTCACTGTCCCTTCACTGTACATTTCCCTCTAATACATTTTAAAAGAAGGCAGCAAGGCTGAGGTGGCTTCCCCAGAAGTTCTAGCAAGAAAGTGACCCTGTTCTTTCTGTCTATTGCAATATTAAACATTTAACAACAACAACAATCCAAAACAGGCTGCTCTGCTTTCTTTCCTGCTTTCCTGAATCTTTGTTCCATGCACAGATTTGGTAAAGGTGAGTCCCATCATATCCAAAAAGGTCTCACTGATTATCATTGGTTGAGAGCTACTGAACTAACATCTAGGCCAGCCTTTTGGAAAAGATTATATTGTGTAGAATGGGTACATCTGAACTGATAAAGAGAGAGTCCTATGTTCCAATCTATACAAAGTCGCCCTTAGACATAATGGAGAAGGAAAACCCTGTCAGCCTGTCATGTAGTCACCATGGTATACAATCTGCATTTGTGGTGATAACCTGAGGCTGGGAAAAGAGCTGGAAGAAAAGAAAACACCAATAAGGTTTTCACAAATACACGGAGTCTCTCAGCTGGACAAGTTGAAAAGAGCTAAGCAGCTGCAGGAAGTTGTTACTTTTGGACAGAAAATAGAAGGGGGAAAAAATGAATGAGACTGAGTGCAACAGAGTGGTCAATGCCTGGAATTCTCTACCTGACTCCATTGTTACACCCTCAAACCCTCACAGCTTCAACCTTAAACTGTCTACCATGGACCTCATCCCATTCCTAAGAGGTCCATAAAGGGGGCGTGCTTAGTGCACTAGCATGCCTACCGTCCCTGTCAGAGGTGGGCTTCAGCAGGTCCTGACCAGTTCTGGAAAACCGGTAGTGGAGTATTTCAAACAACCGATAGTAAAAAATTCTGACTGGCCCTGCCCCCATCTATTCTCTGCGTCCCAAGTCCCAGCTGATTGGGAGGGAATGGGGATTTTGCGGTAACCATCCCCTGGAGTGGGGTGGGAATGGAGATTTTTTTTTTTTATTTTAATTTGATTTATATGCCGCCCTTCTCCAGAGACTCAGGGCGGCTTACAGTGCGTTAAGCAATAGCCTTCATACTTTTGTATATTTATACAAAGTCAGCTTATTGCCCCCACAAACTGGGTCCTCATTTAACCTACCTTAGAAAGGATGGAAGGCTGAGTCAACCTTGAGCCTTGGAGAGATTCGAACCAGCAGTAAATTGCAGGCAGCTGTGTTAATAACAGGGTGCTTTAAACCACTGTAGTACCAAGGCTCTTACAGTATCCTTCCCCTGCCACGCCCACCAAGCTATGCCACACCCACCAAGCCACGCCCACAAAACCATTAGTAAAAATTTTTGAAACTCACCTACTGTCCCCATTTATTTGTATTCATTTTTCTCGTTCATTTCCATGTTCATATTCATACCTGCTATTTGTACATTTGACAAGCTAATAAAATAAAAATAAATAAATAAATAAAATGAGTGCTGAACAGATGCAATTTCCAGGGTGATTCAAAATCAATGAAGAATGTGAGGAGGACAATGATGCAATCCAGGATCTGTCTACTTGGTTGGACATTTAGAGGGAAAAAATGATCCAAAATTACTGAAAGCAGAGATAGGGATGTCAGAAAGGTGCTTTTTTCAAGAGGCAACTGGACTTCTCCCGGATCCCATTCCCACCCCATCAGCCCTCATGTTAGCGAGGCCAGCTTCGGTTGCAGCCGGGTCGAGACAGTGTCTCAGGGTGGAGAGCAGGTTGCCTATCTCCCCAAGCAACTGGAGCATGCTTGTTCTGACCTAGGCTTCCCCAGCAGCACGAAGCCAAGTCCTCATCCCGATAAACCTCTTTTATTTAATTTACAGTGAATTCCTCTACAACAAAGTCTTTCCTCTCCCAGAGTCTTTCAAGATAGTTCACAATTACTGACCTTTATCAGGCTTGGAACGTGGCCAGGACGATATCTTTCAGATGCCACAATATTTGGCAAGAATGCAGTAATGAACTAATTGTCTCCTGCAAACTCCACTTCCCTTTCACTCCTCCTTTATTCCCTCTGGGAGGGGGCATTCATCGTCCACCTGTGGCCTTACTCCCAAGTCGACCCTTGTTCTTTAGCTGTTCCCTATGTCCGGCAACTCTGCACATGTGCACACTGGGGACAGGCTCCAGCTGTTTGTCTGCCTCACTGATGTCTGACTCCGAAGGCAACTGATAACTGGCATACGGCCCTAGCCCCCTCTCTGCCTCCAATGCAGAGCCTTCATCAGAGCCTTCCCCAGACTCCAGGACTGGCCCATGTTCCTCCCCAACCTCCTCACTGTCTGAATCTGCTGCCAACTCTGCTGGCTGCTGGCGGGCCACAACAATGCCCAGCACCAACAAGGGCCAGCAGAGAAAGCTCCAGCAAGAGTGAGGCGCTGGAAAATCAGCCCCGCCGTCGCCCTTACCTTCTCAGACTAGAGAAGTTGTGACTGGGAGGGAAGGGAAAGGGGCAGGGCCAGCCTGTGATGGAACAGGGAGCTGCAGCAGAGGGCCTAAACTGCCGCATGAGGCTCTGGAGCCGTGGGTTGCCGACACCGGTTCTAACCTTATATTGTGCACTACAGAAATGTACTGGATATTGATAGAAAAGCTGTTAGGTGAAAAAGCAGACTTCAAAAGTATGATTACTGCTCTGTACCATTAGCTAGCTAGTTAACTGGAAACAACCTTAACTTTACAGAAACACATAGCCAAACATTAATACTAAAAAGCTAAACATATGCTATTAATTTCGTGAATTTCTACCTTGTTATGGGAGATCTCTAAGAGAAAAATAGAAGAGTTACTCATGTCTTCACACCAGAAAGATATGGCTGGAGTTTTCCATCACCAATTTCCCAACCAGTCAAAAATTAGTTTTGGCCAAACTTCTGTTCATGTTATAGCAGATGCTGAGATTCTTGGACCATGATACTTGGTTTTAAATTCTCTTTTGTTTTCATAGCTTTGACGTCATGCCAAAATGAGTCACTGCTCTTAATAGGGCAGCAAACAGAAGCTCCTAGCTTGTTTGCAGCATCTGCTCTGTTAGTCATTCATGAAAACCTTGCCTAAAGCTTGGGAGAAAAAACAATTAAGTTTCTATTTTCATCATAACATATCATATTTAGCTGCAAACTGAATATGGACAGAGGAATTACCAAGAACAGTGCCTTTGCACTATTAAAAAATAACTTTCAAAAATGACATATGGCATAACAAAACATTACCTAACTTAGAAAAGTTGTGGTTCAACATAATCCTCTTGATCTATTCATTTGACACTTTTCCACAAGCAAAACTAGGCTCAATGCCCAAGCCTTTCTCACCTGAATCTTCCAATTTATGCTGACTTCTATCTTCTATAAACTCAAGCCAATGAAATCAATGGATATTGAAATTAAACAAAATATTTGGAAAGCATCAAAGGTAGGAAAAATGCCTGAAGATTTTTAAAGAAATAGGGGAGCAGCTCAGCAAAATCTTCAAAGTTTATAGACAGAACTCCAAAGTCAGCAGTGAAATCTGGCCGGATCTATCTGGCTCGCACAAACTGGTAGGGCTGGCAGCGGGAGGCTCCGCCTACCCACTGGGACATCATTATATCCTGTTTTTTACCCTCTGCGCATGCACAAAAGGCTCTGTGCTTGCACAGAAGAGGTGTGCACTCATTACGCTTGTGCGTGAGTACGCACGCTCACATTCCTGAAATGGTAGCGAAGGTAAGTGCATTTCACCGCTGAAAGTACTGTAGGAAAAATGTATCTCAATCTTTATAACAACAAATGAAAATTAAAGTATGTAAAACAAATCACTAACATATATGCAATTCAACTGAATTTATACATATCGTTTATGGAGGTTACATAATTACTATGACACTACAATTTAAAGAAAAATGTTAATTCTTCAGAACCTAATTATTAAAAATAGCGATCTAAAATTCGATTTGTTCCATTTATTAACTTCGAATATATGGTCACTTCTTAGCATTTATATGCTAATAGTATCAGTGTCAGGGAGTTTTAGCAATAACTGCTCAATTTTTTAATGAAATCAGTGGATCTTGTATACATTTCACTGGTTATTTGTCAAATAAATACATAAGAATGGTTTTTATGAGAAAAATTCATGTCCCTAGGTCTTATTTTGATTCTCATAAGTATAATATTATTACTCTAGTTTACATTAAACCAAAAGAAGAGAGATTGCTTTTTACTCCATATAGACTAAAGGGAACTTGAGATACTTTGGGGACAAAGGAAGAGATAAATGCCCATTGTCCTCCCAATGTCGTTAGACTGCAGCTACCATCACCTTAAAAAATCCCCTATGTAAATTATGAAGTTCAACAATCCTGGAAAATTGATAAATTCCCTATCTTAGGGCATGTATATTTTTAAAATTAAATCTGTGTTTTTGTGAATGTTATAGCCTGTTTCAGTTAAAAAGCTTTCTAGAGATTGATTATATGAGTTCTGTGGATCTATAGTTTCTCTATTTCCCTGCATTTCATAGTATCTGAGACTATAGGCTTTATTTTCTGAGTGGCCTATGTTAGAAGATCAAGACCGTATTTTAGATAAGAAGACGTGCTGGACTACATCTTACCTGCATTTTGAAAACATAGCCTGCATGGTAAGCTTATGGTTCAATGTATTGTGGAAACTCAGTAAATTGGATTAACTGAATAAAGTTAATGAGTGCCCTAAAAGTGGGTTCACCAGTCATGTGCACAGACAGTGATTATTATTTTTCTTTTCTCCATTCTTGTTGGCAGTTTTCTTAGAATTGCTCTCATCTATTGCTTGGTCTTTTTTGATATCTTCTTTATTCATATCCCATCTTCCCTCTAAAGGCAATAAATGTCATAAGAAATAATCCATCTGTAAAAGGGCCCCCCTTGACCAAAAAATGGCACGGTGTCCGAAATAGCTGCACAGCACCATTTTACAGTAAGTTTCATCTTTTCTTAAAGCTAAATTTCATTATTTAGAAAATGCAATCAAAACGGAATCTTGTTACTTAGGCTTTTAAACTAAGAGGGTAAATGCATTTTGAAGCACTCAAACTTAAATGACTCATTTCCTTCAGCAAGATTGAGTCAGAACTTTACAACCACAGGGGAATGAACTTGTCCCTTCACTGAGGATATTTCAATATAATTATTTTCTGCTCCTTTTTTCACCTTCAGTTGCATTGAGATAAATGAGCTACCTTTATCTGTGATCATCTGAACAAAAGGTAGTTGAGGTACATTTGCTTCATATTGAGGCACTAGTTCAAAACTGATCTTTACTCATCTAGGAGAAGAAATGTAATTGAGTAGATAAGAAGAATAAAAACATATTTACTCCTGTTTTTCATGAAGTAAATATTTTAAAGTTTTATGACAACATTAAACCTCATGCTGGTACTTGATATTTAATAGTAATTATTTCTTGTTTCATAAGATGAGAATTCTATATAAAACCTAAGTTATCTAACAGCTATCTTACAGTTTCCCCACCATACTCATTTAATTTGATAGAAAACAACTCACCATTGGAGAAGACTCTATGTCAGGAGTATCAAACTCAGGTCATCATGGCATTGTCACATGACGTATCAGGACTTCTCCCCCCTTGCTAAACCGGGTGTGGGCATGGCCAGCACATGACACATCCAGCCCATGGGCTGGGAGTTTGACAGCCCTGGTATATGTGATTCTCTCTCTCTCTCTCTCTCTCTCTCTCTCTCTCTCTCTCTCTCTCTCTCTCTCTCTCTCTCTCTCTCTCTCTCTCTCTCTCTCTCTCTCTCTCTCACATACACACACACACACACACACACACACATACACACACACAGAGGGAGAGAGAGAGGGAGAGGGAGTGTGTGTCTTCTTGGTTTTAATGCAGATTCTGAATTGTATTTTAGTTGTATTTTAGTTAAAAACAGCCTCTGGGATTTGAACACGCTCTGTCTTTTATAATACAATTATTTTTGTGCTTATCTGTATTCTCCCAGGCTTCCCACTTTTTCATTAATTCCCAAGAGTTTCTCTTGTGGACTTTTTCATAATATGAAGTATGAACAGTCAAGGATGCTACAGTAGGTTGAAAAGATTCATTAACAGAAAAAGTCAACAACAAAACTGCTTTTAATGGACATTCTGAAAAATGAGATAGAAAAACAAACGGCCTTTGCAATGCAGGTGAATCTCTTTCACCTGAATAAGGACTAAATTCTAAAGTGGGGGAGATATGAGGGTTTCTTTTTAAAAGTGAATAACAGAAGAAACATAAAGAAAATCTAATTTTTTCAAAGAATTTGGATGACTAGCACCAATTCAAAATCCTAACTTTATAAGAGAATATCTGTGGCCCAAAGTTGAACTGTGGATTTCTTGGTGCATTCTAAGCTTGGCTGTTTGCTTGCAGATGTTTCAATACCCAAACAGGTATAACATCATGTCCCGACTAATGATGTTACCTAGTTGAGTAATATCTGCAAACAAGCTTAGAGTGCACCAAATATTTCTAGCTTTAAACAAATCATAGTGCTAGATTTTGCATGTTTTCCCCATTTCAAGCAAGTGATGGACCAGCAATTCATAAGGCAATATTCTGCCAGATTTCTGGACAAAGACTGAACACAACTAATGTCAAGTGAGCCCTCAGCCCTGGCAGTTCACTGCATTACTTTGGACCACTCACCTCCTCTAACCCAACCTACCTCAAAGGGTTGTTGTAGGAAGAAATTAAAGAAAGAAATGCTGCATACTCCACCTTGATCTCCTTGAGGAAAGGCAGAAAATAAAAGTAATAAAATAAGCAAGAAAGAAAATCTATGTTTAGTTGTTTAGTTTTGGATAATACACTGTACAAGGCAAAAAGCAGATCCTAGCAGCACTAATTCACTT
Organism: Pituophis catenifer annectens; assembly: GCF_029215685.1. Classification (NCBI taxonomy): domain Eukaryota; kingdom Metazoa; phylum Chordata; class Lepidosauria; order Squamata; family Colubridae; genus Pituophis; species Pituophis catenifer. The sequence goes on from NW_027256886.1 coordinate 30,643,432, forward strand.
TATCCTCAGAGATTTCTGTTGCCAAGCAATTTCTGTGTTGCTTTTCCACAGGTGCCTCATAAGCTGACACATTTGATTTAAAGAGCATAAAATATTCAACCATATTAAATGTGACTGTGGGGGTCACAGAACTCACAACCCTCCCCCAAAGTGCAGTAAATTATAATTGCTGTGATGAAGTAGTAAAGCTGCTTTAAAAATTACAGAAATAGATTTTGACTGGGATTGTTTGTTATTCAATGTTTGATGTGTTTTTTGTCCTTTTTTGTTTTTGTTTTTTTGTTTTTTTTCTTCTATGTTGAATGTTGTTTGGAATGTGGGAGATTGGTGCTGGGATCTGGGCACAGAAAGGAAGAGGAGGGGAAAGGATTAAAAAAGTTACAGTTTAAATGGGTTTAATAAAAATAATGACATGGAATGTGAAGGGTACAGGGAATCAGATCAAGAGAAGACGACTGGAACTTAAAATTAAAAGAGATCTACCAGATATATTATTTTTACAAGAAACCCATCAGAAATTTGAAGACTCAAATAAAATGTATATAAAGGGTATGCAAATTTATGAAAAATCTTTTGGAACTTCAAAAGCTAGAGGAGTTGCTACATTGATATCAGATAGGGTATATTTTGAAAAAGAACAAGTAATTGTGGATGAAGAAGGAAGATATATAAATGAAGGTATTTACTTGATTAATTTCCCTTTCATTATTTTACCAAGGTAATATGCCATGAACAAAGCCACTGCTGGGTTACGTTATCATATCATAGCTAGATGGGAAATTGGATCTGAAAATTAGTTAGGGAAAGGAGAGAAAAAACCTTCCTAAATAAAGTAAAAGACATGCATATTTCTATGGGGCAGGGGATATTACAGGGGATGTACCAGTAAGTATGATTGCTTCCTCTTAGAAGGGCAAACCATATATCCCATCCCAAATCAAGTTGGAGGATCCTTTACAATAATCATTAAGACAATTATAATTTTTCAGGGAACACAAACATGTGCAATAAAATGAGCTCTGCAAGTACAAATCAATAAGAAATCTGGATCCAAAGTAGAGTGAATTTACCATTCAAACAATCCCCAGATCGAGGACCAAGGTAAATGAATTCTTACACATATGTACTATGTGTACATGTGTACACATATGTACACATATGTACTAAAAGGTATTAAGACTTGTTTAAGTATTGCAGGCTTACATACTGCATGTTTTCAAGCAGACAAATAAGGTAGATTGACCAGTCCTTTGGCGAAAAAAATCTTTCAGCCATCTAATTTCAGAAAGCTGAAATTCAAATGCTGAATTGCAGCAATCAGGGTATTGCCTTAGAGATATATTACAATTGTATGCATATTGTACTGATATGGATAACACACATACTCACATATCCAACAATCTGAAAGTTATAACATTACAGGTTATCTGACACTCAAGAAATGATATATGTGGCCTTACTAAGGTACCAAAATCATAGTGTCCTGTTAATAGTTATTTGCAAAAAAATACTGACAATTTAAAGCTGTGTATTTTTATTTCCATCTCTCTTGCTGGTAGAAGAGCTATAATGGTAATAAAATTAGGGGAAATTGTAGGATAGAAACAAGGTTTGGGAGGCTCTATTCTACCTGTTCCATTTACACAGGTATTACATACATGATTAAACTGTTGATCCATGTATTATTCTATTCGGGAAGCATAGAATTTTCCATTGTGATCTGTTCACCGAAGCAACAAGAAAGAAATGCCAGGATGACAAGTATTGTATTTTTACAACATGCCCTATGTTGAAGAAGAAATTTCAGCCAATATTCCCTCTGCTGAATTTCCCATTTCTGCATTATTACTAAGAAAAATCTCTCATATTACTTCCATGGTTTTGATTTCTTCGGATACATCTTATATGACTTTTTTGAGGGGGGGAGGGTAGAAGCAAACAAGAGAAATAAAACGTATAGTCAGTTCTTGATATCTTTAGAATGTGTTATCAAATAAACTTGCTAATACTAATAAGAACTATTATTTATGATTTCTATGACATTTTTGATATATGAAGCTTCTTATTCCTATTATTCACTTTCACAAGACCCGTTGAGGTAGGCCAATATGATTTGAAATTGACAGAGGCAAAGGAAAAGACAAAGGAAAACAAGTCCAAGGCTATCCAATGAGTCATTTGTCTTTCCTGTGAAATTTCACTTTACAGAAGGCTTATAAACAACATTGGAATGCTTTCACAAAACAGAAAAAAAAAAAAAAAACCAGGGAGAGGAAGAGGAGAATGTTTCGTTGACCTGTTTGAAAGAACAGCATTATAATGATAAATAAATGTACAAATACATAAAAAGAATGTATTATTTATAAATTGTATTTATAATAAAGAGTATGACTAAGCTGTATTTTAATAACCCATGGAGATTACTTCCTCTAAAGAAGGAAGTGAATCATGCAAGGTAGACAAGTCATCATCTAATAAGATAAAACTGGATAGGTTTGAGGTAATTTCACTGAATGTCAGCAAAGTTTGTTACTGTAACTTAACCAATTAAAAAAGAATGAAAATGTCATATCAACCACTCATCCTTATGTAGGTTTATTATATATATTTCTATGTTAGCTCCAGCATGTTAAGAATAAATGTGTGTATGTCATACAATTTAAAAGAAATATAAATATTGCAAAGCAGCTAAATATATTCAAGAAACTCATCTATATTACATCATCAACAGATGGTCCAAACTAACACAAGCTGATAAGTAATTCACTTAGAACACCAGATAAAGTCTCAAGGTAATAAATTTCATATGTTGCTTTCTTGATTTACTTTAACTTCCACTGCTGTTCTCTAAGAACACAATAGCAAATGATAATCAGGATAATATATGCATTGTATTCCCAATGAGTTTGGCAACAATTTATCTCTGTTTGTCAAAACATCTAATTTTTATTTTTATAATTATTTGATGGGCTTCCATCTGTTTCTTGTTTCCAACCTTGTTAATGTGCTCAGTTTAGGGGAATACAATTATATTCTTCAAGGCTTAAATAAATATGATGTTTATTAAAAATGTCCTTTATATCATAAAAGGTCTTCAAATAATATGGAACGCTATTCTTCTCACCAACTCCAACATATTTACTCATCTACTAACATAAACTAGAGCCTCAAGAGCCATCAATCCACTCCCCAGCTTCCCATATTAGTGCGCTACATGCTCACCGTTGGATAAGCAGCCTATCTCTTAACTTTCACCTCTGGGTAGGTCTTTTTTTCTCTCTTCCATCTCACACTCCATGGGGGGAGGAATCACTCATTCCTCTCATAACCTTTCTCAGACACCATCCTGCCATCACAAATGGTGTGCACTTGGTCTCTGGTAACTCCCACCTGCTGCTCTCCTCCAGTTCAGCCCTGTATATTCTTATTTCTTCTCTTCTTTTCTGCTCTCTTATATATAGGACTTTTTTCTAGAAGATATCCAAATATACTTTGGACTATTATCATTAGCTGCATTAGATAGATCAGATCAGGAAATCAACTCCACAAAAAGGCTAAATCTACTTTTATTGGGAGTTGCTACATTAACAGAAGTTTGTAAGTCTAATTGTCCTGCATACCTTCCCTTCTTAAACTACAGTGATTCAGGACAGCAACTGCATGCCTGAGGTATTTCCAAATATTATGTTCCTGTTCTAGGTTTAAACAGCATTTTATACACTTTTGTTCATGAAACCACTCCTGTATCTTTCTGTTAAACTCGTTTTTCATATTCTCTACGGTACAATTATGAAAAGTGGTTCCTCACCAGTAATCATCTTTATGACCCCATGTATAATGGCAGATAGTGTCATAATAGCTCCACAGCGATGGAAAATCTGTCCCCACAATTATTGCCTTCCAACCTAAAAAATTGTCATGTCACCTGAAAAACAATCTGGCCTAAGAGCTATTATCAGTAAACATTCTTTTGCTGTTTCACTAATTATTGTCAACTTGCAAGCAGTTAAATATCCTTCATATTTTCTGTTTTCCCTCTTCAAAAACCATTCTAATGCATTCAACTTCATACCCCATCACTTCATTTCTCAACTGCTTCAATCACTGTCTTCAAGTTTTCAGTTAGCAATTTCCACACTTCAAAAGCAGCCCCCACCCAAATGTATATAACACAAGTACTATACTAACTTGGGCATGGTTTCAAATACACTGAATCTGAGCCAGAAACAAGTCAGTTCAGTTGTATATCACTGCTGATATTATGCGATCAGAGGCATCTGTAATTGCTTTCAAATTGCTGCAAAATCCATATAAAGAAACTTTTAGGCAAGCTCTTCCCAAATGATGTTCTTTAAACATTTTAGATTTAAATTTCCAGACTTTCAGTATATAGGAAAATACATTGAGCAACTGGAAAGTATTTTATAAAAGTTATATTGGAATGTGAGCATTTCAGCTTTAAGTATGAGGAGGATTTTAGAACTGAGGGAACCAGTACAAATATTGAGACTCTTTTGATGAAGAAAACTTCAAGAATTGCCATTAGAAGATCAAGTCAGTTTCTTACAAATTGGGTCAATCTATTTTCCAAAGCACCTGAAGGCAAGACAAGAAACAATGGATGGAAATGAATCAAGGAGAGATCCAATCTAGTACTAATAAGAAATTTCCTGTCAGTGAGAATAATCAACTAGTCAATCAACAGCTTTCCTTCAGAAATTGTGGCTGCTCCATCATTGGAGGCTTTTAAGAAGAGATTGGACAACCACTTGTCAGAAATAGTATAGAGTCTCCTGCGTGAGCAGAGGATTGGACTAGGAGATCTCCAACAATCCTTCCAACTCTGTTATTCTGTTATTCTTTTTCTGTTATAACTTCCATTATCTTAGTTACTATCTAAATAGGTGCCAGACTGCCAGACAGAACAGATGACTAGAAGCAGGAAGAGTCTTATTACACTTAAAAATCAAAACAAAGAGGCAAAAGCAGTTGAATTGATTCTGAAAATAGTCCCACTTGCTTTCTAGTTTTAAATTCTATTCAAAACAAATAATCAAATGAGCACTCCAGGCAAACCTTCTGTTTCTTTGAGGCTTTCCTGACACAAACAGTTTGGCTACATTCCTTTCTATGCAACCCCCCCGCCCCAAAAAAATTAGCACATGTTCTCTTATTTTGCAAATGCTGCAAAGATTTTTTTCCTTCTTTTTATTAGTCAAAAAAGGATGCTTAAACCATATTGCAAACCTCTGACAAAATTTTATTGAATATACAGTAAATGGAATATGCCTTCCATTTCTGAATAAGCCATGAACATCTCTCTTTAGCTGAAGCCATAGATCATTAATTTCTTTTACTAAGTGGAAAGATCATTTGTAAAGAGAACAAATTTCTGGGGAAATCTAGAAAAGTTCCCAAGACTCTTTATTGTAGAATGTAGTCCTTCCCCCTACTTCCAGAAAAACACTATAATATTTAGACTGGATAAAAGAAATGTATGATATAGCATGTAAATGTACAAATCAATAAGGAAGATTTACTAGTCCTTTAAAATGCACATGTATTCCTTCAGTAAAGAAACAGATAAATGACCTCCCTTCCTGACACCAGCTTTTATGGTGGTGCCATAGTGGTGCAGTGGTTAGAATGCAGTATTTCAGGCTACTTCTACTGACTGCCAATTGCCAGCAGTTTGGCAGTTCAAATCTCACCGGCTCAAAGTTCCCTCAGCCTGCCATCCTCCGAGATCAGTAAAATGAGGACCCAGATTGTTGGGGGGCAATATGCTGACTCTGTAAACCTCTGAGGGAGGGCTGTAAAGCACTGTGAAGCAGTATATACTGTAAGTCTAAGTGCTATTGTGTTTGCTATTTTACAGTTAATAATTGTGTCATTATTCTTGATATATCCTTTCCCCCCACAAAATTGTTCATAGATCCTTAATTTAAAAAAGAAGAGGTAATAATTGGGCATATGCAATTTTCAAATGTTAAACTCGCTGATATTCCTGTATCTATAGGAATTAAATGGAATCTGGTACTTATTTTCATTTATAAGAAAATAAGCAACTTTTAAAAAATATTATCAATCAATCAATTTGTATATTGTTTCGATCACCAAAGTAATTATATGTGGCTTACATCACTTCTACAAATGTAAAAGTAGCAAAAATAAGAAAACCAGACAATAATATATAGCACAGTGGGAAGGATAATATAATATAAAAGAACCAGGAATAAACAAGGGAGTAAATCATTGTACCACATCCCGGGACGTGCAAGCAGAAGCAACCTCAGGGCCATATAACCACTGAGGGATATTGTTCTTCAGATGAGGTATACTTACCAAGACAGAGTGTCTCCTTTGGCCCACAAGGTCAGTGTTTTACAGTGGAATCTGGACTATGCCAACTCTTTCGGATTTTACTGGTTGTGCAGAAATCATGATAGAAAGATGGTCTCCTGTGTAACAAAGTCCTAATTCATATGAGATTTTAATGAGAAAGCCAACACCTAGAATTACACTGGAATCTCATTGATAGAAAGTGCAGCTTGCAGAATAGATACATCTGTGTAGAGATATGCTAGTATCCTAATACCATTTTCTTGATTTTCTGGATACAGAAATGAAACGCAACATAGAATGTAACAGAACAGTAACCATATAGCAATGGCAGCAGGTTGCTACCATTATATTTTCTCTGCCTTTGCCCTTTCCTAAGTATTCATGTTCCTTGCCAGATGCTATGGGAAAACTTAAGGCTTGCTGCTTCAGCATATGGGCAGCAGAATGAGTGATGATCAGGAAGAGTGGTGTATGTTGTCCTTTGTATATACACTTGGGTTCACTGGGTTGCAACTGGTAACCCTATCAAAATGGGTTTTTTAAAAAATATGCATGTCCTCTGCTCCAAGTATTACTCCCTTATCTGACTCTTCACTGAGTATCTCAGGAGTTTAAGCTGAAATTACTTCTATTCCACTGTGCATCCTTTTCAAACTCAAAGCTTCCTTCTCCTGAAGAGATTACTGACTGAATAATAAAACAGTTCTACCTCGCAATTCATTTTAATTCATGTCGGAAAGCAATTTAAGTTGAAAAAAATAACTTTCACATTGGATGACATTCTGTTTGTCGTACTAATTAAGCAAAGTTGGAATGGAGTGAGATGTTCTTTAATTTCATGTCACTGGCTCATACCGGTAATTGTCATTTTGTGAAGCAATATTCATACTTAGATATCAGTAATAAGTGTCAAAGAAAATTATTTTTCCCCCAATGTCAGAGTGAGGGATAAATACACAGATTTGTTGGATGGAGAGATAAGCTTAGAAAATTTTCGTCTATAGAAGGCCACTTTCCAGAGTTTGCCATCTAAGGCCTAACCAGTTTTCTTCCCATCATCTGCAAAGCAAAAATTACTTTATACTTGAAGAATAAGACTGGTTGAAACACTCTGAAATAAATGTGGCAGAAGTACGTCTCTTTTGACCCCATGCTGCTAATTAAAAGGATAAGAACACGAGGCCCAAAGTCCAAAGGTTAAGCAACATGTTTAAAACACACTGTTACATTAGTCACACATAAGATAAGTGCAAGAAGCCATGTCGTATTCAACAGTATACAATACTGACCCAATTTTATCCAGTCTCCAACCCTTTTAGTAAGGTTGCTGAAAAGAAGGTTGGTCTGTAGCTTCAGAGGCTCTAGATAAAGCATTATTTGGACCCCTTTCAGTTGGGTTTCAGGCTGGGATATAATACAGAGACAGCATTGATCATATTTGTTGATGACCAGGGACAGAATGGTTCTTGAATGTCTTAGCAGGTTTCAATACCATTGATCATAGCATACTTTTGGCCAGGATCCTTCTAACCTGATAATCCTTCTATCTGCGGTGCAGTGGTATTTTTCTACTTTCTTTCAGGAGGCTTTCAGTCAGTGAGCACAGGAGCACAGGTTGAATCAAAAAGTCTTGATTTGTGGGGTGTCACAGAACAAATAAGCAAAGTTAGAACTCATAGGAAGGGAAAGATAACCGATTTGATTTACTTTCTAGGCTGCTTCACCAGTTTAGGGTGGATTCATAGATTTAAAAATAACAGTATTATGAATATATAAATACACAGACATATTTATGGATTAATGAATCCTTTTCTTTAGGTCTATCTCTGTTCCAAAATAATTATTTTCTAAATTTGGGGGGGGGGATATCATTCACCTAGTAATAATTCCATTATTATGTCTCTTGTCAAAAATTAATACAAATTAAAAATATGATGATGACTCTCATGGAAGCCCAGGATATGGATTAGAATATGTCCAGATGTCTCAGAAATGGATATTTTAAATATATATAAAATTATATGTTATACAGTAGCTTCATTGTATCCCATTATATTATAAACATCTGATAGCTTCCCAATTACCCAATTAGAGATTTATTCATTAGCCTTTAGGCAGAAGTAAAATTAATATGAGAAAGCTTCTACTTCCAGAATTTGAACCAGAAAATGAAATCCTATTTCATCTTGGAACTGATTTGAAGGTTCTGCTGATTGCTGTTGTTTCATATTTCTTCACTGGTAGAGGGTGCACTTTACATGCATAATAGCCAAATCTCCCTAATATTTTGATTTAAAATTGGGAAAATGCCTATCTGAACTTCTGGAGAGCTATTGTCATCCAGGACTAACAAAAAGTGAGGTATATGGACAAAACATACATCTTTAACAATGCTAGGAATTTGCTAGGAGTACTAAAGACGTTAAAACTAAGTACCAAGAATTTGGATCAGTAGTAAGAAACCACAGCATTGGTCAAGAATAAGAGCCTGTAAACAGGTGGAGTTTGAAATAAAATAGCTGTGTCAGGCACCTTAAGTCAATGAAGGAAACTAATAATAGTGACTACAGACAAGGGACGTGTCATCACATGAAATAAAATGTAGTAGTATCTGCTGGTTCTTGCTGCATTTTGGTACTGGTAAAAAACTCTCATGCCCTCAACTCTCATGCCCTTTAACTGTATGAAAGTGATATTTCTTAATTGTCACTATCATCATGCACCTCAACAACATAGCTTTCTCCCTCTTTCCTCTCAGTCAGTCAACCAGTTTTTGAATCAAATGTATAGCTTTTCCATCCCCAATTAACCTCAAAATTTGACAAACTTTTCACATTAGGATAACCACAGAAAGTTATTCTTCTAGGTTACTTCTTTCTACTATAACTGGCAGTGTTCTTCATGTGTCTTATAGCTATAATGATAAAAAAAGAAACCACAAATACTTTTCTACTATATATAAGTCAGTGGTGGAATTCAATTTTTTTTACTACCGGTTCTATGAGCGTGGCTTGGTGGGCGTGGCAGGGGAAGGATACTGCAAAATCTCCATTCCCTCCCCACTCCTGGGGGAAGGATACTGCAAAATCTCCATTCCCACCCCACTCCTGGGGAAGGATATTGCAAAATCTCCATTCTCACCCCACTCTGGGGCCAGCCAGAGGTGGTGGGCCCCACTCTGGGGCCAGTCCAGTTCTCTGGACTACCAAAATTTCCACTACCAGTTCTCCAGAACCTGTCAGAACCTGCTGAATAGCACCCCTGATATAAGTGCAGGGAATTTACATAAAATTATATTTAGCAGATGCTATTTAAGTAGCAGTCACTTGGCCCTGTTCTAACTCTTGTCAAATAAAAAGTGAAGATGAAAGATTGAGATCCCACATGCTACATAGTGAGTCTTCTAAACTTATTAATACAGCCTCACTACTTAGTGTATGTTTAGTAGGTTTTCTCCATACAATCTATGGGAAGAATGTTTTTGCTTCTGTGAAGAAAATCAAATGGGTATAAATCAAGCAGAAGCAAGGAGATGGACTCTACCAAAACTGATTCCAATTCTCCATGACTTGATTGGTTGCTTTGCAAGGCTATAAATCAGATTGATTTGTGGTATCTGACAGAAGTGCAGTGAGCAGGCTTGAAACACAACTACCTGTCATTCTGACACTGCAAAGTTTGATGAATATCATAGCACAGAAGGTTATGAATTAATGAAGTTTTCTCTAAAGAAACAAGAAACAAGAAGTGCATAAAAATACCCTAGCAAGAGGAATGTCTTATATTAATCTGAATCATCTTGTACATCTAAAAGTAATTGAACAAATAAAATGAATTCTTAGCCCTTCGTTTTGGATTACTGATTTTGAATTTATTTGTAAGCATTCAATTGTGCAGAATCACAACTCATATTCAGATTAAGTAGTGTAACTTGTCTTAATAAAATAAACAGATGAATGAGAAATTTAAAAAGACAGCTGTAGTTGGCATATTATTTCTGTCAACCAGGACTATTGAGCATGATCTAATCCATATTATATTTTCTCAAGACCTCTTGTCAGCTCCAATCATCCATGTTAGTACTGATTCTTGTATTTCCTCCTCCAAATAACTATGCACATAGATTTTTTTGTTATTTTTTTTGTATGTATTCATTTAAGTTATTGTCTGGTTAGATGTACAGTATCTGCCAATTGGCTATGTATCAGTCTGGAGCAATAGAGCCATTTTTTTCCAATGTTTAACATAATTCCCATTGAAGAACAGTGAGAACTTACTTTGTAATATCTTCCAAAGCTTACTTTCTGTTTTTTAAATGTAGTCACTTTTCTGAGCAGCTTTTCTTAAATTTAAATGCAATAAAGTTGCTTTATTTATAATTAGAAGAATTATAATTATAATTGAAAGGGATCCGTACATCTCTACAATAGAATCATGCTACACATCTTACTAAGATATTTGACTGTTAACAAGAGATTCCATTGTGCCTGGCAGAAGGGATCTAGTAGGATGAGAGAAGAAAAGAAACAACTCCTCAGCTAGTGATGACATTCCACCTTCTAATCAATTGATTGGGCACTATTTTATTGAGGAATAGGATTACTTGGCAACCTAGTCTAATGTGAGTCAGATTATATATATATATATATATGTAGGTCTTTGGTTATTCGGGTCTTCTCCCACGTAAAATTGGAAGTGTCTTGGCGACGTTTCGACGAAGTCTCATTCGTCATCTTCAGGCTGGTGTTCTCGGCTTCGTGCTTCCAGGAGCAATGTGAGATCGCAGCTGTCTCTTCCTTTTGACTGCTAGTGGGGGTGTGAGCTGATTGGGTGGGAACTTGGCTGTGTTCTGATTGGGTGGAGGTGTGTTCTGATTGGTTAGGGGCTTGGCTGTGCTCTGATTGGATGGGGGGGTTGGTTGTGCTCTGATTGGCTGGGGGTGTGTTCTGTTTGGGTGGGGGCTTGGTTGTGCTCAGCTTAGTCTGAGTTGCAGGGGGATTAGAGCTGGTGAGCTGCGTTGTTGTTGTTTGGCTTCATGTTTGTGGCCGTGCGAGCTCTTCATGGTGGGTGTCAGTCTGCTTCATGTATGGATTGGAGGGGTTTAAAGTGGCTAATGATGCAGCTGCGGTCTGGCTTCTGGTCCTTGGTCGTGGCTCATTATCAGTGTGGGTTTGAGTCTGCTTTCTGCGTGGATGTATGGTGGTGACATCCTGTGTGGCTCTCGTGAGTGTGGGTCTGGTGTCATTCGTCGTGTTAGGGACTCGTTTGTCAATAAGGGCGGGTTTCCAAATGGCTGGTAGGCGGGAGGTATCGTCTCGTTTGTTCATGCTGTGTGGGCGTTTTTCTATCTCGATGGCTTCTCTGATTATTCTGTTGTTAAAGTGTTCAGTTTTGGCGATAGTTCTGGTCTTTTTAAAGTCAATATCATGTCCTGTGGCTTTAAGGTGTTGGACCAGGGAAGAAGTTGGTTCCTCTTTTCTGACTGAGTTCTTGTGTTCTTCTATGCGTGCACTTATTCGTCTGTTGGTTTGTCCAATGTATGTGGTGGGGCAGGCGGTGCATGGGATTTCATATACTCCTTGATTTTCTAACTCAATTTTGTCTTTGGGGTTCCGACACCTTCATAATCTGGCCACATGGGAAAGAAAAACTGGACAACTTCCTCACACACCTCAACAGCCTACACCCCAAAATACAGTTCACCATGGAAACAGAAGCGAACAACCAACTTCCCTTCCTGGATGTCTTAGTCTACAGAAAATCCAATGGCTCCCTAGGACACACTATCTACCAGAAGAAAACACACACAAACCGCTATCTGCACGCACTCTCACACCACCACCCTGCCCAGATCAACTCTGTAGCCAAGACACTCATTTCCAGAACAAAACGCTTAGCTGACGAACAACACCTAAAAACCAAACTACACACTCTCACTAACGTACTAACATCCAATGGATTCCAAAGAAATAATTTCACCAACCTAATCCAAAAAGAAACCCCCACTAAAATCCAAGACAGAGAACAAGAAAACAGCAAAGCCCTCCTCCCATACATAAAAGGCACCACAGACAGAATAAGCAAAATCCTCCATAAACATAACATCAAGACAGCATTCTGCACAAACCGAAAAATATCCACCATCCTAAGGAACCCCAAAGACAAAATTGAGTTAGAAAATCAAGGAGTATATGAAATCCCATGCACCGCCTGCCCCACCACATACATCGGACAAACCAACAGACGAATAAGTGCACGCATAGAAGAACACAAGAACTCAGTCAGAAAAGAGGAACCAACTTCTTCCCTGGTCCAACACCTTAAAGCCACAGGACATGATATTGACTTTAAAAAGACCAGAACTATCGCCAAAACTGAACACTTTAACAACAGAATAATCAGAGAAGCCATCGAGATAGAAAAACGCCCACACAGCATGAACAAACGAGACGATACCTCCCGCCTACCAGCCATTTGGAAACCCGCCCTTATTGACAAACGAGTCCCTAACACGACGAATGACACCAGACCCACACTCACGAGAGCCACACAGGATGTCACCACCACACATCCATGCAGAAAGCAGACTCAAACCCACACTGATAATGAGCCACGACCAAGGACCAGAAGCCAGACCGCAGCTGCATCATTAGCCACTTTAAACCCCTCCAATCCATACATGAAGCAGACTGACACCCACCATGAAGAGCTCGCACGGCCACAAACATGAAGCCAAACAACAACAACGCAGCTCACCAGCTCAAATCCCCCTGCAACTCAGACTAAGCTGAGCACAACCAAGCCCCCACCCAAACAGAACACACCCCCAGCCAATCAGAGCACAACCAACCCCCCAGCCAATCAGAGCACAGCCAAGCCCCTAACCAATCAGAACACACCTCCACCCAATCAGAACACAGCCAAGTTCCCACCCAATCAGCTCACACCCCCACTAGCAGTCAAAAGGAAGAGACAGCTGCGATCTCACATTGCTCCTGGAAGCACGAAGCCGAGAACACCAGCCTGAAGATGACGAATGAGACTTCGTCGAAACGTCGCCAAGACACTTCCAATTTTACGTGGGAGAAGACCCGAATAACCAAAGACTTACATATATATATATTCGAACTTGGCTAGCTGATGGGAGCTAAATAGCTTGAAATAGATTTATACTTGTCTCCCTTTATACCAATATAAATTTGGTATAAAATGGTTTGTCGTGAATGCGACTGCCTGAGGGCTCCTGGATTGGAGCTGTAAGGTGAAAGGGAAGCAGTATGCTCCCTCCCATGTTGGGGTAGACCAGGTATCTTGACAGAAAAACACTTTATATATACGTGAATGAGAATTCTATTTTATTCTATATATATAATACAAATTGAATGTGAAATCATATCAGAGTATTAATCAGTAACCATAATTCAACCCATCATCCACATAACCATGAATGATCAGAAGCTTCCATTGGCTAAAATAACAATGATGCCTGTCTAGCAGCAAATGGATGCACAGAACTATATAGCCCCAGTTGACTTGTGGAGGTTGAATACAGTCAGAAAAGCCCAAATTTTTAATAACTACAGCTCTTTGAAGTAGAATTTGTAGTATTTAGCTATTCACAAGTACTTCTCAAACGTCTCCTAAAATGTTAAAAGAGACTAAATGGCAAATGGCTTCAAGGTTTTGGTTACCACCTTTAAAGCGCTCCATGGCTTAGGACCTGGGTACTTGCGGGACCGCCTACTACCACCAATAGCCTCCCACCGGCCGGTACGCTCCCATAGAGAGGGGCTTCTCCGGGTGCCGTCAGCCAAACAATGCCGACTGGCGGCCCCCAGGGGGAGAGCCTTCTCTGTGGGGGCACCTACTATCTGGAACGAGCTCCTCCCAGAGATACGGAGGATCCCGGATCTGCGCACCTTCCGCCGCGCTTTAAAGACCTTACTATTTCACCAGGCGGGCCTGGCCTAATTTTCTCCCTCTTTTATAAAAGATTTTTAATTTTTAAATATCTTTTAGTATTTTATACATTCAATTTTAAATTGGTTTTAAAAGTTTGGGGTTTTAAATTTGTCGGGGCCAAAATTATTTAATTTGATTTTATTCTACTTTTAAATTTTGTATATATGTGTTTTATTGTTTGGCTGTGCACCGCCCTGAGTCCTTCGGGAGTAGGGTGGTATAGAAATAAAATAAAATAAATAAATAAATAAATTAAGTATGTGAACATATGTGGACCTATCTATAGCTATATAATTACATATATCAATCTAAGGAATTTTCTTTTCAATTCTGAAGTACTAAAAATAAATGTTATTTGGATATGAAGAAATGACAGCACAAAATCGTTCCTCCATTCATTCGCATTTAGTGCTTTACTTTATTCCCTATATCCTCTCTACAATATGACTCAGACTTTCTCATTATCTTTTTTCTCACACACACATATCACACATACAGGAAGACTCAAACACTGCTGTCTGACTCAGAGCTGCCACTGAAATCCCAATTCCTTGATCCAGTAAGAAGACTTCTGCAATTCTTTGGGAGATACATAAAATTTGCTCAAAACATATTTGCAAACTCTGTATTAATAGTTTTGTATTTGGGTACTTATTTTGCCATCATCTTGCCAAAAAATAAAAATAAAAATAAAAATTCAAATTAGATTAAAATTAAAGGTTGGGGAAATGACATGTTTAAAAACACTAATTTTAAAAAAGAACAGCCCCAAGATGGTTTATGTTGCTTTCAAATTGAAGTTGCTGATTTAGTGCCTTGAATACCTTATCCAGTAGAGCACTGTTTATATACTGAAAATACTAATACTTGGGATGCTAGTGCTCCTTTTACTCAGGCCATCAATTATTGCAACTGATAATGTGCAACTGACCATTTTAAAAATCTTTTTTTTAAAGAAGAAAGAAGGACCATACCTCAGAGGTATAACACAAATGACTTGTAACTGTGGAGAATTTCTAAAAGTCAATGTAGACTACTATTTTCCCCAACTGGGTACACTGGATGTGTTAGATTTCAGTTCCAATAATTTCCTACCAGTATGTGCTTTGAATTTTCATTGTTTTTATTATTCTTCATACTTTAAAAAATTGAGAATATATACCATTTTTAACTTCATACAAATTATTTTGAATATTTTGTTCTGAAAAGTGTGAATATATGTATGTTAGATCTCTAGCATTGGGTAATGGGTAATTATTACTTAAACTTTTGTAAAATATCTCAGGCTAACATAGTATTTTTCCAGATAATTGGGGAGAGAAAGAAAGTATTGAACACAGGGGCAATAAACATGCTGGCTGTTTATTCAGGTTTTTCTCAACTATAGAATCAGTTCCAAAATATTAAATAAATAAATAATAAGCAAAACAAAATTATTTGTTTCCTCTTATCAATTGCCTATTGACCAGAAACAACCATCACAACAAGAATGGGTAATTCATAATTCCACATCAGATTCCATTTTGAAGAAGAAATGGAGGAGTATCCATGACAACATAGCAACAAAACAGCTGATTTTTATTTTTATTTTAACAAAAAAAAAAGTAATCCTAATAATAGAGCTCGACAAAATACATCTACTGCCATTTTAAAATCTCAACCCATCTAAAAAATCCACAAATAATGGATCACATATATTTGTTCTACTCACACCATGTAATCTCCAGCTCACTGGACCACATTCGCAGTAGCAGAAAAAATAACATTAAAACATGGCCTCTGCCAGCAAAACAGATGACTTACTACTACACCATAGCTATGTAATATTAAAGCAAAGCAATATCCAGGATCACATTCCTTTCACCCATGCATGTAAATAGTTGCTACCATGCACTTTTATGAGAAATATAAAAGACAATATACTTGGCTCCCATTGTGATATCTTATTGCTGTCCTTTCCACATTTTTCCTTAAAAATATGTTTTTCTTACTGCTGTAGTTCTGTTTTGTTTATACAGGATCACTTGATAGTCAGTATGGAAATTGGCTATTTAAATCTAAAATTCATACCAATAATGCTTATAACATATATCAAACAGAAAACATATACTGTTAGTTTGTTCAGAATTAGCATCATACAAAGAAATTGCTTTGTGTTGAATTCTAAGAAAAAGAATCTGAAGTTAATTTCATATGGGATGAATATCAAGTTGAATAGAAGCAGTGGTGGGATTCAAATAATTTAACAACCGGTTCTCTGCCCTACTGATTTTTTCCATCAACCAGTTTGCCAAACTGCTCAGAAAGTTAACAACCGGTTCTCCCAAAGTGGTGCGAACTGGCTGAATCCCACCACTGAATAGAAGTTATGTATTTTTCTGGATAACAGGTTCCATTGTCAAATTTCTTTTATGTTGGGAAGTTTTTTCCTAATACTCAAGCAGAATCTGCTTTCTGATAAGTTAAATACACAGTATATTCTGCACTTAGGAATGAGAGAAATCTTCACTTCTTTCTTATAAACCATGTTTAGATAATCACTTTTCATCTAAAGCAGGGATTGGCAGTTGGTACTTCTAGATGTTTCAAACCAAAAATTAATTAACTTGGCCATGGGATCACTAAGAGGCAAAAGGCTGCTACTTCGATGATCCAAAATAGTATTCCAATAATACGTTATGGTGGCAAATCCCTGTAATGAATAACTACCGGAAAATAAAAGACAGATTCCTGAATCTGAGGTCTTCGTGCAAGATTATGTTTATGTTTAGCTTTTTTCACATAAACTTCTCTCAATAAAATTAGAGCTGCTACAGATGGAAGCTTAAAATTTATAGTTTGTTGCAATGATATTAGCAGACATATCATTATAATTACATAGTGAAAAATAATTAGGTTCATTGTTTTCATCATGTCTGTATGTCTCTGTGTGTTTCATTATAATTTCATTACAGACTTTAAGAGAAACTCCTCCAAAACAAATCAAATGAATGTAATAGAAAGCAGCCATAGTAATCAAATCCTTTTCTTGCATTTGTTTTTCCTAAAGTCTTTCCTAAAGACTTACCAAATAGAACCTGCTGCAAAGGACAGGGTTATAATTTTGAAAAACCTAATAATTTGTATTCGGTACTAAATGTGATCATATATCACCATTCTGTCACATTTCGCCCCCCTGATTATTCTCAAGCTTTCATACTTTCAGCTGCATCATTTGAAACCTACAAAGTGCAAGTGGAAATCCTTTTACTACAACAATTTTCTAAATATTTGGGAGTCTGGAATTCTTGCCTCTTTCCTCTCAGGAGGTCCAGATCAACGTTACTTCCTGCAGGTTCCTGTCAAGGAATAGGACACAGGGAAATATACAAACTGCTGACCAGACTCGTTATTTTTAAAAGGTTTTCAGGGGCTGCTTAAGAAGAATGCAGTTTTCCCTAGAGGAAGACAGGTGGCGTAAACATACAAAGGAAATCTCCTTCTTCCTTCAAATAGTGAAGCCAAACGACGCTTTTTCTGTAATGTTCTTTCTCAAAAGGAAAGTCGTTTTTTGTTTTTTTCCCCAACCGGGTGGGGTGACGTCAGTCTGTCAGTAAGAGTCAGGTGATGTACACTATAAGCGGAGGAGCTCTCCTGGTGCTGAAAACAGTCTGTAAACTCGGAGCGAATGGATATAGTCAATATCATGCTTTAGATTGCCTCAGACACAGGTAAGAATATATGCTTTCTCTTTTAATCGACAAATCAAAGGAAAGAGTCAATGTATATGTTCTCTGTAGGCAGCTTCCCAGCAGGGAATAAGGTAGAAGCAGCAAATTACCTAGTCAGAAAACGTATGAAATTGAAACCTGATGCACTTCACTTAGCAGCACAGAAACAGGGTGTTAATTGTACATGTTAAATATATTTTTCATACCTTCTGATTTAACTATATATCAAAAATAATAAGAAACCAGACCAATGAGAATGTTGATAATTATACCTGAGAGTTATTAAAACCCTTATATAGGAAATTTGAGGATTTTTAATCGTTTAGTTCAGAAATGTGTATTTATAAAGATTCATTTTTAGTCAGTGTTAGTGCAACTAAATCTAAGAAATAAGTCACTATATTTTAAAACATAATGCTGCTAACACTCTGTTCTTCCATGTAAGATAAAATTTCTAATATTCTAATTTGGATAAAAGTAAAAATTTATAAATGTATGGTTAAATGTATGTCTTAATGAATAAAATAGATATACTGGATCTCTGCATAATTTCTACTGAATATTCAGAAAAGAGTATATTCTATTGAATATATTAAAACCTAAAAGCTTCAGTCCATTGACTATATTAACAGTTTTACCATTCTGTTCAAGGATATTATTTACGTCTATACAAAAGTAAAGGAAACTAGAGGATTTTTTAATAAGCAGTTATTTGGAGATATTGGAATTGAATTTGGAATTCAAATGTAGTAAAGTAGAAAATAATACAGCTACTATTGAGTAGAGTGGAAAGTCCTTAAATATTTTCTTTTTATATTTATCCATTTAATTGAAAGATGGCACTTTTAGCATAAAAATATACCAACTGAAGCATACAATAAGATAAAAGAAAACTATTTTAAATACTGTAAAATTTTGATGCATTTTGCTCATTGTTCATGTCTGGAATTTAACATTATTTTACCTTGCAATAAATCTTTATTACTAAGCACAATTATAGTTCAGAGTGACTGCCAGAGTACAGAATAAAGACAAGAATTTTGTTTTTATATATTGTTTAAAATATATAGAAACAATCCAAAGCAACTAAAAATCAATTCAACAATTTTAAAATGGTGCTATTAACTTGTTAATATTCCAGTCAACTATAGTGAAATCCAGACAACCTCACTAAAATCACTAGGATTTAAGTATATCAAGTAAGTCCTACAGATTTCTCTATATTTAACTACCATTAAAATTGGATTCCATACAACCATTCACATTTTGTCTTTCTTTATCTGCTTTACTCTATCTGCTATTTCATTTATATTTCTTCCACAGGCTTTCATTGGTCATTAGAACATAAAAGCTATTTGACTAAAGCCATTCAAGCATTTGGACTGCAATATTTATTGCAAAGTAAGAAAAACTATCCTCTTTTAAGGACCTTGGCAAAGAAAGAATCCCCCCTCCTATTTTGAAATGATATTGAATAGAGTCTTAAGAATTAACAGATTATTAACTAGCATTTTTATTAATCTAAATTCTTACTTCGGGCATTGTTGGTTAAAAAATTAAGCAGTTCTGTTATAGTATTTTAATTAGCTCAATGTGTAAAATCATGCTATGCTGTGCTGCAAACCAGTCTATATTGCTTGAATGGCATAATTAGCCTTGTGTGTTTATTCAGAACAGAGTAAGATAAACTAGCATTACTGAATTTTTTTTCCTCCACCTCATGAACCACTATTATGTCAACGGGATATTTTAAAGTGTAAAAGGGACGAGGAAAAATGAGTGGACTGGAAAAAAAGTTGAATCAAGCTCATACCATTGTATGTCCATTCTGGATTTAATTTTTCTCTGGTCTATTTATTGCAATTTCTCTCTAAAATCTTAGAATTTCTTTCAGCAAGATTTAAATAAACAGGATTTCTGTCCTTTTAGCCCAGTAACCCAGAAACAATAACGGTTTTTATATAATGTTCAATCCACTATTTACTTACTACTTTTTCCTACTTTTACAGCCAAATGTTATAGAGGTAACATTTATAACTCTGAATAAATAAATATCTTGGATCAATCATTTTATAATTAGAATGGTTAAATCTCATGTGGACTGTGTACTATTCTTTTTGTAAACAGGATTTTAAAAAAATAATTCCCACTATTAACATAACCCTATTAACATAAATATGAAATACTTATTTACCAATGCAAATGGCCACAGGCTAGCAAATGGTTTATTCAAGCCAGAAGGATTTAGTGTTCTATTCAGAATTTCCCTGTCTGAATAGAACACTAGGCTTACTTAAATGCATTTGAGACAAAAATATATTTTTTATTAACAGCATATATGTGATGAAATATTAGGGAAGCACATTTAGCCACTCAGTCTGACTGATATTTGCTAATCTTTCTTTGTGAAATGTTCTTCTGTTAAAGTTAAAACAATAAAATATATTGCAAAATTTCAAAATATATTATCTTAGAAGTCTATTCTTTATTTTTATTAATGTCTGATTATTTTTTTTACTTTGAGGTTCTATTTTCTGATTGCAATGTTTTGGAATGAGTAAATCAATAAACTGAGATGTTCTGTGAAACTGTAGATAGGAAAACCTACATTTGTCAATATTTGATATAATATTTTATGGACATATTTATACTTTAATTAAGCAATTACCTTGTTCTCTTAGTTTATGCACTAGATAAATCTGGCTGCAATTTCAGGCACATCTAAACATTATAAAAACACAATCCAGGCTAGCAATTAAAATCTATATTCTTTGTCAAGGGAAAAAGCTGGCTTGACTATCAGCATTGCTTTAATTTTGCACTTGGGAGTATGTTATAAATATTTAGTGACAGAGATAGAGATTTATTTTCCATAAAATATTTATTTCCATTTGTTATATTCATTGTGTTTATTTACTAACACTACTTATCAACTGCTCCAATTATATGACTATACTTTATTAATAAGTCTGAGCTTATTATTTTATTATTTGCAGAGTGATCACAATAGATTTATTTTTATTGATTGATGGTAACCATTTTAGATTAGTGGACACATTTGGAATTCTGAAAATTTGCTATGAATACTCCCACAAAATGGCTGCTAGAAGGGCTGGGCTTCTTCATTTAAAGGAAAACAAATGCTATGGAAGGATATAATCAGTTAGAATCTATAATTATCAGAATCTTGCCATATCCTTCAGGTCTCCCAAATGCAAGGGGACCTTACTACTCTGACTTAGTTTGTTCCTTTTCTAGGCTAGTAAGTACACTTTTAGACAAACACTGAAATTTAAGACACCTATTGGACCCAGAAAAAAATATTGCAACTAAAAATAATGATAGTGGATGATCCTCAATTTAGCAAAATGTCAGTTTCCTTTTTTCAACTAAAAGTAAAAAAGTAATAAAAAAAATATAAGATCAGGTGGTTCAGAAAGCCTTGCAAATATTAAGGCAAATGTTCACAGATACCTTGATGGCCCATGAACCATTTTTGGTAACTAATTCTAGATTCTGAAAATGTTTTGTCCAAAATTTAGAAGTATTAAGTTGATAACAGTACATAATATAAGGAATTTAAGGTTCTGTCTAGGAAATCAATAGTATTGTTTAATAAATAAGAGCTGTCCTACGTAGATTATAATTTAAAAATTAGAGATAGGCTTCATGATTATTGAGGTATTTAAAACTGTTTCCTCAAACAATAAGGGAAACAGAGCAATTTGTAAAGGAGTAGCAGAACCTGGGGTGGAGTTAAAAGAGGGATTAGCCTAGAATCCCTACATAGACACAAGCAGACTAAGTCCAAGCCCCCTTGAATTCTGTGGATCCTTATCTAATACCAAGCAGGAGGTAACCATTAGTTGAGAATATTTGTGTGCATAGGCTATTTAGCAATAAATCAGTTTAATTGGACCTTCATGTGTGGACCTAGTCTTTCACGCCTGATACTAAATTACAAGGAATAACTTCTATGCAAAAATAGTTAGTTGTAACTATTTGTATAGACTATGGTTAATTATGTTTCATTTTTCTGATCTCTGAACATAACTAAATAAATAATATAATTCAACTTGAAGTAATTTATAAGTTACTTTAGTCTAGAACTATTATTGCTGTCCATACTTGACCATATAAGATATTTAAAATGTACCTCTCTGTGTTAATTTTCAATTTTTTCCCTTTATTTTAAGGAAACATTTCAAAAATGGCTGATAAAATCTCCTGGCTTGGAATACTTTTGCTTCTTGCCCAAGTTTTTCTGCTGATCTCTTATGCCAATGCCGCTTCATTTCAAAGTTTTCAAAACATTCAAAATGATCCAGACTATCTAATGAAAAACCTACAAAGGCTTCCAAGCCCAGATATGATCAAAGCTCTGGAATACATAGAAAGTCTAAGAAAACAAACCAGCAATATAGAAACAAGTCCAGATTATAATTCCTTTCAAAATGCTCCATTTGTTCTACAGTCAAAAGAAAGCAAAAACCAACACTATTTACCCGACAACCAAAGGGAGACCTTCCCGGAAGATGATTCCCAGTGGGTTAAGACAATGTTGGAAACCATAAGACAAAGAGAGAAGGAATCAAAAGTTGTCTCAAAAGAAAATAAACTTAATTCCCTGAATTCAGACAATATCTTTCTGGATGGAATAATGGATGATTATGATGATCGTACTTGGCCTGCACCAACACATAAAAATTTTAAGGTTCCACATACCTACTTTGAAGAAAATTCAAGAGATAGTCCTTATAAAAGAACAAATGAAATAGTGGAAGAACAATACACACCCCAAAGTCTTGCCACTTTAGAATCTGTATTTCAGGAGCTAGGGAAAATGATGGCACCTCATAATCTGAACAAAGAAAGGTTTAATGAGGAACAAAAGCTATACGCTGATGAGGAAGATGACGCTTTTAAAGGAAATAACATTGCTTATGAAGATGTGGTTGGAGGAGAGGACTGGAACCCAATAGAGGAAAAAGTGGAAAGTCAAACTCAAGAAGAAATAAGAGATAGTAAAGAAGAAATTGAGAAAAATGAAGAGATAAATGATGAAATAAAGAGAGCAGGTACCCTGGAAGATGACCTGAAAAAAGAGAATAAAAATCAAGTCCTGGAAGATGTTTCACAGTTGATGGATTATTATTTGAAAAAGATGATGAATAGACCAGGAGGTAATATATTGGGAATCAACCAAAATGAAGACAAAAGGGCAGTCAAATACTTTGAAAAACAGCTTGATCCTCAAGCAGTTTATCAGTTGATAGAAATTTCGAGAAATTTACAGATCCCACCTGAGGATTTAATTGAAATGTTGAGATCTGGAGATACACATCAGAATGAAAAGGAACAAGAACCAGAACTGGTTGAAGATATTGATGAAATCCCTGAGATTAATTTAGAAAAGTCAGACTTATTCAAAAATAAGCTTAACTCCTTACATGGTTATCAAAAGCAAAGATTTAATGTTCTGCCAGATAATCTGCCAGAAGACATGAATGTTGAAGATATTATCAATCTTTTAGGGATGGAAAATGTTGGCAATCAAAAACCTCCTTATCCTGGACATCAAATAAATCAAGAAAATGGATTGCCAAAATGGTACCTGCCTGCAAGATCTGATCAAAACATACTTTCCAAAGTGGCCTGGCTTAACCGTTTAGAAAGGCAAATGAAACAAGAATCATTGAATGGAAAAGAAGAAGAGTTGTCAGACTATTTAGCCAAGATGTTGACAAAGTATCCTGAAGCTATCAATACAGGTCTGAAAAAAGAAATTCCACTTGCAGTTTCATCTGAACGTGACCATCTAGACCAAATAGGAAGTCATGAACCAGATAAATTCACTTTATTCAGCAAAAGGCTGCCAATGGCTAAAGAGAATGATGACACTCAGAACAGACCATATATGGATGAAGAGATGCTAGCAAAAGTTCTGGAATATCTAAACCAGGAAAAGTCTGAAAAGGGGAGAGAACATATTACCAAAAGGGCAATGGAAAACATGTAGTTGTTTAAATATTATTTCTCCTTGTTGGATTAAATTATACCCCAATTCAGTTGTGATTTACTTTTCTTTAAGAATTTGAGGCATGTTCAGGCATTATACCTAGCTGCTTTTTGCCCACAAGAATTCTGGCACCCCCTTTTTCATGAGTAATATTACTTGTATGAAAGAAGAGCTCATGGGCCTCAACTATAGCTGCTCCTGTAGTCTCTGCATGTGGTTTTGAACATCAGCAATTGCAGGAACTTCCACAGGTGAGATCTGTGAGCTCCTAGCAAATGCTCTATACTGCTTGTGAAAATGATTGTGCCCAGATGACTCCTTCAGGTGCAAAAGTAGTAGTGGTTTTGTGTCTCAATTGGTCACCGTGATGGATGATTTGGCACTGAACAGTCTGTATAAACTTCTATGAGCTGTTCTGTGGTTTGTGAGTATTTCTAAATGTTTGAAATCTTGATCAAATAACAAATTGCTTCAATTTTTTTAAGAAACAAGTTTATGAAATAAAAACTGTCAAACAGTAAATCTTGAGACATCTTGATCAAAGCAGATTGGCCACCAAAATAGGGGTTTTTTAAATGAATTGAAATATTTTGTTATTGTCTGTAGTGTTTTTTTGTGAAGTACCAAATAAAAAATAAAGCATTCATATACATATAATATATATATATATATAGTTTTATTTACAAAGCTTTTTCTATTCTGTGTTTTAAGGTCAATGAATAAATATTATTTCTGGACAATAGACTGTGTTTTGTTTTGAGTGAATTGAACTGTTTATTTTCAAAGTTAGTTAGGTAAAATAATTGTGCTTTAAAGAATAATCATTTTAATTTTCCAGATAGCAAGCAACTACACGTTTAATGATGTTACTGAAGGCACTTTCTCAAAATCCTCTCACAAACACATTACCAATAGAACACAATGTTTTATAAATTAACAATAGTCAGTAGAAACACTTTTATCTGAGGATAACTAACTGAAGAAGGAAAGAAATCCATAATTCATCTTTAAGCCTGTCTTTCCGTTTCCATTACATTATAGTTATAATTATGTTGTGTGGAATAAAATATCAACTCTAAAACTCATTTGTATATATTTTATCAAGGGAAGATATTTGAAGACTATAAATTAAATTGACATCTTTGACTAATTATAAATAATATACTGAGTTAGAACCAAACTATTTTTTTCATTCTTTTGTCCTAGAAAAATCAAATTAGTCATCTCTGATTTAAGTTTCATTGTTCATCTTCCAAAAGACACAAAAGTGCAATAGTCATTAACTCAGATTATTTAAAAGGGTGATTAGGCAAACTGGGTAGCAACATATCAATTGGCATTAAATGGCAGAGCAAAAAATATTTCTTCTATTTTGTTTATTGACTACCCAGGGAGAAAATAAAAATTAGGATAATATATTTGATGGAACTTCAGTCTATTTTAGAGGGCTTTTATTTTTTAATAATTAGAATACTTAAAATCAACTGTCATCAATTCTTTGTTGGCACTGCAAAACAAATCAATCCACAAACTCTATGAGTATTTGATAAGGAATTCAGGGTAGGGAATTCAGGATAAAATGGCATGCCAAGTGTATACATTTATTTCTGCATAGTTTATGGATGAGGTTCATAAAATAGAGCGGAGGACATTCATGTCTATTATTACTATACCATCCTTGCTTTTCTCTAGTAAATTGAGGACAAGGTGTTTTATGCAATGAAGATGTATAAGAAAACAATTCCAGTGTGTGACTTAAATATAGCCCATATTCTCTGCCAGCCTTTCTCCATTTGTTTATCTCTAGACTTCATCTCTTGTGGACTTCAGGTTCCACAATTTTCCAGCAGTATTTTATTGAGCATTATGGGTGTGGCAGTGCAACACATCTGGAGAATGTCTGCAGAGGGAGGCTAATTGATTTGGATATATCAGCACTACTTATGCTCTCAGTCTACTCTCAGAATGGAGATGACCACAATTGCAAAAGCTCCATTCCCTCCACCATCAGTCTCCAGATTTCTATTGCTAAGGCATAACAGGTTTGTAGTTAAATTAATATACTGTGGCTGGACTGTTATTTTTTTCAGAAAAACTGTAATGTCATTTCAGGAAGAAAGAACTGGAGTTGAGAAAGAGATATTTTAACCCAGATCTAAGACTTTCATGATGTTTCAGTTATTCTTTAGAATCTCCAGCCAGAATGGTTAATGTTAAAAGAGATTCTTATAGTTCATCAATTTCTGAAAAGCCAAAAATAGATTTGGCCATTTTTGGTTTTCCAATAGTTGCTGAACTACAAACTTTTCCACCAATATTTTTCTCCAACCTTACCTGTGGTCTAATATGCTCCCTTATAATGTACCTAGTAGGTGGAAGAAGAATGCTATCATAAGCATTAATGCTTATCATTAGCATTAATGCTTATCATTAGCATTAAGAGCCATGGTGGCTCAATGATTAGAATACAGTATTGCAGGCTAATTCTGCCAACTGCCAAATAGTTCGATCCTGAGCAGCTCAATCTTGACCGACTCAGCCTTCAATCCTTCCCAGATCAGTAAAACAAGTGCCCAGATTGTTGGGGCAATATGCTGACTCTGTAAATTGCTTAGAGAGGGCTGTAAAACACTATGAATCAGTATATAAGTCTAAGTGCTAATGTTATTGCTATTTTTCTTTCCTCACATAGCTGTATTTTAATAAAACAAAACAGGTTTAGCAATTCAAGTAATGGGTAGTTTGAGTCAAACCCTTCCATACAATAATGACTCTTTAAGGAAGAAAGTTAAATAGGGCTAAAATAAAATATATCTCTGATCTTGATTACCCATTGCAATTTTTAAAGGTAGCATGGAAAGTTGTAAGTAACAGTCAGCATACAATACCTGATTAAAGCCAACCATTTATATAATTACCCAGTCAGTCTAGTATCTTAGCTAAAATAGAAACATATTGCAAAACTAAACCCAAACAACAAACAATGTGATTAAATTTAAATTAAACCTCATAAACATTTATCTCTTCCCATTGTGATTTCTAGCTTGGGTAATGAGCTAAGCTGCTCCAATATGCAGTGCAAGAGTGTTTCTCTTTTTGTAGCCTTCGGAGGAAGATAAGCTGATGTTCTCTTTACTGTGAACCTGATGGATGGCATCTGCTCAGTTTAAGACAAATCTTCTAGACTAATTAATCTGAAACTTTATGAAGCCCTTCATAAAATATACTTATGGATTTTGATGTTTAATTCCAGACTGCAACAGTTACAAAATGTCTACTGTTGTGCTGTAACCTTAAAGGTTACAAAGTATTTATTGTAAAATAGAGATTTTTTTATATATATAATTCTGAATTTCTGTGATAACTTCCCAGAAGACATAACTTCTCTTTTTTTCCCCCTGTAATCCCTTCTCTTCCTGCTCTCAGCCTTCATGCCCTGAAATTAGCTGAAACTCTTCAAAGGGCAGAACCCAACAGTATCTATAGATAACATCATGCAGTTTGTAGAGATTAAACAGAAAGAATCCACAAAAACTACATTATCTTCTTTAATGAATTGCCAATTGTAGAAGCACCCCCTAATTAACATCAATGAAAACTGTTTGGTGCCACAGTAGGAATCACCAGTTCTCTTTAGGAGAAACTACTGTTGTACCCAATCAGCTATAAATTGAAATCCTCTGATCACCTCTAAAATGATATGTAGTAATTTTAGATGTAATATAGATATAAAGTAATTTATATCATTACCTAAAACGTTAATGGTATCTCTTATGTGTCTATTTCTGACTAGGAATTAGCAAACTTCAAAAAAATGTTCGTAAACTACTTTTGTGCATCAAAGAGGTAGGGAATCAATTATGATGTAATGATATAAGAGCTATGTTGATATAAGGATTACTTCAGTTCTATTATATTCCAGATGATGAGAGGACAGAGGGTGGAGCTCTAGGAATTCCTTCATTGGTTCTGACCTCATTTCTCCAATATGTAGCTACTCTGCCTCTTAGTCATTAAATGCGGGTGAATTACCATTTCGTAAAACTCTTCAATCTTGTCCCAGATATTTACATGAAAAATGCCACAACTGCCCACTCTTTTCCATGTTTGTGCTTATCTGTATTTGTCTGTACAGTTTATAAAAGTTTTATTTCATTTTATTTATTTTTTATTTTTATTCTCTCTCAGCACTCTTCTTGAAATGTTTATTCTTAGTTGCTATGATTTGAATCACATGGAAATTCACCAGAGCCCAATTTCTCTCCTAATCTCTTGTCTGCACCATATATTATCAGTAGCAGATAGAAGAAGCATTTAGTACTGAAAGCAAGTACCTTTCCTACATTGTAATCCAGTGGGTGGACCATACAAGTGATGAGCGACATGTTGCACTGTTGTGATGCCAAGCATATGACTGATATCCTTGTATCTGATGGATGGGGGTTGCATCAAGATGTTGCAACATATGTCTCATCACTTGCGAGAAACTGTGATTTGTACCAAATGCTTATTAAATTTAGTTGCCAAATGTGGAAGGGATTGGAAAAAAGAATTAATATACAGATTTAAGAGTTGATTAAAGAAAGAGATAAAATATCTTGTCTTCTTTTCAAACTTTTATTTATATTTATATTTTTAGTTAAGCAGCAACGTTAACCAAAGTTATATAAACTAGAAATAATCTTAAATTTCTGATTATTTCAAGGAAAAAATATTTCAAGGACAATTATATTCCAACAGAAAATTTCATTTTAACTCTTTCCCCCAATCTAATAGCAAATGCAGAACAAAAATTTGTCCTGTAAAGAAACCATAGAGATGAGATTCTATAGTATTCTTTTATTAAAGAGAACAAATAAAATAGTGAACAAATATGGGAAATATTTCCATTTGGACGGCTTCATTAAATAAGTGAACTGTTTTTTGAAAATGTGCAAAAACAACAACAAAAAAAAACCCTTAGGAACTGAAGTACAAAAATCTGGAGAGAATGATTTGCATCTCTTTTCTGTCACTTTGTGGTTGTCTATATTTTTGCAGCCTGGACCAGGTGGCTTTATTCTTCTCCACCTGAAACCCAATTTTAAAAATATTATCGGCTATATAAGATTCAAAGCTTATTGGCATAGCTTTCATAATTACTTATTTTGAATCTAAAAGCCAGACATGGGTAAATGAATCTGGGTTTCATCAAAGTGCTTTATAATTTAATTTGTAGGATATAGAATGTCCAGGAGAATATAATTAATTATCTCTGCTTAATGAAACTGTCCTTATATATTTCAAAAAATACTATGGTGGTAGGAAAAAAAGTGACTTATGACCGTTTTTCACGCTTATGATCATTGCTGCAACCCCATGGTCACATGATCAAAATTCAATTGCTTGGCAACTGGTTCATATTTATGAGGGCTGCAGTGTTCTGGGATCATGTTACCACCTTTTGACAAGCAAAATCAATAGGCAATCCATATTCACTTAACTAACTTATGTTAAAAGTAACTTATCAAATGCAATGATTCACTTAACAACTGTGGCAAGAAAAGTTGCAAAATGGGCCAAACTCACTTAACAAATGTTTCACTTAGCAACTTAAATTTTGGGCTCTATTGTGATTGTAACTCAAGGATTACCTGTCTTTGTCATTAAATTGACAGTATGCAAGTACATGTTATTTAACTAAATAATTACAGTAGCAAGTGTATAAGTGGTGATTATGAATATGGAATATGGAAGGAGGTGTTTAAACTTTCTTCTTCTCTACAGTCTTAGATCTAATCAGAGATCCCATGCTTCTTTTCAAAACTGCAAGTAAAGTTCCTCTCAACGCCAATATGAACCTTTCACCTATTGCAAATTACCAGCAAGCATGAGAGTATTCTGCTGGGAATTACTGCATCAATGTACCTAAACATCCTTCCATCACTATATGGTCCAGTTCATTTCAACAAAAGTACTTAAATAACAAGCTACTTTAAAAACATAATATATGATGACATACAATGAACGTGTAGGAGTGGTCTAAATTACAATATTTAATTACAATATGTTTCCTTTTTGATGTGTTGGATATAATATTTCAGGTGGTCTCCCACACTTGGCTTACTTTTCAAAGCTTGAAATATTGACTGGCACCATCCACCTCATAATCTTCTCTTAATGGTATAGATCTATTCATTTAGTCATTTGTTGATTGCCACCCACTCCCAAAGACTATAGACAGCTCACAATGTCAACTTCTAAAACAATGTTCCAGATGATTGATAGATAGATAGATAGATAGATAGATAGATAGATAGATAGATAGATAGATAGATATGGTAGGTAGGTAGGTATGGAATGAAGGTGGGTAGGTATGGAATGAAGGTGGTTAGGTAGGTAGATAGATAAATAGATAGATAGATAGATAGATAGATAGATAGATAGATAGATAGATAGATAGAGATAAGTCTATAGAACTTCATCATCTTTTTTTCCTGAAACCCAAGAGAAAATAGGTTGACCAAATCTCTGCCAGGAGGAAGTTCCAAAAAAGTGGGGACAGATGAAAGCACTCAGTTAACAAACCTCAAAGATAGGACCTGAAAGAAGTGATCTTATTTGATCTGATTGGATAGGCAGATAAACACAGAAGAAGGAAATCCCTCAGATAACCCAGTCCAGAGCTGTATAGGACCTTAAAGGTGATGTCTAGCATTTTGAATCATACCCATAAACCAACTGGCAGCCAACACAGCTCATGAAAGATATATTAAGACATTTCCAAATATATTAAGAGATATCCATCATTCTGTACTAGTCATAGCTATCAAAAGTTCTTCAAGGGCAGCCTCATGTAGACCATGTTAGAGTAGACAAAACAAGAGATGAACAGGGCATTATTCTGTGTGAACAGGTTTTTCTATTCCACAGGTGGACACAACTGGCACAAAAGGTACATCTTAACAAAAATTGTCACAGGGACTATGAGTCTATATGAACTTCCACACAGCAGAACAATTTGAGTGGATGAATATCATTGAGAATCAAAAAGGAATTGTCTCTGGAACTATAAGACTCACATCTGTAAAGCCACTAAAGAAGACAGCATGGTTCAATGAATGAATCTATCACCTATTCACTCACTCAACTATGTCTTGTTTTTCATTCAAAACATCTAGTGGAACTTTTCCTATTGACTGAATTGATGACAAAATAAATGTACATTTTAAATATTATTCTATAATCTGATTCTATGTTGCATATATTTCAGTTATTTTTCATACTACATAGATAAAATCAAATTCTCGATTTTCTATATATTTGATTGCTAGTGTCTGCAAAAGGTTGGTGCCACTGAAGAAAGTTTATGACACGAAGTGGTAAGAAGAGTCTAGCTCTGTGGTTTCGTGTTTGTGTTTGCTCATTCACTCAAGGAAATTATTGTTTGAGAATGGTTTGTGAAACAAATAAGCAAAAGACCCATTGTGTGGGGATCAACATGAGATCTTAACCAATTCTATAAATATGACAAGCATAACACAGTACAATTTACAATCTACTTTGTTTTCTCAGTTGGAAGTAAGCTGCAAAATGCAGTTCTGTTCATGGTTTTTAGATTTGACTTTAAAATTGAATGGGTTAAATAATTCATATGCAGATGATAGATCAGCTATAAATGTGTCTGATTAAATGTCTTTAATGTTCCTTAAAGACGATCCTTTTAAATAATATAGATATTCTACATTTGCAAAGTAAAGGAGTTATAGGAAGGACACTTTCTGCCCAGAATGGGACAAATTGCTGTGACCAACCTGCTACGGTCAACTTGCTGCAGGACAATTCACCCCAGACAATTCCATGCAGGATAACTCAAAGCAATAAATGTTATCTGCCACTGTTTCTTCGACACTATTTCCATTTTTGTCAATGGAAATAATGTCAAAGAAACAGTGAAAGATAACATTTATTGCTTTGAATTATGCTGTGTGTAATTTGTCCGCAGAGAGTTGTCCTACAGTGACTTAGCCATGGTGAGTTATCCTAGACCCCTTTCTACCTTCCAAACTGACACCTTTATGCACAGGACACAGGAAAATCCGTTTCCAATCTAGACTATTATGAATTACTATATTATTACATCAACATAACTAGTCAGAAGGCCTTTTGCACATCTGGTTTAGTTTGGGCTTTCTGGATCACAGTGGGAAAGAGAAATTTACTTGAGTAATTGAAAAAGCCATTGCAATTCTCAAAACTCACCACTGCACTTCCCCAGAATTAATAAAGAAAAGTATTTCAGTTAAATTCCAGATTTACTGATCTTAATTTTGTTAGACTGCAATCCTTGCTCAGTTGCAGAGAGAAATATAGAATTTTGCTGCATGAATCTTACAAAATGTTTTAAAATACAATGAATTTTGAAGACATTTCAGATCAATTATCACAGCTGATTGTATGAGCCAGTATGGTATTTTCTGTTAACCTGCAGTTTCAGAGGTGCTTCTTCAAAAGACAACTGGACTTTCTTGGGTTTTTTTTTTCTTTGAAAACATTTTGCTTGTCACCCAAGAAGCTTCTTCAGTCCTGAACTGAAAAGCAAAGAAAAACAACAACTCTGATCTAGATGTTTGAGAATCTCCATAAGCATGTTAATTTGCAGGCATACATAATCTGTTTGCTACAAGCCTGCTACTGTCAACAACAATTCTGTTTTTATATTACTACTGTTTAGACTTTACAAGGTGAATGAACAGTTCTAGCCATCATCTTAGTTATCCTAATCATTGCATATTTCTGTCAAGTGACAATTCAAGAGAAGTATATTTACAGTAGGTCATTAAGAGAGTTGTAATGATCAATCCAATACAGAGAGAAGTTATGAATTGGTGACTAATTCAGATGCTTCTGAAATAATACAGCAATTGCTTTTGTGGTCTCCTGTTGACTGATGAGAAAGACCACTCTGCAGTCCTTTTATGTTTTTTTCATTCAATCTTTTTATGGTAATTCAATCTGTGCTGCATTCTATGCAATTTATCCCATCTCCAGTGAAATCCTATTAAAGTTGCATCCCTTTGCTGATGCATGCAATTGATATATACTACATAAAGCATATAATCTTACCACAGTTATCATATATAAGAACAATTTCCATAACTTTTTTCCAGCTGTTTGACCCTCATCCCAAAACAAAATTTGATTTTCAATTCTGTGTTAACCTTTAAAATCTTCTGCCTTAGTGTTTGTGTCCAAACATTTCTGGCTTTTTAACACATTCACCAAAGATGACAAAATTTCCTTTTAATTAAAGAATGGATATGTTTGTCCTTCCATACAAAGACTAAAGATTATCCTTATCCTCCTGGACAATTTGCTCTTTTTGCTTACATGAGTCAGATCCCATGTATCTCTGTTTGTAAGCAGCCTAGAGTCACCTCTAGGACAGCTGGGTGGCATATAAATTGAATAAACAAATAATATAAATCTGCAGTTCTTCTCATATTTAAATTTGTCTTTATAACAATATTTGGCATAAATTATATAATTCAGAGAATAACATATACAGTATTTTAAATCTCTGTGTAAATCACAGCTTTCACATGAGTAGGGTAGAGTAGGGTAGGGTAGGGTAGGGTAGAGTAGGGTAGGGTAGAATAGAATAGAATAGAATAGAATAGAATAGAATAGAATAGAATAGAATAGAATAGAATAGAATAGAATAGAATAGAATAGAATTCTTTATTGACCAAGTGTGATTGGACACACAAGGAACTTGTCTTTGGTGCATATGCTCTCAGTATACATAAAAAGACAAGATACACTTGTCAAGAATCGCAATACACAGAACCCAGTGACAGTCATACGGTACAATAAGCAATCAAATCATACTAGGAAACAATCAATATCAATATAAATTGCAAGGATACAAGCAACAAAGTTACAGTTATGTAGTCAAAGGAGGAGGAGATGGGTGACAGGAACAATTAGAAAACCAATAGCAATAGGAATGCAGCCTATTGTGAATAGATGAATACTGCTGTAGCCTCTGAGCTTTATAACTTTTTCCCTTGATTTAGTTGGTCTTCTCTATCCATGCTTGAGACACAGAAAATTAATCTGGCACAACATTTGCTGTCCCTACTGCTAATGCCATTCCCAATTGTCTAGCTTCTGTTTTGGCTTCTGCTGAATGGTGATGTACATAACACTGGTATTATTGATGGATAATTTTTACAGATAGCTAGAATTACTGATTTAGCACTCTGTCAGAATCTAGTACTGAGGTTCCTGATCCAAGGATAGGATAGTGGATAATAAATCACCTTCTACAACTTTACTGGAACTAATAACTGATCCATTGAATGATTGGGAACTGCATTATAAAGTAGGAAAGGTAATTTAACTGTGCAGTGTCCTTACTGCAATCTGCTTAATTGTGCATCTTCCTTACCATGATCTACCATGTGTATCAGTTGTCCTGCACTCAAAGCAAATTCTGACGAGTGAGATGGATGTGTGCTGTCCATGCATTGACTATGGGGAGGTTGTTTTTGCATGGACTTTATTGCTGTTTTGAAAAATCCCTAAACGGTACCTAAAGCAATAGGTTTGCTAAACAAACAACTGATGAATGGAATAGAAGTATTTCCAGACAGATTGCTTCTCTGTAGATGCTGTACAGAGGTTGTTTTGCTACGGGGTGTAACATGCTTAATCACTTTACCATATAGCTCTCTCCTAGTCCATTGTGATGAACTATGGATACCAAACAACCAGTAGGTATGCTCTGCTATTGGAGAAAAGAGGGAGCGTGATGGCTTAGAAGTTAAAGACATTGAGCCAGTCAGCTAGAACACTGACCCTCTGGGTTCAAGACCTGAGCACCGCATGGCAGGGTGAGCTCCTATTACTTGCCCAGTTCTGTTGTGGCCTGCCAGAGGCCTGCACAGATCGTGGCTGATCCTAACGACAAAGAGGCTGGTGTGGGGTCGTGCCAGCAGCCGGACAACGAGGAGGCTGAAGAGGATGTGGTGCCAGAGGCAGAGACTCAGCTAGGGCCTTCAGAACCTCCAGAGGCTCCTTCAAGTAGAGAGGGCAAAGTGGAGGAGCCTCTCCTCAATGCTCGAGCACGCAGGGCTGCCAAAAGGCAGGAGTGGCTACTCAGGAGGAGGAGGTCTCCTCAAGAGTAAGGTTTGAGGATAATTGGCCACTCCCTAAGCCTATTTAAGTCGCATGCAGTTAATAATTTCTTGCTTAAAACAACATGTAATTATTACAGAGCATTTTGGAGAGTGAGTGTCTTATCGTATCCTGTTTTCTGGGCTAATTGCCAACCTTTGCCAGACTTTGTTTATTCTTGGTACATTATAACTTGATAAGGACCGTTGGTGTGTGTCACAATCCTTGGGAATCCGGAGCTGGGGCAGAACAAGCTCATGCCAACCTATAAGTTCAAATGCATGCAAATGAGAGTAGATAAACAATAGGTACCACTTCAGTGAGAAGATAACAGTATTCTATGTGCCTCGGCATGACCACAGAAGTGACTTCAGACAACGCCTGACTCCCACATCTAAGAAATGGAGATGAACACCATCCCCTAGAATCGGAAATGACTGGACAGGGGAAACCTTTACTTTTACTAGGGAAAAGAATGTAGCTAAATGCTAAAGCACAGGCCAAACGGACAACTGATACTTATCCAGCTGAGTGATTGGTCCACCACCAAATCATCTGGCAAATGGGGTTGATTGTCCTCATTAAATTGCTGTTGGTTGCCATCAGTTTAATCAGAAAACACTATTTAAAACTGGTACAACTAAAGGTGATTGACAATAGGGTGATAGGAATGAAAAATTTGTGAAAGCACATTCATGCCAGATCAAATTTTGATCTGCATTAGCTGAACCACCTTATGATACTTAGCACTGAACGTTGTGTTCAGTCCTCAGTGATTTGTTTGGTAGTCGTTCCTGAATGAAGGGAATTGATTTTTCATCTGCAGTGCCTTTGGGAAGACTTGCAGAACTCTACAAGAATTAAAAATTAAATACAACTATGAAAGAAGGATTGGAAGCTCACTGATTAAGGTTCAAAGTTTTTACTTTCTTCTGCATATTTTTCTTTCTTTCTGCTGTCCCGTACACTTGACCTGTCTTCTTCACCTAAGTTTCTTCTTCAACAGCAATGGATTGCTCCTGAAACACATTAGAATATGTAGATAAATGCTAGGACCTCAAAAACAGATGGTACCTCTCTGTATCTTTCTATATACCCCATGACTGCCTCAACAGACATCTTTTTGTCTTTCCATCTTGATTGTCCTTTTATATCAACTTTGGAAGGGCAGTGTAACCTCCTCTGTTTCTGTTTTTTAAATGATTTCTGACCCAATTAAATGTATGGACTATCTCCAGAACTCTGATGATAGGTAATATTTTACATAAAACTAATTGATGCTATTGCCATGACTAGCGAGATTCCCTTGACTTTTAATGTCATGTAGGACCATGTTCCAAAAAGTAGGCAAAACTGAGACAAATGGGATGAAACTGGGGTAAAAACTCAAAGTTTAAATCAAATTACAAATTATTAATAGGATTTTTTTCAAATATATTTAATGAATTCTAACCTATTAAAAAATATAATTTATCGCAATATATGAAGAAGTTCTGAATGGTGTCTACCAGTCCTCTAGAAACTGCTGTTAAAATCTCATGACAAATTATCACTCTAATCTATCTGTTCTAATATTAAAAGCATGATTTTATTCACAGCTAGGATCATTAACTGAAACATTGAATCCAACCTCTCTGGGGGTCAATAAGCATAAACAGTCCTAAATTACATATTCAGAGAAATATCTGAATAGCCACAATGTTCATGACAAGTTTTAATGACTGCTGTCCATTAGTTCTTTTAATCAAAATATGTTCCCTAGATATTTTAAATATACATAGCTTATTAAATTTAAAATTTTTCATCCTGATTAATTCACATTATGAGACTTCACATAATTAGGAAAAGAATTGTTCATAAGAGGACTCTGATGTGCTGGCATATTGTGATTCACAAACTGTGAATCCAAAGTGAGAGTTACAGTTTTTACAGAAGGTTTTGTTTTCATAGGAAAAACAAATAAGAGGAACAGCTTCTTTTTTCCTAATAAATGTCTTTTAGGCAACAGTAAAAATAACTTATACTGCTGCTACTAATAATGTCCCCATTGACTTTGCTTGTTAGAAGGTCTCAAAAGGTGAACACATGATCCTGAGACATTGCAACCTTCCTAAATATGAGTCAGTTGCCAAGCATCTGAATTTTGATCAAGTGCCCATGAAG
This sequence comes from Pituophis catenifer annectens, assembly GCF_029215685.1. Taxonomy (NCBI): domain Eukaryota; kingdom Metazoa; phylum Chordata; class Lepidosauria; order Squamata; family Colubridae; genus Pituophis; species Pituophis catenifer. Next base: position 30,680,791 of record NW_027256886.1, read on the forward strand.
ATGCTGCAACAGTTGTAAGTATGAAAAATGGTCATAAGTCACTTTTTTCAGTGTCATTGTAACTTAATGAATGGTCACTAAACAAACTGTTGTAAATCGAGAACTACCTGTATAGCTTTAGAAGTCTTCTGAAAGAACATGTTTAAAGAAAAACCAGAAAGTCCAGTTGTCTTTTGGGAAAAAAGCACCTAACTTTCCACTGATTTGTGCATTTTCTTCTTGATAAAAATAAATATTAAATATTTTTTTAATACAGAAGCAAAAGACCGTGGATACAAGCTAAATTTTCTTTCAGTATGTTGATGAAGATTCTTAGTAATCCAGGCAGAATTGTCTGGAAATTATTCCATTATCCCATTCTTTCAATATGCTAGTTATGATTGTTTTAATTAATTGTGGGTTTTTTTGTATTGAATTTGTGCAAATCACCTGGAGTCCTGCTATTCCAGTAGAATCTGTCTTGCCATAATGATATAATCCAAGTTCGTAAATTCAGATTATACGTTTAGAATCAGGTTAATAATACAATTAGAAACTTGATACTGTCAACCCACCTTGTTCTTTGGGGTTTTGTAAATCTTAAATTTGATCTTGATCTTTTAATAAACCATATAAAGTTAGATATTCATACATCTAGATATCTAGGGGATCAAGCCTCTTTCAGTGCTACCTAAACCCATTATTTTTCATTTTGAAGCATTTACAGACCTTGGTTTCAATCCACCATGTATCATCTTCAGAAGATATATTGTTTTTTTTCTAATTGTTGCATAAATAGTTTCTGCTTTGTATTCTATCTGAAAGAACTCTGCTGTAGTGAATAAAAGGTAACCTGTTTGCTGTAAAAAACATAGTACAAACAGCTTGATTAATGCTTTACTTCTTCTGAAAAACTGTTCTATTTTAAATATGACAATTTTCAATCATCTTTGTTTCTACAGTTAGTTCTCCACAGGCATAGAAAATAAAAGGAAAGGGTTTAGCTGTTCCTGATTCCAGGCAGTTGCCACAATCCCACTGCAAAAGTATTTAGCACAGAAGGACAGCATGGGCTGCAGCTGTTTAATTCAAAGGTTATCAAGTCACGATGACATTAGCAGGAAGGCAACATGACAGCTGGCTGGAGCCTCAACAGTACAATAGGTATCACGAAAACAGTGAATTCATATGGATTTTGCTAAAGAAATAGCTCCATTGTTTAACCACTGAGTCACAGATTGAACAGATACAGTATTAAAGATGAGCTTTTTCTTCTCTTTCAGTCTATTTCCGTTGACGCAGATTATATCAATCCATGATACTATCTACATCATACAGTTAATTGATGTACAATGACTGAACATCTAGTGAATGCTAGAGCATTCAAGCACACAGTCTGTACAGACCTATCAATGTCAGTTCATGTCAGTTTTCTGGCACCATTCCTTATACATCTGATGCTATTTGATCTGTTTCATTAGTGTGTAGGTTATATTTGCCCCTTATGAGAACTACTGGCATTGGCATGAAGAATAGAAGATCTGCTAGGTTCAAGATGGTCAGCTAACTTTGTAACTCAGTGGACAACATCCCAGTATTTGAGTTAAAACTTGGCTGCTGTTGGCTGTTGGCCTTTGGTTCCTTTTTTTTCCCTTTCAGCAACCTCTTGTGCACATCCCCTGATTCAGGCTCTTATGCACAAGAGTTCAAGTTGCAAGCTAGAAATTAGTCTTAAGGATTTGATCCAAGTGTAAGCAGCAAAGTCCTCCAGGTGGTTTGTATTTGACCTTCTGTCCATCCACTTCACATTCTTGTTATCTCTCTATGGATTAGTCTATTAATCCTTTCTTCAGTGGATCTGACTGAATTTGTGCTCTCACTCCACATATAGCTAATGGCCTCTGAAAAAGATATTTTTATTGGAATTATGACAGAGTGAATTGCGGTAAATCCAGGGTTTAATTTATAAATCTCAACTTCTATTGATTAGAGCAAAGCTCCACTGCCCAGAATACTAAAAGAGTTATAATGAAAGTCCAAATTTATTCAGGCAACCCATTTTGTAAAGCAATTAACAGAGTTAAAGAGAAGTTTGAACTAAGAAGCCAACATTTCAATTTTTCTGTTGAGATCATGTAAAAGTTGTAAAAGTTAAAAGAAATCCAACTATTCAGTTCTGTGCTGACTGACGGCTTAAGAAGGGCAGCTTATACTAGAAAACACTTACTGATGCTTTAACCTAGCCCAAAATTTAAATATATCTGACAGAGCAATTGCCCTTATATGCCTTATCTTAAACTATAAAGCATTTTTATGGTAATTGATCTCCCTCCAGATCTGTTGTTCATGGAAAGAGCAAGATACGGATTTGCCAAGGTTGTTTGGAACATTTACTCTTTCACAACCTTTACTCACCTGAAGGACTTTGCCATAGAAACCTACCTTAGCAACAGAAAATCACACCATCAAGTGGGGAAAAAAACCACTTAAAAGTCAATACTGTATTCCGCAAGAAATACTGACCCCCTTCCTATTATGCTCAGTCTCATCAGTCACCATGATACATACCTGAACAGGTCTTCAAGCAATTGAACTGTTTATATTTGATTTCCCAGAAATACCATTGCATAATTCTAATTCAATAGGCAAGGAATCTTGATATTTTCTCCATAAAATCAGGGTTGAACCAGAATATTCTGAAGTGCTCTGATAGGAGAGATGAACATTTGTTTCTTGGGCAGCCATGGCAGTTTATTTTATATTTATTATTTGATTTAAAAATAATATCTAGAAAATTAAGAATGGGTTCTAAGAAGTGACAAAAGGCTTTACCAAACTATAACAGCCTTAATGTGATAAAACAACTCCAGATAAATTTCTACTGAATGGAGATTCTAACAGAAATTGCTGTTTGTTATCTTATTTTTCATCTGTTATTCTGCATTGGAACAGAGTTCAACATATGGAACAAAGATGAATCAACCCCAACTTTTTTGTGTGCGGTCTTCTTTGGATGAGCTGTTAACTGTCAAAGTGAATAGCATTGAAAAGATAGAGACTTGAATCTGATCAGTATACAGGAGAGCTTGTTAAGTAATTCCCACAAGTTAAAGGATGGCACTGAGAGACATGAGGGAAATCCAAAGGCATATAACACCCTGAGTAAAGTTCAGGTGATACTAATCATATGGTAGGAGTGGTCACACCTTACACAGTAATCAGATTGCACTTTTAATAGGCAGTACTAATATTAACAGAATCAATCCAGCAATAGGACAGCAGTAATATACTATCTGTGTCAGCAATGACATTCTACATTCCCTCATTTAAATATTCAGTGGTTACTCTGGTTGCCAAATACAAAATTACACAAAGACTAGTAATTATCTTCACACAAAATCAAATTCCAAGCAGACCCTGAACATATTTATAATTATTGGCCATATTCAAAACCTTTCCAATCAAATGTCTATGGAGATTCTCAGTCATCCAGCTCATGGTTGTCCCAAAGGTGCTTTTTCAACTCGACTTTCTTGGCTTTTCCTTTGAAAATATTTTGGTTCTCATCCAAGAAGCTTCTTCAGTTATGGCCAGAACCCTTTTTAACATTCCTCTGAGCATCTCCCCAAAACCACACAGGCAAAATTTATCCATACATCACAGAACAGAATTTCTCACTGATTTTTTGATAGGAAACAAATTTGGTGATTTAAACTACATGTAGACTTAACATACATTGAAATGCACAACTCTTCACTTACTGAGATCCTTGATGTCTATCAAATACACAAATAAAAATAAAAATTACATACTCACTTATGTACATAGACAACAAAATATTGATAGCATTAACCTTTTTTGACACACACACACACACACACAGAGAGAGAGAGAGAGAGAGAGAGAGAGAGAGAGAGAGAGAGAGAGAGAGAGTCCACATTTGGCTTAGTAGATTGCAAAATGTGCAGAACTATCATAATACTTGAAACACTGGATGTAAATATTATACCACTGTCACACAAGGCTGAAATGAGATTTATAGTTCCATAATTCTTGGAAATATCAATCCTGTCACAACAGTTTTATTCAGCTGCACTTATTTCAAGATAATAATGGTAACAATTCTCCAATGTGGGCAAGAAAGGAGTTTTTTCAGAGTTTGCAAAGCACATTTGTTTATCAAGATTTTACTATAAGATCCATTCCCCATGGTCTAACTCAGAGACCACATACAGCTCCCTGGAGCTTTAACCTGTATTTTTCTGAATGAAAAAGAGAGTGTTTTGGAGAGTGCAATTTAAAGCATAGTGAAAAATGCAGGGTTTTTTTGATGTCAAAAATGAAAACAGCAACCTTTTGACTCACCTTTGAAGCTAGTTGCTGTATAATTCTCCCCTGTGAAAGTAAAACAATTAAATAAAAAATAATCTGGCTGTGTTTTACCATTTGGAGTTGTTTCATCTTTACAATATGTTCCGGTTCTATTTAGGGCAAAGATTGCATTATTCACTGCTTTTTGCTTGGCCTGTAATATATATAAAAGGTTCTTATGCCTGTCTGTTCATCTGTCTGTTTGTCTGTCCGTAAGTTAGTTTATTTATTTGCTAATATTCTGGAAGGCCCTCAAGAGCTGATTTATGGTCAAGTTCCCAGAGAATAAAATGACAAATCTTCTACTACTTAATCCGGTTCAAAAACACATATTTTACCCCAATATAAATATTTTCAGCTATCAATACTGAGCATAGCTGTGCAATGCACATGTCATTGAATCAAATGTAATTTGTTCCAAAGCCCTATTAGGACAATAATTAACAGAATAATAGAGTTGAAAGGAACCTCGGAGGTCTTCTATCCCTACCCCTTGCTCAGGCAGGAAACCCTTACCATTTCAGACAAATCATTGTCCAATCTCTTCTTTAAAAGTCCAGTGTTGGAGCATCCATAACTTCTGGAGGCAAGACATTCCATTGATTGTTTTAATTGTCAGGAAAATTCCCCTTAATTCTAGGTTCATTCTCTGATAGCTCTGTTGCTGAGTTGGCTATTTTGATTCCCTTTTCATCTAGAGTTTGTATCTCTGTTTTATAATATTTATTGTTAATGTGATTTTTTGTATTTTTTTATATCAATGGTTTTTGTATGTGGTTTTACCCATTTGTTTTGTGCTGCTCAGAGTTGCTTTCAACTATATAAATCTGATTAATAAATAAATACAGATAAATAAATATGTATACCACTGAGCTCTGAAAGAAAAGTTGAATATAAATAAAATATAAATTAAGCAAAAGATAGTGAACAATACTTAGGGAAAGAAGCATTTTGCTGCATATTAAATAATTAATATGTACAGGGACACGGTGGCTCAGCAGCTAAGACACTGAGCTTGTCGATTGAAAGGTCGGCAGTTCAGCAGTTTGAATCCCTAGTGCCGCGTAACGGGATGAGCTCCCATTACTTGTCCCAGCTTCTGCCAACCTAGCCGTTCGAAAGTACGTAAAAAATAGTAGAAAAATAGGAACCACCTTTGGTGGGAAGGTAACAGTGTTCCATGCGCCTTTGACATTTAGTCATGCCGGCCACATGACCATGGAGACGTTTTCAGACAGTGTTGGCTCTTTGGCTTTGAAACGGAGATGACACTGCCCCCTAGAGTTGGGAATGACTAGCACATATGTGGGAGGGGAACCTTTACCTTTACCTTTAAATAATTAAGGTAAGAGTATAATATTAGTCTATTTACCTTATTAAGTTAAATTGGCCACAAATTTTTTATAACACTATGATTTTGATGGCGATAACACCATTATCTTTGATGGTCATACAATTTGTCATTCAATTCCACTGTTCCTAGCTGAAGACCTTTCTATTGATTTTAAAGCTCTGCATTCAATACTTCCGTATATTTTTCAACTAATTCCTTTCAAACTGATGAAAGTCTTTTGGATTATAAAGCTTCTTTAAAAGGAGAAAAGATATTGGCAAAATTCTCATGAAGAGAATTTTGTGCTCTTGCACCTGTTGTGTCATGAGATTATCAAAAGATGAAGGGTGAATGTCTTCTCTTTATTGTACATTCAACTCTCCAGCAGACTCCAACTTTTCTCCCTTTCCACACTTCAATCACAAGGAAAGACATCATTAAGGAACTCTCCACATTCTACAAAAAGTGCAATGGAAAATGTGGACAGTTAAACAGACTTCATAGTAATAAAAAGAAAACTGCATTAGCAGTAGCGTGTTCTGCACTTCCTATCTTAAGCCCTCAAGCACTACCACCTGAAAACTGAATAGGGAAAAAAGAGATTTTTTAAAAAAGAAATTACTAGCTAGATTTTGACACAATATAATTTAGTTATTGACACAGAGGATACACACCTTGATGAACTCTGAAACAAAACAAATGTTATGCCATGTTCTGGCAGAGATGTTAGTTATTTTCAAATTTATTCAGAATATGGAGTACATTTTTGTTTAGATACTTTTACCTTTTGGGATCAGGTCCAATTTTTCAGTCTGCTTTCACACTAGTTTCTCTTTTCCAAATCCATGTGCTTGATTCTACATGAGAAAATTCACCCAGAACAATGCTTGGCCAGAAAGGAATGAGCTAAAAACTTATTTTATGTGGCTATGCTGTCTTCTATTCAGCATGAGTAGAGGTTGATGAGATTTTTAGTAAAAATAAATAGTTAAAATATTTAATTTATGCTAACATATGTTTCAGTAAAGACCCAGCTTTCTGAAGAAGACTCTAATGCTGGAAAAGTGAAAAGAAAAGGAAACATAAGAAAACAACCAACAACAAAGTGATTGGATTCAGTTATAGTGGTAATGGCTATATCATTAGAAGATCTGATAGACCAGTTAGGGACAGATTGTCATAGAAAAAAATTCTATGTATGAGATTGCTAAGAGTCAACACAACTTGATAGCACACAATCAATCAATCTCTCATATAGCCATATTGCGTCACATTTTGCTCAGGAATTTATTTATTTATTTATTTATTTATTTATTTATTTATTTATTTATTTATTTATTTATTTAAATTTCTATTCCGCCCTACTCCTGAAGGACTCAGGGCAGTGAACAGCCAGAGGATAAAACACATAAATACAAAAATTTAAAATAGAATAAAAATGAATTAAATAATTTGGCTGAATTTAAAATACCCCATAATTTAAAAACAAATTAAAATTTACATTTAAAAAAGGGGAGAAGATTTAGGCCAGGCCAGTTTGATGAAATAAAAAAGTCTTAAGTGCGTGACAGAAGGTGTGCAGATCCGGGATCCTCCGTATCTCCGGGGGGAGCTCGTTCCAGATCGTAGGTGCCTCCACAGAAAAGGCTCTCATCCTAGGGGCTGCCAGTCAACATTGTTTGGCCGACGGCGCCCAGAAGAGCCCCTCTCTATGGGAGCGTAGTGGCCGGTGGGAGGCTATTGGTGATAGCAGGTGGTCCCGTAGATAACCAGGTCCTAAGCCATGGAGCGCTTTAAAGGTGATAACCAGAACCTTGAAGCGCATTTGGAAGACCACCGGGAGCCAGTGCAGCTCGCGCAGGAGAGGTGTTACATGGGAACTCCACGTCACTCCCATAACCACCCACGCGGCCGCACTCTGCGCCAGTTGGAGCCTCCAAGTGCACCTCAAGGGGAGCCCCATGTAGAGAGCATTACAATAGTCCAGCTGAGAGGTGACGAGGGATGAGTGACTGTGTGTAGAGAGTCCCGATCTAGAAAGGGACGCAACTGGCGGATCAGGTGAACCTGATGAAAAATCCTCCCGGTCACGGCCGTCAAGTGCTCTTCTAAAGACAGCCGTGAATCCAGGAGGACGCCCAAGTTGCGAGCCCTTTCCGTGGGGGCCAATGATTTGCCCCCAATAGTCAGCGATGGCACCAGCTGACTATATCGGGACATCGGAAACCACAGCCACTCGGTCTTGGATAGGTTGAGCCTGAGCCTGTTTCTCCCCATCCAGATCCGTACGGCCTCCAGGCACCGGGACATCACTTCAAGAGCATCGTTGGGGTGGTCTGGGGTGGAGATGTACAGCTGGGTGTCGTCAGCGTACTGATGGTACTTCACCCCAAAACCACGGATGATCTCGCCCAGCGGCTTTACATAAATGTTGAACAAAAGGGGTGAGAGGACCGATCCCTTCGGCACCCCACATATGAAGGGCCTCGGGGTTGACCTCTTCCCCCCTATCAACACCGACTGTGACCGGTCGGAGAGAAAGGAGGAGAACCACCATAGTACGGTGCCTCCCACCCCAAACTCTTCCAACTGGTGCAGCATGATACCATGGTTGATGGTATCAAAAGCCGCTGAGAGATCTAACAGGACCAGGACAGAGGAGCAACCCCTGTCCCGAGCCCTCCAGAGATCATCAACCAATGCGACCAATGCCGTTTCCGTGCTGTACCCAGGTCTGAAACCCAACTGGAACGGATCCAGATACGACGTTTCATCCAGGTACTGGGGAAGCTGTTGTGCAACCACACTCTCAACAACCTTCGCCATGAAGCGAAGGTTGGAGACTGGACGATAATTAGCCAATACTGCCGGGTGCAGGGAGGGCTTCTTGAGGAGACGCCTCACCACCACCTCCTTCAAGGCGGCGGGGAAGGCACCCTCACCCAATGAAGCATTTATAATTTGCCTATATAATATAGGCAAATCTGGAAATTTATTTTTTGGGAGCAGGGTTTTCCCATTGCCCCTTTTCCCCTTTCAACCGCTAATGCAGGCCGAGTTATTATTGAGGATCTGATCATACTAAGGAGGTCAAAAATAACTAATACATAATTCCTTCCCTTTTTTTCCTGATATGCTGAGACCCCAAGTAGTACCAGTATAAAAAGATGGCTAAGGTTTATGAGGCTGCTATCCCTTCCCCATTATTCAAGAAGGCAATGGTAAACCTGCAAGGGATCAGGATTTTAGAAATGTGGTCTGTATTGGAGATGCTTGGTTTTTCCTCAGATCTTTTTCTTGTAAGAACTTCGTATACAAAATAAATTAATTTTCTGGGTTTAAGTGTTTCCAGGTCATAAGACACTGCATATATGTAAACTATGTGTGTGACTAGGACTCTTTGAATTATATTGGCCATTTTTTGTGTGTGTTCCTACAACACAATATGCACCTTCCCTGTTGACCATTTAGGTGTATTGAGAAAATAGAAACAGAAACTGCTAATGTGACAGGGAAAAACAAATAATTCTAAAGTCGTTTCCCAGTAAATGCCACTTTAACATATGCTAATATTTATTTAAATTCTATGCCACCATTGCTGCTTCTCTCGATTATCGTTAGCATCCTTTTCTAGATGGGGTCTGCTCTGCAGAAGGAACAAAAAAGTTTAAAATGTCACTACATTAAGCTCTGCCCATGAACACTTACATCTTTGACATTATTTTGTTGCCATTTAGCATTTAATTGTTATTTTAGCCATTAAAGTACTGACAGTTCTGCACATGAAAAACATTTTATAGCTCCCCAGTGTAGGAATGTTTAGCCTGGAGACATCAAAAGATGAATACAATTTGTCTGTCTTAAGAAAGTTTGGCTTTCAGCATTTGCTGTGCTTTCAAGAGTTTATCTTCTGTATGAAATATTCCAGCTTTCTCCCCTAAATATCCAGGCTCTTAAAACAAACTTTCATTTATGAAACCTTGTAATGAGTTGTATGAAAATTTATATGTAGAAAAGTTATTGCAGATCACTCATGCACGCCTATAAAAAGAAAAGAATGAAGAAGTTATTTCAAGTGAAGGAGATGACTTCAGAAAAATATGTCTGACAAGTGATTTGTAGTGGACTTTGAAATTGTTTAGGGAAGGACAATTCAGAGTGGGAACTAATGGAAATGGGCACTGTTTGAGACTGAATTTGGGTATTTTCTTCCATAAAATCAGAGTTTTAGAAATGGATGGGATCTAATCCAATAAGATAGTTTTTTTTATGAGAAAATGATTTGATAAGAAGGGGGAAAAATGGAAACTGTCAGAGGTGGTCTCCAAAATTGACTCTATTGCTATCCCTGCAGTAGGAGAATGTTAAGCTCTTCATTTTCACAGTAGGCACAGATGCAAGTTATAAAAAGTTTTTTTTTATTATGTGCATTTGTCTAAAAATGAATGGAAATTGGCTGATTGACTTTCACTTATTTCAGCCTTTCATTCATCACAAAACTAATTATTGCTTTTTAAAAGAAGCAATCATATTCAGCTATACTAATATTCCTTTAATAAAATTTGGTTTGCTACCCTACCATTTTCTCCTTGTGAATTGGAATAAGAATTCATGTTGAACCAATTTTATAACATGTTATTTACTTATGTAATATTGTGTACATGTCTCTGTAGGTTCATATGTGTCCTTTTCTGTATCTCTCAGACAAAATTTTAAAGAACTTAATATTTAATATTGTGTCACTTCATGCCTGTAATGACTAATTGAGAACAGAATTCATTTCTTGAGAAGTTTAAGATTTAAGGTATCTACTGCCATACCTCTGTATCACTTCTGGCTGTAAACATGCAATCAGACCATTAGAATAACAAGTAGTGCCTTGGCCTATACAGTGTTTACTAAATTTCTAAGCTGCCCATTTCCCCAAAAAAGTTTTGCTCTCATATATCTGAAAGGCTCCGATGTAAAGAAAGGATGATATAGACTTTAAGCAGTAAAAACACGTCTATTTAACTTCACTCTGGTAAAGTTTGATTAATGCATTCATGGCTATTTCTTTTGTGCTGTAGCATTTTGGAGGGAAGATGTAAAACTATTTAACACCACAGACAATTCTACTACCCTACAAAACAACCTAGATTATGTATCTGAATGGTCAAACAATTAGCAACTTCAAATCTCTGCTAACAAATGCTCAGTCCTGCACATTGGCAATAAAAATCAGAACATCAAATACAAGCTGGGAGGAAATGATCTAAAAGATGGCCCACACTCTGTCAAGGACCTAGGAGTACTCATTTCAAAAGATCTAAGCCCCAGAGCTCACTGTAACAACATTACTAAAAAGGTGTTGTCAACCTTATTTTACAAAGTTTTCTCTCTGGTATTGCTGTTCTTCTAACTAGGGCATACAAAACCTTTGCCAGACCTATCTTTGAATACTCACCTGCATGGAACCCACACTGTATTTCAGACATTAATACATTAGAGACGATCCAGAGGTATATTACAAGGAAAGTACTCAACTCCGCTGCTCGCAATAAAATTCCTTATACCACCAGGCTTGAAATTTTAGGCCTGGATAACCTTGGACTATGCCATCTATGTTCCGACCTAAGACTAGTACACAAGATTATCTACCATAACGTCCTACCTGTTAATGACTACTTTAACTTCAACCACAATAACACAAGGGCTATCAATAGATACAAACTAAATGTAATCCGCTCTAATCTTGATTGCAGAAAATACGACTTCAGCAATAGAGTAGTAAATGTCTGGAATACTCTATGTGATCCTGTTGTTAGTTTCTCTAACCCCCATACTTTAACCTTAAACTGTCTACTGTGGACCTTACACATTTCTTAAGAGGTCCCTAAGTTGGCGTGCATAAGCGCACCAGCATGCCTACCATCCCTGTCCTACTGTTCCCATTTATATGTACTCATTTTATGTGTTTAGGGCTATGTTTCGCTTATTTATATCCATTTATTTGTGCCATTTTTTCATGTATCCATGTCTACGTCTATACTGATACTTGTTTCCTTTTACTTATTGACAAAATAATTAATTAAATAAATAAATAAAGATCACTGTATCCTACTAGCACCTTAATTCTCCTTGCTGTTCATCTAAAATTAAATCCGTGCCACTGCTTAATAACTGAATGCACCAATGATTTTGTTATTATTTCTATAGGGATAGCACCAAAATAATTCCATTTGCTGAATTTCAATTAAAAATTTAAATAACTTTTTATTACAGATACCTCTTAAAAGAAAATAATTGAAATAGGAAAAAAAGCAAATGGAACTAACCCTTCATCTAAAGTGTTAGTTAATTATACCCATTTATATTATATAGCAATTTAATTACAAAACAATGGCATTTAGACTAGTGCATTTTCATAACATATCACAGCAACTGATAAGATATAGAAGTCATCTGGATATAAAGATTCATTAAGACTATCCCTTCCATTCCGTAAATGACAATAACTGAACCCACCTATAACAGAACTGTTTATTTTATTCTTGAAACATCCTGAAAAAGTTTCTTATTGTATTGAGTTATAGTTAAATTTCAAGAACTCAGGCATATGTTTTTCTTGAATTTTCTTTGATGCAGAATGATCTGCTAGTTTAGGCATCCAGACACACAGATCACTATGTCAGGACTGCGCAAAAAGTAAATTGACATTCTCAATATTTTGAAATTATTCCACAAATGTTAGAGGCTCTCTGTCATCTGATAATAAAATAAAAATAGGGTTTTGCCCTTTTCTAAAGAGCTGTTCCTCCTGCCTGCGTCAACTGCTACCCTCCAGTCTTTCAAGTGACAGGAAATAAGCCGTTGCAAATTATGTTGCTGTGAGGTCTATTCTGCCTCAGTTTCAAGGTAACATGGGACGAATTAAACAAAGCATGATGGTTTTATTTTCTTTCCCAATGTGTGGAAAAATAACTACCAGGTGAGGGAAGGCAGTTGTCTAGCATGGAGGGCTTATCTGGCTCTCAAATTGTAAGTAAGCTCACAGGCATGGAGATCCTTCAGGGGAGCTTTAGGATAAAGCTAAGCACTAGCCTAGGGGCACACCAACAAGAAAAATATTGTTTACATTTCATCTACCTTTAAATATTCAACTTTTTATACTGTTAATACAGGATTTTAAGAGTGGGGGATTTTTTCATCAAGGTTTAGCAATTCTGAATTGATTATACTGTAGTTGGTAACCGCTCTGGCATGAAGGCAGACCAAGCTGTAATTGTCAAGGTTATGTCATGCAGAGCAGATGTTAAATTAATCAGCCATTCAATCTTTCCGCTAAAAATGGGCCACAGATATTCAGTCTGTATTCCCTGGAGTCTTCGGAAACCTAAAATGTAACCCTGCTCATCCTCTCCTAAATTACCTAACCTCTGTCCCAGCAATGAAAAACTGAATTAGCATTAACAGAGTAGTGATGGCCAATGCATTAAAAAAAATCATAGTCCATCCATATACTTCTGCCTCGGAAGTTTCATGCATAATATCTTCTGTTTTTGGAGTTTTTTAGACATTGTGATTAGGGAAGAAATATTTAACATAGATAACTTCCTATATTTCCCCAATATATTAAAAGCAAGTATTCTGGACTTTTGCATCTGACACTTTTTGAAGGAACTGCATAAGTATTTATATCTTCTTCTATATTTTGTGGCACCTCATGTCACTTAATGAAAATACCAGGTAATAACTCACTTTGATCAGCACAAAAGCAATATCTTTCCTCTTCCTCCTCTTTCTGGAGGAAGCTGATGATGTTTATGATGTAAAGAAAAGCTGCCAAAGGTCATTTTGATTTGAGATGGGTGGCAAATAAATGTAATAGAGATAGATAGATAGATAGATAGATAGATAGATAGATAGATAGATAGATAGATAGAAGAAAAGAATTGTCTTCCAAAAGTATCCATTGTGCAATTTCTTTGACTATCTTTCCATGGCACTTATAGGCTCCTGCAAATTTTTCCATGGTATTATAGGCCACCCTAACATACAATCATTCTGTGTTCCACTGTTTCTTTATTCTAAACATAAACTTTCCTTCCTCTGCTTCTGTAGTTGGACACCAGAATAACTGTCTAATTCTCCTTTGCATGTAGAAAGCAGCAATTAAAGCCATTTCTATTTTTCATTCTCTATTTCCTTAACTCACTTCCAGCGCCATTTACTCTGGTGAATAATTCCAAAGAACCTTGGCTGCTTTTCCTAGCACAACAATTACGCTTATTAGAAGCATGCTATACCATGTATTTTAAAACTAATAACTCCAATTCCCCTGTCTAGACTTCAGAAATAAAAACATGATTTCCTGCTGACTTGCACCATCTGCAGTCATTCTAATTGCTGGAGGATGGGGTGGGGTTAAAAGATACCCATTAGTGATATTTTCAGATTCTAGGATGCTGGATTAATATGGCTATTCAAGGCATAAAACACAGCTATTCTTTCTTTGATTTGTTCCACTTGGAGGTGCTGAGTGAGCAGTACTATAGAAAATAATTTAAAGTCTTCCAGATGAGCCTGAATGTAATAGTTTATTTTTTTATTTGTTTATTGATTATACTAACAATAACTCAACAGTTTATGATACATAGTATATATAGTATTAGAAATGATTTGCACATTCTCCTTTCCTGAAACGTGTTTCTCTCATGAATGTCCAGTGAGAAAAATTGATATACTTACTTTTAGTCCATAATATTTTTTAAAAAGCCTGTGTTTTCACTATGAACAAACTGTAAAAGGGTCATAGAACACATAGTGTTTTGGAATTATTTTCAGAGCAGCTACAACACCAACTGTCCAGATATTTGATGAGCCTTCTTGCTTGGACATATGACATGTGAAAAGAGATGAAAATTAGCTATTCAACTAACCTCAACTTCAACTTCATTGTATGATTCCAGGCATTAGTATGCTGACAGACTATGATAGAATATAATCCATACTCCCAGGAGAGAGAGAGTGCATTCCAGAGGAGCAAGAGACAATTAAGTTTATATAGTTTGTGTGGGAGAGGGTTAAGAAAGCTCTTGCCTGGGAATTCTCAGAGAATATTTTTAATGGTGCAAATAGTGTGCTTCAGTTTCACAAGATTTCTCTCTATAGGTGAATAATAATAATAATAATAACAGCAGCAGCAGCAGCAACAACAACAACAACAACAATAATAAAGGAAACTACTTAGAAGAACCTCAGCTTGTCTCTTTTATTGTTTGGAGTCAGACAGAGACTGAGAGGAATCTTTTCCACTAGACCACTCTGGGAATTCCCAATCAGATTCCAGACTGCGTCAAGAAAAGCTTGCCCCTCTCAAAACTGGTTGTGCCAATCTCTTTAGAAAGAACTTCATAGGTTCCAAGTATAGTAAAGATATTGCAGTGACTATTAGAATCAGTGAGTATATAATTAAAAAGATCCATGTCATTCTTTCTAAAAATGTAAAATGAATCATGTAGACAATTCAGTTGTTTTTGTGTTGGAGGAGATGAATTAGCAAATGAAAATATTCCATTTATTTTGGGCTTCCGGTTTCCTCGTCTTCGGCGGCGGCGGTGCCTTTTGAAGCTCCGCCAGCCCCGCTGCTTGTAGAGCCGCTTCGTGACTAAGAAGCGGCTCGAAAACTTCAAAAATCTTCAGGATTTTTGAAGAGAGATCGCAGGGTACAGGTTGAGCCCCTGCAACCCCCCCAGGGAACAGTTTCTGGGGAGGGAACAGGAGCGGCTCCCATTCGACCTGCTGGAACTCCGGGCGGCGTGGGACAAGTCTGCTTTCGCAGAACAAGCCGGCTACAGGAAACTTTAAATTGAAAGAAAAGAAACCAGCCTGAATAAGCAGCATATTGTTACTTGAACCCTGAAACTTGGAATCGCAAGTATTAGAGTTTTCTTGGCTTTCTAACTTGATTGAGAAATGCGGATGAGTGAAAGTGAACTGTAAAAATATGGCGCTTAGCCTCAAAGTTAACGAGCGGGCGAGTGTGGATTGCTGAACTCATCTTGCTTTGTTACAAAGTTTCTAAACTGCCACGAAGCTGCTTCGCTTGTATTTTTTTTTTACAAGAGAAATAAGAGAGGAACTTTTCAATATTGGACTTTGCTTTATTTTGGTTCTTATTTGATTAAATCTGGGGGACTTTTTTAAATGTCTTTGTGGAGGTGGGAGAGGAAGAAGAACTTCCCTTTTTAGTAAAACTAGCCTACGTGGCAGGATGGCCTCAAAGAAGCAGGAAGTGAAGGCAGCAGGAGGTGGATCTCCCACACATAAAGCACAGCCTCCCCCAGCACAACAGATACAGACTCAGAAAAAAAGATTTTGATGTGGGAGATTTAAAAGAATTTATTTCTAAAACTTTGGATGACAAATTTCAAGGATCTCAACAGGAAATAGATTATAAACTTCAAAAATCACATGAGGAATTTTTGCAGGAAATTAATGAAGTTAAAGATATGGTGAAACAGAATCAAAATATGGTGACCAAAAAAATATCAGAAGTGGCGTCTGGCCTGGCAAATTTTATTGGGAAAGTTGATTTTAAAGTTGAAGAACTCAAATCAGAAGTTAATGTTAGGATGAAAGATAATGATTATAAAATTGATGAAGTAGACAATAAAATGCAGAGAATTGAAGATGAGATTGTCATGATACAATTCCGGGCGATGGAATTTGCCATACGGCTTCGGGGAATTCGAGAGGAGGAGAGACAGGACTTGAGACAAGTTTGCTCTGAAGCCCTGGCTAAGATTTTACAAGTTAATCCTGATTTGGTATTTCATAAAATAGATAAAATCTACAGAGTGAACTCTTGGGTGGCCAGACAAAGACAACTGCCTAGAGATGTGGTCATATACTCTACTGAGAGAGAAATTAGAAATGAAATCCTCCAAAAATCTTTTCACACCTCTGTACAAGTGGGGGGCTCACGACTTGTAATTTTTAAAGAATTACCTCCTAAAATGCTGAAAGCTAGAAAAGAATTTGGTTTTCTTGTTAAGGAATTGAAAGACTTACAGATACCCTTCCGGTGGGATGCACCAGCTGGGATAATTTTTAGATATAAGGGAGAAGGATATCGGTTGAACACCGTGGAGAAGGCACAACATTTTTATAGTACTATTCTTAAGGAAAGAACACCATCTCCACGTACATCTACAGTTTTGGAGATTAAGGAGAGTGAAGAGAGGCAATTGGAAGAACAGTCTAAGCAGGAATTAGAAGTGCAAGGTGCAGAAGGAGGTTTTCTGAGTGAGCCCTTGTTGGATTCTTCTCCAATTTTGGATTTGATTCAGTTGACTGAAGTTAAAGATCAACGTATAACTAGAGCTCAATCCAAGTTACTTAAACAAAAGCAACAACAACAACAGGAAAGACAAGACAAGAAGGCAGCTAAGAGTACCCCACAAGAGAGTGGAGCTATGGGAGGAGCAAGATCGAAGCTCTTGGATGAACTTCAAATATTTTGCTCTGCGCTCCAGAAACAGGCTGATGACCCTTAAGTGTCTATCTTGGAATGTTAATGGGTTGAATTCAGCACAGAAACGGAAGAAATTATTTACATATTTGAAACAATTTAATAATGATATAATATGTTTACAAGAAACGCATATTACAACTCAAGATCAAAAATATTTGATAAACTCAAAATTAGGAGTACATTATATATCTTCAACTTCGCAGAAAAAGAATGGTGTGGTTATTTATGTAAATAAAAAATTAACAGCAAAAGTTATAGAAGTAGATCAAGATGGTAGGTTTGTAGCAATTGAATTGCTCACAGCAAATGGTCAAATTCTTCTGATTGGAATTTATGCTCCCAACCAACAACAGGATTATTTTTACAAGATGTTACATACTAAAATATTGCAATGGGACTATAGATCTATTTTACTTATGGGAGATTGGAATGGAGTAATTGATTCTAAATTAGACAAAAAGAGCTTGGCAAAGTCTAGAATTAGACTACCGCAGACCTTTTTTGATATGAAAGAAGATATGGAACTAAAAGATGTTTGGAGAATACATAATCCAAATGAATTGGATTACACTTTCTTTTCCGATAGACATAGATCCTTTTCTAGGATTGATTTTATCTTGTTGTCAAATGATCTATTTGTTAAGACAAAAAGAACAAAGATTTTTCCAAGAACTTTGACTGACCATAGCCCTGTATGGATAGAAATCGAGATGGATAAGGTTGAGAGACGTTCTTGGAGATTAAATGAGAACTTGTTTAGATATGAAAAAAATATAATAGAACTTAAAAAGCATTTGAAAGAATTTTTTGAAATAAATTTGAATAAAGGTACTCCAATTGAAATTGTTTGGGACGCAAGTAAAGCTTATATGAGAGGGGTACTTATCTACATGAATTCTAAACATAGACTGTTCCGACAAAAGAAAAGATTTGAGTTGGAAATGGAAATAAAGAATAAAGAACAGTTACTTATTAAAAACCCAACAGATGAAAGAATACGAAGCGCTATAAAACTTTTGAAAGACCAATTTCAAATGCTTATGGCGGAACAAGTTGCAACAAGTTTACAATACGCGAAGCATAATACATTTTGCAACGCTAACAAACCGGGCAGATGGTTGGCTTACACACTGAGGAAAAAACAAAGTATACGGACTATTGATAGTATTGACATTGGAGGGAAAGAAATTTTTCAACAAAAATTAATTAAAGAAGCTTTTGTGGATTATTATACTAAATTATATGCCAAAGAAGAGATGCAGAATGGACTTATAGAAAAATATTTAAAGGATAAGAGAGTTACAAAAATTACTGATCAACAAAAGGAAAGAATGAATTATCCTATAACAGCGGAGGAGATAATAGCGGCAATTAAGCAGCTAAAAACAGCCAAAGCTCCTGGCACGGATGGTTTGACTGCAGTGTATTATAAAACTTTACAAGCTGAAATGGTGGGACAACTTAGAGATTTATTTTGCAATATTCAACAAGGGGGTAGAATACCCCCATCTTGGACAACTGCTTATATATCTTTGATACCAAAGGAACAAGTTGGTCCTAAAAAACCAGAGAACTACAGACCAATATCTCTTTTGAACACAGACTATAAAATTTATGCGAAGGTATTAGCCAACAGGTTGATGCCAGTAATCCAAAAAGTGATTCATGAGGACCAAGCGGGATTTATTGAGGGCAGATACATGAAGGACAATGTAAGGCAAGTAATAGACTTATTGGAATATCTTGATAAGAATAAACAGATTTCTGCAGTGCTGGTTTTTTTGGATGCGGAGAAGGCCTTTGATAGAGTGGATTGGAATTTTCTACTAAAGACTTTAAAAAAGATGGGCTTTGGGGACCAATTTATACAGGCGATTTCAGCAATTTATCAAGAGCAAAAAGCACAGATTATTATTAATGGAAGTTTGACGACAGAGTTTAAAATTGAAAAAGGAACAAGACAGGGATGTCCGTTGTCCCCACTTTTATTTATTTTAACATTGGAAGTCTTGCTAAATACAATACGGGACTCAAAAATTCTGAAAGGCATAGTGATAAGGCAAGAGGATTATAGAATAAAGGCATTTGCAGATGATCTGGTTGTTACCCTATCACAACCAATGGAATCAACAATCCTGATGAACGACATTATACAAGACTATGGTAGAGTTTCAGGTTTTAGACTGAATTCAAAAAAGACTAAAATGATAGTTAAGAATATGACACAAGATCGTAAACATGAGCTTGAAAGGAGGGCAGGTTTTGAAATTGTACCTAAGGTAAAATATCTTGGAGTTCAGGTTGCAGAATCAAATATGAAATTGTTTCAAAATAATTACGAGGTGTTGTGGCGAGAGGTTCAGAAAGACATGGAGACTTGGAAAAAGCTGCAACTGTCTTTACTTGGAAGAATAGCAGCAGTTAAGATGAATATTTTGCCAAGATTTCTGTTTTTGTTTCAAATGATTCCGGTGCTTAAAAGTGATAAACAACTGAAAGTCTGGCAGTCTGGCGTGAATAAGTTTGTCTGGAACGAGAAAAAGCCGAGAGTGAAATTGAAAATTATGCAAGATGTTCCAGAAAGAGGAGGTCTTAAACTCCCAAACTTACAGTTATATTATGATGCAGCAGCTTTAACTTTAACAAGCGATTGGTTTGGAAATAAGAAGGCTGGAATATTGAATGCAGAAAGTTTTGATCTTGAATTTGGATGGCATGCTTATTTATTTTACGACGACAAAATAGATAAAGTATTTAAAAGTCATATACTTAGAGAATCTTTGATGAGAGTTTGGAAGAAGCACCGACTCAAATGGGATTATAAAATACCGTTATGGCTGGATCTTGGTCATACTTTGTGGAATACAAATATAATGTCACTCGGGGGGTTTTTATACAAAGAGGTTCTTTTTACAGATGCGGGCAGATGGCAGCTGAAGACATTACAGACACTGTTGGACGAAGGAATTAATTTAAATTGGTTACAATATAATCAATTACAATTGAGATGGAAAGAGGACCAAAAAACTGGTATTATGTTGCATGAGGAAGAATTGGTTAGACATATAAGAGAGAAAGGTCCAATGCATATTAAAAGGCTTTATAATGTTTTGCTAGAAAGGGATTCAGAAACTGAATTAGTTAAAGATTGTATGATTAAGTGGGCACAAAATTTTGAAGAACCAGTGATGTTGGAAACATGGGAAAATATTTGGGTTCAGAATGTTAAATTTACACAGTCCCAGAACCTGAGGGAAAATTTCTACAAAATGTTTTATAGATGGCATTTAGATCCCAAAAAGTTGTCATGTATGTACCCTAATGTTCAGCCAAAATGTTGGAGATGCGAATGTTTGGATGCTACGTATTATCATGTTTGGTGGACCTGTAGGAAAGTTAAGGCTTTTTGGATAAAAATTTGGTGGGTCATGCAGAATGTTTTGAAGAAAAAAATTCAATTTTCTCCACAACTGTTTTTATTGGGTATAGTTAAGGGTTTTACACGGGGTGAAATAAAATTAATATTGTATATGATAACTGCAGCAAGATTGTTGATAGGTAAATATTGGAAGAATGAAGCTTTGCCTACTATCGAGGAATGGACTTTGAAGATGGCTAGTTTTGCAGAGATGGCGAAGATTTCAGCGTATTTAAAGGATTGTTCACAAGAGACTTATGAATGGGAATGGAAAAGGTGGATAGAATATGTTCAGAACAAATACCAAACTAGAAAGTATCAAATAGCTTTTATTTGAAAATAATGTATTAGAAATATTAAAGAGGAAAAATTATATAGGGGGAGGGATGGGTTCAGGCTTATATATTAGTGTTATTAGTTATGAGTATGTAATAGGGAAGTCCGGGGGGGGGCGGGTCAGGGAGGGTTAGGGAGGATGGGAAGTTTGGGGAGGGAGGTGGGGGGGTGAAAAAAGGGGTGAAAATGTAATTGTAAAACTTTTGCAATAAAAAAAAAAAAATATTCCATTTATTTTAACAGGAGGCAGCCATTATTTCTCTGGAGTTGTCTAAAAATTATCCACAGCAGATTGAACTAAAAGCCTCTATAATGAGCATAAGTACTTGTCATGTTGGTAAATATGTGAAACTAAAATAGTAGATGAGACTATTGAGTCATATCACTGAGACACAAATTATACAAATGATACCAGCATACAGAGTATATTTTAGTATAAAACCCGCCTTATGACATTGCAATCAAACTTCCACCTTTTCCTACAGGTGTCAATGACATCATGTGTATGGAGCAGAACAATTACAACATAAATTTTGTTATTTCCTCTCTTTCTCTCCCACTCTTTCTCTACCACCTACCTAATTTTGAAGCATGCTGGTGAATTCTTACTTTTAATTGACACCATATTATTTGTATAGAAGATCTTCTGAGAATGTTATTTATATATGTTATTTATGTATGCACAACCATAGAGAAAGACACATAGAGAGAGATACAGAGAGAGGGGGAGACTAGCTGAATGGTAAGTGTCTTTGGTGAGGGCCCCCGGCTTTCTACGAGCCTGACTTCTGGGATAGGCATGTGAGGTTTGGCGGGCCCAGCCCCGTTTTCCACTGCCCTGAGCTTCTTAAAGCCGCAGCTGGGCACTGCAGACCTGTCCCAATTTCTGTAGTTACCTCCTCCTGGATCCCATTCCCATCCCGCCAGCCCTCGTGTTAACAAGGGCGGCATTGGTCACAGTTGTGTCAGGCCAGTTTCTCAGGGTGGAGAGCAGGTTGTGCATCTCCCCAAGCAACCAAGGCACGCCCAACTCCAACATGGCCAGAAGAAGCTACAGCAAGAGTGAGGTGCTAGACCAGTAATGGCTAACCTTTTTGCCATCACATGCCAGGAGGGGCACACGTGCCCACACCCATAAATCTATGTGCCCCACCCACACGCATGCATGCATGACCCCCCCGCTCCCTCCCTCCTGGCATACGATGGCCCGGTAGGCCCATTTTTCTCTCCTACCTGGCTCCAGAGCCTTTCTAGGAGTCTGGGAAGGGCAAAAACAGCCTTCCCCACCCCCTGGAAGCCCTCTGGAGGCCAGAAACGGCCCATTTGCCAACTTCTGGTGGGACCAGAAGGCCCATTTTTTGCTGTCCCCAGCCTCCAGAGCCTCTCTAAGAGTCTGGGGCGGGTGAAAATGGGCCTTCCCCATCACCCCTGAGGCCCTCCAGAGACAGGAAACAGCCTGTTTTCTATTTCTGGTAGGCCCAAAAGCCCTGAAAATCAGCTGCATGTGCCGAAGCTGAGCTTGCATGCCCACTGATATGGCTTGTGTGCCACCTGTGGCACGCGTGCCATAGGTTCACCATCACGGTGCTAGAGAATCAGCCCTGGCTGCTTCTCCATGCCCCGCCATCACCCTTACCTGCTCAGGTCAGGTGAGAAATGACTGGGATGGGAGGGCGAGGGGAGGGGTTAGCCAGTGATGGGACAGGGAGTCACAGCAGACAGCCCAAAGAGCTGCATGTAACTCCGGAGCCGCGGGTTGCTGACAGCCAGGCTACAGGATAATTTCCTTTCTTGCCTAAGAACTGTGAGGCCAAGGCTAGCTACTATATAATGAATTCGCTAGAAGGGATATAATTGGAATTTTCAAACTTATTTCTGTGCCTGGCTGTTTGGTAGACCAATTTTGCAAAGGCTAAATGTACATCTTATGTCCCTTTTAACTTTCCCCAAACAGGATTAGTTTTTCCAATTTCTGAAGAAGCAGTCATAAAGGCTTAAAATCTAAACCAACTTGCAAAAATAACATACATGAAAGCCTGAATTGAAAATTTCAGTTCTGTCCACTTTGGAAGGTTCTGGAGGCAATAAATGCTAGAGGACTGGAACTGATACACATGACTGGGGAACCAGAAATGAGAGAGAACAGCAGGCTTACTCTCTTCTCACAACTGTCACCATTTATTGCATTGTTTTACATGATGGCCATTGACCAAATGAAATTTTATGGCTTTTACCATAATCAGTATTTAAGAATAGGATGGGTTTTTTTTATTGGCTGCAGTCTTAAATTGGGATTTATAATGTGAAAATCTCACATTAAATGTATGATCTGTAAAAAGAAGTTCAGTGATGTGTTGCTTGTCTAAAAAGAACCTCAGTAGGAAGGAGCTGTATTTTCAAAGCTACAAGGCACAAAAGGTTTCTTATGAGCAAAGAGAAGCCTGGAAAGGAATCAGATGGCAGTTTAACCAAAGAGCAGCTCAGCATGGCAATGCAAACATCTGATGAGGCTTTCATCTCCACTTGAATTAGCAGGTACTTAAACAAGCACCACACTGTGTAGGAACTGACTCCTTCACTCTCTGCTTTCCACTTATTTGCTTTGGGCTATCGGTTGTTAGAATTTCAGCACACCTCTCTGAATTTGTTTCATGAACAACAAAGGACAGTCTTTCTTTGGAAGAATTAGTTTATCAAGTTGATAAAATGAATATCTCCCCTTGACTCATTCTAATTTAATTTGGCAATAACCATCCCTGCACAAAGCAGGCAAATGTATGTCAGCCTAGAAATGCATGATAGTAATACAACCATATATAAAGGGGAAAGGAACAAGATGGTGATCAGTCAGCTGCAACTTTCTCCAGCTTCAATTCTATTTTCCTGCTGTTTCTGTTACTTTTTGACAGTTTCTTGAATCTTGATTCAAGAAGCTCCTCCTTTTGACAGCTGAAGACAGGCAAATCTAACAAATCTTCCAACACTGGTAAAGCTACAAAAAGCAACACAGGAAAAGTTCAACTTTCTAGCTACCAGAAGAAAACTTCAAACAACATGAGATTGATGATCTATTGCTGAATAACAACATGGAAAGTAAGATTTTTTAAAAAAACGTTTCTTACCATTTATTAAACACATTTAATTTCCTTGCTCAAAGCTGCAAAGAATATCAATGGCCAGAAATAAGCTACAATGTCAAGTTGACACTATGAGGAAATTAGAAGAAGATGATATAGTGGCTGATATATCTCCCTTTCTTTTCAGTCTCAGGAAAATTTTGCTCTTAGTTTTGAACTTGACTAACTGGCAATTTCTTTTTAGAGTTCACAAAACAATTTCAATTTTTTCAGCTACAGAAACTAGCTGGCTTCTTCTAATGTAAGCTTTTAAAGCTTACATACAAAACATTGGGAATATATAATTCAAAAATCAGTTTAGGAATGACAGTTATGTCTTGGAAGACCAAATAATAACCACAGAGACAATGATCAGCAAAGGGACCTCTTTGTAACATAGAATGCCAATGTTAATTTTAGTATAATAAAGTTGCCTGATAAACTTATCCTATGCCCAGAGGATTGAATTATTCTTAAAGTTCCTGATGACTCTAAACAATTTACTACTTCCTCCAATTTAAAAGAGGTTGTTGCAAATAATCATAAAAATGCTTTTAATGTAATAAAATAGAAGAACTGGAGAGTAGGCTTATCTTTTCAAACATACCATTTAATGATATCTTTTGGCTACCAAGTTCCTGACATTCACACCCACTGCAATCGTATAATTCATCTTTAGAAAGAGAATATTTTTCTGGCAGTTCCATATCATAATAGTCAAAATTTTTAAAGATTCAAGATATTGCCCATGAATACAACATGGAATGTATCTCCAAAATAACATATTCCATCTTGGATAAAAAAGCATTGAGAACAAATAGGAATGATAATGGGAGTCACAACATCCTTAATCAAGATAATTAGTTATTACCAAGAAGGAAGGAAGGAAGGAAGGAAGGAAGGAAGGAAGGAAGGAAGGAAGGAAGGAAGGAAGGAAGGAAGGAAGGAAGTCACAAACCCAGCAGAGATAAATCACCTCAAAGCAGAAATCTATAAATTCCCTGTCTAAGGGTAATCTTGAATCTAGCTACAAAATACAACCAGGTCTTATGATCTTTGAAGATGTGGATGTCTATATCCCTAATCAGAATTGTTGATCTTTAGATGATTATGTACAACCTTCTGGAGTTGGAGTTTACTACCAGCCATCAGCCTAGAAACCCCTATTCCTCTGCATCTTTTCACAAAGATACTTTCTAATATTAACTTCTGACTCATCTCACTTCTAGACAGGAACACAAGAACCAAAAGGCTGTTTTTGTAAGATTTTTCTATCATGTTTGCTTCTTAATGAGAGACTCTGAGAATTAAAAAAACAAAAACAAATAGTTTTCATGTCCTGGAAAAGTCAGAAAACTCTTGCTTTAGTAAAATTCAAGATATTCTATGGGTGTCCTGATAAATGCTATGTCTAATAACTTTTATAAGATAGAAACGATTAGAGGAGAATATTTGTAGCTCAGGATTAAAATGAGGAGTGCTTGGTGCTCTTTGAGCTTGGTTGTTTTCTTGCAGATGTTTCATTACCAAACCAGGTAACATGATCAGCACTAGAACATAGAATAATAGAGTTGGAAGAGATCTTGGAGGTCTTCTAGTCCAACCCCCTGCTTGAATACTCTAGTGGAGATTGGAGTTTGCTTTCATTTTATGTTCTAGTGGCTTGCCCTGTCAGTGCTAGTGAGAGTAGTCTTGGTGGTTCTTTGTTGGGTTACTCTTACCGTCACTGACAGGGCAAGACTCTAGAATATAAAATGGGATCAAACCCTGGCAAGAAACAATTTTCAAACATTTCATCTTGCTATTCTTCCTTAAAAAAAAAAAGATAAATGCTTGGCATTGAACTAGAATCTTCTATATTGAATGGATGTTGACGAAGTAATGGATTGTTTTTCATTTGTTTTTATGATTTTTCTTTTCTGCTTTCATACTTTTCTGGGGCTGTTCAGAATCCACGTAAATGTCTACATTAAACAGAAAAATTATCAACAAATATGTTTTCCTATTTAAAAGCAGAGGTTTTGTATGGTTTTCCAACAAAAAGACCAGAACACTTCCCCAACAACAATCAATACACCAGATAAGCAGGAATTAACACCAGGATAAATACCAGACCAATAATCAAGCAGTAAACAATATCTCAATCAAGGGATTACGGATTCAGATTAACAAACAGTAAACAACAGCCTAATCCAGAAACTGCCAAGAAGAAAACAATATTCTCACCAACATTAAAAGGCCAACCCACAGTTTATAAATAGCAAAACTCATTCCTTTCTAGCTCTGAACATGTAACCTAATTAAATAATAAAACATCTTCAAGAAAAATAAGCTTAGAGAGCAGAAATATTCCATATTTCTAACACATATGGTAAATATTTTTGGATTAATGCATTCTCATTGTATTAAAATGACTTTACTTGACTCTAAATTCTTGGCAGTTTAAATGTGAACAGTAACTTCATTTTTAACATTTAAATTCAAAAACTGTTTAAACAGTTCTTTCTTCCAATATGAAGGAGACAGATATGATCTTATTTAAACATTCAAATATGGCTGACCTTCTGTTTCTTGATATTTGTCTTCTGTTATCATCCCTGGCTTGTTTTTCTATTAATGCTCTCTTTTAAAAGCTTGGTTTGATTTAACTTTGATTTTTAAGGAAAACGAAGCCTGAGAAATCAAGAAATAAAACTTTGTTATGTTTCAGTTCTACACACCAATGATATAATTTAGAAACAATGAAATTGTGTAAGGCTTTAGCTTATTACCTAAGGTTGCAAAATTAAATGACAGAGTGCTTAAAATAGCATCAGTACCTTTAATCAGAAATGCTATTTCTCTAATTTATCCATAACAGAAAAAGTTTAGCTGGTGTTTGAAATTGCTTATGCTTCAGAGTTTGCTGAGAGGGCCATTAACATCTAGACCATTTTATAAATTAAAAATGTTGAAAAAGTTATATACCCCAACTAATAGTTAGAAATAATTAAGTATCAGCATCTCATTCATGAACATATTTACTGACATACAAATACAATTTAATTGAAGATGGGTTTAATATGTCAGCACCTCTAACAATTTCTGATCACGCAAGGTGTGTAAGAGTGATTTGGAACAGCATTATCAATATCAGTCTATATTAAGAAAACTTTGGCTTTATTTCCAAAGATAACAAACAGATGATAGACTGCTAAATTCTGCTTAGATAACATTTTTCAGTATTAACTCTAAATAAAATATTCATCAAACATTATGTTCCATCTATATGTCAGACTTTTTTGTTGCAAAAGTCATACTGAAAATTAATATAGTACTTTGATAGCTCCTCAGTTCTTCCCTGCATGCAAAAACAGTTGTGTTACATTATTTTAACACTACTCATTGTGATTTCCAGGTTTATAGAGTGATCTGTATGTCTTTGTAAATTCTGCTATAGAATCTTTGTTGGCTTCCATTAGATCAGTGGTCCCCAGTCTTTCAGTGGCAGCATCGACAGCAGCAGGGATGGGGAGGGGGAAAGAGGAGATAGTTTTTCATTGTACACCACTTCTACAAATGAAGCTGCAGGCATGGACATGTGCACGTGCACTTGCCCCCCGGGTTCCCAACAGGCCATGGCCCAGGGGTTGGGAAGCAGAGCATTTGACATTTATCAAATGGGGAAAAGTAATCTCCTAAATGAATGATAAAACACTTAGGGGAGGTCACACAATTTTTAAAATATTTTGCCCTCACTTTACCAAGGCAAGCCCACAGTGAGCATGGGCAAAAGGCAAACAAAGCCAGAGCAAATTTTGAGAGCTCTTTAGAAACCAACTTATGAAACTGCTTATCCATGAGACTGGTGATCTGGTAATGAAAGAGATTCCTCTCTTCTTCAGATGCAATCTCTTCCAGAGAGAACAAGTGATCCCCAGAGACCTTTGACTAACAATGTGAAGAACAAGTGATGGACTATGGCTCTTCCCCATGGAAATATTTACAGACCCCTTGCATCCTGGACATAAATTGTTTCAACTCTTACCCTCAAAACGATGTTATAGAGCACTGCACACCAAGACAATTAGCCACAAGAACAATTTTTTCCTGAACGCCATCACTCTGCTAAACAAATAATTCCCTCAAACTGTCAAACTATTCATTAAGGCTGCATTACTATTACTATTAGTCTTCTCACCGTTCCTATCACCCATCTCCTCCCACTTATGACAGCATGACTGTAACTTTGTTGCTTGTATCCTTACAATTTATTGATTGATATTGATTGTTTCCTGATTGCTTATTTGCTTGACTATCATTAAGTCTTGTGCCTTATGATTCTTGACGAATGTATCTTGTCTTTTTATGTACACTGAGAGCAATGCACCAAAGACAAATTCCTTGTGTGTCCAATAACACTTGACCAATAAAGAATTCTGTCTGTCTGTCTGTCTGTCTGTCTGTCTGTCTGTCTGTCTGTCTGTCTATCTGTCTGTCTATCGTTCCTCATAGCAGCAAACTAGATGTCTCTGGGATATCCGAAAGCAGGGAGGGGTCTCACCTTTCTTCTGTCTTTGAGACAGTATCCACTATTCTCAACCAAAAATGTTAGGACTTTCTTGATGCTGAACTTTTCTAATCTGATTTTATAGCTATCCAAATTATTGATCATCTTGTCATAATAAATCCCACAGGTTAATTATATGTGTAGGAAGTGTATGTTTTAAACCAGCAGTCACCAACTGGTGGTCCATGGACCACTGATGATCCACAAGAAAATTTTCACAGTCCGCAGAAACATTATTTGCATTTTTTATATTGCACTAAATCAGGGGTCCTCAAACTACGGACCCTGGGCTGGATATGTGCACTGAACGTTTGTGTTACTGCAGAGAGTATCCCCTTTTGGGGTCTTTTTATGCAGCTGGGAGGAAGCCAGAAATTCCAACTTGGGGTCTGCTTTAGCCTCCTGGTGTGGGCCTTTGGGCAAAGGCTGGAGGGAAGTGCCACTGGTGGCGAAGAACCAGAGGACCTTGTTCCAGTGGGACTGCATCAGGGCCTGGAACTGGCTGACCATCTCAGCCTGCTGAGCCTCCAGGCGCTGGTACCTGGCCTTGCACTCCCGCAGATCTTCCCTCTGTTTGGAAAGCCTATGTTCGTAGCCCACAGTGAGGTGCTTCAGCTGAGCCTCCTTCTTGGTCAGATCTAATTTGAAATGAGCTGTTTTGTCAACTCTTTCTCATGGTGGCTCCTTAGCTCCAACAACTGCTTCCTGTTGGGGTCCTAAGGAGCCTGGGCAGGGAGGCAAGGACTGGCTGGGAGGAGAGGGGCGAGTAGAGGCCAGTGAGGTGCTCCTCAACGTGAGTGACATCAAGTTGGCCCTGCCCACCCAGCCACATGACCACCTAGCCATGCCCATCCAGCCAGTCATTAGGCAGATCGTATTAGTGGTCCACAGGATTTGAAATTATGAATTTAGTGGTCCCTGGGCTTCCAGTCAGCTTTATTTGATGATTTCTGGTCCTGACATTTTGAAAGAGGAGCAAATATGTTTTCCCTGCTTCCCTTCTCCATAACATCCATTGTTTTATGAGTTATGATTATATATTCCCTTAGTCACTTCTTCCCAAAAGTACAGGTCCCAAACACTTTAGCTTTTTCCGGTAAGAACAGTACAGCAACCCCCTGTATTCTGTTAGGTTCCTCTGAGAAATCCTTGCAGTGAATGAAGAGCCATGCATCATCACAACCAATTAACAACTATTTTGACACTAAGTATAATTCAAAAACTTATTGTCTCAGACTCTGTTATTATTTATTAGAGAAATTATTCATTTATCCCAAAGGATACAGCTGTGTTTGCAATTTAGACAGATTTATTGTTGGGAAACTTTTTCTCGTTTTAAGCTTTTAAACATTTATGAGAATTCTCTAATATGTAAAATGACAATTAGTCATATTCTTGATAGCACATCTTGTGAGACTAATGTCCAACTACTACATGTTTATTCTGTTCTAAACCCTAGCTGTGCTACAATCTACCCTGGGAGTTAGTTCATCAATATTCAGTTTCCTTCCATTTACATTAGTACAAGGGACAAGCATCCAACTCGTTTGTTTGTTTGTCTCTTTTAAAGATCCCATTTATAGCACATTTTTCCTCTGTAGAATCAAATGGCCATGTTCAGGTGCTGCTCTCATGTTGGGAAACAAGATTGCAACTGCTTGAAAAAGCAGACATTTTAGAGAGAGTTTATCTGATTTTCTGTTAACATATAGAGCTGACTTATTGCAGTTTGGATTTCAATTAATCTCAAATCCATACAATTCCTGTCTTCTCTCTGATCATGCTCTCTGTGCCTTTTATTCTAAGCAAGGTGAAAATGTGTTATTAAGATTGTTCACCATTTGAAAAAAGGTTGGAGAAGCAAGGAAAAGGAGACCACATGCTTCCACAGCCATCACATACTTACTTAATTCCCTGAGCCCCCAAATTTCTTTCCCATAGACCAGCGGTGTCAAACTCGCAGGCCATAGGCCAGATGCCTCATGCACTGGCCACGTCCACCCACATTTTAGCAAAGGGAAAAAAGTTGTGATACATCACGTGACAACAGTATGTCGTTGCGAGTTTGACACCCCTGCTGACTGGACACTGGACTTTTTAAATTCAGAGCAAATTAATTGGTTCCTCTGAGATGAGCATTTTGCACAGCTTTGCCATTTGGTTCAATGCTTTATATCTTAATTTTTGAAAGGAGCTTGAATATATGAGAAAACTAATCTACTTGCATGGTAATTTCATTCCAATGAACTAAAGCCAAGAATTTGAAAAACAATGAATAAGACAGAAAGATTAAGGAAAGCAATGAGTTTATACAAATCCTTGCCTCACATTATTCTACCGGATACAGGTTTTAATCTAGGTTTTGAAAATAAAAGATTATACTTGTTTATAGGGAGAAAGGGAAAAAATTACAAATGCCAAATACCTTAGTTATGCAATAGAACCAAAACCAAAATAGTGTGACTGCTAATAACTGCAGCACCACCAACAATAACAACAAGTCATGACTATATTTATTCTGGGATGGGGGAATATTCTATGAATGATTAGATTTTTATAGACATGAGCAAAACTGATCCAACTGATCCAACTGACCCAAAAACAGTACAGCTTCTTCAAAAAATTAAATCCACCATTACATGAGCTTAATGTAATAGTATTTAAAGACCAAAATCTTAAAATGAAGTATTATCTAAATACATCTTCTGACAAACTGGTGATATAAATTTTTAAAGAAATAACATTGTACTTTTATGCATGACTACAAAAAATGTTAGCCCTACTAGAAACCCTGCTTAGGAATTTGTCCTAGTCATGAATCTGTATCTGTGGCTTCCCTTGTATACTGTATATACTTCTCTCTTCAAGTACCCCAAGCTCAATTTTTTAAAGGGCAGTTATGCAGTAACTGCCTGGATTAGAATAAAAGTAGAATTTTTTCACTCTATTCAATGTATACAAGACCTTTGTTGGTCTCAGTTGTAGATCTGAATCAGAGAAATTCCTGCACAGTGCTTTAGTAGGACTCCCATTTACACATACATAGAATTATATGTACAACTTCTGGTCCTAACTAAAGCTCTTTATTTCCTCTTTTGTTTCCAAGGAATATAGGAAAGAAATTAATCCACTAGTACTCTCTACGGAGGGTGGTGGGGTATCCCATCACACTCTATCTAATTTAAAATTTAATTTCTTCTTTTAATTTCATTTTAAATGAAAAAGAATAAGGAAGAACCCAGATAAGAATCTCAGGGGAACCCAGAACTCAGATTTAAAACTGACCTTTGCTTTAAAGCTGCAAATGGAGCTGTTTCGTTCATGGGAGGAAAAAAAAAATACAAAAATGTAAACTTAGCAATTTCTTTATAAGGAACAAGCCTGGGGTGAAATCCAGCAGGTTCTGACAGGTTCTGGAGAACTGCTAGGAGAAATTTTGAGCAGTTCGGAGAACCGGCAAATATCACCTCTGGCTGGCTCCAGAGTGGCGTGGGAATGGAGATTTTACAATATCCTTCTCCCAGGAGTGGGGAGTGAATGGGATTCTGCAGTATCCTTCCCCTGGAGTGGGGTGGGAATGGAGATTTTGCAGTATCCTTCCCCTGCCATGCCCACTAAGCCATGCCCACAAGCCACACCACGCCTGCCACGCCACGCCCACAGAAATGGTAGTAAAAAAATTTGGATTTCACCACTGGAACAAGCAAATCACAACAGAGAATATAAACTTTCATCAAACAAGATATTACAAAACAGACTTGGAATTACTCAGGCATAGGGTTTGAATATATATTTTAAATATTATTAATTTTAGCAAAGATGGTGTCTTCAATTCCACACTCAATTAAAAGTAATCTTCTGTTCCAAACCAGTAAAAGTTATATTGAGTTAATGGAGGTGAATGAGGCAATATTAACCACCTGTTCCATAGCTTATGGTTTCTATTTTGAGCTCTTTGTTTAAGCATTTTTTGCAATATGGCCCAATGCCTATTATTAATTTAATCATTCTTCATTATCCTTTCTACTATTTTCTTCTGGAAGTAATTTTGTATTGAACTCCTGGTACTCTGAAGCGGTTTGAAATATCACTTGTTAATTATTTATCTCTTTTTTAATGCTTCTTTCCCAAATGAGATTCATTGGACTGAGATTTCCAAATGAGATTCATTAGTCTGAAGTTTTCTCACAGACTATCACCAAAAGAAAAGTTGCAACTTCTCTCAGTTCTTCTTTCAAACCACAATATGTAGCAAGGGGAAATACACTATAGATGCTGCAACAGAGGTCTTCAAACTTGGCAACTGCCAAGTTTGAAGACCTCTGTGCTAGAATTTCCACTTTTTGTTTTTAAATGAGTTCATTTCCAAATGCAGACATTGATTTCAAGAGGTTGTGGTTTGGTTGAAAAAATAACAAATGTGGTCTTAGTTTTAGGCTCTTTTATTGATTTCTTGGTTTTGAAGCCCAGGGAGGAATTGGATTTCAAGCTTCTTAGCCAGAGACAAATTAAAAGATTGTTCACTGGGATGGAGTGATGTCTATAATTATACTTTTCAGAGAAAGAAAGGAAGCCATTATGTCAATCAATAATGACACTCTTGAATGATTAAATGTATAATTGCACATCCATTAGTGTCCCTTAGTTATGGAAATAAAAAAAGTTCTTCCACTTTTGTATCTATAAATAAGGTATTTCCTTCTAAACTAACTTCTTGAAGATTCAGTTGCTGGAGGATATGATCTCTGTGCCCATCATTTGCCAGTTTGACATATTGAGATATTGTATTGGCTTTTAAAATCTTTTGCGTGGTGACAGATAGCCAATTATTTATTGCAATAGTCTCTCTAGAATTAAAGTTGTATAACAGTTCAACCTGTTTCTATAACAACTTATTTCAAGGGCATCAGCAGTTAATATGTATTAACAACATAAAACAACATTCTGTATAAATTATATATGGAATTGCCTGTTTCTGTACTAAGTTTTTGGTTTTTATTTTTTTTTCTTGGCAAATGTGATAGTTCATTTAAAAATTTTATACAAAGGATCAGATCTGAAGTTCTTGCTAGCTTTTTATGATGTGTAAGGGAAGTTCACACAGGAACCACCAGCAACTCCTTAAAACAACTTTGTCTTTGACTAAGATCTTATGGCAGTTCTCTACAACTATCACACAATTCTGAGAAAAGACAGATATGATTCAAGGAGATGATAACGAAATAATAACCAGTGCAAAGCATGTGCCATACACTGTAAGCTCTGTCACACCTTTTATTCTTTCAGCCCATAATCTTGAAATCTACAAACACTCTTGGAAATTTGTAAATATTTCTGATACACCAATAATCCTTTTGCTAGCTGATTCCCACTCCAGGTGCCTTGATATGGTGTTAGCGTCACTATGTGCAATAATGTTGGGGAACTTTCAATTCCCATGCCTTGGTATCTGAGACTGGGAAACAAAGCCAAATATGCCAGTGGAGAAGGTCCAAAAGTGAACTTTATTAAGCATAGGTACAAGCCTGTTCAAGCCACTACTGTGGTGGTAAGGGAGATGAAATATACTTTCTTATTTTACCTTATTGTATCAGAGGACTGTTAGCTAAAGTCCTTGAATTCTTCTTCTTCTTGTGCCATATCCGTCATCGGACATTGGTGATCATGTTGGCAATCCTATTTTTGCCAACAGCCACATGACAAAGTGCTG
This sequence comes from Pituophis catenifer annectens, assembly GCF_029215685.1. Taxonomy (NCBI): domain Eukaryota; kingdom Metazoa; phylum Chordata; class Lepidosauria; order Squamata; family Colubridae; genus Pituophis; species Pituophis catenifer. Next base: position 30,715,121 of record NW_027256886.1, read on the forward strand.
CTGAGTTTTGTCCAAACCAGTCCCTTAGGTTTTGATGCCATGATGTCCTTCTTCTGCCTAGACCTTGTTTGTCTTCATTCTTTCCCTGGAGGATTAAGTGAAGGATACCATATTTTTGTGGGTGTCGCATCACATGTCCAAAATATTCTAACTTTCGCTTTTTAATGGCTTTGATGATTTCCCTTTGCTTTTCCAGGTGGCTTATCACGTCCTGATTTGTGATTTTGTTAACCTAGCTTATACGTAACAGCCATCTGTAAATCCACATTTCAAATGCTTCTAGTTTCTTCAAGTGGTTTTCTGTCAGAGACCAACTCTCTACTCCGTAGAGCAGGATAGAAAAGATGTAACATCTGACAAGCCTGATTTTCAGTCTTAGGCTTATGTCGTGAATGCAGAAGACCTTTTTCATTTTAAAGAATGCTGTTCGACTTTCTCTATCCTTGTCTTTACTTCACTGATCATGTCCCAGCTTTCATGTAAATTAAAACTGAGGTACGTGATCCTTTCAACTTTTTCTAGTGGTATTCCTTCTGAATTTATCAGTGGTAAATTAATGGGTTGTTTGCTGACGACCATGATCTTGGTTTTTGAGGTGTTAAGCTTCAAGCCATATTTTTCAGATATTTCTGAGACTGTTGATGAGGAGCTGAAGGTCTCCATGCTTACTGGCAAACAGAACAAAAGTCATTTAATACAGTTGTGAATTCTCTTCTAGGAAAGAATGAGCAAGAAAATCTCCTGCTTAGCTCCTGTGATTATTTTGCACAAGATTTTGCAACAAGACCATTCAATTTGTCAAGGTTTACATTATCTTATTTATTTATTTATTTTTATTTATTATTCATATTTCTATGCCGCCCACTCTCTGAGGACTCTGGGCAGCTTACAACAAAGACAGTATACTAAATAGCATATTGCCCCAACAATCTGGGTCCTCATTTTACCCACCTCAGAAGATGGAAGGCTGAGTCAACCTTGAGCTGGTGAGATTTGATCCGCTGATCTGCTGAACTAGCAGTCGCTGAAGTAGCTGCAGTATTGCACCCTAACTACTGCGCCACCTTGGGTCTTGTCCTTTTCCCACCCAGGTTAATAGGACATACATGGTGTTGGTCACACCGGTTTATAACATTTGAAGAGACCTCCATATTGGTCCTACTTGATACTTTTGATAGCATGTTTTGGCATTGCCTACAAGGGTTAGGGGTGCTTACCATAGTTCCATGTCTACTATAGTGGTGGTTCCAGTCTGTGATAGTGGAGATGTGGTAGAGCTGCCACAAGGCATAGCCCTGTTCTGCTGCTATCTAATAGCTTTATGAAACTATTATTATAGTTGTTTAATCTGGTTTTTAATACTTTATTATACTGTAGAGGATTTAATTACATTTCAGTATTTTGGAAGTTGTTGCTAAAAGTTTCCGTGACCTATCAACTTTGTAAATAAGTAAATAACCTTAAGTCTATATAAAGTTGTTTATAGTGACATTTGTGGTGACTAATTACAATTGGAAGTTATAATTTGCAATAATTATACATAAGTATAACAGTTCCCTGTGACTGTCAGAAAACCAGTTTTGTTTCAGAAAAAGTTTCAATATGCCACATAATTATTTCTACAGTAGCTGCATTCAGATGCAATTATGTTAATAATGGGAAGATTGTCTTTTGGTCCTTTTTCCAGATTATCTTATTTATTAGTGTGTGCTATGCAGAGGTAAATCGTACACAATAGTTCATTGTTTGGCTTTAATGAGATTGGAATTCTAATCTAAATAAATGAATAGGCTTCTTGGGTCAAAGACAACAGTGCAGTTATTGTCATCAAATGACGTCCCATTAATGTGCTTCATGCATACAGGTCTAGATGACCTTAGTATTCTCTAGTGGCAGTGTATGGCTAGTGTTTTCTTGGGGGCATATAGAGATGCTTAATATGAGTCATTTTTAATCACCAAAGGAAATATCATTAAAAGTTTCATAATGGAGTAGGGCTAAGGAATAATGGGAGTAGGTTATTTACAAGTCAAGTCAGGAAAAAATAAAAGCAGTAAGTGCACAACGGAACAAGAGCAGATGGTATTGTGATATTCTTAGCAAGAATGGATAATTTGCTCAGGATGAGAAATTTCTTTCTTATTCAACTGTTTGATACAAATAACATGCAAAGGGTAGCAAGGCAGAATTCCACTCATGACTCAATTCCAAAATGTGTAATTCTAGCTGTAAAAAAAAGGGGGGGGAGGAATCCTGCAAAATCTAAGCAAACCAAAAGCATTGACATATATGAAAGTATAGAGACTGGAGATAATATCTGTTCTATAAGTAGCATTCAAACTATAATCCTATCAATGAATCTATTATACAATATTTGCAGTACTTGCAGTCTATATATCCAGCATCACAAGGAAGTTTGTGGAATACTACCTAAAAAGCATCTGTTATCTAAACAAAGCTAAAATTGGTCAGATTCAAACTATTGAATTAATAACTATTAAGGAGCAGCTAAAATGTAATCTGGATATATGTTCTTCTGCTCTACCTTACTTGCCATATCACAATAGGAGAACTATGACTGAAAATATGCCTCAATTCTCAGTTGACAAATATTTTCCCAACCAAAAGTACACATATAGACTGGGTGAAACCAGGCTTAATAGCAGTAACTTTGAGAGGGATCTTGGAGTCTAGTGGACAACCAGCTAAATATAAACCAGCAGTGTACAGCAGCAGCAGCCAAAAAAGCCAATGCAATCCTAAACTGTATTAACAGAAGGATACAATCAAGATCAAGTGAGGTACTAACACCACTCTATAAAGCCTTAGTAAGTCCACACCTAGAATATCACATCCAGTTTTGGTCACCACACTATAAAAAAGATGTTGAGACTCTAGAAAAAGTGCAGAGAAAAGCAACCAGGTTGATTAGGGGACTGGAGACTAAAACATATGAAGAAAGGTAACATATGAAGAATGGCTAGTCTAGTGAAGAGAAGGACCAGGGGAGACATGATAGCAGTGTTCCAATATTTGAGGATCTGCCACAGAGAGGAAGGGGTCAAGCTATTTTTGAAGGCAACTGAAGGCCAGACCAGGAATAATGGATGGAAACTGAGCAAGGTGAGATTCGACCTAGAAATAAAGAGAAATTTTCTGATAGTGAGAACAATCAACCAATGGAACAGCTTGCCTTCAGAAGTTGTGGGAGTTTCATCACTGGAGGCTTTCAGGAAGAGATTGGACTGCCATTTGTTGGAAATGGTGTAGAGTCTTCTGCTTGGGTGGACTAGATGACCTACAAGGTCCCTTCCAACTCTGTTAATCTAATCTAATCATTGACTTAATAGAACCTAGTGCACTTGCTCATAATTCCCATTCTCCTGTTGAAATATTCTCTTCTATTTGCAGATGGGGGTGGGGGATTCAGCAGCGCTGCAACTCATCAGTTAAGACACTGGGATTGTCAGCTGGAAAGCTGGCAGTCCAGGTTTAAGAACTGAACACCACGCAATGGGGTGAGTTCCCATCCTTGTCCCAGCTATCAGTTCAAAAGTTTTCAAATGTGAGTAGATACCATTTTGGTGTGGAGGTAACAGTGATCCATGATGTCATGCTGGCCACATGACCACAGAAATGTATTTGGACAGTGCTGATAAGTGGCTTTGAAATGATGAGCACCAGCCCTTGTAATTGGCAACAGCTAGTGGGGTAAAATCCACAGGGACTCCTTTACCTTTGCCTTTAACTTTATTTGCAGATAGTGTTCATGATAACAGTTATAAATCAATATCTGTGGAGAACACTAAGTATACGTCTAGATAGTCATGACCTACCTACCTACCTACCTACCTACCTTCTTTCTTTCCTTCCTTCCTTCTTTCCTTCCTTCCTTCCTTCTTTCCTTCCTTCCTTCTTTCCTCCCTCCCTCCCTCCCTCCCTTTACATCCAAATATTGTAAGTTAAAATTCTGGTAAGCTTTATACATTTATACTGAGGGGTTTTTTTATAATTAAAAATATGAAAGGGATGGGAGATAGATTAGTACTAGTTCAAAATACTTCACGCACCTGGACTAGAGCAACGTATTTGTAACTTGTACAATAAGCAGCAAATATGAACAACATAAAGGAAATTGCATCTTCAGAGTCAATCTAGAAGTGGAAAAATAATGAAGCCACATTATTTTTAGCCTAAGCATTCATTTTCTTCAAAACAAATAAATGAAAAATTATGAGGCAGAGTTTATAACTGACTGCTTTAAGAATAGACACAGGTATTTGGTTTTATTGCTTTTTAATAGTTATATATTTATATATAGTTTATATATTTATTAAATGGCATGCTGAATATTGTGCATATTATTTTTCTCTTTTAAAAAAACAAAACAAATTTTCTTAGCATACCTTGGGCCCATCTTCAACAGACAGACTTATCAGAGCTGACATTTGCCAATGTTCTGTTATATGCTAGACAATATTTTAAGTAGCCTGCCCTTACTGGGAGTTAGAAATCTACTCAGATCACATGAATCATTGGGAACTAGCAAGTGTAAGAAATGAGTCACCTATCAAATTAATTTTATCTCTCTGCAGTGAATTCCAGACTATGTGACTATACTGCACAATCTCATTTGCATTTTTCTGTTTAGATGAAAGAAACCCTCATTTTAAATTTCATTTTATCCTTAGTAAAGTACCAAATTTGTTGAAAAAGAGAACATCCATAAAAATGGAAATGTCTGGTGGTCTGACAAATTTTTAAACTTTTTAAAAAGAGATAATGTTTCAAATAATGTAGCTATAATCTCATGAACCTACATGCACATATGGGCCAGTAAATATAATCTAAATATGTTATTTAAGAAATGATAGATGTAGTAGAACAAATTTTATATCAGATTGAGCTAGTATCAAAAGTAAATTGACAACTGATAAGCTAAGGGAATAAAAAGAATAGTTAGATTTAGAAATGGATGATTCACTGAATCTACAAAAGAAATGGGCTGATATTTTAAAATTCAAATTACAAATAGAGTGAAACCCAGACAATTATTTCTAATTGGATTTACAAAAGAGGTCTGTTAAAACCTTGAAGAACTCTGTGCAATGAACTAAATGTTAGAAGTAAAAGAAAAGAATATAAAGTTGGTTTGTTTGATTGAGGTTTAAACAAGATCTTTTGTTGCTTCTGACAACCCTTTATGGACTTTCTGCTGACACCAGGAATGAAAAGACTGTGTTTTATGAATTTATTTATTTATAGACAAGAGATTGGTACAGGAAGAAAAGATAATTATTTGAAACCTTAGAGGAGATGAAGAATCATAAATTTGTTTATACCTATTGTGATGAAGATTGGAAAACACTTATACATTTCTTTCTCTTTCTGCATTATATTCTTAATTTTTCTTCTCTCCTTTTTTTATTTTTCCCTACACTTTTTACTCCTTTCTGTTGTTTTTAACTTTAGTTTGTATTATATTTTAGTATTATGATCAAAATTATTAATAAAAATTGTGTTTGTGTGTGGGTATAATTTTAATTTTTAAAAGCCCATCAACTTGCTTTTTGATCAATTAATGTTCCATTAAATAGGATTTATTTCAACATTTATTTTGAAATAAATTTATTTATTTCTTATAATTTTTATTTTTCTAGGCAGTTTACAAAAATGGCTACCTCAACAAAAACATTATCCATTTCTGATGGCTTGGTACATGACCACCATATGTTATCCATATAATTTTTATGTTATTTTTTCCTAAAGCAAAACCTCAAGTTCTGGTTTTTAAAAATTATATTTGGTAAAATTGCTCATATGGTAACCCACCAAAACAGAAAAGTGCAAGAAGAGAAAAAGAAAACCAAAATTTAGAAATATATAGATTACTTCCAACCTTCTTTTCAACAGATACTTGCACTTTTATTATCCTTCTTTCCCCTTAAATATTTTGCAATCCTTCACCCCTTCATTTTGTCCTCATCATTTTTAGTCTTCAGATCCATAAATCAACAATTCATTTTTTTCTTCTTTCAGTACAAATACATATATAGCGTCTGTTCTTTCAAAAAAAAAGTTTTGTGTGTGGGTATTTATTCTCTGATCAGTTTTGCCATTTCTGCAGATTCTGATATTTTTTACAATCAATTCTTCCACTGTGGGAATTTCATTATTCTTCCACAAGCCTTAAATTCTGGGGATATTTCAGTGCATTATTTCTCTTGATCTATCGCTATCTCACTGTTTGTTACATTAAGAAAGTGGGAGGGCATAGTTACATTAAATAAAAAGAAAGTTCCAAAATATCCATACAATAAAGCAAAAATTTTAAACTGGATTTCTCTGGATCTATCCAACAACCTAAAAACATTACACAACTGCATGTTCTCCATTAATCACACATTTTTGAAGATTTTATGCCTGTTTTATTAATGTGTACTTGAACACCTTACTAAATCTTTTGATCAGAAATGAAAGATCTTGTTATTTTTAAAAGAAAATAAGAATCCTAAGCAAGATGGAGTTCCATCATCTTTTTCATAGCTATGATGAATGATTTTTGAAGAAGATTGGGGGGGAGGGTTGTTTCTGTACATAAGAGAGAGAAAGAAATGGAAGAGTGGCTAGAATAGAGAAAGTACAGAAGGAGATCATATTTTGTCAGGAGATTTTGGCTGATGCTGCCCATTATTTTACTGCTAAAATGATTTTAAAAGGGTCAAATGATTTATTCCCATTCATCAAAAGGCAGTGCTGATATATTTTTGCAGCTCTTCAACTCATTTAGCAGCTCGCAGAAATTTCAGAAATCTGCCAGTAGAATATATATTTATTAGCAAAGCAACAGAAGCAGAAGATTAAGAAGCCTGAAGTCCATTATTATAGTACACAGCAGCATTCACTACTCACTCTATTATAACCCAAGCTATGCAGAGAGACACTGAAATATAGCTTATATGTTTATATATCCATGGCATAGGGCCTAGCTATCTTCGAGACCGCCTGCTGCCACCGACAATCTCCCATCGACCCGTGCGCTCCCACAGAGAGGGCCTCCTCGGGGTGCCATCAGCCAAACAGTGCAGGCTGGTGACCCCCAGGGGGAGGGCCTTCTCTGTGGGGGCACCTACCCTCTGGAATCAATTGCCTCCAGAGATAAGGAGAATCCAAGACCTCGGTGCCTTCCGCCGTGCCCTTAAAACCTTCCTTTTCCAGCAAGCCGGGCTGGCCTAATTTTTTTAAGTGTTTTTAAGTGTTTTGTTTATTGTTTTTAATTAATGGGGCCAAATTTATATATGTATATTTTAACTGTATTTTAATATTTGTACTTGATGTTTTTACTTGGCTGTTCACCGCCCTGAGTCCTCAGGGAGAAGGGCGGTATACAAATTCAAAATAAAATAAATAAAATAAAATAAATGTCCCAGAGTGTTAGGCTCTTTGTTCTCTGCTTCATTTTCATTATTTTCCTAAAACAATGTCTATAGATTATTCCATGGTTTAATTTTGCCAACCTGTGTTTGGCATCTACTTCACAGATCACCACTAATAAGCAAATTAGATGTAATTTGACTTTAATCCAGCCTCAGCACATTTTTTGCAAGATAATACTATTACCAATACAATCATGGCAATACATTCAAGGAAACAAAATTACATGCATTGAACTGCTACAACAAAGTTATATGTCACATATTCATCCTATACATGTGTATTAAGACAGCTGAACTGAGGGAAAGAACCAAAATCAAATATTAATTTAGACTACAATTCTAAATGCATGTACAATGATACATTGTTTTTTTAATATGTCTGAATAATATCAATTGTGCTATTTTTGAAGTTTATTGATTTATTAGCAGAGATTAATTTCAGCAAGTGAAATTATATTCATGACTTTTGAGGAGGCATGATTTAAGTAGGAAACAAGCAATTGGCACCGGTTCCAGTCGCTCTTGATAGCGGGAGAAAAATCCAGCCTCTATGTTGTGGACTGCCTCAGGGTTCTGTTCTTTCTTCCCTTCTATTTAACTTGTACATTGGGTGAGATGATCCATTGGTTTGGGATAAGATATCATCAATATGCAGATGACAACCAACTTTATATCTCTAATTCAGGTCCTTTGAGTGAAGCTCTAGATGTCCTATTCCAGTGTCTGGAAGCTGTTGGGAACTCAACAGGGAGAAACAGGGCCCAATTCAACCCTGAACCCTAGCAAGACAGAATGGCTGTAGCCATTTGAATCCTCCTGAGATGAGGTTCTTCCATCTTTAGTTCTGGATAGGATTGCACTACCCAAGACAGATCCCGTGCATAATCTGGGGATCCTCCTAGACTTGCAGCTCCTGGTTATGATGGCCTTTATGCACCAGTTTGGGTACCAGTTGCATCCATACCTAGAGCAGGAGGCCCTGCTCACAGTAACACATGCCCTTGTAACCTCTCATTTAGATCACTGAAAAATGGTCTACATTGATTTGCCCCTGAAGAGTATTTGGAAACTTCGACTGGTGCAAAATGTGCTACATTGGGTAGTAAATGTTGCCAGATATACAGTGCACAGAACATCACTTCTGTGTGAGCTGCATTGGTAACCAGTTTCCAGGTGCAATTCAAGGTGCTGGTTGTCAGCTTTAAATCCTTACATAACTTGGAACCTTTTTCCAAGAGTCTCTACCCATCCAAACCAATTTTTCCAGAATGGGCATCCTGCAGATCACATCAGATAAACAGTGTCAGCTGGCAGGGTGACAACAGGCTTTTTCCGCAGGATGCTCTATGGAACATCCACCCGTCAGAAATTAGAATGGCTCTAACCTTGTTCGCCTTTCATACGGCCCTAAAAAAAACCTGGCTATATTCCCTAGCTTGAGGTGCTGAATGCGTTAATTGCCCCATTTTCTGGCTGTACAGTATTGTTAACTGGTCAAGTATCTTGGCCACTATGCAATATTATTTTGGATATTTTCAGTTTTTTATTATTTTAAAATGTTTTAAGTGTTTTAATTGTAATATATTTTTTGAAGATGCCCAGAGTCATTGACTGAAATGGGAGACTATAGAAATTGATTGATTGATTGATTGATTGAATGAATGAATGAATGAATGAATGAATGAATGAATGAATGAACTGTAAAATTCACTAGAAAAAGAACAACACTTTTTTGTTTATAATACTCCCAACTTTCAGAAAAGTGCTTTCAAAAAATACTTTCAAAAAGCACTTTTCTGAAAGTTTTGCTCAACCTGAAAACATTCATATTAATCTAATATCAAACATATATATGATAAGTCAATGAATTATTTTCATACCTAGTGCTCACAGGGTTTTTTAATGTTATTAATATTACATTAATGTAATGTAAAACATTACAATTACAAAACAAAACAATTAATATAATGCAATGTTTAATAAAGTCTTGTCTACATTTTATATTAGCTGACTAAAAAGCACCTAAATGATAGCAAACATTGAAACTGATTGCTAGTCAGACTAACAATAGTTATTATGCAGTTTATATGCAAACCATTTATTTTTTTCATCATTATATTCATATGAGAAAAAGGAAACAGAAATAAAGGATTCCCATCTTCCAGCCTGCAAGCACAATAAAGATTTATTTTTTGAGTCCAGTATAGAAATACGGAATGAGCCATGCTGCATATTGCACTTCTAGTGCTCAGTACAGTACTTGGAGGACTGAACAAAGAAGCTCTAAATTTTTGAATTGAAGCACAGAGGCAAACAGTTTCAGTCAAATGATGTATAAGAAAATAAGATGCATAGTTGGCCCATTCATATATTATGCTGAGATTTGAGAGGATAATCTGTTCAGATGCTTCAGGACCAGACTGCCAAAAATTCACTTTTTAAGCATACAACAAAATGACAAATCTCTGCTACTTATTCTGGTTCAAAAACACGTACTTTACCCCAATAGAAATCTTTTCAGCTATCATTACTGAACATAGCTATGCAGTGCACATATCTTCAAATCAAATGTGATTTCTTCCAAAGCCCTATTAGGACATCAATTAACAGAATAACAGAGTTGGGACAAACCTTATAGGTCTTTTGTCCAATGCCTTCCTCAAGCAGAAACCCTATACCATTTCAGACAAATAAGTGTCCAATCTCTTTTTAAAATCTGCCAATGAATCCTGTATCTCATTGCTTTACAAAACAATTATGCCTTGATTTACTATCACATCAGCTTTGTGGTTTTCCACATAGTTCTTTACTAGTCCATAAAATATTAGAAATATATTTTTCTGACAGACCAAATAAAAATGGAAACTGAATCATTTCTCACTCTTTCCATACCTCTGTTCCACAAGCACATATGGATACGTGTGTGGGTGCGTGCAAGAGAGTGTGCACACACGGCAGATAAGTGGTATTAAAATTCCACATGGAATTCTAAGGAACAATCTAATACAGCTACCTATAGAAATCCTTCCTGAACTATGATATCAAAATGACGAAATGTGTGTTGTAAATTCACAAATTCAAACTCTGGCTTTTGGCACATTTGTGATATCATATACAAATCTGTAAGAAGTAGTGTTTGTGTCAGATCCTTGCAATCATTTGTCATTTATCTTTTCTCCTCCATGACCCCTATGCAACCTTCCCCAACTAGTCACCATACAAATGTGTGGAGCAGTGGTGGGTTGGGCGAACTAGTAGTGGCGGTGGAGGGAGGCTCCGCCCACCTACCCGGACGTCTCTGTGCACGTCTCTGCCCATGAGCAAACTGGTAGCAACGGGATTTGAGTCCCACTACTGTTGTGGAGACTCTTTTGAATACTTCTGAAAGGAACCAGGTTGGAGAAGATTGGTATAGAAGAAACACTTTGTTTCTTTCTCTTTGTGGAATTATTTGGCCAGTCAAAAGCAAATCTCTCTTCCTCAACAGTGTTTCATCTACGAGAGAATTAAAGCTGAGATTTTGCAATGCAGATGGTGTTCCCTGTATTGTGTGAATGCAAAACACTGGGTAATTTAATCACCAGGTTAAATGAAATACATTAAGCTTAACAAAACACTGGTAATTTAATCACCAGGTTAAATGAAACACATTAAGTCTAGTTTGTGACTATGTTATTTTATGAGTGTTTTTCTTGTGTTTAAAAGTGGGCTAAAATCAGGTTGGAATATCATGGAGAATTTAGAAGGCATATTATTCAGAGGCTAGGCCAAACTGTTAAAGAGATCTTAAATTTACTGCCATTTAATGAACAAGAAACTCTATCTATAGCCTCCCCAATCAGAGTTCATTATAAGAGCCAATTGAAGACCCATAAAATTATAGCTTCACATTACAGTATTTCCAATCTAAAGAGAAAACAGGGCTCACACAGATTATGTTGTCCTTGAAAGGTAAGCATAGGGATAAAATAAAATCACTTGCTAAACAATAAGTGCGGAACCATTAATATATAGGCTAACACTGGTCAAAGTAAACACCAAAGATTAATTTGATATACATGAAACATCATGCCATCCTTCTTGTTTTCCTTTTTACATTGCAAAGAAACAAAGGAGGTTAAGCTCTTCATTTCCTGAGTTTCTTTTCCTCTTGCTACTTTTTATTTATGAAGCCCTGGCACTGCAGGGCTTAGTGTGAGTCAGGGCTGATCTAACCAGTGAGTCATACAGTAGCTATGGCCTGTTTTTCTGATTGAATTTGAACAACCCACCTATTCTCTATGTCTGACACATTTGCTGCAAGACTCAGAAAGATCAGTGCTGAGCTGAATCCCCACAGATTTCTATACTGATGAGTCTATTCAGGATCTCTAAACATCACTCTGGGCTTTCAGATACCCCTAATCAAGTATGCAGTATGCCCAACATATGCAGGTCCCCTTGAAATCCATTAGACGTTCTACTGAATTCTTTCCAACTCCATGAACAGAATAATGTAATGTTTCTGAAAAAAATCAATCTTGTCTCAGGTTCACTCCCCTCATCTACATAATCAGTAACCTATTGTCCTCTTACTGAAATTTTTTAAGTTTATGCCTCCAGCAAAACCACCAATGTGAGCAAATAACTATCATGTTAATGTTGCAATAATATCTGAGCTAAATGTGAAAACATTATGAGAAGGGCAACGAGTAAAGTCAGCATGTGGCTATTATCTTGACCTCTGTTTCCTGCAGTACATTTTTAATATCTCATTAAGTATATATTTTCCAAAAAAAATATGCTTGATATCCAGCTCAGAAGATTACTCCAAACACGGCCTCTTCTAAGTATTTTTGAATATCCTTAGAAGAATGTTTTACCAATTTTCTGGTATATCTCTATCAGTGAATAATGCTGTTTTATTTCAGAAGGATGAATGATGTGTTAAGGGATTTTTTTTGTGACATAAGCTGGACATGTATTTATGTCAACAAAAAGAAAGATGAAGGAAGGGAAGCAAAAAGAGTTTTTTCAATTTACATTTTATTGAGAGATAGACATAAGAAGCAAGGAATAAAAACAGGCTAATTAGCAATCAAACACAGAAATAAAGGAGACAAGATGAAATGACTCCTGTGATTAGACTATATCAATTAAAAGACATAATTCATTCAAAAGAATACAAACAATAAGCATGAAGGAGAAGCTGCAGTGTATATTATTAAAAATATCTATTCGTTCTTAAAAGTCCAAACGAACGGACTTGACAATACTGCCAAAAACTTCTAAATTAAAATAAACTGACAAAAAATAAGAACAACACTGTTGTTGTTCTAATACTCCTGTCCACCCAACCAATGAGAAGATATAGATGTGGATGTCTTCAAAAATGAACTTCAGAACTTTCAAATTAACAACAAAGCCATGTAACAGAAACATAAATTCTTTGGTAATGGAAACTTAAATTCTTTTGAAACCTGTTGGGAAAGCCTTCCAAAAAAGTGCTGATTCTCTTGGAGGAAGAGACAAGACGATCAGATGTCCTGTCTGTTTCTAAGCAGTGTAGAATGGTTGAAGAGGTAGAAATAGAACCATAGAAAGAAAGTCGCCTTATAATACTAAGGTATTGGATTTTTAAGGGTAAAAAAATGGAAGTTAGTAGGAAAATTTATCTGATTATACAAAAAGCTTAGTGGCAAATTTGTAAAACAGAAAGAGGAGGATATGTACTCTTGAAGCTGAAAGAGGTTCAGATAGACAGCTGGGAACTATAGAATTAACGTCAGGAAAACGAAAACTCTGAATGAACTCTGGTTGGAAAAAGATACTAAATTTCAGAGATAATAAAAACCATTTCTTAGATAAGTTCAAAATAAAAGGAAAAGAAAGAGTCAGTATGCCAGATAATCAAAAGAATGGCAAATCCTAATGGGCAACAGAAAAAAGGCAGCACTTTGGTTCAACCTTTTTTAATTAAAAAAAGGTTGTCCTGTTCTACAGCAAGATTTTTAACTGATAGAAGCATGGCCGTTACATCTTTATTTTACTGTTTACTTTAAGTATTTAAGAAAGATGAATTATATCCTGTAGAGCTGAAATAAAGAGCTGACGGTTTGGGTGAACCCTTATGCATTATCTTTGAGAAATCTTAAAGAAATGGTGAAGTGTCAAAGTACGGCAGGAAAGCAAATGTTGTCCTCGTCTTCAAAAGGGTAGAAAAGGATGTTTCAGCAAAGTACAAATCAGACAGTTTGAACCAAAACATGGGAATATTTTGAACTTGATCTATGAGCATCTTCAAAATGATGCAGTAATCACCCAGAAGTCAACATGAATTGTTAAGGCTAAATGCTGTCAGACAAATGTAATCTTATTTTTTTTTTAAATCAGATAAATTTCTTAATAGATTATGGAAATACTGCAGACATCTAGTTATGAATTGGATATAAATTTAACAGAGACTTGGTAGGATGACTCTAGTGACTGGAATACAGCAATTAAAGAAACTGAAGCTTTAAGAAAGGAGGAAGAGTTATAATATATGTTAATCAATCAATTCCTGCTTAGTTGTTTAAATGAATTTTTTTGACAATGGTTATAGATCATATCAGTTAAAAGAAGTATAACTAGAAAAACAAAGCTTTTGATAAAATGTCCCATGTTTTGCTAATCATGCTGCTTAAATGCAGGCTCAATGGACACATGACTGGATTAAAATTATATTCAAAAATGTTCATTGATGGTTCCGCATCAGATTGCAGATATGTTTTGAGCAGAATACTATGTGGATCAGTCTTGGGTTTTCTACCCTTTAATAAAGGTATTAATGACTTAATCAACTAGTTCAAAACATTATTTATCAGATTTACATATGAAATAAACTTGGCTGGCTGAGAAAAAAATATTTAAATCTTCAAAAGTTAAAGACATTGGCTAAAATTAGCATAATGAATTAGAAAAAAATAAAAGATTGAAATAAAAGATTATGGATATCCAGCATATTAATGGTATTTCTAAGAAGAACTTCAAATAGTAGTTGAATATGAACTTAATATGAGCCTGGAGAACGAAGTGGGTATAAAAAAATGTGAACGTAGTTGTAGGCATCATCAACTATAATAGGGATCTGATATAAATTAGAACTCCAAACCTGGATTCTGCTTGAATGTTTATTACTCCTGGTGGCCTTAATTTTTTCTTGTCCTTTTTGAAAATTTTAAAGTTACGGTTCTGTTATTTTGTTGTATTATTCTTGCATTTTAATTCTTTTATTGTGAAAAAAGAAAGGTAAGCAACTTAGAATGCTGATAAATAGCAGTGGTCTATAAATCCCAATAAACCAGTGGTTCTCAACCTTCCTAATGCCGCGACCCTTTAATACAGTTCCTCATGTTGTGGTGACCCCCAACCATAAAATTATTCCTAAAACCATTGAAAAAATGTGTTTTCCGATGGTCTTAGGCGACCCCTGTGAAAGGGTCATTCGACCCCCAAAGGGGTCCCAACCCACAGGTTGAGAACCACTGCAATAAACAAAATAAATCAGTATAATTTCCAAATTATGACAATTAATTTTGTGACTTTGTTCAACTTTGATCAGACTTCACACTGAGCACTATGTCCAATTATGCACACTATACTTTTAAAAGGATTTTAAAAATGGAATGTGTTCAGAAAAAAGCAAAGAACATTATTCTCTCTGGTAGAGGCAACTTTGAAATAAAACAAAGGAGAATATAATAGGACACTTCAAATACTTGAAAGGATGTCATCCTGAAGAAGGTTATGATTTGATCTCTCTTGTTCCAGAGTACAGGATATGATATAATTGATTTAAGTTTCAGATAGGATTTTGACAGAATGTTGGAAACAGCTTTCCAACATTAACAGAGTTCAACAGTGAAATTACACCGTTGTGATATGCTCCTTTCATTGGATAGATTCAAGGGAAGGCTAAGCAGGCATGCTTTAAGTTGATAACTTACATGTCTGACTTCTTATTCTGTGGAACAGTTTACTCTTCCAAAAATGTTCAGCAATAATGTTTAAGCATGAAAACAGGGTTCAAAGTGGGGTAACCTGGGTGACTTAGAGAATACAATGAAATAGAAATGTCAAGTTTAACATTAAGTTTCTGCTCGAGCAGTACACTCAAGGGAAAAATATCTATTGGAATAAAGGGAACATGGAGAAAGCAAAGAAATTAGGTCCTGAAACTGTATATTTCTTCTGATTTTATACAACTTGCCTGACACTTATGTATCAAAATCTTCAGCTTATACGTGTTTACTTATTTGAAAAATGAAGCGGTTGGGGGAGGGAGGGAGAATAATGTTGTATTTAAGATACTGGCTAAGACTGGGGAAACCCAGACTCTGTTCTGCTTTAGTGCAGAAACAAGTTGGGTGACCTTGGTCAGTCATTCTTTCCCAAAAATGCCATCAGGTTCTGCAACAAGCCAGCCAAAGGATAAGACTCTCATTTCATCAGACATTGATGGTTTCACCATGTGAATTATGCAAGCACCATACAAATAAATGGCTCCTGCAATCAAGCCCAATAAATGCTTAAATGATGTAGTTCTAAATGTATGTATTATAATGATAATAATATATGAGACGGACAATATTTCAGTTATCCCATCGCTGTTGAATAAGTGAGAAAATTAGTTTACATTCAGAAATTTACATTCTGGCCAATATAAAAAAACTAGATGAATTCCCAAGAATCTATTTATTACTTATTGCTAATAGAAAAGAGAGAAGTTTGTGTAACAATTTTTTTTTTACATCATTCTGAAGATCCAGCTGATATTAGGAGCCATATCATCACCTACATTTATTTTCTTTATTCAAATGAAGATATAAATCCTACAAAGAAATCTTCCTATGGTATCCATCCAAAATCAGTATACAGGTAGTTCTTTATTCAACCCTTCTATTTAACAGAATTTCTTGGAAGAAAAAAAATGAGAAAATGACTGTGAAAATAGAGAAAGGACATTCAGGGAAACTGCATGATAAAAAGTTTCTTTTGCAAGCATACGTCTAAAGGAATATGAGCTCTTTTTGTTAGTAAATCTGAAACAGGCAGTCCTGCAGTTTTGCTTGCATTCACAAGGAGAAATTTTATTTTGTCCTACTGAGGGGTTGACTGATATACCGCCATGTAAGAATAGTTATTTTTTAAAAAGCAAGGAACTTAAAACAGCAAGTTTTTAGAAGCCAGTAACTGAATACAAAGGGTTAACATCAGTTAACATCAGCAGTTTTATGCTAACTAAACCATATAAATCTGGAATTAATTGTTGAGACTCAGAAAAGCTGTTGCCAGGAGACTGGCTGGTGTTTATTGCTTCCTGCAATAAAGGTGATTTCTGCTGCATTGCCTTTAGGATCATTCTAATTTTGTACCAGCTCAACCAGCATTCTCAGTATCACAGGGATAGAGCCACTGGGAATGGGGATGGAAAACATCTTTAGTGAGCCTAGTGTTGATTGCACTCATTTCCATACATGTTTTCCCCATTTCATGGGTGTGCCCCCATTTCTTCGGAAGTACAATTTAACGAGATGGACAAACTGGATTGTCCCTTCAGGCTGGAAGGTTTCATTTTCTAGTCTAGATCTCTTCAAACTTGACAAGGAAATGCTGTATTTTCCCCCCAGCAAGATTAGCAGGGAATAGCAAACAAAACTGAGACTGAAATGAATCTAATCCAGTTTTAGTAGATTTTCAGAGGGAAGATTGTCATTTCATTTGTTTATTTAGTACATTTCATGGAGAGATGAAGCCAAATATTGATTTCACAGAGAGTGAGTAAAAAACAACAACATAGAGTTGTCCTTTTTTTTTAAAAAAAAAAAAATCACACTGTGATTTCCAACAGAGCCAATCTGTGGAATTCTTGCTCTTTCACAAACAAAGGCACATCACAAGCATAGACCGTGTTGTGACGTTGCTTGCTTCTCCTTGCTTCTTCCCTGCAGGCTACTTTGGAAAAAGCTACTCTATAAAGAAGCAAAGAAGTCATTAAAAAGCAAGAAAGAAATGGTCCTTGTTTTCACATAAAATGCTACATAGTAAATGTAAGAATTATGACAAGGCTAACAGACAGGTGTTAATTGACGGTATTTCCACGGATATTGTTTCTAGTTCTCCACTACATTAGTAAATGATCAGTTAGCATTTTAAAGGATTGATTGTTTGACTATGGAATGATCAGATGCAATAGTTAGCCTGGGTTCAGTGTTGGGTATTTACATGGAAATATGTTTTCTTTATTTAGTTCCTATATGGATTCTGTTCAATATTGATTGAAGATGAAGGTGGGGTAAAGATGGCCTAAAAAAAGTAGATGCTGCTAGGTCATCTGATTATTGTCATTATTCTTTGTCTTAAATTCTTCATTATCTCCATCCCAGCCAGAGTGGGTGTATGAAATCACATGTATGCTAATATCTTAAAAAGAGACAGCAGTAACAAGCAATGACCCAGAAACAGACTGGCAATCAATGCAGCTCACAAAGCTATGCTATGCCATTAGTAAACATATTTGCACTTGGAAGCATGTTTGAGGGCAACATAGGTTTCTGGGGATACCAGCCACACAGCATTAGTTTGCTCTTTTTCAGAATGAATGCTCCTTTAGTACCACCTCCGCTTTCCTATAAAACAGCCTATTATAAAGAATTTCTTGGCAAACTACTAAGCAGCTAAAAGGATTGTGGGACAGCAACAGGAGGAAAATCTAATAAGTTATTTTACTGAATGTTAATTGAGGAGAGATTAAAATATTTATGTTAATTTATTATTTGAAGCTCTGGTAGCAGGAAATTATTGGCAGGCTCTGAGGACAATTAGCTAGTGGTCAATTTAGATGCCAGTCCTGCTTGGTTTAGATGATTGGATGTTCTAGACTTCTTTAAAAGGCTCTGCAAGATGTCAAAAGAGGACCTTACGTTGATGCCATGATTGATGCACCCCTTTAAGGGTGTTCTGCAAAATAAAACAGTGCCTTGAACTTACTGAAAGCTAAGCCATATTAAAGCAATCACGTTGACACCAGGACTACAGGCACTGAGTCAGAGTGCTTCATCTAACTGAACTGAGGCACAGCCCAAAATTGAATCAATCTTTTTTGATCCATTTCAAGGCACCTATTCAGAGTGTATCAGTGCTGCTTGCATAGATCTTGTGGACCCAACTAGGATTATAATCTTAAGAATATCAAGATTTAAAGAAAAAGACATCTGATGTTTTCTGACTGTATTAAGTACAACAAGGCAGATGCCCGGCAATCAGGAAAACCTCTAGCCTGCACAGTTTAATGCATTCTTTTATACCTCTTTTGTCTTGAATTTATTTTTTTTAATTTTTATTTATTTATTCAGTTTGTTTGCTGCCCAGCTCACGTCATCTTGAATCCTCACATATAACTACCAAAATGAAAAAAAAAAATGTTTTCTCAAAGTACTTTGGTGCCATTCTTAGGTATAGATGAGGAAAAGTCCTTAGAGCATTATACCTAGTAAGAATGTCATCATTTCTGTGTACGCTGGCATGTATTGTTATCCTTTCTATCTAATATTGTTTAATATAACTCACTCTCATCCTTGAAAGAGGGAAATAAAAACGGTATGCTAACAATGAATAGATTTGCAGTAATAAATATGAATTGAGCTGCAACTGGAATGCCTAGAATCTCAGGGTTGTTGTTATGGAGAAAATAGGAGAAGGAACAGTGGTGGGTTGCTCCCGGTTCTGTCCGGTTCTTGCAAACCGGTAGTAAAAGTGGTGGGAGGCGCCGCCCACCGCCTGGATGTCATAATGGACGATCTGCATGCAAAAACATGCACACTCCCATTGCAAACCAAGAGTAAAGGTATGTAGAACCCACCCCTGAGAAGAAAGGTATGTTGGATATGTTTGCCACCTTAGAGTTATTTGTAAAAATAAAAAAGGTAGGATACAAACTAATAAATATGTTGTAGCAGCATGGGTTGAAGTAGCTTAATAACCCAAAATTTAGTTTAAAAAAGTTGTCTTAGATGACATCAACGTCAATTGCCCACCCCACGGGTAAGCATGGATAAACCTTTGGTCTAGGCAGTGCATCTGAAATTTTAAGAACATGTTTTGTGAATTATCTGAAAATGACAGTGATGGGAGCACCTTCCTCTCCTTAAAATGGCTGATGTAAAGGGTATAGCTAGTTACAAAATGCCCGGTCACAAACTACAAAGGTTGTTTCTCATCTCTCCCACCAAGCTCTCAGGATATTCTTACTGCAAATTACTTTTTCAAAGCACTGGACTGTGGTCATTATTAGAACTAATGGACATTGATCAGCATTCTTGTAAATAAACCCAATGCTAGAGATATTTGCTGCATATCTGTATCTAATCAAGAAAACATGAATGAGATTTGTAAAAAGTTCTTATTGATCTTCTTGTCTTTGGATGCCCATAGAATATATGTACTTAAAGAAAAAAATTGAAATGAGGGGCTACTTCTTGACAGAGTTAATAGCTACTGTGATTTCCTAATTCGAATATTATAGTGTTCTTCATACTTGGAAGATTACTGAGAAACTACAGCTAATTAAAAATACTTTAGTGAGGCTGGTACCTGTTGAATCTTACCACTCAACAGTCACCATATGTTGACTGTTAGTCTATTCTATTACTTTAAAGCATTAAACCTCTACAAAGGACTCTTTATATTCAAATGTAAATAATTATGTTCCAAATTGGATGTCCCTTTGTAATGTGGGAACCAGACTGAAGTTTGAGGAAGTAATTTTTTTATAGTACTTAAAGAGCCTCTGCTGATAATGGTTAAAGCTATGAGTTCTCGTCCTGCCATAGGCACAAAGCCAGGTGGCCTTGGGCCAGTCACTCTCTCAGATCAACAAGGAGGCAATGGCAAACCACTTGTGAAATTTTGCCAATAAAACTGTAAGGATTTATCCAGGCAGACTCCAGGAGTTAAGATTGACTTGAAAGCTAAAAAAACCCTACAAATCCTTAATTTAAGAGATATACTCATCAAGAATATGAGAGCTAGTTTGGTGTAGTGCAGGGCTGTCAAACTTGCAGCAGGCGGGCTGGATGCGTCACATACTGGCTACGTCCACGCCTGGTTTAGCAAAAGGGAAAAAAGTTGCAATATGTCATGTGACAACACCATGATGATGCAAGTTTGATACCCCTGGTCAAGTGGTTAAGGCACCAGGCTAGGAAATAAGAGATCACAGATTCAGGTTCCACTTGAGTCATGAAAGCCAGCTGTGTGAGCTTGGGCCAATCACCGTCCCTCAGTTCAATTTACCTCACAGGGCTGCTGTTGTGGGGAAAATAGAAGAAAGCTGTGTGTTGGATATGTTCACTGCCTTGAGTTTTTGTAAAAAAAAAATAATAAAGACGAGATATAAATAAAAGAAAAAGAAAAATCAACAGTAATTCACCCACCTTTAAGCAACAAAGATATTTGGATTTTAAATGTATCCATGGTCCAAAGCAAAATAACTATACAGCACTGCTTTGATTTTTATCTGTATTCAGTATGAAGAATTATCCTGATGCTTTTGTTTACTTGTGCTTAAGTATATTTTAAAATTGTTTTGTACACTGGTTATGTAAGCTGCTTTACATGAAAACATTAAAACACAGTAGAGAAACTATGTAAGTCAAAAAAAAACCAGACCTTTTATTTAGTTCACTGAAGTTGAAACATGTTGTGGAAAAAAGAAAAATAGTGTCAAAGTTATCTTGGGAATATGAACAAGCAGATATTAACAATTATATATTACTGTAATACTATATATTAAAACAGCAGCTTCACTCCAGAAGAAAAAAAAAATATTTGTTTCATGTTTTAAGGTTACATTGGATTGAAATTGTATTTCCAATAATTTTAATATTTTTCTTGGAGGCTGCTATTGTTTTCAGCCTCGTTCAGTCCAGGAAAAAAAAGGAGTCCAAGAATTGTATATGTTACAATTCCATAGCAGCTTTTTGTCCACTCAGAGAAAGTAAATAATATGGATTTTGTGACTTTTCTGTGAGCTAAAAAGGGAAGGGTAGAATGCGGTAGCTCAAGTAAACTACTCTCAAGTTTCCTCCTTGGGTTATCACTAAAATTCATTGATTGTGCTAGGTTTCCAGATAATTGATTATATAACTTTCAGATCACACAATGGATCACACACTGGTTCAAAGCTACACTCAATCATAGAAACTTATGTTCTGTTTTTGGATAAGGTACCACCTCTCAGGGAAATTTTCTGCATGAAGTTGTTGGTGTGGGAAGAAAAGAAACAGAAAAAACATTCTTACACATATGTTGCCTTGAGTTTTTGGAGGAATTGTCACTCCCCTCCCCAAATAAAATCTGCCTCAGTGATTACATGCTTTGACAGTGATTGAACAATTTAAATACTTATTCATATCCTAAGCAATTTGATTTATTTGTAGTCCTAGATCAGAAGTTACTATAAATGCAATTGAGGAGGAATCTGAATAGCAGCACAGTTCAGTCTTCATTAAAATGTGAATATCTACCGAGTTTGATTGTTTGCAAAACTGTATGATGAAAACTATTTCTGAGCTGTTCCATATTAAATTCCAAGAGTGGGGAAAAACTACATTATGAAATATTAGTCCAGGCGTAGTCTTCCATAGAAAAGTAGATGGGATTTTTGTCCCTGATACCAGATTTCCTTTGTACAGGCATACATACACACACTCTAGTTGTGTAGTGCTTAAGAATCAAAGGTAAAAGGTGCTTCAGAAACTTGCGAGTAGTCACATGGTACCTATCCAGGACTCCTTCGAGCAGTGATGGCGAACATTTTTTCCAAAAGCGGGGGGAGCACAGGGGGGTCTGGCACGTGCGTGCCCACATCCATAATTCAATGCATCCCCCCATGCACATGTGTATGCGACCCCCACCCCCGCGCTCCCCTTGCTTTTGGCACGTGATGGCCCGGTGGGCCCCGTAGGCCCGTTTT
This sequence comes from Pituophis catenifer annectens, assembly GCF_029215685.1. NCBI lineage: Eukaryota > Metazoa > Chordata > Lepidosauria > Squamata > Colubridae > Pituophis > Pituophis catenifer. Next base: position 30,737,552 of record NW_027256886.1, read on the forward strand.
TTGCTTTCCCCAGAAGACAGAAAATGGGCCATTTGGGGCCTACAGATGGCCTGTGGGGGGGGGAGGCCGTTTTTGCCCTCCCTAGGCTCCTAGAAAGGCTCTGGAGCCTGTGAAGAGCAAAAAACGGGCCTTCCCCACCCCCAGAGGCCCTCTGGAGGCAGGAAACCGCAAATCAGAGCTAAACTAGGGCAACGCTCGTGTGCCCACCGATATGGCTCCATGTACCACCTGTGGCATGCATGCCATAGGTTTGCCATCACGGCCTTAGATTATACCTCCTTTTTTCGTGGAGGAAAATTTCTGTAGCTATCTATGTGATATCTGGAAAAGTTCATTGGTTTAAGGAGTTGCTGACAAGTGCTTTGTAAATAGTCATACATGCTCTGTAATTCTCCTTTAAATTTGAAGCACAGCACAGCCCTCATGAACATTCAGTGGCAATTTCTAATAAGATGGAGTTCCAAGCAGATCAAATGGGAAGGTGCTGGAAGTTTATGGGAGTGTCTAGGTCTTCCAAAAAATAAATACTGTGGCCTAATATGGTCCAAGGCTGCCCACCTCAGGTAGAACTTTAAGAAGAAGCTGTTGTTTACTTCCAGTCATGACAGATGTTCTGATCAATCTGGGATAATAGGCAACCATATAAACTAGATTTTTTTTACTCGAAATGTTGGTTTTATTAATATCCTAGTTCACTGGAAAGTTTCACCTCCAAGAAGAAAATGAGATAGGAGGTGATGATGATAAGAGACCTTCATTGATTTATCCTTATGAAGAATCTCCATATCTAGATGTCATGAAGTAATTCCAGCCATGTCATTATAAAGACTTATTATAGAACTCTGCAAGGTTATACCCAGTTTCGTGTCAATACATTGTTGATATGTGTAATATGTCAATATTTGTATTACCTGTTTCAACAGAGCATGGAAGGCGCATCGGTGCAATGCATTTACCTTTTTGTAAATAAAATTATTTTCCACAGTTTCCCCTCTTATTACTCTCCCCTCCTTACTTAATTGTAATATTACTATATATCACTTTTTTAGCATGCACATTTTCCTGCTAGCTGCTTGTATGATAAAATATTTTTAAACATAGCTGTAATAATTCTGAAAGCAAAAAGTATTTTTAAATAAATAAATAAAAATAACATACATAATTAAAATATTGATAAAGCCATTGATCCATATGGGACATTTCAATAGTGTAATATTAATGCTTTATTAAACAATATGCTAACACAATAAAAAGAGAATATTACATTGATATAAGAGTTTCATCAACTAACAGATACACTATAACAATTTAAAAATGAAATGTGAAAATCAAAAATATCTCTTTCAGCTTCCATTTTTTCTGGCAAGCCACTCAGAGTAATGCAATTGAGTTGTGTCAATTTTTCTTTATTATAATTCATTTTGTATATTCTTTTTGTATTTTAGTTGTTCATTTAATTTGGAAGTTAGCTTTGTTCGTTTTAAACATGAAGGGTTTTTTTATAATTAGTTTATAAAGTATATAAATGTGTGTACCATTAAAAGTTATTCATTGTACTTTAGAAAGAAGCATTACCTTGTGTAAAATATTATACATATCTTCTATTCGACCAAAAGCTGTAGCACATTCAACAAGCAATAGCACATTCCACTGGTATAGAATGTGACTACAAGATTGCTAATTACATCTGTGCTAAGTATAAATCCCTAAATAACTTGAACCCAATATACCAAGAGACAGCTTTGCTGGTTATAAACCTGAATTAAGATAATTCAGGAAGATCCAGCTGTGACTTCTATGAATTGTAGGTTGTCGGCTTGTCTTGCCAGACTTTGGCCTTCTCAGTGGTGAGGTCTACTGTTTGGAAGGCTTTAGTTCACAGAAATTTAAGGAGCACCTGTCATTTTACTGTTTATATTAATTTGTTTAATTGTTTTATTACCAGCTTTGATCTGAATGCAACTCACATTGACATAGATTAGGGAAAGCAATATGTAAATGTTTTTATTAAATGAATATCAATAATTTAATTTTGCTGAAGTTACTGAGAATGTTTTATTAAAACACACTTGCAATTACAGTTGTGTATCTGCAACAAAGATAGGATCATTGTATCAGCCTAAGGCTGTATTTAGATGGTACCGCAGCTGTAATTTCTTTTTATTATAAGTTTTTATATATATATATATATATATTATTAGGAATGTCATGCAGGTTGTAACTATGCAACGTTCCTGAATAATAGTAGATTAGTTTCTATGTGCAGGGACTGAAGGGACTGAAGATAGGAGAATAAATGCTGAAATGGACTTTGTAACTAGGCAACCGTGTTCTCTCATCCTTTTCAACCCCTCCTCTTCCCACTGTAACTTCTATGGAACCAATTACTGGTTTGTTCTGTTGCTGCTTGCCTGGCCATAAGCTGTTTAGTTATAATCTTCTTGCATATTTCCATTTCATTTTTATATAAACATTTCTCATAAATGTTTATATAAAATTGTACACAAGCTTTATGGTACACAAGCTTTGTGGTAGAATAGTATCTATATTCAAGTCTATTCCATACCCAAAATGTATGGAATAGAAGATCTATGGTAGGAAGCATTAAAAGTCTAGTAGCATTCATTCTTCTATGTTTAGTGACTGCTTTTTGCTTTCTAATTATTTTTCGTCTAATTTTTTAAAATTAAAGTGAGATATAGTACAAAAAATGATCATGCCATAAAAAATATTTTCTATATTTTAGTAATATACTCTAGTGCCATAATGTATGCTACTATATAATATATAGTGATAATATACTGTATAATATAATATTTTTCTTCTGTCCAATTGTGCTTGATTCGCAGAGACTGCCTGGATAAGTTCCTGCAGTTTTCTTGGCAAGGTCTTTCAGAAGTGTTTTGCCATTGCCCCTTTCCTAGTGCTAAAGAAAAATTATCCATGGTCACCCAACTGGCTTTGTGCCCAATGCTGCACTAGAACTCACAGTCTCCCAGTTTCTAGCCTAATGCCTACACTAAACTGGGTCTCATAAGATTATAATGAATTTTTAAATGCCTTTCAGCCTGATTTAGTTATATGAATAATTAAAATAATCAAAAACATTGGGAAATTAATGGAAAATAATGAGTCAATAACATTGCATATGTGGTGACTGTTGATATCCTATGCTGTACTAGAGAAGAATTTGAGAGAACAACACAAGATAATGAATTGTCTTGGCCAGACCAGGCAATGAAATCATTGGTGGCCTGCTTGTTGCATATCATCCATCAATCTCCTTTCTTCCCCATTGCAGCACTGCTATAGCAACAATAGCTGTCCTTTTGCTCCAAACGTGGAGGATAGGATTTGCTCAGTTCAGTCAATTTATCTTTTCCCCTCTTTCTCAATGAAAGTTATAGTGTCTCCAGGTTGGGGAAAGATTGTAACACTGGTTAAACAATTCCATTTAAACAACAAATGCAGTCATAAACCGCATTTCGTTTATGCTGAGTTGTGATGTATTCACCTTCTCCATGAGACTCCTGCCCACATTATTCTCACACTTTAAAAACCATAAATGAATAGCATTAAAATCCTTTCCATCTATAGAGGTTGTTCAACTCTTCCATTATGCTGGAGGAAGCCACATTTTCTGTTTACTGAGGAGAAAACAGGAACCACAACAGATGGAGCATAGAAAATTCATATGCTGGCAAGAGCAGATGCTGACATTTTGTACGTTCCATAAAACAGAGTGATTTCAAACTTAGCATCTTGTATAAGAAAACCCAAACTTTAGACAAACCCTTAAGGTACATATAACAATTATACTAGTTTCAATATCCATCTAATTCTGCAGCTTAATTCACTTCAAGCCCACAACAGGAATAGTCCTTTTCCCAAAACGCAATAGTCCTTTTCCCAAAAGCACTCCTTATTTCATAGGAATATAGATTATTTATTTATCAAATTTTTGTAACTACCCACCTCACCATAAGTGACTCTGGCAGCATCCAACAATGAGATAAAAACTACAATATAAAAAACAAACACAGATATAAAATGTAAAAATCTATAGTGAAAAAAATACAAATGGTCCACTTGCTCAGTTAAGAGATTTAAGTCAATTATATCAAATTTCCACAGATAGAAAGACCATATTATTCCAGGTAAACTCGGTTAATCTGTTGCCATCTATGTTCTGTTTCATATGTTTTTGGTAGGGACATTTTGATCAATGTATGGATTTTATTATCTTACCACACTTCCTATTGCAAATTAAGAAATATAATTAAATACTCGATCCATGCAAGGAGAGGAAATCAAATTGTTTTTTCAACAGTTTATTGCTTTTTCTAAAATGTAAATACAGCTCCTATGATAGAGTGCCCTATTGAATTTCTCTCTACCAAGTTCTTTTTTAAAAAAACAGAAAATGCCAGGACAGAAAAAAGTAAGAAGGAATGTAATTTTGTGATAATGTCTTGTAATTGTGCTCTCTCTGTAGCTGTTCTGAGTTTTCAATCATGTTTCAATCATGTTTCCTCCTGCAATAAGTCTAACGTCATCCCTGAAGTTAATATTATCTGGGTTGGAAAGTTCTAAAAAATTTTTTAAAAAAACCTACCAGAAAACTAATTTAGAATATGAATAAGTCAGAGATGCAACAGCGGGGAATTCAAAGGAAGAATATCAAGTTTACTTCAAACGTTATACTTAGAATTGCTATGTTTTATCGTTGGTGCATTATTCCATTCCATTTTAGCTAAAACTAAAAAAAATGTTGGAAATGAAACAAGTGGGTTGGATCCTAGTTTCATATTTTATTGGAAAATATTTTTGATTCTCTCTTTGAAAGAAGTCTAACTACATTTTTGGAGTAGACCTCAGTATCTAGAATATTTCTTTAAAAATAAATATGACAAAGAATTTAATTGTGATTGGGAGCAATTTTGAATTATAATCTTATACATGGAATTATGCTATATCCAAAATTTGGGTTTTAAAATTTGTCTATTCATTTGATACATAATTTATTGTACTAATTTAATGCATTATTTACTATATGCATGGATTTTGATTAGAAAATTGATATGGCTATTCCTTCCCATGGTGATGGCTGCTAGGATTGTACATGCCAAACATGGAAAGAAAAAGGGATGTCGACTGTTGAAGAATGGATTTTGAAATTGACTGAATTGGCAGAGATAGTGAAATTAACTGCCTTGATTAGAAATAATGGACTAAGACAGCTTTATAAGAGAGTGGAAATCATTTGTGGACTTTCTACATGCTAAATATAATAACAGATGGTTAACAGAGGGATTTGAAGATTAGTGTAATGATTAGTTCAACCTGTTGACTGATTTTTCATATATGTGTGTGACTGTGTGTGTGTCTATGTGTCTGTGTGTTTTGTATTATACTTTTTATGATAATTAATATTAAAAAAAATAAAATTGATATGAAATAATTTATAATTATTATTATAGTAAATTATAATTATAATTTACTATAAACTTCTAATGAAGTTTTAGAATATATTACTTATATATTTCAATTTGTAATTTATCCATCCATTTTTTCCTGTGCTTTCCCTATCTGTACCACTTATTTCTTATAATCTTTCAAAATATATATTTTGCAACATAAGTGAAATAGAAATGTATGTTTTTACTGATGCTATTATTAATCACTAGAAAAGTAAATAAATGCAATCAAATAATTAGTAAAATGTGATGACAACGATCCTTTTCACTATGTCTCAATTATAGAATTTATTTATGCTCATCCAAAAGATACCATCTTGTATTTGCAACATTCTATGTGTCCCATTACATCTTCTCTTTTATTATAAGCAATAAAAGGAAGAAAATAAAAAGGAAAAAATGGAATAACTGCATAGTGTCTTTTAATAAATAGCACTAGTGATTTCATAAAATCAGTATCTATTAACAAAATTAAATTCACCATTCTTTCATGTTCCATTAAAGACAATAGCTCAAATATGTGTGGGGAAAAAAGCAAGGGCAAGGGGGAAAATCTCATTGCAAATGAATTTTATATAACCTCACTACACAGAAATATTGATGAAAGAATTGCCATGTATTAAACATGCAAGCCTTCAACTTAATTCACGGTGCTAGTACCGGAAAATACCATTAGTTTGTCTCTTAGTCTACAACCCATGCCCCAAACTGTAGAACTGAAGGTTAGCATTCATAGAAAGTTTCTTCTTAGCGTCTAAAAATAGTAAGGGTGCTGGTGAATTTAGTAAATATTTTAAATGAGAGAAAGTTGCTTTGTTCATGGATATCATGAATAACAGTAAACACTGCTTGTATAGCCCAAAAGTCCTGAAGGGAAAAATTCAGTAGGTTTGGGGTACCTCAAACCAGGGGTGAAATGCTATCGGTTCGCTCTGGTTTGGGCGAACCAGTAGCGGTGGTTCAAGTGGTTCGGTGAACTGGTAGCGGCGGCTCCACCCACCCGCCTGGATGTCATTATTTCCTGGTCGTTACTTCCTGGTTTTAACCTTCTGAACCGGTAGGGAAGGTACAGTAAGTAGATTTCACCCCTGCCTCAAACTTGGTATGAAACAGCAGCCAATATCTAATGCTGGCTGGCAGTTAGGAAAAGATATGAAAAACAAAGTGAGTTCAGTATTTGGCTGAAATGTTGGGTCTAGTTCATATGTTGGTAGTTCTCAGTTTATGTCCATTTGTTCAGTTATGGTGGTGCTAAAAAATGTATGTGCGATGGAACATAAGTTCCAACAGTTGTGGCACTCCATAGTCACATGATCATGATCTAGGTGTGGTCATGTGATCACCTTTTGCGACCTTCATTGCTGGCTTTCCACAAGCCAGTTCTATTGGGAGGTCAGCTTGTTAACTTGTCTAGTAAGTTGGTTGTCCGGTAAATTGCCAATGCTTTTTCTTCTGTCCATAGCATCTCCCCACCTGTGTGTGGCGTGGCCTCTACTAGACCTCCCACAGCCTCCTCCTCCCCAAGGCAATTCTGCACTCTACCTGGCCTCTTGCTGCTTAACAATTTGCACATCCTTGGGTTACAACAGCAACAGAAATGGCCAGGGTGGCCAACACTAAGTGATGCAGTCACATTTCATCATGCTTTACAACCACAACTTTTAGCAATGGCAGTCCTGGTCCCAACTGCCCTTGTAAACCAAGGACTACCTGTATTTATCATTATCTTGAGATAGTTTCCTTTCATTTAGTGCATACACTATGTCCTGATATGCAGAGTTTTACAGATTTTTCTACTTATTCCTTAGCAAAACTTATTCATCTTTTACATGTGTACTAAAGGTGCTTATTCAGAAATATTTTACTTAAGTGGGACTGATGATATTAAACCACCATTACCCTTTTCATTCTCAAAATCAGCAGAAGCATTTTAATTTATCCACAATTATTCCTACCACTGCTGATTTCCAAATAAAAAGAGCATTTCCTACTTTTTGTTAATTAATAGGAAAGTGTACAACTCAGTATCCATTTGGTTTATAGATATGTGATCGTTGAATTTTGGAAAAATCAGAACAATTGACAAGATGGAAAACCATATAATTGTCATTCTCCTCAGCTTGCAATTATTTATTTCAATTTATTGTAATATATGTTGGTGAGCATATTACATTAATGAAGCTTATTAAAAGTACTGTATCATGAGTTCCAAAATAACAAATAAACTTTATATGAGAGAGCAATATTCTATAATAGAAAGCATGTGTTTTATGTCTCATATTGGAGAAAAGGATAAAGTAATCATTACAATCCTCCAGTTAGGAATATAGTAATGGAGACATGGAGAATAAAGAGTCCCCTCCTTGCTCTCTCTATTCATGCTTTTCTCATACCACTGGCCATTTGGTATAATCAAATGTACAAAAGTCAATGTTTCTTGATAGCGTGCAAAACCTGGACCCTGATGTTAATCCAGAGCAGAAAAAAGTATATCCTCAAGTATAGAAGTGAGTTTATCCTTTAAAAGTAATGCCGTGAAATCATCTTCATACATGGGGAAGTTCCCATCACTTTTTCTCATTAAAACACACAACAATTAAATGAATGTCCATAATGTAATATAATTCAAATAAAATACATGATAAAAATCTAATTATTATAAAATATATGATTATCCAATTCATTCACTTTGGGTTGCATATAAAATAAGAACAACAATAAATCAAAGGAGGTAATTATACACTACATAAATACCATGCATAAAATGGCAACCAAGCATGTTTTTTAAAAAATCAAAAAGGGATTCCTATTTAACTGGCCCACATGCCTGGTGGAAAGTCATATCTTAACAACTTTCCTGAAGGTGAGAAGACCTGGGGCCTGTATCTATTGGAGATCTTTCCAGAGAGCAGGGGCAATTATAGAAAAGACACATTTCCTAGGTCCCATTAAATGACAAGTTTTAAAAGAAGGAATGTGGAACATTTGGAGTGGACAGATGTTCTTGGGAAACACAGTCCTTCTAGTGATCCAGTCCTATGCCATATAGGATTTTCAAGGTAATAACCAGTCCCTTGAATCACATCCAGAAATCTATTGGGAGCTGGAGTAGCTTGGGGTGTAGTTGTTCTGATCTAGGCTTCCTGATACAGTAAAAGCAAACAATGAGTCCCAAAAACCCTCTTTTTATTTCAATGGCTGTGAATTCTGCTCATTCAGAGCCTGTTCATTTTCAATCTGTTCATTCACAGATGAGTCCCAAATAGCTGTAAAGAGTCTGATAGAAGTCTGTTACAGTTCTCCGGGATAAGGCTGATAAACACCCACCTTAATCTCCCTTAACATGCTGCCAAGACCTAATTGGCAATTAACTTTGCAAGACCACATGGAACACCCTTCCAAGACTGAGTGGCTGTGGTTCCCGGCATCCCAATATAGTCAGTTGACTCCATCACTGACTATCGGGGGTGAGTCTTTGGCCCCGCGGAGAGAGAGCGCAATCTGGGAGTCCTCCTGGATACGCAGCTGTCCTTGGAGGAACATCTGATGGCTGTAGCCAGGGGGAACCTTCTGTCAGGTTCGCCTGATTCGCCAGTTGCGGTCCTTTATTGAACGGGATTCCCTGTGCACAGTCACTCACGCCCTCGTCACCTCGCGCCTGGACTACTGCAATGCTATCTACATGGGGCTCGCCTTGAGAAGCACCCGGAGGCTCCAACTGGTCCAGAACGCAGCCGCGCAGGTAATCACAGGAGCCGCCTGGCGCTCCCACATAACAGCGCTCCTGCGCGAGCTGCACTGGCTCCCAGTGGTCTTCCGGGTGTGCTTCAAGGTGTTGGTTACCACCTTTAAAGCACTCCATGGCATAGGACCTAGTTATCTTCGAGACCGCCTGCTGCTACCGATGACCTCCCACTGACCTGTGCGCTCCCACAGAGAGGGCCTCCTCGGGGTGCCATCAGCCAAACAATGTAGGCTGGTGACCCCCAGGGGGAGGGCCTTCTCTGTGGGGGCACCTACCCTCTGCAACCAGCTGCCCCCAGAGATAAGGAGAATCCAAGACCTCGGTGCCTTCCACCGTACCCTTAAAACTTTCTTTTTTCAGCAAGGCTTAATATATTTTTTAAATATTTTTAATTGGTTTGTTATTTTAAATTGGGGCAAAATTAATATATTTCTTTTTAATTGTTTTTAATGTTTGTATTGTATGTTTTTTATCTGGCTGTACACCGCCCTGAGTCCCTCGGGAGAAGGTGCGGTATATAAATTCGAAATAAAATAAAATAAATAAAATAAAAGACAGAGTCAATGTGGAGCTGCAGTCTTGAAACCGGCCAGCACGAGCAACAGTTGCTTCCTGCAAAGGCCCACATGCCTTTGCTCCTCCTTTATTTCTTATGGGAGGGGCCAATCATCTCCAAGCCCTACTCCCAAGTTGACCCTTTTGTTATAACTGTTCTTGCCTTCTGGCAGCTCTGCACATGCGCACACTGGGAACAGACTCCCCCTGTTCCTATGCCTCACTGATGTCCGACTCTGGAGGCTCTGGAGTCCGCACATAACGCCCAGATGGCCTTGGCCCTATCTCTGCCTCCGATGCAGAGCCCACTTCCGAGACTTCCCCAGACTCCAGGATTGGCCCATGTTCCTCCCCAGCCTCCTCACTGTCTGCAGGCCGCCGACGGACCACAACAGTAGTAGTATTAAATGGTCATGTGTTTGACCTCAGGGGTCTGGCGTGGGTGTGGCCAGGGTGGGAATGGCCAGCTCGATGTCACTCATGTCAGGGGCACCTGTGGTGTCTTGAGCTCTTGGCCAGTGAAAACAGGCTCCTGAGCTCCATTTTCGACTGTGATGGTTTCCTGGAACCTTCTGCCAGTGAAAACGGAACTCAGGAAGGCTGTGTGCAGCTCTCCCAAGCTCTGTTTTCACTGGCAGAGGCACTGCGGACTGGCCCTTCAATGTTTCCAGGATGGCCCCACAGTCCAGATCTAAGCACCCTGTGGGATGGATCTGGCCCACAGGCCTTGAAGTTGACACCCCATCCTAGAGTTTCTTCATTGAAGATTAGTCTTATGGCCAACAATTTCATTGAATATTTTTAATTCAGGATTATGTGAATTTAAAAATGATTATTAACTCTGCACAGGAACAGATTGCTATAATGGAAGTTTCTACTCCAAGAGTCTGGTCCCAGGTGAAAGCCTTCAAGCTTTTCCAATATTCTGTGACTAATTTCCTCATACTAAATGCATTTTAATAAATCTAGTAATTTTTTAAGACAGTAACACATTTTAATGAATGTATTTTACACTGTCAAACCAACATTTCAGGAGACATACTATTTATACAGTTTAGCCATGTATTATTCTCCCAACTGAGTTTAAAATAGTAAAGCAATAAAAATGGAAATGATACATCAAATTGTGAAAAAAGATAGACCCAGTTTAGAAAACATCCTGAACTTGAAGATAGATGTGAAGAGAGTTAAGCACAATTCTTTGAAGTTTGGAAATAACTAAGACAATAAGCAGTATTTTTTTTTCTATCAGAATGCTAATGTCTATCTGTCTATTTATCTTGAAAAAGCTATAGAGAAAATCTTTTGAGAGACAAGAAAGGGAAAAAAATATGGAGAAGATTTTAAACAGAAATGAATGAATATGAGACATGATATGATATTTGGAATGGTGATTAGTGTCAGAACATGATTCCTAATATAGTGAGAATATAATGCAAGTAGAGACTGAAGTTCAGAGTATTGGTCAATTTCCTTGTACAAAACTATGGAAACCTGGATAAGCAAACAGCATTGGGGACTATATACTTTATTGCAGTATATATAAACACCAGTGTGTTTGAAGTTGGTTTTGAAGGGGAAGCCAACTTTGCACATAGTAAATCAAGCTAGGGAAACTGCTCTGGACATGACAAAGAGGCTGAAAACTATCCAGTGTGAAGATTTGTTTTCCCACGCCAAAGTGGGGAAACTAAATCCGCACGTGCATGTTGAATATGAGTGGGAATCTTTGGCAGGAAGAATTGGATGAAAGTGACGATAACCAGAATGACAAGCCTAGTCCGATTAAGAAAGAACATTCTCCGAGACCGCAGAGTTTTTATCATTCTTCCAATATTTCTCTCAAGACAAAACGGCTCTTCCCAGTCTTAGAACTCCACAAGACAAACAGAGACTCTTCTATGGCACCTTTCCACTAGTTTTAAATGGACCCATGGTACAATAGTGGCTTATTACAGTGGAACTGACCCTAAATAAAAGCCTGGAGGAAAAAAATGGTTGTCCTTCAATTATCTGTCTGTCCTTCTTACAAAGGCTATAAAGAAAATATTTTGAGAGACAAGAAAGAAAGAAAAATATGGAGACGATATAACTCTAATGGAAGCAGATTTCTGCATCTTATTTCTTTGTAATGGAAGACTTTTAGAAAAGAAATGTTCTGGTCCTTAAATAGTAAAATTGCTGTATAAATAATATCTGTTAAATATTACTGTTATCAATAATAGGAGATGACTTTACCATTTAGCCTTGTAGAATGAATGAATGAATGAATGAATGAATGAATGAATGAATGAATGAACAAACAAACAAACAAACCCAGGCATGTCATTTTTTTTATTATAGCATATAAAATTTACTGCACCATCTACCCAAATATTACCATTCTGATGTTAGAAAATGTATCATCTCTATTATTAGAAGCTACTGGAGGCTGGTCACATTGTTTGCCTTCTGTATAGCAATAATATTTGGAGAGACTGAATGATTTGCTAATTTGAAAATATCCTACAAAACATACACTTCACAATGCATGCGTCAGCGAGCCCTAGAGAGAAATACCAACTGTCCTTAAGTATAAACTATTAATATAAAGAATACTCACTATGCACACATACACATCGAGTCAGTCAATCAGTCATTCAGTCAGTCATTTTTGTGTTCATGTCCAATTCTAGGAGTCTAGACAAGAGCCTGCCTTTTTCTTGGTTTTCCAGAAGTGGTTTGCCATTGCCTCCTTTGTAAGGCTGAAAAGAAATTGACTGGCCCAAGGTCACCCAGCTGGCTTCATGCATAAGGCAGGTTTAGAACTCATGGTGTTATCAGGAGAAAGTAAGTAAATGGCTGAAATATCAATGGTGAAACGTTAATGTTGAAAATCATGTATATGTGGCATTCTATTTACAAACCTTTGCTTAGCTACCAACACTGACACCAAACTGTGTTCAAAAACACAGTTTTAAAATAGTAATATGCTTTCAGAAATAAAGCCTACTGGAGCCAAAATGAAGAATTTCAGAGAGCAAAAAGATAGTTTCCATGAGTTTAATCATATGAATATGCAATCCTCTGTAGCTTTGACTTCAGTGGTAGCAAGACCAAATATATTATGAGTAGAAGAGCATTGACTCACATTTTAATCAAACATCTTGACAAGCAAACCAGGCTCTAGGCTCTAGGCCCGTGATGGCGAACCTATGGCACATGTGCTACAGGTGGCATGCGTAGCCATATCGGTGGGCACGTGTTGGCCAGCTGATTTTCTGGCCTTCTGGGCCCACTAGAAGTAGGGAAACAGGCTTCCTGCCTCCGAAGGTCCTGGGAGGGTGGGCAAGGCCTGTTTTTTGCTCTTCCCAGCCTCCAGAGCCTTTCTAGGAGTTTGGGGAGGGCAAAAACAGCCTTCCCCACCCACGGAGGCCTTCTGGAGACCAAAAATGGCCCATTTGCCAACTTCTGGTGGGACCGGAAGTCCCATTTTTTGCTGTCCCCAGCATCCAGAGCCTTTCTAGGAGTCTGAGAAGGGCAAAAAGGGCCTTCCCCATTCCCTGGAGGCTCTCTAGAGGCCAAAAATGGCCCATTTGCCAACTTTCGGTCCTATGGGGGCATCACATGCGCATGTGCAGGAGCAGGGCACATAGAATTAGGGGTGTGAGCACACACGTGCGCAACAAACTCCCCCCTCACTCCTGGCACACGATGGCAAAAAGGTTAGCCATCACTGTTCTAGGCTGATGCTTTAATTTTATTATCTGGAGACACAAGAAGGCAAGCTTTAGGCTAAAGGCTGGCCTAGGATGCCAAAACCTAGAGGATCAGTGGTGACCCTCCTTCCAAGTCATTCTAAAAATGCAAATCCTTGTATTGGTAGGAAGTTATGTCATAGTTAATATGGCCTTGGGAAGCCATATGGCCTTGGGGTGGCACTGGGAAAGCCCCTTGTTCATTGATCTGTATAGACAGGTCAATGTTAACCTTTATGAGGATTTTTCTCCTGCCATGATGAACATCCTTTCATCTTCTGTCATTGTCATTATCACAATAGTTTGATTATGTTGAATGTTCTGCTTGCTAGGAAGTTTTCATACAGATTCAGTTTTAACTAGATGTTATGTTTTCCAAATTAAAGTACCAAGGGATAATTATAGTTTCTCCATTCCATTTCATAGCCCAATCGATTGTCTTCTCAATTTGAAAATAGAATGGATCATATTCCTAGGCTCCAAGAGAAGGAAGGAAATGGGAAGGAATAACAGATAATAATAACTCTATGTGAAAAGTACTGTGGAGTAGAAACAATGTTATATAGAAGTATATTGAATCTTATGATTAAAATACTCACAAATACATTAGTACACAAAATTAAGCTAGCATTTTTCAAATAGTGTTTTAGTGATTACCAATAATTAGATCCAAAAGCAGTTACAAACTCTAGTTTGTTACAAGTCATAAATTTCAAAATTCAGCAGCAGATATAACAATATACTTTATTGCCCTAGTAATTTCCTGGTTATATTAACCACACCTACTTAAAGAAGCTAAAAGTGATCAATTGGGCAAGTGCAAAATATGCTTGCTCATTACTGAAGACAAGTAGACTGATGGTTTTTTTTAATGGTGTTTTCACAAATCCAGCAGAATTCAGGAATGAGTAACATCCTCTGGACAATTCAATTTTGATAAAAGAGTCTCATTTTCAAAAGAGCACCAAGAGCACTTGTGTATCTTGTTTTGCGGATACCAGGGTTAATGTTTTAATGTTTTTAATTTTAACATGATTAAACTATCTAGCTGACACATCGTTTTGTGTCAGACTTACTGTAATATTGCAAGATTCTTTGCAAAAACAGTAACTTGAACATTTGTGAGAACTGAGTACTTACTGTATTATTGGAGATGGTCTCAGTCTGTTGTTGCTACTGCTGTTGACTACAAGGAAAAAATAAATCAAAATTACTCATCCAAAATATTTTAAACAGATCTATAACTTTGCTATGCGTCCAACCAATGAAATAATGATTCAGTTTCTTTTTTTCTTTACTTCTGAACCAAGAACACTAGCCCACTAGAACAGGGGTCCCCAAGCCCCAGTCTGTGGACCGACACTGGTCCACGGCATGGCAGAAACCGGGCCACGCAAACAAGCAAAGCCCCATCCAAGGAATGCAGGCAGCACACAAAACCACACCCCTTCCAGTCCATGGAAAAACCTCTTTCCATGGAACTGGTCCCTGGGGCCCAAAAGGTTGGAGGCTGCTGCTCTAGAATATCCTTCCCCAAATTGGTAGTTATGAAGGGAAGTACATAAGTTTGCAGATAGATGGGGAGATTGATTTTGTAATAATCAGAATCTATGGAGAACACTTGCGTGTCTTCATGATTTCCCTAATGTTCTCCTTGCAAGCAGTCAGTCTTCCATAGCCTGTATTTAAACAGTACAGAATTGTTGTCAGAGGAATATGCTTGAGCTATAAAACAACCAACTGTCAATAATAAAATAGAGTCAGGATAAAGAAGTAAAAAGGGACCCACAAAAGATACATTCATTTAGGGATGTGTAACATTTGATGATTGGAAACTAAATGTTCTTGAGAACTCCAGAATATTTCTTTTCCCTCTGGACCATGAGGGAATAGCCTCCCAGACACTACCATTCCAAGAGCAATCCTGTGGTTTCCAAAAGTAAATCCTCTGAACTGAAAACATTTTGAGAGGGTCTGGAAAAAATAAACCTATTTCAGACAAGGATCATGAAGCACTTCTATTCAACCTTTATTACAATTGACATTATTTGTCATACATTTAATAACTTTCACTTATATTGCATTAAATTTTTATTCCAGTGAGAAGTTCAGGAAGATTCTTGGAAACACCGCCAAAATTTGGGAACTGTACATTACCTGAGACACAAGTTCAGCCCCTTAATTTAAAGAATCACAAATCTGTTTCTTTCCCATATGGGTGCTGAGGCCACCTCTGACAACTTCTGGGACTCCCAGTTTGGTCTAGTGATTAAGGCACCAGACTAGAAAGCAGAATACTATGAGTTCAAATTCCGCCTTATGAAAGCCAGCTCAACAGAGATTGCTAACCAATTGCAATTCTCTTTTTATTGCACACTCATACAAATTCATATTCTAAGCTTCTCTCTCTCTCTCTCTCTCTCTCTCTCTCTCTCTCTCTCTCTCTCTCTCTCTCTCTCTCTCTCTCTCTCTCTCACACACACACACACACACACACACACACACCTTGCCAAACTGCTTTGGCTCTCTCCATTCACTGCAGATTAACCAATCTTAAAGATACAGTGCTTTTGAAGGACATAGAATTTAATACACAGATTAAATTTCCCCATTTAATTGGCAAGATGCTCCAAAAGTCACATCTGGGTCTGATAATATCTGTAACATTTTTTTCATTCTCAGATTATGAATACCTTGCTTGATCTTCCCATTTCCTCCACCTAGCCTTATCCATCTAGCCTTATCTGATCCTGCCCATTTTCTCCCTTGGTTGATCTCCCCTATGATCAATCAATGGGGCATTTCCTTCACTGGTGAGAGCAATAATCTCTCTCTTTCTCTCTCTCTATTGTTGGCTGGTTGAAACCTTGCCAACGATGTCTCTCAAAGCTGTCCATCCTCTTTGCTTACTGCAGAGAAGAAACCTAAGCTAAACAGTATCTTTGCAACCAAATGTTAAAATTACCACTTATATTTGGCAAACTCTTCTCAGTTTCCATCTCTTTTATTCTTAGCTATGTTGCCCTTCTCCTTCTCTCTCTGCCTCTGCCCTGATTTACAGCCCACTGGACTTTATTCCATTAATTATATCTTTTAAATATAGTGGAATGAAAAGGTAAATATTCTTAAGGTCCATGAATCAAAAGATAATTACTTCTACAGGTGGTATAACCTGAAGTTTGACTACTAGATACTTGTCTAATTAGGAAAAGCAGAATTAAATTCTATAACACTCTCATTTCTAGCAAGAAGCTGCTTTAAACAGTATTACAAAAATTAGAGGAAAAAATCATGAATCATGATAGGTATACCATGATCATAACAGTAATTACAGTATTCACAAATATAAAAAAGATAATATAAATATTCAAGTTTATCAAAAATATCAAGTATTTTGAACTATAACTTTCAAAAATCTTTATTCTATTCTATATTCTATTTATTTATATTATATCTGCTATAAAGCAAGTATGATTGGGTAAAATCCAAAAGCATGTATATGGTTAATATTGCAGCAGAGCAATAGGGATGAGCTGGCCAAGTAAATCTGCACCATTTGTCTGCCAGATCAGATATGGGATAGTGATAGGTCACTAACATTTATGAGATAGCTAAGTAATTCATTTTCTCTCTTTTATCATTTTAAAAGCTTTTAATGTTTCCAGCAGTTTTTGAAGAATACAAGCTTTTCCCCCTGGTGTTTCCTAAAAATAGACCTAGAATCATCCATAATGTTACCAAAAAATAGGACTGCTAATGCAAATGTACCCGTGTAATCTGTATCTCCCAGGGTGTGGCTTGGATGCTAGAATAAGACAAATTAGCCTGGCCCCTAGCTTTCGATCATTTTAGAAATACACTGCCATTTTTAATTGATGTTTTCTCAGTCTTTCTGAATGTTTGCCAAACTATAAGTAATATGACATTTGAATTCAAACTCCACCTTTAGAAAAGAAAAACAGCTCACACAAAGGAAAAGTGATTTAGTGATTTAATATTTAGCCCTGCTAGCAAACCACAGCCAAATGGACACGGTGTGTATCTTCTTAGACGTGATTCAGATTAAAACCTCAATGCCCAGGAGAAGAATGTCCAAAAAAATCTACAAGTGTCATCCCTGTTTCCGGTGTAGGTTGCCATAGTGATGAAAGCAGCAGCAAGAGTCTCCTACCAACAGAACTGGTTTGAACTGGCATGGTGAATGCAAAGGAGGCTTAGCAGTAGGGAAGATTCAGCTCCATCCCTTACCTTTTTTTGTCTCTTACTAATCTTGTCTTTCTTCAGGGTAGGATTCTAAAAAGGGGGAGAGACAGATCAACATTTCTTAATAGATAGGAGCATATTTTGTAGTGTAACAGTGCTTTTAGATTGTAGCTTCAGTCATAATGTTTTTCTATACAGTCAATATTATTGTAGTTGCCATAAATGACAGTAAAACCTTTTATAATTTGGTATCAGCAGCAGAGATTGACAGCTAGAGGCAGTATGAAATAATTTTGTCAATTTTGTAGATTACTACTAAGTGTTCTTTTTTCTTCTTCCTCTCATATTATTTAATCTTACACAAGCACATATAATATCTTTAAAAGGTAAAGGTTCCCCTCGTACATATGTGCTAGTCATTCCTGACTCTAGGGGGTGGTGCTCATCTCTGTTTCAAAGTCAAAGAGCCAGCGCTGTCTGAAGACGGCTCCATGGTCATGTAGCCAGCATGACTAAATGCCAAAGGCACATGGAACACTGTTACCTTCCTACCAAAGGTGGTCTCTATTTTTCTACTTGCATTTTTTTTACTTTCGAACTGCTAGGTTGGCAGAAGCTGGGACAAGTAATGGGACCACACCCCATTACGCAGCACTAGGGATTCGAACCGCTGAACTGCCGACCTTTCGATCGACAAGCTCAGCATCTTAGCCACTGAGCCACCTAATATCTTTAGGACTGCCATATTCTGTTAACATTGTGGTATTTATACTAGCTTTATTTACAATCACATTTGAATCTTTCAAGTTCATCAGTTACCATGAGAAGGGTTATCTCAGGATATCAAGCAAAACTCTTACTTCATTTCTAAATTAAATATATTTAATTTCACATACTGAAAGCAGGAATATGGGATATTATTTTCCTGATGTTTTTTTTCCTACCTTGCAGCAAAATTGCTATGAACGTTGGTGAAATTCTTGCTGCAGTTTAAAACATTTTCAAAACAACTGAAAATATGTGTGAAACAAATTTCATGTTACCAAAATATAGCATTTCTCCTATCTCTATTGTTTATTTCATGAGAATTTCACTACACACATGCAGTATAGTATGTGACATAGGAAGATGCTAGAGGCAAATAATAACTTTAGTGACGATAGCAAAGGTATCAATTCATACTGTCTGGAGGAAGACAATGGTAAATCACTTCTGTAATTTTTTTTATCAAGAAAACCTCATGGATAGGAAATATGAAATGATTGATGATATAGTGCCAGATGGTGATGTCACCCTCAGATTGGGTGGCACATAACGTTACTGAGAAATTGCTGAAAATCTTTTTTTAATACTACATAATTTGATATTCATATTATTATGATTTGACTAGATTAAAGCCTTTGGGCTATCTAGTTGAAGATGCTGTTATACAGGAAATGAAAAGCTACAGGAAATGATAGAATACTTACTGATAAATGGCAAGCAACAGAAGAAGAATTCATCAAGGTTTTACCAGAGCTATGCCAGCAAATCTGGAGAATAACACAGTGGCCAAATGTGGAAGAGGTCAATCTACATTCCAAATGGAGACTTAAGAGAGTGTATAAACTATTGTATACTATCCTTAAATTCATATACTAGCAAAATCATGCTTAGGGTTCTCCAATGTGGATTAAAGCCCTGCATGGGAAAATAAATGCCAGATGTTTGAGATGGCTTTAGAAAAGGCCAAGGAACATAGACATTATTGTTGATGCATGCTGGGTAGTTGAAAAGGCCAAAGAATACCCAAAAGAAGCACTATGTACTTCATCAATTATAGAAAGGTCTTCAATTGTGTCAATCGTGTCAAGCTGTGGTGAATGCTCAGAAAAATGAGAATCCCAGAACAGCTCATTATCCTCATGAGAAACTTACATACAGGTCAGGAAGCCAACTACAGACAGAACCTGATGAAATTGACCAGCTACAGATTGGCAAAGGACTGTGACAAGGCAGTGTACTCTCCCTTTATTTATTCAACCTATATGCAAAACATATATCAAGAGAAGAAGATGACTATGGTTAGAGATAGATTGTCATGGAGGAAATCTGGACATTAGGAGGCCAAAATGACTTGATGGCACATCATCATTCAATGTGTTCTTTTATTCCAGAAACTAAAATCTATTTCTAAAAAAATAGATTAGATTAGCTAGTAATGAGTTTATACAAACCTATATTTAACATATTTATTACCTGGTACTTAATTTAGTGTCTATAGATGCGTATTTCGAGAGCAGCCGCTTTTGTGTATTTTTTTTCATTATTGGTCTATTGTTATTTAAGAAACATATGTTGTTATGTCTTCAGCAAAGAAACTGGAGAAACATATTTATTGTGGGATTCTTGGTGATCACTGAGCTTATTATTTGTTGCAGACATTTCATTACTAAACTAGGTGACATTATTACTGTACATTACAGTGTGGGTTTGCTCCCTATTTATATACAAAAGCTTGCCTTGCCAGTGTTGATGGGGATGCAATTTTCTCCTTTGTATTTCCTTGATTAGAACTTGAGCAGAAAATAATATTCTAATTGTTTTCATAACATGCAAAAAATATAAAAAACTTTACATTAATACTAGTTTAAGAATAGCAGTGTGCTGTGTACATTTTGAAAGCAGGCTTTATAAACTATGCAGAATTGCATGTTTTTGTTCAGAAATTAATATTTCTCAACTAGCTCCACTTTCTTTCCCTTGCAATTGGAAAACAATTTGTTTGCATATTTTAATTTTAATCATTCTAACTGGTTATGTTTATATGAAATTTTACAAAAATTGTTTCAGTAGAGCTATATTTCATTGTACTTGTCTATATATAGTCTATATTAGTAAACATCTCTTTGTAACTTGAAAGTAACATCAGGTATTGAGTCCACTGAGTAATTGAGGCCATAAATTTACATTTCCAATATTGAAAAATTAGTCTTTTAGCAATAAAGGAAGGCAGAGAGTCTCTTTTGTTATCCAGTCATCCCTTTCCATATAATATGTATACCGTTCAAAAGAACATGGACATCTGAAAATATAAAATCTTGGTTTCAAAATCAATATATGTAATTACTTCTTACTAGAAAAAAAGACATTGAAAAACAGTTTTAATACAGTATTGTTCTCTTTGCATTTCCAACAATATGCTGAGTGACTCATTCCTTTTCCATACAAATGCAATGGTGTCCAGTAGATCCAAAATACTTTTTCTTGAGTAAGCCATAATCTAATATCAGTTGAAATTTTGGATATTGACATTTAGACGAAGAGGGGATATCTACTTTCAATTCCGTTTTTAAAATTTACATATCAGATTGATGCATGGATAAATATTTTATAAATAAAGATTAATTGTAAAGTTTTTACCTCACAAATTTTACTGGTGATTTCTAGCATGTGGGTTTGGAAGCTGAAAATGCACCAGTCCAAATGGCAGTAAAAGTTGTTGTTTTAAATACCACCAGTGGGTGGCAATGGACAAATGGTATTTAACATAAAATATGATAAAAACTCTTCATTGTCATCTAGCAGTTAATCTAAAGTAAAAATCCTAATATTGTTGAAATCTTCAATATAAGATGTTTTCTAATCAGATTTTAAATTCTGGATTATCCCATAGCAGCCATTTTTTTATTTTAAAATTCATGTGATAGTACAGGTTGCATATCTATTTGATTACATGTTGAACACAGAACAGGTAAGTTAACTAAAGGTGCTACATTTGAATATTTCAAAAAAAAAAAAAAACAAGAAGGAAAACTTTTACTAAGTGAAGCTATCCAAAATACCATAAATAATTATGAATTATGCCATAATAACATAATTCAAGATTTGGCAATGGGGAAGGGGGAAAGTTATTGGAAATTATCTATGTTTCCTGTGTTTTATGTTTTGGAGTGTATTTTCCTATATGCAGTGGCTAATAAATGCAAATAAATTATTGCAAATAAATGCAGTGCAATTAAAACATAATGATATTATCAGCCTAGTGATCCCTGCTCATTTGATCTATAGATTTCCCACTTTATTCAAAGTTGTAGTGCTATACATTGAAGAATCAAACTAAAGGACCCTAACCCAAATACATCTTCCAAAGGAAAGGAAAGCATTAACTCAGCTAAATGAGGTCAAATTACTGTAGGCAACTACCCCCCCCCCATCACAAATACATTTCCCAGGCGCACTAAACTGTCAGCTCAGTCATAAAACATTAGAACACCAAAGAAAGCTTATAAGCTAGGAAAAGATCCTAGGAGGCAGCAGAGTTCTGGGAAAGCAAAAGAAAGTTGCACCCTTGAAAGAAATTATATTCATGAAATACTGTCCCTCTATTCTTTCAAAATCTAATTGCCTTTGTAGTCCTGACTCATTGTTTCATAGTTACACTCTAATGGCCTCAGTTATCTCATTAGGTACACACAGTGATGGGCTGCAAATTTTTTAACAACTGGTTCTCTGCCCTAATGACTGGGTGGGTGGGCGTGGGTGGGTGGGCAGTCATGTGACTGGGTGGGTGTGGCCATCACTCATAGCAAGGTAGGGCGGTGCAGGCTGGCTGATGCTGCAGAGACAGGAAGATTTCCTATGTACCATTCCGAGCCCCTTTCCCCTCCACATCTTGGGTTGACAAAATAAAATCCCATCTAAAGATCACAACTGCCTGCCTAGCCTGCTGGCACATGCTGGCAAAAGAAGGCTAGGAGGGGGGAAAGAGAAGGGCCCATGGAAACGCCTGGTTTTCCGCCTCCATTCGGCTGACTGCCCCACACTGGATTGCGATGGGGAGGTGGGGGGTGAAAGCAAAAAACCCACTCGGTCCATACGTACTCACCAGCATGACAGAGAATCTCTCTTCCAGCTCACCGGTTTGGGTATTGGGAGCTTGAGGAGTAGATTGTGTGCCAGGACTTGCTGCTGCTCCAATGGCGAGAGCCAGGCCCGAAATACAGCCAAGCCTTGCTGTGTCCACCCTGAGACAGTCCTTTGGCCAAGCACCTTACCTTTGCGGGCAGCCACAGTAAGCAGAACGGGCAAGGCATGGATATCAGCTGGGCTGCGTGGCCAGCATGGTAGGCCGCAGCAAAGGTAGGCAAGTGGGGGAGGTGCGCAGATCATCTGGGCCACATGGTCTGGGCAAGTGAGGGAAGGAGCCAGAGAGTAGCTGGGCATGGGTGTGACTCTAGCCAGCGGCCAAAAGGGACATGGTGAGATAGGGTGGAGCAGGCGGGGCCAGACAGTGGTGGCATTTGTTGGTTTGGCGAACTGTGCATAAACTTAACTACCAGTTCATCTGAACCAGTGTGAACTGGCAGCAGCCCACCTTTGGGTACACAATGTGCTACATCTAATCAAATATTTCCTGTTACCTATAACCATGTAATTACCTTGCTGTTGTAGCTACGCGTGTGTATACTGTATATCCATAGAAGAGAATATTTGTGGCTCAGGGCTGAACTGAGGGGTGCTTGGTGCTCTCTGACCTTGGTTGTTTTCTTGCAAATGTTTCTTTAGCCAATTAGGTAACACCTTCAATGCTAAAAAGGAGTGAGGTAAATTCCTGTCTTCTTTAGTTCTGTCTTAGACTTTAGTGCTGCAAATAAGCCAATTTGTGCTTCAGTGTAATTCTGTGCTGGTCTCTGGTCTGAGAAAGTTCTCCTAAGGTAGCATGGGAACACAATGTTTAAAGGCCTGCGTCATATCCATATTTATGGGTCATACTTCCAAAATATAGGAGCAAGTAAGATAAAGAGGTAGGGAAGGATAAGTCAAAGCAAAGTTCATTTAATTAATTTTAACATACTCAATATTTTACATGCAGTTACATAAATGAATAGTAATGTAACTATTCCCTATGTAATAAACTTCCCATTCTTTGGCTTAGAAACTCTGCAATTTGTTGGTATTGTTTATGGACTTTGAGGACGGGGGTTGGGTTTGGGTAAGAATTGCATGTTGCTTTATGCTTGTTCAAACTATTGATGAGTGCCAAAAATGATATAAAATCTTGAAGTTGCTATATAGGATTATACAGAAGAGAAATTATATTAGAAACAAGACAGCAGAGCAAAGCCTTTCAAACAGAAGATTCAGTGATGGCTCTTCCCAGAAAACCGTATAGGAGACTTGGCAGCAGCTTTCATTTTAATCCAAATATAGTTAAGAAAGTGACATTTCAGCAAAAGCAACCTCAGTATTTTAGGCAACATTGGCAGAAGCTCTATCTCTAGGGAATCTTAGTATTTTACATCTATATAGTGGAAGGATGTACTAGAAATATTATTCACTGTGGAAGCTTTTGCAGACTACAACCCATTTTGTCAGACTGAAAGGTTATCCCATTACAAGTGTGCTAGTTTTTACAGATGTCCTTACAATTATTTTTTAAGAAAGTTGATGAAGCTGCCAGATATACCAAGTATAACATTTGATTTATCACTTTAAAAAGAATAACTCTTTTTAAACTTTTTTTTTTAATCAACTTCTTCAGGTCAAAAATTGTTGACTTGAACCAAGTAATAAGTAAAGCTCATAAAACTGCATCTTTTTGCATCCTGATGGTTAACATAAAACCATTAGCTGTTTAACATCTTTTTTTATTTTTTAATCAAATGGATATGATACACAAGCTAAATAAATTTAGAGAGTACAGGATTGTTGTGGTCCGCCAGCAGCCTGCGGACCTGGCAGTGGAGTCGGACAGTGAGGAGGCTGGGGAGGACAATTGGCCAGTCCTGGAGTCAGGGGAAGGCCCAGATGAGGGCTCTGCGTTGGAGGCAGAGATGGGGCCAGGGCCATCTGGGAGCAATGTGTGGACTCCAGAGCCTCCAGTGGCAGACAGCAGAGAGGCAGAGGAACAGGAGAAGCCTGTTCCTAGTGCATGCATGCGAAGAGCTGCCAGAAGGCAAGAGCAACTGAGGCAAAAAGGATGACTCAGGAGTAAGGCCAGAAGATGATTGGCCATTCCCATAAGGCTTAAAAGAGCAGCAACGAGCCATTGGGTTCTTTGTAGAAAAGCAACGTTGATTCCAGTGCTTCTTGTCAGTTCTTGAACTTTGTGGGTTTTTTCTCAAGAAAAGCCTTTGGCAGGTTGCCAAAGACATCAAAGGTTGGTGATAAGGCTGTAGGACTGGTTATGAAGAATTTGTTTTGGACTAATCTGAAAATGAATTAATTTTCAGCTGTTTTAATAAAATAAGTTTGTTCAGGACTGAATTGTGTTTGGTAATCATTCGATCACAACAAGGATAACATTCAGCCAGAGTAACTTATATGGGACATTGGAAGCTATGTAACTAGGCTTCTTTAAGCAAGATTTTTTTTAAAAAAATAGTGGAGGGCAACTTTACTCAGTTGGCATCAAATCCACCAATATTAGACGGATACATGCAGGGTGAGATTGTTCAAGAGGACTGTATTAGCACAAGCTTTTGGAACATTGGGATCCAAAATTGCTTCCCAATTTTTTAGTTTTGGTGGGTTAATTCTACTTCAACTGTCAATATTATAGAGATCTTTGGCGAGTAGGCTGAAAAATTGCAGGATAAGTAGGATTATGTTCTATGCTCACTTAAATTCTGTTGCAAAGAGAAAGAGATTTAAGACTATATGCCTACAACTTCTTGGTTGAAAATAATTAAATGCTATCGGTTCACAAAATGCTGAATAGGTGCCCCACAAAGCATTGCAATTGTTGAGTGTCAGTCTTTCAAGTAAGACCAGGTAAACAAAAAGGCACACCAAGAACTCCTTAATGAATCACTCTTTCCTTCCATATTCTCAAGATTAGCCCTTCATTCCTTCACACAGAACCACTGAGTTTTCTGTGACCAGGAGCAGACTTATCAATCATTTATTTCTAATTTGTTCTCCTTTTCTGAGGTTTATGAATCTGGACTACAAAGCCCAGGTGATCAATAGAGCACAGGCAAGAGCTTTGTTTTTTTGTTTTTTCTCCTACAACAGCTATTTGGTCAAGGTCATTTCGTATGGAAAAAAAGTATCTTGTGCATCCTCAGAATCAGACTGAGACAATAGCTCAAGGCTATATAGTTCCAATGCCCTTAATCAGGATAACATATAGTGAGGGATTCTGGGAATCAGAATTCAACAAATAACCCTTAGTTTATTACTCCTTGGTTTAAAGCAGCCTGATTTAATTTAGGATTTAAGATTCAGTTTAGGTCAGTCTGGGTCTTTAAAGCAAGGGAGGCAATCAAGGCAAATATTCAGGAGGATGTGATAAAAAAACTGGATTATTTATTTATTTGTTTGTTTGTTTATTTATTTATTTGAAGCTGCTTCTTCCATGCCCCACATGGAAGTATTCCTGTTACGAGCGATGGCTAACTTGCATCTCCCATTGATATAATCTCCTACCAATGGTATTTTCACAAAATATTATACTTGTAATTAGTAGAAGGTTTTGGCCTGAATGAGAAAGATTCACGAGCAAATCATCTGTTTTTCTTTTGCCAATTACTTGCAACTTCTACACAGTAAAGGTATTTTCATATCCTAAGGTAAAGATTTCAATATTTTGACACTGAAAAATTATATGAATTGTTTAATTTCTTCCTCCATTGAAATTCATATTTTTTCCAGCTGAAGGATGATAGAAAACAGAGCCAGGAAAGAAAACATACTCAAGCAGAATGGCAGCCTAACCCTTTTAAATGTTAAAAATGTATATTAAATGCAGATATTCAAACAGACACACATACATATGTATATGTTGCTCAAAGTGTCTATGTCTGTGCTGTTTTTGATTGAGCTAAGAGTGCTGTTCCTTATGAGAGGGAAAACTAAGGCCCTCCAAAATATGGCTAAATAACAGCTCCTGACAACTCCTATCATGGCCAGACTTTCTGGAGCTGTTGCAGAACTGATTAGATTGGGTTTAGTCACCTTAAATTCCCCAAGAAAATTACAGTGATTCCTTCATGATGCCATTCTTTTGTACAAACTGTTTAGTCTGAATGCCTTTAGAAGACTGAAGCTGTTTAATTCATTTTGAAGCATGTTTCTGTTTATGTGCCTATTGATTTTAGCTAAACCAGTTACATTACAAGCTGTTAAGCAATGTAAACTTGTAGCAGTCTTCTGGAAAATGAGCCAGAACAAGTTGACCTTTGCGTGGTATTTTCCCTTTTCTCCCTTCTTCTACACAAATAGTTTTTCTGATAATTATCATGAGTAGATTCTGGAAATTAGGCGTCATTATTTATACAGTAGCAATCCAGCATAGATTCACTTGGTTAAAACTTCCACTGAACTCAGTGGGATTTATTTTTAGTATATATTTAGCATATATTTATCTTTTTAAATAATCATTGATACAATAGTTGAATAACTTTTCTAGGCAGTGATATTTGCACAATGGAAAAGGGTTCTGCTAAGGTTCTACAGAGCAAAATCTGTAGGCTGGTTATTATACTCTACATGAAAATGGTGCTAACAGAAGTGTACTTCAGAACACTCTAGTACTGCACTCCATTTAATCTCCAAAATGGATACTGTTGTGAAATCTTCATTCTCATTTCCACTCATGCTAATTACAGGAAATTACAGAAAAAATGGATCATAGTAAAAAAATTAAAGTCTCCACCAAGATGAACTCAGTATCTAGGAAATACATCTATATATTTTTTCTGGAAACAATATGACAGTGATTCACTATTGTTTTTCTCCACAATATGTTCATATCCTATCTAGCCTAGAGACACAGAACCAGGCTTACTTATCTCTAAAATGAGAGAAGGTCGACTAGATGCCACTGCCTGGTGAGAAATGGCAGAAGAACCAAAGTTTGCTGAATAGTTGAGAAAGTGTCAACTTTACTGTAAATACTACAACTAACCTATATTAAAAAGAACCGAGAAAAGGAGGACAACCTGCATTGTGAAGCTTTGGGAAAATAGGTATTTCCCTCTAAATGCATGTTTAATTTTGTGTTTAAGGTTTAATTATTATTTTTTTCTACTCTTGATTTATTGTTATGTTTCTTATCATTTGCATTCTTTTGCAATATTGTTGTAAAGACTAGATGTATCGGCTAGTTAAGTTGCTCAGATTTTGTTATCCTTATCTGCAGTTTGCACATTTATAATTGTTTTAGACCATTTTCAGTTAATTGCTTTTGGACTTGCTGTAATGTGTATATTCTAAATTATTTTTAAAGAAAGCATGACCCACAAAAGTCAGTGCCTAGTTGCTACCTAGCTGTGATATCCATATGCTCCCAAACTAATTCTCTGAAGGCTTCTGGGAAGTTAGCCTTTGAGATACTGATCTTTTTTAGAAGCTTATGTTTAGAACTTGCTCTCATGCAACTATGAGTACATAAGAATACATAACTTTGCCGGATAGGGCAAAGGCCCACTTTTACATCACTTTTTATTTCTCACAGGGTTTAACCAAATGCTTCTGTGCTACTTGTAATCAGGACATAAAGAAATATTTTTCCTATATCACTGTGCCCCTCATTTCTGCCCAGCGCAAATAATCTATCATAGGTTGTTGTTATGGGAACAGAATTTGTGATATTCATAAATGCTAGTCTGACTTTCCCAAGAAAAAGATAAAAATAAAATATATAAGATTTGCATTTGATCTTGCATTTGTGTTTGTCCACATATTATATGCATACTCGACTTAGGCAGAAAAATATTTTTGAAAATATGGATCATCAAAGTAAATTAGTTGAGTCAATGAACAAGCCACGAAAAGAACTAGAAAGAGAAATTTAAGAAGCTATAAAAATTAAGATGTTAATTAATTTTTTAAAATCCTGTTTTTCTAATAATAACATTGAATTAAGACAGCATATAATGATAATTATATGTCAGTTTAAAAATTATTATTAAAGTCAAGTAAAAATGTGAATAAAAAGAATCAAATTAATAGAAATCATCAGTACAAATAATAACTGATCAGAATTTATGCCAGACAGAATTTGATGTTTTAAGATTTATGGTAAGAGAAACCCAAACTTCAGATAGGGCAGATGTCTGTATAATATATCAATGGCTCCCAAATTAAAGATAGTTTAAATTTATTTTTAAAAGATATTTTTGATATCAGTGCTTTCTCTGTCAGCTTGATCTACCACTCTGTTGATGTAGGAATTGAGTATAATTTCCAATGAGAATCACAACATATCCTAACATCTGTTGTCATGTGTATAAGTGTATTTTGTATAAATAGAAATGTGTTAAAATAAATAAAATCAATATATAAAAGAATTTGGGGTCTACTAAACCTTTTAAATGGGATGTGCATTAATTATATACAGTTGGAGGTCCTTATAGTAATGGCTGGAGAAAAGGAATCCAAACAATAAGATATTTTGCTGTTTTATTTTCAAAGCAAAATATTCTAGAAGGATGTTTTTGTTCAGTCTTTATTTTTCATATTATATTCCTTCCCAAGTGCAGACTGTGTGCTGAAAAGATCATTAGCCCTGCTGAAAAGATCATTAGCTCTACTGCACCATCTTGTGGAAATAAATCAAATGGTTGAAGTACTTCCAGAATCATGCAACAGTTCTAAGCTAACAGAGTTACAAGTATATATTTTCATAACAAAATAATTTGCGGTATCATATCTTAGGAAAATGAAGAAAAAGCATCTCTTTATGCAATCCAAAATTCAAAGCTTACATCTTTCCTTTAGCCACTATGGAATGAGCAGTCTATTCTTGTCAACTATAGCATTCATTAGTTTGAAGACTGCTAGAATTTGTAGTTTAATAATATCAGAGGAAGCTGTGATGGGTTCATCTTCATATCAAAGAAAAATTTTGAATACTGTATTGCCAATATTTGATAGCGAAAGATTTGGTCTATTCATCCAAAAGGGAAACGCCCCCTGCATCCCCATACCACTCCATTTCACCAATGGATTTCTGTGAAAAATGTGTTTTAGTGCATAGATAGGCAATCAAATTCAATGGTTTTAATTCAGATTATCCGTACCTCTTTGGATTCTTCATTTCAGTTATTTCTTCTCATACAATATATGCCTTTACTTCATCTATGTTTTCCCTCCCCAGTGAGACAGAGAGAATTCAGAAGTCAGAAGCTGGTGGATTAATCCAAGTATAAAACAAATCATCTACATATTTGCTCGTGGCTTATTTAGCAGTACAATTTCCCACATTTTGAATACCATGATTCTGAAGAAAGATGTACTTCAGTTCCCTAGTATTTTGCTATGGTTAGATATCGTACCTCATATAAAATAAACATGATTAATTTCTTACTTTGCTAATTTTATATTGCAATTATTATCAATTGAATTTAGTTAAGATATAATCATAACTTTTGCATATTTATTTACAATTTACTTTAAAATCATATTAAATATACTACATGGTACCAAAAGGTTTGCGGGTAGTTATTAGTAGGCACCTGTGCATTAAAACATTTATGGGAAAGACCTGAAAATTAGTCAAAGCAAGGCTATTATTCCTCTATCAATTACTGTTTACATATAGTATACATTCTTTTCTCAAATGCTTTTCCTCTCACCAGCTGCCAAGAACTGGATGAAAAGTCTTTGGGCTGGAGAAAAGTCTCTAGAGAAAGAGGAGGTCAAAGACAGAATGAAACCCCTCATCCCATTTATAATTTACCAACATTGCCCAGGTATTTGTTGGTGACTTGAGCTTACAGTGTTCATGTAAATGAAATATACTAACAAAATGGCTACGATCTTTGCTTTTTATAGAGTGGGAAGAAATGGATTCCAGTCAGGTTACGTGGGCTCTATTTTTTTCTTCTCGTGGTTGGTAAACTCCTAGAAACAAAATAGCACAACCCTTCATAGTTTTAACATTAGCTGTTCTTTCTAAGCTAACTCCTCTACCCTGTTTCTTAAAAAGAAAGTGTGTAGGATTCAAAAATCATTTTCCTCCTCAAAAGAAGCCAGACTGGTTTATTTTCCAGAAAGAAGCATGTACGCATGCAAGGATCCACAGATGGAGTAGATTTTTGTAATCGTGACCCATATTGTGTATTTGTGTTAATTAATCATTCCCTAAGCTGCATTTCACATTTGGTCTTAAGAGCTTCTTTAAAAAAAATGTTCCCAACTGCTGCCAGTATCTCTCCAGTGACGTACAAACCACATGCAGGAGCTCACGTGAAATAGTCCAAGAGTAAGCAAGCAGAAGGAATTTACATCAGATGAAAATCTATCTACTATATTTCCAGTTCGTCTTTAGTGATTCCTGACATTATCCTGTAGATGCAATTGTGCCTTTTTAATAGGAATAAAACAGGCCTGTTTATTCAAGATGCAACTTGACATTCTTTTCTAAAACACAGAAAGGCCATGTTTTGTTTCCAGAATACTTTTATGTATTTGTTTAATGAGAGTCTTGATGACAATCTAAGTTCTAAATGATCTTTCACAAATAATTAATATTCTTGATAAAGTACATGGAAATAATGTACTTTATAATTAAATTATAATAATGTACATTATAATGTAATGTAATAAATTTTCCAGACAAAGCAAAGAAGACAGTAAGTTTTCAATGTATTTAGCCTTTCAATATCCATTAATTATTATATACATGGGTGTGATATCTTGTCAAATGCTGCGACACAAAATACATTCAGCTACAAATAAATATTGACCTATAGAATGAAGCTATTGTGTTTAAAACTATTTTGTGCACAACCAATCCAAGATCTTTTCTGACTTTGCTTCCAACTCACTTCATTGATTGTCAATTAATTGCATACCGAATGAAAAAAGATGATAGCCACTGTTATTAAGTGAAAAGAAACAGCGTATATTGCAGGGTTCTAGGTTCTTTGGCAGAAGCAATGCCTGAGTTTTAAAAACAGAATAGTTATTACATGTGTCTTTGGTGACAAAACATTTCCCCAAGAATCTGCAGATCTGAGATTGAGATTCTGCAGATTTGAGATTTGAACCTTTCCCATATGAATCCTAAATGTATGTAACCCAGAGATCCAATATAATTAGAATCTCGCCATTCCTTACCATATAGACCAAATTTGGTGATCTATTTGGCATGATTCCCATATTAGCCCAAATATCTATATATTAACTGAATGTTTTTTTAAAAAAACACATCACATGTTGTGTTTCTTCTTTCCCAGCCTGAAAAATTCTGATTTAATTAGTTTATAGTTCTTGAGGCTTGAGTAGGCGTGGGGTTCAGGCATGAGAGAAATCCTGGGGGGAACTTATTGTGAGAAACTGGCATGAGGAAGATAAAATCAGTTATTTCAGTTACCAAGAAATCTTTTTCATATTGGATAGCAGTAACAACTATTGAGAAAGGAAAAAGGCTACTTTCAATCTACTTTTGCATAATTTTGTAGATCTGTTGCCGTAATATTATTATGGCTATTAAATTCATGTAGAGAGGGAAAAATGTATCTCTAGTAGATTTAATACTGTTATAAAAATTATAATGGGAAAGTGTATGATTTGGTTCATTTAATTAAAAATTATTGCAACCTAAACATTATCCATAAAAATATTGTTTGCTTAATGTGGGAGAAAAATTAAGATTTACCCATCCAGGCAGAAACTTTGGCAGCTTAACTCTTATAAGTCTTGGCTTGAATTTCTGGTTATCTTACCAATTTTATAGCAGTGAAATTGGCTTTTTACTTCATTCCACTCATTATCTGTAATAACTACAAGACAGTCAGATGTAACAGACTTTCTCCATACTAAGACTAACAAAAGCTTTAGAGTTTTTGCTGCTACAGTTGGTAAGAGAAATGCTACTAACAGATTTATCAATCCTTCTTATAGAGAATTAAAAGGAAGATGGTTCTCTAAGCAGATGCACATTTTTTCTTCCTTTAACATAGTTTCTAAGAATAATTTACCAACCTGTTTGGGTCTATTTTATCATGAAACTGAATATACCCATTTCTGAGCTTCCTTATTTATGCTGAAGACTCAAATTCATAACTACTCAAGTTGGATTATCTGTTGGTACACACCACTAGCCATTTATTGACAGACTTTGTAATGGTTTCTTGCTATGCACAGTTTTGAATTACTATGCATTTGCCATGTGGTAATAAGTACAGTTTATGTTGTAACCACAAATATAGCATGCTTCGGCTAAAGTTCTAAACTATTGTCTGAAATAATGATTTATAAAAATTATTTTCAATTATCAGAGCCAGTTGATTATCTTTCTTTGTCAACAAGTGCATTTAGGAGACTTTGGAGCAGGCCAGTTAGACCAGTGGTGAAATCTGAACCAGTTTGCTACCGGTTTGCTGCCCACACATGCGTGCTGCGTAAAAAGTAAAAAAAAAAAAAAAGTCCAGATGATCGCGCGTCACTCATCTGATCATCGGGACTTTTTTTTTACATTTTTTTTACTATCGGTTCAGTGAACCAGTAGCATTTTTTACTACCAGTTTGGGCGGTTTGCCCGAACTGGTAGCATTTCACCTCGACTTAGACCAAAATGTTATATTGAGGGAAGATCCTCTGAAATCAGTGGGACAAGTGAGTTATTACTATATTAAGCTCAATTAATAGAACATTATATTTTATTGCATTTCAAAACTAAGACAAATGTGAGGTCCCTGTGGATTTCTACATACTTTTGTAAATCATTCTAGGATTAATTCTGTCTAAGAAACTATTCTGTCTGAATAGTATAGCATCTGACGGGTGTACAATTTGTGAAAATTCAAATGTGTGCAGCAGCATGGAATTCCACAAATTCCAGTAAAATACAGTGGTTTTTTCCAACTGAGTATCTCCCAGATGTGTGGGGACAGCAATTCCCAATTGATGTTCCAGTACATACAATATGGAGGCAACAGATTGGAGAAGAAAGAGTGCATAGGACATGGTTTAGAGGAGGAGCTTGTTTATAACTTTTCCAATATGTTCTGAAAATAAAAAGGGGCAGTTTGTTCATTCTACCAGTGGTGGGTTGCTACCAGTTCTCCCCGGATTGGGTGAACTGGTAGTAGCAGTGGCGGGAGGCTTCGCCCACCCACCCAGATGTCTCTGCACAGAAGTGTCACGCATGCGAGCGTATGAGCGCCCACAAGCGAACTGGTAGCGGCCGAAATTGAAACCCACTACTCCATTCTACCCATTACAACCAATGCAAAATAAGAGCAGACTGATTTACGTTTCTTCAGGTTCATTCCTATTCAAAAGACAGCCATCTTGGTGTAATAGTTAAAACATCAGGATAGAAACTGACAGACCATGAGCTCCAGTTCTGCATATGAAGCCCAGTCACTGTCTCTCAGCCCTAGGAAGTAGACAATAACAATCATTACTAAAAACATTGCCAAGAAAACTGCAAGTTGTCCCATTGGTTTCCAGGAATCAACTCTGACTTAAACACACAAATGAAATCCCTTTTCAAAAATGTGTATATTTTCCCACAATGACCAAGAAAATATTATAGGGACAAGAGTAAATGTTCCTTTTCTCTGATTTCATTTTGGGTGGAAAACCACAATTATTTATAACCTTTAAAATAAATATAATTGTACGGTATATTGTGCATTTAAATTAGTTTAATGTTAAAATGTAGAAGTAGTGGTAGAAGTAGTAGCAATATGTTTACAATGATCCATGTGTTTTGGGCATTTCCAATGGTTACATTATCTGCTGTCCAAGTTTTCTGATTTCATAGTTACAATGAAGGGGAACTTGACTGATTAACTTGACTGATGTATTTGTTTGCAGATCTGTAGTGTATTATTGACCAAGAAGCCACAGCCAATCAGAACTGACACAGAAATTATAGTGGCAGGCTCCAAGCTGCTTATATTCTTATATTCAGGTCAGTCTTTATGTCTAACCATTTGGGGAAGCCAAGAACTTAGAAGTAAGCTTAACCAAAAGTCTTCCTACCTCATGGTTACATGGAAGACTCAACACAATCACAACACAACACAATTGGTGCTATTTCTGCACCAATATTTCTTGCTTACCAAAATAATTCCTAATTTGATGGAAACATCAGAACTACAAGAGGAGCCTGAATCTAGTATACTAACAGGCCCCTAGCAATAATATCATATCATTGCTGGGGAAATCAATTCAACACATAATTGTCTCTGAACCACTTTGGATTGTATCATGTCAGACTGTGGATGGGTGCGGCTATTTCTCATGATTTGAGGTTCTTCTTGGCAATAGTATTCTAGCCTGATTTTCTTCCTTATTTAATTTTCAGTACATAGCTTCCTTTTTCTTTTTTTTTCAAATAGAGAAACACTTTATTGTATACATTCTATTTATCAGAAGCTTGCAGATTTGAAAGAGACATTGGCTACTATGGGAAAAGAACTCTGGATTTGAATGCAAGTATTTCATCAGATCCAAACATCTTTTCCATGTTATTATATATAGTCTGATGTGGCAGCACTCCAAAACTTAAATTTACCTCACTATTGAGAACAGATGAAAGCTCAGTCTAAGTCTGTTATTACTCTCACAATTCCTATTATATTTGAAGAAATTACTTTAGCATCCAGGAAATAGCTTTGCTTCTCATCATTGCCAATTAAATATTCAACCGTGTGTTTTGTTTTTATTTTTATTCTGGACAGATGCAAACATTTATGCCAATCTATTCTGCCATTTCCTCCTCCTCTTCCTGTTTCCAGTCAAATAAGATATATGTTATAGAAGCACGTTTTCATTCTGTTCTTTTTTCGTCTTGAAAAATATTGTGGATTTATCAGTATAATATATAAATTTTGGCTAATATCCTTTATTAAATTTCTTTTCAGGAATTGCTGAACGACATTAACTGAATTGCACCATTAGTTTCTTATTATTTTCATTGTTGCAGTATGTGGTTAATTTTCTAATCCCCAAACATCAAAGTTAAGAGAAAACTTCTTCAACAGAAAAAGTGATCGGTTTAATACTACCTTTAAATTCTTTTTACCATTGTTGTTCAAACAGATGACACAGAAATGGCTTTTACATGTTTTGTTTTCTTTCCTCTGGGAGGAAAAATACCATTGCAATTTTTGGGTAATCTATCAAATTCTTACACTTAAATACAGTACAAGGTGATTACCAGCTTTTTTTCATTTGCACCTAACCACTACACAAACATGCTCTGCCAACTTCTTTTCTTCTGTATTCCTATGAGGTTGTCTTCATCTTCATCAACCTATACCTGAGACAGGATCCAAACTGAGTCAGTCACTGGGACCAGAGTTTTAGTCTTCCAAGCTTTTGGATTCATGCTGGAGCACATCAGGGAACTTCTTTCTCTCCAGAAAAATTGAGACAGTTTAAGGCTATCTTTAACTATTCTGGGTGTTATAGTGCTAAAGTCCCCCTTAAGCAACCAGTTTTACTAGGTCTGCATTCTAATATATTTCAATGTCATTTTCCATGCTGCTTTTGGGTAAGAATGAGGTACTGTGGCTTTGAGTGAGCATGTCCTTCTCTCCTGGGCTTTTTATTTTAAGCAGTAGGATAGTGTGTTTATTTCAAAAACACAAGTTTAGCAGGCTTCATGAATAACATTATATCTGTGTTCTTTAACAACCCAACAACACTAGACGGGCATAACAGGAGCACTAAAGCATAATGAACAGACATGAGATGGGAAAGAAAAAGAGAGAGATGATTTATATAGGTTCTATCAGCTGTTTGGGCTGATTTGGGGCTGTGGACCAGACAATGAAGCAGAGATCTAGTGAGGAGAGACCAGTGGTGGAATTCAATTTTTTTTATTACCAGTTCTGCGGGCGTGGCTTGGTGGGTGTGGTGTGGTGTGGCTTGGTGGGCATGGCAAGGGAAGGATACTGTAAAACCTCCATTCCCACCCCACTCCAGATGAGGATACTGCAAAATCCCCATTGCCTCCCCACTCCTGGGGGAAGGATATTGCAAAGTTTCTATTCCCACCCCACTCTGGAGCCAGCCAAAGGAAGTATTTACCGGTTCTCCAAACTACTCAAAATTTCCACTACCGGTTCTCCAGAACCTGCTGAATAGTACCCCTGGGAGAGACTCTCGCACTCTCTCTACTTTTTTCCTCAAGCCAGGATTGGAGAGGTAGGAGGTGAAAGTTAAAGGCAAGTTGTTACAGATGACTAAACTTTTAGGTTTGACTCTCTGACAGGGCTGTCAAACTCCCAGCCCATGGACCAGATGCATCATGCACTGGCCACGCCCATGCCCAGTTTAGCAAAGGGGGGGAAAGTCCTGATACATCACGTGATGCCACCATGACAATGTGATGTTGCTCTATATGAGAATAATCCCAAAGTTACTATAAATTCTGTGGATAGCAGAACTTCACTGGCTAATGATTTTGAGAGGTGGAGAGAAGACATTCATTCTGACATGAATAAGAAGAATATTGGCATCTGACTGCAAGCCAGAACAAAGACAGTTGTGTTGGTAATGGAAATAGCAAATTGTATGCAAGAAAAAAATTGCCCACTTTTGCTTTAAAGCAGGAAGCAGGCAATATATGAGGAGTAAGGCCACAGCTCAGCCTCTTAAATTTATGGAGGATCTCAGGAGGCTGCGCTGAGGTCTTGTGGCATCACAATAAGAACACTTCTATATTTTTAGTATGTTTTAAGGTATAGATTAAGATGTTGCCCCAACCGAAAATATCCTAGATGTTGTTTTACACTCATAAAAACCAGAAACAGGCTGACGTTTTGTCAATAAAATTTGTTTATTTTGTGGATGAATAGTGGTGACAAGCCTGGAAATTTATGCAGCCCACACATGTCTGTTGCCTATTTCTGCCTTAGGGTAGTTCTGCACTCAAAGAAAATGCTACTTCTTACTTTAAAATATCACAGTTGAAGCATCTGGGTGACCAGCCTAAGACTTTCTTGGAGTGGGGGCTTCTTCTAGGGCAGGGGTGGGCAAATGTGGCCCTTTTACAACCTGTGGACTTCCAACTCCCAGAATTCCTGAGACAGCTGTCTCAGGAATTCTGGGAGTTGAAGTCCACAGGTTGTAAAAGGGCCACATTTGCCAACCCTGTTCTAGGGTCATTTAAGCAACTATCAGCCCCATAGCAAATGACATTTTTCCATACCTATCTAAAGAGCAAAAGCAGAATTGTCATATAATTTTAATTAAATGTAAGTAGGCTTGCCAGGTCTGCTTCCCAAAAATAGCAGACGAGCGGGGGGGGTGGTTAAGTAGTAAAAAAATAAAAAAAAATTACAATTAAATTATATATTTTCTTACAAACATTTTAACACGTATTAAAATAATCACTTCAAAACTTTACTTAAAATTCAAAACATCAAATATATTATAATAATATGTAAAATATTAAATTACGTTTTAATTTCATCATAAAGCTTTTGAATAAAAAAAATGCCCACTATTTTGTGAAAAAAAATAGTGAACATGTGAAAAAAGCGGACTGTCGGCTCAAATAGGGGACACCTGGCAACATTAAACGTAAGGTGAACCTTATACCATTAACTTATATTAGTTTATGTAAATTTGGAGTCTTTTAAGTCTGTTCTGTCATTTATAAATTAGTGAAGCATGACAGAAAACTCTGAGAATCTGTGCTATTAAACTACTACATGGTTAACTGTATTCTCCTTCCCCTTTCTCTTGAGGTATAACCTATGGCATTTTATTTATTTCGAGTGCATCTGCAACAACAGGCATTCATGAATAGCTTGAAAAATGCTGTTGATGTGTCTTGC
This sequence comes from Pituophis catenifer annectens, assembly GCF_029215685.1. Taxonomy (NCBI): domain Eukaryota; kingdom Metazoa; phylum Chordata; class Lepidosauria; order Squamata; family Colubridae; genus Pituophis; species Pituophis catenifer. The sequence continues at coordinate 30,776,004 of NW_027256886.1, forward strand.
AGGAAGAGAGGTCTGAGACTATGAACACTGCTGCCTATGTTTCCTATAGCAACCATGGAGCATTATTTTAAACAAAGTTAAATATGCAAATTGGCTTCCTGGGAAAATGAACGAAGGCATCTCTTTGCTACCAAACAGTGGATTTTAACTTACAGTGGCTGCTCATCTTGTTATGATTGTTTTGTAAGAGATGTCTTCTCCATTAGTTTTTATGTTCGCATATTCTCTGTGTGATTTTGTATGCATAAAATATACCTACAATTAAAAACTAAAATAATTTTAGATTATCATTTCATCTAAAGTATAAGCTCATTATAAACAAAATTTTAAGATGTAGCAAGCAAAGGACCAAACACTGGTGTAACCAGAGGAGCCTAATTAACGATCTTTGTTGGTATAATCATATTTTCTTCATCAGCTACTCATAGTTGGATAAAGCAATGTGTGCTTTGTATTAAATGCAATTATCCTAAGAAACTAATATGAGTCCAAGAATGCTGAAGTCTCATAACTATTTTTCTATCCCTTAATTATGTTAAAATTATTCACTCTATGGACTGTCCATTCCTATTCATGAAGAACAGAAACTGTCAGAAATCACTGCTCTTTAGGCAACATAGTGGCACGTCACATTTTTTCCTGCTGATTCCCCTCATCCCACTTTCTGCCTCTCCTTGTCCAGGTTTACAGTGTCAGCATTATCGCCACCTTCCCCCACTGCTGGAAGATTTCCAAATTGGGGGTTAACTAGTCATGTCTTTCTTCTCATCCTGAAAAGTCTGCAGATGCCTGGCTGCCAACTGCCTGCTTGTCATCTTTGAGCAAAAGACTTTTAATAAGCACACCAGACTCACCGGCTGTTATAGTTTGCTCTGAGAAAGGGCTGGCCTTGTCAGGCTGCAGTCTCACACCAGCTTGGCCTTTCAAGGTTATCTGAGCCATTCTTGCCTCCATTTCAAAAGTAAGAGCATTACCTCACCATTATTGCATCCTGTCTGCGGGGCTTCAAAAGTGGTTTGAAGACGATTCCTGAGTGTTTTCTCTTCTGCTAACCTCATAGCACTGAGAACAAAGAGCAAAAATCGCTGTCGAGACCTTAGCTGCTACAAGACAGTAATCTTCTCACTGACCTCTCCCTGTGAAAAAGTGGCTGGGGTAAATGCCTTTTGTCTTACCCATATCCATTTACTTGTTTCATACAATGTGCATTGTCTGGCCATTTGCGGAAAAAGATCCCAGGGATTTCTATGAGAGGAAACTGCAAACGGGTCAAACTAACTTTCCCCTGAGAGGCCTGAAAACCAGAAGAAGGAGGGAGGGAGGGAGGGAGGATTGCAAGTGAGAGACACATTCCCCATGAATTCCCCAGAGATAGTATTTCAGAGACAGACAGAGGACTTTATTGCAGTTTCAAATTTATGGCCGCCAGTTGGCTTGGTTTTTGAAAGCTGCTGGCACTAAGGGATCACAGAGGTTCAAAACTACTTTCAAACTGGTAGAGTCTTTCCGTGGAAGTTTTCTAAGGTCCTGCCCTCTAGGTAGAGGTGGAGAAGGAGAACTTTCTATCCAAATTGTACTATTGCCTTCTAACTGCAGGCTTTCCCATCAAGTCTTTGCCACAACCAAAAAACTGAATCAAAGGTATTTTAACAAGTGCACTGACTCAGTCTTTACCAAAAGTCACATGTTTTCTATTTAAGTTTTTTTCTGCCTAAAGCATCTTACCCCAGTCTAGCCCTTCAAATATGTGCACTGGATGTATCCATCCTACATAGATTTAAGCAGAGTTATAATCCAAAACATAGAGAGAGCTCCAGGCAGGGAAACCTGATTTACATACTATATCATGCCCTCTACAAGTGAGCAATGAGTTGATTCTTGTTTCTCCCTTGAGGGTGGAGACAGCAGCCAGACGTGGGTTGTGCTCATTGGTCAGAGGTTGGACTGAGCCTGCAAAATCTTCTTAAATCCTTCCCCTGTTGCTAAGGCACCCAGTTTTTTTGCTCAGTCATCAGACTGGACAGTTGTGTGGAAAGGGTTCTTTTTCTCCTTATCGAGTTAGGGTATATTTCTATCTGACTGATTCTCTGTGTTTTTGACTTTGGCTTCCCTTCTGACTATTCTCTAGACTGTTGAATTTTTTTCAGTGATCCTGAATTCCAGCAGCCTCTTGTGAGCTTCTGATTTATTTCTTTCTCTCAGCTGAGATCAACATCCACTAAGAGGGTTAGTAAAAATTCTGGTGGAGCTTTCAGCTTCCCCTTTTGGGGTGTAGGGGCATCTGCTTGCCCTATTATCATTAATTAACCACATTTATCTAGCCTTTATTGCCTGTGGAGCCTCGCGCCCCCTCCTTCCCATTGGCTTTGACAGTCCTTGGACTGCTTAATTATTGTGGAGAATTTTTCTCGCTGCCCCAATTTAGCCGCTTGTCGGCTCTCACTATCCCTCCTCTCTGTCTGATTTTCGAAGCCCCTGCATACCACGGGGTCTTCTGAGGGCTCTAATCTAGTGGTCGGAGTTGCGGCGGCGGTCTAATTAGCTCAGCTGTTTGGCACTGCTATTTGGAGCGGAGCGGCGTGCTCCCTGCCTTAGCCGCTTGTCGGCTTTAGTTAAAAGGGGCTGTTTTCCTACCTCCTTAGCTTCCCCTCTGCCGTTTTGGCTTGTCCTCGCAGGCGCCTCTTCTAGCAGCTTGGAGCAGGGCAAATTGCCCCGCTGAAGAGCCTCGCGCTCTAACAGTCGTTCTCCGGGCGCCATTTTGTGGCAGGAGAACTTGAGCTCTTACTGTCTTTTTTGCTGGGCCGCCATTTTGAGAGGAGGGTGGAGTTTACAGGCCTACTCAGCCTCTCCCTAGGCAATAGCACCTTCTGGGCTTGGGGCCTTCTTTTGGACATAATAAAGTGGTTCCCTTTGGGCTAGATCTGTGGACATTACTGCCCTCTCTGGTCCTTATTGCTAACCTGGTAATTTGCCTGTGCACAGTGGGATCTTAATTCCCCTAATTGACCTATCTGGTTGTTGGTTAGTTCTTTCTTTAGTCATGCCTAAGGCTCAATCTAAGTCCAGACATGGCCGTAGGGCCACAGTCCGCGAACAATCGGAGGCCTCCTTACGTGAAAGCCAGATTCAGGCACCAGACAACGGGGCGCGAGCCCCGGCTTCCACTAGGCGACCCTCGCTGCCTTCCAAGGGCTTTAAGGCCCATGGAAAACCTCCCATTGAGGTGTCAAAAAAGCAAAGTATTAATGAAGCCCCAATATGTGGGTCAGCCAGAGGGCCTTCTGAGGACTTGAGACGAGAAATCTCGTTGACTCCGGATCAAAGATCCTTGCAGGACTTTCCAATGTCCGTAGATTCAGCAGAAGTTTGGGGATCAGCCCCCTTGGTGGGGGCCCGTTCTGAGGTGGGGTCTAGCGCCCCCTTTTCCCCAATGATCCACCCTCCTGTTACTTCTGCTCCAGTCCGAGCCTCTGCGGAGGCCGGCCCGGCTCCAGGTCCACCTCCGGTGAATTGGCAGCCGGAAGACATCCAACGAATGATTTCCGTGGCTGTACACCAGTCTTTGTCTACCCATTTCAATCCGACTCTGGGACCTGCTCCCACTCGTCCGGTCCCTTTAGAACAGGCGGAATCTATGACTGGGTTTGATATGGAGGATGCCATTTCTCTGGCAGGCTCTGACTCTCCATCTGTTTCCGGGGTCAGTGATCACTCTAAAGATGTGAACATGGATCCCCAGGAGCCAGAACTCTCGGAGAATGAGGGACTGCCCCCTGATCAGCCAGCATTCACGGGCCTTTTTCCCCAGTCTCTTTTTAAATCATTGCTGTTTAAGGCGGTAAATACAGCTCAACTGGGTCCCTCTTCCCTTCCAGACCCTCCTCCACCTCCTGGCTCTTTGAATCCACTGTTTGCCGAGCATCCTAAGGCAGTGACAACCATTCCTACGCCCCCGCTTTTCCTGGAGGTCATCCAGAAGCAGTGGTCTGCGCCCTCCTCGGTCCCAGTGCTAACTTCCACTGACAAAAGGAACTTCATTGTTTCTTCGGACTTGGAGTCGCTGCTTCAGGTTCCCTCAGTTGACGCCCCTGTTGCGGCTTTGCTCTCTTCTTCTGCCATTCCTGGTAATCCAGAGGAAGGCCTTCGCCCTGAGGAGCGTAGAGCAGAACAGGTCCTTCAGAGGGCCCACCTAGGTGCGGCTTGGGCCATTAAATCTGCATCCACCGCATCATTTTTTAATCGGACAACTATCCTGTGGCTTAAACAATTACAGGAAAAGATGTCCTCTGAGGACCCCAGATTGAAACAGGACTTGAATAAAATCATTGCTGCGGTACAGTTTTCTGCAGATGCCACCTTGCATGCCACTCGATTCGCAGCAAAGTCTCTGGCCTCTTCTATTGCGGCCCGTCGTTTAGTGTGGCTTCGCCATTGGCAAGCGGATGCGAGGCATAAATGGCGCCTGACTTCAGTGCCTTTTTCAGGATCAAAACTGTTTGGCGAGCACCTGGACAAGTTTCTCGTAGAGACCAAAGATAAAAGAAAAGTCTTGCCAGCTGTTTTCTGTAGGGGGGAACCTCGGGTTTTTCCTTACCCTCCTCGTCCTCAATTCCGTCCGTCGGAAGGGGGTATGGGTCCCCACAGAAACACGGGTAATTTATATCCTGGGTCTTTAAATTTTAGGCAGAGGAATTTTCCGGAGAGACCAGCTAGGGGGAAGAATTTTGGTCCCCGGCGGCCCTTTCGAGGGGGAGGGGGTCGTTCCATCCGTCGCCGGCGTTAGTAGTACAGGGGATCCTCCCATTGGCGGACGATTGGGCCTTTTCGCCAAGGTTTGGGAGGGTACTACTTCAGATTGCTGGGTCCGGGCCTCCATTTCATCTGGACTGGCCATTGAATTTATTTCCATCCCTCCTATGTCTTTTATCCAATGTCCTCTTTCTCACTTGGTCGATCGTCGAGCCCGAATGGACTCGGCTGTCAATCATTTATTGGCCATTAAGGCTATTCAGCGAGTGCCTCGCGACCAGGTGGGACAAGGGTTCTATTCTAGGGTCTTTCTAGTCCCTAAGTCATCGGGGGGGTGGAGACCTATTCTGGACCTAAAACGTTTGAACCGGTTTGTGGTCTATAGAAGGTTCAAAATGCAATCTTTGTCTTCCATTCTGGCCGGCGTACGGAGGAGCGATCTCCTCTGTTCGATAGATCTCACGGAGGCTTACCTCCATATCCCCATTCGCCCTTCTCATAGGCGATTCCTTCGATTTTACTATGCTGGAGCCCACTACCAATACAGGACATTACCCTTCGGTCTTTCCTCCGCACCCCGTAGTTTCACCAAGATTTTGGCGGCCTTAGCGGCCCATCTCAGGCTTCAAGCCGTTCGTCTCCAGTGCTATCTGGATGATATCCTTATTATGTCATCTTCTCATCAGCAGGCCATGTCGGATCTTTGTCTCACGATTCAGACACTGGCATCACACGGCTTCTCTGTTAACTTAGAGAAGAGCCACCTAACGCCCTGTACTAGGATTCTCCATTTAGGGGCTATTATTGACTCGTCATAAGGTAGAGTTTTCCTTTCCCCTGACAGACAGGTGGCCTTGAAATCCATGGTAGCTAAGCTCATGGGGGAGAGGAGGGTTTCCCCTCTGTTTCTTTCCAGACTACTAGGGAAGATGGTCTCGGCCATCTCCATTGTCCCATGGGCCAGATTACATCTTAGAGACCTTCAATGGTTCCTTTTACCTTTTCAGAAAGCGGGCAAGGGATCCTCCTTGATCAAAGTGACAGTTCCGCGGGGAGTGCGGTCATCCCTTCGCTGGTGGACATCTCCTGCGCTCTCCAAGGGCTGTCTGTTCCTAGAACCCCAGCGGGTAATGGTGACCTCCGACGCCAGCAAATCTGGCTGGGGGGCTCACTGCGGGACTCACTTCGCACAAGGGACCTGGTCTCCTGTGGAAGGAGCCCGCAGCATCAATTGGTTAGAGCTGAGGGCAATTTACCTGGCTCTTCGGGCCTTTCAACATCTGCTGTCCGGCGAACACGTGCTGATTTTGACCGACAACACCTCGGCCAAGGCGCACGTCAATCGCCAGGGCGGTACCAGGTCGATCTTGTTGATGCGGGAAGCAAAGAGACTAGGTCTTTGGGCAGAGAGGCATCTGGCCTCCTTGAAAGCGGACCATATATCAGGTGTCTCCAACGTGACAGCGGACTGGCTGAGTCGCCAGCACTTGGACCACGGAGAATGGAGCCTTCATCCGCTCCTATTCCGGAGGATAGCAGCTCTTTTTGGGAGCCCGCAGGTAGACCTCTTTGCTTCACCTCAGAACAACCAGTTGCCTCGTTTCTTCTCCCGCTTCCCTTCCCATCAAGCGGAAGCTGTGGATGCCTTGCGCTCCCCGTGGCCGCAAGGTCTGCTGTACGCCTTCCCTCCAATTCCCCTCATTCCAAGGGTGATTCGGAAGCTAATGCTGGAGGAGGCGGAGATCATTCTGGTGGCCCCACATTGGCCGAGGAGGCCATGGTTTGCAGACCTTATGCATCTGTCAGTGTCTCCTCCTTGGAAGATTCCGTGTTCCCCGGATTGTCTCAGCCAAGGCACGATTGTACATCCGGAGCCTCAGTGGCTTCAGCTGACCGCTTGGCGGTTGAGTGGGCAGCTATGCAGCGGGACCATATCCCCTCTGACGTGATCCATACCATCCAAGCCTCCAGGCGAGCATCGACAGAACGGATTTATTCAGCTACTTGGAGAGCTTTTTCCTCGTGGTGTTCATCCCAGGGTTTTTCTCCACTTCAAGCTTCCGTCTTGCAAGTTCTTCGATTCCTTCAGTCGGGATTGGACAAAGGTCTGTCTCCTAATACCCTTAGGAGACAGGTAGCGGCAATCTCTTCCATCCTAACGTATAATTCCATACATTCATTGTCTCAGCGACCTCTGATTCGGCGTTTCCTCCGAGGTGCAACTAATCTCTGCCCACCGGTTCTACATCAGTATCCCTCTTGGGATCTTCCTCTCGTGCTGGACTCCCTTATGGGGTCACCATACGAGCCTCTTGATTCAGTCAGCTTACGTTTATTGTCTGGCAAGGTGGCCTTTTTGGTTGCTATTACGTCGGCGCGTCGAATTTCAGAACTAGCAGCATTGTCCATTAGAAATGATTTGTGTGTTTTTCATGAAGATCGAGTGGTCCTTAGATTGGACCCGACATTTGTGACTAAGATTAACTCTCCATTTCATCGTTTGCAGGAACTAGTCTTACCAGATTTCTATCCTTCTCCTTCCGATCCGGTGGAGAGCCGTTTACACATGTTGGATGTCCGCCGGGCTCTGACCCTCTACCTCCGGAGGACAGCTGATATCCGGCGGACAGAGTCACTGTTTGTTTCCTTTCTACCATCTTCCTTAGGTCAAAGAGTAACTTCCTCCACGGTGGGGCGGTGGATCCGTTCGACGATTACAACAGCGTACGAACTCCGGTCATTACCTCCTCCTGCTTCTGTCACAGCCCATTCTACCAGAAGTGCTGCGACCACGGCGGCTTGGACCTCGAAGGCTTCCTTGGATGAGATCTGCAGGGCGGCAACTTGGACGTCTCCTTCGCCCTTTATTAGACATTATAAGTTAGATAAGTTTGCCTCGGCGGAGGCGGATTTTGGGAGGCGTGTGTTTCAAGGTGTGGTCACTTGGGAGGGGTGTTCTGCCCAGACTGTTCCCGCCCATGATTTGGGACAGTGATCTTTGGTATGTCCCACGTCTGGCTGCTGTCTCCACCCTCAAGGGAGAAGGGGCGTTGGTCCTACCTGATACGCCCCTTCTCGTTGAGTGGAGACAGCAGCCAGCCCCACCCTGGTCCTTTCAGTCTGGTCATTCATATTATTGTCTTATTGCATGGTTGTTTACTGTTGTTTATGGTTTTTTTCTTTCCACACACCGAGTCTGTTTCCTTCTCCTTCGACAAAAAAACTGGGTGCCTTAGCAACAGGGGAAGGATTTAAGAAGATTTTGCAGGCTCAGTCCAACCTCTGACCAATGAGCACAACCCACGTCTGGCTGCTGTCTCCACTCAACGAGAAGGGGCGTATCAGGTAGGACCAACGCCCCTTCTCCTCCTTCATATGCAAGAATCCTTGTTTATTTTAAGGATTTACCACTTGATCACAAGGCCCAAAATCAGCCTGTTATATTGTGTTTAATAACAGGTTGATTTGCAAGAAAAGCACGGAAAGGTAATTGCAACTCAGATTCTAATTATTAGGAGATAGGGTTACTCCCATAGAACTGATTCTTAATTTTTTTAAAAAAAAAATCCAAATCTATTGTTCTGGAGAATTGCAGAAAAGGCCATTGGGAATTATGGCAATGCTCATGAAAAACTAACAAAATACATTGAAACACTTCACATTTATAGCATAATAGGACTGCAAAAATCTAAATGACCTTGAGATGACAGCAAAGGATTAAAGTCATCTGTATTCTCTGTTGTCACTTAGTGTTTATTTGGCTTTCTGCAACCTAATATGGTAGGCTTACCATTTACTGCTGATCACAATGGCCAAAGCAAACAAATAAACAACAAATGGTTTAGACACACAAACTCTGTTTTGAACAGCATTCTTGTCATAGACTAAGGAACAAAGTAGTCTGAAATGTTCCTGGATGAATTACATGTGTTAGAAGAATCACAGCTGATATTGCCACTTAAAATGAACCTGATCCCATAACTCCAATGAGGAGTATGGGAAACTACCAGGAAATGGTTTGCTGAAGGTAAAAAAGAAGAAAGAAGTAGTTTTGGTTGCAGAAACCTTAGTCACTGAATAATCATTCCATAAAAATAACAAAACGTTATCATATTTTTATTTAAATAAAATGAGGATTAATGAAAAAATATTTAAATACAGTTCAAATATATACAGTGTGGTATCAAAGTATATACACAATTGACTTTTGAGTCAAGCTGAAAAGAATAGAGAATCACCAATACATTTGTTTCATAATCAATGAAGAAAAAGCAATGGAAAAAATATATCAACTCATTTATTATTTTGAATTGTACAATTTCAGAATTCAAGTGATTCCAGGCAAAATGCCAAACATAGTTTGGCATCTAAGAATATTGAAAACAGTCCTTCTTGAAATATAGAAACCCCAAGATTGTTCTTATAAGATGATCAGCAAAGATAATAGCAATACATCTATTGCATTTAATGAGATTTGTAGCCACTCATCAATGAACGAACAAGCAAACAAGGTTCCTATAACATAATGATCTTGTTGATATCAGACAGACAAAATGGCAATATTCTTTGATCAATGAAGTTGGTTAGCGCTGTCTGAAATTAGAATTAGAACGAATGCCTTAAAATAGAAGTGAAAAGTAGGACTTTTACCTCATTTGTGCCTATTCCCTTTCTGTTTTCACAGACTGTATCCCATGGCAATACATATCTTTCTGCATTATTTAACTTGGAAAACTCAGAGTTTTGGCAGTGTTTCTGTTCTCATACTTATAAGCCCAATGTTGATGTCCAATGCAATGCATGATGGAAGTAATGAATCTTGGGATCACTGTTACATGTAAAACTTTTTAAAACCCATATAATGTTTTAATTAATGTGTTTGTAAAATACTGTAACAAAGGATCATTAAAAAATTCTTGAGCTATGGTTGAATACTTCCTAAAATGATTATTTAAACCAGAAATCCAGAACCAGAAACTCACCATGTTTGTGATCAATGTTTTATACTCATTATGGATTAATGAAGAGCTGCAATGATGACAGCTACAGACCAAGACCATCCGAGTGGTCATACAGGGCCTGCTTTTGGTGCAGTTATATCTTAACGGGGCATTATAGCCCCTGATCTTTTTGTGATTCATGGCTCGCTCAGAATGAACAGGATGTTAGCAGAACTAACTTATCAGTTTTGTACAATGCTTACTGATCTAGAAATTTACATTAATGTAGGATTTACTTCCACATCCATTCTATTTGGGATAAACAAGTAACAATAGCGGTAATTGTTGTTTGTTGCTATATACTTGGAGTCACAAGTGTTGTTGTTTCATGCCATTTCATTATCATGCCCCCTTCCCAGTTGCTGCTCAGATATCTGTATAAACTTACTTCTTCTACATGATTATACATATCTGAAAGTTAGGAATTCATTCAAGTGGACTGCCGCTTAGACACCGAATGAGCAAAGATTGGTTTTTGCTCTGTATTATTGCTGTTTAGTCATTTTGAGACTAGGAATGTCTCATTGAGACGTTTAATAAGGTAAAATATTCATGGCATTAGTTATCAAATCACTGGTTATTCATAAAATAGTCACATACATATCACCACTACTTTCACATTTGTACATTCAGAAATAAGCTGAAGGGAAGCCAGGATATTTCCTTCAGAGGAAAAAAAAATCCTTCTCTGTTTTTAGTAACAAAACCATTCTGTTATATATTATATTTGGGCTTATTACTTTTCTTTCCATCTTCCAACAATATAATGACCCATCCTGATGATGGATGAATCAATGCCAGAAGCAAAACTGATTATAATTTTTCAAAAATGTTGAGTCTTCAGAACCTGGTAATGCTAGGAATCTTGATGGATGCTTTCTGAAGAGCCTTCACTACTGTCCTTGAGGAGGGCTGCTTCCGTCGATTCTCCTGGTTCATCAACAGGCATTTCTTCTTCAATAGTGAGGTGAACATCTGGCAAGGAAGATTCACTGTTTCCCTCCATGGAACACAAGGCGCAGGAAAAAGCTGGTACCATGCTGTCTTGCAGCATACTGATCATCATTGGAAACTGGACAGACCTCAGTCCCGAGACTGTTGGCAGAGGCTTTACAACTTGTCCCCATTTCCTCTGCTCATCTTTATAAAGTAGCAGCAAGTTAGATTTCTTTTCTTTCCTCTTGGAGTTCATATAGCCTAGCATGATTCCCATTAAAAAGATTCCATAGAAGGTCATGACAATCAGGATATAAAAGTATTCATTGCCACTACCTCCATTCTTCTCAGACAGGGAAGCAACAGAGCCAGAGTTTTCAACAGCCGGCAGGGACTGTGTTGTGTTAGGATGATCCATTACAAACATCAAAGCTTTTGGAAGAAGACTGGCTCCTGGAGAAAGTAAGAGGTTAAGGCATGAATATCAAGCAATGATGATAGGAAATTAATCCTAATGCATATGTGAATTTATAGTTATTGGTTGGGTAATTGAGATAGACCAATAGTTTAGTCAGGACAAAACAGTTTGATCATCTAAGAACATTTGATAAGAGTTCATGGGAATTAGCTTCATAATAAACTGTTTTGTACATCACTGAAGTTTATTCTTCCTTTATGTAGCCTAGTGTTATCCACTTGGACAACTTTCAAAATCACAAGTCTTTACCACCAGCTGCCTGATCTTCTAAAACTAAAGACAGCAAAAATTGAACCCAGGAATATTTACATGTAAAATATGAGATCAAAGTAGTAATGAGCCCCACTATAACTTATTATAATACAAATAATCAGTTTTTTGAAAATATGTACAGTACAGCAGCTGACAGACCTACAAGTAGATTGGAAAAATGTTGTTTAATTTTGTTCCCAAAACAATAATTTCACTACCCCCTGAATGAGCAGGTAATAGGCTTGAATTTGGTTCTCTTCAGTTCAAGTCCAAAACTTTAACTATACTACACTGATTCTCTTTTTTTTTTCTTGCCATCCTACTCAGTCTTTCCCACGAAATGTATTAAGACAAGTTGATAACATGGTTACACAGCCTAAGTGCTAATGGAAATTATTATGATTTTTGGATCATTTAGTTCAAAACTACAGAATTTTGCAAATTAAAATTTCCATTCAAGCAGTATTTCCAGTTATATCCAAAGATTCCCTTACATCAGAGTTCCTTACAAAGAGAGTACATGGCAATGAATGACTGAAAAAGCACTTCTAAAATTCAAGAAGGAGAGACAGAGTTGGTTTTCAACCAAACCAGTTAGTGTAGTGAAGCTTCGCATAGCTTACCACTCTAGAACAGTGCCCTAGACTAATAAAAAAAAATGTTCAAAAACTTACGTGAGCCTGCAAATAATGCCGTGCTTCCCAAAGCTCTAAAGAAACAGTACATCTGCTGGATTCCAGAAGCTCTGAAACTTTCTCTGGCTGCTGCCAGTATTAATAGACTAGCTTGGATGAAATGTTATGCCACGTGACCCAGAGTATATAATAGTTTCATGCTAGAGCCAGCCCACAAACTGAAATGGCCTCAGACTTTTAACTGGTTAAATTCCTGACACCTCTGTAAAATGAAGAACAGTGGGATGGCTGAGTCATTCTTTCCTAAACAAAGGCCAGTGCTAGAAAGTTGGACACAAAACTTGGGTTAAGCACAGACACTTTATGGATGAATTATGTGACTTGAGCTAAACACAGCTTTGTATGCACAGGGAATAAGTTCTGCAAAAAGCAGTGAATTGTCATCAGCAGAAAACCCCTTTCATGGTGATGTGTAAGCACTGCTTCCTTCCTAGTACTCTTGCAGATGGCCTTTATAATTTACAGAAAAGTTTGACTGCATTTAAATTAAAGCTATCAAATCTTAAATTAAATCCATCCCTTTAAACAAAGGGCTGGGATTAAACAAAAAGGCCCACCAAGACTTGCAGAGTTAAAGTTAGAATGCTTCAGTTTACAATACGACCATGAAACATTTGATGTTATGGGATTTGCTGGTCTAGTAAAAGTAGTTATAATGGGTTTTATAAAGCAGCATAAAATGGTTTGGAGTTGCAACCTGGACTACATTCCACCCAACTGTGGTTGTAAAATGGGATTGCCTAAGGTGGTTGTGAAAATAATCATCAGCTTCTTTTATTAGACAAAATACAGATGATGTTATCATGGGAACCAAATAATCAGCAGATCCTTTCAATAACCAACACACATTTGTACAGAAAAATGTATTGCAAGCACATGAAGCAGTGGACAGGAGAAAATAGATCACGGTTTGTAAATTTCTGAGTTATTGAAAAGATGAACCAAAAATTTTGATTTTTCAGATGTTTAATGCTATAAAGGATGATGTACTTCCCACAATTCCATTTTGTTTCTGAAATGAAGAATTTAGGAAGGAAGGGCTGTTATCTAGCATAGTTTTTACATTTTCTTACACATTCAAGCTAAGCCAAGATTTCAGTCTTTCTCCTCTGCCTGGAAAAGCTGGCTTATCAGGAAATAAGGGAAAGAAAGTCCAGTGTCTGCCTAACAGGGAGCAGACTTGGCATTCACAAACAAAGCTGGAACCCTGACAAGGCTATGTTGCAGAAAGTCAGCTTGTTCAGGAAAAGTGAGGAAAATGCCACGTTTTGGCTTAGATACATAAAATATTAAAATGTAAGGTCCTAATGAATATTTCAACTTCTGATCATTACTTTTGATATGCACAAAGCTGGTTTATTCATAAAACTCCCCAATTTTTATGTATACATATAACTATTTAGTTCAATAGGAGTCTGAGTACAGAACTGGATTACTTTAACACAGTTCTAAGCAGACTTGAGGCCAGTTATTAGGAGTGTAGCTGATACCCTCAAATTAGTAAAAAGCCTTTAACAAGTACGCACAAATTTATTTATTATTTATTTATTTACTTACTGAATAGCATTTCTATAATATACCATTGGCTTCATACAGGCGGTCAGTGGTTAAAACCATATAAAATCCATACAAGTATAAAATCTATTCCTCCAAAATGCAACCCTGGTATCACAGCATGTTCTACATTCTTTAACAATTGATTATCTAACTATGTGCCATATCAGCAATATTAAAGGGTGGGAGTTAAATGAAGAAATAATAGTTTTCAAACCACTTGTACTTTCAGTAGCTACCCTCAAGAAGGATATAAAACTTAAGTCTTTGGTGGTTTTTTGTTTGTTTTTAAATAAAGCAACCAGGAACACATGCTCTAAATTTTATCATCCTGGAATACCATTCAACTCAAAATGAATTGTTAAATGGAAGAATTTTTCTGTCAATCCTACATTCCAAAGCAACTACATTGCTTAAGGATTTCTATGTCAGTTAAACTATTTTATTCAGAGAAATTCAGGAATTTGTGATTTTAAAAAGTAATGAAAAAGTAGAATTTTTCACTTTAAATTTCACAGAGTTGGGCCACTGAAAATTTAGATAATGCCTAACTTATTTCTGTTACTTATTGGTTCATTAATAAATATATATGATTCACTATGCCTTTTATCTTTGTTGAAATATGTGTGGGGTTGTTTTTCATTATAAAGTCCCCATTATTAAATACATTGATTTTTTTTTTATTTTGAAGTCCTAACTTCACAATTTACTGTATGAATCTTGATGGTTAATGGTTGATTAATTTAGATAATATCTCTAAAGGAAAGGTAATATGAAATGGAATTTGGTATTGCTGAATAACCAAGAATCGAATTCTTGGCTAGTAGGAGGGTGGGTAGGGAGGATAAGATAGGGGAAAAAATCCTGGACTGAAGACTGCTTATACAAACTGTAAAATATTTACACCCTATTTGGATGGAATTTAGAATAAAAGGAAGCACAAATTTAAAACCTGTCATACACTCACCCAGTGGTGAAATCCAAATTTTTTTACTACCGGTTCTGTGGGCATGGCTTGGTGGGCGTGGTGTGGTTTGGTGGGCATGGCAGGGGAAGGATACTGCAAAATCTTCATTCCCTCCCAACTCCTGGGGGAAGGATATTCCAAAATCTCCATTCCCATCCCACCCTGGGGCCAGCCAGAGGTGGTATTTGCTGGTTCTCCGAACTACTCAAAATCTCCGCTACCGGTTCTCCAGAACCTGTCAGAACCTGCTGGATTCCCTTGCCCTCACCCCTTGTGGCAAAGTGGGTGATGAAACTTTTGGTTATAGCTTCAGTTTTGGTTGCTGCTCTTGGCAGTAATCCAATTTATATTGCCCTGGAATAATTACCACACAATAGCCATATTTAACAATACTCTCTTATGTGTCTTAAATACTTAAATAAGGTTTTATTCAATTAATCCAAATTTCTGGATATACCTCCTCACACTGAATCCTAAACTAACCTCACTTTCTGGATTTGTACAACACAATTTGCTGTAAGGATGTTTGGTAGATTGTTCAATGGGTTTGTCAATGATTGTGAACTGAGCATGCAGACTTGTGACATGGACACATTTGTCAACTAGTTAGAAGCCCACTTTAAAATCTCAATATTCTAAAAGAAATCATTTTTTTCATCCCTATTTTAAAAAAAGTCTAAAGAAGATCAGCCAGCAGCACTTTGTTCTTCCTCATCAAATAAGGAAGAGGAGGAAGAAAAACTGAAGAAGCAGTTGAAATACTTTGGGAAGGAAGCCAATAGAGCAAGCAGAAAACTCCCTGAAGAGTTTAAAAGGCCCATTCTACTTATAGAATAGTATTTGTACAAAAGTTCACTTTTTATGGGGAAATGAAAATTCACCAAATTTTTCAATTTACATGACATATTGACCACAGTAACTTATTATTAAGACTGCCCCTTCAGAATAGCCTGTATTATCTTCAATTCTCTACTGATGCTACAATATAATAACAGTGAATTTTTAAGAACTGCAGAAAGAAAACTGCTTATTGGGATAAAAATGTAGGAAAAAGGAGACACATCCCATTTTAAACAGAAATATACCAAAAACAAGCCTCCAAAGGAAACTGAATCATGAATCATTTCAAAAGAATGAGGAAGACCAAATAGAAAGTAGTACAATTAAAAAAGACTTTCTGAAGTCAAGGATTTGAATAAGTTAAACATACTATATTTTACAAAAGGAAGGAAGAAGAAAAGATTAGCAATTTTAGAAAATTAATTAAATAGTCTAAGTGTCTAAAATAAATATTAGAATGAAGATTATAAATAAAGATTTAATCAGCAAGAAAAAGTGATATCATATACAAGACCTCTCAAATACCCTTTCCCATGTAAGCACTACATTAATCTGAATTAAGTGCAATAGCCCTATGCTTTGGCAATGTGCACGAACTCAGAAAACTGAGTCAGTCAACAATCATTTCAGAAGAAATATTGCAAAGATAGTTTTGCAATACTTCTGGGATTGAAGGACAGGTGATTTCCCACTGGTAGGATCTGTGATCTCATCCTGGCTTTCAGAATTTCCAATCCTCACAGAGGTCAAGGTGCCATGATGCCTTGCTATCATTACTTGTCTCACCAGTCTCCCTAAGCATCTGTGTTCCATCGTGATTGAGCTGATTGTCACATTGTGGACAATTCACTGCCTTCTGGTGTCTCAGAGTACAATCCTCATGGAAACTAAGGAACTCCCAAATTCCTGCAAATGACTGATATTGAAGAAATATTTTAATACCTATTAGAGAATAAGCAATTTTTTTTCTTCTCAGTCCATCCAGTATACTTGAAAATTATTGTGAAATATAGTTTCCATTAAAAGAAACAGGAAACAGAAAGACTGAAATACTAAGAAATGAATTGTCTTTAGAAATAATTTAGATTATATTACTGTTATTTTAATACATTTTCTCTCTAGACTTTAAACTTCAGGAATTTGTCCAGCCAGTTTTCAAGAATTGGACATGATTGAATGTAAGAAAAAAAAAGTTCTGAAAAGCTTCCATAATATTTTTTCACTGAACAGACTAATTATGTAAATGCATTTTTGTTTATATTATTTTAATTGTCACAAATAATGCCTTAAAAACAGAATGACACTGCATTAGGACTTTAAAATATGAATGATGACATTTCCAGACTAAATGCCTAGTATGGAAGCTACTCAAGAAACTATCTAGATCACTGGTGTAAAATTTATGGCGTCATGTTGCTGTCACGTGACATTTCGTGACTTTTTTCCATTTGCGGAGCTGGGATGGACATGGCCTGCGCGTGACACATCCGGCCTGTGGGCCACCAGTTTGACACCCCTAATCTAGATGAAAATGAAAAGTTCTCTTTTTTGCATAAGAATTTTGATAAGGGTAAATTCTTTTCTGTTTTTCTTTTCACTTGGCTTGCTTTATATGGTTTTCATTATTTGTACTGTTAACTGCCTTAAAGGAATGAATTAGCTGGAGAGGCAAATATCACTCTTTAGTAAAATATGGATGTAGTTTGGCAGCCTTTTTTGTTCATTGTGTTTTCATTCAGCAAATGTAAGAATTCACTCTCTGCCATAATCCTGTCTGTTTTCTGTTATCGAAACTGCACATCGGACAAACCACCCCAATAGTACAAGCAATGATCTAGATTCAATATATGAAAATAGTTGACAATCAACCATATTTTGGATTTATGATATAGATATTGCCTTTGCTGAATCACTTTTTGAGAAAAGTATATGAGAAAACCTTTTAGATTCTTACCAGATGACGATGCCTTAATGATAGCATCATAATTCCCCTAGGATAAGATTTAAAAAATTCTTGACTGTTCTTTAAATGTTAAACAATGGTGTTTTTACAAAAAAATATTTTTTCAGAACTTTTGCACACACTCTTTTTAATGCAAGATGTACACTTGAATAAGTGTTTTTTTTTTTAAAAAAAAATCTCCTCTATCATGCATTCCTGCACAATAATTCAAAAGTTGTTGACATTGGATTCATTCCACTGAAATCTGATGCAGCATTGTTTTGTCTTTACTTTGCTTTTACTCTACATAACCCCACCATTATAATGATGTTGTTAATATTGACAATTTTTATCATAATTGCCTTTTTATACATATGCTTATAATACACATCAAAATATTGCATAAAAGATGAGCAGGAGGTTAATAAACTAAATATTAATACTAAATGTTTGTGTAACCCAGTGCATTTTCTGTCTTTACAGAATTTTATTGGAGTAAGGAAAGTCAAAATTCATCCAACTATGTTGCCTACGTTTGAATAAACAAAGGAAAAACAAATAAACACAGAAGCTTTTCTCCAGGGTGGTAAGGAGATTGCTACAATAGACAATCTAGCAATCCAGCTGTAACAAAAACAAATGCAATTAGCTATAGTGGGAACATTTTAGCAAAATTCATGGGACTACAGTTTTGCCGGAACTACTCCTTGCTTCCTCCTTTGCTCCCCACACTCCCAAATTCATAAATTTTGTGATAAGACAGGCAGAAAACAAACAATTCCATCTAGAATTTCTGGATCTTTCTTTCTTTCTTTCTTTCTTTCTTTCTTTCTTTCTTTCTTTCTTTCTTTCTTTCTTTCTTTCTTTCTCTCTCTCTCTCTCTCTCTCTCTCTCTCTTTCTTTCTTTCTTTCTTTTTCTTTCTTTCTTTTTTTTGTTAGCTTTGCATCCTGTGTTTGTTCCATGGTTTTCCAACATAATACAAAAGATTGATCTATCATTGCATGCTAGCTAAGAAGTGTGGACAATTTCATTCGAACAAAGCTCCTCATCAGACTGTTTTGAGTCAAAGGTATTATTCTAGTAACTGAGAGGAAACGTGGAATATACTCGGAGCAATGGAATGAAAAAAGACATTCAGCAAACTTCATGGCTCATATGTTTGCGTAATTGCTTGCACTTTTTTTTATAAAGGTTCCCATAATATCTGAATGGATATTTCTCAACAATCTTTGCCTCTGTATTTCTACACATGTTTCATCATGCATTCCAACTGTCTGCATTTGACAGAAGAAAAATTGTTTCTGGAGCCATACTATCACCCTTTCATTCCAGTTTCTATATTTTGGAATAAGGGCCAACAGCAAAGTGAACAGGTTTCAAACTAAATTAAACACATTTGTTTAATTCACAGAAAAGTTGCTTTCTGTGGCTGCTCCCAATGCTGCTTCAGGGGCAGAATACCGTTGAATGCCAGTTCCTGAGAAACATGACCAACATCATGCCATTCCACTGACAATCTTTAAGCTCTTGATTGCCTACTGTGGGAATAGAACATTGCAAAGGAAGATTTCATTCTGAGTCAGCATATATTCCCAGGTTTTTCCAAAGATTTTCTTATAATTTATTTGTTGGCAAACTTTCCATGCATTTATTGGTAAACTTTCCATTTACTAAGCTTTGACATCCATAATATGGTGATGCCCATATTATGGTGATATCCTGCTGACTTTATGGACCATTACCATAATGTAATGATATCCTGATGACTTTATGGGCATTTCCAATTAGCACCCCCAGTGGGCTATGACATTTTGTAGTGCAAACTGCTACGGTATGATTTCTGACTTTTAATTTCTTTCGCTAAAAAAAAAAAAAAGAATGATCCTTTCCACAATTCCCTAATGTTACAAAAAAGGCAAACAAGTCTTACAGCATTACTGTATAAACCAATATTTGCAACTCAATATGAGGGTTGAGGGAGATGGGCAGAAACATGAACTATAAATAAATAAACAAATTAAATAAACAAATAGCATAGATTCACATCATCTACTTTGAACGACCACAACAACTATTTTAAAGAAGTTTTATATCTTACGATAATACTGCTGAAAAATTCCCACCCATCCCCCCACCAAATAACTCTTTTAAGTTTCATCGTATTCTACAGCATTTCCGGTAAAAAAATGCTTCCAAAGGATGCATGATTTCTATAGGATCTAAACTACAGCAAACATTTTCGCCAGGAAACTGAACAGTTATCAACCAGTACATTACAAGCCATCAGCATTAACCCCTTGAAAAAGATCACCCTTTTCCGGCTATGTTTATTTGCTGGATTCTGTCTTGTCATGAGTCAAGGAGGATTAATGGAATCAACTCTCAAGATTTAGTAGATTCTAAGAAGTTAGTCCCCATTCATTTCCCACTGGCTTTTCATTTCTGTACTTGCAGCTGACTCAGTGTTAGCCTTTTCTGGGGCCATCTGTTTATGATCAGCGAAAACGGCAGTGGGAATACAAGAGAATAATATATGTCAGGATTTCTCCACTTTTAAAACCAAAGACATACTGAGAGTGAGACAGGCAGACAACTATGAAGAAAGCCCAAAAGCTCTTCATAGGCAAAAGATTCCCATTTCTGTCTTCCAAACAGGAATACAACCCTTCAAATAGCCTTTTCAAAAGAGAGAAGTCCCTGAATAATTTGGGTTTGGGCTGAGGGGCAGCATTTGGCTCAGTTTGGAGCAATTTTAATTTTTACAGGTTTTGTTGTTTGATTTTGTGCTTGATGTTGTGTCTTTGCTCAATTCATAGATTGTATCCAGACAATATTCTAAGAAAGAAGTCAAAGATTAAAACTATAGTAAAGACAAAAGCACACACACCCCCAGACAGTTCAAGCTGAAAGTACACAGAGCAGAACTGTTTAACTGTCTTTACTAGAAGGCCGAGAAGCCACCTCTGCGAGTAAAGAGTTCCATAATGTGGGGGGCCACAACCAAAAAGGCCAGTCTTTTCATTCATGTTCCCTGATTGAGAACAGCTTGGGAATTCAATCTTCACAAAATCAAATCCATTCTAGTACTATGTAATACTGTGTCTTAATGCCCTCTTTTCTTTATCATTTTCTTCAGAATAAATAGGTCAAACTCTGCTGGGTGGGATTTTCACTTAATTAAGAAGCTACAGAAAGGTGCAGATATTCTGTCTCCCTTTACTCAATTGTCTCATCAACGGTAGCAATCTCCCGGGCTGCCCATGCTTTTATACAATCCCACAGGAAGAAACCTTAGGAGAATTATTTCTATGAGCATTTTTCAGACCAGGGAACATGGTTAGCCTGGGAAGCCATAAAGTAATGAAAACAGGCATAATTGGAAAGATGAAGCAAACTATCACAGTATGGTAATAACATGAAGTCTGAAGTTCCAGAAAAATAGATCCTAAGCACTTGGAAAATGATGTCCAAAAACAAAAGTCTCCTTCACAGGGAGGAAAAATTGGAGAAACAGGGAGACAGACAATGGAGTGTGTGTGCGTGGCCGGCGTGAAGAACAGGGCAGTGGCAATGGGACTTCAGGCTTCTTTTTCAGCCTGTCGTTTTTGGTGCAAGAAGCCTTCAGGCCAGGGGTGAAATGCTCCCGGTTCGGACCAGATCACCCGATCCGGTAGCGATGGCAGTGGATGGTTCGGAGAACTGGTAGCAAAAATCTCTGCGCCCCCCACATGCCCAGCTGAGGTGCGCAATCATCAGAGGCTGTTTTTTTTTAACTTTTAAAAGCATTTTTTCTACAACCTCTTCAGCCAAAAAAAATGTTTTTAAAAGTAAAAAAAAAAAAAAGGCTCTGATGATCGTGCGGCTCAGCTGGAATCGTCAGAGGCTTTTCAAAGCATTTTTTCTGCAACCCCTTTGGTCAAAGAGGTTGTAGGAAAAACAATGCCTTTAAAAGCCTCTGGCGATCCCAGCTGATTGCCTGATCATCAGAGGCTTCTAAAAGCCTTTTTTTCTGCAACCTCTTAAGGTTGTAGAAAAAATGCTTTTAAAAGTAAAAAAAAAAGTTGGCCATGCCCATCCAGTCACATTACCCCCCCACCAAGCCACGCCCACAGAACCGGTAGTAACAAATTTTAGATTTCATCCCTGCTTCAGGGGCTCCTCTTTTTCAGCAAGAGAAGACTCTAGCTGCCGCTGTCGGCTTGGTTCTTTGCAGCTGGAACTGAGGTGGGGCAGAGGTAGGCAGAGTGGGTAGAGCGGACAGGCGGGGCGAGTCAAGCAGGTGGGCGGGGGCAGGGCCAGCCAGAGGTGGTATTTGCTGGTTTGCCAAACCAGTTAAAATTTCCATTATCAATTTGTCCGAATTGGTCAGAACCGGATGAATACCACCTTACTATTCATTCATAGTGGGGCCTTGGATTACAAAAGGCCTGACTTGCTTCCACCTTCACAGAACTGTTCCTACTCTGACCAGTATTACCTTTTCCTTCTCACTTCGTTGAGGCCGTTTCATGGTTGGAGCAAGGTTACAAGTGACACTTTAAGTAAAAGGCAGGGCAGGGATCACCAAAGAGAACATTGTGTCCATGGGAAATACATTCAGCACTGGGCTTTAAGCTAAACAGACATAGATAATGCAAAATGTTATGTAAGTAAAAGAAAATATTAAAACTTGTGAATGCTCACAGAAAGTTTCAGTGGAAACATTGCATGTGAAATTTGCAAGTGGCAGGAAAACCACAGCGGGTGGGAATCCATTTGAACTGCTATACGACAAGGCATTTGCGGGGGGGGGGATGTGAAAATAAAACATCTGGTATGTGTTTAAGGTTAGAATGACCTCGTCTGCTCTTCTGAGATAACTATGAAATATGGTGTGGGGTGGACGTTCTTTCCTTACTGGGCTTCAAACATTCTTGGAAAAGGATAAGACTCTACAGTTTCTGTCCTTTTCTGAGGTTGCAGACTTGGCTTGGGGGGCTTACTGGGGAGGGGGAGGGGAGAAATTGGGATCCAAAGTCCCTGCTTTATGTTACACCATATGTTTCATCTGTATCTGTGTGGTTTATAAATGTGGTTTCTGATGCAGCATGAGATGTGAACCCAATCACTGCAGATTATTCAAAAAGACTATGGTTGAAGAAACCATGATTTAGTACAGAAGTGCACACTCAGATGATCCCAGGGCTGCATGCAGACTTTAAAAGCTTTAAATAAGCTCTATAGATCCCTCATAAAGTTTCTATCAAATCAGATGTTCCAAATTGGATGAAAACAGAGAAAATAATTTAAAAAATTTAAATTATGTCAACTGCAATTTATTTATTTACATTCATTTTAATTACACTTGCATTTAAATTAAATTAAATGAAATTACATCTATATTTTAATACTAAGTCACTTTTTGGAATGAGTCCCTGGCATAAAGCCAAAATACAGCCCTGAGGCTGACGCTAAGGCTGAGAAAAGTTCTGTATCCTTAACTCAATGCAGTGTTGAACCTGGCCAATATGTAAAATATTAATTTATAACTAGCGAGAAGAAGGTGGGAGGATCTTTGGATCTTGCTCAAGCTCTAACCTGTTTATTCAATTTCCTTGATCTTTAATCTATTTCAGAAATTTAGTGACTTCAAACAGGCTGACTAAAAGAGAATTCACATAGATTTTTTTTAAAGATTGTAGCAGCTGAAAATGTGGGTCCCATTCACCAAAATAAGCAGCAGAACCCCCAGATCCTGGCTTGTCTGATTTTGGAATAAGTAAACAAATGTACAATGCCATTTTAGAAAGACCTCCCAGTAATGCAAAATACAACCCTTTTGTGGGTTAATTATAGTGGAGGTGTCTATTCTTCTCTAGAAGATGGCCCTGAAAGTAACAGAATAACAGAGTTGGAAGGGATCTTGGAGATCTTCTAGTCCAACCTCTTGCTCAGGTAGGAAACCCTAGTCCATTACAGACAAATGATAGTCAATTTCTTTAAAAACCTCCAGTGTTGAAGCACCCACAACTTGTGGAAGCAAGTCATTCCACTGATTGTTCTAACTGTAAGGAAATTTGTCCTTATTTGTAGGTTGGTTCTTGATTAGTTTCCATCCATTGCTTTTTTACCTGCCTTCAGGTGCCTTGGAGAATAAGGTTCACCCCCTCTTCTTTGTGGCATCCCTTAGATATTGGAACACTGCTGTCATGTGACCCCTAGTTCTTTTCATTAAACTAGACATAATTGCTGTAACCATTCTTCACATTTTAGTCTCCAGTCCCCTAATCAATTTTTTTGCTCTTCTCTATACTCTTTCTAGTCTCAGCATCTTTTTTATATCGTGGTGACCAACACTGGATGCAGTATTCCAAGTGTGGTCTTACCAAGGCATTATGGTAAGTATTAATACCACGTGATCTTGATTCTATCCTTCTATTAATAAAGCCTAGGACAGTGTTGGCTTTTTTGGCAGTTGCAGCACACTGCTGGCTTATATTTAAGTGATTGTCCTCTAGGACTCCAAGGTCCCTCTTGCAGTTACTACTATTGAACCAGGTACCACCTATACTATACCTGACCCCAGCTGTGTATGACTTTATAGAACAAAACCGGTACTTGGAAATATATAAGGAATCAATACTCCACTCGTACCGGTAGTAAAGATGTTAACAATCTTGAAATAGCTGTCATTCATTAGCAAGCAGGCTACATTCTGAAGGTAAAGTGTTAATGTTGCTGTTGCCAGAACCAGTTGCTCAAAGAAATGCAAAAGATGTTTAACAACATTGGGGCAAGAACAGAGGAACAGGAGGGACCAAAAGCTCAATCACTGAATCCTCAGCCTTGGGGATTAACAGCTGGAACCTGCCTTTTAAGAAGGCATGGAACCCCTGCAGAATGGTACTTATACTCCAATCCTTTCAAGCAGTTCTAAAAGATAGCATGATCAATGGTAGACTGCCCTTGAGCGATACAACAAAAGTCACTACAGTGGCCAATGCTATTTCCATTAAGTCAATTCATTTCATCCAAGATTCTCTTTAACTAATGTAATCTTCCCTAAACAGAACAGTTTGTAGGCCAGGAAGAAGTTGTCAAATCCATCTGGATTAATAGAGCAGTTCTTCAGAATGAATGTATCCCATCTTTAAGACAAAAAGAACATCCCTCTTTCCCCCCCTTAAAAAATAATATTTATGATCTCCTGATTCAGTCATGTGCATCCTCCAGGCTGTTTTGTCTTGTTTGATTCTTTGGTCTTGTTCTTTGGTTTTTCAGCTGAATGATTTAGAATTGTATATTTTTTAAAAAGCTTCTTGTTAATCCTATGCAATGTTCATAGTTTTGTTTGTAGTTTTTAAATTGTAGTCAGCTATTTTCCAGGGGCATACAATTAGATGCTCAATATAAACAATGAACAGCTGGAGTACAGAAATGTGTGTGGTCCTTACTGCTGAATATAATTGGTTTTTAAATATAAAATAATCCAGGACAGGGAATATTTAGATATGGGGTAGACCGTATTTGATGGCTGAGAACTACCTCCTTGGAACAAACAGGATATAAATGATGTAACATAGCTGACGCCATGCCATATGTGAGGGATTTTATTGTTTAGTTTGGGGTTTTTTGGTTGTGTATGTTGAGTGCCCTACCCAAAGAAGTATTCTTGGACAGCCATTCACTTTTTTTTTCTTAAGGTGGCCTAATTTCAAAGCCAAATAATGGTTCCTTAATTCAGATGAGCAACAATCCTAAGATGCCATGCCCTCACAAGAGCTGTTCTCAAAGGGAAATTATGGAGTACCCTATTTGAACAATTTTTTTGCCCCTATGTGATGGAATTTCTGAAATCTAATGTTTTGCTATATTTCCAAGGGACTCAGATCCTTCTTATTTAGGATTGTTACTATCAATGTAATTTCATTTCTTTTAATGTGTCTGAATTTTGTTTTGCTACTTGCAAAATGCATCCTATTTTGATTGCCACCAGTTTTATAATTATTGGGTTTTACTGGGTTTTTTTTTTACTTCTATTTGATTTTTTGAGGGGTAATGGGGGAATAGTTAGTCACCTTGATAATGTATGATTACAACACTGGAAGTACTTTGCAGCTGTTTAGGGGGGGTTGCTTATGATTTGCAAAGTGCTGATTCTCTGCCTTACCCTAAAATCTATAATCTACCTCTCATATTGTGCTTCTTTGCAAGGCAGAGTTCATTTAAAAATGTGGTTTTTACAAGTTTGATTTCAATTCTGCAATGAAAATAATCATAGGTAGAGAATGCAATGTCACAACGATTTATAGGCAACCTCATCTCTGTACTTATTATTTTTCATTATATATTCATGAGGTTGCATGTTTTCTGCAAGCAGGTATATTTAGAAGGGTAAAAGACCAATAAAGTGGCAAAAAAATCTTACTCCAGGAAAAACTGACTGAACATGGCTTTGACTAAGAAGAGGATTACCGCAGGATGGCTTCAACATTGTAGCCTTAACTGCAGTGCTTCTGACAGGCTTGACAGACCAATTAAATTTACAGATTCCATCATGCTGACGTTATGCTTATGGCTTGCCTTCAGATAAGGAAGAAAATTTAATCTCTCTCCCCTCCCCTTCTCCCAAAATACTCTTTTTAATACATACTTGCCTGAAATGTCTCAAAAATGAGGATATCACTACATGTAACAGCTGCCTGCAAGGAGACAGAAAAATGGTTTATTTCTCTATAAAATCTTTCACAATATTTTAGTGTTTCTTCATTCGATCACTTCCTGTAAGGAAACACTTCTTTCTGGGAGATCTGATTTTGGTTTAATTATAATTTAAAAAAAATATTTTCTGACTTACTCAACTTCACAAGTTACTGGGAAGAATCTTTCTTATGACAGCTAACTTTTACTTTGGAGAAACAGCTGGCCAGATGCTGAGAACTGAAGAATGTTCTGATTTTATCAGTAACATATTACAGAAAACACTTGGAAATCCTAGTGCCATTGGTAAAACTAGGGGTTTTTCCATATAGTTCAACTGATAAGCATGCAAGTTGGAACTTGTAATTAAGTACAAAAGTTAAAGTACAAACTTTAACTGTATTAAATACATTTTCAGTTTCACTTCTTTAACTGTTAAACAAATGACAGCATTTCAAATATGAGTTTTGATAGAAGAAAATATTTGTAGCTCAGGATTGAACTGTGAAATCCTTAGTGCTCTCTGGTCTTGTTTTTCTTTTAGACATTTCATTACCGAAACTGAGAAAGCACCAAGGATTCCCAAAGGTATAAATTTCCTGCTCCTCCACCATGCTGAATGTAGATTACATTGTGGCGTAGACCCTGTTATAATAATGCATTTAAAAATTGGTGCACTTTATAGTTGACAGAGGTTTTATAATATAAATATGGACAATGTATTAGACATACAGGTAGTCT
Organism: Pituophis catenifer annectens; assembly: GCF_029215685.1. Lineage (NCBI taxonomy): Eukaryota > Metazoa > Chordata > Lepidosauria > Squamata > Colubridae > Pituophis > Pituophis catenifer. Next base: position 30,802,838 of record NW_027256886.1, read on the forward strand.
TCAACTTACGACCACAACTGGGATGAGAAATTCTGTTCCTAAGTAGTTGTTAAGTGAGTCACACCCAATTTTATGACTTTTGGCCACAATTGTTAAGCAAATCACTGCAGTAGTTAAGTGAATGATGTTGGCTGTTAAACCAAACTGGCTTTCCCCGTTGACTCTGCTTTTCAGAAGCTGTCTGGAAGGTTGCAAATGGCAATCACATGACCCTGGGCACTGCAACCATTATTAATTTCTGCTGGTTGCCAAGCACTCCAATTTTGATCATATGAGCGTGGGCATGCTGTGATGGGCATAAGTGTGAGACCACTTACAAGTCACTTTTTTTTTCAGTGCCATTGCAACTTCAAAGGCTGCTAAATGAATGGTTGTAAATTGAGGACTATCTTGTGAAAATGACAACATCCTTTTGCATAACTTTAACATCCTAAACAGAGTTAAATGGAATCAGATAAAAATTGTTATCTATTTTTACAAAGCAAATCAGATACGTTTACAAGTAGGATTTGAACTGAGTCACATAGGAATTAAATGCTGGATTAAACAATCCTCTTATGAAATTATTAAATTAATATTTTTCTTTCCTTAGCTTCCCATGTACCCGTTTCACTGGAAGACCAGGAGAAAAGTCCTCCCAATTTCCCAGTTTCTGTATAATTTGACACAACAAATTATGCTTCTTTTTTATATAAATAGCAATAGCACTTAGACTTACATACCACATCGTAGGGCTTTTACAGCCCTCTCTAAGCGGGTTTACAGAATCAGCATATTGCCCCCAACAATCTGGGTCCTCATTTTACCCACCTCAGAAGGATGGAAGGTTGAGTCAACCTTGAGCCGGTGAGATTTGAATTGCTGAGCTGCAGCCAGCAGTCAGCTGAAGTAGCCTGGAGTACTGCACTCTTAACCACTGCACCACCTCAGCTTCCCAACAAGAAGAGACTTCCAGTCTACGTATCTGATTACATTTCAGTGTGATTTTTATCTTCTATATGGTATGTTATTTTTTTAATTCTCTTAGAACCAAATTTACTGAATCCCATGCTTAAGATTCCTGATACACATGAATGTGAATAATTCTCCATACACATAGGACAGATAGTAATGATCCTATACTTCTAGAAATAAAGTGGTACAGATAACAGAAACACCAGGGTTGGGGTTTGGTTTAGGGTTTGGCTTTTTTTTTTTTTTTCCATTTTCCATTTTGCATTTTGCGCTTAAATATGCTTGCTCATTCACTATTTCAAAAAATATTAATTCTATTTCTGTGGTGGAAATAATTTTTAAAAGAAATATAAAAGAGCCAGTAACAGATGAAAATAATTAAATTGTTAACCTCTTGGCATGCTCTGGGAGTAAGCACATCAGATTATGTCAAGGTTAAGTCAGGAACTTTGCACATAGATGATTATTTAAGGCAAAAGGGCAAGAGGACAAGTTCTCTTAATATTGCTTGCAGGAATGTAGGAAAATGTAGAAAATATTTTGATTCCTACAGTCACTAGAATCAGTTGATATGATCTGAGAATTAGAACAAACTTGAAGTAGAATCCTTCAGAGAAACCAGAATTGCTGTTTAAGACATTCTTAGCAACCATTACATTTAAATGCTGTTACCTGTAATGAAATAAATTTTGTTTTAAAAGCTGCAGCTTCCTGATAAATTTATAGGATGCGGTACTAGCAAGTGTGAATAAGTTTTGTGTGTTGCAAGGTCTCTTACAAAAGACATACTATAGCACTCAATATTAAACTGTGATATGATCTTATTTGTTCATTCTCTGATAAATTGGACCACGGTTGCCAATTACAAGTTTGAGGACAGATTGAGAAGGGCTAAAACTCTTTTTGTGAAAATCAATGTCATTATACAAAAACGCTGCTGCCAATTGCACCATAGAGAATATTTATAGCTCAGGTTTGAACTATGGGGCCCTTGGCTGTTCTGATCCAGCCTTCACAAGCAATGAGAAACTGCTTACTCCAAGTAGCACAAACCCTTTTTTATTTAAGACAGGGCAGGAGCAATCTTTGTTCACGTTGGATAAAAAAACCAAAAGTAATTGGTCACAAATGAAAGTCCCCGAGAGCTGGCTTATTGCTTTCCATTGCTCTCCTCTCCTTTCCTCTCTACACATACACACATCTGTTCCTCCCCCTCACTCAGCTCAGGCCCCTAAGACAGTTGCCTCTCAACCTGGGGGAGAACAGAAGGCCCCGGCTCTGCCTCTGCTTCCTTATCAGAGCCTTTCAAAGGCTCTGAAGCCAGCCCAGGCTCTCCCTCAACCGCCTCCTCATCTGACTCTGCTGCTAGCTCTGCTGACAGCCGACAGGCAACAACATTGGTGCTCTCTTAACTTCTTGTCTTGCAGACATTTCATTTTCCAACTAGGTAACATCTTCAGTGCTAGAAGGGAGTGGGTTTGCTCTCTGCACAATCTCCATCAGCATCAAGATTTACAGAATAAAATAAATAAAGTTCATATAAAATAATGCACATCTTCTCTTTTTCTTGCCAGTTTTTTTGAGAGAAAAAACTAAGGTAAAAAATTTTTTTTATAGACCTGACCATGTAACTTGACACAAAATAAAATACTGTACCATTCGTATACATAACTATAGCTATAGAATTCACATTTTTTTAACCTAGCTTGCTTTCAAGGCAAGTTCATATACTGTATAAGCAATAAAGCAGTTTACTTAATTTTGGCTTAGCATATTGTATGAATCCAGCCATTGTGATTTGTCATTATCATTAAGCTATTAATTAATCCTTAATGCCATAATTATCATTAACCTATTCAAAAAAGAAAGCATTTTTATAGTGTCATGCTGGCAAAAAAAAAAAATCTCTAATTATCTAAGTCACTGATAAGATTTCTACCTGGTCTGCAGTGATACCTCCGTACTCATTGTTAATCGATTCTGGGAGGTGCAATGAGTATTAAAAATAATGAGTATCAAACAATTTTCCCCATAAGGAATAATGTAGTGTGTCATAAGGCAGCCGACACCAAATTCTAGCTTGTGCATCAAGTACCAAGCAAACAATGAGTACCGGGACAAAATTCTTGCATCAAAATGCACTGAGTACCAAATTCAATGATTTTCAAAGCAGTAGAGTACCAAGATACCGCTGCAGTAAGTCCAAAGACTTTTCTCATTTATTGTCTCCATTATACCATACTGTAAAAGACTATCTCTCTGTAGTCCTCACTACACTAAATCTGGTATTGGTTCATAGTAACATTTTTTACAGCAACTTGCTAATTTAAAACAAAATGCTCAACTTACAAAAATTAGATTACTTTTTAAAATATTTTTTTGATCTGACCAATAGGCATTTGTTTGAGCTAAGAAGTATTTCAAGCCACTTTTTTTCTTCTTTAATGCTTGCACCAGCAAGATGGGTCATGGGAAAAGAGAATGTGAACTAATATAATGATTGTGATAAACTGGGCATTAAAACAACAAAATTCATTCTTTGTGCAAGCTGAAGGTATCTGGAAGGCCACATATTGCTCACCCCATTCTGGGATGTTGGGATTAGAATTAATGCCCCTAAAGTGAAAACTCAGACACAAGAAAGAAGTAAACTTGTGAAACTCAATTTTATTTTGTCCAATGAAATGTCCAATGAAAAATAAATAATCATACAATAAAACTCTGTAGTAATAGACACATTTTAGGCAGTTCAGAATAATAACGAAGTCCATGAATTTACATTAAATAACCAGTTGCTAGAACAACTGGTCATCCAGTTCCATTTTAGTTTGATGTAATATGGGTACAGCCTTAAATTTCCCTCTTTTTACCTGGTTAGAAGATATCCGTTGCAAATAATTTTTTACAATATAAAAGAACATTAACAATGAATGTACTTGAAAAATAAAAATAAGTGGAAATGAAAAGCAGAAAAACAAGCTTGTTTATTTTTATGTTATTTTCAAAGGATTTCAATTTTGTTGAGTTATTGCACAAAATCTCAAGCTTTAATGGACGAAACTCATCTGTGTTTCAACTCAGTATGTCCTTCTTAACTTTATTTAAAGCAAATGAGAATATATAACACAGGTATAGGGCTTCATTAAGGTTTTAACTGCACACTGCATTTAGCAATTATGGCAAAATAACTTTCAAATCCAGCAAAATATTTTACTGCTAAAGGACAGTTTCCCCTGAGGTAAACAGAAGTAGCCTATCTTTAAACTGCACCCACTGAAAACTGTTTTCTGACACTAAGGATATAATAACTGCTGCTATAGTTATTTTTAACAGAATTTCCATGGGATTCCATCTAAGTGAAATGAACTAAAATTGGATGGAAGTAGTGCTTTGACTCTTTCATGCAGCACACCGACATCCAGAGAGACTGAAATTCTATTGACGAAGAGACAACCCTTTCAGTTCTTATCTAGTTTTCAAAGGGAAGACAACAAGGCAAAAAACATGCATGTGATTGCCCCCCCCCCCCTTATTGTATTTTTGTCCACATATTCTGGAGATGAAACATGAAGTAAATATACCCTGGCAATAAGTCAATGGGAAGAAGACCATAGTCACTTTTATTGCTGTAATTAGTTTTTGAAAACCAATTCTTTCCAATGAGAAAAAGTCAATGATCCCACACATCTGTAAAATCTAAGGGTTTAACATAAATACAGCAAATCTGCTTATTACCCGAATCAAAAAAAAAAAAGGCATAAAAACATTACATAGTAATAATGAGATATTTCCTATTGTAATTCTATGTGAAGAACTTCAACAGAAGAAATTACATCATGAGCATTTTTAAAGTGTAAACCTATTTGTAAGTGAATAATGGCTCAAAGTTTTGTAGGGGGAGAGAAAGGTGTATATTGCACCCCATTCTATGTAGCCCATACATTGCCTACACCCCCTTTGTTGTAAACCTCAACACAAGGAAGTCTGGGATTGAAAACATGTGGAAGAGCACAGTGTGCAGTTTCTCCCATTATGTGTTTCAGGTCCTCACATAATCCTTCGAATGGAGGAATAAATTTAAACAATTCTAGAAATATCAGTGAGAGATTAACCCTATAGAATCCAAATATTAAAACAGATGATTAGTTTGTATCCAAATGTCACACCCAGTTATTATACAATAGAACTAGAAATATGTGAAACCCAGACAATATCCATTAGTTTTTTTACAACACACACCTAGTTTTCTTTTTTCTTTTACAAAATATACTTAAAGTGAATTTTAACAGAAAAATACACATTGTTGATTTAATTATTGGACATTTAAATTTGTATTTTTCCACTGACCAATTTCATTCCATGTGGTAAGTAGAATAACATTTTCATGAACTGGAACCCAATACAGATCACTCTTAGTACTGATTACTTTTCCAAAAAATAAAGCATTAACCATTATAAATAACCTCCTATTCTAATCTCTGCATATTAGAAGAAAATGTTCCACTGTACACATTTTTTGTCTTTCTAATTAGAATGCAACCAAATTGTATTGTTTCTCAGATAAAAGCTATTGTGGCAAGCATAGAATAGCACAGTCTATGCAAAATTAAAGAGTTGGAAATCCACCATTTCAGACAGAAAAAGAAGAAACAACAAGCACTAAATTGTCAACTGAAGCCAATGGCTTCAAAAGTACTTAATGTTGGCTGGACAGTATTCAAAACGATTTGATAATCATTGCCACATTACTCAGATACAAATTAAAAATCAAAAGGTGCTAGTTTGTTGCATCACAGAAAGGAAATAAAAGCATTTTGCTATTTGCAAATAACATTTGATAACATATGTTTAATGTTCTAAAGTTGCCTATATAATTGGATAAACAAAACTCATATTTAGACCTTATATATGTGGAATTTAAATAATCATGAAATAAAGATACTCATGCAGAAGAGAACAATCACCATTTCTTGAATGACAAGAAAAACACACTTCCATTGTCCACCTGGGTTTTTCCCAGTTTGGGCTCAGGTCTGCTCTGCTCTGCTTTTGCAAAAACTTCTATATGAACAACAGCAGATGGTCAAAAGCCAAATGTTTTACAGTACTATTTCAAAGGGACCATAGTGCATAAAACAATGTTTAGAAATCCAAAGAAAATTGACATGAATTATGTCCACAAGCGTAGTTAACTAGTAAGAATTGTTTACAAACATTCTTTCCAAATAATACAACCAAGATTCCTATAACCAGGTAATTAAAAATGTCACTTTTATCATCATCATGACAGTTAAAACAAAAAGAATATAAAAACAAACAATGGTTCAGTGGAAATAGACTCCAAGTACACAATCCATTATAAACTGATACAAGGGAACTTTCCCACCCCACCATACCCTCTTCCCCATTGAAATGTATGCAAGAATGCTAATCCATTTTAGGTGACTCATGCAGGAAATGGCCATAATGGACTTTAAATTTATTTAATTGAACTGTTGATTTATACACACAAGTAAAAGGAATAGGTCTGAACTGTAAAACAATACAATCAATACAATAAAAGACCCATTGAGTAAAGCACATTACCAATCAAAATGTAATTCAATTAAAACTGAGTTCTCACTAGTTTCGATAATTCAATTTTTTTTTGTTAAATGGTCTAAATGCATTTTGAAAAGTGAATTACCTATGTTAGGCAGGTGATTCACAGATGTAACATTTTCTATGTGACAGCATATTCTGCACGAGTAAAATATTGATATACTTTATTTTGCAAGTGTTCTCATACATACAGCATTTGCCATGACCATTTTCCTTATTTGAGATTAAAAATAAAATATATAAGGAGGAGGAAATTGTCAGGCATATATTTCAGTTGTTCTCTATTAGTCAGAATCTCAGGTGATTTCTCTTTATAATTTGATCCAAAATAATTGCACAGCAACAAATAACCTCCATCTTCAGGCTAACAATGATTTTCAACTATAAATGATTTCATTGTACATAATTCCACATTGATAGCTCTTGAATATTTAAATATGCATGTAAAAAAGGCTTAGAATAATAATTTGTTTTATAGCCAAGTTCTTCCTCTATTTAGCCAAACTTCAAAAAAGTTACAAATAAACAGAACATTATACAGGATCTATAAATCCGGTTTAAAAATTTGAGGCTTCAAAATCATGGTAGTCCAAATGGACTTATAGGAAAATCCGCACATTAACAAGATAGCTCAAGAGACTGAAACAAATGAAGACAGACAAAAAATTGCTGTCTTAGAATTTTACTAATCCTGCCAGTTTAAAGATGGTGATATTATCAGAAGTAACAGCATATGCTGAAAGGAAGGAGAGATGTTTTAAGGTTGGTCCCAAGTGGTAGGACTTAGAGTTCAAGTATTTCCTATTTGATCTGAGCTCACCATAGCAAAGTGATATAAAATGAGGGGGGAAAAAAAGACAAACAGAGAAAAAGAGAGGGATGAGTTATTTTACTTTTGTTCCATACATTTGATTAATATCTTCTTGATAATGTGCAGTAAGCTCTTTACGTTTTAGTTTGAAGGCATCTGTCACCAAACCCGTTTCAGGGGTCCAAGGTTCAGGGGACAACCGAATTTTGAGGGGAATTTCAAATTTCTCCAGATTAGCTGTAACAGAAAGATAAAATTTTAGCTTACAAATTATATATTTAAAAGGTTATTATAATCCTGGAACAAATGCTAATAAACTTGGAATAGATGCAGAAAAAGATAAAAGCTACATTTTAACACTTTGGTTTCTGAGAGGTATATAAAACCTCTGGATTATTTCACCTGGAGTCAGGGACGTGGCAATTACAAATATTAAAAAAATGTATAGTGTGGGAAAGAACATTTTCTCTTTTTTTGAAATATTAAAATTTAGGATCATAAAGAGGGCAGCAAGATTTAAGAAATACAGTATAGTATTTACTATTGAAGTGTCTGGACCCAAGTCTTTAAAAAGCTCTTACACAAACTCGGCAAGAAAAGTCAAATAATAAAAGTTAGAATGCAGTATGGTATTTGCACAATCAAGTCCAGTACCAAGTTCAGTGGATGAATTTAAAATATCCCTATTTAAAGTATTACTGATGGAAGGCTAGCCAGCCTCTCTTTGAACATATCTAGCAAAGTAGTGGGGTAACAGTTTCCATCGTTTTAATTTTAGAAAAAAATATTTTGAACTATTCAATTAGAATCTACCTTTTACAACTTAAAATGCATTATTTGGTAGACCACATCCTAGGACAATGAAGTAGAGCAGGGGTCCCCAACCTCTAGGCATGGTCTGGCACCATTTTGCGGCCTCCCAGGAACTGGGCCACGCAAGTGAGTGATGCCCCATCTGTACACACATAGGATCCAGGCAGCATGAGAAACCATCCCCTCCTAGTTTGTGGAAAAAGTGCCCTCCATGGAATCGGTCCCTGGCGCCCAAAAGGTTGGGGGAGCTGGAGTAGAGGATTTAAGCTTCATCCAGGCAATATCGTTTCTTCGCTTCCCATGATTAAAATCCCCACTACTTTCAATATCTCTTCACAGAACCTGATTTTTAGTCCTCTGATAATTTTCATTCCATTTTTCTGAATTATTTTGAATTTACCTAAATTATTTTTATCTATGGTACCCATATCCAACCATAAAGTCTAGATATAACTTGATCAATTCAAAATAAAATGGACATTTCCATAATTTAAAATTATATTATAAAATATTCTTTTGTTTAGCCACATCTACTGGCATATGTTTAGTCTGTAACAGAATTATTGCCAAGGCTTTTTTGGGATGGGGAGAAGGATACCTTCAAGACATTCTTGACTTCTGGATTAGTCCCTGAAGTTTTCTTGGTGATATTTTTGGAAGTAATTTACCACTGCTTTCTTCTTAAGGATGTGAGAGAGAGACTGACCAAAGTCATCCAGCTGGCTCTCTGTTTAAGGCAGAACTGAAATTCTAAACTATCTCAAAGTATCAGTATGAGATCTGTGGTTCCCTAGATTTTTTTTCCATTTTAAAAACAGAGGCATTGTCTGACTATTTACTATTTTTCCAGGATTTCCTAAAGATAATACGATATAGGTAGTTCTTGACGTATAACCATTCATTTAGTGAACAAAGTTACAATGGCACTGAAAAAAGTGACTTACAACCAGTCCTCACACTTACTATCACTGCAGCATCCTTGGGGTCTCATGATCAAAATTTGGGAGCTTGGCAATGGCATATATTTATAATAGTTACAGTGTTCTGGGGTCATGTGATTAATATTTGCAATTTTCCCAGTAGCTTCTAAACAAGCAAAGTATATGGGAAGATCCAGATTCAAGTAACAACTGCAATGATTTGCTTAATAGGTCTGACAAAAAAAAGGTCACAAAATCAGGCACAACTCACTTTACAATTGCCTTGCTTAACAATGAAAATTCTGGTCCCAACTGTGGTCATAAGTCAAGGACTACCGGTATTTTAAACTTCCTTCAATAACCTGGAATGCATTCATCTGGCCCTGTGATCAGTTCTCATAGTGACTATTTCTTATTTCAAAGAAAATCTGCATCTGAGTAAGTAATAGTAGCAGGAGTATGGCACTGAAAAATATTTTGTATGTGCGCTATCTTGTGCACAGAAATATTTTCATATTGTTTATATATCAATTGAAAAGGCTGTTTTGATGTCTTATTCTAAAAACTTGACTGTTCCAGATTGAAGTATTTTCAGCGTTCTGTTTTAATTTCTCAGATTGGAAGTTATTTAATATTTTTTAAGCACTGGGTGTTATCTTTTGCATTCTTCTGTGTACAGCAAGAAGAAATAATTACATCCTGACTGCTCCTGACATAGGTTGAAGTGGGGGCCGAGGTATCTGGGTAAAATTATGAAGTGAAGCATCAGGCATTTAAATAGCATGTGCTACAAAGCAGTTGTTCTGAACCTGTGTTGATAAAAGACTTATTAGAGAACTAGCCCCAAAGGAAGAAACAACCTCCAGGGTCTATTGGACTAAATGCTGAATAGATACTTCAGCTGGAATAATGAGGACTGGTATTAAGGTTTCTGGTTACCTCTTTGACTTTGAGGCAACCTTCATAGGTACTTTAGATCCCTGTGAGTAGAAATTTATAGGCAAGGCAATTTCTGCACTTCAGGTTTCTTTATGAAGAACTTTTACAATGCATAGACAGCCACAATAAGCTGTGTTTTGTCATTGTTTTTTTCTTCTTCTTAGAAATACCCTTGGGTGAACTCCAGGAGAAATTGGCAGGCCGGACTGTAAAATCATGCAGTGGCTGAACCTTTGGGTTTGAGAAGCATTTTCTAGCTTATGTGACCAAGAGTGAGAGACAAGTCCACACTGGACATTTCCCTGGGTTATGTGTAGGGAGAGATCAAAATTCAGAGTTCAGAATTCATTCCCACTCATTTCTTTCAATATGAAACCTATCTACCCAGGACAAGTGACTGTACTTAAAATGTAAGTAAAATTAGGAATAAGGCTACCAATCTGCATTGAAAAAAATATGGATGACTGACAGCAAAATATAACAGCTTCTACATTGCTTTCTTATTGTCCAGTGGGCACTCAGATTATATAAACATGACTGAGTGATAAATAAATAAATTTGAAGCCAAAGAGCTTACTTCTTAATCTTGCTCTTTCCCCTGATTCACACATAAAAAAGGGTTACAATTTTTGTGTCTGCTGAATCATAGCTGATCCAATATTTGGTAGAACTCCCAAGATTCAATATTCTGAGTTAAAAATAAAATACTTTTTCTATTTTGGGCACATGGATGCTTCTTTCATATTCTGATTATGGGCTTCTTGAAATCATCTGGTTTTGTCATAATCAGAAACAAGGTGTTGAAATACAAGTTTGGACAGTCTTATGGGATTTGTTTGTCCCTATCTTGTTGTAATAATAATAAATATAAATCTTAAGAATATATTTCAGAATATCTCTAGAACCATGATGGCGAACCTATGGCATGCGTACCACAGGTGGCACGCGGAGCCATATCTGTAGGCACACGAGTGTTGCCCTAGCTCAGCTCCAGCATGGATCTGCGAGCCGGTCAGCTGATTTTCGGGCCTTCCAGGCCCACTGGAAGTCAGGAAACGAGCCATTTCCGGCCTCCGAAGGGCCTCTGGGGGGTGGGGAAGGCCGTTTTCACCCTACCCAGGCTCCAAGAAAGCCTCTGGAGCCTGGGGAGGGCAAAAAACGAGCCTATCGGTAACCTTTTTGCCATTGCGTGCCAAAAGCAGGGGAAGTGCATTGAATTATGGGTGTGGTCACACGCACGCACGACCCGCCCGCCCCCCCTGCTTTTGGCATGTGACAGCAAAAAGGTTAGCCATCACTGCTCTAGGGGATACTAGTGAATCCTCATGAATTCTTAATCATTTTGTTTTACATGGTAACTTGAACAATATTGGTAACTTACCTGTTGTAGCAGCCTCAACTAAAAGCTTCTGTACTTCTTTCTCCACTTCAGAATAATTACATATCTCTTCCAAAGTTCCTCTGAATCCTTTCTTTCTTGCTAACTCTTTAAGTTCTTTATGATTTGGCACAATAAATCCAATGGTATAAGAATGGAAACTAATACAAAGAGATATGTACAATTTCATAATTAAGTTGCTCATCTGTTTTATAAAATGTTAATCTTTTTACATATTCATTATATATTTTTCTAAAAACTCCCTCCCCCCCCAAATATAATGAAGAAATATTACTTTAGTCACAAAAGTTTCAATTGTGACAGCATCCCTATTTTTTCACAGTTCTTAATCCATTATTTTTTATGTTCCTCAAAAATGCAGGAAATCATCACACTGGTTATAAATCAGATATACAGTCAGGTCCAGAAATATTGGGACATCAACACAATTCTAACATCTTTGGCTCTATACACCACCACAATGGAGTTGGAATGAAACAAACACAATGTGCGTTAACTGCAGACTGTCAGCTTTAATTTGAGGGTATGTACATCCAACTCAGGTGAACGGTGTAGGACTTACAGCAGTTTGCATATGTGCCTCCCACTTGTTAAGGGACCAAAAGTAATGGGACAGAATAATAATCATAAATCAAACTTTCCCTTCTTAATACTTGGTTGCAAATCCTTTGCAGTCAATCACAGCCTGAAGTCTGGAACGCATAGACATCACCAGACGCTGGGTTTCATCCCTGGTGATGCTCTGCCAGGCCACTACTGCAACTGTCTTCAGTTCCTGCTTGTTCTTGGGGCATTTTCCCTTCAGTTTTGTCTTCAGCAAGTGAAATGCATGCTCAATGGGATTCAGGTCAGGTGACTGACTTGGCCATTGCATAACATTCCACTTCTGTCCCTTCCAAAACTCTTTGGTTGCTTTTGCAGTATGCTTTGGGTCATTGTCCATCTTCACTGTGAAGCGCCGTCCAATGAGTTCTGCAGCATTTGGCTGAATGTGAGCAGATAATATTGCCCGAAACACTTCAGAATTCATCCTGCTGCTTTTGTCAGCAGTCACATCATCAATAAATACAAGAGAACCAGTTCCATTGGCAGCCATACATGCCCACGCCATGACACTACCACCACCATGCTTCACTGATGAGGTGGTATGCTTAGGATCATGAGCAATTCCTTTCCTTCTCCATACTCTTCTCTTCCCATCATTCTGGTACAAGTTGATCTTGGTCTCATCTGTCCATAGGATCTTGTTCCAGAACTGTGAAGGCTTTGTTAGATGTTGTTTGGCACACTCTAATTTTTTGAGGCTCACCAATGGTTTACATCTTTTGGTGAACCCTCTGTATTCACTCTGGTGAAGTCTTCTCTTGATTGTTGACTTCGACACACATACACCTACCTCCTGGAGAGTGTTCTTGATCTGGCCAACTGTTGTGAAGGGTGTTTTCTTCACCAGGGAAAGAATTCTTCGGTCATCCACCACACTTGTTTTCCGTGGTCTCCCAGGTCTTTTGGTGTTGCTGAGCTCACCGGTGCATTCCTTCTTTTTGAGAATGTTTCAAACAGTTGTTTTGGCCATGCCTACTGTTCTTGCTAATCTCTCTAATGGGTTTGTTTTGTTTCTTCAGCCTAATGATGGCTTGCTTCACTGATAGTGACAGCTCTTTGGATCTCATCTTGAGAGTTGACAGCAACAGATTCCAAATGCAAATAGCACACTTGAAATGAACTCTGGGCCTTTTATCTGCACATTGTAATTGGGGTATTGAGGGAATATCACACACCTGGCCATGGAACAACTGAGAAGCCAATTGTCCCATTACTTTTGGTCCCTTAACAAGTGGGAGGCACATATACAAACTGCTGTAAGTCCTACACCGTTCACCTGAGTTGGATGTACATACCCTCAAATGAAAGCTGACAGTCTGCAGTTAATGCACATTGTGTTTGTTTCATTCCAACTCCATTGTGGTGGTGTATAGAACCAAAGACGTTAGAATTGTGTCGATGTCCCAATATTTCTGGACCTGACTGTATTTAGCAACAGAATGGCATTATAGAAGATTCCTTTAACTGCCAAGGTTGGAAGCGACTTTAGAGGCCTTCTCATCCAACATATGCTCAGTACAGAAATCCTCATACCATCCTGGAGAAATATATATGTAATATTTTCTTGAAAACGTTCAGTGATATAGCATTCACAACTTCAGAAAGCAGGCTGAATTGCAGTCAGGATATTATTCCTTATTTTGAATTTGGATTTCTGACTAAAAAGCTTTCACTCATTGGTTCTTGGGTGCTCCAGAGAATAAGTGGTCTGACCTAGGCTTCCTTAGAAATTAAACAGCACAAACGTAGTACCAACAAACCTCTTTAAGTCATACGGCTGTGAATTATTGTCATTCCCAGTCCTAATGGCTTCTCAAACAGTCTTGCAGGGGAGTGTTTACACTCACTCACCTTATCTCCCTTGGAATGCTGTCAGAGAACTAATTGCCACACGCAGGCTAAGGCCAAACTTAGCACAGAATCAAACATATTTTTTCTACAGCTTTTACCAACCAGATGAACTAATTGCTTCCTGCAAAAGCTCATGTCTGCTCACTTCTCTTTTATGTCTTATGGGCCCCTCCCAATCATCTCCAAGCCTTACTCCCAAGTCAACCCTGTTTTCTTAATTGTTCCCGTCTCCTGGCAGCTCTGCGCATGTGCACACTGGGAACAAGCTTGTGCTGTTCTTCTGCCTCGCTGATGTCAGACTCCGGAGACAGCAAAGAACTACCAGATGGCCTTGGCCCCCTATCTGCCTCCAACTCAGAGCCCTCGTCCGGGCCTTCCCCAGACTCCAGGACTGGCCCACATTCCTTCCCAGCCTCCTCACTGTCCGATTCCGCTGTCAAGTCCGCAGGCTGCTGGCAGACCACAACACTATGAGTACTATACCTTTATTTTAAAAACCCAAACTGTACTGGCTTTTCTGGCAGCTGCAGGACATTACTGGCTTACACTTATATGATCCACCAAGTTATCCAGGTCTTTCTTAAAAGTACTATTGCTAAGGCAGGTATCATTTCTCTTGTACTTGTACAACTGATTTTTCGTAAGTGTAGAACCTTGTATTTCGTATCACTGAAAAACATTTTTTTGATAGGCTAAGGTGAAGTCTTTCAAGATTCTTTTGAACCATAAGCCTGTCTTCCACGGCAATTCTTCAAGTTTTGTGGCATCCCCAAATTTTATGAGCATGTAATGCTATCAAACATCCACATCTGCCTATCCTAGGTCCTTAGAAAGGACTCGATAGGTAGACAAAAATGCCATATCCAGCCTGAACATTTGGTATATTTTAAATAATAATTTTATACTGCTACATAATTTCTCTCTAGTCACTTTGCAGTATAAAATTAAGAATATAAAATAAAAAACACAATACAAAATTGAAATAATATAAATAAAAATTAATGTAACTTCAGTATTATCCTAAGCATTATCATAAGTTTTATTATTATTATTATTATCATCATAAGATACCTTATCTACAAGAAACTTAACTGCAAGGTCTCATAAAACCAAAATGACAAAACAGAATTTGGACATCAAAATAATGAAAATATGTTAAATTGGGAGATTAGAGAAGTCTTAGACTATTAATGATAAAATAATAGGAAAGGTAAAAAAAAGTTAGAGATATTTTTTTATCTAATGACTAGTGGATTTTAATTTGTTAAAGCTCTGTAATTATTAAGATAGAGACAAAGGAGATTTGCGAATTTGAGAGTTAAATGCTCTATCAACTAAAAACACAAAATGAAAAATAAACAATAAACTCAGCCAGGCAGAAACATGATCTTTTTCCTCAGGCAAAAATCTATTCTCTACTTCTCTTATTTGGAGCTCTTTATTTTTTCTAAAAGGGCAGAGAAAGGTGATGGGTGAGTCAGGGCTTCAAGACACTCTAGGGAACCTGCCCGGTGAGATAGTTGTGGGAGGGAGAACTTCAGGATTTTAAAAAGTCTCCTTCTAGTATACACAGCTGTAAAAAGTAAACAGGCTCTAAGTTGAGGGATCATTTGAAAATTCTGATTCTGGGGGCATTGGGAGAAAAAACTTATCAACAACTATCTTTCAGAAACAGCTAAATATGGGCATTTCTGGACAGTAATTCAACATTAACCGAAGTAACCTAACAGTGCCTAATGTTGAGTACAGCCAAAAGGAATATATTTTTTCTACAAAATGTGAACAGGTTTAAAAGGCAATTACTGTTTTTTTTTTTCATAAAAGCACACAATACCAAGAAAAACATTTCTAGAAAATATTTGTTGCTCATGCAAAAATGAACACAAAGTTATACTGCTTTACCTGCTTGCATATACACAAATATTATCTACCAGGGGAAGATTCTTCAAAGCTGCTTCAACTTTACCAAGAGAAACATATTCACCTGCTTGAAGCTTTACAAGATCCTTTTTACGATCTATTGAATGGGAAATTAAAATGAATGTTATAATGAATAAACAACATGAAAATTATATGTAAAAGGTTAGATTTATGATGGTCCTACTATTCATTTCTGCTTTTAGCATTTAACAAATCTGGATAGGTTAACTTTTATTAACTTACAGCAATATGCATTTAACAAGTCCAAAATGTCTTAGCTTTTATGCTGAGTTGAGTTTTCTAAATAAATTTACACATAATGGTAAAACACAACTAAAACATAAACTACTCTGTCAAATAAATACTGACTTGGAAATTAACCCAATATATTAAAATAATGAAGTGAATGCAATGTCTTGCCCACTGTGTATCTTCCCAGAACTCCAATCATCTCAGATTTAGTCTAATAACTACATCAAAAACACTATCTGGTAAATAGAGAGGGTTGTCCAAAAAGAAATATCCAAAAAGATATTGTCCAAATATCCAAAATGATACTATATTGTCCAAAAAGGCAAAAAGAAAACAAAGATATAGACTTTTACTCTAAATAAGCATACACAAGATTGTTCTGCAACTGAGTAGTCACCCTGATTGTAAGAATGAATAAATTTAATAAATTGTGTTTTACACTCTTCAGGGAACTTAAATCTATATATTTGGAAGGTGCTTCAGCTAGAAAAAACAATCTAATGTTAAAGGCCTATTCCAGGGACACCCTTCCTCTGTTCAATCCTGTCCTTGGAGACTGCCTGGACAAATCCCTGCATTTTTCTTGGCAAAGTTTTTCAGAAGTGGTTTGCCATCATTTCCTTCCTAGGACTGAGAGAAAGTGACTGGCCCAAGGTCACCAACTGGCTTTATGCCTAAAACAGGTTTAGAACTTTTGGTCTACTAGTTTCTAGCCTGATGTCTTAATCACTATACCAAACTGATTCTCCAACAAATTGAAAGTAAATGCAATTTTAAACAAGAAATGAACTCTCAATAGAACATACATATACTTAGCATTAAATATATTCAAATAAATAATAGAGAACCAAATGAACCATTTGTTCATGGTAACCAAATTACCATAGTGATATGATTTTGCAGCAAAAAGTATTACAATTATGTTAAGTTCTGCACACTACACTCACCAATAATTTTCAGACATCCATCTGATTGGAATTCCCCAATATCTCCAGTATAGAGCCATCTCTCTCCATTCTCATCAACCATAAAATCAGTTTTGGTTCGTTCTTCATTTTTGTAGTATCCCATAGATATGTTTGGACCACCAATAACAATCTCACCTCTAGGGTATGGTTTATCTGTATTAAAGTATCCACCTATAGAACAGATATATTTCAAATTCAACATAAGTGAATTTGTATATACAGACACATTTTTTTAAAAAGATGCACACATATATATGCACTACCATACATAGACAAAGCAATAAGACAGGATCTCCATAAAATTGTTCCTGTTCCAGCCAATGATGTAGCTAGCTACTCCAATTTGCAATGTGCTAGTTTTGGTTTATTATTATATATAAACAGGAATGTTGTGTTGCTATGAAAGAAAACAAGAAAGGAAAAGAAAGCATGGTATATTGTTAAATGTTGACTTCTATGGAAAGAAACAACCAGTTCATACAGGTAAGTAATAAACACATGGGTTCTGCAGCTGTTCCTAGTGGGAAAAAGAACCAAGCAGGTTGCTTATTAATGTTGCATGGAAATGCTAGCATTAAACTACAATACACTAAGGATACACTGAGAATATGGACTGGAAGAGCTCTACAATGAAACACTTTGATGGACTAGAAAGATCCCACAGAGTTGGTCTCCTCTGGGTCCTGTCAGCTAAACAATGCTGGCTGGCGGGCCCGTGAGGGAGGGACTTCTCTGTGGCTGCCCCAGCTCTCTGGAACCAGTTACCTCCTAAGGTCCGGACCATCCCCACCCTATTGGCCTTCCGAAAAGCGGTGAAGACCTGGCTTTTCTGGCAGGCCTGGGGCCGTTAATCTCGCTCTTGCGATCCGGCGAGATCCGGCCATGAATGGTATGAATGAGTTTTAATGTTTTTAATGTTTTTAATTTTTAAATGTTTTTTACAATGATTTTAAATGCATTGTGAACCACCCTGTCTTCGGAGAGGGGCAGCATACAAATTGAATTAATAAATAATAAATAATAAATAAATTCAACACTGGTCATATGCTTGGTTGGCTAAAAACTGAAATGAAGTTCTATCAATCTATAAATTCTGTTCAAGAAAAATAAATCCAAAAAGGGCTGACTTCGTTTGGTATCAAAATGCAATGTTCGGTTTTCTTTCTACCATTCCCAAAACATTCAAGATAAACTCAGGTTTGCTTAGTAAAAACAAAGGTTAACTTTTTCAGTAATGATGTAATTACAAACAAATTATGAAAACCAGGTGAGTGTAATAGGCCCCAAAATAGCACCTATAAATATTCGAATTCAAGGCTTCTTTAGTTAAATCCAGTATAAGCCACTGTTATCACAGTTTTTAGAGTGCCAGCTCCACAGTACTAGCCTTTTATATTTATCTTATTAACAATGACTAAATTTTTCCATTGTGTGATCCAAGTATAAACAGCAAAAATAATTTATTAGAATTTGATAAAGTCATTGCAAATATTGTGGAAATAAGATTTTGAGGCCAGCAAATTCTTCTATGTATTCTTTTCACTTAATATTTATCGATCATGTTTAAAGTATATAATTTTAAAATGCAATATTTAGTGAAAGAACCCTAACTACTTGAAATAGAATAAACATGCAAAAAGTATTGGTAATCTCTCGTCTTGCATTTTTTAAAAAAAAAATTGTTCAAATTTATGTGCAGAATATATATATTACAAAAGCATGTGTCAGCGAAGCTTTCCCGATCTGTTCCCAAGTTGCCAGCATGTATCATGCATGTACTTCACTTCTATATTACATACTAGCTGGATGCCCGTGCTTCGCTACAAAACTATGTGCTCGGGCTTGATAAATTGACACCTACAGCCTGAAACTTAATGTAGAATGTGTAATTCCTCAGCATCAGATTGTATTAATATAATGCAACTGGTAGTTGGAACAGAGGGGGAGGGGGAGTAGAATGTCCCAGCCCGCAGCATCCATCGGTATTCATCTGGCTAGCATCCTGTCAATGTGTGAGAGTTGAGGGGTGTTTGGAAACTCAAACAGTATTTGCTGTGTGAGCAAGAAGAAGACAGGAAGGAGGCTGGGCGTGGCTTAACTCTACTGTTTTGTAGTAAAGCTGCTTGCTGCTGTGAAAGTAAAACTGAAAGTGAAACTCCTCTTCTCTGCTTGTGTTTTGCATTTGGAATTTTGAGGTGGGGAGGGGGAGTAGAACTCCTTAGCATCAGAGCATGGAACTGATTTCTTTTCAGGTGAGGAGGGGGAGTAGAACTCCTTAGTATCAGAGGGCTGTTTGGAAAGTGAAACAGTATTTGCTGTGTGAGCAAGGAGACAGAAAGGAGCCTGGCCATGGCTTTGCTCAAGTGTTCTGTATTAAAGCTGCTTCCTGTTGTGAAAGTAAAACTGAAAGTGAAACTCCTCTCCTCTGCTTGTGTTTTGCATTTGGAACAGATTTCTTTTCAGGTGGGGAGGGGGAGCAGAACTCCTTAGCATCAGAGCGGGTTAATAATAATATAGGAAATATCAATGCTCTGATGGTCATTTCGAAAAATCCTTTCTTAGTGAGCACTTAGAAGCCAAGAGGAACATATGTGGCAAATTTCAAGTTTGTAGACTTTACAGTTCTGGAGATTTAGTGATTAATGTGTGAGTGGTTTTGGCTTTTATATATTTATATATCTGTATACCAGTACTTATGCAAATGTTTATGGTTTCTTGATAATACTTATAAAGTTGTCGACATACACACATTGGTTGCTAATTCTCTGTCTTTCAAAAAGCCCTCAAAACGCCTCTCCTGACAGCAGGAGAACCTGTATAGTAGCTACAACACATATAACATGTGTTGTAAATAATGTGTAAATTGTTGGTTTTATTGTATGCCCCCCAAATTCACTTTGTGTCAGATAGGCAACCATATAAATTTGATAAATAAATTAGAACTAGACAACCCATGACCTGTTTGGTCATCCTACTTTCCATGTATAATACAGGGTGGCACTGTTTTCCCTCCCCTCATGACCCTAAGCAGAGCCCTGGTGAAGCCTCGTCCTCCTCCTTGGCTGACCTGTGAAATTGCCTGCCATTTTGCTGGGAGGAAAGTAGTATAGAAGTATAGATGAAAATTAGAATCATTCGATTGCTGCTAACCACAGACATTATAGCTATCACAACTTTGCAAATAGAACTGATAAGAAATCATTGATATTTTAATTACAAGCAATGGTCCCAGATTTGTATGCATTCTTTATGTTATGGAATTTGATACCTTGACTCAAAAATATACTATGAGGCACCATTTGGGCTAATTTAAGGTTGCAAACAGACAAACTGACAGGACAGTTTTAGTAATATATAAATAAAATATTCTCCTGAGATGACAAGATCAATGTCTGTGCCTGAGGACAGTCACATAATATCAACAACAATATGAATGTTTTTATATTGAAATAAAAAATCCACTTACAATGGAAGGAACTGTATGGGCATGCAACATGTTACTTATTCAACCAACTGACAGTCAGAGGAACTTGTTTACTGCTATTAATACATGAAAACTCAGGACTCCTAAATCTATGTGGCCTGTATCCCATCTATGATATATCATAGGGCATGTTCCCTAGATATAAAACTAATCAGGATTCAAAAAACAAGGATTAGTCTATACGCAATCTTTCTTGGAAAAATGGAGTTCATAGGATTCCCTCTTACCAAGGGGAATTATATTTTCTCTTGGCTTATGACCACTGGTGATCTACGTGCTACATTTAAGCTTTATTTTTATAAGATATATATATATATATACTGCCTTTCATTGGATAGCTACCTCCTCCTCCTTTTTTTCTTTACAGCAACTCTGTGAAGTTGACAGAGCTGGGGGCGTGTGATTGGCTGGCGAAGCAGAGAGCTTCCATACCTGACAGACTAGAACCTCGGTGCCCCTGCTCCTATTCAAACACCTCACTACACCACAAGGGCTCCCATACCTTAGCTGAAAGAAAACATCTATTTTCTCATTTTGTGCCAAATAAATATTTTAAATACCAAATTTCCTAATGGCTTCATGTAATGATCACAATTACCCATACGTAGAACATAAGATAGCATAGAAGATGCATTACTTTTTAAAATAAAAATAGCAAAAGTAAAAAGTGTTTTGAAATCAAGTTGGCCTCTTATACCCACCAATCCATCTGTTATTTTTCTCATTAGATGAAACTGCAACACTAACAGCACCAAGAGGCTACAAATAAAAACCTGTAAGATCAGATGGACCAAACTGCAAGAGGCCAGCAGCAACAAGGGCTGGATGAATAAGTCTTCATAGCTCCTCTAAACAATAGCAGAATGGGGGCTATCCAAATCTTGGGGGAATCTTGTTTCAGAGGGAAGACACTGCTAAAGGGAAGCTGTGCTTCTGAGTCTTTCTAAATGACTTTGTCATAGGTAACAATCAGCACATTCTCAAATGCTGAGAACGGTGATAGGACTCTTTTGTTAAACACCTTATTAACAAAATAAGATTCCTAATTGCTAGTATTTTATAATTGTATACACTACTTTTTATGGTGACTTTTTATGGTATATTCTGATTTTATTGCTTTTATGATTTTATGTGCTGTTTAATTTTTGTTAATTTGGTGGATGGCACATAATCGATAAAACTTTTGTTTATTTATATGTCTAAGAAAGTTTATTGTTCTATTATCTTACTTATCTTATTCTGATAACAACTGTTTTCATTTCTTCTTTTTTATTATCATAAGCCATCTAGAGCAGTGGTCACCAACCGGTGGCCCGGGGACCACTGGTGGTCTGCGAGAAAATTTTGGTGGTCCGCAGAGAACTTTTCGTATTTTTGCAGGTGGTGCAATATGGAAAAATATGGCACAGCCCTCGCCGTCCGGAATGAATGGTGCTGTTGTGGCGGTGGGGGAGGGGGCGGCACAAGCAGGAAGAAGCGGCGTTTGCAATGGCTGGAAGCTGCGGGAGCAAAGCACTACTTTCATTTGCACAGCAACAGCATTCCACCTCGGTATATTTGCGCCAGCCAGTGGCGCAAAGGCAGCCCTCATCTCCTGCTGCTTGGGACTTGGAGTGGTAAATGGCATCTGGTCTGGGAAGCAGCCGGATTTTGCTCTCCATTGCAGACGCCAGATTAGCTCCCTGTAAGCTCTCTTCTCTTGAGGAGCGCTTCCTGAAGCGGCACTGGAAACTTTGGTCGGGCTCCTTGAGAGACGAGAGCTTGCAGGGGGCCTATCTGGTGTCTGCAATGGAGAGCAAAATCCGGCTTCTTCTCTCCGCTGTGAGTGTGGGATCGCAATTCCGCCTTGGTATATTTGCAGTACAAGGCAGCCCTCATCTCCTGCTGCTTGGGACTTGGAGCGGTAAATGGTGACTGGTCCGGGGAGCAGTCGAATTTTGCTCTCCATTGCAGATGCCAGATCGGCCCCCTGCAAGCTCTCGTCTCTCAAGGAGCGCTCACTGAAGTGGTGCAGGAAACTTTGGTTGAGCTCGAGACACGAGAGCTTGCAGGGGCCCGATCTTATATGATTATATGATGTGAAAAATTCAAAATCTCTAATTTCCTATGAAGCAACAGTGAGAACTGGACACGGAACCACTGATTGGTTCAAAATTGGGAAAGGAGTCCGAGAAGGCTGCATACTGTCACCCTGACTATTTAATTTATATGCAGAGCACATCATGAGAAAGGCGGGGCTAGATGAATCAAAAATTGGAATTAAGATTGCTGGGAGAAATATCAACCACCTCAGATATGCAGATGATACCACTCTAATGGCAGAAAGCGAAGAGGAACTAAAGAGCCTCTTGATGCGGGTAAAGAAGGAGAGTGCAAAAGTTGGCTTGAAACTCAATATTAAGAAAACTAAGATCATGGCATCCGGCCCTCTCAATTCCTGGCAAATAGATGGGGAAGAAATAGAGGTAGTAAAAGATTTTATTTTCCTGGGCTCCAAGATCACTGCAGATGGGGACTGCAGCCAAGAAATTAAGAGACACTTGCTCCTGGGGAGGAAAGCTATGGCAAATCTAGACAGCATTCTAAAAAGCAGAGACATCACCCTGGCAACAAAAGTGTGTATAGTCAAGGCTATGGTTTTCCCAGTTGCAATGTATGGCTGTGAAAGTTGGATCATAAGAAAGGCTGAGTGCCAAAGAATTGAGGCCTTTGAACTATGGTGCTGGAGAAGACTCCTGCGAGTCCTTTGGACTGCAAGGCGATCAAACCGGTCAGTCCTAGAGGAGATCAACCCTGACTGCTCTTTAGAAGGCCAGATCCTGAAGATGAAACTGAAATACTTTGACCACCTAATGAGAAGGAATGTTGTCCATGGGGTCGCGATGGGTCGGACATGACTTCACAACTAACAACAATAATTTCCTATGTTGGAGAAAAAGAGATAATTACTGATTTTTCAGTCATTGCAATTTAGTAAGAGATTCAGGATCTCAGCTCCCCCTTTACTTTGATGAGATAGGATTTAAGAGGCATTTCACAACATGCTGGTGGGAACTATACAAACCTAGAACAAGATAGTTTGAGGTGCAAGTCTTAAACTTAGGAGGACTGAAACAGAATCTAAAACAGGGACAGGAACAGGGCTATGGCCTTACAGAATCCTCTGGAGCTGGAACCTAACAGCTCAGAACCATGTCCAATCAAATGTTGATAGCAAAATTATTGAAAATGTGCTTTATTTCCCAACAAAACTTGTATTATATGTTCTTTAAAAAAATTAAAACCTCTCAAAATTACTGAGGAAAAACACATACAAAAAAACATCCCAGGAAGTCATCAACATAATGCCTACATGTCCTCCAAATGTTAGTTATTGATTCCAACCATAAAGGTTCCAACCATTAAGAAATGTTTTATCTGTGCTAAACAAAAGCAAGAACGCTGTGTCTCACTCTGGGACAATGTTGATGATGTGCCACATACAGATGGAAAAGAATATGACATCTAAGTCATATTACCATAAAGATTATCCCCCGCTGCCCCGTTGGTGACTATGGACAGTTTCAGCAAGGTGGATTTGAAGTCAAGGAAGAATCACTGAGGGAAAAGGTGACTACACAAAATGCCACTGCTTTTAAGACACAGACATATGTATGGAAGGTGAAGGGACTGGTAGATCTAATGAGCTTCAGAGAGGCTTTAGCTTAGAACTCAGAGAAACTAAATAGAGAACCTGCCCTCATTTCTGCTACTAACAATCAAGCCTTTCTGATATGTTAATGTATTCAACCTTTTCCAAAAGAACCATCACACAATCATTAAAGTTTCTTCTTACCTTCTTCCCAATTCATCAGCTTGATTTCGCAACAAATTAAGGGTGCTCCCACTCTGCCTGTTGTATAGTCCCAAACTGAAATTTAGGAAAATAAAATATAATCAAAAAATTCAGAAATAGTTTCAGTAGCAATTTATCACGTCTCTGAATAACTAACAATATGCAATGTCAGTGTTTTGAAATAATATCAACCAGTATGCTGATAACACCCAATTATATTGTTACAATCTACTGCCATGTTGATCTACAAATACTACTCACCTTCTGTTATTGTTCCAGCCCCAGAGGATTCTGTCAGGCCATAGCCCTGTCCCACAGGACAACAAAAACAGATGTTCATAAATCTCTGAGTTGCTGCAGAAAGTGGAGCTCCTCCACACAGTAAGACCCGTATCTTCCCACCTAGCAGCATCCGGACTTTCCGGAAAACAAAGCTAAAAGAGAGAGAGGAGTGAGGGTGGGGAGGAAGAAGAATATGAAGAAGTTGTTTCTTTTACTTAACAACATCAGTTTAACTGGCATTGCATATAAAACTACTCAGATTTAACTAACTTTGCAAAATTATGTTTCAGAAAAAATGCAATTACATCCTATACATGGCTACTAAGAAATAAATTATCCTCTTCTCAGTAGAACACACCCTAATAAGAATATAAGTTAAAGCAAAAGACAGATAAACAGATTTATACAATAAGTTATTATTTTCTTTTAAACAGTGTAGCTGGAAGTAACTTTCCAAAATAACATTACTGTTTTATAAGCTTACTTCTACCATTTCCCAAATGGGCTCTTTTTCGGAGCCTAGCAGCCCTTCATAAAAATGTTGCTCTTTAGAGAAAAACAAATCAACCTCTCTTACCAACCTGTCACATATTGGAGTACTGTAGCCTTTTGAAATCTGTTCCATCTTGTAATTATAAGCTAAAGTAAACAAATTGCGCTGAAAACTGGACATTTCATTAACTCGATTCATAACATTTTTGTAGATTCGATCCATGATTTCCTAGTTATAGAAATAAATTACATCAAGCAGAGATAGATTGTAGTGGGTTATACATTTACTCCATTACACTAATCTGGAGGAGTACTATATGGTTTAACATTAGATAAAAACTTAAGATTTCCCCAATAATTTGAATGTTCAAACATATAACAATACAATTTCAGATAAAAGGCAAAGCTTTGAAACTATTACTGCAAAAGAATGTAATAAAAAATTATTACAATGGTCCCAATTTTTTTCCCATTCTCACTTTCCCATTACTTTACTTTAACATAAGGCTATAATGATTATTTATACATTTTGTATGATTGGGAGCCTTTGAAAGCCTGGAAGACAGAGGAAAGATGAATGCATACTATCACAGAGTACAGAAAACTGCTTTTTGCGTCTGTTTTTTTTTTTCAAGCAAGGAATTACATGATTGTCAGGTACAAAAACTATTCTAAAGATTCCGATTTACTTATAAAGCTTTTTTACAATGTTGATTGAATTAAAATTTACATTTCCTCTTTCCCTCACTCATCTCCTCCCTGAGGTATGCTTACCTAGAAAGGAATGGAATAATGTATCGCTATATATACAGGTATCCTAAATGCAACTCAAATGTTTAAAAGACATAAATGCCTAAATAATTTCCATACATCAATATCATTAACAGAACTTCTTTTACTAAAGCTGTAGTTTTTCACCTTTTTAATTAATTACTTCTTTAACCTGTTAATGCATTAATTAATTTGTATGCCTCATACAAATATGAGGCATAAAGTATAATTAGAAAATAAATTGCATTTTTAGTTATTCTGTAGCACCTTAAATTAATCATATTTATTTTCATGGGAAAAGGCGCAAACAGCTGAAATGGGAATGAAAAGCAAAAAATAAAATAAAATTTTATAAACTTCTTTTGATTTATAGTTATCAAATTCTAACTAATATTACATGTTTAAAATGATGTAGTATTCATATGTGGTAGATGTCCATATCATACCGCTATTATGAAGGTTGCATAGATTTCAAGTTTCTTTCTTTCTGGGTGCAATTCTAGGTACTGGTTATCTCCTCTAAAGCCTTACATGGCACAAAGTCAAATTATTTGCAGGATGGTTTTGCCATTGGCAGAAATTGCAAAAGTGACTACTCTGATTAAAGAAAAGAACGTAAATACTTTTGTTTCCACATGGAAACTGCTTCTGAATTTCATGCTTGATGTGGAAAAACATGTAACTTTGGGTTTTATAGATTAGATTGATAGATCTTTATAGAAATGACTTGTTCATATTATTATGGAAAAACAAAAAGCTGTGATTTGATGCTAATACCTTATTTTACTGCAACAGAGAAAGTTGGAAGTCAATGCTTCTTTTTCTTTTCTTTTCCCTACCTTTCCTCACTTCTCTTTTCCCTCTCCCTTCCCTCCTCATTGCTCTTTTATTTACTTTTGTATTTTATAATACTTAATAACTTAATAAAAAATGTTTGGAGGAAAAAAGTATTTGCAGGATGGTATCCCCATCAGTTGGATAAACTGGGCACAATCCAGAT
Organism: Pituophis catenifer annectens; assembly: GCF_029215685.1. NCBI lineage: Eukaryota > Metazoa > Chordata > Lepidosauria > Squamata > Colubridae > Pituophis > Pituophis catenifer. Next base: position 30,829,736 of record NW_027256886.1, read on the forward strand.
TCCTTTCCTTAAATATTGCATCTAGTGGGACATAGGAAATATGCCTTTTTCCGTAGAAGCCCCTATCCTGATGAATACCCTTCATCCTTCCATATTCTGTCGTGGGGAATAAAAACATCAATCTTTTCTGTAAGACCCTTCATGTATTTGAAGGTATTATACATACCCTTATGCTTTCTCTTCTCAAAAATCAACATTCTCAATTCCCTTCAATGTTTCTTCACAAAGCTTAATTTCTAGTCCCCAATTATTCTCACTATCATTCTCTGACCCCATTCTAATTTGTCCAAATTCTTCTTAAAATATATTCCCTAGAACTAGATACAGTAGCCGAGTTAGATTTTGACCAATGCAAAATTTAGTGGAATAGTTAAAACCCTTGATTAGTTAGAGCCCACTCAATTCATGACATTTTTTTGAATATTCAATCCATTATTTCCTAATTGTAGAAATAAATTACATCAAGCAGTGATAAACTGCAATGTATTTATACATTTACTCTATCACAACAACATGTAAGAGTATTGTATGGTAATAATGTACCTAAAATTCCATTTATCTTTTTGGAGGTTCATTCCAAATTGAATGTGTTCAACCATTTTTTCAAATAAGTATTCTAAGCAAGATATGCTCAATCAGATGAATCTCCATTTTACCTGCATTTCCTAGGTTATTTCCTAGGTTATAACTAGGCTATTTCTTGTTCCTATCTCATGATTTTGTCCATTTAGAAGGAAAAGTTGTTAAAGACTATGTTGCCTATTAGCTCTTTTTGTTCATTTGGTCAGTGAACTTGGTCCCTGGAAATTGGCTCCCTTATATTCCAGGTTCTGTTTACTCAGCCTGAAGCAATCAATCACTCTTTTATTCATGCATTTTTAAGAAGGTTCTAAGCATACAATACATAAATATGAATTTTTTTCTTTAAAAACACACTTTCCATAATCACAAAACTCACACACTGCTCACAAATATTTTCCACATATATCAAACAATATTTTAAAGTTGCAGAGATCAACTTACTGGAACAGCTGCCATTAAAGTTGGCTTCAATGTAGACACATCACCTTTACTCCCTTTCTTTATTTTAGATGACTGAAAGAAAAATAGACAAAGTAATGTGTTGCCCTTATCCAATCTGTTTTTATTTGTTCACAATGCAGCCTATACTAAAGAAAAAAAGTTTTACTGTAACTTCAGAAAATAGGCTAAGAATATTTTGTCAGAAATACAAAAGAGCACTGATTTTTAAAAAAAATAAAAGAAACACTTCCATTTTGAATTTAGGAAATACTGTGAAATGTATGATGTTGTATTTGGAGATGTTTATGTGTTGAAAAAGCTTACCTGATCACTTAGAGTTTGAGGTGATGAATAACCAATTCTGCAACCATGGGTCAAACAAACAAGTTCAGCACTTAACTCTAAAACATGAGCAAGAGGCAAGTAGCCGATGTAGGTATCTTTCTCTCTGAAAACAAATTAAGGTATTTGTCAAATTATGCCAACTCATTGCTAAGACGATAATAATATATTCTAAAACACATCTTAGCATACTGTTGCATCCAGAAAACAAACAGAAGAAAGCTTAACAATATGGATAAAAGATGCAGATTCTTTTACATATAAAGAAAAGCACATATGTCCCTAAAGATGAAGCCCAAATGTATTTAACAATATAAACTGTTTACAGTTCTGTTAAGTAGCTTTTCTCCTTGCACTGTTCCTTGTTAACAGTAGTTAAGCACAACTGAAAAGAAACCATTCTTTCCAGTCAGATCTTCTATTATTTAGCTTTCTATTATAACCCTGATTTAATGAAAGCATTATCATTTATTATAGTATTGTAAAGGAATATAAAAGCTATTTAAACCCCTAAAACCAATTTAATACATACCCCAAATTTGGAATCCTTTCAGCCATCCCCGTTATGCTAGAAATAAGATTACAATGAGAGATCATGACACCTTTTGGGACTCCTGTAGAACCACTTGTATACATAATAACTGCAATGTCTGATGATACTGGTTTCAACTTCTGTTTGGAAGATGCTTTACAAAAAGAAAAGGTACAACATAAATATTCATTAGATAAAAATATTTTTAAATTGTCCCCAAACATACACATTCTAATAGATATAACCAATTTCCTTTTCTTGACAAAGCAACAGCCAATACATCCATAGTCTTGTAAGCTTTCAGCAGTCATACTAGAATAAAAAAATGTCTATGGAGATTCTCAATCATCTAGATCATGGTTGTCCCAAAGATGCTTTTTCAAAAGGCAACCGGACTTTCTTGCTTTTTTCTCTTGAAGACCTTTCAGTCAGAACTGAAGAAGCTTCTTAGATGAGAAGTGAATTATCCTCGGGGGGGAGGGTCCAGTTGCCTTTTGAAATAGCGCACTAAAACTAGAATAAAAACTGTTTCCATGATATATTTTTTTTAAAAAAAATTAAATATACTTTATTAAATTTCTGAAAAAATATAAAAAAAAATTTAAAAGAAAAGAATTAAAAAGGAAAAAATAGGGAAGGGGCAGGTGCAAAAGTGGAAAGGAAAAAAGAAAAAAGAAAAATGATTACTTCCAACTTTTTTTATATAGTTAAAATATAAAATACATTTAGATCAATTAACCTTTTGATCTAACAGCTTGGCCTTATTGCCATGCGCTCAAAAGCCTGATTGGGCTTATTATCAGGGGATGTCTTATTTTGGGGGGGAAAGGGTATAATTAGAAAGAATTTTTTATAAGTTGATATTTAATAACTGATAAATTTTCAAATATATATAATGGTGTGTCAAAGACATGCTGGAAATATAAGAACTCTGAAGACACCTTTTATCACCTTTGCAAGAGTAAGTAAGAAGTAAGAAGGCTAAGAATTATTGGGATCATGTATGTAGTTTAATTCAGAGAATTTTTAAAATAAATATACAATAAAAACTGTAGGTATTTTTTTTAGGTGTGATGGATGTGATTGAGGAAAAAACATGAGATTTTATTTTTATATATGATAACTGCAGCAAGACTTTTGTATGCACAAAGATGGAAATATTTATAGATTCCCACAATGAATGGATAGTAAAGTTAATGGAACTGGTTGAGATGGTGAAATCAACTATCTTTATTGAAGAAAAGATTTTGTCTAGTTTTGTTTCTACGTGGATGCTACTTTGATTTTTTTTTTTTTTTTTTGCTAAAACCCAAAATAAATACTATGTTGTTTATTTCTTTCTTGTGCTTTTCTTTTAAGTTTTCCTCTCTGATATCAACAAAAAGAATTACCGTATTTTCCGGCGTATAAGACGACTTTTTAACACATGAAAATCTTCTCAAAAGTCGGGGGTCGTCTTATACGCCGGGTGTCGTTCTCCTGTAACCAGGCAGACCAGCCCGAAAGGCTCTGACGAGCCTTAAATGGCTCTGGCGATCCCAGCTCTGACGATCCCAGCTTTGCCTGCTAATCAGGCAACTCAGCTGGGATCGCCAGAAACCACGTAAAAGGAAAAAAGTTTTTTCCCTTTTACTCTGACGATCCCAGCTCTGACGATCCCAGCTGAGTTCCCTGCAGCTCAGCTGGGATCGCCAGAAACCACGTAAAAGGAAAAAAGTTTTTTCCCTTTTACTCTGACCATCCCAGCTCTGACGATCCCAGCTGAGTTCCCTGCAACTCAGCTGGGATCGCCAGAAACCGCGTAAAAGGAAAAAAGTTTTTTCCCTTTTACTCTGACCATCCCAGCTCTGACGATCCCAGCTGAGTTCCCTGCAACTCAGCTGGGATCGCCAGAAACCACGTAAAAGGAAAAAAGTTTTTTACCTTTTACTCTGAGGATCCCAGCTCTGACGATCCCAGCTGAGTTCCCTGCAACTCAGCTGGGATCGCCAGAAACCACGTAAAAGGAAAAAAGTTTTTTACCTTTTACTCTGAGGATCCCAGCTCTGACGACCCCAGCTGAGTTCCCTGCAGCTCAGCTGGGATCGCCAGAAACCACGTAAAAGGAAAAAAGTTTTTTCCCTTTTACTCTGACCATCCCAGCTCTGACATCCCAGCTGAGTTCCCTGCAACTCAGCTGGGATCGCCAGAAACCGCGTAAAAGGAAAAAAGTTTTTTACCTTTTACTCTGAGGATCCCAGCTCTGACGATCCCAGCTGAGTTCCCTGCAACTCAGCTGGGATCGCCAGAAACCACGTAAAAGGAAAAAAGTTTTTTACCTTTTACTCTGACGATCCCAGCTCTGACGATCCCAGCTGAGTTCCCTGCAGCTCAGCTGGGATCGCCAGAAACCACGTAAAAGGAAAAAAGTTTTTTCCCTTTTACTCTGACCATCCCAGCTCTGACGATCCCAGCTGAGTTCCCTGCAACTCAGCTGGGATCGCCAGAAACCGCGTAAAAGGAAAAAAGTTTTTTCCCTTTTACTCTGACCATCCCAGCTCTGACGATCCCAGCTGAGTTCCCTGCAACTCAGCTGGGATCGCCAGAAACCACGTAAAAGGAAAAAAGTTTTTTACCTTTTACTCTGAGGATCCCAGCTCTGACGATCCCAGCTGAGTTCCCTGCAGCTCAGCTGGGATCGCCAGAAACCACGTAAAAGGAAAAAAGTTTTTTCCCTTTTACTCTGACCATCCCAGCTCTGACGATCCCAGCTGAGTTCCCTGCAACTCAGCTGGGATCGCCAGAAACCACGTAAAAGGAAAAAAGTTTTTTCCCTTTTACTCTGACGATCCCAGCTCTGACGATCCCAGCTGAGTTCCCTGCAACTCAGCTGGGATCGCCAGAAACCACGTAAAAGGAAAAAAGTTTTTTACCTTTTACTCTGAGGATCCCAGCTCTGACGATCCCAGCTGAGTTCCCTGCAACTCAGCTGGGATCGCCAGAAACCACGTAAAAGGAAAAAAGTTTTTTACCTTTTACTCTGAGGATCCCAGCTCTGACGATCCCAGCTGAGTTCCCTGCAACTCAGCTGGGATCGCCAGAAACCACGTAAAAGGAAAAAAGTTTTTTACCTTTTACTCTGAGGATCCCAGCTCTGACGATCCCAGCTGAGTTCCCTGCAACTCAGCTGGGATCGCCAGAACCATGGCTCTGACGGTCCCAGTTCTGACGGTCGATCCCATCCCAGCTGAGTTCCCTGCAACTCAGCTGGGATGGCCAGAGCCATGTAAAAGGGAAAAAGTTTTCCCCCTCCAGCTTGCTTACCTCAGCTGCTAGTCCCAACGCTTGCCTTGCTTTGCTTGCCTGAATCTATTCAGGCAAGCAAGCAACTCCCTGCCTGCAATCAAGCAAGGAGTTAGTTGTGGACTTCAACTCCCAGAATTCCTCAGCCAGCAAAGCAAAGCTGGCTGAGGAATTCTGGGAGTTGAAGTCTACAAATCTTAAAGTTGCCAAGGTTGGAGACCCCTGTTCTATTGGGTAAGTTTTTTTCCCCTTTGGGAGCTTTAAAAAAAATAGTCAATTGAGGTTTTTTTAGTTGTTCTTTTTTAGACCTAGGAAGTTTAGGAAGTTTTAAATTTAGCTTTCATATAAAAGTTGGTTTTTTGGACTTTTTGTGGCTGTGTGAGGTTCCTGCTTGTTGCAGGGGCCATTTTGGGTCTAGCACAGCTGCTTTTACATTGTGGGTGAGCCAGTTGTGTTGTGTTGTGTGTGTTTAGAGTGTGAAAGTTTTTTGGGGGGGCTTTTTGTGGCTGTGTGAGGTTCCTGCTTGTTACAGGGGCCATTTTGGGTCTAGCACAGCTGCTTTTACATTGTAGGTGAGCCAGTTGATGTTTTTTAATTTTTATTTGGTGTGCATTGGAAGAGGGGCAGTCTTATATGGCGAGTATAGCCCAAACCCTATATTTTAACAGGAAAAGTTGGGGGTCGTCTTATACGCCCAGTCGTCTTATACGCCGGAAAATACGGTAAGTACATTTGTTTTAGGTTTACTGCACTTTTGTAGAGGAGCTTGATAAATAAGTGTTAGCCACATGTTCTTAGGAAAAGATGTAGACACTTTAAGGAGCTGCTAACAGAAGCTACATGTATGCCCAAGCATGTTTTGTTAGTGCATTGTTTTCCTTCAGATCAAACTTATCATATATCTTGGCCTCCACTAGTAGGCATCTGTGGACCTATTTCTGAAGGGAGCCTCAAGAAATCTGATATCAACACTCCTATTGCTGAGCTGAATTCATGCTCCCTGTTCAAGGAACTGAATTCAACTGATAGCTTCTTTTAAAGAATCGGCAGGATATAACAATTTTTAAAAATATATAATGATTGTTTGGATACACTCTACAATGAAGCTTTAACCCAAAACATATTCATTTTAATTATTATTCTCTCTTGGTTCCTCCCTCTCCCAAGGAACACACACAGCTGTTTTACATTTTAGTCAGAACATAAGTCCTACTAGTCCAATATTGACAGCATTCAACAGCAATAGTTTTCCAGGATTCAAATAGCTTTATTTGGAAATACACCAAAGACTTTTTGTTCAATCTCTGTTTGTCTTTTCTATTCCATCACCATAAGAAAAAAAAATCAATTGATTGAACAGTACATACTATTTTCTGTTTTTTCTCCAATAGCTTGAACAGATGACATAGTTTGAACAATAATACGTTTTGGAAAATCAGACCATGATGTTGGCTTGCCATCCACAGTAATAATGTGACGTAGTAGAGGAATCTGAGAAACAATATACTATAGAGAAGAAACATATATAGTGCTTAGAATCTTCACAGTGCATAGACTTTTAAAAATCTGCTATATTAAGCTATAATCAGTTTAAGAGTAAGTAAACTATAATCAGCTTAAGATCAAGTAACATACATTAAAATATATAATCACATCTACTTCAGTGCATTCTACTGCTGACACCTTCTTTGATAGACATCTTTAAAAACATTTGGCAGCATATTATCTGTTTTGATATATAGCAGATTATTCAAAGATACATACTGGGTATCAGATTTTTGGCCCATGAAGCTAATATTCAAAAAAGATGTTAACAGTCCTTTTATGGGAAAATCCTCAGATATGACATGATTTTTCCATGCTTTGTTCCACTGGGTACAAACAGATAATAACCCATTTTGTCATTTTTAAAATTTACCAGCCTTTCCCTCCTTTCCATTTTAAGTTGCTTACACTGTAGGAATGATTAATGGACATAACACAGCATTATAAGATAGCTGCTCAAAGTTGCCTGCACTCTTCCTTTGCATGTAAGTTATACAGTATATATTATGAACATCAGGTCTATGCGGCACTTATGACGCAAAGGCAAAAAGATGCTTTGGACTACACAGGGTTGTTCATGTATAATCTCTTTGCCACTCCTTCAAGTAGCTGAATCTTTTCCAGGGATCACACAGCTGCCTTCTATAATTGCAGCACAACCCTGGAAAAATGGAATTAGATTTCAGGAGTTGCAGAGAGGTCCTAACAATAGCAGAGCACCTTTCTGCCTTCAACTCTGAAATGCTGTGCAGCCCTAGTTAATATGAAATGGCTATCAAGAACAATAGATAGGTACAGCATGCTGTGTCATTCATATAAACTGCACTGTACCAAGTAGAAATAACCCTTTTTAAAGAGGTAAATATACTTAAGTCATCTAGGAATGCAAAAGATTATGCTGACACATTTCAGTAGGCCCTTGTTTGCTCTAGGATACATATTTTTTTAAAAAAACACAATGGACTGGATTCATATAAACTGTTAAGCCATAAAATATAGTTTACAGAGTGTTGTTGGGTTTCTATATCATGCTAAATTAAAACAAAATAATTACATTATTCTTTAGCATGATACATAAACACATCTAAATATCAGAATTATTTAAGCATTAATTTAGGGACCACAGAAATTATTAATCAACTTTTCCTGCATATGAGCCATCCATGTTTTTGTATTTGTGTTATTTTATAAGAAAACAAAATCTCTAGAAAGCAGAAAAGAAGAAAGATGTTATATTATTATTTATTTAAGTTTTATGGCTTCCCACTCCAGAAGACTCTGGATGTTTTACAACAAATTTAAAATGTTCAAAAAGTTTAGTAAGAATACATAACAACCTGGAGTACAAAGCAATATAACAATAAAAAACACAAAACAACAGAATCCACAAACACTCTGACCCGACACCTAATAAGCCATAAGTAACATTTTCCTCCACAATATTAAAGGGATAAAAGAATTTGATATACCTGAGGACTATATTTACCTTCAATTTTGTTTCTATCAGTTCCTTGCTTGTAATAATGGTTGTCACCTCAGTTTCATTTAATCCATGCACTATTGCAGGACCTCCCAGAGTAGCATAAAGTGTGACAACTAGTGATAAAGGGGAAAGAAACAATACATTTCCTATTGCCAATATTCAGAATATATTAAACATGTATGACATAGTATAAATACGAACACAGTGTAACAGTGATTTAAATTCAATATTTTCAACTGCAAAAACTTTAGAAATTAGGAATTGAGTCCAAAATTTCCATTACTAAGGACGATAGTTAAGTGAATTCTGCCCCATATTATGACTTTTTTTTGCCACAGTTGTTAAATGAATCACTGCAGATACACTTAGTAAGAAGGTTGTTAAGTGTTTCTGGCTTCTGGCTTCATTACAGACATAAATCAAATACTATCTATAATGATGGAAACTATTATCTTTCTTATTGCACTATCAATTGCTTTGCCAATAGCACTACCAATGCAGGTCATCTCCAGACAACCATTCATTTATTTCCAAGAACATGGGTATAAAGAATGTTAGAAGAACAGTAGTTTTCAAAAGTCACTTGTTCTAGGGTAATGATAAAACTATTTACTTTGGAAACAAGGAGCTGGGGCAAAAAGTATATTCTCCAGCATATCGGGAAAGATCATCCAGGAGTGGGTAGTGCTCAGCTTCTCTTCTTGGAGACCGAGTCAAACTTTCTTGGCCACGCCTACTCCTGCCCGGGCGCTCCCCAGTTCGACTCGGTCTTCCACGAGTTGAGACTGAGAATAGAGACTCACCTATTTTTTGATTATTTTCTCGACGTTTTGGATCCTTTGTTTTTTCCGAGCGAGGCTCTGTGATCGTTCATGAGCGTTCTGGGGGATCTCCAGTCAACTGGATCCCAGCCGAGGTCCCTGCCGTTCCCGGGATTAGTGGAGGGGGCCTTGCCTGCTAACAGGCAGCCCCTGGCATTAGTCTGCTTCTGCAGAGAGGGACTCAGTCCCTACCTAGATTCGTCTAGGCACACTGTTTGAGGCCAGCGCTTTGGGCGCCTCTCGGGCCTTGGCAGGCGTGCTCATGAAGAGCCAGACTGCCCTACCCGCAGTACGCGGCTGGTGCGCTAGGCACCTTTTCGGCCGTGGCAGGAGTGCTCGCTAGGAGCCAGGCTGCATGACTTGCACTGAAACGGCAGACGCTTTTCGCGCCTTCCTAGCCGCGGCAGGAGAGCTCCAAGCCGGGCTTCCTATCATGCAATAATGTGGCCGGCGTGTCAGGTGCCCTCATCGCCGCAGCGGGAACGCTCCATAAGAGCTTGGTTGCCCGCTTCTCGGTTAGCGGCCAGCGCATTCAGGGTTGTCAATGGCCACGGCAGGAGTGCTCATGGCGAGCCGGGCTGCCCGAACTGCGGAGGAAGCGGCTAGCATGTTAGCGCCTTGTAGCCGCGGCAGAAGCGCTCATGAGGAACCAGGCTGCCCTATCTCACGATGGAATGGCAGAGGCACTACGCGCCTTTACAGCCGCAACGAATGTGCTCATGAAGAGCCAGGGGGCACGATCTCCGGATGCTGGCTGGAATGCTAAGCCTCATTACAGCTACAGCATGAGCTCACATACGAGGCGGACAGCCCAAACTCAGTATGGATTGGATGAAGGTAAGCCGCATTTCAGCTGCAACAGGCACGCTCCCGTAGCACAGGCGGCCCAAATAGCGGATTGAGGATTGCCGTTCCAGGCACCATTTCAGCCGGGGCAGGCTCGCCCTTATCGATCCAGGCGGCCCAACCTGTGGAGGAAAGGGCTGGCTTGATTGGCTCCTTTAGGGCTGAGGCAGGAGAGCCTTTAACGAGCCGGGCTGCACGATCCGCATGTAGAGGCTCGCGCGCTAGGCGCCACTTTTGCCGTGGCTTCAACTGTGAGCGGCTGGGGAGATAGGACTCCTCATAGCCATGGCAGGAGAGCCCTTCCGCAACGATGCCTATTGCTGGGGCCACTTAGTACTTTCTCTCAATGTCATCTCCCTTCGGCTTGGAGCAGGGAGCATTGGAGCTCTCACGGCTGTGACAGTAGTGCCCTTGGGGGCAGTCTGTCAGTTTCATTCCAACAGAAAGGGTCGCCTCGGTCTCTCTCCCCCGTCGGAAAGTTAACGGGGCTACGGCCTTAGACGGCGACGGGATTCTCCCTCAGCGCCCAATTGCCTCCAATAAATTGGCGGGAAGTGGAACGTCAGCCACACTAAAAGCCCTAGGCCGGTCTGCTTTATGTGTACCAGTTGCCAGTTACTCCAGCAGGACTTCTGTCAGCTTATCTAGCTCCCGATTGGCCGCAGTGACAGTGTTCGGGCAGTCCCGCCTTCCGACTGCTCCAAATGGCGGATAAATTGCTGCCTCAGACATAGTTTGGTGGCATTGGAGCCGTTTTCCTTTTCCAGTTCCAGGCGAGAGGGGGCAGCATTGCTTCTACATGGCCACTTACGACTGTTGCCTTCAGCATAAGAAGCAAGACTGCTTATCCAAGCAGGTTCAGGCAGTTATCCATCCTCCTCTGGCCCCATATTTATATATACTTTAACGCGATTTCTATTGTTTTGTAACACAGGCTATCCTGCGGTCCCCTGGTATCATTATGCTTGTTTCAGGAGAAGGTACACAAAACCTTCACGTGAGACCTTGGTTTTCTGCTCATGAAGGTTCAGGGCAACGTCATGGTTCCAGTTACCTCTTCAGAGGTCTCTTCTCCTGCTGTTCCAATGGGATTATACAGCACTGGAGTGCAGTGGTTTAGGGCCCTCAGATCCCTGGCTGTCCCATTTTCCCCTCTTAAATTGAGACCTGACTTCGCAGACTTCTATGCCTTCGGCTACGAAGACTATGCCTGGGGGTGGGGATCCTGATCCTGAGGGTCTGAAATTCTCTCCACCTCTAGAGGCATATGTTTACCCGGTTCCCGGGGAACTTTCTTGGAATCACATAAGATTATGCAGACCTCCAGTTTCCCTAGGGACCTCTCTCCTCTTGAGAGGGGCATAATGGTTCACTAGATAAGACATTGACTTCAGATGCTTGCTGACCGGGGGTTGGCATTTCGGGTCCCTAGTGCCCGGGTTACCTGCCGTTAAGTGAGACATTCATTAAATGACATTTTGCCCCATTTTACAACCTTTGTTGCCACGTTTTGTTAAGTGAAATCTGCAGTGGCTGAATATTAACCTGGTTGTTAAGTGATTCTGGCTTCCCTATTGACTTTGCTTGTCGGAAGGTCGCAGAAGGGGGATTCATGTGACTCCCGGGATGTTGCAATTGTCATATTTTGATCACCTGATCATGGGGATGCTGCAGCAGTCGTACGTGTGAAAATTGGTCATAATTGATATTTTTTTCCTTTCTTTTCTTTCAGTGCAGTTGTAAATTGAACGGTCACTAAACAAGGGCATGTGGATGGTTGCAGACAGGAAGTTAGGGACCTCCCTTGGTGGAAAGGTGTCTCCGTTCCATGCATCTTTGGCGTTGGTCGTGCTGGCCACATGGCTGTGGCGATGTCTTCGGTCACCGCTGGTGATTGGACTTGCCAACGGTGCTAACGCTACCACCTAGAGTTTGGGGGTGTTTCACACTTAGGTACGAGGAGGACCTTTACACCGGTTCAGGATCAAGATTCTGTGATCTGCTCTTATGTGGAATCTGTCAACCCAGATTTAAGATGTGGCCTCAAGGCCATTCGCCAGACAACCAGTACCGGGGTTGGTTTCCACGGAGGGTGAAGCTAGCCTCGGCTCTTACTCCACCGCTGGGGCCAAGAGTTCTTCCTCGGCCTGAGTTGGACGTTTTCTAGGTTGTGCCTGTCCTCGGTTTTTCTCTGGTAATACACAGCGCCCGATTGGTTTCTTCTGCAAGTCATAGGCAGCTCAGATATGGATAGTAACACTCTTAGGAATGATCTCAGTGAACACCAAGTGTCCATTTGGCGCTGGTCACACGGACACACCCATTGGTTGCTGCCCATTCACGCCTTGAGTTGGGGGACCATCTTATGGCCAGTGCAGACGGCCTTTTGAATTCTCCTCAGTGCCGGCCTGTTTTTCCTGGATTCTGGGCATGTGTCGGTGCAGTCGTTCGTTGTTCGGGTAAGGTCACGTCTGTCATTGGTCTCCTCCTTCGCCTAGTTGACGGTTCTCCCCTTGGATTGTAGTCGTCTAGGTGTCTTCCTTCCTCAGCCGATCTGGTCACGGCAGGTGGCCTGGACTCTGGCCGACAGCAGCTTCAACATAGGCTTCGGTGGCATGCCTGCCTCGGTGGCTCAGTAGTTGAGACACCTAGCTTGTTCTTAGGACATGTTGGTGGTTTGTCTTCTTCACCCCCCTGGTACAGATTTCCTGCTCTGGCAGGGGATTAGGCTGGATGAAGTCCAGGCGCTTCCCACCTCATTGACGGCCAATCTCTCTCAACATGACGAGGTGGGGATGTTGGTCCATTGCCTTCTGGTCCTTCCTCTCCTCCTCTTTTCCAGGCTGGTGACCTCTCGGGCGCGGCTTTGACCTCCTCGCTGGATAGGGGTACTTGGGAACCTGTCGAGGCCAGTTGTTTCCGTTTCCTGTCGAGAGTGCATTCAGGTGCGGATCTCCAGCATATCTGGGACAAACGCCTTCATCTTTTTATGGGAATAAAGTGGTTCCCTTTGCTTGCCTCACTATGTATGTGGTTACCGTATATTTGACGGTTGGTAGTTGATACCTGATTAGCTCCCGTCGGACTGCCGATTGACACCAGTCTTCGTCTTCGGTTTCTTCTTCACGTTGAGTCTTCCCTCGTTATCTCAGTCAGTCAGTAACCATTCTGGTGCCATGTGAATTGAGTAGACTGCTTTTCTTCGTCGCCATTTTGGTTGTGGCACGAGTTCGGCGGTACGGAATGTCAGTCCTTCCTGGGTACAGGCCTCGTTGGTCTCCTGCCAACATCGCTGTCAGTTCCCTTTGCCCTTGTTGGTCTACGGGTCCACGTTCCAACCTTCTGTGGCTATCCTCTATTCTTTGTCGACAGGGGTCCCTTTGGGCTCCTTCAGGGACCGCGCCTTGGGGTCCATGCGTTACCATCTCCCTGGCAGGGGAACAGCCGCCCATAGTATCCTTTCTGAAAGCGACCGCCAGGTTCATTTGGATCCTCGAGCTGGACACGGGGGCGGTGTTCCTTCTCTGAGTTGGTTCTGTTACCTCTCTGACTGTCCAGGAGGGCTTCTGATTGTTGTTGTTGTCCACCATGTTAGCTAGACTGTTCATCCCGATGGCCTGCCATTGGTATTTATTGTACTCCTTGGACCGGGAAGCGACTACAGCTAGCGTTCAGCCCAATGATCCCTACTGGGGCTCAAGGGCTGGTCACTTACAAATTGGCGGACGGCATATCCTGTGGCCTTTCAGGGATGTATCCATGTTCCTCAGCCTACCGGGAATGGGTCCCGGTTCATCACCTCTCCCGTCTGGAGTATCTTCATCATCCCATACCCTTGGGGGATTTCGGTCATGTTGTGTCCTTGTTCCTTCCAACCCTTTCTCTGGGCCGGCTGGTCTTGCCAGCTGGAACTGTGGCCACAATGGGTTGGGGGTTCTTTCCCCGTGGGGGATGGTGTTCCTCTCATTTCAGGTCTCCTCGGAAGCACCATGGAGAGTCAGTGGCCAGGGATGGTTGGTCCTCGAGGGAAGGGGCCTTGGCTTGTCAACAGAATTCCTGTTTCCTGTGCCCCCGGCCTTCCAGATTTCCTTTGGGACATAAAGTGGCTAGTGGCCCTGCTGTGCCGACTGCTTCTCCGCTGCTGCTGTAGGTCCCGAAGATTGGTACGGCGGTTTGGTCTCACTCCTTCCGACATTCCACTGTTATTGCGGATGTGGGCGGCCTCTCGCTGGCCCAACGTCGGTAGCGAGTAGTAGAGTTCGGACCAGACTGCTTCCCTCCCGTATGACTGACCGGCTTTGGTAAGTCCCACTCCTGGATGATCTTTCCCGATATGCTGGAGAATGGGCGTTGGTCCTACCTGATACGGCACTTCTCAGCATGAGGGGAAGATCATCCAGCCCCACCCTGATTGACCGTCTGGTCCTTAGTCCGGGGGAGGGGCTTCTGTTTTTCTGCAGGTGTGAGTCTCAACCTTGCTACGCCTTCGTCGAACTGAGGAGCGCCCGGGCAGGAGTAGGCGTGGCCAAAAAAGTTTGACTCGGTCTCCAAGAAGAGAAGCTGAGCACTACCCACTCCTGGATGATCTTCCCCTCATGCTGAGAAGTGGCGTATCAGGTAGGACCAACGCCCATTTTGTACAGAATACAATTCCAAATTGTTTCAAAGCACATTCACATTTCTTTAATTTGGTAAGAAAAAGTACAAAAATGTTAGTTTCCATGTGCTGCTTGTGCTTATTCCAGTGACCCCTATTATGAAACATAAGACTTTCCTAGCCAGCTCTCAGCAAGCTATAGCAAAAAAAAAAAAAAAAAAAAAAAAAAAACAACCAATCTCCTAAGTAACTGTATAAACACTGAAAAATGGTGATGAATGGACTAAAAATAATCAGTGGATAACAAAATCAAGTCCATGGCCCAGTGAAGTTATGGAACAAGAGGCAAGATAAGTTATATCAGTTGCAATCCAAATTTTTGAAGAGTCTGGTCTACTGAGTTGCTACTGCCCATAAGCCTTTTTATGCACACGTCACAAATAAAAGTAACAAGGAATTATACCTGTAAAAGCCATTAGGTTAATATTTGTTGCTTTCTAGCAGTGATTCAGGTTAAAAAGAAAACTAATGGAAAAGCTATGCATAGCATCAGAAGAGAGGTATTTAAGATTGCTTCCCAGTTGCGACAGCAAAATTTATTTTGCTCAATGTTGCTCTAAAGTTGTCTGCAGAAATATATAGTCAGGTTGGCCGTCAACAACTAAATGGATATCAATCTTGAAATTATAAGAATAAATGCAATTCTCAACTTTCTAGCACAACAGCGACCAAAAAAAATCATTGTTAAATCTTTTTTACCATGGTCATAAAGAAAGCCACCTATGATTATTAAATAAGATATTACGTGACTGCAACGTCAATGGGGAAGCCGACAGGTAGTAGTTGCAACCTTCTGTCGGCATCCCCGTTAACTTTACTTGTCAGAAGCCAACTTGGAATGTTACAAATAGTAATCATGTCACTGTAGGACATTGCAGCTGCATAAGTGCAAACCAGCTGCCGTATGCCTAGATGATGAGTACATGGGAACGCTGCAACAACTGTAAGAATAAGGGCCAGCTGTCAGTCACTTTTTTCAGTACCATCGTAACTTTGAATGGCCACTAAATGATGGTCACAAGTGAAGGACAACCTGTACATGTTTAAAAAGGAAATGGAGAGTGTGAATGCTATATTTCCATTTATTATAAGGTTTGACAATTTGCCTATCTTCAAAGAATAAAACAAATATTTTGTACAGTAACACAATTCTCAAACAAAATTCAGTACCAGGATCCAATCAGGCTTGAACCCCAGGACCAGAGCTTTTTCAATACCAATGCGTACATAATTCTCTCAAAATATCAAGGTAGGTTTAAAAATATGATACTATTTTTGTGTTATTTTATGCTAAAAATAAGCTAGGATTTAAAAAATTAGCAACTAAAAACATTGTAATAAGTAAATTTATTGTGCAAATTTAAATAAATTTTAATTCATTGTATTTCACTGGTCAACTCTGACTTTAAAAAGATGTCTACGTGAAAAGTGTACGGAAATGCTTCCATCTGCCAGCAAGTAAGTCAGCCAAGTTCATTAATTTGGGATCACCAAATGCTGCGTCATGCTGTGAGCTGAAGCACGTCTCAGGAACTTCAAATGTCCAGTTAAATACTATCTCTTTTGTTATCCTATTCAAATCATAATTGCAAACATTTCTATACCAGATGTTTCATTGTTTCAGTACATTATCACACTGTAAATAACCCTCTTTTTGAAAAGCTACATTTACTGAAGACAGAGAAACTTACCAAATTTTCTCTTAAGAAATATATAACATTATTAAAATACTTTGATTTCTTTCTTAGCTGTCATTTCCTTATTAACTCTCTTGAGGATTTTCTTTATAGCTGACACTGAGTCAACACAGTAACTTCCAATGTAACTCACTATACGGTCTGCAATGTCCCTGAACAAATATACTAGGCTAGTTCAAACACAATATTAATTTCCAAATAAAGGGAATAATTATGTTTCAATTCCTAACTTGTAATGAAATGTGTGGATGACCTTGGGGATAAGATCAAAGTTATGCTGCCTAGGAAACAATTTAATGGTCAGAGAAAGAAATTAAGGAAGGACTTACCCTGACAGTTCAAGCAGTTATAGATGGAGGTGGGAAATTTATACTTTCAGACTTGCAAGATTTTGTTAATGTAGCCTTACAATAAAGTGGAATTAGTTCATCTAGTTGTATTTCTTGTCTGATTTACCCGGGAGGACTGGCATAACTTCAGTTGTCTCTCCTGAGTCAAAATCCTAAGCAAACTAAGTATTTTTTTTATTCACATACTAGCTGGATGCCCATGCTTCGCTACAAAACTATTCTGTCTGGAACAGGTCAGAGTAAACAAGTCTTTTTCTTGTCTGTTTGAGATTACAAATTTACTGTAATCTCTGTCCATACTTCACAACTGACCTATTTAGATGGAGTTCTACTACAAAAATATTACTGTGGGTGAGAATGTTATTCTGTACTAAGATACATTACAATCAAACTACCTTATTCCTCTTTAATTCAACATGTGAAAAGTCCAATTTTTTGCTATTCAAACACAGATTAAATCAGTTTACTTAGTTAAACCACAGTTGCAACTACAAGCTTCTAAATTATAAGAACCTTCATAAACAAATTAAAAATACCATGTCCAGAGCTGAAAATTATGTGTTTATGTGTGTCTTTTACTCAAGCTTGACTCCAGGTGACTAACAGACAAATCCACACAGTTGTGTTGGAAATTCTTTTGGCTGAGAGAAAAACTAGCCCAAAATCACTCAGCTGGCTCCTGGGCTCCTGGGAGATCAGCATGTAGTTCAGTATCTTTCACCATTACACCAAACTATTCTCACAGTCAAATTACTATATTGTATCCTTATTCCAAATTAATCAGGATTTAGTAAATATTATTACCACAGAAGTGGGCAGAAGACTGCAGTCTTAAACCCTGTAGGACCCTGACAAAGAGAACAGCATTCCAGAAATGTATGGGAATAAGGGGGAAGTGGTATCTGTTTCTTCATAAATAAGGGGGAAGTGATATCTGTTTCTTGAGTTTCTTTTCAACTCAAAGACTCCTTTAAAGGCTTACTCTACTTTCCAGAATTCTTGATGCCATATAACCCAGTGCTGCTCCAAGGTTGCCTATCTCTTAATTAGATAATTGGAATGGAATGGAATGGAATGGAACTGGGATATTTCAATGATTATCATTCAACCAACCTCATTTTTCTCCTCATTATTATATTTTTTTTCTGCTTTCTTTATATAGTGCCAGATTCTGGAAGAACAGTAGATTAAAAACAAAAAGCTCTTTATTTTTCTTTTTGCTAAAAAATAATAATAATCAGAATTCAGAAAATAAATTGCAAAAAGGCTAACTAGATTTCCTTTATTTCCCTAAAAACTTATCTTCCTAAATAATAATAACTATGACTATTTGCCAGCAATGTTACAGATGCAGGCCAATCCTTCGATGGTATTCTAGGTAGGTTCAAACTATGACTCCCAGAATTCCCAGATGAGTATTTCTCCAAATTGTAGATTCTCTTTGAATGGCGGGATAATTAAGTTAAACAAGCATACACACAGAGGCACAGAAGAAAAACATCAAAGACTACTATACACATACTTACGTTGGAAGTTGTTCATGAAGCAAGCTTGTGCTACAATCATCCATTCTGCTCTAGTTTCACAGAAGATGGCAATGTTGGTCTTTGGTTTTTGGCCCAGCATTATTAATCCATCACCAAATGCTTTAGCTTTTTTAAAAACGTCATCATATGACAGCCAGTTATATTCTCCAAGTACCACCTGAAAAAAAATATCAACATTTTAAATGTAGAAACTACACACAGAGACACATACAAATATGTTCTGTAATTATGTATCCTGTGCCCCGTGCTCTTCTTCTTGCCTTTTAGTCATCCTCCTTTGTTTTTTCTTCTTTATCAATATTTAAATCTAGGGGGTAAAATTTACCTTTGTTGAAAATGCACCAGAAAGCAACTTATACAATTAAAACTGTTCATATAATTTATATTTATATATTTATATATATATATGAGCTAATCAATTGGACATCTCCTTATTTATCTTTTGAGTAAGATATTTTTGCCTTCCAACTATGAAATATGAAAATGATATATATTATCTATATGGACTGCTTAAAAACAGCAAATATTTAGTAACACTGCCAGTCCATTTCTAAAAGTGTAGCACGCTCTTCACTGACACAATCCAGCATACTATAGCTATATGATCCATAAGTTCTATTTGAGTTACATAATACAATTTTTATATATTTTAAATCTATTACACAGCCAGTTCTCTGTGCAGTTTTCTTCAGAAGATATATTGTACCTAACTGCAGTAAATAAAAGATAGAGAAAATCTCTAATTTTACTATTTGTTCAGATTTTTCTAATCTAGAAACGGTATGACCCTCGCCATTTCAATGTTGCCGTTTCAAAGAAATCAAAAAGGATGCATTATTAATAAAGGTAATTTAGATATAAAATTAAAAAGATTGTTCAATATTTAAGATTTAAACAGGTTATTTCAAATGTAAAAACTGATTACAAATTTGATTTTTAAACCACTTCTCGTTTTGGCATCTGTTTTTCAGCTAAGGAAACTAAGGCTACTGGACCGATTGCACAAGATAATTGCATTGCTGGTTTATATCCAGGCACAGCCCTTGTTATCTACCCTTTAAATTTGTTCTTCTTCTTTTAGTATCACAATACCAACTGAGAGAGAGGCAGCTAAGCATAACAGAGACAATCAGCTTTTAAATGTGGTATTTAGTATGTTGGTCTAATACATGCACGCACATGTATATACATATATAAAACAGCAATCCATTCTATACTCTTAAGGTTTTGAAAAGGATAAAGAGATAAACTGCGCCCTCTAGTGTGTGCTACTTGATATATCATTTAGATTTATAGTAATTGAATTAAATATCATTTAAGCAGTATTATTCATTTGCAAACAATAAACTTATTCACAGTAACATTTAAATTTACTGTCAGATCAATATATTGGCACAAAGTCCAATTTTATTCAGATAGCTTTGTTTTTAATCCATATCAGAAGCACATTGTTTTAAAATTCCTCAACACAATTTTAAAACCATTGAATCATAAAACTGGACATAATATATAAACATACAGTATGTTTATATGGAGCATTCTTCCTAATGAGGCACATCTGAAGCCTACTTTATTATCTTCCTTAAAGCAGAAAAATATGTTTTTATTCCTTCATAGACTTTCTCATGTATTGTTAACTTCTTAATTTTACATCTATTCTAACATATTAATTTTAATTTTAAAATTTATCTTAAAATTAGTTATAAAACATAAGTTAAACATAAAGCAAGCACAAGTTAGCTATAAAACGTTTTTTAATTAGTTACAAATGATAAGTTATAACTAACTTATTTTATAACTAACTTGTAAATAACTATAAAACATAAGTTATTTAACTAACTTGCTCACTAGGCTTTTTAATACTTTAGGCATGAAACCTGGCTTGGTGACTTTGCACCAGTTACTCTGTCTCAGCCCAGGCCACCTCACAGAGTTGTTGTTGTGGGGAAAATAGGCGGAAAGAGTATTAAGCATGTTTTCCACCTTGTTTTGTAAAAAATAAATGTAGTATAATAAATAATTAAACAAAACAAATAAAATGTACCCTTGTTTATATGGCTGTCTTAAATACTACCATTCAAAAGGAGACTCATCCTATTTCCAGAGCTTGTAAGATCTTTCTTGCTAAGGTTATTTCTCAGTTTATTTATGGTGTCCACATTTGCACATTTTAATACCTTAAAAGCTGCTGGCCAGTCCATGTTTATGAGTTATCATTGAAGCTTCAAATTGCATCAAAAAGGTACCTCACAATTTAGCACAGGTCCTGGTTTTATGGCGGCCAGAGCCTCTTTCATGAAATTCTATTTACTCTTTTTTCCTTGTGGGTCTGGTTCCACTAGTTTTCAGACTTCACCTTAAATCAGACTGGTTAATAAGAGCTAATAGCAAACTCACTGGGATGAATACACTATCCCCCACAGTTCCGCAGGGGCATTTTAAAACATATTCAGCAGCAATCCCCAGTGAGGGGATAGCTCTGTGGACTCTCTAAGACACATGCACCTATGCTGCTCTCTATAAAGGGCATCTCAGAAGAAATTCATCTATCCCATTTCCAGTCTTGAGAGTCCACACAAAAGGTAACAAAATATCAAATCCAAATCATACGAACCCAGGAATTCTTCAAGAACACAAAAGTTAAATTGTTGATACATATTTCTTTCTCAAATTGGTCTTAGTGCCAACAAACTGGAGCTAAGAAATGTGACATCAGTTTTTAAAAAAGGATTCACTGGGAATTCAGGGAGTTGCAGGTTGCTCAATTTAAAATCTGTTTCAGAAATTGGTAGAAAGGTAATCAAAGAAAAAAGGAAAATCAGCATTGATTTGGCAAAGGTAAATCCTGCCTCACTAACCTTCTATAGTTGTTTTAGAGTTTCAACAGGCCCATGGATAAAGTTGAACTGCAGAATAATGAGTTCCCAGGTCATAGAGAATAAAACTATAAATATTTCCCCCCTTCTCATAAAAAAAATAGACACTGTGTACCTTTTTAAAAACTTTTCCAGATGGCTGGATTTCATCTTCTTCTTGTAATATTTCCCTTGTCCCCAAGAGATTCTTGTCCTTAAATTTACTTCGAGCATATCTGAAAGCTTTATCAAGGGTATCGCATCCAGGATATAATACAGATGCTAAGCAATGCAAACTATTAACAGATCTATATGCACTTCCAGGTGTGCTGTTCACTGGTTTTGCTTTAATTTGCTTTGATTTGGTTATGATATATTTTGATCCAGAAAATAAATACCATGGAATAAAAGTTAAAAATGTGTATACCAAAACTCCAAAGTTTATAATATGAAGAAGAAGAGGATTAATATCATGCTTTAACTTCATTGTATCCATCTTTGAAGACTGTAACTTATTCAGAAGAACTTGACAAGTCCTATGTATCACATAAAAACCAATGAAGACCTGAAATAGGAACAAAGTATACTGTCACATAATAATAGCCCTAAGGGTTTAATAAAACAAATATATATATTATGAAGTGCAATTAAAAGGAAGACAAGGCAAAGCTGTTGTATTTTGTTCCATATTTACTTAATTAAGCTAACATGTCTGATACCCAATATCTCAACCTTTATTAGATATGAGAATTGACAGTATTTACTAAGCCTCAGGAGTTTCGTACTAGTTGTAAACTAGTTGACAATTCATGAATGAATTGGATAATTGGGATTAGGCAGTATCCTTACCTGCTTCCATCACATTAATATTCCTTCTCACTTGTTACTAGAAACCATTAATTGACAAACTATGATGAGCACAAAGGCTCCAAATAAGACCAATTCTGTTTGGAAGGAAAGATTAAATGATCTTATATTATGATCTGGTTTATTATTTTTGAAATCAACCTATATTGCTACTTTTTTTTTACAGTCCTCTAATGAAGATAAGAATATGTAGACCTTACGCATTATTTATATATAGAGAGAAAGTGAATATATAATTTTTTCTTCATCAATTAAATTTATATAAATTTTCTTAATGTAAATAATGAGAAAAGTTTCTAATCCTCAGATACAAAGCAACTGTATTTTTTACTGAATGGATTTTTTTCCTCAACTCTCCCCCCCCCCTTTGGCATTTTCTTAAGTTTCTTAGTTTTTTCTCCATTCATGTTACCAGAAATACAAGAACTGTATTTCAGATTCAGCAGCTTGGAATACAAAAAGTATTTCAGTGACTTAATTCATATATTGTTTAACCAATAATCATTGTTTTATTGAATGAATCACAGAAGTTGGGCTCATGCAAAATGTGTGAAATCACCTAATGTTATTCATCCAATAGTTAGCAAACCTCAGCTTAGCTTAATGTACAAATTACCGTATTTTTCTGAGTATTAAGACACACCTTTCCCCACCCCTAAAAGGGGGTGAAAATTTAGGTGCCTCTTATACACCGAATGTAGCCCCGCCCACCCACTGGCCCCCAACTTTGGCCTCTGCCTCGCAGCAGTTACCTTCTTACAAGCAAACAGCAAGAAAAAACAGTTCCTTTTAGCTTCAGCACAGTCTAAGTAGCACAAGTTGATTGGATCGGCCTCCCGACTCTCAGCTGATTTTCTCTCAGCTGTTTTGCGCAGGGCTCTGCTGCTTGGTGCAAAGAGGTAAATTGCTGGAGCAGATTTTTTTTCCCTTGTGCTAATCAAGCTATGTTAAAAACGAAAATGAAAGTAAAGCAGGCTGTTTGCTGTTTGCTGTTTGCTGCAAGGAGACAAAATTGCTCAAAGGCAGAGGCAGAGGCAGATTTCTTTTTCTTCTTTTCCTCACCAAAAAAGGTAGGTGCATCTTATACTCCGGTGCATCTTATACTCCGAAAAATACAGTAAATTGTTACATTCACCTGAAATCTTAATAAATTACTGCCTGGATCTATCCTGATTAAATTGTTCAACTTGCTTTTTTCTTTTTATACCTAGTTATGAGTCCATAATATATGCTACACAAAATTCCATGTCTTTTTTAAAAAGTCAAAAGAAACAAATGCTCAAATTTGTGACAGATTCAGTATATTTTCAAACATGACAGTGATCTCTATTTTAGAGAAATTACTAGGCTATATCATTATAAACGTCAGAATATATGTTGTAATTATAATTGTCTTAAAATGTGTTAGGATGTTATAGGCACATATACACAAACATTTTTAACAACTGAACAGATGGCGACCATAAATTTAAGGAAAATTTAAAAATATGAATAAAATAAATATGCCTTCTCAGGACCATGGATCCACATACAACTTCTTGTCTTAAGCCAGGAAAACTTTTCATTTTTGAGAAATTATATTAATCACAAAAAACACCACATCTTACTTGTTCACCATGCTTATTAAGCCATACTGTTATATCATTTATCCTTTAAACCTTGGTTAATTTCATTAGAACTTGCATTAATGTTTACTGTGATATCTGCAAGAGAGTGAAAAAAATAGTGCATTAGTAATTGACAATGAATATATAAAAATACATTCAGCTGATGAAAAGTGAATACTCGCTCTTCATAAATAACTGATAGCATAAAAGTAGGTTAAGAAACAGTCTTAAATCCATTATAAAAATTGTAGTTATTTGGGAATGGGTTTTCTTATTAGTAGCATATTCTCACATAGATACCCAGCCTCCAAGTAGCAGATCGCCATTTTTAGAAAGACATGCTAAGCACTTACTATATTGTCTTTGGAGAGCTAGGCAAAGGGTCTTTTTTTCCCCCGTCTCAGGTTTTTAAATTAAAAGTAATTTAAATTAAGTCTTTCTGGTTTTCCTAAATATTGGCAAGGAGGCAACCATTCTAATGAGGGAAGAGAACTGCTCTGGAGAATGAGCAGTTGAGAAGACTTTTAAATGTGCACAGCTTCCTATTTGGGGAGGGAATCTGGAAGAGAATTCTGGATATTCTCTGCTATAAAGTAAAATGTGATACCATACTGGATTATCTACCTGCATTCTCAAATGTTTCCCACCTTGATTTATTGCCATTTCCATACAGTATTAAACAGCAGAAATGACCTCTAATATGTATTTGTTAACTAAGAAATAGAAAAAATAACAATCCCAATCTTGCTGCCTTTTGCAAAGCTGTGAAGACTAGCTTGTGTGCCCAGGCCTGGGATCTCAAGTGTGTTAAGAGTGCCATTTCCTTGCTGTATCACCATCCATAGTAATAGTTTTGCTTGGTGCCACATATATTTTATTTTGTATTGTTGTAACTGTTTTTATATTTTATTATGTACCATGTAATCACTTGTCGAGATGGACAACTACATAAATCAAATAAATAAATGTGTTCATTTTTTCACTGGATAACCTGATGAAGATAAATTAACCTCAAAGAAAGCACAAAGCGTCAACACAAACCTTAAATGACTTGTCATTGTTACGATTGGTATCAATAGGGAAACAATTTCCAGACACTTCAGCCTCACTTGGTTTGTTCACAAATACTGACTGAGCAAACCTAAAAATAAAAAATGAAAATGAAATAAACAATCAATAAATAACAGAAATAAAAATTTTACCTAAATTGATACAAAATAATATTTACAAAGTTTCCTTAACACTCTAATTACTTTGGATTCCTTTACCTGATTATAACTAACAAGCATAGCAGAGAACTTCATATTAAGATTTTAAAATTAACCTTAATAATTAAGCAAGTTATGAAACTAATTGTAAGTTAATGAATTCTTGGAACAAACACTAAAATCAGGGGATACATTGATTTTCAGTCCACAGATAAAGGGTTGCAATTACCACATGTAAAATGATATTAGTGGATAACCCATATAACTGAAAGAGTTTACAAGGAGGAAAAAATGTCCTATTCACAGTAAAATGGTACATAATAATTGCTTGCAGTTTGGGAGGTGGCAGGTATAAAGTTTTAAGCATTTTAAACCTACATAATGAGAATGAGAATGTTCAGAAACCTAAAGCTGCAAGGTCCCATTTGATGGAAGGAGCAGCTAGAGTTCTAGTAAAATCTTTCCCTCTCCCTCAATCTATAATCTAGTTCTCAGTTTAGCTCAAAATAAAAACTAATACAAATAAAATATAAAATATAAAATATAAAATATAAAATATAAAATATAAAATATAAAAAGAAAAACAAAAGTTCAGAACTTGCAGAAAAAGGAAAACAAAAGAAAAAGAAAATAGTAGAAAAGGCAACAAAACACTAATACAATGACTTCGAACCTTCATCATCCCAACCATAAACTAATATAATCAGTTTTCAACCATTTTAAAGTTATTAAAGGCTCCAGCAACTGCTGAGAGCAAAGATGCTGTCTTGCTTCAGTTCTGGCACTCAAACGTGTGAAAGACTGCTGTTTTATGGTTTCCTCATGAGGAGCTGCCATTAGCGCACTTCTGGGCTATCTCCAATTCTCTCCAGATAAACTAGAGAGATTCAATGGACCAGTCTACTCATTGGTCTTTCATTTTTCACAGTGGTTTCCTCCTCTCATTTTCAGAGATGTCTTCAGTCAGCCATGATTCATATCAGAGCTTTACAAACACCGATTGTAATAATATTACAAGGTATAAAATTTTGGTGCTTCTCATATCTGAAGAAGTTGGCTTTATTATATGCTTTTCTGTGTCCCTTTAACTCTTGTTTCAGCTACCCATATCATTTCAAGTCCAATAAGAATATACAAACTTCTAGATAAGATCTACATTCACATTTAGAAAGGCATGTGAACTCTAATATTCCAAAAAATGAGGAGAAACCCCTCTTGAAAAAATATTTAGTGCTAAAAGGGATTAATAGTTGATTATTCTAACTTTGTGCTCACTTCCATAAGATGATCAAGTGAATGCTTCCTGCTGCAGAAGCTACTGCAGAGACTACAGAAGGAACAAGTGGCAGCAATTTCCTGAATGCAAGCTCACACAATAAATAAATAGGGAGAACTGACAGGAATTTCACTGGGGATTTTTTAAAAAGTTCCTTACAAATGAGTATTGGGAAACAGTACTAAATTGAAGATATCTTTATTTCTTGGAACACTTTTAAAATAATGGATTACTGGCCCAAAGTGGGTTGTTCTCATAAGAATTGATATGACTTAATGAAGCACAGGGACTTTGATCAGGAAGGCTTCAAACTGAATTCTGTGGGAACTGAAATGAAAAGGCTGAACCAAGGACCTAAGATAAAGATTTAGGAAGAAGACTGTTAAAACATTCAGTAAAAATAAACAAACATAATATTTGCTTATTAAGTCCCTGAACTTCATTGTCTAATGTTCCCAGTATGGAAAATAAGAAAGATGAGCTTAACATCTTAGTACAGAAAGGCAAACGTGACCTAAGAGAAATCCACAGTAGGATGACTCACATGACTGTATCTTTTAATTATTGTATTCAAATTTATTAAAAGAGAGAGACTAAAGCAATAGAAAAAGAAGAGTTCCAGTTCATGTTAAAAATAGACATACTTGCACAAAAATGCATTTGAATGAACAATACATCAGGAGCAGATGAAAAATAAAAGCAATACTGTTGGCTATATGGGTGGTACTTTCCAGTCTTCAAGTAGTAACAGTGATTTATGTTTTTGATTATCTCAATATAGGTAGTCCTCAACTTACAACTCACAAATGAGCCCAAAATTTTAGTCATAAGTCTTTGCAGTGATTAAATAAGACACTTGTGTGATCTATTAGCTCAAAGAATGTAATTCCTGTTGGCTTCATAAACCATGCAAGAACCCGCCTGGTTTTTGTGGCTTTGGAGGCAGACATAAGGATCGACACAATGCCAAATGCCTGGATTTTCATCACAATTGTAAGGTTGCTGCAATGATTATACATTCAAGAAGGGTTCCTAACTTTTTTCATTTAGTGCTATCGTAATTCTGAATAGTTGCTAAACAAACATAAATTGAGGATTACCTATATTGATGTGTCACAAATTCTGCCAAGCAAAACAATCAGGAATTGACAAATTTTATTAAAAGAGAAACGCTTCCATGAGCTGTTTCATCGCATTCTCAACTGACAAAAGTGTATACCTTTTAATAAAATTCTTAGTTGGAAAAAATACTATAATATTCTTCTGCTTTTTGCTGCCATAAACCAACAACAGCTGTCTTCCTACAAACTATGCTATCCATAACTTTATAGTAACCATACAATACTTGAATACACTTGAATGAAAACAGGACATCTATAGTTTAATTTGTATACTGGATTTCAGGAAGACATATTTTAATAAATCCAGAGCAAAAGTAATTCTATGGCAGGAGAAGCTTATGGGAAAGGAGTTTGAGATTCAGGGGAGTTCCTTTAAAAAGGGATATTAAAAACACAATAACAAAAAGAGTACCAAAGAATGGAAAAAGGGTAACAAACAATCCAGAATGAAAAAAGATCTAAAAACAACATACATATACAAGGTGAGAAATAAGATAGGTCAGCAAAGAATAGTACTCATAATCCTAAATTATAGAGATGTTAGAACAGCTAGAGTTCAGAAAATGACAAAGGATAAAAAGGGAAACAAAAACTTTTTTCAGATGTCTCCAAAATAAACTGATTAGTGTTTATTGACATTTTCATGGAACAGTTAATAATCTGTTATTTTTCAGATTATTTTGAAGATAATCTGAAAAATAGTAAATCTGTAGTGGTTGAATAACTCTAATTTTCTTTATAGGATCGATTTGTTTTTTAAAAAAGATACAATTCTAACAATTCTGAAAAACTGAAGAAGCAGAACTGAAACTTTAGACTGAAAGAATTACAGCCATGGAATTTCTATTTACTTTGAATTGGTTTAATTTTTTGAAGCCAGAAAATTAAATTATGGAGTATTACAGGAAGTTGCTCATGGTTTGGCCAAATAATTGTTATCTATTATGTTTGAGAAATCCCAGAGAGGAAATGTAGTATCAAATGATTGAAGGAAGGCATATGTTATTCCAGTTTTTTTTTAAAAAAGAAGTCCTGTATTATTATACGTTTGTTGTTAAAAAAAGAATGAGGAGTATCTTAAATTCTAATCTATCAAATTTGCAGATGACATAAACTTCGTGAAATAATATCCTCGTGAAATAATATCAGAAAACAATCTTGATAGATTAGACATGGGGAAACAACAACAGAATGAAATGTAAAAAAGATACTGTAATTATGAAGTCTTTTACTGAGGAAAAAAATAAATTCAGTTATAAGATGGAGAATATCTTCCTTGACAGCAATACTTGTGAAAGAGAGTTTGGAACAGTTATTTATCACTAATTAAATATGAACCAGCATCAGGTTGATTTTACAAGAAAGGAAAAGAAAAAGCAACTGTTTTCAAATCAGAGAAGGTAACTATTTTATCTGATAATGCATCCAACCCATGAGCATTCCGTTTTGGGCAGCAATCCATAGAAAGATTTTTTAAAATGGAATAGGTATAGAAAACAGCAACAATCAATAATCAAATTTAGGAAAGCAATAGTGAAGATACAAAGAATATGCAATTTTGAGAAGAAAGACCAAAGGCGTCATAGAGAAAGCTAAAACCTGTTTTCTATCATCTCAGAGTACAGGACATGAATAATGGATTTAAGTAACAGGGAGCAGATTTGGACTGTTGGAAAAACAGTAAGACCAGTTTTACAAATGGAACCAAATACCAAGAGAGTGGTGGACTTCTTAGCAGGCCCTGGATAAAACATGCCATGGATGCTTTGGGTGATTTTCAACACTAAGCAGATAACTGTATTTGACAGCTTAAATGCCCCCTTTTAACTCTGATTCTATGATCTAGTATGTATAACTGATGTAATTCTTTGATGCTGTATTATTTAAAATAAGGAAACACTTAAGTGGTAGATTATTAGGCAAAATATACTGAACATGTAGTTAACTATATATCCCCAGATGGAAAACCAAAAGAAGATGAAATGGCCTGGGACTGAAAAATAGCTGACAAAAGACAGAAAATAAAATGAGACAGAAAAAATTGCTCAACTAAACACTGGGTTCCAGAAAACAGCAGGAAAAGGCAGAGTCATACTTATATAAATAATGCAAAGACACTGAGGGAGAAATGTGATATACACTGGAGAAAGAAAATACAGGTAGTACTCATTTAGTGACTGCCTCATTTAGTAACTATTCATAATTAGGACAGCGATGAAAAACAGTAACTCTATGACCAATCATTACATTTACACAGGTCTGTAAAGCAAAGCAAAGCTGAAATAAGATAAGCAAAGTGACAGTTTCACTTAGTGACTGCTTTGCTTAACAACCCAATTGTTGATCCCAGCTATGGTCACTAAATGATTATCTATACAAAGAAGAGATAATGCAAATAACAGAATTGTACAAAAAAAAATGCCAAAAATCAATGAGATATGAAAGTTTAATCACTGAATTAGAGCCAACCATCCTTGAAAATTAAGTTAATTGGGTTTCCAAAATATAGCTAACAATAAAGCTGCAGAAGCTGATAAAACTCTGGCAGAACCCTTTAAAATCTTACCAATGACCTAGGTCAGGGCTGTCAAAATCGCAGCCCACGGCCCAGATGCGTCACACACTGGCCATGCCCACACCCGGTTTAGCAAAGGGTTATCGGTGTTGTGATACATCATGTGATGATGTTGTGACAACACGAGTTTGACACCCCTGATCTAGTTAAAAGTGCAATTTGTAAAATAAAGCCCTCAAAAAGGGCTCAGAAAGAACAGTTTACATTCCAATACCAAACAAACTACTGAACAAGTGTATTTTTCTCAGACTTCCAACAATGCATAGTAAAAAGCTACCAATGAACAAGCTGCACTCAAGAGGAGTTTGAATTCTGAAATCACACTAGGAAACAATTACTGGTTACTGGCTGGTTTGTAGTTAGTCTGCCCTCTTTGAAAGGCTTGGAACTGTTAGTCTCTGCTGCTTCTTACTCCATTTATGCCAGTTTCAGAGTCTCATTCTACCAAACCTTTCCATCTTTTCCACACATCCAAGTGTCTTTTCCTTCAGTTTTGACTTGACTACCTTTCCCTCTTCCACTACTCCTTGTACTATCAGATATTTTCTTGTATCACTCTGTAGTACAGGTGTGGTCCTCTAATTCTTTAAAGTCCATGGACTCAAAACCATAAGGAAGAAAAAACCTACATTAGCAGCTGTAAGTTTTTCCTCCCACGTGGATTTGTTTTGCTTTATATACAGTATTTTTTAAAAAATATTTCTATCTTTAGGCAGACTGTATTTTGTTTGTATAATCTTATAAAATGCCATAACCAGAGACTATCACTGAGTATAAATGTAATAAATGAACCAGCTTCTTCACAGGGAGCAGAGACACTGAAGCTAAAGCCTAACTATTTTATAAATGTTAACACAAAGACAACAGTCCTTAAAATATATCTCTACATATTCTCATTCATCCAAGTCATAGTTGTCCCAAAGGTACTTTTCAAAAGATTCATTTCAGTTCTCAAAACTGAAGAATCTTCTTGGGTAAGAAAGGAAATGTTTTCAAGACAAACCAAAAAAGTCCAGTTGACTTTTGAAAAGCACTTTTGGAACAGTCTTTAAATAAAGCAAAATCAAAGATAAAGGGGTTGACTTTATAAGGACTGAAAGAAGCAGTTACTGACAATGTTGACAAAATCATTTTATTGGATTACAAAGAAATGGAAATGGAAACAACCAAATGATTGTTTATGATTATATAGTTTAAACTATATATTCATTTTAAAAATAATGCAACTATTTCAACTATTATGAAATCTTTAACTCTTCGTCTTATTAACTTATTTACCAAATTGACTTGTGCCTGAGCTATGAATTTTAGATCTCAAAATGCAGCTCAAAATTGGATTTAGTTATCCGCAGATGGGTTTATCAGCAAGTATATTTGGTGTACAGGTACTTTAAAAAAAAATTTTAAGTTGTTAACTTTTTTAAACTACCTGTATATGCTCACAAAGAAGCCCATCTATAGAAAATCCAACCCTCAAATTAACCAAACTACCATGAAAAATGTGTCACCCCAGATAATTATGAAAATTATGCAAAAATGTTGAGGGTCAGGATACCAAATTTTTATGCTTTGGTTAAAAGATAACTGCAGATTGCCTTATTCACAAGCATATACAGTAATAGTTTTAGTTCTTACAGCATAATATATTAAGATTTTTTTTTAATGACAGCCACTTCATCAATTCACTTGATTTAGTACCAAGAGTTCACTAACACAATACCGTTAAATCAGTGGATCCCAACATGGGGCCCACGCCCCACAGGGGGGCAATTTGATTAATGGGGGCAATCTGAATCTTGTTTAAACCAGGTTAATAGCTTTTTAGGCTTCGTCCAAGTGAGTAGAATTCACTTTTTGACTAAAGTAAGAATTATATGTGGGGGGGGCATCAGGATTTTAGAGATGCTTAGGTGGGGCATGGCCAAAGAAAGGTTGGGAACCACTGGGTTAAATGAATGGTTAAGGGGGTTTAGAACTGCTCAAATCTGCTTGATTGTAAAATGGCCTTACATGCTCTGTATAAATTAATATATAACATGCATGTCACTAAGATAGCTAATTATGTTACTTATAATAATCTATGTATTAATATATCTATACTAGAAATAGACTTCCACTTTTTGGGCTATTTTGTAAATTTCCAAGGGCATCTTGTAGAACAGTGCTGGAAAACTGCTGGCCTTGCTATCCCAGAACATTATGGTAGAAACATGTTGGATCAGGTTGCACATTTCTGGAAGGTGTTCAAAATGCTAAAACAATTCCCCATCTTCTTAAAAACCATATGTTTAAAATGATATTTTTGAAAAAAAGTTGTAGTTATGGTTTCTAATGATTAAATGCAGACCAAACATTAATGCATGTAAAGATCAAAGGGAAACACATTATGATATACTTTAAGAGTTCTATATATATATTACTAGTCATTATTTAGCATATTATATGGAAGTGCACATTTTCTTATTTGGAATGTGGTTAAAAAAAAAAACCTTGTAATTATATCTTAATTAGTAAATTGAAAAAAAAATCTAGGGTTAGTTTGAGAATAAGATTACATCAAGGTTTTCTGGCTATTTGTATTTAATCTTCCATATAAACAGTATTAAATGCACTTTAAAGGAATCCAATTCAGCTCTATTATGTCAAATATGTCTTACAAAAATGTATTAAATATAGCTTAATGTAGTAATATATTGAGAGCTGACTTGGGTAGTGCTTAAGGTATCAGGCTAGAAACTTAAGAGACTAATTCCAGTC
This sequence comes from Pituophis catenifer annectens, assembly GCF_029215685.1. NCBI lineage: Eukaryota > Metazoa > Chordata > Lepidosauria > Squamata > Colubridae > Pituophis > Pituophis catenifer. The sequence goes on from NW_027256886.1 coordinate 30,862,127, forward strand.
CCATCTTCAGCACAAAGCCAGCTGGATGACTTTGGGCCAACTGCTTGTCTGAGCCCTAAGAAAAAGTAAATAGCAAAGCACTTCTGAAATTTTGTAAGAAAAGTGCAGGGACTAATCCAAGCAATCAGTAGGAGTTAACATTGACTTGAAGGCACAAAATGTTATCTATTGACTACATCTGATCACTATTCAGTGGCAGTATAGAACTTAAAAAATAAAATTACTGTTGCTACAACTTAAATAAGCAAACATGTCTGTTATCCAAAAATTAAACATATCTGATTTAACAGATGTAATATAAAAAAACCAAGTTTAATAACATCCAACTCTACTGTTCATTGTGATACTCCACAATATTAAATCTCATTGCAGTCATGGTAGGCTGCTATCAAGAACAAGCAACTAAAAATGTGAATTTTTGAACCCAAATGGGTTTAAACATAAAAATGGTTAGTCTTCACTGGATAATAAAAGGGAAACATGTCCAGGGACAGCATGCTAGTAAGTTATCAAAAACAAAAAATAAGGGATCAGAGGAGGGATGCTTTTCTGTAAATGTTTTAAAATCTTCCCTATATTTATTCTTTAAATTTCCAGGATTAACACGAGTCAATGGTTAATAGGGAAAGTTTATACTGTGAATTAAAGTACATTCAGAGAAAACAACCGCCCTCTAGTGCTCTTTTTTTAATAGCACAATTCAAACTAGTCAGCTTTCTTGCAATCTATTGTTTATATATATCTATTGTGTTTCCTCGGAGCCAATGTGGTGCAAGCGGGTGAGAAGTGGCTACTATCCAGCACCTTTCAGATTCATATCGGGTTTTTTTTTAACTCCAGCTCTCTGCTTATGGGTAAACTTTACCTGAGAGCCCCCGGTGGGCAGGAGGGAGGCAAGTTTTTCCCGCTTTCCTCCCATCCACCGGGTAGCCCTTCCCACCCTCCGTTTTCTCAGGCAGGCTCCCAGCCATCTATTTCCTCTACCTTGGGGTTAAACGCAGCCTCCGAAGAGGGGTTGCCGTGGAAACGGAAAATCCGCCTTGTGACGCGATTCCATACTAGTAACTTTTCTCCCCGGCCCCCACTTCTGACTCACGCAAAGGCGGCCAAGTAGCAGCCCGTTCCTCGCGCGGCTCCAAGCCAAGACATATCGGCCGGTTGCTCGGCCCAAGCACTAGAAGCGCCCCCGGCGGAAGATTCAGGTACTGATAACAAACCCAGCTTTCAAGCGCGGCTACAGCACTTCTCTATTAAAGATAAGTAAGGCAGCTTTAGTGTTGAAAAGGGATTTGTGCTGGAGTCTTTTTTTGGGCGGAGGGAATATTTCTCCTTTGAAGAATTACAAATTTGGCGAAGTGTTCTGTTTTGTTTTTTGAACAGAAATGCAGTGTTGCAAGTATCAGCAGTTTGGAAAACCTGACCTAGTATATTTAATCAACCTAGTGCCTTTCAGGTTTTTTTGTACTGCAGCTCCCATTCTCCAAACTTTTATTTATGCTGACTAATACGGTACAGACTTTTAATGTTTGTTTTAAAACCTGTTTTTTCATAATTTTCTGAATTAAGCTTTGTAGTGATATTGGAAGGTTTTTAAATCTTTTTATTAGGCAGCTACAAAGAGCTATTATATAGCCTATTAAGAATTTCAATAAACAACTTTCAACTAAACAGATTAAACCCTTAGTTATAACATTAAACATACATTAATTATATGTTCAAGTTGTTATGTTGAAACTTTCTTAAATCATTTTCAAATGTTCTCACTAATCATATTGTGCCATACAAAAAGGTTAAATTGCAATCCTGTGCACTGTCTCATTGAAATCCATTATTCAACTACATAGTAGCTAATAATCAGCAATCTTAAGGCAGTCTGTAAACTTCAGAACTGAAGATGAAAATATGCATTCTACTTTGAAATTGAATAATGGTATTGAATAAATGCTGCCCACATAAACTGGAAGACACGAAATTACCAGTGACACTTTTAATTTTATTACACTATTATAAAATCCACTTCTTCATGGAAAGCTCCTATGGCTTTCAGTTGCGTTTTAACTTTTTTATCAGGTAAAATCTATATAATACAAAAAAATAGCAGTATGTTCCAGCTTTTGCATAATCATTTAATTTCTCAGTAAAATGAATATATAAAATATTACTGTGTATTTGCTTTACTGGCAATCATATTGTCACACTTAAGCAAAATATAAAATTGTGCTGCTGGGGTCAGGATGTTAGCAGAGCACAATATCTGAACTGTGTATCTTCTAGAATTTTTATATGGTGCCTCACTTCTTACATTTTCCTTGGACTGCATTATTGTAATGGGACATAGATGTTCATATTGTCTTTGTATGATTCCTGCACAGAATTATGTACTAAAAATAGGCAGCTGTATAAATTTTCTGAATAAAATCATTTTAAGTTTTTGCAAATGTTAAACATCCATTATTGATTACAAGTAAACTACAAAGTATATTTGCCTATCTTTTCCAAACTGCTGCAGTTCTCCCAAGGATTACAACTCAAAGATTGCAAAGGTTCATTCAGTGCAATTGTTCTTGAAATGTTGTTTCAGACAAGTGGAGTTTTTTTAGCTCAGCATTCTGCCAGCAACCAGCCGGCTAACCAGCTGCAGGCCTTAATATTAGCTCTTTTTAAAACAGAATTGCAGGGAATTGGAAAGATGAAATATCATTGCCATTAAATCTGAATGTCTAGATTAAGCAGCATATATGAGCACTTGGAACACTATCATAAGGATCCAGCATAATTTAGACTATTTTTTTTTATGATGGACTAGTTCTACTATATCTTTATAGTGAGAGAACACAACACTTCAATTTCTCACACAATATCCTACCTCAAAATGAAATAAAGTCATTACTTAAAATCACAGGTGTCAATCTTACGGGGAAGAGGGATATATGCAACCATTGAGGGAATGTAAATACGAATTTCAATTTGTTTACACTAGCCCCATGGCTCAAGACCAGATTAGGAACACATCATGGGACTTGGAATATGGTCCTTAAGAATTTAGATTGCACATTCTGAAAGGGGCAATTCTTAGACTGAATTAGGCTAAAAACTTATTCGAGTAAGCACTGAATTAATGTGATTATCATTCTTCCTATTAACCAAATGAAATGACAGCTTTTGGAGAGGTATCATGAGATGCGAATAAAATGAAAAATAATTCAAGTCTGCAACATTTAACATTTGGAGTACCTATCAATATAAGGTGATAATTCCATCTAAGTAGAAAATACTTCAAACCAATTTTCTTACTGCTAGTGAAGGGAAGCAGCTTGTCTTCAGCTTGTCTATGAATACCAGGCCCAAGTAGTCTAAGTTCCAAATAAACATTCCAACATTTTAATTATTTTTAATGACACATCCAAGTAACACATAAATCTAACTAGAACAAAATCTTATTTTATTTTGTCTCTAAATCTTTCATAGGCTCCTCCAATCCCAAAGCCCAAAAAACATCTGCTGAATAATTCAATCATTTTATCTCAGTATACCAAATTGAGGCTAGTGATTCTTTTGCCTCTAATGGACTTCTTTCTGTTTGGGGAAGGTATGCCTCAAACAGTCATTTGTAATTATTATTTTGGCCACTGACTAGCAAAGTGTGCTTCACATACACTATTTCTGCATGTCTTAAATATAAGTACCTTATTGAGGATCACCAATAGAGTTCTTCAGAGAATCCACTGAGCTACACAGATATTCCTGCATGGACAAATTGATGTTTAGTGTTTTCATAGACATAAAGTTGAAAACATTGTTATAAACAATTAATCCAATTCAGAAAGCATTTGGAAGAAATTCCAATGCACTCATTGAGTTCCTCCAACAGTAAGTATTTCCATGCTAAACCCAACTGAAGGACAAATGCAGTAGAAAAAGGGCACACAGAGGACTACCGTCTGGGGCAAAGAATAATTTCTTAGAGGCATGCATGTTTTCAAAACAGAAAGTCCCTACATGCTTTTACTAGTAGAAATATACCGTGTTTTCCCCAAAATAAGACCGTCTTATATTTTTTTTTGAACCCTGAAATAAGCATTTGGCCTTATTGCCATGCGCTCAAAAGCTTGATTGGGCTTAATATCAGGGGATGTCTTATTTGGGGGGAAACAGGGTATATATAGAGGTGTGTGTGTGTGTGTGTTTGTATACATACATACATACACCAGTATATCAAAGTTATACACCACAGGAGTATCAAATTAGGTTTATATGTACCCCTAATGCATCATGGGCTTTGTTTTATGTTATATGTTACACAAGTCCAACCACTGCTAATTTGTTATATAATGTTTGGGCCCAGTGTTTGCCTCTCTGAAAAAGATAACATTGAAATGCATTTAACTACCATTGCTGACAACTAGCATGTCCACAACTTCTGGCTTGAGTAGAATGGATTTTGTAATTTAAAGCTAGAGGATAAACCTACCATACTGTATATACTTGTAAATAAAACAAGAATTTTAGGTGCCAAAATTAGGTTTGACCTGTTAAATTTATTTCCTTATACATAGATAGGGTTATCCAGGAGTACATACTTTAATACTTTTTAAAACTACCTATATAACTTGTATATACTTGTGAATATGCCCAACTGAGGATAAGCTGACAGTCAAATTTTTAACCAAAATACGTGAAAAATGGAAACCCATGGATTACCCAATAGTGAATACTAAAGGATATAAAAATCTTAAGAACCAGTTTATCCATGGGTGATACGTTTTTTACAATATCATGGTCAAAAATTCAAGGGTTGGTTTATACACTGATGGGCTTATAAACATGTATGTATGGTAGTTTACCTAGTCTATTATTTCTGATATGAATAGAAAAGACCTGTTTGCAATGTGTCTCTCTTTCAACTAGGATAATTATCAATTTTCTCATAATATTGTTTAATTTCTTGCTTTAGAAAATTCAAAATATATAGTGTAGTACTATAATTATACTATTAGGATTAAATGTGTAGTTTGAAAGAGCTGCTATATTTATTACCTACGCTTATATCTTATTTACTTAAATGGGTACCTGTAGAAAAGTCCTAGTGATAACCTGAGTATTTATTAAATATGACCATTCTTATTCTGTATAATTATCCAGGATGGGGCAGAAACCATCAGAGAAATGGTTCTTCAGATAGTCAGGCCTATGCCATGAAAGTCTTTATGGGTGGTAACCAACACTTTGAATTGTACCTGGATGCTAGAAGGCAACTACTACAAGTCATGGAGCAGAGGCATCATATGGGCATAACATGGTATGCCCCATCATGGCCCACACATTCTGGACCAACAAATTTCTAAATCGTCTTCCTCCACAGCCCCATGTAGAACATATTACAGCAGCCCATATGGAAAGTGATAGGGTGATTGTCTGCAAGACCCCCAGTCTAGGAATATGTTCTTTTTGCATATAGAGCAGCTGGATGAGGTAGATTTACATCATTCCTTTTCTGCTTTTTACATCATTCCTTTTCTGCTTTTATTATGGCCATCCAATAAAAGAATCCTTTTGGAAGGTTTTCTTTTTTAAAAAATTTTTTTTGAATCTTGTTGGTTCTCTTAAAAATAAGCATTTTTTAAAAATAAATTCCTTAACATGAATAGCATTTCTAAAAGTGAATAGTTAGATCAGTGGCATTCAATCTTTTAAGCACCAGGGACCGGTTCCGTGGAGAAAGATTTTTCTGCGGATCAGAAGGAGGCATGGTTTTCTGTGCTACCTGTATACCGGGAATGGGGCTTCAGTTGTTTGTGCAACCCTGTTCTTGATATGCCAGTCCACAGACTAGGGGTTGGGGACCCCTGAGTTAGATAATACATCAAGAATAAAAAATCAGAAAGGAAAATCCTAATCAAATGAAGAATTAAGAGAATTAGGCTGTAAAAACCATGCCTTCAAAAGCTCTATGATGAATGGATATTAAAAGACTCATTTGAGATCAGAAACAGCAATCACTTATTTGTATGTAGATTCACCAGAATTATTTCTTGAGCATAAGATACATGCTAATATAAAAGAGATGCAATTAAATTCTAAGCAAATATTGGTGCATACTTTCTGATTCCAGTATCTCAATTATAGCAAAGTGATCCAAGTTTCATTTTGAATTCAGATGACATGAATCTGAAACTCTGAAAATAATGCAGCAATTCAGGAACAGAGCCTCAGGTTTTATATATATCTTAATGCTGAAGATTTCTTCTTCATCAGAATGTTAACATGACCATGAAGAACTCAGATGAAGCTAAACACCATGCTGGAAATGCAACATATCTATAGATTGACACTGATGATACAGATCAAATGTATATGTTGTTGTACAATTCTGAAAAAAGTAAGGCTCTGTTGGCCATATGTTGCATATTCCTGATGTTTACAAGAATCTACAGATCAATGATCCAAAATTGATGGCAAACTTTTTAAAGAAACTTGTCGGACAAGTATCGCAAGATGGTTAGAATCATCTAGCCAAGGGGATATTCAGAAAATTCTTTATACCTTAGAAGCCACTGCTGAAAGTTATAAGTGATTTCCTAATTAAATATTTCCAAAAATAGTTTACTATCAGTATTTTCAGCTACATAATATTGGCTTTGTTATACTGACAGAGAAAATTATTCACTATTATTTTTTTTCCTAGAAGCCTCTGTGTAAAATCAAACAGAGGCACTAAAACACCAATGAAATGACCACAGTTCCCCAGTCATAAGTTAATATTGGTTTTATGAATAGGTTTACAACTAGCCACAGCAAAAAATAATTAATATGACCCTCTACTTTTATTTTTTGGCTGTAAAAATGTATTGGAGTCTCAAAGTGGAATTTGAGAAAATTCCAAAAAAAAAATTCTTATTCTTCTAAAATACTTTATATACCTACTGCAGTGATACCATTTACTATCATATTGTATCTTAAATTGATTTAACTGTTTCTCCTAACTACTCTAAAGCAGTTCTGGATTCTGGCCATGTAATCCCATGTGTGCTCATATCAGTGATGCTAGTTTGCAGTAGTGGTAGTAAGAATAGAACTGGCACAAGTGCATAAAAGCTCATATGCTATTTGGATGAAGAGAGCAAGTCCTACTTTTCTATATTCACAATTGATTATATAAATAGGAACGAACAATCACATATGAATGCAGTGTTAAAAATTACAGAATTCTTTAATTAACTTATGCATAAAAAATTGTGAAATCGTATTAGGTAATTGGCAATCTGACCTTAAGCCTACTTTCTACTACTACCAAGGAAAGTAGCTGATATTAATGGAGCTTACTTTGAATCAATATGCACAGGATGACACTTCAAGGATCAACTCAAGAAAGCATCATCTGAGTGAATAATGCTTAAAATTTGCACATGTGGCAAGAAAGTACCATTTATCATATGGAACTATGAACATTCTTGAGGCAGGTTAGGACAAGGTAAGAAGTGGATACACAAGACAGCCAGAAACATTTATTCAAAAACGAGCTCGCCACTTCACCGCGTACGCGACTTACTCGCCGGTAAGCTTACACCGAGTTGCAGCCTTTACCGGCCTAACCCGGGTTTCTGTGGAAGCGGGAAGACGAATTGCATACGAGTATTTTGGTAAAAAATCGTGCAGGATTAACCCTCTTAATAAATTCTGGAACTATGCAGCAGGCCTCTCGGGTCTGATGCTGAGCTCCAAAGCCTTTCGGCTGCTTCCCACAGGCAGCTCCGGGTGTCTTCCTCAAGCCCGTGCTGGGTCGGCCCTGATCCCGCTCCTCTTTAAGAAAGGACTGTCTTGCTTCCTTCCTTCCTCGCTTGCTCTGCCACAGCCTGGGAGACTCCCCAACGCGATCCTAAAAGGGGCCCTCGTCTTCCAAACCCACCCGCTCTTCCCTCCACAAACACTCCGTCCCCTTTCCCGGCTCCCGCCGGCTCTGCCGAACTCACCGCTGCGGCCAGAGGGGAAGCTGGTAAAGCGACGCTCCTCGTGTGTGCCGGGAGCCCCCTCTGCGGGCGACGCGTTAACTCCAGCCTTGGGCGGACCAGCCCCGCCGAGCCAATGAACAAGGCCCAAGTCTCCGTGATGAGCCTCCCCCTCCCCCTCCTTCCGCCTCGAGCTGGCGCACCTCACAATCGCCGCCGCCGACCATCCTCATTCCGTATGCCGCGGCAGCGAATCCTCATTGGTTCGCGCAGGGTGGCGCGCGAGGGGCTGGCTCTATTACGTTCTAAAAACGGTTGTGTTGGTGAGAGGTGGGGGAAGCACGCGCGCGGGAGAGAACAGCGCAAGGGTTACTCTCGGTCACTTTTTGCGTAGGGTCACGGGCGCTGGAGGAAAGCAGCAGCGGAGGCTGATGGTGGTGACACAATAGACCCGTTGAAGTAGCTCCAGCGGCAGAGGCTGAAGGAAAGCAAAAGGAGGAAGCTGCCTGGAAATACCATATATGCTTTGCAAATGAAACGCCAGCGTGTCCACTGCTCAGGCACTGCCCAACTGATAGAATTACAGCATTGTTGCCACCGTTATTAGCCTCGCCAACGTTTCACGGTCTTGTTCTCAGGCCACCTGATAATGTCAAGGCAATTTATTATGCAGATCCATATTGGTTACTTGGTTTTAGTAATTTAACTTCCGAGGCTAAACAAAGATTTAAAAATATAGGTAGTGGGGCTTCCTGGCCTCTCATGTTCGTGCTGCCGCTGAAGGACGAAATCATGAATGACGTCGGGAGAACTCAAACGTTTGTATTTAGCCGATTTAAAAGGAGGATATAAAATACACTGTAGTGTTAAATCGGAAAACATTTGTCTCCCGCCTTTGACTGCTTGTTGCACATTTGATTTAAATAAACCCTGTAAAACGTATACAGTATAGCAAATGGAAGATTTAAAATGGAACTTTCTAAGGCAGTATGACTGGAAGTTCACCTGTGCTCTTGATCCCTGCTCTTCTTGTCTCCTTTAGGGCATAGAAGGAAGGTATAATTAGTCGGGTTCAGGAAATTATCAGTGACTCTTTATGACAAGAGCTTGCAATCTTGAAAGAGACAGTGTTGTGTGTCCAATCTAGCCATATTTGATAACTATTGTACAGCTTTCCCTTTTTGGAAATGATTGTGGAGACGGGAGTAGGCATTTAAGGACTTGGTGTTAAGGAAAATGAATTTTGGGAACCATTTCAGGTACTGGTGAATATTAGATTATTCCTGTGTTTCAATCCCTCCCCATTTCCAACTCAATTTAAAATGCTGGTATTAACGTATACAGCCCCAGGTCCATCTTCTACTAACTCATCTGGCCCATGTCTTGTTCTTGGAAGGAGAAGCTTTTAACCATATTAGAGTCTTGTGAAGTAAGGGCAAGTGAGGCCATGTGTACTGTTTCTTAGCTGCTGAGAAATACTTTCCATTAGAATTAATATTTGCAACAATCCTTTTGAGGTTCCATAAGCTGCTTATGCAGAACTTGTCCAAAAAGATATCTGAAATAATTTGTCATTGCCACTTTTAATTTATTTTTCTGTTACTTATATTTTATTTGGTTTTGTTACGTTTTATTTATGTTTATTATGATTATATTATTATGGTTGGTCATACATTTAGCCAGATGCTTAGACTGGATTTGGTATTTTTATCTACCTACTGAGCCTTTCTCAAGGACCTGAGATAGGTAGGTGTTGTTTGATGGCATTAAAATTATCACAGGATGTAAATTGTATAAATTGATTTATACAATTAATTGATGGTGATTTTGTCATAGCACTTTCCTGAAGTCATGTGATCTCCATTCGTAACTTTCCCAGTCAATCACAAAGTCAGTGGGGGAAGCCCCATCCCTTTAATGACCAAATGATTCATGTAATAACTGCAGTAATTTGCTTAACTGTAGAGAAAAAAAAGGTTTAAAATGAGGCAAAACTCACTTAACTGCCTTGTTTAAGAATGGAAATTTGGGGTCAATTGTAATTTTAAGTTGAGGACTACTGTATGTGGAAATGCAACTGCTTTCTTTATCTCTTTTGATAGTCTTTAGTGAGATTTTAAGAATCATCAGAACTGAAACACTTAAAGAAAAGCCTGAATATCAGTCAGGAAAGTTGCAATTGCAAGATTTTCTATTGTATAAGCAATTAGAATGGATCACTTTCTTTTCTATTTCTATAATTGTTAAGAGCATTCTATTCTCATTTTTATTAAATTATTAGTTTTTTCTCTATATTGGGGAGGAGAGAAAACATTGCAACAACAGTAGTAAAAAAAGTGTTAATGTGTGACAGCAATCAGGGTAAAATCAGCAGACAGAGTAAAGTCAACAGATAGGAAAGAAATGAACAGACAGGGCAAAGTCAACAGGTCAAGTAAGTCTTAAGTGAGGCCATTCTGACAATACTATTAATCATCATTACCACTAGTTTGTGTACATGTAACGTGGCTACTGGAGAAGTCAGCAAAGGTTTCCCCAGTAACCTGCCCAACAGAGATGCCACTGCAATCCTGGCAAGAGGATATATAGTAGAATGTCTTCTAAAATGGACTGGTTGCAATTTTTAATGCAAATATTTTACAAATGTGTTAGTCACAGGGAAAGACAAAATACAGACTAAATTGGTAAATATGGAAAATTTGCATGTTTTGAAGAGCAACATAATCCTGGATTATTAGTTATATCAGTGGTGGGCAAATGGAGGTCATGGTTGGTTATCCTTTGAAGCAGAAGTCAGTAGCAAGTAACCCAGCAAAACTGCAAATCCCATCAATTCTCACCATTGTAGGGCTGATGGGAATGGTATAATAACAACTGTGGACTCACATATTAAATTTCCATAAGGGGCTAGACTAGGATTAGGGAAATCTTCACTCAGTCAGACAGCTTTTAGAACTGAGGAACAACCATTTCTTTGTCTCACAGGGTTCTGAGAGTGATTCTTTGACAAGCTACAGGTATTCCTAGTATAACAATCACAATTGAGTCTGGCAACTCCATTGTTCAATAGTAGTAACTGGGAAGAATCTTGGAATCCTAGTGGACGATCACTTAAAATATGTACCAGCAGTCTCCTGCAGCTGCCAAAAAACCCAACATAGTCCTAGGCTTCATTAACACAGGGATATAACATGAAATGATACCACTTTATAATACCTTGGTAAGATTCACTTGGAATATTACGCCGAGTTTTTATCACAACAATATAAAAAAGATGTTGGGACTCCAGGGAAGAGTAATAAAGATGTTTAAGGCACTGGAGACTAAAATATGAAAAACAGTTGCAGGAATTGGGTATGTTTAATTTAATGAAAAGGACTAAGGGTAACATCATACTAATGTTCCAATATCTAAAGAGCTGCCATAAAGAGGAGGAAGTCAACCTATTCTCCAAAACACCTGAAGGTGATCAAGAAAAGAACCAACCTAGAAATGAGGAGGAATTTCCTGACAGAAATCAATAGAACAACTTGCCTTCAGAAGTTGTGCTCCACCACTAGAGGTTTTTAAGAAAAGATTGGACAATCATTTGTCTGAAATGGTATAGGGTTTCCTGCTTGAGCAGTGGATTGGACTAGAAGACCTGCAAGGTCCTTATCAACTTATTCTATTATTCAAAGATAGCCTGGCCTAGAGTGCATATTTTGCAATTCTTCAAGAGCGTACCATGCAGGGTTACATTTAGTCAAATGTCATTAGGTAGGTAGCATTAGTCACTCCTATTTCATTCTCCATACTGACTCATGTTTAGGTCTTAATCTAAACTGGCATAAGAACAATGCTTTGTATGGCTTCTGAAGGCTAAATTGCATGCATTGTCATATGTTTAAACAGGCACATTCAGATTCACTGTTTTGATCATGAAGAGAAAGCAGGAGGAGACCACATCAGCATAGCTTCCAATCTGGATTAGAAGCCTATAATAGCGCTCTGTGTTTCATCTGTTGCTCTTTTTCTCCCAAAGTGATATTTACAATCAGTAGCACATAGGAGAAGCAAAACATACCAAAGGAGAATACTTTTTAAAAGCAAACTGATCTGAGTTCTCAGTGATGGGACAGTTCTGCAAAGCATGGGGCAAAATAGAGTGCTGCTCTTCCCTAATCAAGATGCCTGGCTTCCCAAAGTCAATCCAGTTATGTAGACAATGAGACAGATGCTTCTCCCATTTCCCAACATTACTCACTGTATGTAATAACTGAAACAAATAATTGAAAAGATGCTGCAGTTTCATGGGACTCTCAAACTTGATGCTTGTAATGGCCATCTCTTTTTGCTTAATGGTAGAGTTGACCCAGTGAGACCTCCATGCAGATTAGAAGTGTCTGATTACTTTTTTCCTAAAATTAAGCAATTCATTTTTACATCAAACTACATCACATGTAGTTTGATTTAAATCATATGGATCATGAGGCTGTGTTAGACATACATCTTTTACTTACTTGAAAATATCATTTATATATATGCAAAATTAAATGCATTGAGCCTTTGATTAAATTTGAAAGAGACAATTTAGTTAAAAAGAGTTGGAAGAGACCGTTTAGACCAGGGGTGTCAAACTCATGTCACATGATGTATAGTGACGACTTCTCTCTTTGCTAAACGGGGGGTGGGCATGGGCAGCATATGACGCATCCGGCCCACAGACTGAGAGTTTGACATAGTGGTGAAATGTAAAATTTGTTACTACTGGTTCTGTGGGCATGGCTTGATGGGGGTGTAATGTGACTGGGTGGGCATGGCCAACTTTTTTTTTTTTTTTTTTACTTTTTAAAGCATTTTTTTACAACCTATTTGGGCGAATAGGTTGTAAAAATGCTTTTAAAAGGTAAAAAAAGGCTCTGATGATCACAGCTGTGGCGCGCGATCGTCAGAGCCTTTTTTTAACCTTTTAAAAGCAGGAAGTAACGACACCCGGGCAGGTGGGTGGAGCCTCACGCCACCATCACTACCAGTTTTCCAAACCACCTGCCACAATCACTACCAGATCACCCGATCCAGTCCAAAACCGAGAGCATTTCACCTCTGTTTTGACACCCCTGGTTTAGACTATCAAAACAAAGGCCAAGCTCTATGAAGGAATCCAAATGCATTTTTTATACTCAAAATTTATATTATGCATGAACTAAAATATTTCAGATGAAGAACAAGGATGGATCAAGAGTCATATGTCTCAAAAGCAAATAGTTTCAAGAAGGTGGACAAAGGCAAGACTATCAGTCTAGCTCCTGAAATGCTACTCTTGAGTAATTAATCTCTTTTACAGACTTCAACCAGCAAAAACTGATGAGTTCTTTTTTTGGGGGGGGGCTGCATCTTTCAATTAAAGCAGACAGCATGAAACAAAATATTATTGAAAAAAGGTTCTGTTTGGAATTAAATTAAGTTTACAATTTAAAACCATTTATTGGGTAATATTGCAGATACTGATTCAAGTGACAGAACAGATTGCTAAGGCATTCTGCCAAGGCATTTGTTTCAACAAGTTAAAGCTGCTTGACAAATTGCAGAAATATATAAATAAATATTTGTTCAAGAGAAATGTTTGGCGGTTCCATTTATATTTCATCAAGGTCTTTATTTCTTTTGCTATTTTATGGGAGTTGCCCAAGTATACATATGGTTGATCGACTTTGCATAGAGTCTGCACTGATCCTGTGTTTGTTTTTTGTTTTAGTCAAAGCTTTGAATCAAATGATCCACCAATCTTTAAACTGAGATTAAGAAAGGAAATATTTAATATGCTCTAAATTGGACATTGATTTCAAAATTGCCATAAGAAACAGACCTAGCATGTTGGAACTAAGCAAGCACATTTGAATTTTACTAAAAACTTTACTCCACTTTTGTACCTCTGGAGAGTTATTTTAACTGAAATACTATCTCTTGCACTTTAACATCTTAACTATTGGGTCAAGGTCCACATCACTGTTAGTTGTAAACATTTTCCTTCTTTTAAAAAAATACTTGGGGACAGCGAACAGGAACAAAGTGCAATTGGATTCAAAGTTCAGTTTTAAGAAGAGGGGCCCTCCTCACTTTCTCTGGACACTAGTATTTCTGAGATTGGATTAACTCTAAGGTAGCTTACTTGTTTCTGGCAAAGGGAAACAGAGCTGCTGGAGCCATAAGATAGATGGAGCTTCCCTTTCTATCATAAGTATTCAGTTAAAGGCAAGTCGTTTCATTTGAAGGAGAAGGCTTACATCGGTGTCCAAGGCTTGCATATATTAATCACTCTGAGGGACAAATGTCAGCAAAGGTAGCTCAGAGTGATCTCTTAGGGATGGCTTGGTACCAGCAGATTATACCAATGCTACAAGTACCAGATGTAAATAGCAAAATCCTAATAACCTTCAGATGGCAACAAAGAGTTAGGATATTCTGTACTCTTTTTCTGTTTTCCAATGTTCACCCAAGCCACTGCTCCTATCTGTCACGCTACTCTAGGCAAATGCCTAGGTTTCTTTAAGGGAGCATCTTGGTTCTGCAGATTTGCTTATTGTAAAATTTAATACCATCCTTCTGCAACCTTCTTTATGCCTCAGGAAGTTAGATGAGAACAGCCATGATTGTTCATGGTTACTAAAAAATTGTGCAAATCCAGGTTGTTGCTTGTTCAGGATCGTTGTGTGAACTTAGGCAAACCCCCTTCTCTAAAGCTATTATTAATATACTTGGAACTATTCATTTTTTTTGCCTCCAATATATCTTTTCTCCTATATACCAGAGAGGATAAAATATTGTTCCACAAGGTAAACTATGTTACCTTTTTGTGAACTTTTAAATCTAGATTGCAGCTTCTTAAAGTTACTCAAATTCAGAAAAACACTTTTTAAAGGAAAATATATTTTAAAAGAATTGTATTCAGACAACATATTAAGCTAGTCTGTTAATAGTCTTGAGCTAGTCTTAATAGCTAGTCTTGAGTAATTAATCTCTCTTACAGACTTCAACCAGCAAAACCTAGAGAAATCCAATAGCATCTGAAGCACTGATGCCAGAAGAGTTATTCTGTTATCTAATAAAATAAAAATTCACTGTAAACTAGGTTAACAATGTTCATTGAAGCCCAGAGCAGAATCACTGCTCTGACCAAATAAAATATATTTTCAGATAAGCTGTGAACTTTTCTTGAAATCAGTGTGCTCAATAGTGCACAACAAACCTTATAAAGCCTACTTTCCAGCAGGTCTGCTTAGCAACCATAATATATTCAACTTTCCCCAATCTTTTAGGTTCTTGTGATATGCTAAAGAACCATTAACTAGCCATGCTAGCTAGATCTGCATATGTGCAATGAGGCTTCAAACTATCCAAACTTATTTTAACTTTTCATACCATGCACATCCAATTAGTGGGTTCTTGTGTTTGCCAGAAGTATCCACAAGGGTAGGTTCAAAAGAGTCAAGGCAGATGCAGCCACAGGATGAAATCATTTTGACCCTATTAACTTGTGAAGATTTGTTAACTTGTTGCTTATCTTTTGTGTGAGCCCTCTTATGATGAAATAGTAGAGAAGCTGCATCAGCATCTGTCCAGTGGTAAGAGATTCAGCTAATGGCAACAGATAGGAAACAGCTTTTTGCCAATAGATATCCTCCAGATCAGTGGTGAAATCCAATTTTTTTTACTACCGGTTCTGTGAGCGTGGCTTGGTGGGCATGGCAGGAGAAGGATACTGGAAAATCTCCATTCCCACCCCACTCTAGGGCCAGCCAGAGGTGGTATTTGCCGGTTCTCTGAACTACTCAAAATTTCAGCTACTGGTTCTCCAAACTGCTCAAAATTTCCGCTACCGGTTCTCCAGAACCTGTCAGAACCGGCTGGATTTCACCCCTGCTCCAGATCTGTTAGAATCAAGACATTGGAAGAGCTGTGTTATCAACATTGTACATCTGTCTGGAAATTAATATTGCAAAAGCTGCCATAGAATGCAAGAGGGTTCAGCTGGTAAGATCTTCTGGGAGGTAGTACTGATGCATGAGAAAGCCTGATGTTCTGATTATATTTATATGGAAGACATACCAAGGAATAGATCAGAATAATCCACAGTCTTGAGAACAATTTGCATGCACATTTTTTATTTTTGTTGATGAGATCTGAAAGGACATTGTGACTCCTGGATCATACATATTATTTCTTCAGAGCAGCTTCCAGATTTTTTGCTTCCTTTGTTTCCACATACAAAACTCTTGTGTTTTTAAGGTTGGCAACTTTAAGAGGTGTGGAGTTCAACTCCCAGAATTCCATAGATAGCTTGGGGAATGTTGTCTGTCTGCACCTCTTAAAGTTTTTTTAAGCCCAGTTCCTCACCCTGCTAAGTTTCAACACAAAAAGTACAAGAATAATTCATTACTAAAATGGAATAGAACATAAACCCCAGAAAGAATTCCCTGATTGGAGCATAACCTGTTTTTCCAGGTGAGCTTTCAAATTCTGAATCAAAAATAAGTCAGGAGCATACAAGGGGAAAAATTGAAAGTTTTATGATATGATTTATAAACTTAATTTCCTTCATTCTCTAGGTTTTTAGACTTACAGGCAGACTGCAGATGTTGGATTACACTTAGACAAAAATAATTTTCCACAGCTTTCATTTGTCAGGCAATGGCTAATTTTAGGTACTGATGGGAATTATTGTTTCAGAAAGAAAACACTATCTTGTTATTACTGACATCCCCTTCATATTTTTCCAATGAGAGTTTACAATAAAGTGTCAAAATGATAATTACAATGTCAAAATAAACTATGTGAAAATGAATTAGATATCTGCACCTGCATATCAAATGTAAAAATCAAAACAGTTTATCTACGTAAACTAAAAAAAGTCTCATTCCTCTCAAATCCTAGTACCCTAGTTTACAAAAATATTTTATAATCAACTTGTGTACTAGTTGCATCCCAAGCCTGTTCAGATTGCTATATTAGCTCAAAAAATAGGAATCAACAAATAGGTAAAAACAAATTTAAAAAATCTTTTGAATATGATGAGCCAAATTTGTTCAAGTTTATTAAGTAAGATATTTTATACATGTCTTATTGTGTTGTTTGGGATAAGAATAATTTTTTGCTGTTTTTTTCTCCATATAGTCTGAAAAATAGATATTTATAGAGATTTATATTCCATTGCTCCTTTATGACCTCAGGGCTTATTCCCCACATTAACACTGCTGTGAGGTAGGCTTGCCTGAGGGAGAGAATGAGTACTCGAAGTCATTCCCTGAGCTTCTCTGGCAGAAAGTGAAGTTGAACCTGTCCTGCAAGGCGATGATCCAATATCTTAATTGCTATACTTTACTGGCTCCCTCTGTCTCTCTCTTTTAAGATAATATATGAAATCTACTTTCATTTATATTCTCAAAGAGCCCAAAGATGTTCAAAGAAATTTCTTTCTCAGGCAGTAACTAGAGTCATTCTCAGTTTGTAGGTCATGCTAAGCATTAAACCATAATGTAATTGATTTCTGATTTATAATAAGGCACGAACCCATGTATTATAAAACAGACTAATATGACTTACAGAAAAATTCACAAACAGTGCTGCTTTGGTATTATGCATGAGCACTTAAAGATCTTAATCGCACCAAGATCATTGTAGCAGATTATTTTAAGACTCAGGGTAGAAGAAAAGTGCAAAAGTAGTTCCATAAAAGGAATATAGAATTAAAATAATTGTAGATAGATAGATAGATAGATAGATAGATAGATAGATAGATAGATAGATAGATAGACAGACAGATAGGTGGGTAGGTAGGTAGGTAGGCAGGCAGACAGACAGACAGACAGACAGACAGACACCGTATTTTTCAGACTATAAGATGCACCGGTGTATAAGACGCACCAAGATTTCGAAGAGGTAAGCAAGAAAAAAAATGTTTTGCCCTCCCCGGCCCCAAGGAGCACTCTGCAGGCCTCCCAAACCCTCTGCACATCTCATTTTTGCGAAAAATGGGCCCGTTTTTGCCCTCCCCGGCCCATAGGAGCACTCTGCAGGCCTCCCAAAGCCTCTACGCATCCTGTTTTTGCGAAATATGAGCCCGTTTCTTGCAAAAACGGGATGCATGGGGTGGGGCTTCAGGAGGCCAAAAATTGCTGTATTTGGTGTATAAGCCGCACCTACATTTGTGGGTCTTATACTCCAAAAAATAAGATAGATAGATAGATGATAGATAGATAGATAGATAGATAGATAGATAGATAGATAGATAGATAGATGATAGATAGAATTAGAATAATTGATTCATTAGTCTTATGACCATATCAAATCTAACCAAGGTAAAATCAAGGTCTATGTGCAATACATCACCTTTAGACAATATCCTCCTCTGATCAATATAGTCAATAGATATGTTATCAGTGTTGGTGGCTTTTTAAGTCAACTCTATCATTCTTTTCCTGCCACGAATATATGTATTGATCCATTACTTTGGAGTAAAATATTCAGACTGCTCAGAATACTACCAATGGCTATGTATTCTATGTTTATTACTGAGAAATCAAATCTCCACATAAGCATGCATAGGGTTGAAACTTTCATATAACCAGTACATTATGTTCCAACACAGGAAGTTTTTAAGTGGGGACTGGATAACCACTTGTCTGAAATGGTATAGGGTTTCCTGACTGAGCAGCGGATTGGACTAGAAGACCTCCAAGTTCCCTTCCAACTTTATTATTCTGTATGTGTGAGCACTATATGTGATCCAGTCTTTTTTTAAAAAGAATGTTGAACTGGGGGAAAAAAATCATTACTCCAAAGCCTGTTTGTTGGTCTATGATCAAATAAAAATTGATTGATGATTCCGAAGTCTACAATATGAAAAATATGAAACATTTAATCAGAATGCCTCAGTGTTTGGATAATGTAATCCTATATTGCCAAGGTTCTGCTATTGTACATTGTACTTTGTAGATAAATAACTGCTGATATACTTAAGTCTTAACAGTCAGGAGGGAGGGAGGGAGGGAGGGAGGGAGGAAGGAAGGAAGGAAGGAATACTCAAAACAACAATAAAATAGCAATACCAATAATGTAATTAAAAAGCAGAATTATTTATTAAAATGCTTACTTTTTCCCTCATCTGAAGAAACAAATTTAAAATAATCAAAATTCACATGCAGAGAAACGAAAAGGCATCAATTAAAACAGTTGCACCCTTCTCTAATTACTTTCTGATGGTCCACATTCCCCTAATGTTTTTTTTTAGAGAAAAAAGAAAATTTTACAATTAATATTGAATTTGGGCTAAGTTCAATGGTTCTTTTAGATCAGAGTAACACAGCAAATAGATGATGAATTCCAAGCAATTCAATTTAATGATATTATTTGAAAATATTATTGTGAGCCACTATATATATTTTCATTTACAATCTGTAATTTTATAAGGTTTTGAAATGAGAATCATTAATAATCATTAATAGCCTGAATGTCAAATTCAGTTAAGTTTAGTACAGTGTAGTACAATTTACACTTAATTAAAATTAACCTCCAAATTTTAACCTAAATAAAAATCACAATTTAACAATCACAATACTATTTCAGAAATAATAGCTATATTTTAAGAACATAAAGTGAATTAGAATAAGAAAATAATTAATGAGGCCAATAATCTCAGTTCTGTTTTTATCCTTAAAATGCATTGTCAGCACAAGTCCTGTGTAAAGAAAGATCACAGCTTTTGTGACTTTTTAATTTTGGTGCGGGAATAATAAGGGAGGAATTCAATGTAAGTACTGAATAAAAATTATGCGGGGGGGGGGATATGGAGAATTTTTCTCCCTATCTTATAGTACTAGAACCCATGGTTATCCAATAAAGTGAGATAATGTGATTTAGAACAGCTACAAATAAACTTATCTTTACACCATACACATTTAAATTACAAAATTTAATTATATAAAAAATTGAGGACAGATTTCAAAAGGGATTTGACCAATGTGAGGATAAGGCCATCAGTATATCTGATATATATCTCCTCCTAATAGATTATATATTGTAATCTATTATTAGAAATAGTATGCTTTTAATAGCAGTTTGTGCAAAACGCAAATAGACAATGCCATTGCAATCATGTCCTAGTTGTGGAGTTTTATATAATCCAGATGACCAGTAAAGCAACAGGATGGTATCTTTTCACTTGGCTTCATACATTATATTAATACAGCTTATAATGTGTTTAATTTAAGAATTGTGTGTTAGAAAACTCCAGTGTTTGTGATTTATAAATCATGCTAACTGTGTTATATGAACCTAGTCAATATGAATTATTCAATACACCATGTTAAAACAATCCATGGCTCACCATAATATAAAAACAGTTTAATCCTTAAATATGTTAACAATTATATATGCTCCCTTTCTCTTTATTCATACATAATATTAGAAATTATGATATGTTTATGCAGGTATTTTATATTAAATTGCAAATTTTGACCATGTTGCTTTACAATTTCGAATGTATTCACATTGGACAGATTTCTGAGAAATAAATAAAAATTCTGAGTAAAGCTGGGATGGACCAGCTGTAAGGAGCTGAAATAAGATTAGCTCAGACAAACAAAACACCTAGGATTTGCATTTCTGCTTTTGCCTATAGAGCCAGCCATGACCCCTATACAACTCCATAGGAATCTGGCAAGAGCCATTAAAATATTAAAGGACATATTCTTGCACAGGAGCAGGCATCTCAATCACAAAGAATGCATAAAAGCCCACCTATTCTCAACCCCATTTTGTCAGCCACTCCAGAAACATGCTATGGTCACTGACGTTTCTGGCTACCAAATAAACGGAGACCTTTTTTCCTGCAGCCTGCCTCCATTTTATTTCAGCATCTTTCTCTTGGCTTGGAACCGGACCTGATTTTTCTTCCAACAATGTTATTTAAAACAAATGCCTATCTTTTGTAGACACTGGTTTTAAGAAGACTTTGCGGTCTTTAAGCAGGTGGAAATGAGTTTGAATTAAGATCAAGATTTAGAAGTCATTACTTACACACAGACACAGACACCTTCTTTTCCTAAAATAAAACTCACAGACTCTTTTCCAGAAGATTAGTAACAGCTGTCATGCTGTATATGCAAGTATCAGCTGTCTGATTCTTTCCCCAGACCGTCAGCCCAATGAATCTTTTAATGTTATGGATTTATAACATTCAGGACATAAGTTTCATTCTGTTCAGCCTTGTGAATCAATGTCAAGAATTCTGCCCTCTGAATAATGCATGGGCAATTGCATCATAAGACATCAGAGCAGAATATGTATAGGAAATGATTGTTACTTGGACAGAAATAGGTTATGTTTCTTGCCATAATTTTTAAATATTCTTATGGCATTTTAACCTTTATTATCAGTTTATCCAGAATTAACACATCAGCAATGTCCCATATGATACTGTTTATCTGTGACTGTCTCCTATTATCTCTTATCAGTCACTCTTTTCAAACACAGAAAATTAAGAAGTCATGAAGAAACAAAAGCAAACAAATAAACATAGGTTCAATATGTGATATCAAGAACTTCTCATGTGTACTATAGACTGTGGCAATCTTCTGTTTAAAAGGTTATAAAAATCATTAGTCAAAGTCCACACAAATTGCGTAGCAGAAAAAAAAGTGCCCAGTTGAAATCTTAGCCTTAGTTCAGTGTGTGAAAGGTCACTTGATAAGATGGTGCAAGACAGGCAAAGTGATTCTACTAGGTGAGTATATGTGCATGCGTAAATTAAGACATCATGAGCTGTTTTCAAACCAAGGACTGCTAAATCAGAATATGATTTAAATTCTATATGTGGAATACTGCTTGTACATTGAATTGTGAGGATCTTAGCAGGGGTGAAATCTAAAATTTGTTACTACCTGTTCTGTGGGCATGGCATGATGGGGGGGGGGGGGTAATGTGACTGGGTGGGTGTGGCCATTTTTTTTAAATTTTTAAAAGCATTTTTTCTACAACCTTAAGAGGTTGCATAAAAAAAGGCTTTTAGAAGCCTCTGACAATCAGGCAACTCAGCTGGGATAGTCAGAGGCTTTTAAAGGCATTTTTTTTCCTACAACCTCTTCGGCCGAAGAGATTGTAGGAAAAAATGCTTTTAAAAGCCTCTGACGATTCCTGCTGAGTCACGCGATCATCAGAGGCTTTTTTTTTTTACTTTTAAAAGCATTTTTTCGGCCAAAGAGGTTGTAAAAAAATGCCTTTAAAAGTAAAAAAAAAAAAAAAATCTGATGATCGCACGGCTCAGCTGGGCATGCGGGGGTGGGCGCAGGGATTTTTGCTACCGGTTCTCTGAAACACCCACTGCCATCGCTATCGGATTGGGCGATCCGGTACGAACCGGGAGCATTTCACACCTGCCTTGTACCTGCTTACAGGCAAAGACTTAAAACCACAAAATCAACAATTAAATCAATGAAGACCTGGACTGAGGAGGCAAAATTAAAGCTACAGGCCTGCCTTGACTGCACTGATTGGAATGTTTTTGAAAGTACCTCTGCAGACTTAGATGAACTCACAGAGACTGTGAGTTCATCTAAGTCTGCAGAGGTACTTTCAAAAACAGACTGTAACATCATACATATCTGTTAATGCAGTCTAGGACTACATTGGCTTTTTTGGCAGATGCAGCACACTGCTGGCTCATACTTAAGTGGTGGTCCATTAGGACTTCTAAGTCCTAATTTCAGAATCAATGGGTTAAAACTACAAGAAAGAATATTCTATATCACAAGAGTGATCTGCCTCTTCAGAGGACAGAGAGGACCCGGTTAGTGGGGGCAATAAGCTGACTTGGTATAAAAAAAAACACCGCTTAGCGGGGGCCCGAAAGCCCTACTAAGCAGGTATATACAAAAGTATGAAGGCTATTGTTTAATGCATTGTAAGCCGCCCTGAATCTCCGGAAAAGGGCCGCATATAAATCAAACCAATAAATAAATAAATGCAACTCACAATGTGGCAAATTCTGTTGCCAGAGATCTTAGAGGTTTGTTAGTTTTTGTCAGAGATTCTAGGTGCAGGGATTGGAATCTCTTCTCATTTTGTAATTCTATTATTTTTCTGCCATGCATTTGCATGAATCATGTCTTTGAAGTGCATTCTGCAGTGAGTACTGCCCTTTCCCCATCTCAAATTCGCAATTGCTGAAGTTTGCAGTAACTTTGAAAGATTTCATGGAAGTCTCTTTTTTATTCTCCATCTATTCTTCTAGTCATGCCCATTTTATATTGCTAGAAGCATTATCTTTTGAATTCAGTTAAGGGCAAAGCCAATCAGATATTTAAATTTAAAACTTGGCCTTCAATCTGCATTTGAAGGATAGCTATTCTGTATCAAGAATTTTAGAAAAGTATTCTTTAGCTGAGCAGTAATCAAAAGCACAGAAGAGAGATTTCTGACTAAGCCTAGCTGTCTTTAATAAACTTCTGCTGCTTGCAACATAAGATAGAAATCAGAAATATGTTGTACCTAGGGAGTTCTTAATGATAAAAATAAGTCAACAGGAGAGATAAAAGATTTTCTCTCTCTTTTTTTTTTCCAAAAATGGCTTGTGCAATTTAATTATGTTTAAAATGGCTGGAATTTTAGAATACTGCCACCCAGGAATAAGCTTTCTTTAACAAATTTTGTCTCAAACCTGAATTTTAGCATTGCAGTGTACAGTGGCAATTTATCCAAATATTCTATGTTTTTTATTGATTAGGAAAAAGGATGGCATAACTTGTGGCAAATACATTGTTTAATTCTATGTACGATGGCTGTAATCCAATACAGATGTATATCAGAAGGCCCATTAAATCTAAAGTGACTCATATTTACGGAGAGAAACAACTTTTTCAATCTGGAAATTTCAGTTTTTAGGTAGATATGCAGAGTGAAAAATATTGTACTATATGCAGTTTCTGACTTTATGTTAGTAAATTTTGTGTTTGTACAACTACTTTATTTTTGGCTGTAATAAATGGAATATGAAACTTTTCCTGGAATTGTGATGAAAAACCTTCTCTATCCTTGGGGTAAAAAAAAATGAAATAAATGTAAACCTGATCTACCCTATTCCATCCACACACTAGGTATCTCACTTGGTTGGAGTATCATTTAGAGCTCCAGATACAGAAGAGTACCAGAGAAGCAGAGAGGATAGGACTGAAAATAATGTTGTGCGTTGGTGCTATGTGCGAGACACATTGAAATAACCTTGTCCCTATTTTTGATTCTGAAATGTTGACAGGCATAGCATGCTGTGAGAAACTATTCATATTAATTTTTCCATGACCCATCACTGTTCAGCAGCTACATCTCATTTGCCTACTTCCTCCCTTCTTGTTTACATAGAAAATGTTTAACATTTCAGGATTGTAAATATTTATCCAAAACAAGATTTACCTAGTGCAATGAGTTTTACTCTTAGGGAAGTACAGAGTTATAATTTTAGGCTTGTTTCTCACATTCCAAGTATCCATTAATGGATACTTCTCTCCATTAATTTACCTTAGGTCAGGGGTGAGCGGTGGCTTTTAGCACCCTTAGATCACGCCAACTAAATTTGGTGATCAATGACTAATTTTCAGTGGCACTATTTGGAAAGCCTCCTAATAAACAAGTAGCATCCATTTTGGTCATTTCTCTCCAACCTCCTTCTGCCAATAGTCCAAAGTCATGCCACTGAAATCTCATTATCTTGCAGCTGACTTCTGATAGGATGAGTCAGGCCATTTTACAGAAAAAGGGAAGTCAGAGGGTTTAAAAGATAGAAATGGGAGTGTTTTTCCTTCCTGAGGCTTTCAACTCCAATTCCCATTTTAAACAAAACCCTAAAAAACATCTTCTGAATAATTGGCCCAGTCCCTAGCATTACAAACGTCTAATGATGCCACTTGCAGAGATGAAGAATTCTGGCAAACAAAAGAAAAATAAAAAGGAAAGGTGACATCTAGAGGATTAAAATAAACAGACAGCAGGTGTGCTTTTTATCCTATGTAATTATAGAACAATAATGTTTCCAGCAATGTTAAACATAGCAAAGTCCACCTGGTCCATGGAAGCTATAGCTCAGCTGTAGAATACAGATGGTTCTAGGGTCAATCTCTAGTGCCTCCAATAAGACTGGAAAAAATATTCCTGCCTGATACTCTGCAGATATTCTGACAATTAACAATCAGTGTTGCAATATTCATCTAGCCATAGTTTATACAGGAGCCATGGTGGTGTAGTGGTTAGAACGTAGTATTGCAGGCTAACTCTGCCCACTGCCCGGAGTTCGATCCTGAGCAGCTCAAGGTTGACTCAGCCTTCCATCTCTCCGAGGGATGGTAAAATGAAAGTCCAGATTGTTGGGGGCAATATGCTGGCATTGTAAGTAGTTCAGAGTGCTGTAAAGCACTATGGAGCGTTATGTTAGTCTAAACTCTATTGCTATTGCTATTATTCAATAAATTAGCTGAGTCCATACAAAATGTTATGCCACAATTTAGAAATGAGAATGGTTTGGCTTATATACCATGCTAAGCCACAAAGAAGCAAACCTGTTTTGGGATATGTAAATCAATGTAATGGAATGTACCGTGTTTTCCCGAAAATAAGACCCTGTCTTATATTTTTTTGAACCCTGAAATAAGTGCTTGGCCTTATTGCCATGTATTCAAAAGCCCGATTGGGCTTATTATCAGGAGATGTCTTATTTTGGGGGAAAGAGGGTAGTAAGGAGGTAGATTCCCAGGAGGGAGGGAGTACATTCCAGAGCAGTGACAAATGAGTTCAGATATTATCTGTAAGAGAAAGAGGATAAAGACAGCCCCTCCCTAATAGTTCACAGAGTGCATTGTAGATGCAGATGGTAGAGTCTGCCAAGATTTTGTCTATACGTAGCTGTCAAAATCAGCTTGGAAGAATCACCACATGTCATTCTTGGTTTTGGGCGTGACTGGCTGGTATTGACAATACTAAACTATGTTAAGTATAGTACAGCTTCTTATGTACCAGATACAGAGACCTACATTTTCTTCAGCTAATCAGACTTCTGTTTACCCCCTTCAATTGTTGGTGCTCTATTTCCACATAAATACTGGTATACTTATTATTAATATCTGCTGCAGCCAATGTTTATAGATTAAAAATAAGAAATGTCTTCCGAGTACATAGTTAAGTGAAACAAATAAAGTCTCATTCAAGACTAGTGATTCATGGACCTATCTATCGGGATCAGTCCATGGAATTAGTTTGCAATTACCTTCTTCTGTCATATTTTTTCAACATGCTAGTCTAATTTAGGAAGTTGAAGACTGTCTTTCTTCTAAGAGAAATCTACAAATTGTCTTTCTCTGATCAATATTTAAAATACAATATGATATGATTATGGTATGATAATTTATAATGAGAGCCAGTTTGAACTAGTGATTAAGGCACCAAGCTAGAAAGTGGAAGATTGTGAGTTCAAGTCCCACTTTAGCCATGAAACAAGCTGGGTGACTTTGGGCCAGTCACTCTCTCTCAGCCCAATCCACTTCACAGAGTTGTTATTATTATTATTTTTATTATTATTATTGGTTCGATTTATATGCCGCCCTTCTCCGGAGACTCAGGGCGGCTTACAATGCATTAAGCAATAGCCTTCATACTTTTGTATATACCTGCTTAGTAGGGCTTTCAGGGCCCCCCTAAGCGGTGTTCTTTTTTATACAAAGTCAGCTTATTGCCCCCACAAACCGGGTCCTCATTTTACCTACCTCGGAAGGATGGAAGGCTGAGTCAACCTTGGGGAAAGTACGAGTAGGAGGTGAGTTGGATATGTTCACTGTCTTGAATTATTTGCAAATATAATAAAGGCAAGAGGCAAGATACAAATAAATAGTTGAACCAGCACTTTTAGCCCTGACGTTTATATATTTATATGACTTTTTAAAAATATATGCATTGGTTTATTGTATTATTGTATGCTGCCCAGAGTCATCTTTGGTGAGATGAAAAGCCATATAAGTCTAATGAATAAACAAACAAAAAATGAGGCAGACACTCTTCAAAGAAAAGGTGAAAATACAGTAAAGTTCAAAGCAAATTGCAGATATTAAGCTACTCTCTGCTCACCTAGCTAGGCTTGACTAAATAAAGAGATTATTTATTTTCAGCCATACTATCACTTTCTATTCTAGTAAAAATAAAATTAAAAACATGTCTGTCTGAAATGATAGCAGGTTTATACTTTAGTAAATTAATTGATATCTATGATACACAACTTTTCTTCTGTCCCAATTAAATCTCATGAATACCTTAGAAAAAACTTTGGCTGCTGGGGATTTCATTATTTACATTATTTAAGAGCCATAGTTGCACAGTGGTTAGAATGTAGTATTGCAGACTAACTCTGCTCACAGCCAGGAGTTTGATCCTGACCGGCTTAAGGTTGATTCAACTTTCCATCCTTCCGAATTGGTAAATTGAGGACCCAGATTGTTGGAGGCAATATGCTGACGCTGTAAATCACTCAGAAAGTGCTGTAAAGCACTATGAACCAGTATATAAGTGCTATTACTATTGCCATTGCTACTTGCTTGATTTATATCCCACTTTCATTTAGAAGATCAAAATTTAACTACCCTGATTCAACTACCCTGACATCAATTGGGAGACGAACTCTACACCAAGTGGGATATAAAGCAGGTTCCTGATGAATCTAGGAGATAACTTTGTCATCCAAAAGGTAGGGGAAGGAACCAGAGGGTCAGCTATACTGGACATAGTTCTTATTAATAGGAACAAAATACAAGTAGTCCTTGAGTTATGAGTGGAATGAAACCTGCTCATTCCATTCGTCGCCCAAGGATTTGTGGAAGTGAATCTCGTACCTTGAACGTGATCACTCTCTCCTTTCGCCCACACATTCGCTAATAAATGTGTGATTCATTAACTGCACATGAGGTATTTCAAGGTAGGGAAGGCCATGGGGACCTAGTGATGGAAAAGACCACCTGTTTAAGACCATCCAGGACCTCCCCGACCTACTGAAATACCTCATGCCCCCAATAATTGCTGCCCCCCCCCCCGCAACCTGCCACGCCAGGTAACTTACCATGCAAAGATCTAGCAAGCTGTCTCCTCTCCAGCCTCTCAGCTGCATGTGCCCCTCCGCAGCTGTTTTGTTGTGCACAGGTCTTGCCTGGCACTTTGCTGGCCAAAATGGAGCTCCATTTTGGTTTGTGCAGGCCTTGCCCAGCACTTTGCAGCTAAAACGGTGCTTCAGAGTGGCAGGCCAAAATTCCAAAAATAATTTTTAAAATGTTTCTTTCAACATATGAAAAACAAGAAAAATGTCAAGGAAATGATCAGTCCACTAATGGGAGAAGATAGCAAATAGGAACGGGGATATGGGGAGAAAGTGGAACTGCTTAATTCATTCATTCATTCTGTCTTTACTCAAAAGGAAAAAAAATAGTCTAACCTTTCAAAAACAGTATGGTAGAAGACAGAATAAGAATATAAATCAAAATAGGCAAGAAAATGATAAGAGAACACTATCCACTCTATACAAGTTCAAATTGCCAGGAGAAGACAGATTATTTCCCATTACTTCTGTATTTTGAAGGAGCTAGCAGACATGATCTCAGAACCACTGAACAAAATCTTTCAAAGTTCCTGAAGCCTTGGGGAAATACCAGGTGACTGGAAAAGAGCTGATGTGGCTCAAAACTTCAAAAAGGGAAAAAATGGGCCCAGGAAATTACAGACCAATCAGCTTGATATCAATACCTGGGGAAATTCTGCAAAAGATAATTTAGCAATGAATTTGCAAGCACCTAGTCTTTAGCAAAGCTATTATAGAAATCAATATGGATTTGTTAAAAACAGATCACACCAGACAAACCTTATTGTCTTCTTTGATAAAGTGACTATATTAGTGGAACAGGGAAATACTGTGGATATAATTTACTTAGACTTCAGGAAAGCATTTTTAAAAACAGACAATAGCCTACTTCTTGGTAATATAGAACAATGTGGGATAGATAGCATCACCACTAGATGGATTCACAAGTGGCTCACCAACTTCAATGGAACTTCATCTAAATGGAAGAAGTATGTAAAGGGGTGATTCAAGGTTCTGTCTTAGGCCCAGTACTCTTCATCAGCTTCATAAAAAATTTATATGAGGGGACAGAAGGGAACTCATCAAATTTGCAGACAACGGTAAGCTGGGGGGAAATAGCCAACACTTTGAAAGATAAACTCAAGATTCAGAAGGATTTTGGCAGACTTGAGCATTGGGCCCTATCTAATAAATAGTAGTTCAGTGATGAGAAAAATAAGGTCCTGTACTTAGTATGAGCCAGCAGTATGCTGCAGCTGCCAAACAAGCCAATGCAGTCCTAGGCTACATCAACAGAAGGATAGTATAAAGATCGTATGAAGTATTAGTTCTGCTTTATAGTAAGACCACACTTGGAATACTGCATCCAGTTCTGGTCACCACAATACACAAAAGATGTTGAGATTCTAGAAAGAGTGCAGAGAGTAGCACCAAAAGTGATAAGGAGCCTGAAAGCTAAATCATACAATGAATGGGTGTGGGCATTAGTTATGTCTAGTATAACAAAGAGAAGGAGTGGGGTGATCTGATAGCTGTCTTCCAATATTAAGGAACTGTCACAGAGAAGATGGGGTGGACCTATTCTTCAAAACACATGAGGGCAGGTTAACAAGTAATTGATCTGAGATCATTTAAGAAAGATCCAACCTAGAACTAAAGAGAAGTTTCCTGACAGTGAGATCAATCAATCAATCAATCAATCAATCAATCAATCAATAGAATGGCTTGCCTCCAGAAGTTGTGGGTGCTTCATCACTGGAGGTTTTCATGAAGAGATTGGAGAACCATTTGTCCAGAATGGTATAGGGCAGGGGTGTCAAACTCATGTCACAATGGCGTCATGTGATGTATCAGGACTTTTTCCCCCTTTGCTAAACCAGGCGTGGGCATGGCCAGCGCGTGATGCATCCAGCACACAAGCCATGAGTTTGACAGCTCTGGTAGAGTGTCTCCTGTTTGAGCAGGAGGTTGGGCTAGAAGTGCCTTCCAACTCTGTTATTCTATGTTCTATGTGCATATTATTCCCTCTTATTTTTTACCCACAACAAACACCTGTGAGTTAAGTTGGGCTGAGTGTGTGTCACTGGAACAAAGTCACCTGTAAGTTTTTATGATGTTGGGTAACTAGCACCTGTCTCTTCTTGCATTCAGGGTATTATATTGCTATAGTAGTTGGGCCCATACAAACATTGAGCTAAAGCTCTCACCTTTTAAAATCACTGGTTATGTTGGCTGCAATTGGTGGGATTTGAAATGCAACAAAATGTCATTTTTGCTTTATTTTCTTATAACTGAAATGAATAATGGTATAAATATTAAGAATTCTTTTCTAATACTGGATCAAATCTATAATATTAGATCCATTTCATTTTTATTAACTACCTTAGTGAATGAAGTGGTCAGCAGGCTTTAGATAACTTGCATTCATTTCAGGAAAACAATCTGCTTTAATATGACAATTTTATGTTCAGTATTTAAGTTCCTTTGAAAAATATACAATGTCCATAACAATGTTCATCACCTCATTTTCCAAATGACAATTCACTCCCTCTGTTTCCATAGTAACAAACTACAATGTTGACCTTTCTTTATTAAATCTGATAATGCCATATCATGAACAGCTGCTACTTCCATTCATACTAAGTATAATGAGATAATACTTCACTAAGGTATTTAATTAAGCCTTATTCCTGTCTTGGTTTATATTATATTGCAGCATGCTACTTTATTTCCATAGTAAAAAGAAGTCTACAATGGCAAGCACCCAACATCTTTTATCTCGGACTGAACTTTTATCTCGGACTATACTTTTAATTAGTTCATGGCTGCTAGTATAAACATCATTTCACATGGAAATGATATCATATAATTTTTTTTTCCAATTTTCATTTAGCCAATTTTTCCATAAGAAGTACTATGTACAGTGGTGTATATTAGATGTTGAGGCCCTTTGAGAGCTATATGCACACACTTGTTTCAAAATAGTTTATTGCTTCTAGTCTTCCATTTATCAAAAATATACATTTATATTATTATAATATATTACTTTAACTAACAATGTATTATCTAGAACTGTTAAAGCCAGTAATATTGCCACTAATCATAGCAAATCATAGGAATTTTGAAATAATTTCAAGTACTGTACGATTAACAGTTACAATGATCCTTAGTTGATTATACTGATCATTCCTATTAATACAGTTTTGGAAACATTATTCTGTGCATTATACTGTGAATGACCTTCATTCAGGTAGTCCTCACATTAAATTCATTTATTTAGCAAATGCCCAAATATATGATTGCATCACTTGGTGATGGAAATCCTGATCTCAATTGCCATCATAACCAGAGGACTATCAGTATGTATCTCTACACTACTACCAAGGTAGCAGCTGTTCTTCAGGGTTTCATACATAATTCTTTCTGAGCCCATCTAGAGACTACAGGGACCATATCTGTGACCTGCTGTATTGCAAAGCATGTGTGCTAGCATTGACTCACATTCTTTCCTCTATTTGCCCTTAACAGTTATTGACTGTCTGCTGTAATAACATCACATTCAGTACATGCAGTCTATAATCCATACTTGGCTAGAATAATTTATGCAGGCATGGGAGAAAGAAAAATGTCTGCCAAAACAATTGTATGGAGATGAAATTTTCCAAGAATTAAACTAGGGTAAAGTTGAAAGTGAAACTGAAGAATACTCAGTTCAGCAATAATGGGTAAAAGGGTAAAAGGCAATAACAATTGCTCAAATTTGCAACCATAAGGATACCAATAAACGCATTATGTATATCTAAAATTCACATTTATTCTTCAATACGCAGTTTGGGCTTTTTAAAAATTACATGTGGATGGATTCTTTGTTATAAAGATAATAAAGGATAAAGCTAAATCATAATAAAATAGTAGTTGTTTAGATGGCATTTTCACATCATTTATAATTCTGATTTGTTTAGATGGATGAAATCATGACTTCTCCCTCAAGTCCTGATATTCTACCTCATCAGGAGAGTGTGCTGGGGAGCAATGAGGAAAAAATGCTTGGACTGGATCCCAAGAGTATATAATTCCAATGGGGTCACCCAAAACGTGAAGGACATTCCAGCTGCCCATGTAAAATAAACAGGGACCAGTGATACAGAAATATACAAGAGATAGATGATCACTTTAGACATATATTTTAGTTTTAAATGACATGCATATATACCCATAATAACAAGAACAGTTCTAAATATCAATAATATGTTCTCCAAACATGTTGTTCTCCATCATCAGACAACAATCATGTGCTATAAACCTTAACTGAATGCCAAATTAAATCAAAATATTGTTTGTTTGTTAATTGTTGTGTTTGTATCTTAGATCTTGTAAATGGTGGTTTTCTAAAATATAATGATTTTCTAAAACGTAATTTACTGAATAATCACATCTGATGGAATTCATTCATTCCATCAAATGTGATTATTCAGTAAATTGTTTTAGAAAACCATTGCTATATGAGACTCATTTCCTATGAGATGGGCAACAAATAAATTAAATAAATAAATAAAAACATCTGTATTAATTTATCAGCTTGGGTTCATGATGGAACCTTCAGTTAATTTGTTTCACAAAATTATTGTTAAATATATTTATACATTATCAAAGATGCATTTAAAAGATGCAGACAGAGAGAAAGTGCTGTTGAGAAAATCAGACCAAATTTTATAGCTGGTTGCCTCTTTACCCACCTTTTTTAAAATAGAAAATTACATTAAACAATGCAATACATTTGGAAATCAAAAGCAATGCCCATGAGATGTGAAAAGTCTACAAGGCTGCAGTTGGCCAATAGCACATTTAGAAATAATAATCACAAACATTCTTTCCAATATAGGAAATTACTACATTTGTGAATTCTAAACTATGTACCATTAGCAAAGAGTGTATAAAGTCCAACATCTGTGTAAGGTTGCAAATCAGAGAACTCTTACCCTGAAATAAATCTGGCTATATTCAATGGGGTTGTATAAACTCAGCCATAGTCATATATAAACTTGCTTAGCCTGATCCAAAAAGATTCTAGCTTAAGCATTTCCTTTAACGTAGAAATGAACAAGAAGTAGATCAGGATCCCAAGATAAATCTGGGGATGATCAGCAATATGTATTTGTTTTCACAATATGTACTTAAAACGTCTTATAGAATAGAGATAGAGTAGACAGACGGACCCAGTGGCTCAGTGGCTAGGACGCTGAGTTTGTCAATTGAAAGGTCGGCAGTTCAGCAGTTCGAATCCCTAGCGCCACGTAATGGGATGAGCTCCCATTACTTGTCCCAGCTTCTGCCAACCTAGCAGTTCGAAAGCACGTAAAAAACGCAAGTAGAAAAATAGGGACCACCTTTGGTGAGAAGGTAACAGCATTCCGTGCGCCTTTGGTGTTTAGTCATGCCAGCCACATGACCACGGAGACATCTTCGGACAGCCCTGGCTCTTCGGCTTTGAAACGAAGATGAGCACCGCCCCCTAGAGTTGGGAACAATTAGCACATATGTGTGAGGGGAACCTTTACATTTACCTTTTAGACAAAGAGAATAGTTTATACCTAATAGTAGCAATAGATGACAAGGCATTCTTTTACCCCAAATTAGACTTTTCTTATGATGAAAAATGATAAGGAGAATCTAGTTATAATTCTCATAATTATAAAGCTATTATGAAATAATCTGGACCCTCGAGAAGCAAGTAGAGTTTGCAAAGCTGGAACTGTATGGAGAAGAGTAGCAAATGATATTGGCATAAACACAGATTAATTTGCTTTGTTTTGCTTTCCATTTGATCACAAACTCTGTTACATTAAAAGAATCTTGCAATTCTGTTTAAATTATCTTCCAAAAGGCAAGAAATATGTAATGTATTTGAATGAGATACATCCTGCCTTGATTGATGATTCAATACAGTGGTTTGGCACAAAGGCATGGTTTGTTAAAATTGCCTTCCTTTCACCTCTTGAAAAAGGATTTCACGTTGCTTAACATGAAGATTATCACAAAATATGCAAAACATATTAAGTATGAGCTAACTATGCCAATTGAGGCAATTCAGAAAACTCCTGTCATAACTGCAATTGTGAAGCTAATCTGTTCAAAACTTTTAAGCCTCAAGCAAATCCATAATCATCTCTAATTTTCATGTGTTCTTTTTAATGAGCTATTACACAAAATTATTACACAAACTCATGATTCAGAGTTCAATCAAAGACATTTCTTAAAAGGATTAATTAAACCTAAACTAATAACCCAACTGATAACAAACTTGGGCACAGAAGATTTTTAAAATCCTGCCTTTATTACTCTATAAATAACTCGAGGTTGTGAACATACCTAATTCTCCTTCCTCCTCCTATTTTCCCCACAGCAACAACCCTGAGAGGTGAGCTGAGCTGAGAGAGGATGACAGGCCCAAAGTAATACTTTCAGTTTTTCATGCCTAAAATGGTACTAGAACTCCCAGTCTTCTGGTTTCTAATGTGTAGCCTTACTAGAACTGGTTTGTGAGAAAAATTATTGGCAGTAGTGTTGTCTCTGTGTTAGAAAAGCAGAAAGAAGTCAAATGAATAAGTAGTAAATCATCTGTATCTGGCAGCCCAGAAGTCCAGGGAATGTCTAGACAAGCCTTCTGAACCTTGTGTTTTCCACCTGGGTTGAATTCCAGTGACTGGGAGTGACTATTGCTTGGAGTTATAGTCCACTGCATACACTAATTAGGGAAAAATAATCTCAGATATCTTTTTTGTTATATTTCAGTTTTGCCTCTGACTAACAAAAACAAAAGTTTTCTGTCTTCTACAAATATTAATCCTTTCCAATAATTCAGGAATGGCTTTTCCCAGCCTTGGTTCAAATATTACACTTACCAGTCATTGGAATAACCATCATGAATAGCACATTGAACGATAAACTTGTGTGATGATTGGGTTCATGCATTGTATTAATCCAATCCAATCTACATACTCCATTGGACTAGATGACTTTCATTTGAAGGATACAATCAACGGATTGAATTGTTTTCTTCTGCCCCACATTGAGAAAGGACTTATTACTTTTCTGCAAAGATCAACACCAATTTTTCCTGGAAATGGATGTTTCTTGAAGAATTAAAATTTGTCAAATGTTTAGAAATTATTGATGTCAATTCCAATCCCTCCCCCTTGAAGCTATGTAAAAAAAAAAGCCTGCTTACTGGTTGCTACCAATTTTGGCTGTGTTACTCTTATTTATACATAGGATAGCCTTTATACCCCCAAACCAAGGGGATAATGCATTTTAGTCCAATCTACAAGAAAGGCAGTAGATCCATCAAATGATAGGCTTCTTAACTTACTCAGTACTATAAAAAATAAAGTATGTTACACACTTAGGCCTTAACACATAAGGAAGAGATTATCCAAGAGTAAAAAAATTATCCAGGAGGGAAGAATTATTCAAGAGCAAAGAGCAACTTTTAGACACACAAGAATAATTTAATATTA
Source organism: Pituophis catenifer annectens (assembly GCF_029215685.1). Taxonomy (NCBI): domain Eukaryota; kingdom Metazoa; phylum Chordata; class Lepidosauria; order Squamata; family Colubridae; genus Pituophis; species Pituophis catenifer. The sequence continues at coordinate 30,897,724 of NW_027256886.1, forward strand.
GGTTTTGAAAATCTTCAAATGTTTTTCTAAAGAACATTAATCCTTTCTCTTTATACACTGACTCAATCGTTTGGCATTTATAAAGACATACAGCATATTAACTGCTTTCAACTGTATATTTGCAGGGCAGATATACAGTACTCAAATTCCTGCAGTGCATTTCTTTGTGCCACATGGCACGGAGGAGGTTTTATCTGGATTTGCGGCACAAGCTAATTTTTTCCTCTTTCAGCTGGAATTCTGATTAGATTTAAGATTTTGATGTAGGTTTTAATTAATGAGGATTGCTATTTTATATACAATGGTGCCAAAGTTGTTATTTTAGCCTTCAGATATCAGCAAATGATGACTTCTACAGTATAAAAGTGAGGATCATCATTAGTGTTCTTATTCATTGATTTTATATCTTAATTTTTAGACACATAGCTTCGGATGTTTTGTTTTTAAAGAATCGTTTTAAGTGTGCGGATATCAGGCCATAATTAATAACATTCAGTTTGATTTGATTTTCCTCCTCCCTTTTTAGAAAAGTTTATATTTTGGGATAACTTCTGTAATAAATTATTGGCAATTTTTTGTATTTTGCAGATTTCTTTAAAAATCCTTCCAAAAGAAATCTTTCAGAAATGGGCTAGTACTCACCTAAGTGCAGGTGTAATTGAATCTTTTATTGTTGTTCTTGCCCAATAGTCAGTCTTTTACTCTAATAACTGCCTGGACAAGTCTCTGCAGTTTTCTTGGCAAGGTTTTTAGATGTTGTTTGTAGTTACCTCTTTCCCAGGGTTAACAGAGACCGGCCCAAGGTCACCAGCTGGCTTTGTGGCTAAAATAGGACTAGAACTCCTGGTCTCCCAGTTTCTAGTCTGATCCCTTAACCATTATTCCACACTGACTCACAATAGAAACTATTGTACAGTAGTTGTCTACACATTGATTATGATTCTGTATATGTATCAATCAATCAACCAACTGTTTTGTAATAATAAAATCCATGGTAAAATTACTATTGTATCTTATATGTTGGTCCCAAAATTTAATGCTTTTTATTTCTTGATAACAGGATATAAAGTCACATATTATATTTTCAAAGTTTTTAAATAAATTATTTTGATTTGTTTTAGCTGTTTTCGGAATGAATACAGACATGTACTGTATGTTTTACGCTTTCAACACACTGTATGTAACAGCAGTTTAGAAGGAAATGGGTATCAGTCAGTACTCTTATTTCTATCCATGTAGTATTTCAAACAGCAGGATGTGCATTAAGTATCAACTGGTTGTAATTTCTAGAAGCCAGACTGCGGGCTGTGATCATTTGTCTGAGCAAATCTAATATCTAAATGCTGTAGCTCAAATATTATATTCTGGCAGATAGGATATGAATAAATAGGCTATCCTCCACTCAAAATTATTTCATCAAAGCAAGTTAGCCACTTTTGATACAATTTACATGAGTGTTTGTGTGTACTATTTTTTTTTTTACACTAAATAGATTATACTGGGAACATTTCTCAGTTGCTGTGGCTTTAGCTTCTTATACTTTACTGAATAGTATAAAACATTGTTCTCCAATCTGGTATTTTAGCTGGGAATTTTAAGAATCAAAGTTCAACAACACTGGAGAGAGTACTGGTTTGGGGAAACTTGGTGCAACATGTCACAAAATCCCTCTTCACTAATTCTTCACAACACTTCATTCTTTACTTTGCTGTATTAGCTGCATTAAACTTAGAAATGCCATTCTTCAAGGTTGTATCCATATTCAGAAACCTAATAGGAGACCTTATTCTGTCACCTGTTTTCCTGGGCTTTGAGTTAACGTTCCTTAAAGTTCCGTTCTTCTTTATGTATGACACTATGCCCTTGATCTGTACACATGATTAATATGGGAACAACTGCTTATAGTTGCCTGTTTGTTTTGAATGATGACCTGTAGCACAAAAACAAAGACAAATGAACTGCAAGCCAGACGTTCAAGCAACAGTGGTCTGGTGAATTCAGACAAAGGGCTTTGAGTTGGTATTAAATTAATCCTGAAGAAGCAAAGATATTGCTTAACCATTATGCAAGATATGCTTATGACCCCTATTAATGCCCATAATGGAGACAAGAGAAAAAGTGATTCATCTTAAAATTTTCATTTATTTGAAGCCTTTGCTCATTTACCCAATGCCTGGAATCACACACTGTACTAAGATATAAAGCAATTTGTTTGCTTTTGTTTAAAAAAGATTCATAATTTGTGCCCCCTGAAATTGATTCCATTGATGGAATTGATGGAATCTATCTGAAGACCTACTATTTAGACCAGTGTTCCTTAAAGTCTGCTCCTGGGGGTCTTGTATAGCCTTATAACAAACTCTGGGTGGCTCCCAATCAAAAATTAAATCAACATAAAAATCATATTAAAACTATAAAACTAAACATATTGAACATAAAAACCTGGTACAAAATCAAGATTTCTATATGCAGTCATCTTATCCTATCCCAGCACTTGGGGAGGAAAGCCAAGTCTTCAGTATTTTACAGAAGGCTAGGAGGGTTAGAGACTTTGCAGAACTTCAGGGGGGAAAGTGTTCCATAGGGCAAGGGTTGCCATGGAAAAGGTACACTTCTTAGATCCCATAAGATGGCAATGCTTAAGAGAAGGGACTAGGAGCGTGCTCATTTTATTATAAACTGGTAGGGTAGATGTTCTTAGGGAAAGGCAGTCCCACAGGTAATCTGTACCATTTAGAGCTTTAATGGTGTTGACCAGCACCTTGAATTTGCACTTGGAAAGAAACTAGCCAGTGAAGCTTGCATAACAGAAGTGTTACATAAGCAAACCTAGGGGTAACCAGTGATGGTAACTATCATTGTATATGCTGCCCATCACTGGCACCCATAACTACACATAATATTTTCAGAATTTTAAAACAGTCTCACTTTTTTCAGTCTTATTTTTGTAAAAAAAAAAAAAAAAAAGTTTCCCATGAAAAAAATGTAATTATGCCAATATCTTATGAGCTTAATATTATTGTTACACGATTTAATAAATAAATATTATATAAGTCCTACAAATCTTGTTTCCAAGGTATATCCAATGTATATTCAAGACTTGTTAAGCTGGTCTAGAACCATAAAAATGTCCTGGCAGAATCTGTTGCTTGTCTCCCATTTTCATGAAGACGACTTACACATGCTACTTCTCTGCTACTGTGCTGTACAGTAGACTACCCTTTCCCTTGAAGTATGAGGGAAATTTAGTAGCATTTTTTAATACTCACAACCAAGTTATTTAGGAAAACACTTAAAATGTAATTGCCGCATATATTTATTTATTGTTATCTTTGGGTAATCATTTATGTTCTTTTCTATGTGTGTTTTCAAATTTTAGTCATATGCCAAGTCAGGGTCAACTCTTAGCAAGCAGATGGATAGATTTTCTCCAGTATATTATTAATATTATACCTTGAACATGTTAATGAACTGAATTATCTGAGAAATGTTTAATCTCTCTAATAAAGGTAATAAATCTAACAAATAAATTCCCAAGGCAGATTGTTCCATTGTTGAACAGTCCACACTGTTAAGAATTTTTTCCTATGCCCAACTACATTTTACTTCTTTGTAATTTTATCCAATTGTTTTTTTGTCCTGCTTTTGGAATAACTTTGAATAAATGTATCCATTTTTCTGTATGACAGTTTTCACGTCTATTATGTCTCCCCTTATTGCAAAAAGTCCACTATTGTGCTTTGTAAAGCAGAATTTACAGCTTACAGTGCACATGCCATCACTAAATAAAATCACCGTTTGATTGCAAACAAACCTTCTGCTCCCAAAACATCCTGTACATTTTTTTTCTCTGCCCATACTGTATATACTCTGAGATTCCTGAATAATTAAAAAAAGAAGTGCTAGAGAGATTTACATCCAAGCCTTGTAAATCCTTTTGAGACTCCGATACCTGAATGTATCTAAATAAGACTTTCTTAACAAACTGCCTAACAATATCATGAGTTTATGAAATGTGCAAACCCGAGCAGTAATACACGTGAATCAATAAGTGCACCTAGATTCTAAGGCAGCAATTCCGTTTCTGTGAAACCAAATTTACTGAACAACACGGGGCTGCATATCTCATACTTTTAAGATGTGTGAACTTCAATCCTCGTAATTCTGCTGGCTGGGAATTCTACAGTTGAAGTCCACACGTCTCAAAGTTGCCAGTTTGAAAAACACTGCTATAAAATTATCAGGTACGTTTTACTGTATGCTGAAAGCAAATAGGAGTATAAATTAAATAAACACAATCCCATTCATAAACCCATTTGAAATTGCAAAAAACAAACAAAACAAAAATCCAACCATTCTATTTAAATTAATTTACACCTCTGTACCTGCCTATCTCAGAGCCAGTATTCAATTTAACGCCAACATGTTAGATTGCACTAATTTACATGCAAGAAGTAATTTACACTTTGTTTCTTGTTACCAAGTTGACACACGGTGCCAGGGCGAAGCCCGTTCTACACCATTTACTGTTCGTAAATCTAGAAACCAAAACGTCTCCCTTTTTTTCCGGCTGATAAAGTGGAATGGTTAGCTGTCCGCGGCAAACCCTGATCAACGCAAAACAAACTTGATACGAGTTTCTCTCTGCCGGGTTATTCACCACTTTAAGAACACAGGATTTTGACGGACGTTATACTTTTTTTATACTTTCGAACGAAGAGGTAGCAAAAAAAAAAAAAAGTAGAATTTGGATCGGGCAGAAATTTAGGCACCAGTCCTTAACGTCAGAGAGTTGAAGTCCTGGGGCCTTTCTTAGTGACAGCAAACCTAGCACATGCGCCGCGAAGGAAAGTAATTGGCAGGAACTGCTAGTGAGCCATGCCGACTGTCGGCGTGAAGCGAGATCTGCTTTTTCAAGCCTTGGGAAGGAGCTACAGTAAGGAAAAGCTTTGGGGGCTTGTAGTGAGCGTGTCTTTTGGTCAGAAGAGGTGGGGAAAGAGGTCATTACGATGATATTTTGCACTAGATGTGGGGCAGCTCGGTTAAGGGTAAGAAAGGAGCACCTTAGTAGATTCGGAGCATAATGGAGCTTCCATAAAGTTCTTTGAGCTCAGGGGCGAAAAGGTACATTATCTTGCCCTGATTTGGTGCTTACCCAAATACGATGGGCTGCAGCCTCCGCTGCTTTCGACCAAGTCCGTGTCTGGTGTGGACTTGGCAGTTGTACTCCCGCACATTCAGCCTGTACCAGGTTGGAGAGAGGTTAAGTGACAAGGGTAAAGGGGGGGGGGGCTTTTATTTTCCAACAGGAAGCCAGACAAAAACAACCTTACTTATTGATTAATAAAGATCATTAGCCCACCATAGCTATGAAAATGGAAGGATATTACATTGGTTGCTTATCGAAATTGCATCATTTCCTGTTGGTTTGAAATCCTTCTGAATGATATTTAACCAAATATTAAGATGAAATCAGTTATCTTTTTCCAAAAGATACATTAATTTCACTTTAATAGATAACCAATCGTAAAAGCGCTTTTTTTTTTTTTTTTTTTTTGCAGCTGATGAAGAATTTGATGAACTGTGTTTTGAATTTGGTTTGGAACTTGATGAAATTGTAAGTATTTTTACTGTTATATTTATTGCAGACTTACTGTAGATGGAATGGGTGAGGTGTAATCAGTGGTGGGTTGCCCCCGGTTCGCACCTGTTCTATAGAACTGGTAGTAAAACAGGTGGGAGGTTCCTCCCACTGACCCCAATGTCATCAGAACGCTTCTGCAGAAGAGCACGCACGCACGGCCCCATTGCAAACCGGTAGTAAAGGTAAGTAGAACCCACCCCTGGGTGTAATGCAAGAGTCATATTAAGCATTTTTCCCTAATTCTTCAAGATTCTGTTTTGTAAAAAAAACTTTAGTTAACAATGAAAACAGAGTGGTTCTAATTATGCTATTATTTCCTTTTTCAATAATCTGTTGCATATCTAGAAATGAACAAGGTGATTACTGGAAGCCAGCATGGGTTTATTAAAAACAGATTATGCCAGACAAACTTTATTATCTCTTTTTATAAAGTGATTACATTAGTGGATCAGGAAAATACTGATCAACTGCATTTGTGTGTAGTCCTCAATGGAGCTACACCTACATAGAGGGAAGTAAGCAGTGGGATACCTCAAGGTTCTGTCTTGGGCTGGGGCTCTTCAACATATTCATAAATGATCTAGATGAGGGGATAATTTGCAAACAACACCAAGCTTGGAGGAATTGCCAACACTTTGGAAGATAGACTCAAGATTCAGAAGGATCTTGACAGACTTGAGCATTGGCCCTATCTAACAAGATGCTGTTCTGTGATGTAAAAAATAAGGTCCTGCACTTAGCCAAGAAAATATAATGGCATAGATATAAAATAGGAAGTACCTAGTTCAACAGAAGTATCTGTGAGAGGCATTTAGGTGTTCTATTGGATCACTGCTTAAATATGAGTCAGCAATGTGTTGCACCTGCCAAAAAAGACAACATAGTTCTAGATTGCATCAACAGAGAGAAAGCATCAAGATCAGGGAAGTGATAGTACCACCTTATACTGCATTGATGAGGCCACACTTGGAATATGACTCTGGGCAGTGTATAATTAAAAAATAATATGCTTTATACTTTTTTTTTTATTTTAGACTTCTGAGAAGGACATAATAAGCAAAGAAAAAGGTGATGGAAAAGCAGAGGGTGCATCAGAAACCATTCTGTATAAAATTGATGTTCCTGCTAATCGATATGATCTCCTTTGTTTGGAAGGCCTAGTCAGAGGTCTTCAGATTTTTAAAGAGAGGTAATACTCTATGACATTTGAGACTAATATTATTAAATGCTGTATTAGACTTATAAGTAAGCATTCAGATGTAACATCTCAGCTCCTGAATAATTTTTATGTGTTTGTGCTTTAGCAACAAATCCTACCTAATAATCCAAACTTTACACTTTATAGATAGTCTTCACTTTATTAACCACTTCGTTCAGCAACTGTTTGAAGTTGCGATGGCACTGAACAAGTGGTATTTACAACCCAGTCTTGATATTCCAGCTGGCGCAGTGCCCCTGGTCACATAATCATGATTTGATTGTTTGGAATCTGGCTTGTGCTTACAATCGTTGCTATGTACATAATTGCCATTTGCAACCTTTCCTTTTGGCTTCCCACAAGAAAGTCAATGGGGAAGCTTGCAGAAAAGGTTACAAGTCATACTGATAAATCTCTCTGGCTTTCCTATATTTGTGCAATGAAATGTCATGCCATCAACCCCCAGACTTCCCATGCTTTTGCCTGTCACTCCATCCACTCCACTAGCCTTTCTATAGTCACACTGCACTGTGCCATCCATCCCCAGGCTTTCCTTCACTTGCACATGGCCTACAGAAGGTCTCCCAAACCTTCTCCCATCTCATATGCAGCCTGCACTGGTGATCCTAGGGCATCCTTTTCTGTGCCACACCATTCTTCTTACCTTGGACTGCTGTTACTTCCTAACCAATAATCTGGGATTGTCATCACTAAGCAATATGATCATGTTGAAATCACACTCTAAAATCATAATGCTTAATCATGGTAATCCTTGTCCCAGTTGCTGTTGTAAGTCAAGGTCTATCTGTATCCTTTCGAGATCGATAAAATGAGGACCCAGAATGCTGAGGGCAATATGCTGACTGTAAAGCTTTAGGGCAGGGTGAAATGCTCCCGGTTCAGACCAGATCACCCAATCCGGTAGCGATGACAATGGGTGGTTCAGAGAACCGGTAACAAAAATCCCTGCCCCCCCCCCCTTCAGCTGAGTCGTGCAATTATCAGAGGCTGTTTTTTTTTACTTTTAAAAGCATTTTTTCTACAACCTCTTCAGCCAAAAAAATGCTTTTAAAAGTAAAAAAAAAGCCTCTGATGATCGCGTGGCTTAGCTGGGATCATCAGAGGCTTTTAAAAGCATTTTTTTCTGCAATCTCTTCGGCCGAAGAGGTTGTAGGGCAGTGATGGCTAACCTTTTTGCCGCCGTGTGCCAAAAGTGGGGGTCGTGCTGGGGGGTTGCGTGGGCGTGTACCCAAACCCATAATTCAATGCCCCCTGTGACCCCCCCCCACATGCATGCGATGGCAAAAAGGTTAGCGGTGGGCCCGGTAAGCCCGTTTTTCGCCCTCCCCAGGCTCCAGAGGCTTTCAGACTCTGCTATGTTTGTAAATTGAGGATTACCCGTATTGCAATACATTGCATCAGGTCTTAATAAGTAAACATCAAGTTTATTTCTGAGTGGACAGTAAGTCTTGGTTTGTAAAATATACTTAAATTGATTGAATAAAGGTCTAGTGTCTCGAGTTTTGTGCAATATTTCCAAGCTTGGTCAGAGGGAACTTTGGTTTTATGTTCGTTTTTGTGGCTATGTATGTACGTATTTATTTATTTGCCATCCACTGAGCCACCATGACTCCAGTAAAAGCAATGAAACAAAAAACAGTGAAAGTAATAGTGATTTGTATCAGTCTACAAATACAAATGGGGACGGCAGCAGGATGTGCAGTGGGGGAGGTGGGGGGGATCTGCTATTAGTCTAACTGCGAGTTTCAGTATGGATTATTAAGTAATCTCAGGTTGGCTGACTAGTTTTTGGTTCTATGTATTTTGCAACTCCACCCCCAAAGTGTTCTCAGTAATTAAATTAGCTGTGTGCTGCAAATGAAGATCTTAGTGCAATGATGGCTAACCTTTTCCTGATTGTGCCCAAAGCGCGCATGCCCAACCCCCCAAAATGCAAGGCATGTGTGGCCCCCATGATGCGCATGCCTTCTGCATGCACAGCAGAGACCTGAAGACAGCTGGCAGGTGGGAGACACGCATGCAGAGCTGAGCTGGGGCGATGGCTTATGTGCCCACAGAGAGGGCGCTGGGTGCCATCTCTGGCACACGTGCCATAGGTTCATCATCACGGTTGTAGGGGAAAAAAATGCCTTTAAAAGCCTCTGATGATCCCAGCTGAGTTGCCTGATTGTCAGAGGCTTCTAAAAGCATTCAGCTGACGAGGTTGCAGAAAAAATGCTTTTAAAAGTAAAAAAAAAAAAAAAAAAAAGTTGGCCACGCCCACCCAGTCACATTACTCACATTACTCCCCAAGCCCACAGAACCAATAGTAACAAATTTTAGATTTCACCCCTGCTTTAGGGTTGTAAAGCATTGTGAAGTGGTATATGTCTAAGTACTAGTAAAGGATAGATTCAGAAATAACTAGAAATTCAGGTTGCTTGAACTGCTTTGGGCCCATGTAATTTATGTTTGCCTGTTGTTTAAACAATATCTTATATTACATTAAATCATAAACATTTTATGTTTATGAAACAAATGGAAATAAATTTCATTCAAAACTCATTAAAACAAATTTCTGAAAAGATTTAATGGCAAATTATTTTCATTTTGTTGGTATTTAATAGCATTTAAGACACAATCCTTTATTATCATTAGGAATTGATAATAATGACAGAATTATCTGCTAGTGATAGGCAAAATATTTCTATTTTTTAAAGCTCAAAATAGCTTTTTGAATCATGCTGGAAGTATTTGTATGTTTCTGTGTGCTAGTTGGGTATTGATTGGATGGGGAAGAAGCATTAAGATGACATTTGCCTCCAAAACTGATCTTTAATATTAAAATCTCATTATTTTAGAATAAGGGCTCCACGATATAAAAAAATTACACCACCCAATGGTGAAATTCAAAGACTTACCATTAATGAAGAGGTAAGTATAGTTGAATCCTCATCTTGATGCATAGATTGTAAATACATGTTTTTCAAATTGAAGTCAATTTTTGTAGAGGTTAGCTAAGAGTCAACAAGCATAAAATTGTTGCTATATTGATCAACAGTACTGCTCTTCCTTTGAATACAGACATTTAAAGAATACAAATAATACTCATTTTTAAAGTCTACAGAATTAGTTATTTTAAATGTTTTGGTTTAAGATGAAGGCTTAATTTTATTAAATAATGGATTGCTTTATGGAGCATTTAATATTTTCATCCAAATTGTCTGTTACTAATAATTATATCTATTTTATGGCAGACTGCCCAAATCCGTCCTTATGCTGTGGCTGCAGTTCTTCGTAATATAACTTTTGTCAAAGACCGCTATGATAGTTTCATTGACCTACAGGAAAAATTGCATCAAAATATATGCAGGTTAGTTGTATTCTGAAAAAGATTTTTTTTTAGTGAAATAATAAAACTATTGAATTAGAATGTGTTTTAAGTTGAAAAGAAAATGCTAAAGTACACTGTTTTTATGTGGTATTTTAAAAATCAGATGTAAGTAAAATGGGAAGGAAACTTCTGCATATAATATGTGTGTATTCATTTTTCAGATGCAAGTTACAGTGTAATATTTAAAGTTTATTATACATGAATAATATTTATTATACAAGAATATAACAACTGTCACTTTATCCCTATCTCTATTGGTACCCTGTTTAATGGGAATTTGGTATCTAGAAGAGATGTTAATTCATTTTGCTTTCTTTTTAGGAAGAGATCATTAGTTGCAATTGGTACCCATGATCTAGATACAATCTCTGGCCCATTTATATATACAGCTAAACCACCACCTGAAATTAAATTCAAACCATTGAATCAGGATAAAGAATACAGTGCTCCTGAGATCATGGAAATGTACAGGGTAAGTTATTTTAAAACAACTAGATATTTTTTCATTAATTTGTGATTTGATACAATTTATATGACCACTTATCTCAACATAGTGACTGGATGAATACAATTATAAATACATGCAAACAGCATCTCATGAAAGTATAAACAAGAACTTAATGTCTATAACCTGGAAAAATGCTTAACGCATTGTAAGCCGCTCTGAGTCTTCGGAGAAGGGTGGCATATAAATCAAATTTAAAATAAAAAATAAAAAACCAAACACACACAAACAATACAATGTAACTGAGGCTCCTAGTGAACTCACAGATTTGGAAAAACTGTAACCAGCATTATACACTGGACTGAGTTAACATCCAGCTTTTATAACTAGGAATGTTCCAAAACACTTGGCCGATAGTAGAAAGCCTTAGATCATGCAGTAATCCAGTAAACCTTTGAGCATTGCTAAAATAGGTTTTCTCTTTTTTGTAAATTCATTTCTGACCTCATACTACTGTTGTTCCTTGCCCTAACTAGAGCTTGCCCTAACTATGATCTGTTTATTTAGATGTCATAGCATAGAACTGAGCTTGTAAGCCCACTTTGTGATTTAGGAGACATTAGATAATAGTTCTATCTGAAAGCCTGTGATGTAGCAATCTTGCTAAAGCTAAGTAGCTGTTGCTTATATGGCTGTTCGGATTAGACTCCGCTGATTGCTCTTCATGTATCTTCTTATGCTTCATAGAATCAGAGCTGGAAAGAATCTTGGAAGTCTTCTTGTCCAACTTCCTGCCCAAATAAATAATCCTTCATGTATTTCTCTATACTTTCCCTATCAAATTTACTTTACTGGTTTCATTTTGCCAACAATTTTGGAACATTGGCCTGAAATATAATGTCCAGTAAGACAAAATCTGCTTTTAATGTTTTTCGCCTACAATGGATAACATTAGAAATTTCTCTTCTGGTGATACTGTAAAATTATTGCACTATGGTCATTCTGTTATGAATTTGTCAACATTCAAACTCCTTGATAGTTTGCTTGTTTTATACAGATTAGCAATAAATTGAAAGCCAGTTGAGTTTTTACAGATAATTCTATTTCTAATTTCATATCTGCTCATAGACTTTTGAATAATGAATGTGCCATAAGGAATATACTGGGAAATAAGTGAATTGCCGATCACCTTTCTAGTATATAGTGACTTTTTCCAATGAAAAAAAATCATTCATATATAACATCTACGCATCTATTCTAGGGCTTAATGTATATTATACAGATACTATAAGATGATACTGTGTAATGGTTTCTGAACATTAACTTTTGTTTGTTTTAGACGGATAGCCATCTTAGACACTATCTGCATATTATTGAAAATGAATCACTTTATCCAGTTATCTATGATAGCAATGGTGTTGTTCTCTCAATGCCACCAATAATTAATGGTAAGACTTTTCTTAGCAATATTTGTTTTAACCTCAATTAAATGAAAGAAATAGGAAATGGCATACTGTTATAGTCTGAAACTTGTTGTATTTATTTCAGGACATACTCCTCAATATAAGAATTTTTTTTTCCTGTTTCTAAGAACCTCTTCATGCTTTTTGAATATATTCTCAAGATCTGTTTGATCTCTTTAACAAAAATGGAATATAAACTTTTTATAAAATTTTAAATTGGTTGAAGTTCTCATATGTACTAATAAAGGAGAATATTTTTAGCTCAGGGTTGGCATAAAGGATCTTTGGTGCTTTCTGAACTTGCTTGTTTTCTTGCAGATGTTTCATTACCCAAACTAGCACTGAGGATGTTAGCTAGTTTGGATAATGAATTTTATGCAAGAAAACAAGTTCAGAAAGCACCAAGGTTCTCATATGTACACTTAGGTATAATCTACTCAGCAGACTAGATGCAACTGGCACATTGAATTCCTGTTCTGTCTGCATCCTTCCCATGTACTGTACAACTGGAACATATTTGGGAAAAGCTCCCAGGATAAGAAAATAGGGGAAACATCATAGATAACCAGAAGCTCACTTCCATGAGGATGAATGTGGTATTGTTGTAAAATGCATTTCTACATATCATTTAAAACAGCTCTAAGGTTACAGATTTCTCAAGAATGTAATTTTAAAATGAGACTGAGTATCTTTCTATAAAGTAAAGAACAAACAAAACACAAAAATCCATTATGGAACAGATTGAGGCTCCTAGTGAACTCTCGTGGAAAGTGCATTTGTACTTCATAGGAAGCCAGAATTTCAGAATTCTTGCTTACAGATGGGGAAGCAAAACCGCTACTGCATACTGCTGAAATTGCAGTCATTAATTCCTATTATAAAACAACATAGTTAAATGAATTCTGGACAGCAGTAAATTGTAGTTTGTTTCTCATGACATAGAAACTGGGGATTCTGGCCTGCGAAAACATAGAACTGACTGGGATTAAGCTTAATATATGTCTGCATGTTCTTTCAATAAATACTGCAACATGTTTCAAAGAAATATAAATAATCTATCCATAGATGCACCAATGTTGTCTTTAGCTATAGGCAGTATTGCTTCATTTTTCAAAGAATAATTTTTGCAATTTATTGCAGTTCAAATGATATCGATTTCTTAGAAAAGCCATGATATTTATGCAAATTACCACTATATTATTACTACAAAATTATGGCAAATGTAGAACATTCCACTGACTATATTGCAACCTTCACTAGTAGTTTCAGCTGCAGGGCCTGGTCCCCAAAATAATGTAGGTGTAATCATGTCTATACATCTGGGTTTCAAAGTCTTCTCAAATATCCTGGTACAAAATTATGAACAGCTATAAACAAGGAGAAACAATAATCTACCGAACCTGCAAATTCTTGTTCATTTAAAGAAAGATCACTTGGATCTAAGCATGCATGTTTATTTTGCTGGTTGTTAGGTTTTCTAGTACTGTAGTTCTAATTCCAGTATTCAATAGAAAGATCTGTAAACCTCGGTCTTTTAAATTCAAGAACACAAAAAATTGCATCTTCAATTCCAGTGTATTTCTGTTTTTTAGGAGAACATTCAAAAATTAGCCTCAAAACTAGAAATGTATTCATTGAGTGTACAGCCACAGATCTTACCAAGGTAAATACCCTTGACCAGCAAAATGTTGAGCAAAGTTAATCTTGACCTACAGAAAAAAATTAAAACTGATCAGTGTTTGTTTTTAGAAATGTGACCTGCTTCAAAGCGAATATAAGGAGTAAGTTTGATGCTTTATAAAAGGATTTGAAAATGTTGGATCATAGCAATCAGTTGTAGGGTTATTTTTATGTCTCTAGAAATTAAAATGGATATAAATGTATATAATGTAATGAACTACTCAGAGTTTGGATCTTTTGTCAGCTTCATAGACATGTGGACACTTCATTTGTTAATTGGTTTAGTTAGTAATTTAGTTGCCCAGTTTTTCATGGACATTTTTGGAAAATTAATAAATTTTTTAAAGATTTCTTATGAACTGATATTGTAATTTTGTATTTAAAACATTCATTAATTTAATACGGTTACTTAAATTATAGTATTTAATAATTAAATATTTTAATTTAAGAAATAGGTATGCTTTCTGTGTTTCAGGCAAAAAATGTACTCGATATCCTGGTTACAATGTTCAGTGAATATTGCAATAAGCCATTCACGTGAGTTAGTCTGACTTTTCCTTTTATAACAGTATGCATGTTTGTTGTAGCCTCTGCTGTAATTGTGTGTTTTTGCTCTCTTTTAAGGGTTGAAGCAGTAGAAGTAACTTATCCTAATGGAAAAAGCTACATCTTTCCAGTGAGTATTATAAAAGCTAACATAAGAGTTTTTATATATTTTAGAATCAGAACACCTTTGGAAAGGAAAGCTAGTATATGTTATTTATTTATTTATTTATTTATTTATTTATTTATTTATTTATTTATTTATTTATTTAGTCAGTCAGTCAGTCAGTCAGTCAGTCAGTCAGTCTTCTGAAAGTAACTCTGGACATTTGTCTTTATTACTCCTTCTGAGTTCATAGATCTTCCTTAGTGAATGGTATTATTACTATTTCCCACACTGTTCTATTTAATATATTAAAATATACTGGTTGCCCAAGGTATATTTTAAAGTGTTACTGTACCAAATGGGTAGCACTTTCCACTGCAGTGCATTTTCTAACTTCATAGTCTATCTGAACTAAATTGCTTCACTCATGATTTACCAAAGCATGGGCATTGTCCTCAGGATGTTGATTCTGTAGAATAGAATTAAGATTTTTTTAAAAAAAAATCAGAAGTAAGTGATAGTGGTAAAGAGCATCCTGGTGAATTAGAAAGTTCTGTGGAAAGAAACTCAGTTTGTCTTCTGGTAAATGAATGTTCTGTTTGGATTTCAAATTTGAATCATTTTTAATTTTGAATGCTCCATGTATTGAAGTGTAAATCAGTTGCCAGTATTGCAAGCGAGGCTATATTTTGGAAATGTTTTGAACTAAAAAAAAATAATGAAGTGTTCAAGAGAGCAGTTTTGCCTTTAAAAATGCTGTTTGGCACTCCAAACAGTTTATTTCAAATTCCAAATAGTTTTAATTTGAAAATTTTTATTGATACCTATTGTTTTGTGATATTCTCCATCCACTGGAAGTCATTTAATAAAGAACTAAGTTCCCTATTGCATACCATTTTATAAATGCATCTAGCATATATTGGTAATACTTATGTTTTCCCAGGTTCAAAATGTTTGCTTATGTCTAATGTATGTATAAATTTTGTAAGAGTTTTTTTGTCTATATGTTAAAATAAATAATTACAATCCAAAGCGTAGTTGAAATCTCAGATTTCTTATATTTTAACTAAGGAAGCAGACATTTTTCCCTCTCAGAGAACCTCTAATAGAGATATTCTTCTGATCTTTTGGAGAAGATCTTCCTGCAAAAAACAGAGTGGAAAAACAGAACACTGGATCTTGCATATATTGAAAGAAAAATAACACAATTCTTAGCCAATGCAAAATATATAACATATAATATACTAACAAAGTACACATATTTTCAGTAACAGCAGGTTCCAGAACATGAATAACTCAATATTGCTCCAAATATTAGAAGGTGATTTGCCTGTCTATAACAAGTAGTTAGTTACATGGAGGAAGATGTTAATAAGTTCTTGACATTTCTCTGCCTGGCAATGCATACTGGAGAAACTTTTAAAAGCCTGGAATTGTTTATATTCATGTATAGCTATTTATTTTATGCATATCTAATGCTAATATGTTAAATGATTGTTCATATGATGGATGGTTATGAAAAAATTGCTATCATATGTTTAGTCAGGAAAATTGATTACATTGTTTAATAATGATTACTACTAATATTTTAAAATAGTAAAACTCTTATTAGCAATACCTAGTTGAAAATTAAGTTTGTTCTAGAAGCAAGTCTAATTATATGAGAGCAATGATTCTTGTGTCATCATCTTTTAGGAGCTGCCCTATCGTCGTGAAAAGATAAAACCTGAAATAATTAACAAGAAGATAGGAATTAGGTATGTTCTTTTTCTTCAGAAAATGCATATAGAGTGCTATTTATGGCATCTGTGATAAGATTTTTGTGTGATTGGTTCTAGCCAATGGTAATTTTTATAAGAGCAGGCAAGACTGATCATAATTCATTAGACGTATATTATTTAACCAGACTTCTTGGTTTGTTCTACAAACTGTAATACTATTAAATCACAACTTAGTAAATAGGATAGCTTGCAAAGTAGTCTCTAGATTTGAGATCCTATTGTTAGCATGCTTAGAATAAAACTGGTGGCAACCCTAAAGATGTTCCAAGATGGCTCCACGGTTGACACTGTTACTTGGAACCCTGACAACTGGCTTTGGTTGTGCATGTGGCATACTGATCAAAATGAAATGTTCAGTATTGTTCTTACCATGAGCAGAGAATGCTGCTTGTGGCATAAGTACAATTTAGGTTTGGGACACCTAATCTATAACTTATCTATTTAAAAAAATTCTATGACAAAGCCAGATTGCCAAAAGCATGATGGATAGTGAAGGCCCATCTATGAGGCCCATCTATACACCGAGATCATCTGGCAATGATCTCGGTGTATAGAAGATTGCAGCTAGGACTATAAGGCAGGTAAATGGTAAACAGCATGAATGAAATGAAAAAAGATCGATACATTGTGTATTTGTGACTGTGAGCAAAAGAAAAATGTTATAATACATCTGATTATAGACGGCCTGATTTTATAGAATTCAGTTGATAGATACCTTAATGGAATCAAAAGTGTAAGTTTAAACATGAATAGAATGGTAGTATATCCCAGAAATAATTAATTGGCATCTAAGAATGTTGTGGGTAGTTTATAAACTTGGAAACTGATTTGTTAATGATAATTGTATGTTATACTCCACTAAATGGTGACAAGTAAAGAACCAGGTTTCTGAGGAGAAAAAATGCACAATATTCTGAGAGAATGTAATCCTGGGAACAAAGTGATTAAATTAGATGACATGAATGAATATCTGTGACTGAAACAAGAGACCTAAATAAACGTTGGGACACTTGGTGAGTTTTTATTTAGAAAAGATCTATTTTGAATACATGATTTAAGCATCATTTTATTCATTTGTACATGTGGCAAGGAAAAGAATCTAAATTAAAATATATGATTGGTTTGTTTCTAATAAAATATGCATAGAATTAGTGAGAGATAAAAGGTGCACATAAGGTCTAACATAGGAAAAACTAATTACTTTTAATGCCAAGAGAGGATCCTGAAGGGAAAAAAATGGACCTTTTCTGGAAGAAAAAGTGAAACTTATGAAAGTAAAAATAGAAGAATTACTGAAGAGAAAGTATGAAAGACAAAGAGAGAGAAAGAGTTCAAAATAAATGGGGTTAACAAGAAAAAAGATTTGGCAGAATATATAAATGTAAATATATAAATGTAAATATAAGAATTCTAGCAGACTACAAGGTGTCACAAATTTCCTGCTAGTAAAAGCTAACAGGCCTTTAAGGCTTAGCCCAGGATCTTTCAAAGTTTGGTTCAAATTGACAAGAATGTCAAGGCTTTTAAATTGTGCAGAGATATAAAAATGATAGCACACAAGCAAAAATTAAACCTGATACGGTTCCAATTAGATAATTGTCTAGTTTTTTGCCAAATAACAGTCCTTAATCAGATTTTCCTTCTGATTTCAATTTTGTTAGATATGCTTTTTTGTTTTTCTGGAAGTTCCAAACTTTAATTTGGGGCTAAAAGAGAATGATCTCAGCTTTCTCCTTCTCTCCTTCCTGGTACACAGCTTCTTGATCTTCTCCCATCCTCTGGAGATCTGCTTGCTGTCTTGCACAAGCACAAAGATTCTGCCTTTTAAACAGGGAGGGATGTGAATTTTTGCTTTCTATGTGATAAAGATCTTAGTCTATTGGAATTAGTTGCTGATAGTGAGTGTGGGCAAGACTTTCCAACCTGTCCATTCATTAATATGATAAAATGAATATGCCTGAATTATCTGAACACAGATTTCAGTACAGAGTTTTTCAGGCACTCTGTTATCAGATCTAATCCAGTAAACCTATTCTTTATCTTTAGCACATATTTATTTACTGATTGATTGAAGTAAATAATCAGAAACAAAAAGAAAACATAAACACAAGATCATTGAAGTTTAGACATTCAAACTCAGCATTTTCTGTTAGCAATCATAATTGAGCATAATCTGGAAACTTTCATAGGAGTTTTGGTAGATTGGTCTGCTGCTACAAAGTGTTTAACCTATATTTAAGGCCAATCTATATATTAAATAAAGTAGAGGGAAATATTATCTGAATGCCAAATGTGCGACAATGGAAAACTCAGCAAGATTACAAAACTATTACAATGGCTTCATTTAACCGTGAACGGAGAGACCTGAGTATGGGATGTTCCTGAATTCCAATATCTCTGAGAATTAGATGTTAAATTCATTAATATACATCCTCTTGTATGTAAAATGGAAAGAAAGTATACTATCAATGGCTCCTTAACAGTAGTAAAAGTTTCATTCTGTAGTCCAAGTCCAACTTCTCAATGAAGATAACCTGAACCAAGCATTCATCCCCTAAAGTAGTTTTAGTAGTATTTCAAGCAACTAATTCTCATGTGCACCTTATAGAAACATACCTTCATTAATGAAATCCATGTGGCATGGTTTTTATAAATTTCAACCGAATTGTTTATAAAATAAGTGTTTCTTTGTAGATGAAAAGTTGAGCATTATATAGCAAAAGCTTTAGCATTTTGAATTGAAACAATTTAATGACTGCAGTATCAGAATCAGTATCAGGGACCCGGTGGCTCAGTGGAAGGAATTTGGTGGCTCGGTGGCTAAGACGCTGAGCTTGTCGATAGAAAGGTCAGCAGTTCAGTGGTTCAAATCCCTAGTGCCACGTAACGGGGTAAGCTCCTGTTACTTGTCCCAGCTTCTGCCAACCTAGCAGTTTGACAGCACATAAAAAATGCAAGTATAAAAATAGGGACCACCTTTGGTGGGAAGGTAACAGTGTTCCGTGTGCCTTTGGTGTTGGGTCATGCCAGCCACATGACCATGGAGATGTCTTCAGACAGCCCTGGCTCTTCGGCTTTGAAACGGAGATGAGCACCGCTCCCTAGAGTTGGGAACGACTAGCACATATGTGCGAGGGGAACCTTTACCTTTACCTATCAGAATTATCATTAAAAACTAATGTATTTCAGTATAGATTGGAGGCCTTTCAGACAAGAATTTTAATTACTCATACCTCCTCTCTTTAATGTGCATTCAAAGAGCTATTAAAAGACAGTTCTTCAAGAGAGCATTTGGACAAAATTTAACTGATTGTCATCCTGTTTCAAACATAGCACTTAGGTTGTTGCGAGGATTGGTGATTGTTTTCCTTTTCTCCTGGCTTTAATCATATACCTTGGTTTATTGTAAGATGCTTGGATCCTTTGGGAATTGAGTGGAATAGAAATTAAAGTAAATAAATAAAGCATTATAAATATTTAATAAATCATAAATCATAGTCAGCCAGAGTAAATGGTGATCTATATATGTGGCTGCCAGTTTCTTCCGTAAACTCTCTTTAGGAATGCAATGAATAATTGCCTAGAGAATTCTTCTTTGGCAGCTGGACTATTTTCCTGCCAGAAGATTTAAAATGATACATTGCTTAAAAGTTGATTGATCTGGTTTAAAACTGTCTTGCTCCTGAGCCAGCAACTTCACTTGGATCATTTAGTCAACACATTTATTTTAACAGGATTTGGCAGAGAGGATTTATTGTTAATATTTAATAAGCTAATTGGTTGTAAATTAACCAGCTTGGTCTTCCCTCTTTTTTGTAAACATTAAAATAGTTATAGATTGACTTCATTCATTGAGAATTCATTACAAGAATTTTTGTCAACTTTTGAATTACATCATCTAAATTCCTAATGGAGTGTTCTGTATAATTAAAAACAAATTTTATCAAGAAGGTTTTAAGGACTAAGACAACTAGTTGTTCCACTTGATATGCTTTTAAAAAAACCTTTTTTTGCAGTAAGTTTTTTTTATTTTATTCACACTTAAAATATAAACTCAAAGAAAAAAAATAAGAACAAAGCAAAACTAAATAAGACATTAAAAAAAGAATGTAGGAAAAAGTAGCAGGGGTTAGTGGACTACATAGATTGTCCCTCCTAGTTGAATACTGATAAATATATTTCACATATAATAGTTTCCTCCCTTGCGACCCAAGCAATTTGACATGATACTGTCTAATATATATAAACTTCAGAGCAGTCTGTTAACAATATATATTGTATGTCAGTCACAGAAAGTCAACAATGGCTTCTAATCTACCATAAACCACCACAATTCTTATCTCGGTCCATGTAGGATCAAACATTCTCATTTGATTTTTAAGAATAAAGCTTTTCCTTAAATTTTTAATTTTAATCGAGATCTTTCCAAACAATTGGATCTCATTCATCAAAATCATAAGTTTCTGTTGTAGATATCTCCACAGCATTTGTTGTTCAAAAAAACCTTTTTCAGTTGGATATAAGTCCATTCCATTCCTAAATCTCTGTCTTCTTAAGAAAGTCCAGTTCATTACTCAGCAGTTCTGTCAATTCTAAGTCTTTAAAATCCATGCCATTTTCAACCTTCTCCAACAAGCCTGCTGTTTTCAAACCAAACTTCTTGTCTTCAAATCCACCAGTAACACATTAAATTCCAAACTGTCCAATTGTGAATCTGCTTTAGATGCTGTTACTTGTCTCTGAGTATCATCTTTGGGTTGATTTAGAAGCACTGTTATTTTATCAAACTTTTAATCTAAATTTTCAATTTGAACTTGTAAGTTGAAAAGCATTTTTTTCTCAACGGCTTCCCAAAGTTCTTTGTCTTTAAGACGTGAAAGAGAATACCTTGGAAGATCTACAGGATGAAGAGGTAAAGCAAACCTCATCTGATGCAGAAATATTAGAATATAAAGAAATTGGTAAAATTCTGGAAAAAATTTAAAAATGTGGATTTTAAGATGGAGATGACAGTTAAAGTGGAAATAATTCAAGAGTGTGATCTGGATAATGACTCCTTACAGTCATGCAATCTGTCATTTACAAAAGAGTTTGCTAAAGCTTCGAAGAACTCTTTCAGATGCATAAAGAATAAGTGAAGAGAAATAAATTCTATGAAACATCTAAGTAAATTAAAAATCAAGATTGGTAGAAACAAAAGGAAGTAGTATAAAGCTAATTTGTTTGACCAAAGTTAAAATAAGACATGCTTCTATGAAACTCTGGGAATCCTGTACATACTTTTTGTTAGCAGTAAGACTAAAATATTATTGATTTTCACATGGATAAGGATGAGTTGTGAAAAGAAGAGATACTTAACATGTAACTTTATAGTCAGTGAAAAATCACTATGTTTGTACTTGTTAGGATGAAGACCGGAAATCACTTCTTTAAATTTTTCTTTTCTCTTCTTTCCTCCCCCTTTTTTTTCTTGTACTTTCTATTCTCTCTTTTTCTTTCTAAGTTGAATTGGTATTATTGTATTATCTTATATCTTCTTTTAAAAAACAATTATTTTAAAAAACCCAACTTCTAGAACATATTACATAGTTTGGATTAATAGAAAAAACCCAAACCATTTATGCATCTGTTGGTGATTTTCTATTAGCTGTATATTAAGGTATAAAGGGTAACTTGATTGGGAAGTGGAAAGCATTTTGTATACACTGAAAATGCCAGCTTTCGAAAGCAACAGGGCAGTATATTTTTATTAAAAAATCTAATGAACTTATACCTTGCTTAGCTTCATCAGGATTTGTATTGTATCTCTGATAATATTTATTTCATGTCCGGGCTTGATTTATGAGAGTACCTAGCTATGTTGAATTACAATGCTTGAAAGTTACTGATGAAAGTACATACTTTTTTCCAAAACATTCCTTAAAAATTACTTTTGTGTTTTGTTTTAGTGAGACACCATCAAGCCTTGCAAAGCTGCTTACTAGAATGTGTTTGAAGTCACACGTCATAGGGAATGGGAACAATATAGAAGTTGAAATCCCACCTACGAGAGCTGATATTATCCATGCATGTGATATCATAGAAGATGCAGCAATAGCGTATGGCTATAATAACATTCAGATGACGATTCCAAAAACGTACACCATAGCTAATCAAGTAAGATTGCACCCTCAAAGTAAATAGTCTGTATTGTCAATTAAAAGGCTAGAAGTATGCCAGAAGAGTTTGTAGAAGGAAACTGTGCCTAAGAATTAAAACATTTTCTGTCATATCTTGTAGCAAGGGGAGTTTACCATAGCAAAGATACAAAACAGATGCCTAACTGATCTGAGAAATTCAAAAGATCTGCAATGTATGGGCTTCCAGAAAGGCAAGGTTTAAACCTGGAGGCCGTATATTCCATCTCTAATTGGGAACTGCATTTCCTCTGCAGAGACCAGATGTAACTGTTTGGTGTTATTCCATTCTTTTTTTTTTAAAGGGTAAACTAACAGTGATTTCCATAAATATATGATATTCATTGAGCAGAAAGAACTTTTATTTTCTCTTCTAGTTTCCTCTCAATAAACTCACAGAACTTCTGAGGCAAGATTTGGCCGCTGCAGGATTTACTGAAGCCCTCACTTTTGCTCTGGTATGTGTATAATAGATTCTGTTTCTTGAAAATAAGATTTCATTAGAGGGTACTGCATCCTAAAAAGAGATAGACTACAGAAGCACTCCACAATTGTGAAGCCTTGATTTTTTAATATCTCCAGTATATATTTCATATATGATGCTACACTAATAGTAAAATGTGATTGTTGCAGTGATTTATTTTGTCTTCACTAATTAGAGCACAAGAAGAAATCATAATATTCCTATTTTGTGAGGAATGGTGTTGATAAAGACGCAAACTAGCTTCAGCATGTTCAAAGAATGAGAGTTAGTTTTCTTGCACTATTTTCAACATCTGAAAATTCAAACTACAGTGACTGTTCAGTTGTTACCTTTATTAAAAAAAGAAGCGTTTCAAACCACCTTCAGTGTCTTTATTTGTAAGGTAAATACTAATATGTATGTCAGCAGACATCAGTAGATTAAAGTAGGGGTCTCCTATCTTGGCAACTTTAAGACTTGTGAACCTCTGGGAGTTGAAGTTCACAAGTCTTAAAGTTGCCAAGGTTGGAGACCGCTGAATTAAATGAGTCACTTGCTGAGTATTCAGAATGATGAAAGCCTCTTTGCAAGAGCTAGCAGCCTCACTTGCTTTGAACAAAGCATATGGCTTTTTTGAAGAAACTTCAAGAAGACTATAGTAATAAACTGCTAAGTTTAATTTAAGTTTCAGCACTGAAACAGCCACAGTTGTCCTGATAGACTTATTGCTTATTGACAGTAACATAGTTCCAGATAATTCATCTGGGGATAAGAAATGGAAGATAAAGTTTTACAACTCCTTTCAGATAGGTATTTTGCAGCATGTGGTGTGCATGTAATATACCTCTCTTCAACTTATTAAAGCCTATCATTTTACATAACTGCTGAGTTGTTTTATAAGCTGATCCTGACAATCTCTGCATGCATGCACACGCACAATCCTAATGGAGGTTTGAGGTTCCAATTTTTAGTGGCTTTGCTCCTACTTGAATGGTGCTGAAAGAATTTTGTAATAGCCCAGCGGCATTGGTAATGTGGTCCCATATCTTTTCAGCAATGTTTCAAATTATTTTTTTTTAAGTCTAAAGTGTTATAAAAATTGTTATTCCTTAAACAACGATAATTAAAATCCTGAAGGTAATAAAATATTACTAAATTAGGTATTACCGTAACATGAAAACTAACTCATTGTTGGGGATTGGGCCTTCTTTTTTTTTTAGTCTTTTAAATCTACTTCTTGCAGTTAAGTTGTAATTTAACATGATTAAATACATTGACTTCCTATATCCATATCCAGTGTTCCCAAGAAGACATCGCTAGTAAGTTGGGGATTGATATTTCTGCAACAAAAGCTGTACATATAGCCAATCCCAAAACAGCTGAATTTCAGGTAAGGGGTACAAGAATTTCAGTATGAATCTGAAAAAAATTGTTGCAATCCTTTCCATAAAATAGCTTGCTGGAGGACCTCCAAGGAATCATACCTGTCTGGGAGGGTACATCTGTAACATCACTGAGTCCTCCCCCCACCTTACTTTTGTGAAGTTCCAAAGTTAGGAAATTACTATCAGCAATGTTTGTGTCAGCAATCGTAGATTCTCAAAATGGGACTATTTTGAGGAAGGTTCCAGTTTTGGAACCAAAATTCCTATAAATCTCAGGAACATTCAGCTTTATCAGGTTGGGTCTTTCCTGAAGCCAGCATAGCTAAAACCATCTTGAAAAAAAACCCACTCAAATTATATTAGAGTGTAATACCCATACATAATATGCCTGGCCAGCGGGCAAGATTGTGAATGAGACAATACATTCATCTTCATATTCTTCCCAACCTTATTTATTGATTTTCTAAAGTAGAAACTATTAACATGCCAACTTTTGTTCAGTACTTTTATAGTTCTCACTTGTCAAGGAAAAAATATTTTATAATATTTAATTTTATCCATATTTCAGTTTATTTAATACGAGCCAATATTGTTAATACTGAGCTTTGTTGACAAATAATAAAGAATGAGAATAGCTGCTGCATCAGGGAGAAATATGGAATAAGTATTTATGGTGAATTATGTAGATATTTATTAGATTATTAGCCTGCTTTTAAGTTAACCAAAATACTGAAAAATAGCCTACTTATTTAATACTCTTTCCTCCTGTTTCCCCAACAACAACCATGTGAAAACCCATTCTATGCTGGCAGCTTTTCTCTTCAGGGAAGTATAATTTATCAAGCACCTTATGTGTCCTTATAGGTAGCACGGACTACACTGTTGCCTGGACTCTTGAAAACTGTTACAGCTAATAAAAAGATGCCTTTACCTCTGAAACTCTTTGAAATTTCTGATATTGTAGTGAAAGATTCCACCATGGGTAAGAAAATGTTCATTAGTGTAAATGTAAGGGATGTAAGTCATTTCACCATAACTGAGGCATCCATAGTAGAAGATTGTGGTATCCTTACTAGACCTGATTCTTCTCTTTCTATGCTCACATATGATTATGTTATGATTATGCCGTCCCAGAATAGGGGTTTTTTTTAGCAACTGATATATGCAAAGTGAATAGCCCTGGTGGATCTCAAACATCCTTGCCAGTTTTGGATCCAAAAAATATACCTCTAATTTCTGTTAAAATATATTCCTTTAAACTTTTTATCTTTTTTCCCATTTCAAGAAACTTAGACAATGTAGGATTTTTAGCCTGGATTATGTTACGCTAAATAGCAATAGCACTTAGATTTATGTACCACTTCACAGTGCTTTACAGCCCTCTCTAAGCCATTTACAGTGTCATGCTTTACTGAATAATCTCAGCTCTCTGATTCATGCAAACTAAGCAGTAGTGGGTTTCAATTTTGGTCACTACTGGTTCGCTCACGGGCACGCACACACACACGCGACACTTCTGCGCATGGACCGAGACGTCCAGGTGGGCGGGCAGTGCCTCCCGCCGCCGCCGCTATCGGTTCGCCTGATCCAGGGCGAACCCACCACTGAAACTAAGCTGGGTTAATAAAAAATTAATTTGTGAAAAAATGTTAAAGAGCCGAGGTGGCGCAGTGATCAGAATGCAGTCCTGCAAGCTACTTTTGCTGACTGCCGGCTGCCAGCAGTTTCAGCAGTTCAAATCTCACCAGGCTCAAGGTTGACTAAGTCTTCCATCCTTCCCAGGTGGGTAAAATGAGAATCCATGTTGGGGGCAAGAGGCTGTCTCTGTAAACCACTTAGAGAGGGATGTAAAGCACTGTGAAGCGGTATATAAATCTAAGTGCTATTGCTATTGTATTAATTGATTGTTTTGAGATCCTTTGTTACAATACTGTATTATGAAAAAACTTGTTTTTAAATGTATATTCTAAAATCCTCTAAAGGCATTGCTTCTGCTTTTGAAAATCATAAAGCTAAGACATTTGTTAGCCATCACAGTTTTATTAAATAGCATACTTAATAGAATCCAAACTATGTTGCCACGTGTTTTCACCAATGCTTACTTTTAGCTAAATTTATTTATTGGCCGTTGTATTTGGTCAGTACTGTTTAACACTGTGTAAACATTTGTCAGTTGGATTATAAATATTTTTCATTAATAGATAGTTCTAAACACACCACAATAATATGTGTAATTTGAGTGTGTGTCCATTGCATAGTAACAATGGAGTAGAATGTTCAGCTTGAATTACAGTACAATATATGAATATATGATAGTGAACTATCTCCTGATGATGTCACTATTAAAATGGACATTTTGGAGAACAAGCACCAGACAACAGAAACATTGAACAGAGAAATGTTTTTGCAGGCATTTATTAGTTGTTTCATGAGTTATCAATGTGTAGTTATTGCTGCTAAAGTACTGATAACAATACTGTATGAAAAATAATTTTTCTAAATATGTTTTAATATTTTTTGCTGCCAGGGGGCAGCATATACTAGTATTTCATGTTACATTTTCTTGGCTTGTTCCAAAGAGCCCCCACTGATTACCTTCCTTGTAAACTGAATGGAATGGGTTTTTCAGACAGCACTTTGAACTCTCTACAAAAGATCTGTAATTTTTCCTAACATCTTGGTTTCTTCATTTTAAAACAGAAACGAAAGCAGGAAAATTGTTTTATGGAATGATGCAATAAGTTTCTTTCTATTTTGCAAAAAAATAAAAACAAAACCCACTAAGTATATCTAAGAAAATTTTGCCTGGGTTTGGCAACAATTTTTTTATATGGTCTGTAGTAAATGAATTTCATATTGCTATTTTTATTTCTGATTTCATTTTTTGACCATATTTTCCAGTTAAAAGGCATTCAACATATAAACCATATGGGACCATAGTTTATCATAGTGATATAAAATGTTTATTTGCCCACAACCATATTTGGCTTTTTAGTAGTATATTAAGTTGCCAAAAACTTGTGGAAGCACAAACCTAAAAAAAATTATATGATAGAATTGAATATGATTACATTTAGTTCTAATAAATACAATTAATATTAGTAAATTCATTCTAAATTTTCACTCAAAATAAAATTACAATTTAATGATAAATTTTGGAAGTCTTTGAATGTTTGAGAACTACAGAAGCCCCGGGACTTCAGGTTGTTTATCTCTGATTTATTGCAATGTGTATAAAGAAGAATAAGTTATAACAAGCTTTCCCCTCCCATCTCTTCTTGCACGGCATGGGAAATCCAGGCAAACAGAAGGTCTCTGAGACTAAAACTGCAACTTTTCCCCGTATGTTTAACTCTGGTTTGGTGTATTAGGATAATACATACAGCTTTTAAAAATTAGTATGTCAGCAAGATGACTTTGTTAAAACCTGGCTGTTAAGGGGGGGGGGGGTATTAATCTTGTGATCCTCTGAATTAATACCAATCAGTTACAAGTTTATGTTGCTTTAAGGTTAGTTTCTGAAAAAATGTATATGTTGCATATTCTTCTTTACTCACCATTCAACCCTCAAGCAACTCATTGATGGCTAACTGCTGGACATACATGTACGGATGTATCATGCTGAGAAAGATGATAAGGCAGCTGGGCATATTTATTGGTAGTTAGCTATCAGGAAAGATAAGCCAAATAGTCGCCCATCAAAGCTATGAATTTTTCTACCCATGGTTTTGTTAAACACTGATACCTGATAGGATTGAAACAAATATGGTCTTTAAAGTGCAGTTTTTACAAAGTTGTTGATTTTTTCTTTTGTTTCTTTTTCCATCTTTAGATGTAGGTGCAAAAAACCATAGGCATCTTTGTGCTATCTATTATAACAGAAACCCTGGGTTTGAGATTATTCATGGGTTACTGGATAGAATCATGCAGCTCCTGGAAATCCCTCCAAGTAAAGAGAATGGATATTATATTAAAGCAGCTGAAGGTAAGCCAATATTTGAAAATGCATTTGGATGTTCTTGTACATCTGTATTAAATAAAATGTCCATCTCTTAATGGCTTAAAATTCGAATCCATTGTTCTGTGGCTTAGGGTTGTTAATTGCTTAAGTTTCACTGTCTTCACAAATACTGTAACTGGTTTCTTTATTCTCATAAAATCTTCAGCCTGAAGACATGACAGAATGTAATATAGTGGTGTTCTGTAGAAAGGGGGGGCATTTTAGTAAGGTCTTTTAAGTTTTTGCAAGCCAATATGCAGTTTTATTGTTTCAATGAATAACCATGCTGAAATATAGCTTTCTTGTATTTTATTTTAAAAGTGTTGATCCCTGCTTTTCTCATTTAATGTTAGATATTTATAGAAGATAGTTCTCTTCTGCTCTGAACATACAATATGAGGAATGAATGTGCCGTGGATCTTAACTTTCAGATAGCTATTGGTTTTATTTAAAAAAGGACAGAGTTTTGCTTTAATCAAGGATATGCTTTATCTATGACCATTATTTTCAACAAAAGTTATATAAGTTTGGCAAATGCATGATTATGCTTTAAATGTGCATAATAATGTATTTGTGAACAATTCTGTAATTCAGGCAGATTGTGTATTACATCAGATTACAGACTTTAGTTTAAGAAGCCATGAAATATTGTCCATCTTGAATGGACAATTATCTTCTTAAGATCTATATAATTTACTTCCCATAATTAGATAGAGAAACAAAATTACTTTTATACTTTCATTCAGACTCCATATAGTTTAATCATGGCTTGCCATTGGTTTCACTAATATCTAAATATTAATAATGTTAATCTCATGTTCATAAACTGTTTTGTCTTTAAAGTATAGCAGTTTCTTCAGAACAATAGCAGATGCTTAAAAATATAGGTGAAATGTTGATCTCCTTAAAATTAAAATTAAATTAAAATTTTATAGCCCTGATAATCAGGCATAATTCAAGGTAGAACATCGCTTGTACAAATATCTAGGGCAATGAGGTAAATACATTTCTCCAATAAAGCTTTCCTTATAGAAACACAAGTGCCAATGAGCAGTAATCATATTTTAGTCCTATTGAAATCAGTTAGTCATTACTAAAGCATGACTTTCTAAATTTGGATCTAGTTCTGAGCAGTTAAATATTTACAAATTCTTAACCATCTTACAGATTCTCCTTGTGTTCTGAATATCCGAAGCCTATGTGTCATCTTTAAATTTGGTGCAATTTTCCTATTCCACCCAGATATGGAATAGAATAGAATAGAATATAGAGATATTATAGCAGGCTACTTTTTTTTCCTTGAAAGTATGAATTACTTGCTTGTATAGATTTTCAATCCTATCTCTTTCGAGTGATACTGTATGTTCTCTTCTAGCAGATATGGAAATGTGACTTCTGTGTTCTAGAATCTAGACCCAGAAAACAATTTGAAGGAACACATGATGCAATTCTATTCCTGAAATTAAGTAAATTTATGCTTCTTATCTGCTGGGATAAGAGATCTTGTCAGACAAATGTGCAAGCTTCTGTGCTCCTGAGAAAAAGTACAAAGTTCAGCAGATTGTTTCTGCTCTGAATTTTCTTTAGAAGGACTCTAGCTCAAAGGGAAAATATATTTTGTTGCTTCTAGTGAAAGAGGTTTTGCTTCATTGGAGCATGAAATCTCAGAGATTTGCTACAAAATTAGATAGGTCAATAATCGGAGATGCTATTATATGTTGTTAAATTGGTCAAAGGGAAATTAACAGTCATAGGGCCACTTTTTCAATTTTACTAGACTAAGTTTAAAATAGTTTTCAAGTTTGCAATATAGCTGTAAAGAATTAAAAGTATATGTGCCATCACCCAAAGACTCTAGTGCAATAGTTGTATATCCAGTGGTCTGTATCACCCTATTCATTGATACTTTCATTTATTTTTTGTGTGCAAAGACTTATGATTCTAATCTATTTCTTTCATTTACCACTGTATTTCTTCTTCCAAGATAATAAAATATTAATTCAACATTATTTACTTTTATGGGAGCAGGAAAGCATTAACTACTGATTTAAAATGTTTTCTGTGAAATAGATTTTTTCATGCTTCAGTGCAGAAAATATCAATGTTGTCTGCCCCACAGTTTTTTATAAAATGTTTATTTTAAAAGACATATTTAAATATAGAGATGTGTTAATATTGACCGTGAATAGTTTACAGATAGTAAAAACAATAGAAACTGTTTACAAATTTTCAGCATAGTATGTCTTAGGCATATTATTTACATGCCTGGCAGAAGGACGGTATACAAAATAAATAAATAAATAAATAAATAAATAAATAAATAAATAAATAAATAAATAAATATTATTTACATACTTTTCTGCCTTTGGATTTATATGTGACATTTTACCAGTGAATTAACTTTTCAATTCATATAAGAATGATCAGAACCTGTTTGAGTTTAAAAATAGAGTTACAAATCATGAATCCCATTTCACATTTCCTTGTTTATTAACCTTAAATTTGAAAAAGTAAATATTCCACGCTGGTATGAACTAAATGAGAGTTGATTTCAAAAGCAATTCTTATCACAGGAAGTGAAACAAAAAGAAAAAAAATGTTTCTCCTCCTACTTAAAGATATATTCTAAGTTGTATTTGTTACATTATTCTAGGTTTTTTAAAGGAAAATATGATTAAATTGATTTAATAAAAAATAATATTCTTGAATTCCTTTAGATATATCCAGGAAGGTATTATTATATTTTCTGATTAACTTTGCAGTAAGTGCTTAACAGTAACAGAGTTGGAAGGGATCTTGGAGGTCATCTAGTCACCCCATGTAAACAACCGTTTTGCAGGATTTTTTTTTTTATCTACTTGTAAATTAATTGAGATGAAAATACCTGTTTCAAACATTAAGTTTGTTTTCTTTGGGGAGAAATGGCTTAAAATGCTGTTGCTGCTGCTTTGCTCTTTCTGGCCTCTATTAATCTAAAGTCTAGTGTGTGTATTATCATGAATGAAAAACAGCTCTCAAGGCTGCAAGATACATTTTACGGTAATGTAATGAGATTTTCAATGTCATTTGGGACAGCCCACTGGTCAGAGTGACTGATGGATTTCCTCTGAGTTCTTGATAAAGGTAATGAAAAGTATACCCAGGAGCAGCCATTCTTACCTGAGTGATTTCTCAGTCTAATAAATCATCAGTTTGGTCAATTGATTTAAGATAATGAAGATTCAACCCAGGCTTGGCTTTTTGAATTATTGTTATCTTTACAACAGCCCTCCCAAGCTGCTTTTGTCAGATCTGTTAGGACTTAAATATATTATGGTGTTAATATTCCTTTAAATAGAACTATGATATATTTCCAGGAAATGGTAGATTTTAAATTGGCAGGTCCATGCTTAATTTTAGATTGCAAATCCTGGGATTGTTGACATGACTAGTTGCTGACAATAGTTGCATTCTGCCATTTTCCTTTTGAAATATTTGGAAAAGAAAAATTATTAAAGTATGTCAAATGTGGAACTATTTTTTTTTAAAAAAATCATGCTGTAGTTATAAAAACGAGGGAAGAAAGAAACCAAAATTTGAAACACTTGTATTTGATTTGTCACACTCTAATCTACAGTAAGTAATGGTTTTTGTGTTACAGATGTGCTGCAGACTGTTTTGGTCAGGCTTTGTACAACCTAAATAAGTTCATATTTTTTAAAACTCAATTGCAGAATAACATCTAATATTTTTTAAAGCTTAAGGAATGAATTGCTGAATTTTCATTCTTACTTCAGACAAAGTAACTTGAGTCACAGGAATAATTACAAGCTATGATCCAGAATTATTAAGTTAAGAGTTTAAATATAATGTTGGGAGAGTTACCTTCCCATTGACTCCTATTTTCTCTCCTAATATAAATAGAAATCTATTTAGGATATGATACTGATTAGGTCCATGTAATTAGTATTAACTAGTTACTGGAGAACAGGGGTGAAATGCTCCCGGATCGGAGCGGATCGGCCAATCCTGTAGCGATCTTGGCCGGTGGTTCGGCGATCCAGTATCAACGTACCAACGACGGAGCATAGCTCTGCCCACCCGGCCAGGTGTCATTACTTCCTGGTTGTAACCAGGAAGTAATGTGTTTTTTGTGCATGCGCAGAAGATCTGTGCGTGCCTGTGACGCGTGCACTTCCGAACCGGTAAGGAAGGTAAGTAGATTTTACCCCTGCTGGAGATGCATGCTTAGTGCATCAAATCTGATTATTATAAATATTTCTATGCTGGTCTGATTAGTACCAAAATAGAAAACCACCTAGAAATCTTAAATGTGCCAGTATTGAGTCATATCTTGGAAAAAAGTTGGGGTGGAAATATATTATTAATCCATGGAAAGGATACAATAAAGATTTGTTAAAAAAATATTAGCATGCTAAGCTTTGTATGAAAAGGTGCAAGTACGAAAAGGTTCAAGTATGTTTCTTCCTGGATTTATTTAATACCCAGTGTTTTATTTAATTCTCTCATTAAAGATAATTCAAAATATTTCATAAAAAATAAAACATGTTCAACATTACATTGCATCAAAAATTTTACCTCCCATTTGAAGTAAAAGTACAAGTAAAAGTGTGAGAATTAATGATAACTTTAAAAAAATATCCTCCTTTTGTTACTCTCAAGTGACAAGCAATCACTGGAAATCTGAAACAGTATCTGTGAAACTTCTCTTTTGGCCTTTATGTCACTGGAAATCTTGGTATAGCTACTGTTTCATAATTACTTCATACAGACCTTTACAGTAGCATAATGTTGAATCTTTTGGAAAAATTCCACAATTGTTTCAGACTTTTTCCTTATACAGGTTACATTGAGATGTATTTGATTGTGAGAGCATATTTGCTTGTTCATAATTCCCTCTGTTTTTCCAACAATAAAAACAACATTAAATTATAATTATTATGCCTCCAACTCTTAGAATTCTAGAAAACCAGATAAAAGACACTAATGATGGTTATAATTTAGCCCAAATAAAGTCCAAATAAATAAATAAAAATAAAATAAAATAAAATATTAATAATAATTGAAAAAAATAAAAAAAAATAAAGTCCAAATAAATAAATAAAAATAAAATAAAATAATAATAATAATAATAATTGAAAAAAATAAAAATAAAAAAAATAAAAAAATAAAAAATAAATAAAGTCCAAATAAAGCTACTAGTTGGTAGTCAATATTTTTGGCTATTTTAAAACTTTAGTTCATTCTGTTAGTTGCTAGTTCCATTAACTAACTTTCAAACAATAAGGGTAAAGGACCTATTTCCAGAGCTAATGTTTCTCATTCTATGTGGTCTTTAGACCAAATAAAAATACCAGCCATCTTTTAGGTGAAGAAATATTGATTTACATATTTTTTAAAGTGATACTTATCATGTCACTTCCTAATTTACCAGATTATCGTTAAATAGCAGGAAAACTGCCAACCATGAGTAAGTTGACTACCTGGGGTTTCTGTGTTCATAGAACTCAATACAGTAAGAGCTTAGACTACCGCGAGAATTGGCAGACTACAGTGCTTAAAATATCTTCCTTCCTTCCTCTCTTTTTTTTCTTTTTCCATGTTGAGAAATGAGCTTTTTTATAAGAACAGAAAATCTGACCTCCAAAAATTCTGGAGAATTATTTATAGAATTAGAGATACTTTCTGTTCTTTACCTCCTCCATATGTGGATTACATAAAGTTTTGATTTGCAGAGTGAAATGGATTATTCATCATATAAACTCTTATAAAGGAATAAAGGAATGTGAACATATCCTATTTTTTAAAAAAAGCGACTCTGAATTGGTTCCAATTCCATTTTTTAGAAACTAACACATTATGATATATACTGTGTTTCCCTGAAAATAAGACCCTGTCTTATTTTTTTTTTTTTGAACCCCGGAATAAGTGCTTGGTCTTATTTTCGGGAATGTCTTATTATTTTGGGACGTGTGGAGCAAGGCGGGGCTCCTCTTGCCGTCTTACCTGATTTCCAGCTCTGTCTCCCTAATCCTAACCAGAGGAAATGGCGAAGACCAGCTGCGCATGTGTTTAAATATTTTCAGGGAGGGCTTATTTTTTGGGGGGGAGCTTATTTTAGCGCACACACTCAAAAGCCCGATTGGGCTTATTATCAGGGGATGTCTTATTTTAGGGGAAACAGGGTAGATAACAGAGAGTTGTCTATCATATAGGTATTTTATCATAAAATATATCCTTTATCAAGTCTTCTGCCATCCATAACCCACGTTGAATAGTTTACAATTTATGGATGTGTAGTATGTCAGATTCAAGGCAGAAGAGGTGCTGCTCCAGAAGGTTTGTAGGTATGCATGCTCTCTCCTTCTTGGCACTTAATTACAATTTTGCATTTTCCTAAGCCCGTAAGGGGGCAGTGTGATCCCTGAGGAGGGAAATATTTGAGGTAAAGAGATGCTAACAGGGTACAGTAGAAAGCTTGGGGTTAGGTGGGGTTGTTGATGGTGCCTCATCTCAGACATATATTTTCTTCAGATTGGGTGCCTATCAGATGAGCACCTTTGCAAGCACCCCCTCTCTCAAACCACCTTTTTGTTGCTTTAAATCCAAACAATTGCATACAGAGTCTAAGATCAGTAACTGATTCCCCCCCCACACACACACCCCATTTTTGTCAATGACACCGTTTAAGGTGCTTCCAGGGTGAAAGGAATATTTGGTGACATCATCGTTGCCTGGTGCTCCTTTCATGTTCCCGTCAAGGACCTGAAATGAACGACGGGAGGAGCTCACTCCACCATACAGCAGTACTCGGGTCTCAGTTGTGGGCTTGCTAACTGCCAACCCAGTGTCCTAACCATGTGAGCCACCGCACTCCTTGTAACTGATTTCATAGTAGTTAAAAACTTTGACCTATAAATATTTATATTGTCATTTTAAAATTTAGATTTCTGTCTATATTCTTTTGCATAAAGCAAGGATACAGTATAGAAGTTGTGGCTCAGTATTATATACAATTAGCCATGCTAGCAAGAACTGCTGGGGCTCAAGGAGCTGCCGCAGATGGAAGCTAAATTAGTTCTTGCCCTGATTGTATAACCTAGAATGAAAAAGGGCACTATCGGCAGATGATAGAGCGTCATATTGGAAGATCACTCTTTGAGGGAGATGGGCAGTTTAGAAATATGAAATAGAAATAAATGAAAAGAAATAGTCTGGAAAACCAGACTCCAAGTTTAGTTTCTGGTCTGTTTCTGTTATATTTTACAATATTTGTAACTGTTGTTCGATCTGCTTTACATTTTGCATGAAATTACCACTGGAAAATTATATCCTGCTGTAGAAAGGTATTAGCCAGCTGATGTAAACACTAATGTGTATTAAGCTTTATTTTATTAATAACATACTTCATTACAAAAGTTATGAAAGCGAAATGTTTCCTCTTAATGGGAATTCAGACCCCCTGATTCTGAAGTGGACTAGGTAATTATACCTTTTCATCTGCATGCCTATCCAGAATCCACACCTGTTCCCACTGATTCCAAATATACAGTAAAAGAAAGTTTTCTTTTTGATCTTCAAAAAAGGGATGAGAGGCACTTGTTGAATTAGGGGATTAGTTTACATGTATTAAGAACTTTAGTGGCTGTTAACTGTTTCTCTTCCAGTAGTTTCCTTACACAGATCAGTTTACTTGTTCGCGTTTGTTTTGTAAACAGTAAACTTCTTTTTCTTCTTATCCTTTCATATGGGATGTGTGTTACAGATGTTAGGGAATAGAGGAGAATAGATAACCTTCCATAAACTCAGAAAAATAATTCTTTATACTGCCTAGAAAAGATATTAATTTTTTTCAGGCCTGATGAAATCAGTCTTGATGTGATTTACGAATGCATCATGTTTCTGATCAACTAATTTTTTTCCATTTCATGTTAAGATAATAAATATTAACTCTTGGAATATTTGGACTGAGCCTTTAATAATCATGCTGGATAGCATAGTTCCTTCCTCTTAATTATTGAAGCCCAACATCTAATTTTTGTTTACTTATTGTTTTCAAGCTATGAGTTGAATCAGTATAGTCTTTAAAGCTGATGCTAACTCTGATCCTATATCATTTCGTTAATCTTTTCACTCCAAATATGGAAAGGAGATTGATAGAGAAAAGAAGCTATGTATAGACTATTTGACAATAAAGCACACTGAGAATTCAACAAGCTCTTTGAAGGTCAATTAACCAGAAAATAGGCTAAAGACCAGGTTTTCCATTGGATTAGTGACCAAAGAAGATGCCCTGAATAATCAAAGCAGTCTTGGCGTTAGAACACAAAGACAATTATCAGTTCTTAGGGACATAAGTTTAATAACAGAATTCTTTGAACCTCAAAGCATTTCAGAAATCTTTTTCTTACTATGGATCATTGATTTTAGTTTATTTGGATGTTATAGGGTTTAAAAAGTTTTAGAGCTGCCATTTTCAGAAGGCAAGTATGTTTATCTAAAGACTTTGGAGTTCATGCTTTATCTTTCTTAATTATCTTTTACAGCACTCATATACTTTCAAATTCAGTCTCCTTTTGGATTCCTTGAGGCATTTGAGTTTAAAAGCATGTAATAAATTCTTAATTTTATGGGCTTTAAAGTAGAGGTTTAACATGTGTGTTTTTATATGATTCCATCTTTTTCTGCATCATATAATACAATTTTGATCTATTAGATATGCTTGCCAATACATCTTACTCTGTAGTTTGGTGATTCTCAGCCTTAGGCCCCCAGATTTGACTATTAGGACAGAACCCCTGTGAACCAAAAAACAAACAAAAAAAAAACAGTAGTTAGCAGGAAAAGGCTTGATATAGTTTGCTAATTTTTTTACCATGGAAAATAACATTTTATGTGTACTAATTCATAGGAAGCTTTTTTGCATGTTTTTTATTACTGTGGAAGATAACAATTTATGTACACTAGTTCATGGGGAACTTTCTTATAACAGGAACTGACATGTTTGCTGACCCTAACTACAAAATTGGACTTGAATCTAATATGCATTCACACAGGATTAAATTCCAATTAATATATTGAAAACATGTATGGTCAGATGTCTGCTATGACCTAGTTAAGATGCCATTGGGCTGAAGTTTTTCTTTCCCATAAGCTATTCTTATCTTTGCATTTGAAAATGACATCTTTCAGGATTAATAAAATCTAGTTTCATTAAGGAACATTCTTTAAAGCAGTGGGAATTTTACTTCATATAATTTTAACAGAAATTTTATGCATATTATTGGTCCTTAAAGCAACTCAAGCATATTGCTATCCTACTACAGAAGTGGCAACTATAATATGCCAATGCATTCTGGGTATCATGCATTTTTTACTTGTTGTAAATCTCCTAAAAAATGATAAATTAATAAATTAGAAGATTGTTACCTGTGAGAAATAACACTCTGCGTACCTATTTTGATTAATTCCTATTTTCATATTAATTTTTAGGTCAGTCTATTAGCATACATCTTCTGTTGTGAACAGAATAGTACTTTTGCTGAGAAATTAGCCTTTCATGGTAGTTTAGTTCATACAAAACTAATTGTTTTGTAATTTGTAAATTTTAATTGTTCTTTGTAGAGTGGTAGAGACCTAAGAGGATACTGCAATCTAACTTTTAAATAATCGTAGCTAGGGTATGAAAAGAGATTCCTCTGGCCTGCATGGCCCAGTATAAGTACTTTTAAAGTAATATTTTTCCAACTCTGTCCGTGGGCATGTTTGCAAGCGAACAAGTGATTTAATAGTGACCATTATGATACTATATATTGACATTATTTCTTTCAGTTCTGTATTGTTTTTTCTTGTGGCAGAATCCATAAATCTAAATAAAGTGGTGTTGCTGTAATTCAGCTTCTCACATCATCCTGTTTTCACAGGTACACATTTTCAAGACAACTGAAGACACTGAGATTAGCTTGAGATAATTTATGGAAATGTTTTCTAATACAGTAGCGGATTCTTTTTTTTTTAATGCTTCTTAGAGCACTTGCATTAATTAGCTATATTTAATATTAATGATTTTAGAACTACTTCTTCTAATGAACTTTTCAGGATTATTTTATTGTCCTCCCCACCTTTGCCTTGTGCATAACTTTACAATGTAATACAACTGAAAAATCTCAGATGTGGCAATATGTGCCTAGTAATAAGTTTATTTACAAATCCAATGTGAGATAGAGAGATACAAACAGAAAGATAATTTTTGAAATAGAATACCGTGGACATTTTCTCAGAATAGTATTTATTACTTTAAAATTTTATATTAGCATTAAATTATGAAATTCTATTGAGATTACTGGGGGGGGGAAATGCAAGCAGGGTTATAAAACAGGTACTTCAGTTGTAATTATTTGAATCTGTAGCCTAATTTTACCTAGTAATTCAAAGTTTTAATTTTTTAATTAACCACTTGGACACCTTATGTTGAAAATGTAGATTTGAATTTTAAAGTTTCCTAGCAAAACTTTTCCCAACTTTTTATAAATGTAAAATATATACTTCTGAAAAAAGGCTTGACTTTTCAAATGCTTTTTTTTTTCTCGATTGTGTTAACACTCTAAAATGGGAAGCCATTTTTGTTGATTTGCAACCATTTCAATTGAATCTTAGGTGCTATGGAGAGTTTATCTCTGATTTCTGTTTGTTCCTAGAAATACTAACTCTATTGTCCCTTTATTTGCTTTCAGACTCTGCTTTCTTCCCTGGTCGTTGTGCTGAGATCTTTGCCAAAGGACAGAGCATTGGGAACTTGGGAGTTCTTCATCCTGATGTTGTCACCAAATTTGAGCTCACTATGCCCTGTTCTGCTCTAGAAATCACAATTGAGCCTTTCCAGTAAGAAGAACATCGTCCTTTGGTCCAACTTCATTCTCTATTTTATTTTGTCTTGCTACTGCCTAGCAGTTCTCTGTACGTCAAAGTATTAGACCAATGTTACATTAGGCTTTATTAGGATTTAATATATTATTACTGTAATAAGAAAAGTTTTGGTAACCAGTGAAAGCCTCTTTTTTAACAGTTAAGGACATCAATCTTTTTAAAAAACAAGGCAAAGTATCATAAATATGTATTGGCTAAATGCTTCTTTGTTTCCTCAGATAGTTTAGTGATTGAAATGTAGACTGTTAACTTATTGCAGCTACACCAAATAGAGTGATAATTTATAAAAACAAATGTGAACTAAATTGAGAGGTTAATTTTTTCCTGATTATAAACATACATGTTTCTTGTAAGCTGAAACAAACTTGTTTTTTCCCCCATGGTAGCTACACCATAAATTTTTATTCTATTAAAAAAAGGGGATCAAAATAAATTTGCCTACTCAGTTACCCTTAGTTGTAGAACATACAATTGTAAGCAGCTGTATGTTAAGACTAAATTATACATTGATTCTGCTTTTTCCTATACTAGAAATAGAATAAGGAAGCTTTGTCATTTGTATGTAGTTGCAAATGCCTAAAGATATTTTTGTCTTCTAGACATGGTGTTTCTTTGCAGATTTTCATATTGAGTAAATAAGCCTTTTGATGAAAAAAAAAAAAACAACTAATGATCTTAGGTGAACCCCCATTTTGGATTAGTTGTGGTGATGATGAGATTACAGGGAATTGAAGCAAAATTTTGGACACTAGTGATTTATGCTGAAAATCTCATTTGTTAAATAAATTACCAATAAATACCTTTAACCAAGGGTGCTATTCAGCAGGTTCTGACAGATTCTGGAGAACTGGTAGCAGAAATTTTGAGTAGTTTGGAGAGCCGACAAATGCCACCTCTAGAGTGGGGTGGGAATGGGGATTTTGCAGTATCCTTTCCCTGCCATGCCCACCAAGCCACACCATGCCCACCAAGCAACGCCTACAGAACCGGTAGTAAAAAAAAAATTGAATTCCACCACTGCCTTTAACACATAGACCACTTGGATGGAGTGATCAAATTAATGGAGGCAAGGCTATAGGATTTGTATGCCTGCTTTAAATGTTAATCACGAGCCCTTTACCTAGCGTCCATATCTAGTTTTATATGTTTGCAAGCAGTCTTATTTAACATTTTAATTCAGTGTCTACATGAACTAAAAATAACCAGAAAATACTGTATTTGTTTGTGCTTCCTTGTTAAGAGCATTTGACATTTATACTTTGAAATAACTTATATAGTACACTACAGATACATATATGACGTATGTTTTAATTTAAAAAAATATAGAAACACATAATTTGAATATAGCAATTGATGGTATTTTTTCAGATTATGTATTTAGCATATTACGGTAAAATGATACAAAAATAGAAATTGTATACTTTATAAATAAGAACATATACATGCAGTCTTGTTGAACAGCAAAAACTATGTGCTCTTCATAAAAACAGTTATGTAAACAAACCCAAAGCTTTTGGGAAGACAACATACATTTAGAAATTTATTTTAAATAGAATTGTCCTACTTAATTCAATAATGCATTGCATTACAGTAAAACCAAGATTTAGCATATCAGATGTCTGTTAAATTCCAATTTATATAGTTTACCTCATTTGTGTAATTATATCACATTAGTGATGTAAGTGAATAGAGGTGAAGTCCAAACAAAAACATTTTATATCTAAAATCTGTTCAATTAAAATCTATGATATGAAGGTTTTACTGTCTTCTGCTCCCGCTATAATGTGAATACAAAGAATACTTAACCAGTAGTACTAATCAACTATTCCAATCTCCACATGTTCTTTCATATAGCCAATCGCCTCATCCATCCATGCTCATTTGTAACGTTTAGAATGTGAATGAGCAGGAAAAAGACTTAGAAGCAACTCAGCACCTTTCTCTTGTATTACCATTAGAATACATAAGCTGCTTCCTTTATGCTGTCAGTGCTACATTCCTGAGAAATGTCTACAGTATTTTGATATAAGAATATTATGTCATCATACAATCAATATCTTTCAGACTCCTTATTCAAAATACAAAGAGAAAAATGAAAATTCCAACCTGTATTCTTATGGTATGTAAGATAAAAGGTTAGGTTGGGGACTGTGACGGTCATTTAAACCCTAGAGGAATAGTGCAGCATCTCCATTCCGAGGAAGATCATAGCATGCATTTATTCCCAATCACATATGTTTACAAACTGTTGAAGACTGATATTGTACTATATTTGGTTTCCCTCAACTTACAAAGCTGATAATTCTCAGCAATATACATAGAATTAAATGTCATTCCTGATTATTATTATTTTTTGGTCTGTGACCATCTCTCTCACACTGAATACTAGAATAACTAAATCCTATCTTTAGTCTCCAGTATTAGCAATCCTAAGAGTTTATGCAAAAGGCACATTCCATTCTCCCATCACCCCAGCCCCCCAACTACTGCAAATCTTTTTAATCTGCAGTCCATAATCTGGACAATTAAAAACAAAACAAATGCATAGCATTTAATTTAAACCGAAAAATGTATATAGTAGTGGCACAAACATTGTAGCACTTAGACCAATAGAAGAATAGGTTATAAATTTATAGGGCACTTCAATTTTTATTTGCTGCATAGCTACAACATCACTGTTAGAAACCTTGTGCCAAGAACATAATGATTTACGAACAATAGTTTTGGCAATCTGCCGTGTCATCATTAAAACACCAATCCCCACTATAAATTTTGCAAGCACTAGCAAGATAATTTCACGATTGATAGAAGAAACACTGTAAGTGACATCTGTAGATGCAGCATTTGAACCATAATGATTATTTGCCCAAAACCCGATAATTGCTCCTGCCGAAGCTCCTAGAATAGTGGTAGTATCTGCTCTAGTTGGACTGTAATAATCTAGTTTGGGATAATTGTAGCACAAGAAGAGGGGCACAATGATGCAGAATGCTGGACAGAAAGCGCTGGTGAGCATCAAATGGTCCACGATATCCCAGGTAGGACAGGTAATAGCAGTCAAAAATAAGGAAATTAGACTGCCGACAATGACGTCCTGGAAAAACACATAAAGATATTAGAGACACAAGTTGCCATTTGTCTCAGAATACAATCCCTAACTTGAATTGAAAAACAGGTTTAGAACATGACAGGTCTAGTAGACATAAGAAATACCTTAAGAATAAATGTCAATGAGTAACATAACAAATACAAAAGCTTGGTATGATGTATGTCCTTCAACTTCTACTACTTCACTGAAGCAAAATTTAACTGAGGAATCTTCATCACTTTTATACTCTTCATGGGGTGGGGGTGGGGGGACAGGAGAGGATTTCTGCAAGAGCAGTAAATATGCTACATTTGCAGAATTAAGGTAAAATTTATAGGCAGAGTATGTATTCATATATCACTGTATGCAAACCCATAATTTAGATTTGGACCTTCTTGCTGAAAGGCAATGAAGTAATGCTTCTTAAATTAAGATTTCTGATGACTAGAAATAAAAAAAGTTTTTTTTCTTTCTAGTCACCAGCCTTTCCCTCCCATAATCTCTCAGTTTAATCATACAAAGATGCTTTTTTCAAAGGCAAATAGATTTTCTCAGTTTTTTCCTTTGAAAAGTTTCACTTCTCATCCAAGAAACCTCTTCATTCTGAACTGCTTTGAGGTAACTATTTCCTGGATGATTGAGAATCTCCATAGGCACTCAATTTAATAACTTCGTAATTTCTGTGCAAAGAATTAATGTTCCTTCCTTACGTTTACTTTTTTATGGGTGGCTTTAGGCCAAACAATATCAATTATCTTATTTTTATCTATTTTTCATATTTTTCATCTACCCATTTCACTCAAAGAGGGACTCTGGAGAGTGTTCAGAAAAGGACTCTTGATAATCAAAGTCATCTTGAATGACTACATTTATTAAGAAAAAAGACCAGTTTTTGAATGCTTCATTACTGCTACTGTAATCTACACTAAAGAACTTTAAAACATCAGTAATGCTAGTACATATCTCAAATTAATTCCATTCCACACAAAAGAAACAAAGAATACCATCACAGATTTTTAAACAAAAGTCTTCTCTATTTCTCTTTCACACAAACATACACGCATATGCATGGTCATTACACAAATTATATTCTACACATATCTTCCCTAGGCTGCTATCCTTCAGAGATATTGAATTACAGCTCCTATTGCTAGCAGGGATGGTGTAGTCCAAATCTTTGGGAAGCATCATTCTGGGGATGTTAGTAGAACTTTCTCCACAGAAAATCCATGATTCTATATATTCCCTTAAATTATGATTGATCTTAGATACTAAATCCTTAATTTGGAGCTGGCTGCTCCTGTATCCTGGAAGAAGTTGAAGTGGTTCATCATAATATTCCTGCATTAGATGCCAAGGGTTATATTATTTCATACATTATGGTGCTCCTTATGGTCTTATGAAGGCCTAGAGGCACTAGGTTTTGTTTTCATCTTCCACTACTATAATAGGATATGCAGCAAGTATACTGTGTAGACAAATGGTTGTAATTAGGCATACTAGAGTATAGCTAGGTTTAACCCTGTGTATGTATGTATATAAGTTATTACTGTTGGATTTAATAGATTTCTTCAGAGAATTGCTTTTGGAACTATTCCCATAAGGGATTATGTCAGAAATGGAAACAACATGAGATTTACAAGAAGAGGTTGGAGACAAGAGCTAGCAAGAATCTAATAACCTGATATTTCTTGGAAAGTGTCCTATAATTTAGCTGTAATAAACAAAGGATGTGTGAAGCATAAAGAGTAGCCT
Source organism: Pituophis catenifer annectens (assembly GCF_029215685.1). Lineage (NCBI taxonomy): Eukaryota > Metazoa > Chordata > Lepidosauria > Squamata > Colubridae > Pituophis > Pituophis catenifer. The sequence continues at coordinate 30,941,771 of NW_027256886.1, forward strand.
TCAAGCAAAAGGATATAATATTTCTGGGGATTAAAGGTTCATTGGCACTTGTATTTGTGAATAAAAGTATGCAATATTTGTAATCCATGTGCATGGATTACATTCAAAAAGAAACAGCCAATGTCAAACTTCGGTACATTTTTTCCTGTTATATACGGTAGCATCATCTTATATTATCCTTTTAGATGTTTAGCTTTGGAGAGAACAATGTATTAGATGAAGTCTAAACGTAAGAAATACGTCCATATATAGGCATATCAATCTAGCCAATAATCCCTTCCATCATTTTCTCCAGGTTTGTGCCAAGTATATGATAAAAATTGGCCTAAAAGCTTCAATATAATATTTTAGTCACTCTGTCTTCCTCCACATTTCAGTTTGAATTGTGTGTGTGTGTGTGTGTGTGTGTGTGTGTGTGTGTGTGTGAGAGAGAGAGAGATGAGATGAGATGAGATGAGATGAGATGAGATGAGATGAGATGAGATGAGAAGGTGTGTTGCCAAGGGATTAGTTATGTTGTAGCACCCACACTTACCTTAACTCACAGGTGTCAAACACAAGGCCCACGGGGCCGTCATGCTCTACCCAATTGAAAGAGAAAAAATTGGACCAGCGTGGCTACCCAGTGTGAAGAGGAAATATGCCAGCAGTTTGGGGAGTGGCATCAAGTTGGCCATGCCCGCCCAGGGAGTGGCAGTCGGCCATGCCCCCCAGCCCCTCCCCCCAAGGTCAACCACAGCCCTGATGTGGCCCTCAATGAAATTGAGTTTGACATCCCTGCCTTAACTGATCTTTAAAAAAAACTAAGCAGAATTGAACTGGGTTACTACTTGAATGGTATATCAAGAAGAAACCCCAGGTTACTATTAGACTAGGAAATTAAAAACTATCCTAGAAAAAAGTAATAGTCATTTCCATACTGATGCTAGGAAAACCTCATGAATATGTTTGTGTAAAAATCAGGCGTCAAGCTTGATTTGGGATAATTTACTTTTATTTATGTGTGTAAACTGGTTAAATTTAAATTTAAACACTTTGGAAATAACTTACTATATAGGATCAAAGAAAATACATATAACATGAAGAAAGGCTGGATTTAGGCATTTATGTAAACACATGGATGGCATCAAAAACAAGGTAGAAAATAGGTCATCCACAAAACTCTTTATCATCTTGGGCTTCCTTTCTGAAAAACATCTTGAATCTGAATCTGAAAACATTTTGTATCCCAGGATTCTGCTTTGTTAACATATTGCATCTAATGAAAACTTGAGCACACTGTCCTCAGAACTCTGGCTGACTGCATGGAATTCAGGAACAGAAAAGGGTACACCAACACACATATCCCATTCCCCCATTTTGTAACTGCATGCCTGAAGAAAACTACATGACATCAAATCTCATCAAGAACTATGCTGTCCCTGCCGCCAGAGCGTGTTCTTTACTTCCAATTACTCCTGTGTTTTTTTATTCTCTCCCGTGTAATGAAATTTTATGAGATTAGTAATTTGAAGCAAGAACTCAAGACTTTTAGGTGGTGAGAGGGGAATGGGCTATCACATTATTTAATGACAACCAGGACTGCAAAATATTGTTGTTCCTTTGTCAGAAAAAACCTGGGTCATACTCAGATGGGAGAAAAGAGACTACTGAACTAATCAGAAAATTCTAGTTGAAACTTTGGGAGATAAACATAGCATTTTATTTTAGAAACATGAGCACATTGAGATCTCCATGTTATTGTATATATAAGTAGTTTCAAACTCCAGAATATTTAAGGTAAAAACTATTCACAGAATTATAAGTTACTGAGATAAATTGACATATAATTTTATTAAAGTCATGAGAATTTTTACTGATTTTTTTTTTTTTTTTTGCTTTAATTTATATGCTGCCCTTCTCCAGAGACTCAGGGCGGTTTACAATGCGTTAAGCAATAGCGTTCATACTTTTGTATATTTATACAAAGTCAGCTTATTGCCCCCACAATCTGGGTCCTCATTTCACCTACCTTTGAAAGGATGGAAGGCTGAGTCAACCTTGAGCCTGGTGAGATTTGAACTTGCAGTAATTGCAAACAGCAGATGTTAATCTGTTAATAACAGTGCTTTAGTCCACTGTACTACAGGCTCTTGATTGATTAACTAACTGGGGTAACTAAGCTCTATAAAGGGGAAGAAAGAATTCTCTGTTCTAAACTAAATGTCTTGATCTAATAAGGGTTTCCATCAAAATTCATAGTAATGAATAAACAAATGTAGCCATTAGCAGCTACAATGATTTAAGATGCTTATATGAGTAAGCTGAAATTATCATTAAAATGTCTTATTTGAACTTCTCATCCCGTAAATAACATTAAGTCTAACTCTCAGTAAATGCACTCAATCAGCTGCACTATGTAGCAAACAAGATGTTTTAAAATAATGGAGTTTTACCTCATAATTTCTTCCAGTTTGATTAGATCACACATCAAGAAAAGTAAATGTGCAAATGGCAGTGTTAGACTCTACCTAAAGCAGGGGTGCAAACTCGCGTCATCACAGTGTCGTCACATGACATATCGTGACTCTTCTCCCCCCTTTGCTAAACAGGGCATGGGCGGGGCCAGTGTGTTACACATCCAGCCTGCAGGCCGCAAGTTTGACAGCCCTGACCTAAAGGCATATAAAGATATATCTCCTCAGTGAGCAAAGTCTTAAATCATGAAGAAACAAATTTTCTATTACTTAGGTTCAGATTTGAGAAATGTCTACAGATTCTTTCAACTTGTATGCTTTGTATTGCTTAATGCTTTGTATTTAACTTTGCTGTTATACTTTGCTATATCCTATCTTCAGCTCAAGGCAGATGTCAAACTGATGATGGGAGCTGTAGAATAACAAGCTGGGGATTTGGGCTTATTGCTCCTTTAAGACACAGAATAGCAAATCGTTGTTCTTAATTTTCAAATCCTGATTTATGAAAACATCAAGCCAGAATTCCTTGGGCTTGTTTAAGTGGGAAACTTAGGAGAGGCATGAGAGAAAAATCACAAAAAATAAGTTGCTTCTGAAAACTTAACTACATATTCTTTTCAAGGGGGAAAATTTATATCTTAGAAATTATTTTTATTAAGTATGTATATGTGTGTATGTATGTATGTATTTAATAACTCCTAAATGATGACATAATATAGCAATGTCATTAAATAACTGCACAATTATGGACTTGCATCAAAATTCTGTAATTTAAGTAATGATGGCACCATAAGCATTTCATGATTTTTTTTCCTTGCCTCTCTCATTGTCCCAGCAGTTACCCACGGTAAAAACTTACCAGCACTGTGTGCATTCCTGTGTAAATTCTGCTGAGGCCTACCAGAGATGAAAATAAGAAGGCTCCCAACAGTCCAAGTTCAAGTGGGTACTAAAAATATAAGGGGAAAGAATGTTAATAAAATCTTTATTCATCACTTAACCGAAAACAGTCCATCCACAATTTAGTTTGAGAATACCATAAATCTAAAGAATTAGAATCTTCCTTTCCTAAATCTTAGATGAAACTACTTAGACAATGAGAGAGGAATTTATGATTTCCCAAGAGCCTTATTTGGATAAGTTACCTGAAGATCATAGATGGTGAAATTTTGTAATTCCATTCTAAAAATGCCCTTCAAAGTATCCTAGGCTAAATGAAGAACTCTAAACAAACATCTCCACAATTGAAAGACTAACCAAGTACCGTATTTTCCGGCGTATAAGACGACTTTTTAACACATGAAAATCTTCTCAAAAGTCGGGGGTCGTCTTATACGCCGGGTGTCGTTCTCCTGTAACCAGGCAGACCAGCCCGAAAGACTCTGACGAGCCTTAAATGGCTCTGGCGATCCAAGCTCTGACGATCCCAGCTTTGCCTGCTAATCAGGCAACTCAGCTGGGATGCCAGAGCCATGTAAAAGGAAAAAACTTTTTTCCTTTTACGTAGCTCTGCAAGCTCTGACGATCCCAGCTGAGTTGCCTGCTAATCAGGCAACTCAGGTGGGATCGGCAGAGCCCTGTAAAAGGAAAAAAGTTTTCCCCCTCCAGCTTGCTTACCTTAGCTGCTAATCGCAACGCTTGCCTTGCTTCGCTTGCCTGAATCCATTCCATCAGCAAGCCACTCCCTGCCTGCAATCAAGCAGGCAGGAGTTGTGGACTTCAACTCCCAGAATTCCTCACCCAGCAACAAAGTGGCTGAGGAATTCTGGGAGTTGAAGTCTACAAGTCTTAAAATTGCCAAGGTTGGAGACCCCTGTTCTATTGGGTAAGTTTTTTTCCCCTTTGGGAGCTTTAAAAAAAATAGTTAATTGGGGTTTTTTTTAGTTGTTCTTTTTTAGACCTAGCCATTTAAAGTTTAGGAAGTTTTAAACTTAGTTTTCATATAAAAATAAAAATAAAATAATATTTGTTCAGCTTTCTGAGATTTAGTGTGTTTCTGTAGTGTTTCACTCTAACTACACAAACACACAAAATCTCACAAAGCTGTATGTGGAATTTTGTGTGTGTAAAGTGTGAAAGTCATTTTTTTGGGCTTTTTGTGGCCGTGTGAGGTTCCTGCTTGTTGCAGGGGCCATTTTGGGTCTAGCACAGCTGCTTTTACATTGTGGGTGAGCCAGCTGATGTTTTTTAATTTTTATTTGGTGTGCGTTGGAAGAGGGGTAGTCTTATACGGTGAGTATAGCCCAAACCCTATATTTTAACAGGAAAAGTCGGGGGTCGTCTTATACGCCTAGTCGTCTTATACGCCGGAAAATACGGTAGGCCCAAAAGTGAATTTGTGCACATTCCCAAAAAAATCCCACTGGGACAAAAGATCCTTATTTTACAGAAATGTGATGGAGGATGTAAAACAGTCCCATATTCCTAGGAATGACTTGTCTTAGTCAGTCACAGTGAAAAGTTTGTTAATACTGTCCGATGAAGACCAATACCCAAGAAGAAAGAGGATGAAACAGAAATGGATTGTAATGCCACTGAAATACTTGAGGCTTAAGATGGAAGGACTAATATTTGACCAAATAAAGCAATAAAATTTGGTCATGCAACTTGACTAGATTAAATCAGAATTGCTGCTTCCTACCTTGTACTGGTTTGCAGTCACAGATACAAAAGTGAAAGAGATGACAGTGGCTGCCATTGCATGTGTGGATGGCATTCCATATTCTGCATTAGTCTTCTTTTCTAGCTTGACAACAGGTGGTGAATGAGGACGAGGCCACTTCAGAAGGTCTTTCATGACTTGACCAATATACATGACTACCTGGAGATAGCAAAGAGACATTTTCCTGTTTATTTATTTATGTAGTAAACAAATTTACATGGTTGCCCAGTTCATACGCCAGTGACTTTGGGTGGCTTACAACATTAAAAACTACAACATAAAAACCATAGCCCCCCTCCTCCTCTCAACAAGACCATCAGATCAGCCACTTGATCAGCTACATCTCCATTTGGGAACCCCAGGTCTGCTGAATAGCCAAGTCTTTGGCATTTTTCAAAAGAGCAACAGGGGAGGGGCAATTGTACCTTCATGGGAATTATGTCCCATAGGGAAGGAGCCACCACCAACAAGACACTTTTCATGCTCCCACCAATGTAGATCCCTAATAGTTGGACCCCCACCATACTCTGAATTCCTGTCATGGTGGGTTGGGTAGATGCAATGGAGGAAAGATGGTTCTTCAAACAGCCTGGCTCCAAACCATTATTTAAAGTTTAAAATGAGAGATTTGCCCAAGGGTTCGAGATAAGTAGTTGGGGGAACCTACCCCAACCAGATCAGCTCCAGATATCATAATTCCTAGACATACAGAGAAAGGTGTATATGAATTAAAAGTCTAATTCATCTGTAATTCATCTGCTGGTAAAGACTGACTTATCAAATCTCAGACTAATAAATAATTTTACAAGGCACAGAGTAGAAAGCCTGAGGTCAGATAGGAAGTCTAGATGCACCCCCCACACCCCCGTGGCCCTAAAACAGAAGAACTAAACTGTTCTATGTACCATCAATGACCCTTCTAGGAGTAATAAGGTTGTAATCTAAAAACACAAAATATCAATAATGGCAGGAACATTAAGCAGTGACATTACACGTTTAAAAATAACAAAACAAGTAAATGTAATGCTAAAGCAGTGCATCATAATTGCAGGAGGTAAAATGTTCGAAAGTCACAACAAAGAACATCATAACGTCAAATATTACAAGTTACACCTAAAGAGACAATGTGTTTCCACTTTTGGGAAATGTAGTTTGCTTAGTACATCCTTGAGCAAAGATAAAACAAACTACATTGAGCTGAAATACTAAAAATACAGTAATGTTTGTTCACTTTTCAATTTTGCATACTGACTTAATCAAATAACAGATTCCTGATGGATGACAATATAGAACATAGAAGTATAATAAACATATCAAAGCAGAAAACATTTAAAGCCTAATCCACAAGCTAAGAGTTTCCACGCCTTCATTCCCTAAGAGCTCTCTAGGGGAGTTTTATGCCAACTTGACCTCTAGGGGAGGCCAGTCCACAGGCATGGGCCATCACAGGAAATATTGCTTCTGAGCTTTGCTCTCCCCCCACCCAGTTCCCCCAAAAGAAAGATTAAAAACTTCTACAGAGAGCACATTAGACAAGTTAGTGCCACATCCTGTTGCAAGGTGATGCTTTATATTCCAGAAAATCTGTATTGATTATATCTTTCATTATTTCTCTACCAAATATTGTTCCACATGTATCTCTCTCACTCTCTTTCACCTTTATTTCTTTTTACTTTCTTGCATTTTATATAAAACACTTCTGGGTGTTCAACTCTAGTAGAATTTACTTAGTGGTTTTAAAATGGTGGAAGAAAATGAATACAGTAGAATGCATTTACGAAAAAGGTAGATATAGTTTGGACTCTAGGTTTATTCACGCTTTTAGTTGATGTAAGCAAGTTTCCCTTTTGCCCCCCAGCCTTTAGTGAAAAAGAGGTGCCACCTCAATTAAATTTTATCCTATTTCTAGCTTTAATATCAATATCTTTTCTGCTCCTTTGGTACACCTTCTTTTCCTTCATGAAATGAAGTTCACAAGTTAAATACAATTCCTTTTTAAGTTCAAAGAGGAACTAAAGTACATGAGTGACCTGGAGGCATCAAGTCTGATTGTCAGCAATAACTTCAAAATTCTGTCACTCCTAATCTTATGAGAAAAAAATATATAAAACTGTTTCAGAAGCCTTGAAAAATTTAAGATTGGAGATTTATGGATTGTAATTTTCATCTTCAATATCTGCATAAAGCACTTGCTTCAGATGTGTTACAATTTTTTTCATGACCATGGAACACATAAAATGACAGCTGACAGTTAATTTTTGGGTCTCAAGGTTAAGGGTCTTTTTTATCAACAGTATACATCTGGAGATTTGGGGGGAAATGACTTTTTAAAAAATGCTTATCATTTTTATACGTTTACAAATGACTTTCATGGAACAGAAATGACTATTTTTGTCAAAATAGGTATTTGAAAATAAGCCACTGAAAATCAAAATGAAACTGAATGGCTAAGAAGCAGAGAAACAGCTAATGCCATATGTGTAATATAATGATGACTTCAAAATGCACTTTCATTTTATATTTGGGATCAATAGCAGACTTCATTAGTTAAGCTTTCATCAGACTGAAATTAGCATACAATGAAATATTTTACTTTTTCAAGTCTGCTAGAGCCTAGCCATCTCGTAAACTAAAACATTTTACCATTTAATAAAAACTTCCATCACTACATCAAGTCTCCTGATGTTGCCTGCTATATGAAGTTTGTTGTCCTGTTTTAATGAATGAGATGTTTTTGCTGATTTGATGTTGGGGTAGGAGATTCAAATGAACATCTTGTATATTTCAGATAAATATGACAATTTCAGAAAGCTACATGGGCCTTGCTGCCAATATATTTGCATGTTCAGTAGGTGGATGAAACATTCCTCTAACAAAGCTGAGATGATCCTGAAAAAATCAGCATCTTGAACACTAGATACTCCGCAGGTTATAGCAGATTGCTGAATCCGCAGGGCAGGAGGTCTTAAATCTTTCATCCCAGAAGCCTGACCTTATTTTCTGCTTTGGCGAAGCAGCTTCTTACTAGCTTAGTAGTTCTGGCTGCAACCACTTATTTTCCAGGCACCACCTGACATCCACCCAAGCATGGCATATGAGAGACTGGATTTCACAACTTGTGCTGCTTTCTGGCAATCAAAAGGTAAAATATAAGAGTTCAAATAATTTCTGTATTACCAACAATGAGCAGAATAATATGGTGGCTGGAGGATTTGGCTGTACTTTGGGAAATACATTAATTCTACAAGAGATAAATAAAACAAACTATTTAAATATTATTGGTAAACTCAGATCGGTCCATAATAAAATTAAATTAAATTATACAGCAATGGACAAATGAACTTTTGTGTGCTGCTGTAGAGAGCCTTAGAGATAAGCTTGGAGAAACAATGCAGCAACAGTTACAAATAAAATATGTCTTATTGATGTTGGGAAATGAAACATGAACTAGAAAACAGCCAAGCTCAAACAGCACCAAAGACCCCACAGTTCAACCCTGATGTTTTAAGCTCGGGATGTGAGGAAAGCATTCAAAAATGAAACAAAACAAACTGGCTCCACTCTAACTTGCTAGAGGATAAGAGAGTGAAGAGGAAAGCAAAATGACTGTCAGGCTTTCAAGAGTCTATTCATAGCCTATATTAGTAAAATGTAATTCCAGTCAAACTTAGAGTCTGACTACACTATAATTGAAATCGTCATATTTGTCTGCTAGTAGAGATATGGAGAAATGTCTAAACTATATGCTAATCAATAGGGCATCAACCTTGTCGATGTACAGAAGAATACTGAAACCTGGCATGCAGTCGAAATTTTAAGTGGGTTTGGTAGCAGAGGATTTCATAATCCTGAAAAATTGGGATTTTCAAAAATAATAAATTTCCTAAATGGACTAGGTCATGAAAGTCTCCTTAAATCAGTATAGCATCACTCTGATTTTTCCAGTCAAACCTGGCAAATATTGTGACTCAAGATACAATGAGTAGAACATCCATACAATCTCCTCAGGTGACACTAGTAGCAGTACCATATGTTTTTTTATCCCTCAGGTGAAGAACAGTCCCCTCTCCAAAGCTTTTAGATACTGACATTTTTCAAAATGCCTGCAAAAGACTTGTGATGATTAATGGCTAGCGTAAGCTACTAAAATGAATGGAGACAGTCTGAAAGGAGGAAATTTGGTAGGTTACATCCAATTGGAAAAATCTTGAGATTTTCAGTTGGATGGCAATAAGCAGACTATTACCCAGCATGTGGCTTCTACTCCCTTGTCCCTTGTTTCCCTTGTCCCTGTCACATCAATGTGGCAATGAATGGACAGAGATGTCTTTCTGTCCAGCCTCCAACAAACTTCTGTTTTTCATTGCTGATTGCAGAGAAAGAAAAGACTCTTCTGCCAAGCTAATATAAAGAAATTGTTTGTTCAAGTCAGAAAAAAAGCATCTTACATCAGAGTAAGAAAGATAATTAATCAGTTGACTACATGACCTATAAAGCCCTGAGAAAAGATTCATCACTTCTCCATTGCCATGCTGTCAGGATACCCTACTTACTCTGCATTGCAAGAAAGGTGGAAGAAAAGAATAGAAGAGGATAACCAGCAGCACAGTGGATGTACCAGTTACAGCAGCAAAGGGTGCACAACTGAAAGACCTGAATGAGCAGGTTAGGGACAGATCATCATGGAGACAATCTTTCTGCGTGGTTGCTCAGAGTGATAAAGACTTGATGTGTCCCACAATCAATCAATCAATCAGAAGTAAAGATTTACTTTCACAAGACACAACCGCTGTGACAGGCAAAATCATGAACTATGATTATCAGACAGCAGCACAGAATGACGTTGAAGACGACTGTTGTACTTTCTCACTAGCCAAGTCTTTTGCTTTTGTTGTTTCCAATCCAACAAAATGTTACAGTAACAGTTACATAAAAAAATTTAAAACTCTGACTGTCTGTCCATTAACAGGATAACTTTCTCAAAACAGAATGACTTAGGTACAGAGGCAGATGTCAGGGAAAAAAATCGCTCTCCTAGAAACTCTACTCCTGCTTTTAATTTTTTAGAGTAGGAGATAGATGGTGAAAAGAAGCATGCACACTGCCCAGAATCTTATGTCCTCCCTATAGAATCCAAAAGGAGTAGATGGGTTAGTTTTATGATGCCACATAAAAACAAAGACACCTTGTACCTAGAGGATGAACATATTTCTTGTAGCAGATGTATGAACATATTCCCACATGAATGAATCTACTTGAATCAATGAAGTAAGTCAAGTCAAGAAATACTTATGCCAAAATAAATTGACCTTAAGGGGCTATAAAACATTAGTGTTTGTTGCTTAATACAGTGCACATTGCATGTATGCTCCAACCTTATAAATACCAATATCCAGATCAAAAAAAAAGGAAAAGGAATAACAAATGCTCTAATACCAGATCACTCAACCTGGGAATACACATTTCCCATTTCCCATTAAATATTAATTGATAATATTTTCAGCAACTGGAGACTACATGAAGTAGGGTAGTGATGTAGCAATATCATGAAATTTGGATAGAGGTTATTACTAAGATATTGAGCCTAATTAGCTTATTATGTTTTCTGCCTAGCTTTGAATGTGCTGCTTATAATTTATAATTTCTTGTGGCGTGATTATGAATGTAAAATAGGGGTTTCAGGTTGTTTATAGACTATAGTCATCCCATCTCTGCAAGGCAGAAAGCAAAATAATTGTGCAGAGGTGTTACTTCAATTAAGTAAAGTCCGGTTCAGCTATACCCTAAATTACTTATTAGTACTGCCAACTATCTTCTTGCCACCCTTTCTCCTCAATTTTATCTATTACAACAATTGAAAATATAGTATGTTTTATTCAGTGTAAGGTAGAATGATAAAAGATGAGGTGTATCTTTGAACAAATGTAAATGGTACTTGCAAAGTAAACTGAACTGGCTAGATTTTAAGCATGAGTAGCTGACTGAACCTCAGCATTATTTATGTTGTCAAAAGCTGATGAAGCAGAGAGATTTCATCTCCTTTCTACTAAAGAATATCTAATGAGCATTAACGGGAAAGTTTGAGCTGAGCACAAAAACAATCTCTCAGTTTTATTCCCTCAAAAATAAGGCCATCGGGAATATGGCGTTTATACCCTCACATTTTCTTCTACTGTATAATTAGTAATAATCTATGCAAGAACTTTGTTTCATATTTCAGACTGAAACAATTAAACAGACTCAATCACATTGTCCCTCCCAATATTCTATTATGTGGGCTATTAGTTTAACTCTAAATGCTACCTTCAATATAAAGGCTTTTCAGTTTGGAAGCAGGCCTAAGAGCACATACTTTCAGCTAGCTACTTAATTAGGCAATTTAGAGTACACAGAGTGCTGCAGAATCACCAGGACTCATTTAAAGTCATTTGAATTTTTTAAAATAATACAACAGTCAACAGTCAAGTAATGCCTATTATTCAGGTTTTAAGAAGGCAGAAAGATTAATTAGTTGGACTGATCTGTTTTTACTCCTGCTACTTGCAATAGGCTACCTTTCTTCTCTGATTGTGTAGTTACATACAGGAACACATACAGGAATACGTATACCACACACATACAAGCACATACTCAAACACATATAAGTCTGCACTACTGCCTTCTGGGCAAACTAACATTAAGCAAAGCACAGAAAATGAGTAATAAATAGTAGAAAATAAATTAAAGGCATGAGATAAGAAAAGGAAATGCAGCTAAATATAGTTTATACCAATGCTATTTACTATAGTTTTCCATATATTTCTCTTTGAAAACCATCCCTGCCTTCTGTTATATCCATAATTTACTTCATACATTCATTTTTTCAATTAATCTTCTAATCTCTCTTTTTGGAGGATCTCTATCCAACCATAATTTTCTCATTATTCCCCTGCCTCTCAATTGATTCAATTTTCCAATAAGAGAACAAATTTATCATATTTATTTAGTTATCTGGTCTCACTCATTCATTATATATGACCAAACCATCTTAATATAGTTCTTTCATATTAAGAGTCAAGTGGCATGCAACTTTAATAAAATGTTATATTGGTCACTCACTTTTGTATTCATTCCTCACCCACTCAACCTGGACCTTTGTTTTATTACACACCTTTTTAAAGCATCCCATTCTTACTGCATTCAGCTAAACTTTTATGTTATCTTAACTTGACAACTTTCAGTTCTACAAAGCAAAGTGGCAGAAACATGCTCATAAAAACAACCACTGCATGCTCCTTTTTACAATCATACAACGGGGCTTATACTATCTTCAATAGCCATGTGTCATAAAAAAATCCTTTCACCAATAGTTGTGGCCTCTTGTCTGCATCAATAGCTTAGGTTTTGGAGTAGAATTCCTCATGAAGGTACTGTACATGCAGTTATTGTGACCTTAAACTTTCCTAGCAACCATCAGAACCTCAAGCAGTGAAACATACAAACCATTAGGCTGTAGTTCCATTCTCAAGCCTGGTGAATTTCCCTTCTCTGCCATCCCCCCAGCATTGTGGTTCCTTGTTTGCGGTAATTCTTAAATTGTTTTACTCCTGCAAGTAGCATGGCTTCATGTTTGACAATCTTCTCCGTCTTTATGCCCTCCAGAGATAACAGATATTAACACAGCCGTCACAGGACTAGGAGTTATGCATGTTGAGAAGGCTGGCTTAAAATTTGGCATCTCAAATGAAAATGAAATCTGCAAACAGTAGCCATCTTAGCCTTCATTAACTTCTACAACCTTTAAGTATGTATTTTGCAGAAGTCGTATTATCCCATGATCAGTGGTGGGTTGCCCCCGGTTCGGACTGGTTCTATAGAACCAGGAGTAAATACACCGGGAGGCTCCACCCACTGACCCTGACATCATCAGAAGCGATCTGCTCATGCACACGTGCGATCCCATTGCGAACCGGTAGTAAAGGTAAGTAGAACCCACCCCTGCCCAGGATGTATGTGGGCATTTTGAGATCCTGCACCATAATTAATAACAACAATGTACACTATTTTAGCTGCTTTTATTTTTAAAACATAAGTCTATTTTAATTTGATATCTGTCTTTGTAGTACTTTATACACTTTGTAGTACGTGTTTTCTCTGCTATTCTATAAGCAGCCTGTCAAGACAGATATCAAGACATTACGATATTAAGCCAAAAGTAATAAAGCTCAGGCTTTAAAAGTTAAATACAAATAGCCACTAATTTGGATTGTGAAATCTTGAGGAATCAGCAGATGCAATTACTATAATGAAAAGCTTGGAAATATGTAGCTAGAGATGTGTTCTAGCACATACAGAACATCGTGTCCCAGACAATGTATTTCTGAAAATGCCAAATCATTTCCAGAACACTCAAATCAACTTCATTATAGAAGCAAAAAAAAAATGTTTTGAAGTCAGTCCAGTCCAATTTGCACTCTCCTATTGGTGAGACTCCAGACATGGCTGAATTGCAATTCCCAGTATCCTCCCAGCATTGTCCTTGTTACAATAGGTATACTGGTTAAATACCGGTAGTATACAGAGAACTACAGACTCCCTATCAAAATGAGATTATGAAAATACTGGGATATTTCTTATATAAGTACTGACAATTTTGGCTATCATCATTGCCATCACTGTTCAAATCATTAAAGGTCTGGAGATGTCCAACATGAGGAATCCCTCTTTTCTGAAACTTATTGGTGTGCATCAAACACTCTCCAGGTGATGTATAGTGATTCAGGCTCAGTTCTTCCACATATTTACTGTGGGTGTTATTCATGCCTGAATATATTAGCAAGGTAATATTTTTAAAATGTTTTGCTAAAACACATTGCAAGGTGTAAAGAGTTTTATTCAAACACATATATCTTGTTAAGTAGTTTAATCAAACAAAATGCATATATAAGAAGCTTCAATTAAAGCAAGACAAAAAAAACCCTTTCTGTTCACAATTTAGAGGTCTGCTTTGAGTAAGAAATACTAGTCTTCCCAATACATCTGGCAATCTCAAATAAAAGCAACTACCCTAGGTAATGTAACTCTCTTTGACCCAATCCATAAATGGATGAGTGAAGTCAGGGAACACAGATTGAACCAGTTTGTATGGCCTTAAGATGTGTTGATTCAGCTTAGTTTTAAATTTTCCCACATCTCTGCCCCTTTAGAATCAGCTAACATTTTCACCAAATTAAAAGGAACAATGGTTTACCAACTGATATAAGCCAAGGGAAAATAGAGGCATTGTTCACAAATAAAAAAGTGGTGGAGGATACGTCTTGCTTTCATCAAAATGACAAAAGCCAGCACCAGAGTGTTATTTATTTATTTGATTTTTATCATTTTATAAATATTTCAAGATGGAGAACATCCATACTACTTCCTCCTTCTATTTTCTCCATAACAACAATCCTGTCTGGTGATTGGGCTGAGAATCAGTGACTTGCCCAAGGTCACCCCACCAGCTTTCATGCCTAAGGTAGGAACAGAATTCACAATCTCAATTTGTAGGCTAGTACCTTCACCACTAGACCATACTGGCTCTTCAGTTTATACTACAAATTCTATTCCTTTAGAGCAGAGGTCTCCAAACTTGGCAACTTTAAGACTTGTGGACTTCAACTCCCAGAATTGCTGGCTGAGGAATTCTGGGAGTTGAAGTCCACAAGTCTTAAAGTTGCCAAGTTTGGAGAGTCCTGCTTTAGATGTATGTAATATCAACAGATATTACACTCATGACATTCTAATGCCACTTTTGTCCTCTTGCTGTCCCTTGATGCCACTGACTCAGGGACAGAAATTCAATCTATTTTAACTGAATAGACTGCACTCCCTCTAAAGAAGGTAGCTCTGATGTCTGAAAATACTTTGGCTCTTAGCTGTCACTGGAATTTACAGGTTCTGGCTGTGGCAAGAAGCACTTTTGCAAAATTAAGACTAATCTTGGAGGCATTAATCTATCCCTTGATTAAACTCATTAAATTGTTATAACCAGTTACTTCTAGAGCGCGCTATTTTTGTAAATATAATATAAAGAATTTTAGGAAAAAGGATATATTGGAATACAAAGAAAGTAAACAAGAGAAAAAATAATAATGTAAAAAAAAACTCCTACTAGGTTTATATTAAAAGTAAACTGCATCTCCCCCTTCTCTCCCATGTGGATCCTCATACACCCATAGTTAAATACTTGAATTTTGTATTTAACATTGGCTCATGGAGAAAATCTCATTAGGAGTCAAAAACAACTTGTAGCACATAATCAATTATTGTTACAATGAATTGTAATATATGTGTAATAATTGTTACTAGTTCTTACTTGAGCCCTAAAAACTATATTCTACATATGTAAAATGGGGCACACCACTGAGAAATGCTTTAGTGTTATAATTGGTGCAGAAGGGCTGTTGACTGATACCGATACAAGGATCTCATGAAGATTGTTTTGCACAGTTGGCAGCTCCCTGCTGGCTACAGTTAAGGCACTTTATTGACCTTTAAGGCCCTGACAACCTGAAGGATCTTATCTTCTGTTATGTACCTGTCCAGACTGTAAGGTCTACAGAAACCCTTTCAAAGAAGCTCAAAGAATGTTGCTTATCAGATCCCTGGAAGAAGGTTCGTGGAAAGGCATGGAACCAGAGGTGGGTTCTACCTACCTTTACTACCGGTTTGCAGTGGGGCCGCGCGCACACACTTCTGCACATTTGCAGAAGCTTCCTGATGACATCGGGGTCGGTGGGCAGAGCCTCCCACCGATTTTACTACCAGTTTTTGCGAATCGGTCCGAACCAGGGGCAACCCATCACTGCATGAAACTCATTCTTTCAGAAGTTATGTTTAGCCCCTAACTCTCTTAGCAGTGAAAAAAATCTGCAAAGAACCTTCTTTTTTGCTGGGGTTTTAATTGGTTATTGATTTTAGCATCCATTTCCATTTTTTTTAAAAAAAAATCTTTCAAGTTTTTAACTTATGCTAGTTTTCTTAAGTGCTCATTTGAGCAGAATGGCAGGGTATAAATAAATCAAACAAACAAATAAGAAAGAGGAAGCACTTAGATTGTAACAATTTGGATACTCAGAAATGTTTTAAAGCAATAAAAGATCCCTGAAAGCCTATGTCTACAACAATCTAACTAAGTTCAGTTTCCTGAAAATGGGTTTGGTATCATCCAGCCAAATCAATGCATTCAGAGAACTACAGTATGAAATGCCAAGACAACAGCTAGAAAATGGCAACATAATTGTTACTTGAACATTTTTGCTTAGGCCTTTTTGTAAAGAAAACTGGCTATATTCACTCAGAATACCAATGTAGAACATAAGGCCTATGATACTTTCAAAGCATACCTGAAACAGAGAGCAGAGATTGGTCCTGGATAGGGAGTGTGTCTACTGGAAGATGTGTTGTATAGTCTGGCCTCTTTAAATGACACTTACCCTTTTAACTCTGGGTGGTCAGGAAATACATCCACCAGTGGAGACTGTGGAATTACTGTATGAGTTCCAGAGATGTTGGATTATTAAAAGCATCCTGTCACACACAATAAAATTATGTCCTCCTGTGCCAATCTCCATTTTTCTACATAAACCCTAAACTTAAACCACAATTTTGTTATATGATTTTGTGTGAGAGTACTGGTAAGGCTTGTTCCCTGGACATATCTGTCGGTAAATTCCACAGTTTACAGCATGCCTATATGAATCCATCCTGTCATTCATTCATTCATTCATTCATTCATTCATCCAGTCAGTCAGTCAGTCAGTCATTCTGACAAACCAGATACCCTGAAAAGCAGAGTTGCAGTGGCTTCTCTCAACTCAGAAAATCAAGGTGTCAAATGCATTTTGTTCATTTAAAAAAAATGTTCTACCATCCTTGCCACCATCTGCCAAGAAGGGGGAAGGCTTACACAGCCGAGGAATTTGTGCATGTATGTCAAGGCATTCTTATCCATTCTCTCATTTCTGGAACCACTATTGATTTTATACACAGATTCATTGCAGAACCTGGAATGCCTTTGTCCTTCTGCAAGTAAGCTTTCTTAAATTGATAGAATACAAAATGTTTAACAGAAGTCACCAATTCAGCCCTGTTAATCATTTCAGTCCAGCAGAGGGCACTATTACACTCAGAGATATAAAAATGAAAATCCGATACTGTGAATAGAGTACAACGCAGCAAAGACCACCACTGTTCTTGATCAGCTATTCTAATCCTCTGGAGAATTACTACAATGAAAAGGAACTGTAGGACTAATATTCTCCCCAGATGTAAAGGCTGGATTGATTCAATTCCAGCAGTCTCACATATATATGAAAACCAGTTTCAACAGTATGACATCCTCTTACGTGGCTGTTCATCTGAACATTCTTCCCATGAAGTGTCCATTTGTAAGCATGTGGAAAGGACCCTCTCAGGAGATAGGCAAGTTGCATCAGGCATGAACCCTTCTGAAAATCAACAGTTTATATCATTGTTTGGGAGTTCCACACTAAGGGTCTTATTGTCTCCATCCAAATGGGGAGAAATGAGCATAGAAGTAGTTAGTGGGGCTTTTGCATGGTTTAATTTACAACCAGTTAGTTAGAGAAAATTAGCAACAACATATTAAGCTGTGAATAATGTGAATAATACTTACCGACCACATTATTATCAGTCTCCGTGCAACTTGGGCGTTTATGATCCAGTAAGTGAATGGAAGAAATGTGATGTAGAAAACTTCCTGGCCCATTGCAGCAGAAATTTTGAACAGGTAGTAGTAGAAATAATTTGTTACAACATAATCTTGTGAACAGTCCTGCAAAGTAATTGTAAGTGTGTTAGTACATTTATAAGGGGAATCTAAATGATATTCAATTTCAACAATTTTGGTTTTCCAAAAATTGGAAAATACGAACAAAAACTCGGCATCGGCTTTTAGCTCTCTTTTTTAACCGGCAGGAAGTTACAACAATTTTCCTGATTCTGTTGCTGCAGTAGGGATCTACTGAATTAATAAGAAGTCCTGGAAGCAAGTAGCATATTTCAATTTCCCTTATGCTATGATGGTATGAGAAGAACAGCAAAATTCACTGGTATTCTTTCTACATTCATTGATGCTATTAAGAATACTTCTTGAAGTTCTCCGGTGCCCAAAGACATTCAACCAATCATTCTTTTATCATGACAAAATGATGTTAGTGTTCAGGATATATTGTAAGCTTTTTCTAAATTATCCCCAAAGCCAGGGGTGGGTTTCACATTTTGTTACCACTGGTTCTCCACGTGCATGCATGCTCGCTTTGCGTGCACCTTCTGCACATGCACTCAGCCTTCCGCACATGCATTTTGCTCGCACGCGCACCTTCCATGCATGTGCCCAGCCTCAAAACCGTGCCTAAATAGGATGGCATAGGGCTGGGACGGACAATCTCTGCTACCGGTTCACCCAAACTGTTCCGAACTGGCTGAATACCAGTTCTGGCAGTGGTGAAATGTAAACTTTGTTACTACTGGTTCTGTGGTCATGGCTTGGGGGGAGGGTAATGTGACTGGGTGGGCGTGGCCATTTGTTTTTTTACTTTAAAAAAAATTTTTCTACAACCTCTTCGGCTGAAGAGGTTGCAGAAAAAATGCTTTTAAAAGGCTCTGACGATCCCAGCTGAGTTGCCTAATTGGCAGAGGCTTTTTTTTCTTTTAAAAGCCTCTGCCAATCAGGCAACTCAGCTGGGATCGTCAGAGGCTTTTAAAAGCATTTTTTCTACAACCTCTTCAGCTGAAGAGGTTGTAAAAAAAAATGCTTTTAAAAGCCTCTGACGATCCCAGCTGAGCCGCGGGATCATCAGAGGCTTTTTTTTTTTACTTTTAAAAGCATCTTTTCAGCTGAAGAGGTTGTAGAAAAAATGCTTTTAAAGATTTTTTAAAAAGCCTCTGATGATTGTGCAGCTCAGCTGGCAATGGGGGGGGGAGCAGGGATATTTGCTACCAGTTCTCCGAACCACCCGCCGCCATTGCTACCGGATCGGCCAAACCAGCAGCATTTCACCCCAAAACTGAGGGTAGTCCTTCTCCCAGTCGTGAACAACTTCCAAATGTTTCTAATTGGAGGAGGAAAAGCAGAAATAGAATAACCAGAGAATGAATAAAGAAAAAAAGGGAAAAAAAGAATAAGGAAAATAAAAGGGGGAGGAGGGAAAGTTTGTAGGAAATGAAGAATAGGAAATTTAAGAGAAAAGGTTTTTGACAGTAATGTTTCTTTTCTAAATGACATATACCTCACAATAGAAAAGTGGAATAATTTCTCCTCTGTGGAATGTTCTACATTCAGATAGTTGCCCAACAAAGTACGTTGGAGGTTCTTGAAGTTTTTAAGAGGAATGAAGGTACCAATGAAAACATTTGAGATAAATCCATCCTGAAGGTGGGGAATCTCTCAAAGCCCACTGGATTTGAAAGCAAGGAAATGCAAACAACTGAACAAACTTTGTCATGGGAGCCAAACAGAATGAGACAGATCATCTGCAGGATTATAAGCACCACATGCAACTATGAGAATTCCAATGGAAGAATATTAAATTTATTCCAAATATCAGAGAAAACTATTACAAGATGTCTTATTGTTGGAACACCACTCCAATCCTGACTACTAAAAATGGACAATTCTTTCTCTAAACTTTGCTGGAAATGTAATCAAGAGAGCAGATCTCTTTTTCCGTAATTGGTTGCAGTGTTGTAAAGCTCAATTCTGGAAAATGATTAATACTAACATTAAAAGAAATCTTAAAAGCTAAATTCCCATTTCAGCCTCAATTTTCTTACTAAACCATGTAGCCCTTCAAAGTGTACTGAATTAGCATTGCATATGCTAGCTGCTGCAAGATTTTATGCCTTTCACTGAAAAGGTTCTTTGTCCACGGAAGAATGACTAACCAAATTTGAGAGTATACTTCAATGTTTAGAATACAATTGTACCTTAAAAATACATTTGACATAGAATTCAATTCAAACCATCCAGAGATTTCAATTTAATGCATGGATTTGTACCATATGCGTAATTTGGATTTCTCCAGGTATGGAACCTATACTCCAATTGCACAGGATATTTTATCAGAAGAGTTTCTTAATAATGTGGTTTGAATGTCTTTTAATTTATACCGTAATTCTACATGATGATTTATACTGTCTTGAGATATACTCTTGCTGTAGCTTAGAGCTTAATTGTGATTTTTGGTTTTTAAAAACTGCATAACTCTGCTCACTGCCAGGAGTTTGATTTTGACCGGCTCAAGATTGACTCAGACTTCCATCCTTCTGAGTCGGTAAAATGAGGACCTAGATTGTGTAAACTGACTCTGTAAACCACTGAACTGTAATACTATAAAACACTATGTAGTAGTATATAAATCTAAGTGCAATTGCTATAGTACCTCAGTAATTTTTATCTAATTAATGAAAATCACAAGCTCCACGATACTTTAAAATGTCTTGTTTATTCACCTATAGTTTAGTTTT
Source organism: Pituophis catenifer annectens (assembly GCF_029215685.1). Lineage (NCBI taxonomy): Eukaryota > Metazoa > Chordata > Lepidosauria > Squamata > Colubridae > Pituophis > Pituophis catenifer. The sequence continues at coordinate 30,962,399 of NW_027256886.1, forward strand.
TATCCCTTGTCCTCATCTTTTTAATAATAGTCTACATATTGTAATTAAAATTTAAAAAATGAAACTATTTTACAGACAAATGGAACATTGAGAAACAAATTCAAAGGATATGAATTCATTCAAGGAATCCTAGAAGTAATTCACAAGATACTAGGAAGAGTATTGATTTCAAAACTGTCATAAAGCTTGAATATTTCAACATGATAGTCTCAATGAAACCTGCACAATGGCATTTGGTTTATTTTCTTGAATTATCCATAAATAGAAAGGCATTTCAGTTTAGCTAGAAGACTAATATTTGGTAGTTATAAAAATATATCACCCTTCTCTAGATGGGATTCTAGGACCTCTATATCTTATGGGTAACTAAATAAGGCTCCAGATACCAACCTATAGTAAAAGCAAGAAAGGTATAGTTGAAACAAATTTTCTCAAGGTTTTGCAGGCACCAATGTTTCTCCCACCCTGTTTTGAATGTTGATGAGCCAACCATCTTGAAACAAAAGAAATGTTGATGTCTTCAGTATACAGCCAGACACAACATACGGTGTATAATTGAGATTTGTTTTATTTGGCATATGAAGATTTGTTTACTGTTATATAATTTGTTATACATCTATTTCTAAAGGTTCTATACAATTCAAACAGTTAAATACTTTTGTTTAATCAACTAGTTGATCCTTTTAATATAAAAAGAGACAATCTTAAATTTCTATTTTTTTCATTTGTTGTTATATAGTTTTCTATGGATATAACTTTGTTAGTTTGGCATAATAATCCATGTTGTTTCAAGAAAAACAGTTACTCTGGGTCCAAACATCAGAGTGAACTGTTTCAGTTAACAAGAATAATAGTTGAAAAAAGAGAGTCATATACCTTACACAATTTCCCATTGATAAAAAAAATAACATGACCAAGTGTGTGTTAAAAATAAAGACTTAATTTTGGATTTAAAGAGTAATTTGAACTAATCTCTTCTGTCTTCAAGTTAAGAATAGCTATTCTCTATTTCTTTAAACTCAAGTGCATTATTCTGCTAAATGTGTACCACGCCTCTATTCCTCATTCCAGAGTCTCTTCAAATATATGCATATAAATTCAAGTATATGTGAACAGAGAATGCATAATTACATTGTTCTTTCCTAGCAATTATATTCTTTCATCATAATGTTCATTTCAACAATTCATTACAGTGTTCAATTCTTCAACATTTCATCACATTCAATTCAATCATTCCATTTTTAAGACTTGTTATCCTACACAAGCAAGGTGGAGTAAGCAATTAAAAGCCCCAAACATTATAGGGGCAGAAAAATGGTAAATTAAACAGAACTGATCTAATAGCTCACAGGCATAATCAGGTTAGGCAACAAAATGATCAGCTCTGGTATGATTTCTCTTCCCAAATGATGAAATGAAGTATTACGTTCTATTCTTTATTTATTAAATGTACATTCTTCCTGTCACTAACCTCTTTTTCCTATGAGAAACACCCATGAATTTATAGTTAGAGAGAGAGAAAAAAAAAAACTTTCCTAAAGTTGCATATTGAGTTTCCATAGCTGAAGGAACATTATGCACCTCACCACTCCTATCATAGTCTTCTTGGATTCCCTTGAAATTTGTAAACCAACTTGCAAACTGTTGGTGCTATAAAAGCATAAGGAAATTCTTGCTAGAAATGAACAATGGATCATCTATGTTCTTCCAGTGGTTAATTAATAAAAACTCAAAGTAAGATAAAGATTCAATGGCTTCTTTCCAATGTACTTCCCAATGATGTTCTCTGTTATCTCCATTTAGCAATGCAGAATTTTGTGTTGTTGGTTTTTTTTTTTTGCTTTAATTTATATGCCGCCCTTCTCCGGAGATTCAGGGCGGCTTACAATGCATTAAACAATAGCCTTCATACTTTTGTATATTTATACAAAGTCAGCTTATTGCCCCCACAATCTGGGTCCTCATTTTACCTACCTGATGGAAGGCTGAGTCAACCTTGAGCCTGGTGAGATTTGAACTTGCAGTAATTGCAAAGAGATGTTAATAACAGTGCTTTAGTCCACTGTACTACAGGCTCATAAAATTCCTTGAAGTTATGTAACATAGCTTCTAAAATTTTTGTGTTAATTTTTTAATATTTACCAACAAAGAAGTAAAATAGTTTGTCGTGAAAGCAATTGCTTGCGAAGGCTCCTGGATTGGGGCTGAAAGGAGAAAGCAGAAGTAGCAGGGGTGGAATGCTACCAGTTCACACCAATTTGGGTGAACTGGTAGCAGCGGCAGCAGCAGGTGGTTCAGAGAACCGGTAGTGGCGGCAGCATGAGGCTCCGCCCACCCACCCAGACGTAATTACTTCCTGGTTTTAACCAGGAAGTAACCTGTTTTTTTACCCTCTGTGCATGCACACGCAGAAGGCTTTGCGCATGCGCAGAGGGTCAAAAATTACATGTGACGCGCAGGGCGCGTGCACTTCCGAACCGGTAGGGAAGGTAAGTAGATTTCACCCCTGGGAAGTAGTATGCTCTGTCCCATATTTGGGTAGACCAGATTGCCCTAATAAAAAACACTTATACCTTCTAAAAGCAAAGCAAATCGAACATACTGCTTCACCTTGCCTGCCTCTATCAACAGTTCCAGTGGCCAGGAAAGAAATTCTTACATTGCCAGTGCATGCCCCGAAATTTTTTCTGCCACTCCCTGTCACTCTTTAGAATTGCAAAGATATATATGTGTGTGTATATGTTTATTTGTCTGTGTGTGGTTTTCTGATTGTTGGAACTGCCTTTCAAGGCTTCAAGTTGCATCAAGTAGAATTGCATTGCCTTCTCACCTTCACAAAAATTACTGCATCCCTACCCAGAATGCATTTTGTTGACAGACCTAATATACAGTTCCATCACCCAGTTCCACCAATGTAATGGAATGTGCTCCTGGAAAATCAGTGGAGAGGAGTTTGGGCAACACAGATATTTCCCTGAAAGTAGGTAGTAAATCTCAACAGAGAGAAGCCCAGATTAAGAAATAGCACAGTAATAAACTGGAGAGAGGAGGGAAGGAGGAGGTTCAGGGTAACCACACCCAAGAATCTCTCAGGATATATTTAGTAGATTAGAAGGTTATCGCTTTAGTCTGTCCATTAGGTGTAAGTAAATAAAGAACTAGGCTCAATTGGATTTTGCGGTGTTGTCCTTGGGCTAGAGCTTGACCATCAATAAATTTATCATTCAAAAATTTGTCTAATTATCCTTTAAAACAAAGGAATTGATTGTCAATATTTAATCCCAATTCTACAACAATGATCATTGTAAAGGAAATATGTTTTTTCAAAACTCATAGTTGTTGTTTCTGCTGCTCATTTGCTCCTCTTCCTGTTTCAACTTATTACATTTTACATCCATTTTACATCCTGGAGGCAAGGATGCTTGGTTAGCTTAGAATGCTATTTAGAAAGGTGTTATGCCAGCACACACCACATTTCCCTTTTTCTTTCTTCATGCTTCCTATTTCCTTGGCTTGTGATTTCTTATTCTTTGAATAAACTGCTTATCCTGAAAGAATATAACATGGTGTATGTCTGTGTTTTCACAGGTCACAGTGAAGTTATTGGTTGAATGGTTGAATCTAGAAATTTAATCAACTATAATTCTTTTTGATATATAAAATCTGATTAGGTTTCACTTTTTTGTAGTTATCGACTGAAAATCCTCTAGGAGTAGGCCAGAGTGCGTTAAGTTGTTGTTGTTGTTAGTTGCGAAGTCGTGTCCGACCCATCGACCCATGGACAACTTTCCTCCAGGCCTTCCTGTCCTCTACCATCCCCCAGAGACCATTTAAGCTCCCGCCGACTGCTTCATTGACTCTATCCAGCCACCTCATTCTCTGCCGTGCCCTTCTTCTTTTGCCCTCAATCGTTCCCAGCATTAGGCTCTTCTCCAGTGAGTCCTTCCTTCTCATTAAGTGGTCAAAGTATTTCAGTGTGTTAAATACCAAACACCAGATGATTACCTGAATTTTTAACACTTTCTTAAAATTATCCACAACCATTTGGGTACAAGTAGAGAACAATTTTCTTTTACAGGCAAGTACAGGTAGTACACAACTAATGACCACAATTGAACCCACATTTTTTGTTGCTATGTGAGACATTTGCTAAGTGATTTTTGCCCCGTTTTATGACTTTTCTTGCCACAGTTGTTAAGTGAATCATTCGAGTGTTAAATCAGTAATATGGTTGTTATGTGAGTCTGGATTCCCCATTGACTTCGCTTGTCAGAAGGTGGCAAAAGACGATCACATGATCCCAGGTCGCTGCAACCGTCATAAATATGAGTCAATTGCCAGGCATCACATGATCATGGGAATGCGGGAACGGTTGTGTCAAAAATGTTCATAAGTCACTGCTATTGTAACTTTGAATGGTCACTAAATGAACTGTTGTAAATCGAGGACTACTTATAAAGGATATTTTTGTTCTGTGGAAGAAAATTAGCAATTCAGAAGAAACAATACTTCAGGACTTTTATACAAATATTTGAGAACCCTGCTTAGAGAAAAAAGTCCTTACAGTTACTCCTTATTTGAAATATTGAAAAATAAAACCCTGCTCGTATAAGTTCACTGTGAGAAAATGGATGCCATGCATCAGATATAGCATAACAGCAAGCTGTGCCTTATCATACCTTATTAAGTCTTATGAAACAGCCAAATTTGATCCACAAAATTTCATGAAAGGTTGGTTTGTCATTGCCATGAATTGTGTTATAGTTTGACCATATGGGGAAAAAATAAACGCTTACCAATTTTTAACACAGAAATATCCTTCTTGGGAACACACTAGGGGAGAAAAGAGCTGTGTCAATTGTTAGAAGCATCTCATGTCAAACAGCTGGTTAATATTTATGAACACAAGGAGCAAGATCCAGCAGATTTTATGCCTGTTGGCTTCCAATTCATTCTCCCAAACAGCTTTGCTGTTTTTGAATGCAGGCGGCTTCAAAACTGGCCACAGCCCCTGGTGCCTGCCTGTCTGCATAGCATATGGTACTGGGCACTGACTGGAAAAATTGCCTGAAACAAGAAGGCAGAAACACGGGTTCTATGTCTCTTAAGACTTTTATCAAAGACAATTAGTAGAGTTTAGTAACAAGGTTATAAACCAGTCAGCATAAGAACAGAAAGGATTCCGTTTAATATCATGACCTGTCCAAGCTCCTTCAAGAAAGGTCATTAGTGCAATAAACATTTAAAAGTTATCTTGAAATGGACCGGAATTATAATTACAAACCAAACTGAAAGAAAGATGTTTACAAATGCTAGAACTCTTAAAAAAAAAAAAGAAGAAGGATGATCAAGAAGGAACCAAGAAAAAAGAATCAGGAATTAGGATGGAGTTATATAACTATCTGAAGTTAATACAGGTAGTCCTTGACATTCGTTAGTGACCATTCAAAATTACAGCAGCACTGAAAAAAGGAATTTATGAGTGTTTTTCACACTTGTGATCATTGTAGTATCTCCATGATCATGTGATCAAAATTCAGATGCTTGGCAACTGACTCATTATTTATGACGGTTGCAGTGTCCCAGGGTCATGTGATTTTGCAACCTTCTGACAAGCAAAGTCTACGGGGAACCAGATTCACTTAACAATCATGTTACTAACTTAACAACTGAAGTGATTCACTTAACAACTGTGGCAAGAAAGGTTGTAAAAGGGGGCAGAACTCACATCACAACTGTCTCACTTAGCAATAGAAATTTTGGCTTCAGTTGTGGCTGTAAGTTGAGGATTGCCGGTAACTGAAATCTTACTGACAGATTTTTTTTTCTCCTATAGATCCTCCAATAGGTTGCAGTCAAGCATCTCCTACATTGTCCTACTTGGCAAGTTCCTAGTCTATCTAGGATTCCATCATTCAATTCGGTGATAGGAAAAAAAGAAGAGAAGATATTTTAGGTCTCCTGTGAGAGCCAACAATGCCAATAAAACAAACACCGTGTCAATCTGAAACAAAAGCAATTCAATTGTGCATGCAGGGAAATATAATGAGAAACACTTTGTTAAGCTACCCAATACAAATCTTTCAATGTATAAAAAGTTTATTCCACTTTGGAAAAAGTGGAAGAAAGAAAATAAAGAGTAGGCAATCATCACAGCCACTAAATTCCAACTAAAACCAATACAGCTTAGCTAAATTGGTTAATTATTATCTACTGAAGAAACGTTTGAGTTTCAGCACATGTTAATGGCTCAACATAAAGAATACAGTTGGAAAAAGATATTTTGGGTGTGTTATTTGGATGCCCTTAGGCAGGGCCTCCTTGCTGCTGCTATTACTTCTTCCTTTTCCCAACTTCTATTTTTCTTCGAAGCACAATTCTCAGCCAGTGAAAACAAAGACCAACTGTTGCTTTGCCAAACCAAACAAAATGTTCACTAATAGACTGGATATAGTCAGAAAATTATGGAGCTGTTGAATCCATCCTAGATAAAGACTCTGACTAGTCTTTAACAACTATCACACTGTAGTGCAATATTATACAGAAGACGTTTTTTGAAAAACAGAAGATGGATTCCATCTGTTCAGGCTTCTCAACATGGGATCAACTTGCTAGATGCTTATGAAGAACTGCTATGTCATATTAAAGTTAAGGTATTTCATAAACTATGCTCAACTCTAGGTTTCCTCAGGGAGAAAGAGAACAAATTATGAAAGTTTTAATTTCAGAAACACCAGGGTTAGATGGTATGAATTAGTAATGAAATCACAATTTTAAAAATGGCCACATTAAGGATATGCAGCATATCACAGGGGAAATGATGGCAAACACTACAGAAAGGGCACAGTCTAGATGGACAATTTCTACTTCATTTTCTTTATCTTCTGGGATCTTTCAAACCAAGTCACTGCAGCAATAGCCCTGCTGCAATTTACCCTATAGATCTGCTGAGCATCAAGCTGAAGAGACCCAATCTAAAAGGGGCTAGATTCCTGGAATTGGGAGGTTGTGTACCAGTGATGAAATCCAAATTTTTTTACTACCAGTTTGTGGGCGTGGCTTGGTGGGCATGACAGGGGAAGGATATTGCAAAATCTCCATTCCCACCCCACTCTAGGGCCAGCCAGAGGTGGTATTTGCCGGTTCTCCGAACTGCTCAAAATTTCCGCTGCCAGTTCTCCAGAACCTGTCAGAACCTGCTGGATTTCACCCCCGTTGTGTAGATAGATTGACTATAGATCTGGAACATCTAGGGTTCAAGTCAGCTCTATTTATAAAGTTCAGGGGATGACCTGACATCAATTGTTTCTCTACTAAGTACAGGTAGTCCTTGATTTATGACCACAATTGACCCCCAAATTTCAGTTGCTAAGTGAGACAATTGTTAAATGAATTTTGCCTAATTTTATGACCTTTCTTGCCATAGCTATACTTTGTGAATCCTTGCAACTGTTAAGTAAGTAACAAAGTGAATCTGGCTTCCCTATTGACTTTGTCAAAGGGTTACAAAAGGTAATCACATGATCCCAGGACATGATCCCTCACAATTATGAACCAGTTGCCAAACATCCAAATTCTGACCCTGTGAGCTTGGGGATGCTGCAACAATCATAAGTGTGAAAAATGGTCATAAGTAACTGTTTTTCAGTGACGTTGTAACTTCAAACGGTCACTAAATGAAATGCTGTAAGTGAAGGACTACCTGTAATTGCAAGGTTAATATCTCAGATATTATGGCAGCTCAGTACTGATACGAGCTTTATATATTTCCAAAATAGCAAGGGGAAATTATGAAGTGCATGTCTATTATTGCAAGAAGTTACATTGATCTGGAAGCAATTACAACTTAATTACTGATGGGAAAAGAGATATACAGAGTCCTTAGTGTTCTCTGAGCTTGGTTTTTTGTTTGGTTAGTTTGGTTTGTATTCATTATCCACTTGGGTAATGACACATCTGCAAGCAAACGAAGCTCAAAGCACACAGTGCAACCTTGATCAAAAGAGATACATTATGTCGAAGGTTATACCTAGATAGTTTCAAATGCAACTAGCCATTACAAATGCTAAAATTCATGCTTTCTATTGTTATTGTAATCAACTAATCACTATTCTTAAGATTTATTTATTTATTTGTTCAACTTGTATGCCGCCTTTCTCTGAAGACTCAAGATGATGGTACTAGAAAGCACAGTGATAGTATTTATATGGGTCAGGGAAATAGATTATTTTCCTAGTACGAAAAAAAATTGAGGATGTGGAAAACTCTCTACCTAATACCATGCTTAAATTATTTAGACACTGGTCTTCATATAGTCAAAGAAAGATAATCCATGCACAAGAATGTAATTTAGAGAAAACCCAGAAGTACAAGGCAGAGTTTTGAGAAAATGAGTCAGTTATGCCTTTCTTCCTTCTTTCCTTCCTTCCTCTCTTTCACTCACTCACTCCTTCTCTCCTTTCCTCCCTCCCTCTTTTTAAATTAATTATAAAAGAATGTGTTTCAAATGAATACTCAAGATAAACTGCTGAAGACAATAATAACAGAATGCCACAGGATTAAAGTAGGATTCTTGTATGTATTTATTTTTCATGTTTGTGTGTAGCCATTTATTGCAGTTAGATGTGTAGTGGTTAGAGTCAGTGGTGGGATCCTCCTGGTTTAACAACCGGTTCAGTAATCGCACGCTTTGCATGCACAGTTTGAGGAAATCTTCACTTCCGCGTTTCTTCGGAGGAGAAAAACAGCTGAGGCGTGGCAATCTGCTCTGCTGTGCAAATCAGCTGAGAATATAAAGGTAGGAAAATAGTGCGGGAAGGTGGGTGGGCCCATCTTATCATCAGGGCGAACCGGTTTGCTCCCAGCTGATCATTGGAGCTACCAGTTTGAATCGAACTGGTAGAATCCAACCCCTGGTTAGAGTGCTGCCCTCTCATGTGGTAGACTGGGCTTCAATCCCTGCTGGTGCCTACCTTATCAGTAGGGGTCCTTGCCAAGACCTATCCCCCATGCTCACTTGCCTGCCTCCAATATGAGAGTGACACGAACTAAGAGATTCATGCCAGCTCAGTTATCATATCACCTGGATTAGCAAGGTTCAGGCCAAATGATAGAAAACCAGGACAATCTGACGATAAGTGGGCTACTGGAACAGGACCTGGTGGCTCAGCAGACTGATAGCATTGTGATTAACACCAGCTGTCTGCAATTACTGTAAGCTCGAATCTCACCAGGCTCAAGGTTGACTCAGCCTTCCATCCTTTCTAAGGTAGGTAAATTGAGAACCCAGTTTGTGGGGGCAATAAGCTGACTTTGTATAAATATACAAAAGTATAAAGGCTATTGCTTAACGCATTGTAAGCCGCCCTGAGTCTCCAGAGAAGGGCGGCATATAAATCAATTTTTTTTAAAAAATGTGTATGGACAAGATAAGGGAACCTGAAACTGATAGAATGCTACTACAACAGCAGACCTAATGAGATATATGAGATGTATGTAGGAACTATGAATGCACAGAAGATAGAAAAACAGCTAGTTACCCAACACTTCAACATAGTGAAGAGGAAGCTGTATTCATAACTCGAAATAGGTCAACTTTACATTATATCCCAGATTCAAGAAAACCTGAATGAACAACTGGATGCATAGCCAATACCTGAACTAGAACATTATTGTCCTCCCCTCCATTACAGAGCACAGCAAATGATATGAGACCTAAGATCATGGATAAATGTAATGGGGATAAATCCCTTAGGGGATGAGGGAATGGGGATAAATCCCTTAGGGGATGAGGGAAAAAGATGCTGCCTATGAAATGATCAGACAAGAAGAGGGGCCCACAAGGACTTAACAGTCAGAGAAAGAAACCTAGAAAGGAAGGATTTGCCCTCATAAATCAGACAGTTAAAAGTGGTGGCAGGAAGTTTGTAACTTCTGATTTGCAAGCTTCTGTTAAAGTAGCCTTACAATAAAGTAGATTTAGCTCAGGTAAACACTATATTTCCTGTCTGGTTTACCTGGGAGGCCTGACACACCCATACGGGTGAAAAGGGGATTAAAAAAAAATATTTACGACTTTTGAAAATAAAGGCTTCACTTCTTTTCTTTAAAGTGCCGAGGGCATTGTTAGGACCCTTTCAGGATAATATAGTATAAGTGTTGTGAAACATTTGATATAGCAACAAGCAGGTCAGCTAAAAAATCTAGAAGTACTTAATAACCAGTACCTGTCATAGTTCAAATGGAACAGTAGCTTTCTAAAATAATTTAACTGCAGCAGAAGCATCTATACTTATGTCCCTGTCCATCCATAGATTTAACAAATGGGTCAAGTGAGGGGCCAGATTTTCTCAATATTTCAATGTTCAAATTTATTTTCTTCATTTTTTTTTAAATTGGATTTATATGCCGCCCTTCTCCGGAGACTCAGGGCGGCTTACAATGCATTAAGCAATAGTCTTCATACTTTTGTATATTTATACAAAGTCAGCTTATTGCCCCCACAAACTGGGTCCTCAATTTACCTACCTTAGAAAGGATGGAAGGCTGAGTCAACCTTGAGCCTGGTGAGATTCGAGCTTACAGTAATTGCAGACAGCTGGTGTTAATCACAATGCTATCAGTCTGCTGAGCCACCAGGCCCAATTTCCGGTTTTAAGAATTCCTTTTATATGACAGTATTATCATTATCTGTTTAAATGTCCTCAGTTTATATTTATTTACATTTAATAGCCACCCAATTACAATAGACTCTAGAGACGGAAATGCATATGACTCACAAAAGTGGTCAAACCTTGGAAATATATCCAAATAACTCTAGCAGAAAATGGAAACTGCAGACATATTACATACATTTTCATGTACAGGTAGTCCTTGACTTACGACCACAATTGAGACCACAAAATTTCTATTGCTAAGACAGTTGTTAAGTCAATTTTGTCCCATTTTACAACTTTTCTTGCCACATTTGTTAAGTAATCAGTGCAGCTGTTAACTTAATAACACGGTTGTTAAGTGAATTTGGCTTCCCCACTGACTTTGCTTGTCAGAAGAATGTGCCTAAGAATGCTGGAGACATACAAGTTACATAGTAAAAAGATTATGAACTGTATATTCTCTCCTTTTGATCCATTGTACAAAATTTTCAGAATAATTTCAACGAGTGAGCTGTACTTTGCAAAGAATAAATTAAGTGTACTCTCTGTCTACTAAAAGTTTGCTGTTTGGATTTGCCATTTACTGGTCTAAACCAACATACTGAGAGTCCATTCTGAACTGTATAGTGTAGAGTGCTTTCCCTTCAATTTTTTGAGATCCAATCCTCTGACAAGCTTGAAACATTATGCCTAAACCACAGTCAATACAACACACCTGTCTTGGTTCATCCATCATGCTAAATCCTATATCATGGTTTCCAAAGCACAAAGGCTGGTAGCACACAACATGCTGACCATGATGTGTTTATGCCAGTTTACTAAACATAAAGGCATACTAAGACACCTTTGCCAATAAATAACATGGAAATGTTATTTAATGTCAGAAGTAATTTGGAATCGAATAGTCTTCAGGCCACTGCAATATATTTGAATGAACTGCTGTCTTCTACTGATTTTACGCTGCAAATACCGTCATCATCATTGCCACCACCATTGAATTCACCAGCTCATTTAATCACCACCACCATTTTTGTTAAGGTCTAATTATTATAAGAAGCAATGTTGAAAATCAACATTTCCTGTAAATTCCGTAGATGCAAAATAGAAAGCAACCCACATCTGGGCAAAAATCAAAACACTTCTGAAAGTTATTACTGTTATCATTGGGGTGGGGGGTTATTTCAAAAGCTTGCTATTTGTGTATGTTTGTATGTGCAGGCAAGCTTTTCAGTTCTTCAAAAGTCTTTACCCAAAAGTGAACCAGTCAAAGAGGGAGGTGGGGGAGAACCAAAGCTGTCCAGCAGCAAAGTCGTGAAGAATACAGCACTTAAGAGCTTTTCAGATTTGTGTCCCTAAAGTAGCGGGTTTGCAATTTTGTTCCTATCTCCCCGACGCCCTTTCAGTAACAGGAAGTCAGCGGGCTTCCAAAAGGGAAGCATCCATAGGAAGGCAAGAGACTTTTTTTTTTTTTACGGCTTGCCAACACTTCCTGCTCGCTCGCCTTGCGATAAACTGACCTGGTTAAGAAAGCGGGCATTTCCCCCAAGTCCCCACCGGGCGAGAAGGTTCCAGTATACATCTAGGACAGGAGGAGGAGGAGGCGGTCTCCGAGTTCGGGGCTGCAAATTGAGCTCCGGCTCCTCTCGCACCCCGCCCCCGTTGAACGCGTTACCTTCCAGCCGCCCCCGGGGCTGCCGTTGCAGGTGGCGCATTCAGCCGGCAGACCAAAGCTCGGGCGCTGCCCGTTGCGGACGTCCCGAGGAGTCAGCAGCCGGCTGCCGTTCCCCACCGCCTGAGCTCGCTGGTCCTCGTCGACTCGGGGAAAGAGCCCGCAGCGGCGCTGGAACCGAGCCACGAGTTGAGAGCCCAAGAGGCTGCCGAATAGGCCGGCCATGCTCGCTCCTGGGAGGTGGGTGTGGGGGGGGGGTAGAGAGACCCAAAAACCAGGCGCGGCGAGACGCTCCGCGGGCAGAGCCGCCAACCGGCCACCGCTCTGTAGAGGACCCGGAGAGAAGGGGCGGGCTTGGGACGCCCCGCGGACAGGTGCAGCCGCGCCCCGCCGCGGGACCCGAAGCCGGCGCTGCGCCCTGAGTCGCTCTTCGACTTGGGTGGCTGCCTTCACTGCGGGGCCGGCGCGGTTCCTCTGGACGTCACTGCTTTGTAATCAAGCAGGCTCTTCTCGCCCCCGGGAAAGGAAGGAAGCCGTCCTGGGACCGTCACGCCCTTAGAGAGATGGGTGACCTTTTCTCTGAAGTAGCCTGGCCGTTTATTTTCCACAGGAGTTCTACCAACTCGGCTGGATATCGCTGGCGTTTACGGGACCTGCATTCAGTTCAGCCCCGGTCCGCAGCCCGGAAGTTCACTGCGGAATCCTAGCCGAGCCATTAGTTCTCAGCCGACCTCCCAGAGTTGCCGGGAAGAGAGCATGTTGAACTCAGTAAGTGACCTCCACAAAACAGTCCCAAGACCAAAGGATATCGTGGCTTAATCCAACGTTACACCAATCTTACACCACATACCATTTTACCCTCCCTTTAATGTAACCAGACCCATTTTCTCGGGAACGGTTTAAAGCACTGCTCATTCGTCTTTTATGTCAGGAAAAATATTGGTATCATTAATCTGGTTGTCCACACCATCAGTCGCATCTTTACTCTGTGGCATCAATGCCAGATTGTGCTACTCCCACTGTCCCTTTGTCCTCCTGGCGTTGGCATCTTCTTGTTTTTTATAACATCGCTTCTTAGCAGAAAAGCTGCGCAAATCAGAATACTGCAACAAGAATGTCATTTCTGATCTGTCCCAGTTCAGGTTTGACCAAATCTGCAACTGTTCGCCCTCTGATCGCTTCTTTCATTTCTAGGATTGGTGGTATTTTCTCTGACACCAAAAATTATTTCTTATCCAATGAGATGGGAAGGTAATATGATCTACTTTTGAAGGAACAAAAGCCATTGAAATCGACAAGAAAATTTGCAGTCTTTGAAAATATTTCTCATAGGAAGGAACGAAGGAAGTCTTTCAGCAGAGAAGTGTTGTGTTTGTGAGAGTTTTTTAAAGAATTTAAAAAGATTTAAAAGTTATCCCAACACTAATTTTAGAGCCTGAGAAGCAGAGAAAAGATGATGGGAATCCATTATTATTGAAAGAACAAACACCACATTTTACATACGTTATTGTTTCAGAAATATCACATCCACATAAGCAGTGAAGGTAACTTTTAATCCAGAATGTAAGATAATGAAAGGAGAATGGTTAAATTCTGGAAAAGGAACTAATCAAAAGGGAACCTTGGGAATGCTGAGTGACATTGCTGTCAATTTAAACTCCAAGTGTTATTCTGTGACCACTAGGTATGTTTTGCTCTCATTGAATTGTGGGCAAAAGGTATAGTTTTGGATTTTTAATGTTCAGGGAAGGAGTGAATATGATTTGATTACAAGTGATTCTCTTTCATCAATGTGCTTATTGGACTAACCAGTTATCCTCCACAATAAAAGTACTGGCTTTTAACATTCAGCTGTATTAAACTCAATAGCTAGGTTGGGGAAAGTATGAGCTAAAGTTATATCCCACTCATCTATACTTCCCCCTTCCTTCTGGAATAATCTGAAGCATGCTTCAAAGAGACCTATTCTATCATTGTAGCTGTAGAACCCATGCTCTATCTTATTTCTATGCAGTCTGTAGCTGATAAAGATGTATGTAGCATTAACTTTCAGATTCTTTGAACACATAAAGGTCAGAGAGAAATATAAGCAAAATAAATGGATTTGGTTAATTAAAAGTTATTGATATTTGTAAGAGCAGTTCTATGTTTAGTTTAAATACATTCAGAAATATATCTTTTTTAAAAAAAAAATCCATGAGAACCGAAGACAAACTGGGAAGTTAATACAGATGTTATATTAAATGTGCTGTTTCTCTCAGTCAGTAAATGATTTCTGTATTTTATGGCCCTTTCAAAATAAGAATAGCACTACCTTTGATTTGTATTGGCTAATTAAGTAATATATATATATATATATATATATATATATATATATATATATATATATATATATATATATATATATGGCTGAGTAAGCAGCAGTAGCAGTTCTTTGATTTTATTGCTGATATCCAGGAAATGCTATTTCTGTTAGAAATATATGTAATGTTTTACTTTCATATCAAGACTGCAATGCAGAGGCACTGGTGTGCAAAATGGAGTTATCAGCCCAGCCTTATACTCTAATTTAAGCAAATTGCTTTACAGTGTACCCTTCATTGTGATCCAGAATCCTGTCCTTCATAGCATGTAGGATCGTCAGCCTACAAGGTGCTTAAGGTCATCTACTACAACCTCACAATATGTCTGTCCTGGAGCAATCTAAATTACATGTCATTTGCTGTTGATTAAGCTATATGAGCAAATGTAAAGTGTATTAGCAATCAAGTGAGTACCACACCAAGCAGATATTTCCAATTAATTGAGAATGGGGGAGGATAATAAATACAGAATTGCTATGAAATTAATTCTACTGTCAAAATTTAGCAGATTTAACTTAGGTTAATAAGACTTGGGTTCATACCATAGCTTTTTGGTTTTTTTAAAAAGTAAAGTAGTCTAGTTTACTTCTAATACTATGGTATAAATCATAGGTACTACCTGAGGGAGAAGGTACAGTAGGTAGAAATTGGTTGTATATAGCTTTAATTCCCTGGGGTATTTAAGACCAGTTTTGGCAGAGTAAGTCAAAACATGGTTTAGTTTTGGCTTGGCATTATGTAAACCCAACCACTTGGTTTACAAACAGTGGCAAAACAACTTATTTTGTGTAGTAGATGAGTTGCAAATTGCAGCTTCCATAAGACATTCAACAGGGACCCTTAATTTCAGGGATCTACTTTGGTTTTTGAATTATTTGCTAAATCAAAACTAGGTCCATATGCAGAATCCTGGTTGGAGGTAGAAGGTGAATTGAATCCTAATTTATAAAGACTGAGTCCATCTGTGATGTGGATAATTTTCTTACATAACAAAGGTGCCATTTAAATTATAATTTAGTGCTCAAAATAATTTATTTATTTATTTATTTATTGCGATTTATATGCCGCCTTTCTCCCTAGGGACTCAAGGCGGCTTACAAAATGACAACTTCAATACAAATCACAATACAATACAAAATTAAAATCAGTAACCCAATTAAAAACGATTTAAAATTATACCAGTGTACCCCCAAACGGATCGGTTTAATTGGCGGAAGAGCCACGTCTTCAGCTCGCGATGGAAGGAAAGAAGGTCGGGGGCTGTCCTGAGCTCAGTGGGCAATCCATTCCAGAGGGTCGGGGCTCCCACAGAGAACGCCCTCCCCCTGGGGGTCGTCAGCCGGCATTGTTTGGCCGACGGCACCCTGAGGAGGCCGACTTTGTGAGAGCGCACAGGACGATGGGAGAACGGCTGGAGATGGTTCTGCAAGTACCCCGGACCTAAGCCATGAAGGGCTTTATAGGTGAGCACCAGCACCTTGAAACGTATCCGGAGTGCCACAGGTAGCCATTGCAGCTCACGCAGGAGAGGTGTTACACGGGAGTATCTAGACACCCCCGTAACTACCCGCGCGGCTGCATTTTGGACTAGCTGAAGCCTCCGGACACATCCCAAGGGCAGCCCCATGTAGAGGGTGTTACAGTAGTCCAACCTAGAGGTAACAAGGGCGTGAGTGACCGTGGCGAGGGCATCCCGGTCTAGGAACGGGTGCAACTGGCGCACAAGACGGACCTGTGTGAAGGCCCCCCTGGTTACGGTCAGGGGTGGAAATGTAAAGCTGGGTATCATCAGCATATTGATGATCCTCACCCCAAAACCACAGATGATCTCACCCAGCGGTTTCATATAGATATTAAAGAGCAGAGGGGAGAGAACCGAGCCCTGAGGCATCCCATAAGTGAGAGGCCTCTGGGAGGATCCCTGACCTCCCGCCCAAACAGACTGCAGACGGCCCGAGAGATAGGAGGAGAACCACTGTAAAACAGTGCCTCCTAACCCTATCCCCCTGAGCCGCTGCAGCAGGATACCATGGTCGATGGTATCGAATGCTGCTGAGAGGTCAAGAAGGACCAGGATGGAGGAGCAACCCCCATCCCTGGCCCGCCAGAGATCATTTACTAGGGCGACCAATGCTGTTTCCGTGCTGTGGCCACGCCTGAAACCAGATTGGTAAGGATCCAGGTAGTCAGTTTCCTCCAGGAATTGAGGGAATTGCTGTGCCACCACAGACTCAACAACCTTCGCTAAAAAGGAGACTGGACGGTAGTTGTTAAGTACGTCAGGATCCAGGTTAGGCTTCTTAAGGAGGGGTCGAACCACCGCCTCTTTAAGCGCAGCGGGAAAGACCCCTTCCTTTAGTGAAGCGTTGACAATAGCCTGGATCCAGTCTCCAGTCACCTCCCTGGCTGCCAAAACAAGCCAGGAGGGACAAGGATCCAGTAAACATGTGGAAGACCCCAGCCTACCCCTAATCCTGTCCACTTCATCCAATGAAACAGGCTCAAACTCAACCCAGATGTCTCCACTGAGACTAGGCCCTGTCACCTCAACGGACTCTGTCCAGTCGGAGTCCAACCCTGTCCGAATCTGAGTGATTTTATCTTGCAGAAACTGTGCAAAGTCCTCAGCATGGTCCTGTAAGGGGTCCTCCCTCGCTCCCTGATTAAGGAGGGAGCGGGTCACTCTAAACAGGGCTGCTGGGCGATTTTCTGCAGATGCAATGAGAGTGGCGAAATAGTTATGTTTCGCCACTTCCATCGCCACAAGATAAGACCTAATATGGGTTCTTAGTTGTGTTTGGTCGGACTCGGATCGGGAGGATCTCCAACTACCCTCCAGGCATCTTTTCCGACGCTTCATTTCCCTGAGCTCCGCAGTAAACCAAGGAGCCGCCCAGGATCTGCGTTGGATCAGAGGCCGCAAAGGCGCGATTCGATCCAGGGCCCCCACCGCAGCCTGTTCCCAGGCTGCGACAAGGGTCTCAGATGAATCGTGGGCTAAGGAGGCAGGAAATGACCCAAGCTCCATCAGGAAACTTTTGGGTTCCATCAGGCGCCTGGGGCGGAACCATCTTACTGGTTCCGCACCCCTGCGATGGGGGATGGCGGAGGAAAAGTCGAGTCTAAGGAGGGAATGATCGGTCCATGACAGAGGGTCAATAGATAGTCCCCTCCCCACGATCATTTATCCACTGTCCAGAGAGAAAAATAAGGTCGAGTGTGTGTCCTCCAATATGAGTTGGGCCCTGTACAATCTGAGTCAGGTCCATGGCCATCATGGAGGTCATAAACTCCCGCACCAACTCAAAATAATCACATGGATCAATATTTTTCTTTCAAGGCAACACAATCATTTAGCTAAAATATAATGGCCATGCTATTTCAGTTTATCCCATATTCTGTCAATTACAATGGCGAAAATTAGACTGAAGTAAGGTGCAGTGAGATAGAAGAATTTAAATGAATATTCTCTCCCTCCTCAGAATCTTAAGAATGCCCTGGTTGCAGTTTTGAACCAAGCATTTTGAATTACATGTATGATACAAGTATTAACTATATCTGACGAACTCTAACTCACTAGCACCTTCTCAACCAATTAGCATTCATATGTTAATAGATGATGAATTCTGAGGATGAAAGGTATAACTAGTGCAAAACAGTGCTGTGGAGTCGGAGTCGGAGTCGAGGAGTCGGAGTCGGAGGAAATTTTGGGTACCTGGAGTCGGAGTCGGAGTCGGCAAACAATGCACCGACTCCGACTCCGACTCCTACTAAATTTAGATTGGAATTTTAAAAAAAGCAAGTTTAAATGTCCCAATTCACAAAAAGTTATAATTAATGACTTCTCTACTGTAAGAATAAAGACCAATGCATGCAGTGCCTCACGTAACCGCAAAATGAACACGTTAAGTGACCGTGAAGAAGCATGCTTTTCATGTGCTTCACTATAAGGCACGCAACGCACAATTAGGAGTGGCAATACTTATACTTTCCATAGTGTTGTGTTCTGCTGTTACAGGGAACGCAGCGCCCATGGGTAACCTAGCCTCTCACTGATAAGGGATTAAGTAAATATGTTTTTTGCAGGACTAGAGACACTTGCATAAGTGAAGGGAATGGAGGGTCAATAGTTCAAGACTGAAGCTGTAAACCATTGGAAAAACTGCTGTCATTCAGCTAAGGCTATAAAAACTTGTAACTCTGATTGTTAGCTTAAACTTTAAACATGACTAAACACTGTTTAAATTTATGAACCGGCCAAATACTCTGTTCAAAGAAAATACATTGTATGTTTGTATGTGTGTTTCTAATTATTGTTATTTATTCATATTTGTTCTCTTTTATTCTTTAAAGTTTAACAATTCATTCTTTATCTTAATATCTTTATATTTGTTTGGGGTTGGCTTTCTTCCCTTTCATCTTTTTTATTGTACAGCAATCTTTCTCCTCAAACCTACCACCTCTCTCTTTTCTTTCCTTCTTACTTTCTCTTCCTCACCCTCTTCTTCTCCTCCCTACTTCCTCTTCCTTTCTCCTTCTCCTCCTCTCTTCCTCCCTCTCTTACCCTCACTCCTACTCTAATTTCCCTTCCCTTCCTTCATCCCTCTCTATTGCTGTATCCTTTTATGTATATGGACTACTCAGAGGGCTGAAAAAGTTATTTCTGACTGGTCCTCTCCCTTTTGACCAGTCCTCGAACTTACGACTGTCCTCACATTTTACGTTTTTGCCCTATTTTGTCACCATGGTGAAGAGAAGCAGTTGTGAAATGAGTGACATGGTTGTTAAAAATGCTGCACGGGCATAAATGTGAGGATGGTCATAAGTGTGAGGACCAGTCAAAAGTGCGAGGACCTGTCAGAAATGACTTTTTTCAGCCCTCTATACACATAGCCATGGCCACCCGGTCACATGACCAGCTAGCCACACCCACCCAGTCACATAACCTCCAAGCCATGCCCACAAAATAAGCCACGCCCACAGAACCGGTAGTAAAAAAATTTAGAACCCACCCCTGGTTGGGGGTCACCACAACATGAGGAACTGTATTAAAGGGTCGCGGCATTAGGAAGGTTGAGAACCACTGGCTTAGAAGAACTTGGTGGAACAGCTTCTTGGATTCAACTGTAAGTGTTTATATTGTATAGGACAAATCATGTCTAGGTTTAGTGCTGGGATATATAGCTTATTTGTTTGTATAAAGCCATGTACGTACAACTTACAAGACTGTGTATGTTGATATTAAAAATCTAATTATATGCCAGTTAGTATAACATATTTTATATTTTAGGGAAAGAGGCATCCTAAACAATGGCAAAAAGACTGCTAACAACAAACACAACAAAGTCTACTGTTTATGAGCACTTTGCATTATCAAGTGATGGAAAACATTACGTGTGCCAATGTATTAGAAAAGATGATGATGGTGAAAAACAATGTGATGCAAAAATTAGCAGTTTCAGTGGGCCTGATAAAAATGCACCTACAAGAGCATCAAATTTGAAAAGACACTTACAGCGTTTTCATCCCAAAGTGTTAGAAGCCGTGAATGAGAAAGATAGCAATGAAAACATTGCATCTACTTCTGTGACAAAAAACGTTCAGAAATCTACTGGAGAACAATCACAAATAAGAAAATTCTTTATATCTGACAAAGTTACCATAAGGATGACACCAGAAAAATTCAAACACCACATTATTGAAATGGTAGTAAAGAATAGTGTACCACTATCCTTCTTTTCACAGACAGCCTTTTTAGGCCTAAATGGAGAAATGGCAAAAAAACTTGGTGTTTCTCTGGAAAGAGAAAGTATAAGGAAACTTATAATTGAGGAGGCCAAATGTAAAAAGGAAGAACTACAGAAAGTTATGAAAGGACGTTTTGTCTTCCTTAAAATGGATGCATGCACATGTCACAGAGTCAATTATTTCGCTATTAATGTTAGATTTGTGGATGAAAATAACAAAACAATAACACGGACCCTCGGAGTAAAGGACACTCAGGCACATCACACCAGTGATTACCTTCAGAAGTTAGTGGAGGGTGTTCTAGAAGATTTTGAAATTAAAAAGGAACAGATTTTATGTGTTGTGACAGATAACGCTTCTAACATGTTGAGCACAATTGAGAAGATGAAGGCAGATGAAGAAGGTATCAAACAGATATTAGACTTAGAGGAAGACAGCTCTGCAAGTATTAGAGAAAGTTTAGAAACTGAAGAGAATGCTGACATTTTTTTAGACAACTTTGTTGAAGAAGCATTGAAGCTTGCTACTATTCATCATATGCGATGTGCTGTTCATACACTGCAACTTGCCATAAGAGATGGATTAAAAGATCGCCATGCAGCTACATTAATTGGCAAATTACGGCAAGTAACTGTTGCAGCCAGGGCCCCAAAAACAGATGCAATTTTGAAAAGACGTGCAGGAAAAGGAGCCATTTTGGATCAAACAACTCGCTGGGGAAGCACTTATTTAATGGTGAAGCGTTTGCTTGAACTTAAAGACTTCATAGAAGAAATGGACAATGAAAATCTTGCATTAACTGCAAGCCAGTGGACACAAACAAAAGAGCTGGAGAACCTTCTTTCTCACCCCTTCACTGTCACCAAGAGGTTGCAATGTGATGATCTAACCCCGGGTAAATTCCTCTTGGAATGGAAGAGCCTGTTATATCGCCTGAACAAAAATGGAGGGTTAATAGCTGAGGGCATTGCATCTTCAATGATGAAAAGAGAGTGTCTTTTGCTGGAAAATGAAATCTTGTTAGCGGCTATTTATGTCGACCCAATGAGCCGACTTTTATTGAACAGTAAACAGATTGCTACTGGGAAAAAGGCCCTCTATGATGTAGCAGTTCGCATGAAGGGATTACGACCTGAAATACCTCCACAGGAGGATGGAGTTCTTTTAAGCAATAGTGGTAACTCAGAATCATCTTCTTCAAACGAAGAATTAGACTTTGATTCCTTCTTAGACAAAATGGAAGTTGCTAAAGGAAAGCGACGTCGCATAAGCGTTACAGAACCAGTAAATGTCCAAATAAAAAAATTCCAACAGGAGTTTTATAAAGCACTAAAAGAAGTTGAAAAGTATGATCGCTCATCAAAACTTACTGTTGAAGAAGCCATCCTTGTTTATCCAGAGATCGTTAGTGATGTGGCCAGAATAGTTACTGCAATGCCACCCACCCAAGTCAGTGTCGAAAGATTATTTTCAGCCCTAAAAATAATAAAGTCTGACTTAAGAGCCTCTATGAAAGAGGATCTGGCAGAGGCAATTCTCTTCCTTAGAACTCTACATTGAATTGATTTGCATTTGCTAAGCCTATAACTACATTTCAAGATTAATATAAACCATTTCTAGGTTTTACAGATTTTGTTTTTGGTTCATATAGATAAGCTTTGTTTTTGTTCTAAAACAACCAAATAATGTGGTTTGTATTTTTGAACTGGTAAAGTTCCTGTTCCTGATGTTTATGCCTGCTGCTACTATCCAGCAACTTGATTAATTAAATTAATAAAAAAAAATTAATAAAACTTTGTTGTTTTCATTGTGTTTGTCTTTTGCTTAAACTGTTCAATACAGTAGACTGTTGGCTTCCCAGCCAGTAGTCCTGTGGTAATGACATGTATGTTGCCTTTCTTTCCTTCAAGGAATGTATAAAATACATTCGCATATTAATACAGAGGAGTCGGAGTCGGGGAGTCGGAGTCGGAAGTACAAAAAACTGAGGAGTCGGAGTCGGAGTCGGAGTCGGAACATTTATCTCCCGACTCCACAGCTCTGGTGCAAAACAATAATTTATCTTTAATTTTATTACTCTGACTACTCAGAAATACTAGGAATCTAGTATAAAGTAGCATAAGAACAGGTCTGCTGGAGCAGACAAATGGCTCATGGAGTTCAGCATTCCTGAAGAACCAGATGCATCCAGGAACTCACTTTTGTGGACAAGAGTGTGTAGGTGTGTATGTAGGCGAGACAGGGAGAGAAAGAGAGGGATTATTGCATTCCATTGTTACTCCCTAGCAACTGGAATTCAATGTATGCAATCTATCAAACAGCTGTCAAGACTAGCATCTTTTGACAGCTGCATTGACCATGAATTGGTTCCTTTAAAATAATGTAGTGGCAATGTAATAGCAATCACTACATTTGATGACAGTGAATATTGGCCCTTCTCACCATGATCTGCAGAGTGACTCCATACCCAAAAGTGTGAGTGTTGCACTGTAATTAATTTAAATGTCACCTACAAAACAGTTGTGAGTGTATATGGAATAGATTCTCTCCATCATCTGGGATCAGTAAGACAAGCAGAAATAAGAGCTCTCAACCTTACCAAGCTGACAAACTGCCAGATTTTTGTGTGCTTTAATGTGTGAAATAGTAGTTAAAGTAGTGAACTAGGACTGGAGAAATCCAGATTCCAGATATCATATTTTTCGGAGTATAAGATGAACTTTTTTCCCTCCTAAAAGAGGCTGAAAATTTGGGTGCATCTTATACTCCAAATGTAGCTTTTTTGAAGCTTTTTTTCAGATATAACGAGTTGCTAGCGAGTGAAGCAATCTATGCTTTGCCTGCTCCCTCCTACTCTCAGCTGTGAAGCTTTTTTTCAGCCCTAACGAGACACTGGCGAGTGAAGCGATCTCCATGGTTTGCCTGCTTTTCCCATTGCTTCTCTGTCCAAAGATCAATTGTGCTTTAGAAGCTGTTTTTTATCCCCAAGCAGGGGATAAAAAACAGCAAACTAATGTGCTGAAGCTGACCAGACTAAGGACACTAGCCAAATGAATACCTGGTAGGCAATTTTTCCCTATTTTCCTCCCAAAAAACTAAGCTGAGTCTTATACTCCGGTAGATCTTATACTCCCAAAAATATGGGTAAGTCTTATTTATGGGAACATCCGTGGTGACTTTGAGTCTGCTGTTTTATTTCAGCCGCTTTAATTTCTAAGTTTTGTTATGGGGTTAAAATGAAAACTATAAGCTGCCTTGAGTTCCTTGATAAAAGACATGATATGTGTCAAACAAAAATATGATTACCTGAAATATACTTAATTATTTTTACAGGAGATGGTTATCTGACACTTTATGCCACAATAGTTTTCTAGCTACCAAATCCATGAACATATTTTATAAACTATTTCCAGAGGGTTTAGGCAACTCCCAAAGAAAAGTTTGTAGATATGTGACATTATATGATCTGTGTCTTCCAGATGATCTTCACATTTGTAACCTTTTTTTCTTCCATCCTATAGCTGAGATATGAATTTGGATAAGGGAGGGAAGGATAGCTAGTCTCCAATGTATATAATGGAAGTCTGGATAGGTATAGAAGCCTGGTATAGCTCTTATTCAAAGTATAAACAATAATGGGGAGACTCTATGTGTCATAATGTGGGAGGAAAATCTCATTGGATTCTTAATACAAAACAATATAAACTTCCAAATGTATATTTCATAATACCGGGTCCTACTTAGACCTTTTTATATAGAGATTAGCCCATTTGAGGTTATTAACTATATACGCTTGTCGTGCTAACCATTGTAGTTCATTGTAGTTGATGCTTAAAATCGTCACTAGTTGAACATTTATTTCCAATGTAAACGTTTTGAAAATAGCCTTTAATTTAAATTGTGTTAACATTACTTTATTTCTTGGATTTAAGTACATTTGTGCATTTCTATACATACACACATTTTAGGCACCTTGTATCAAAACGTTTTAACATTTAACGTTTATAGCCTTTTAACCTTGAATAATAAAAGTTGTTCAGCTGTTTGTTTCGTTTCATTTCATTTTGAACCAAAGGTTTTACTCCAATGTTCTCTATTTAGATATTTTCCAAACTAGCTTGTTCATTAACTTTTGACATTTAGGCTTAATCAGTTGTGAACATGGTTCTTTCTTCCTGCATATTCTCTTTACTCCAATCACCTACTGTATATGCATTCATTGCTCCCAATAGGACAGAGGTAATTACTCTTGTAAAATCTATTCTTATGATGGTGTCAAGCAGTGTTTTTTTTTCCCCACAGTAGAAAGCTTGGCTCTCAAGTCCTATTGCTGATGCCACCAACTGTACAATCATCAGTTATGGTTAGCAATCTGCAGCTTATACTGTATATCTGACAGAATCTTCTTCCCAATAGTTTGGATGCATTTTTGTATTTGTATTTATATTTCAATTTTTATTACTCTAATCCCCAACTTGCTAATCAACGTTTCATGCATGTTTGTAATATAGAATCAGCAATCAGTTTCAATTGAACTATGCTGAAAAATGATCACCTAGCAAAAATTTAAAAAGTAGCTTATTCCTTGATTTGGCAAAGGAGTACAAACTCTTCTTAAGTTTAGGTAACAAGAATGATTTTATCTAGGGTGTTAGACTGATTCTTATTTTTGGCAGCACACCACCCAGCAGGCAGCCTCCACCCATTCCTATCTGTATGACTGAGGGAAGAAATCATTTATTGCTCAGGCTGCCCTTTCACCCTTTTTTCTCCTGTGCAAGGTAGAGGGTTTTTTTGTTTTTTTTTTGAAGAGAGCTACCTTGTGCCTAGTTACCGGCATGTGGAGCAAGTCATTGTTGAATCCTGCATGCAACCAGTAAAACCACATTCTCTTGTACCATAACTGAGATTTTTTTTTAAATCAGGTGATTTAGTAATTGAAAGATAAGGAATTCTTTTGAATAATCAAATTAAATAACCACAGTAGCTTATGGTAAAACTTCTCCCCACCCCACCTGCCACCCCTCTCAATAAAGAGATGGTGGGGAAGGGAAGCAGCCAGGCTGCTGTTGCCATTGGGGTGGGATGGGACATGTTGGGCCACGGGACGCGTGTCTTACCTCTCCAGCACCATCACATTCCTCGCCTTTCTGTCCAGGGAGACACATTGTAGAAAAAACTTTCTCATGAGTTCAGCCAAACTCCTTGAACTCGCGAGAAAGTTTTTTCTACAACGTGTCTCCCTGGACAGAAAGGCGAGGAACGTGATGGTGCTGGAAAGGTAAGTTGAGCGTCTCGCAGCCCGACATGTCCCACCCCAATGGCAACAGCAGCCTGGCTGCTTCCTTTCCCCACCATCTCTTTATTGAGAGGGGTGGCACTAGGGATTCAAACCGCTGAACTGCTGATCTTTTGATCGACAAGCTCAGCATCTTAGCCACTGAACCACCTTTAAGTATTGCATACAATAGACCAAATCTTGGCAGTAATTAATGTCACTTGCTTAATGAAGTAATTACACAAATGATGCAAATTACAAAATTAGTATCATTTGTCCAAATTGTTATTTATGTGAATATATGTCATTTACAAATATCTTCATACAAGTTACATAAACCACTTAGACTTGTTTTCCAATTCAAAGGATTATTACAAGTAACAGACATCCTTCCTACACAATTAATGGATTAACTAACATGAGGTACCAATAAAGAAGAATATTTGTAGCTCAGGGTTGAAACTGACTTATACCATCTCTTCCTCACTTGAGGGGCATAAAAGAACACCTGGAAATTGAGATGCCTTGATTGATTTTGAGGCTGGTTGTAACCTGAAACTGCTGGGCCCCAGCAATCCCTAAAGCTATTATAGTAGCACATGCCCTTCATCTCCCCAATCCTAAGGAACTCCAGCCACATGACTGCTTCAGCAAATTAAGAGAAGCTGTCCCAAAGCCAATTGCCCAGCATAAAGGACTAACTATTTTGTTGCTGAGAGAGAAAGCAAAATGGCACTACCAGGATCTGAAAGCTAGTTGGCTTGGAAGTTTTCCATAGTGATAAGGATAGAGAATCCTTCATTGCTCCTCAAGGCAACAGGTCAGAATAAGAAGCAATAGGCACATTTTGTGACATGTAGTTTTCTCTTCCAATCCTTTGTTGTCTTCTGCCAGCAGTTGCTATGTCCTTTCTCTCCGTAATAGTAGAATCTACTCTTTTTTTATTGTCCCATTTCACTGATCAAACTGGAGTTGTGAATTTTAACACTTCTGATAAAGACAACATCCTCTGCTGCTAAACATTATAGACCATTTTAAATAGCATAGCAATCACCAATCATACACTACTTGAATATACTGGTTTAGCTGTGCTTGTCTCCTTCCTCCAACTGATGCATTTGGGAAGAATGATTAAGAATGGCCAGATTGGGAGTTAAAGAAGCAGACCTGAAATGTGTAACTGATTGCTGCCAGTAATCCATAGTTGCTTAGCAATGGCACTGGAAACACTGAACCGTGCTATTGTCATCTTAACAGAATTTCCATTACCTTGTTTTCCTGCCATTTGCAATTTGTGCATTCACACAGATTAAAATGAGAGTTCCACATATATGCATGGATTATTTCTTATTTAAATCCATGAAAAAGAATCTGATTCTGAGATCATCACCCCGAAATATCATCTTTCAAATGATAACTTCTTTGCTGCACTGAATTGCTAAACCGGTATATCTAAGTAGTTCTGCAACATATGGAACCAACTTTTTTCAATTTGAAAGAGATAAATTGTGGGAGCTATCAGCCCAAATGATAAATGATTCCTTTGCATGCTTCCCCAGCAAAGACTGCATGATATGCCCAGTGAAATAGCAATAAATAATTGCTTATATGGATAAGAACATTTTATAAGAACAGTAGGTTATGATTTATTTTAAAATGTGATCAAGTTACAAAGAATTTTAATTTTTTAACAATAAGAAACTTGAATTTTTCCCTATATTAAAAATAAAATCAGTACCATGTAACCTCCTGGTACTGTCCAGATGTATTGGATTCTAGTTCTCATCATTTCTGGCATGGGTTGATGGAAATGTAGCCCAGGTTGTCTAAAGGATAATTGGCAGGAGAAAGGCTGACCTAAAAGATAAATGTGCAGATAAATTCTGTGCAATGGCTTCCTTTATGCAATGGAATTTGATACCACCTGATGATATATGTGATTATGAAAGACTCCTGGGAAACTAAAGAAATGTAATCTTTTTTTCTTAGTTAGACAGTTTTTCCTACCAATCAGAAACTGCCATCCCATAATTTGAGTCAATGTCCTGCATTTTGGAACTAAAGAAAGATCTTGATCATTTCATCTTTTTATATCCTTCTACATAACTGAACTATGCCAAAATATCTCTCCTTTTTTTTCTTCTTAAGGTTGGACTATCAATATCTTTTTGTGGGATTCCTCCAATGCTCTCATTATCTTTCCTACACTTTTCCTCACCTGTTTTAATTTATTTGAAGTTGGTGTTCAGAACCTGAATCAGGTGTTGTCTGCCAGCAGCCTGCGGAGCTGGCAGCGGGTCGGACAGTGTGGAGGCTGGGGAGGAACATGGACCAGTCCTGGAGTCTGGGGAAGGCCCAGACGAGGGCTCTGCGTCGGAGGCAGAGATGACGCCAGGGCCATCTGGGAGTTATGCACAGACTCTGGAGCCTACAGAGTCAGACAGCAGAGAGGCAGAGGAACAGAAGGAGCCTGTTCCTAATGCGTGCATGCACAGAGCTGCCAGAAGGCACAAACAGTTAAACCAAAAGGGGCAACTTGGGAGTAAAGCCTGGAGATGATTGGCCCCTCCCATAAGGCTTAAAAGAGGACAAAGGCACATGGGCACTTTGCAGGAAAGCAACATCGTTAATTCTGTTCCCAGTCGGCATCTCTGTTTGATTCTGGAATCAGTGTGGCTTTGCCAAGTAGGACTTTGGCAATGTCAAGGGAGATAAAGGTTGGTGATTATTCTGAAGGACTTCTCCCGAAGGACTTTTTGCAACTAATTGGGACTCAGCTGTGAATGAACTAATTCACAGCTGTTGCAATAAAAGAGGTTTTGGGGACTGTTCGTGTGTTTTAATGACTCAAAGCCTAGGTCACAACATCAGGAAACAAATAACAAGCTGTTCTCAGCTCTTTGGTTTTAATTTCTAGAGTGTAGCTGCAAACTTTTAGATTATGACTCAGTCAGCTATACATGAAAAATAACATGAAAAACAAAACGATATGCAAATCACCTCTCTCAGTATAAGCAGCTTTATGCTCTTCACTTTCCTAAATTATAAAAAGTTCAGACGTTGTGGGTGCTTCATCATTGGAGGCTTGTAAGAAGAGAATGGACAGTCACTTGTCTGGAATGGTACATGGTCTCCTGCTTGAGCAGGGGGTTGGACTAGAAGACCTCAAAGATCCCTTCCAACTCTTGTTATACTGTATTTGTATCAAAGGCCATTATATTTTAATTTCTTTTGAATGGGAAAGAACACTACATCATTACATTGGATATATTTTAGGGCTTTAAAAAGTAAAACATAAGTAGAATAGCTTTCCTGAACCCATGGCTTTTTAAAAATCTAAGACATCACAATTTTCAGAATAACTGGCCAGTAAGGCTAATCCATCTGAAAGCAGAAGCAGGGCATAGTAGAAATAATTAGGCATGCAACAAAACCCACAGATTAAAATGGATTTTGTTACTTGTTCCTAGTTCAGTAAATGCTGGGGACAAGGAGCGAAAGTACCATTCTCCTTCTATTTAAATACAATTTACTGCAGAGTTTTCACTTTCCTGAAGTTTACACCTTCTAAAAGGAAAGGAAAAAACAGTACAGGCAAGTACTGTCCTCAAGTATGACTAATGGATCCCAGAATATCCCTTATAAGTCATGGCGGTTTTAAGTCAAGACACCCATGGGACTGGACCTTTTTTGCAGTAATCATTAACCAAACACCACTGTCATCAAGTGACAGTTAAGCAAATGCCACATTCATTAAATGAATCAATGTATTCTTATGGACATTTTTCTGCAGGAAACCAGCCAGAAAAACTGGAAACCAGTAAAAAAAAAAAAGTTGTAAATTGTGGTCATGTGACCATGGAAATTTGCAATCAGCTGTAAAGGTTAACTGGTTGCCAAGCGCCTGGAAATGCGGTCATGTGACTGCAGCGTGTGTGTGCCCACATGTGCAGCAGTGGTGAGTTTCAAATTTTTTTACTACCGGTTCTGTGGGCATGGCTTGGTGCGCGTGGCATGGCATGGTGGACGTGGCTTGGTGGATGTGGCAGGGGAAGGATACTGTAAAATCTCCATTCCCACCCCACTCCAGGGGAAGGTTACTGAAATATCCCCATTTCCTCCCAATCAGCTGGGACTTGGGAGGCAGGGCCAGCCAGAATTTTTATTACCGGTTCTACGAACTACTCAAAATTTCCGCTACCGGTTCTCCAGAACTGGTCAGAACCTGCGGAAACCCACCTCTGATGTGGAGCCATCAAAACTCCAGAAACCGGTTGTAAGTAGGAAATCTGTTGTTACTTAGAATGGTTGCTAAGTGATTGGTTGTTAAGCAAGGACTACCGGTAACAGATTTGGGGTATAAATCAATTAACTGACCAGTGATAGGTTGTCTACAAGGTGTTGAATAGGACTGGTAAAAGATGGAATCCTTAGAAATATCTCTCCAGGTAATGCAGAATGTCCTATGAGCACTTTTTAGTAACTAGATGGAAATCCAGAATCTTGTAGCCCATCAACTTCTCTCCAGGCTGTCAACATGGTAGGGGAAAAGATATGAGTCTGCAGTATTTTATTTGAACATTATTTTGTTTGTTTGCACATCAGTTCAATTGCATCTGAAATGGCAACAGTGGATACAGTACCTTTATCATACAACAATTTTTTCTCACCGCATTGTGAGGAAATAAGGATGTTGACCTGTAGTGTTGTTACTTATTGGCCAATATACTCATACTTACCAGTTTCAATAATTCTCTTAGCTCTTCCCTTGAAGAGAAGTGTTTGATCAGTAGCTAAGTAGCTAATTACTGTGATGTGATTTATCCCATTCTGTAGTAAGTTGCACAATAATGACAGGATCCATCTCTATGGGCTACCCCACCTAGGCTACTATAAGGGAGAATCACCCATTGAACATCATGTCTCAAATCTTGTTGCACTGTTCTAATTGGCTGTGGGGGGGGGCAGCAGCAAGGCCAGAGAAGAAAGCCAATCACCTCAATCTAATCACTTGATAGTAACTCAGAATAGATGCAACAGAGACAAGAGGAAATTTGGCATCAGGACAACAGGTGGTATCCGTTTTGTTTTACGCTGACCTGAAGATGGTCATCATTTAACCAAATGATGGAGAAAGTGAGCTACAGTGAACTAAATTAATATTTGCATCATGTTTATCTTTCAGAAAAGATAACTGAGGAGGATATGATAGCACTCTTTAAGCATACGAGGAAGTGTTATACAGAATATGGTCAAGGCCTGTTCTCTCTCTCACTCCAAGTTGTGTAACATGGAAAA
Source organism: Pituophis catenifer annectens (assembly GCF_029215685.1). NCBI lineage: Eukaryota > Metazoa > Chordata > Lepidosauria > Squamata > Colubridae > Pituophis > Pituophis catenifer. Next base: position 30,993,410 of record NW_027256886.1, read on the forward strand.
GTCCAACTGAACATTAAAAATATATTTTAAAAATCTTCCCAGAATTAAACTATATTAGGAGAAACTGAGAGAAATGGGTGTATGAAAACAATGATCAAAGGAGGCTATGATCACACTTCAAACATCTGAAGGGAATATCATATAGACCATGACCTGTCCATTATAATCCAGAATCTGATGTAATAATCTTAAGAGGTTTTTTTTCTTCATTTCCTCCCTTTAAGACAGTCTTGACTCATGGCAACTACATGAATAAACCCATGGAGTTTTCCAGGCAATATTTTGGATTTGCCCAATGTCACCGAGGAAAACTCAGGTTCCAGATTTCCTAAACCAAGGTATGAATCTCTCTGGTTCTCTGATACTGGATTATTAGAATACAACTTCTGAATGGTCAGAAAATAAATGTTGGATTCTTGGATGTCTAGACATTTATTAGGATGTTTGGTTTGTCTTTCTGCACTAAATTGGAGGCTGGATTTAACTGTCTAAAATGAGCCTTCCTATTTCCTTGATTTTATGAATTTCATTCAGAAAATGTAACTGCGATCTAGATAATGTCATTTCCCATTTTTAATTTTCTCACCATTATGATACGTTTTGCCATCCCCCCCTCCACCCCCCAACATACCCTGCTATATGATTTTAAACACTTAAATTAGATTAGTATGTCTGGAAGCACTACTTCCATACAGGAAATGAGGCATGGCGACTGTAAAATCAAAACCTTGCCCCGGTGCTCAAACCAATGCCTTGTCCTTTAAGGCTCCCCCCACCCCACCCCACCCCACCCCACCCCTGCTGAAGACGAAGGAAGGATTGGCACGTAGGAACAATTTGGCAGGAGCCACATGAAATAATCACCCAGCTGCTGGCTGCGATCTAGTGCCACGTGGGGCTACCGCGAGGACATCCATCGAGCCCTCAGCAGGATGACGGGCCGGAAAACGCGCTGGAGAGCCGTCCGGTTAAAATCCGGGAGCATCAAATCCGTGTTCAAGAAGGTGAAGGGAAAGCAGTCCCTGATCACTCCATCCTCGGCTTTTTAGCAACCTTATTCCTTTATTCCCCGGGCTAGACCAGCAGGGAGGCGAACCGTCATCACAAAGCGATGGGCGAGCGAGCCGAGAAGAGTCCCGGGGATTGACAGCAACAGCTGCAGCTCTAATAGAAAAACAAAGCAGGGAGATGTTTATACCTGAGTAGCCTGAAGGCGAGCTCGGCCTCCAGATCTGCATCTACTCGGCCGGAAACTCCTCCGCTGCTCCGATGAGAAATGAGCACCAGACTTGCTGCGGTTGCAGCCCGGAATTGTGCTCTCCGAGGCAGCTCGGGCCGCATTTTGGCCCAGGTTCCATTATCCTGATGCACGAAGCCCGGACCGCTTTCGATGCTGGCAGCGTCGCCCCTTCTGTCTCCATTGTGCAAGGAGCGCGGGGATCATCTGCAACTTGGCCCAATTCAACTAACCCTCGCCACCCGAAAACCACCGGCAGCTGCCCTGCCTTGGCCCCGGCGCACGAAGTGGCTGCACAGCGACCTCTGTCGGAGCAAGCAGGGAGAGCGAACGATGCACTTAAGGGCAAAGGATGGGCGAAGGCTACGAAGTCGGAGTTTGCGCCGCGTTGCGAGAAGCTGGGAAAACTTGGTGCAGAAAGTCTTTCCCTGGGAATGGCTCGCTTTCGGCCTCCATTTGGTGATGGTCTCCATCGCCTCTACCTTGTGGACCTTCAATCCATGGATCGTTCTCCTGTTTGCTCACTGGGCCGCATCCTATGTTGTCTCATTACCAGCTAGAGCAGTGTTTCTCAACCTTGGTAGTTTGAAGATGGGTGGACTTCAATTCCCAGAATCCCCCAGCCAGCGCTGCTGGCTGGGGGATTCTGGGAATTGAAGTCCCCCCATCTTCAAGCTTCCAAGGTTGAGAAACACTGGGCTAGAGTGACATTAAGAATTATGGAGATACCAGACCTTCTTTCACACATTTTTGATGTACTGTTCCTGCGTTGTGCATCTGATTCCTGGGCAGGCTTCTTTGATGCTCTCTGAATGTTTTAGGGAAAAACATGTGACATGGTCATTTCAGAAGTTGAGAATGGCAGGTTAGTGAAGTCTTTTCTGCTTCAAAACTGCCTGTTCCATGACAAATATGGCATTGTACAATATTACATAGAGGTAACATGGGACATTTTCTCATTATTCCCTTATGGTGTCTCCCTAGCATCACCAGACACTTGGCGTTGCTTGTACCAATACAACAATGAATATAGGAATTATAGTACCTCAGCAATAACTAGGTGATTTGATAAGAATCTGTAAATGACCAATAGGGAATGTTCTGAGAAGTAAATAGAGCCGAGGTGGCGCAGCGGACTAAACTGCTGTTAAAGTAGCATTTAGCTGCCAGCTGCCTGCAATTACTGTTTAATTCTCACCAGGCTCAAGATTGACTCAGCCTTCCTTCCTTCCGAGGTCGATAAAATGAGGACCCCGATTGTTGGGGGCAATATGTTGACTCTGTAAACCCTTAGAGAGGGCTGTAAAAGCACTATGAAGCAGTATATAAGTCTAAGTGCTATTGCTAAATTCCACTGTGATACAAAAAAAATGGATTCCCACATAAATAGGAATAGAATTGCCTCATTTAAGATGTATCTTCACTGCTGACAGGACTTCATCTGGACCTGGAATCTTAATGGGACTAATTTACAATTTGGATAAGGATATTTTATCTATCAATCCTCAAAGATGATGATGGCAAACCACTTCCATATCATTTTCACAAAAACTAAAGTCGCTGGAAATTGAGATATTCCAGGACCATATTTACAACAAAATTGTAAATATGTTTCTCACTCCACTCCACTCCTATATAGAACTAGGAATTCAGGACTTAATACGGGACTGAGACAATTTTAATATTCCTGGTTTGGTATGTTCTATCCCCAAACAAAATTAATTAAATTAAATTAATTAAAATTTTAATTAAATTAATTAAAAAATTTAAAAAAAATTAATTGGGGAATTTTATGAGTAAGGGGTTTTAAATTGGAGAAGCCAAAGATAATTTAATTTCGTTTTAATGTATTTTAATATTTGTATTGTGTGTTTTTAATTTTGGCTGTTCACCGCCCCGAGTCCTTCGGGAGAGGGGACGGTATAAAAATTTAATAAATAAATAAATTAAATAAATAAATAAATAAAACAAACAAACAAACAAACAAACAAACAAAAGAGGATTTTCTGCTGCTTCTAATACAGCTCTTATTTCCTATGAATGAGATAATTCTCCAGAAATGTATTAATAGTTTTTTGGGTATGCTTTTTTGTGAACCTGGAATAAATAAAGTATACATGCACTCACACATTCTGTTTCTTACATAAGATATGTAAGTTTCAGGATCTTGGAACTATTGCTTTTATTAAAAGAATGCAAAACAACAATACCAATACAGGGTCTGTATGTTTTATCTTCAGTTTATTTTCCTTTGGTGCTCCAATATTAGAACTTTACATTTTGAGTGTGATGGCAATAATGGAAAAAGTGCTTGTCTAATTCTTCATTTTCAATTTTGTAGTAAATACTGATAATTTTCTTACCGGGGTGATTGATGAAGTTTTAACGACAACCTCGCCTGACCTTTAATATAGTATTGGCCCATGGAATCTTGTCTACTGATAATAACTCTTAATTCCTTTGGAACTTAGACTGTATCATGTTTACTGGCTATGGCTGTAGTTGTTATATTAACTTGTCATTGCTTTCTCTAATATAACCCTCGAACAGAATTCCACCATGCAACAATGTCATAGCTTCTGGGCAGGTTGTATATAGCCTTGAACAGGACAGTCTTGACAAAAGACTTCTAAGTGAGATTTTTTATTGGTTTGCTTCATTCAAGGAACTTAAAAGACATGAGTTTTGTCTTCCACTTGTAATTCTCTAAGTTTTCTCATTACTTATATTTTTGTTTCTTTTCTCAAGAAAATCTACTAAGGAGAAAAAAGAAATATCTGTAAAATGGTTTTGATCATAGCATTAGAAGCTACTAATGGCTTGGCTGTATTCTTTACTCTCTTATTTGGTAGCAAAATAGTTAAATGTTATGATAATGCATAGGCCCTTTTGCACATTGCGTGAAGAGGAAGAAAAGAGACAGAATGTATACCAGATGGATAGAAAATGATTTTTTGCCTTCCCAACTCAACCACTTCTTTTACCATAATATCATGTCCATAAGTGACACTAAGTAGAGATAAGACTGGCTAGTATTCCAGGGCTTTAGGTAAGACCAAACCGGGCTTCTATTAAGTACCTTTTCTCAAAGTTGTAATTAAACTCTAATGTTGATAAGATGCCCAAGGTGGGATAATCAACTACATCATAATCAAGATGTTATTGAGAATATTGCAGAATGGGGGCCTAGAGGATACATGGCACACCATGACATGAACCAGTGTTTTCATCAGTGGTGGGCTCCAAATTTTTTAACAACCGGTTCTTTGCCCTAATGACTGGCTGGGTGGGATCATGTGACTGAGTGACTGTGGCCAACTCTATGTCACTTGTGTGGGTGGTACCTGTATGGGATAGGCAGAGTTGGGGAGGGAATCCAGGGGTCTCTGGTGGGGGTGGGTGGGAGGAAAGAAAGATTCAACCTCTCTGTGTGTGTGTGTGTGTGTGTGTGTGCGCGCGCACGCATGTGTGTGTGAGAGAGAGACTGCGTCAAGCTAGATTGGGAAAGCTGGCTGTGAGAGGAAAAGAAGACAGAAAGGGAGAAGGGGGCAGCAGCAGCCACTAGCATTGAGGCAAGAGTGCCACACAGAAATGGCAGCACACAGAAACACTGCACCCTTCTCCCTCTCCAATGCTGGGCGATCCTGTGCGAAGAAGGGGGCTAGCAGAGAGGCGAGAGTGCAAGGTTGCTGCTTCTTGGATGAGGAGACCCAGGAAGCATCTGGGTCCAGCTTACTCAGCTTCTTTTCCTCTTGCAGCCAGCTTTCAGCCTCTGTCTCTGTCTCTGTCTCTGTCTCTCTCACTCACACACACACACACAAACAGGTTGGATCTTTCTTTCCTCCCCCCCCCCCCCCGCCCACTGGAGACCTCTGGATTCCCTCCCCAACCCTGCCTGTACCATACAGGTACCACCCACACAAGTGGCATAGAGTTGGCCAGAGGGAAAGAGTGCGAGGTTGCTGCTTCTGGGATGAGGGGACCCGGGACATGTCTGGGTCCAGCTCACCTGGCTTCTCTTCCTCTCACAGCCAGCTTTTTTGAGTGTTTTTTGGGCTGTTTTTTGGGCCGATTTCAGGCCTTTTTTCAGGCCTGAAAATGGCCCTAAAACCGGCCTGGTTTTGGGGTATTTTTCGGGCCATGTCAGGCCGTTTTTGGCTGGGAAAATGGTCTGAAAATGGCCCGAAACGGCCTGAAAAACGGGCGGGGGTGGGCCAGCTGGTGGTCTGATTTGCCGGTTCTCCGAACCATGCAGAATGAGAACAGCCAGTTCAGGTGAACTAGTCCGAACTGGCAGCAGACCACCTCTGGTTTTGATTATCCTTGAAAAAGATGAAACATAGTTGTCAGAAGTATTGCTGAAAAAAAATTACTGCCATTAGTTTTGTGGAAGGTCTTCTTAAATCTAATGGGAGATTTCTGCAGAGTCACCACCTCTACGGATAGTGTAATAAGCATATATTTTGGGTTTTATGTCGAACAATTCAGACTAGATATCTTTACAAAAGTTGAAAGGGGCACAATTTCTGTCACCCCAGATGTTTGCACAAGACAGCATGGGACTGACAGTTATACTGCAACTTGATACCCATAATCATATTTCTCTTATTATTCACTTAAATTACAAGAATTATATCTTTTCTTACATTCCAATTCACAGATCCAGTTTTGGGGAACCTGACTTTTTCACTGGAAGTTTTTAAGAAGAGACTGGAAAACCATTTGTTTGAAATGGTATAGGGTTTCCTGCCTAAGCAGGGGGTTGGTTAGAAGACCTCCAAGGCTCCTTCCAATTCTGTTATTAAAATCATATTATTTTGTTGATCTAAAATTACTTGAAATTTTGTTGAAGAAAATATGATTTTAAAGAAGGGCAGCCCACCTCATTCATCTTTTAGAATGCAGTACATCCTGCCTAGCTCACTCACAATTGCTCAAAACTGACTTGAATCAATATTTTATTGCATAAACCACAATTGGGTTGATTTACAAACATAGTAGATCATGTTTTATAAATCATAGTACCTGCATTCCCACAGCTTGGGAAGCCAAATCAATCAATCAAGCTACTGTTATAGTTCTGCATAATGGATTAACTGAATTAATATATAGTTAACTGTGCTTTGAATATAACAGCATTATAAATAGTTTGTGTTCCTTCCAAATGCAAAAGAGTTCTCCACAGTCAAACTGATGTCACCAGGATTCACACTTGCTACATTATTATTTTTAGCTATTTAGATTTTTAGGTGTCTGCAAAACTTGGTCAGTCTGAGGTTTCAATAGATTAAAAGAAAAACACACACATATAATTTTCATTTCATACCAGCATCGACTATTAGTTCTACAGAGATATTAACTTATTGGATAAGCTAACAAGACTTCTGGGAGGTTCTTTAAACTTTATGTTTCAGTTTAATGGCCTTTTTAAAGATGCTGTGGTATGGCCATTTTCTGACCGCTACTCAGAACTCTGAATAATTTACAATGGGACTTTTTATAGATTGTACTGACTGACTTCTATTTTTAATCATTTATGGATAATAATAGCATCACTTTACATGCAGAATGGCTTCCTCAATGGGTATCCACATGTATTTATTAATAGTACTTTTACTATTTGCCAATTCTACTTCTGGCACTTTTACGAACTTAGAAATAATCCATTGAAAGTAATGTAACTGCCTCAAACAGTTACTTGCAACCTGAGTATCTACATATTTTTTTTTATTGTATTGATATAATCAGCTAAGAACAACCAACATATACATACTATTTAGATGGAAGATTCAGTTGTTGAAAAAAGGATAAAGATAATATTCTTCCCCCACAGATGAGGGCCCCATTCACCTGGCCTTGCAAAAAGGGGTTAAACATGGCTCTATGGTCTTGCATGGAATACAAAGGAGTGTGCAGTTGTGGAGTTAACTAGTGCCATAAAAACCCTCCCTTTGATCCAAAGTTGCTTTTTCAAAAGGCAACTGGACTTTGTTTTTCCTTGAAGACATTTCGCTTCTCTTCCAAGAAGCTTCTTCAGTTCTGAACCTCAGAAGCTTCTTGGAAGAGAAGCGGAATGTCTTCAAGGAAAAACAAAGTCCAGTTGCCTTCTGAAAAAGCAGCTTTGGTACAACCATGATCTGGATGACTGAGAATCTCCATAGACCTTCCCTTTCCTTTGTCAACAATTTTTAGCAGGATTCATTATTCTTTCCTCTTTATTTTTTTTTTTTTTAAACAAGATACATCAGATTCACACCTTGAATTAAAATTGCACAACAAAATGCAAAAGGTCTGGGGAGAATTTATCATAATACAAATTAATCTTATTAGTTCCCAGCAGAGCTAATGCCATTGACAGTTTGTGCAGATGGAAGATAGACATTAATAAAGACATTATCTCTTTTCCTCATCCAAATGAATATAGCCATAGTATAAGAGGGCAGATCAAGCATTGACTTTAACAAAAAAACTATCAGTCAATGTCTTTATTGAATAATGACTATAAGTTGTTATTATAGTCAATATTATTGGCTGAGAGGTTAAAAATAATTTTGTGATAATTTATTCATGAGGATCAATCTGGGTTTTTACTTAAAGGACAGTTTAAAAGGATGGCATTAGAAATGTGTTGGGCATTTTGGAATAGTTGAAACTACATAATGAAAATCAAGCAACAGTGACTTTCTTAGACAAAGAGAAGGCTTTTGACAATATGAACTGGGGCCTTTCTGTTTAAACTTTCAGAAGATATGAATTTTGAAAATAGAATTTTATTAAACAGGTTAAAATCAACTTATACTTCACAAGCACTAATAATTGTCAATTGTGTTCTAAGAAAAGCCTGTGAGATACAAAAAATAAAAAAAAAGATAGGGATTTCTATTGTCTCTTCTCTGTTTTAATTCTTGAAATATTAAATAGATATATAAGACAAGATGACAAAATTGTGGAAGTAAAAGTTTTAAAATGAAATTTCTAAGTTTATAACATTTGCTGATGATTTGATGTTTATTTTTGAGGATCTTCTAAAGGGAATAAATACATAAATGGAAAAATTAAAAGAATTGGGTGCATTAGCAGGTTTCAGGATTAATAATCAGAAGACAAAGATTTTGACAAAAATATTAAAATAGAGGAACACAGAAATTATGAAGAAAATGGGTTTTAAGATTGAGAAAAAAAAGTATCTGGGTATCACTGTGACAAGTATGAATTATATGTTATTTCAAAAAAATATATTCAAAAAGTTATGATGTAGAATGCAGTTAAGATGGAAGAAACTACTTTTAGGAGAATGTCTGTGATGTAAATGAATGCTTTTCCTAGAATAATGCTTTTGTTTCAAACAATACTCATTTTGAAAACAGACTCAGCATTTAAACAGTGGCCAAGGGATATATCTAAGTTTGTATGGCAAAGGAAAAAAACCCATAAGTTAACAATATAAGATGATACAAGATGCATAGGAAAGATAAAAGTTGGGCTTATCTGATTTAGAATTGTATTTTGCAGCTTGCTGTTTGTCTGAATGAAGGAGTGGGTGAGAAATAGAAAATGTTTAGAATTAGAAGAACATGACTTGGATTTGTGTGGCAGGGATATTTGTAGTACAATAAAGGAATAAAGTTAAGGTTAATATAGACTTTAAAATTCATTATGTTAGATGTGCCATATTAAGAATATAGAATAAATACAAATCTTGGCTCACCTGAAAAAATCTTTGTGGCTCTCAAAACAAGACACATTTTATAGATGAGAAATCAGAGACAAACACAAATGATTAACATACTGTAAAATATTGGAATTCTGTCAAGGGGAATACAAAATAAAATCATGAAAACAATGGAAAGAGACATAATTGTCAATGGTTTTCCTATTTACAATTATCAGAAAGATACAAAGCAAACAAAAATTTATGGAATTGAATATTCTGACAAATATTTTCTATATTCTCCATTCAATTCAATTCAAACCTTTATTGTCAATGCACACAATGTGTACAATGAGATTGGATGAGTCTCCCTTAGTGTAGCCCTCCAAACACAAAATACATATCAATAACAACTCATAAGTGAAGGAAAGGGGGGAAAAAAACCCAAACCCAATAGATCATCCAGGGCAAATCACAGAAATGTATAATCTATTACACTGATGATACCTCACTCTATGTCAATGGATGAACTCATCTAGTGACTTCATGTAAATATTGAATAGAAGAGAGTATCAAACCCTAAGGCACCCCACAGAGTGGAGGGGGGGCACATCACAGAGTAGTGGCTGAGGGCACAATCTCTCCTCCCTAATCAGCATTGCCTGGTATTGATTCTGTAGAAAGGAGGGCACAAAACAATGCAGTTTACTCTCTATACACAGAGCAAGGATACCATGGTGTTTAGGACTTTTAAAGCTCAAAAGCCAACTTGTACCATCCAGATGCATTTGAGTGTCAAATTCCCAAAGGTGGTATTCAGTTCTGGAGAACTGGTAGCAGAAATTTTGAGTAGTTCGAAGAACTGGTAAATACCACCTCTGACTTGCCCAGCCCCCATTTATTCTCTGCCTCCCGAGTCCCAGCTGATCGGGAGGAAATGGAGATTTTACAGTATCCTTCCCCTGCTATGCCTGAGCCACGCCACCAAGCCCACACTACACCCACCAAGCCACGCCCACAGAACCAGTAGTAAAAAAATTTGAATCTCACCACTGCAAACTCCAGAATTCCCTGCAACAAAGCCTGACCAAGGGTCATGCTAGCTAGGATTGCAGTATTGGTTGCAACAGTTAAGATGCAGTTAAATTGAGCTCCCAAGCATTTTGCAAGCATTCCAAATACATCAGAAGTGGGGAGGTGGGCCAGAAGACAGAATTTGTTGCACCGGTACTAATGGTATCAGATTTTCCACCCTATATTGGAAAGTCGGTTTCACACTTTTATATTTTTGCCTTTTTAGCAGCACCCAGAGGCATTTCTACGCTAAATTGCAGCCATTACTTTTTTTAAAAAAAAAGCACCAGAGTGCACTTTGATGTGTGTGTTTATCCCAATTGTTGCCTTGTTTTTAGGCAGCTTCCGGCTTTCCTCCCTGAGGAAATGAGATCATAAGGATGCTCTCGGATTTGAAGGGAGTGGTGTCGGCGGGGGCCCTGGTCGCTGTCTTGCAGCTCAACCACTGGGAATCCGCACGTCATAGGGCAGTTCCTGGCTGGAAAACAGCATTCAGTAGCGAGGGAAAAGGGAGTCACCATCGAATCAAAGACATCCAGAAGGGCTGCACCGTCGCCAGCAGCAGCGGGAGAAGCGAAGCACGCACTACTGCGGCCGGCTGCTCCTGCCAAGAAGCGACCGAGCTAACCCAGAAAAGAACTGAGGAAACGCCAGCAAGCAAACAAAAGGGCTAAACTCCCTTGCCCGCCGCTCCCCTCCTCCCCACATCCGCCCATCCTGCAGAGTAAAAGCTTAAGAGGTGTGAAGGAAAAGATCCCTTGAAATAAAGCGATGGTATTATGGCCAAGGAGGAGCAGCAAAGCGGCGACCAGACTAACAGTCTACAGGGAGGGACCCAGCAGGTTCAGGATGGCGAGAAGGAAGGAGTCGGGGAAGACCCGGCGAAGGGCAAGGCTCCCGCAAGCAAGCCGGAGGCTCCTCTCACTTCCGAGGAATACGAGTGCCGGATCTGCTACAACCTCTTCGACCTGGAACGCCACGCGCCCAAACTGCTCGAGTGCCTGCACACTTTCTGCCGGGAATGCCTCAGCGAGCTGTACCAGCGCGGAGACCATTCGCCCCACTGCCGGAGCGAGGCCAGCAGCAACCTTAGCGGCTATGGCGCTCCTGAACTAAGCGATGGCGGTCGCTCCGCCGCTCCTTGCATCACGTGCCCCGTGTGCCGACACTGCACGGCCCTGCCCGAGGGCCAAGTGCAGAGCCTGCCGGTCAACACCAAGCTGGTCGAAGCGATCCTGCTTCAGCTGCGCGGCTGGGCGCCCCTGCTGCCCGAGTTGCGCCCGCAACATTTGTTCTTGCCGGTGCCCAGGCCGTCCCGCCAGCAGTTCTCATCCGAGCGAAGCCTCGGCGCGGAGACGCCCTCGGGCACTGTCTCCATACGGAGCGTCGGAATGGAGACGTACATCGAAGGGCTGGGTGGCGGCGGCGGCCCCGTCAGCAACTGCGGGGCGAACTGCAGGAAGAAGGCGAGCTGCCTGTGCTTCGTGTTCGCCGTGCTCGCCATGGCCTTGCTGGGCTTCGCTTGGATGGAATGGCTGAACGGGTCCATCTTCCTCGGGATCGCTCTCCTCCTCCTCTTCGCCTCCACCATGCCTTTTATGTACAACTTCAGAATCCGCAGCGAGCCGAGAACAATCTTTTTCACTCGAGCAGGAGGAAGCGGTCTAAGGGAAGGGCCCTCTTGCCGCAGCACTCCCGGAAGCCGCTCTGCGGTGGACGAGAGGAGTCGCTGCTAGGCCGGTGCTGGCTAGGAAAGGCGCTCCCCAATTTTTCCATTTCTTTTTCTGGAGGGCTTGAGAGACTGCCTGGCATGAATCAAAACAGCAGCTGAAAGTTCCACACCTACTTTTTTATGCTAGGAGGAGGAGAAGAAAGAAAGAAAGACAGAGAGAGAGAAAAGAAAGAAAGAAAGAAAGAAAAGAAAGAAGGAAAGAGAGAGAGAGAGAGAGAGAGAGAGAGAGAGAGAGAGAGAGATTGGGTCCTTCTTTTCCTGAATGCCAGGTTGCTTGCTGCACCTGGGCAAGGGAAAACAAAACACTGGGCAATTGTTGAGTGTTCTGCTCTAGAGAGACCTGGGGTCAGTGCAGGCATGTTCAAAATATTTTGCTGCATAATATAGCATCTTTTCCCCAATCATGATTCAGAAGCCAACCTGACCAATAATGAACCCTTTTTTAAACTCCTCAAAGTGTTGTGTGCCCCACTTGGGGACAGCCATGTAGCTTAAAGAATTCAGGACAATGCTCACAATTTGGTTCTCCAAAGATCTTGCTGAAGTGGCCGTCTTACTTTGCCTAATGAAGGGATAACTTTAGATGAATGTGTGGTAAGAAAAGTTAATACTCGAGGGGGGGAAAGTCTCCCCTTGGAAAGATTGCTGCATTTCCCCCTGTGCCTTCACAGCTTGTATGATAGGGTGGGGATCATCAGTTGTAGCTGTTCTAGAGCACTTGCTATCCAGTGCAGGCTACAAGGTTCAATTTTTTGGCATCGTTGACTTTTTTAAAAAAGAAAATGGGGCATTAGGAGTGTGAAATACTATGAAATGCTTTGAAATTATACCAGTGACTAGGTAATATTGGCCCAAAATCTATAGAAATGAGGTATTTCCATTTGTAATGCAGCTGTTAAAACATACGGAATGGGTACAGAGGAACTGAAATCTGCAACCTGGCTCTTGTTAAAAGAATAAACAGGTTGTAAAGCTTTTAGGTAAGTGACCTCTGCTGTTGAGTTGGTTCTGAATATGGATTTAGTTCTGACATCTACTTGTGCCAAAGTTCTGCCTGGGAATATACAGTATTAAGCAGAGCGTGCCTCTTAAGTTTATACTGAGTGCCTTTTCTCCCTGCTTTTAAGAATAATCTCACACATCTAAAAATAGTGAACATGATTTCTAAGGAAGGCAGAAATCCCTGGTAACTCAGAAATTGTGCACTACTTCTCCAATCAACCAAAAGATGTAATGGTCTGGTTGGGTGTTTCTTACATAGAACTCTATATAGGTGGTCATAACAATCTGTTACTGTTATACAGATATGGCAAGAATGTGGGCTAGTCCATTTAAAAGGCAGCTCTTCAATACATTCTTCTGATATTACGTTCTCTTATTTGTTTATTCTGAGCAGGAACAAGCAGACTAGGTTTTTGCAATTATTTTTTTAATTAAAATCTCTTGATCCATTAGCTGGATTCAGACTCCTAATAGAAGTTCAGAGGGTAGGTAATCTCTTATGAAACAGGTGCCTGTGAACATTAGGCTTGTGAAAGGACTAATCTGAATTGATCTTGCAATGCTTAAACAGAAATCCATATTCAATTTTCTGTCACACTTGGTTTCAGCAATGTGAGGAGAGAGCCTTTACTGGGTGTGTCTTTATGGAGGATAGATTCCTATCAACGATGTTTTAATTTAGATTTCTGCACTGGACATGGAATTGAATTAAGTAGTCTAAACTAACTGTTCAAACTCTTTGATTGTTTGAAAACCTGGAGCTGGAGTTTAAAATTCTTGAAGAATATATTTTGAGTTTGAACAAAAGGTGTGCCATTTTTTTTCTTTAAAAAATACTTGTTTTTAAAGTTCTTATTAAGGCTAATTTCTGGTTTTGCTATAATGTAGCATGCATGCTTTGTCTCAGCATTTTGTAGGAAACCAGTAGTTTTAAATTCTGATTTACTAATAAGAAATCCTTTATTATTTTTTATTAGCGCAGCGCATGAATCACAAAAAGATAAATTCAATTGGAAACTTAGAATCAATTTCCATCTTTAAAGATAAAAATTGATTTATATAACTTCTTTAATTCATGTTGGGACTAATGCAAATGCTAGTCTAAATTCTGACTTGTTTCTAAGCTATATGTTGCTTAATCATAACCGTCAGTTCACACAATATACTAAACAGCAAACGAACAAACCATGTTATGATTTAGAATGATATATGAACCCCGAAATTGGGTCTTACTCAGCAAGCTATATAGGAGTCAAAACATTGTGTTGGGTGCTATCCAGTTCTATTAAACCTACTGAGAAAGTTTATCAGTAATTTTCTCAAGATATGGATGGAACATTTTATGTAAAGAGATATCTGAGAAATTATTATAAAAATACAAAATGCCTGTATGCTTTTAATATGATAAAGTGTTAAAAACAGTAAGTTTGCACCATTCTTTTTTTTTTTTTTTTGCTTCAGATATTCATATACAGATTCTTTATTTTAATAATTATTTAAATGTTGGTTAATATCAGATGAACGCACAATTCCTTATTGGAAAGTATAGTTTTTGTTGATATGGAATGAAACTCAGATCACATATGGAAATCATTCTTGATTCTACTATGAAAGGGCTAATTTCTTGCCAATAAAAAGCCACTAGGCCTCATATCTATGTCCGTACTAATGATTGCAACTCCTTGGACCATCTGTAGGTGAAAGAATTATAACAGACCATGAGCATAGTTTTTTATAATATTTTTACTTCAAATATAGTGTCAGCTTACATATTTGAAAATTAATTAATTGATGTTCAAGCCATGCTTGAAATGACAGCTATGTCTATATGTACATTGGCTTTGTATATACATGTGATTTAGAGCCATTCTACATATTGCTTCAGCATACATTTGATAAAATTGTTTTTGGGCTGTACCATTTTGGACACAAAGCTGATATACCATTGATTTTTTCACTGGGTTTATAAAAAAACTACAATGTAGTTGGCTCAGAGAGTTATGCAGTTTTAACCAATGTACATAATTAATTATGGTTTAGGATATAGTGTGAACCCAGGAAAATGGGTTTATTGTTAAACCATGATTCATTTAACTGGCTTATTGTTTTACAAATAAATCTTTATTATAAAGACATATGCCATATATGATGAAGTTGGGGGGAGAGAGAAAGAGCTCAACTAAGCCAAGAAAAGTTCTGGTATCAGTTCAGGTTTTTTTACTTGCCGTGCTTCACTAAGAATGGGAAGGAATGGCACTGCATACCAAGTGATCTCAGATAGGCAGATAGCATTGCATAGAACAGGCCTAAAATGGCTATGGTGAAATTAATATAAGTTAAGCTTGTTTTACTTGTTTATTTAAATTTACTACTGACTCGGGGAAAAGATGGAGACAATTATATTTTTTAAAAAACATTGTAGAAGTCAAAGGATTGAAGATACACATGCACACACAAACATACTCGCATGCATGCATGCACACACACACACACACACACACACACACACACACACACACACTTCAGTATTTTGGATGTATAGAACCCTCTTGCTTTTATTGCTACTACATGAAAAAATCAAACTTCAGCAGTATTTAATAGAATAATAAAATAATGCATGATTTTCTTTCTTTATCCTGTAATAGTGAATGGATGTTTACATAACACTGGATGACAAAGGTTTTGCTTCCTGAATACTTTTGGGTGTATCTTATGGATTTCTGGCTGCTAATCACAAAATTTAACCTGCAATGTTCCACATTGTAGAAATCTTGTTTTTACATACGGTAATTGCAATGTAAGCTCTTCAGTGCTTGTTGGTTATGCTGCACATATGAAAGAAACATACAAAAACATGAAACTGTTGTTGAACGAAATACAATTGGAATATCTGTGGAGAGCTAACAGTGACTGCTGTTTGGAATGCAGTTTGGATATATTGAGTACTATTATTAAATATGTGAACGGGACAGCCATGCAAGATAGTCACATTACATTAAAAAGAAATGGCCAATCTAAGATAATTCCGTTCCAGCTCAGAAAACCATGGCACATGAAACACTTCTTGATTCAACAAATATATTTTTGCCTCCACTTCACTTAAACTCTGACTGAAATTTTTGTGAAAGTGATGAACTAGGAAAGTGAAAGCTTTTGTTATTTGAGAGTTGCTATTCCAGGAATAGCTGATGCCAGGATTAAGAAAGGCATTTTTGTTAGCCCACAAAACAGATACGTTATCAATGATAAGTAATTTGAAGATCTGTTATGGGGCCAGAGAAAATCACCTGGAAAGCAGTCAAGGATGTCCTTGAGAATTTTCTTGGCAAGTACAGAGCACCAAACATACATTCAGCTGGTTGACTAACTTCTTACAGCATACAAGACCATGAAGCTCAACATGTCACTGAAGATTCATCTTCTGCATTCATACTTTGACGACTTTTTCAAAAATCTAGATGCAGTCAAGAGATGAACATGGTGAAAGTTTTCTCCAGGGCATTGCCACAAAGGAAATGGTATCAGGGCAACTGGAATAGATGACTATTCCAGACATTACAGTAAGATGCATTGGGCATGGAATACAAATTAAAATTAACAACAAAACACTTTTGGCCCTGTTGAATTCATGCAGTGTGTGAGAAACATGCGATTAATAATGTTACAATCATTAAAATTTACTTTCATATTTCTCAAGATGCCTACATGATAAAGTCATTCAAAATTGTATTTATGTTCAGTTTGAAGGGTCTATCAAAATACCAAAAGTTTTTCAAGAAGCAAAACTTTTGAACAAAAATTGTTCTCCAGTGCAATCATTTAATAATGACAAATGCTTGCTTTCTGCATCAGAATATTTACTGCTATTCAATCAGTTAAAGAATATTGTTCTGATAAAGGCTCACTTGCTGGCTATTGATGAAATGTGTTACACTCCAAGGAATTATGTATCACTGTTTGTATAAACTTGCTCACTAGAGAGTCATAAGCTTAAATCCAACTTTCCTCTTAACAGTTACATGTGAGAAAATATCCTCTATCTCAATATATTGCCTTTAATATCCTTGTACACTCAAAAGTGCATTGACTTCTTGTTTATATGCTGGTAGAGCCAGATCAGGGCCTTCAACGTTCACTCTATAATAAGTAAAATACAAAAGCATTGTTTGTATATTTATATTGTGCTTAAGATGGTTTCTCCTTTTTAACATGCTGAAGTGCTATGTTGTAAATTTATACCTAAGCATTTTGTATTCAGATTTTTCATAAATAATTGTGCATTTAAACTGCTAAGGATTGTGCAAACTGTTAAACAGTTTTGGATGTTTAATACTGTTATATGGTGAAAGTTTTTTGATGCTTGTTTTTTTATTATTCATCTCAGTTTTTCAATATGAACATGTGTTTCATGGCAACAATAAACTATGAGTGTGATTATATCTCTGTATTCCCAAATGATTATTCATTACCATTTCCTTTATATTGTGTTAATTAAGCTATTTATAAGATATAGACCCATTATGATCAATGGATGCTTTCTCAGTCATCTGAGAATAATTAGATGCTAAATATATTTAAACTGAAGCTTGGTCTAAATAGTATGAAAATATTGATAATTTGAACTTCTTGAACAGTGTACCTACCTATGTGTATGTTTCTTTGTAGTAATAAAATTGCTCAGCTATCTATCACTAAGTTAGCTGAAATATAGGAAGTCCAACAAACCACAATGTCACGTCTTCTGTGGCACACACTTGTAAAATTTCATTTGTAAAATGAGCTTAGCAGAAAATGCAGAGACAATTTAGAAAGGCAATTCAAGGGTCAATGATTTCTGTAGAAGAACATGAGAAAACTTAAATTTACATGGCCTTAAAAACAAAGCACATATTTTTACTTGTAAACTTCTGTAAACAAATTATGGAATCAAATGAAACTACTCCCAATAGTGTTGACCCAAAGAGAAGAGTTAGATCTTATTGATTCCATGGAAGTGACTTCATCCTCAGAGCTGGGTGCATGGGTCCTTGTTCATCAGATTCATATGCATTCTGATTGGTTAGGTTCTCGTGAAAGTAACATATGATTGGGTCCCGATTATAATGAATTCATCCCCAAGTGAGGAAGTTGCCCCATCCCCCTCTTCAGAAACTCATTGCTCAACCTATCCTGTTCCTCCTTGTTGACCTCTGATGTCATCAATCATTTTTTTCTGGACTGCCTCAGAGGGTGGGAGTGGGAGTAGTGGTTCTGTTTCCTTCACAGATGCGTCCATTTGGCATTGATGAAAGAGGTCTAGCCCTTGCTTTGTGTGATACTTTAGAATCACCCTTTCTCCCTTTTCCTGTTTAACATCTATTTGAGGCCACTGAATGAGATAACCCATCAGTATGGGATTAGGTATCATCCGTATGTTGATTATACTCAGTTATGTATCTCACCCACAGCTGGCCAGCAATTACTGATATTGTGTCTCAGTGTCTGTAGACTGAATTACAGACGGGGGAAAACAGGATCATATTCAATCCTAGAAAGACTTAATGTTTGTGGATTTGGGGGCCTCCTTCATCTGCAATTTTTTTTTATTTTTAATTCTAGATGGGGTTGCACTGTATCAAATCTTGTACACAGTTTAAGGCTCACTTTAGACTGATGGGCTCCTGCTTAAAGACCAGGTTACAGCTGTGGCTGAGGGGATCTTTGCACAAATCCATCTTGTGCACCAATTGTGCAGATTCCTACACAGAAAAAACCTACTCATGGTCATTTATATTTTGGGCTGTCTCATCTGAATTATTGCAGTAACTTTTACATGAGGCTGCCCTTGAAGACCACTTTAACTTATTCATTATGCAGCAGCGCAAGTAGTTCTGGGTGCACCTTAATATACTATGTAATATTGTTATTTCACAAGTTTCACTGTCAGTGGGCTTCCAGATGCAATTACTGCTCACAGTAACCTATAAAGTCCTTCGTAAGGTTTGATGGAACTGTCTAGGGAAATTCTCAATCATTCAGGTCACAGTTATCCCAAAGATGCTTTTCAAAATGCAACTGGACTTTTTTTTTTTTAAATGTTTCACTTCTTCATTTTCAAAGAAAAAACGAAGTCCAACTGCATCATGAAAAGCATGTTTGAGACTTTGATGGGACTGCTGTGCACTGGGTGCTGTTACTTAAGTAGGCTCATCTCTGGCATCCAGAAAACTTTATTGCTGCACCAAACCCTGTGGAATAGGGTGCAGTCACAAATTTGCATAGGCCTGACCCCGTCTGTCTTCCAAAGATCTGAAGACAGGGCTCCTCCCACAGGCACTGGTCAGATGGTTTGGTGAGCCTCTTGCTTGTTTTTGGTTGTTTGGATTACTTTGGAGCAATCTGTTTCACTTGAGTTAATTTTTTTTTTTTGTTTTTAGTTGCATATGCTACCCAGAGTCACATATTGCAAGTATTTAATTAAATAAAGATATACAGAAGTAAGTTGTGGTTAACAGCCACATGGTTGTTCCAGCCAAACTTTGGAGTCCACAAATTCATGCTTCAGCTAGCACCCTGGATAGCTCCATGTGGATTTTAAACTGGATATTCAAGTGAATAAGTTTAGATATTCCTATAGCAACAGTTGGTCCCAAACTATGGTTTTAGTTCAGTGGTTCTCAACTTTCTTAATGCCGCAACTCTTTAATACAGTTCCTCATGTTGTGGTGACCCCCAACCATAAAATTATTCCTAAAACCATCGAAAATATGTGTTTTCTGATGGTCTTAGGTGACCCCTGTGAAAGGGTCGTTCAACCCCCAAAGGGGTTGCGACCCACAGGTTGAGAACCACTGTTTTAGTTGAAGCTGAAAGAGTAGCTAGCATTTCTTTCCAAATGCAGTTTGGAAGGAAATTGAAAAAGATTATGCTTGCTTCAGCAGTGTTGATTCCAACAGTGAAGCAAGGAAATGGGACAGATGCAAAAACTTCTGGACCACTTAAAAGTGATTTTAGCTCTGTGGCAGAGTACTTGTAGCATTCTGATAAAAGTTTCTTCAGAAAGTAAGTGAACTTGGCAGAAGATCCTTCCCAGTGAAATGACCAATAATGGATATGGCAGGCCAGTGTCCTGACTCAACGTGCACACAAGACATTAAAAAAACTGGGGTTAAAAGGACTCAACTGACAACTATTAGTCAAGTTATATAACAATCACTTTCAGCCAAATCAAATCAAAATGTTTATTATGGCTTACGAGCCAGAAAGTACAACAATAAAATGCATGAATCTGTAATTAATAAAATCTTAAACATTGCAAGATTACATAAAATACTATTATAGTAATTGTAGTAGAAATAGCAGTAACAATCATTAAAATTTGTGCTAAATCACAATCAGAAGTAGGACAGATACAACAAATGGTGACAAAAACGTTCTGTGCTATAAATATAAGTTTAAAAAAGCCAGCATTAGGGCCCACTAATCACCTTCAACCATAACACATCTCACTTCCTGCTTCCTGGAATGACTGCCCAGTAAGCATTTTGCCATCATGTGACAGAAGACAGATACTTCTTTTATTCTATTTATTTTTTTAAAAAAGATCCAAACTTGTTCATATGTGAAAATTATGTTGATAATAGTAGAGATATTGTTAGAAGAACGATTTGTTTTAGTAGTTGCTGCTTCTCCCTACCTTATTTTCTTAGTGGAGTAGTGGCAGCTTAACCATTGATAGTCTGTATGACATATCTAATCATAATTAGGATTAATTAACCTACAAGCCTGTGATTACACATTGTGGCTGACTAGTTAATTTATTTATTTATATTTATTAAATTATATATCTGTCCAATCAACAAATGACTCAATGGTGAGGTCAAATAAAAAGAACACGTAACAGCCAAACAAATATAAGCAATAAAAAGAGTATGACCTGCAAGGTAATTTCATTCTGCCATGCAGTCAAAATATTCAATAGGCACAAAACCTATCAACGTAGTGCTGGGGGAAAACCAAGTTTTAAAAGCTTTTCAAAAGGCAGTTAAGGTCAAGGCTATCCAGATCTCAGGGAACGCTATTCAAAAGGGCAAGCTTGGGTATAGAGAAGGCATATCTCCTGGGTCCTGCCACATGACACTGCTTAAGTGAAGGGACCACAGCATGCTCAACCTGTCAAATCGTAAGGCACATTGTTCACATTTTAATTTATTGTCTGGATTCAGATGACCCAGGATCCATGACAATTCAAGGCTGTGCATATCTTAGAAAAAAATATCAAGATTTGTTTAATGGAAGAAGATTCTTTTCTCCCTTACTCATGCAGTGGCTCAGCTCATCTTAAGGACTATTGGCTCCAACTTCAGTCTTTGCTCAAGGATGAACAAATTGAAAGAGTGACCTCTCCAAGAGAATAGATCTTTATTTAGCCTTGGCATTTTTTAAAATGTTGCTATGACATTGTTCAAACCTGGAATGTGTAAAGAAGAGTATTTCTGAGTATATATAAATAGGTTTTTGCAAGTCAGCTGCAATTCACCTTCATAAGCTGCTTTATATCATATACTGTAGCTAATAAGAATCTCCTTGCCTAAGTATTTTGCATCACTCAAAGTTTCATGCAATTTTATAGATAGATAGATAGATAGATAGATAGATAGATAGATAGATAGATAGATAGATATAGATATATAATTGTCCTGCTCACATAGCAATTCTGGGCAGCTTATAGATCAGTGATGGCTAACCTTTTTAACCGGAGGAGACTGGAAGTTGGCAAACATGCCCTTTTCGGCCTCCGGGGAGTTGGGGAAGGCCATTTTCGCCCTCCCCAGACTTCTAGAAAGGCTCTGGAGGCTGGGGAGAGAGAAAAACGGGCCTTCCCCATCATCCCCTGAGGTCCTCCGGAGGCAGGAAACAGCCTGTTTCTCTACTTCTGGTGGGCTCAGAAGGCCCAAAAATCAACTGGCCAGAACACGCATGCGTGCCGGAGCTGAGCTCGCGTGCCCACCAATATGGCTACGCATGCCTGATATGGCTATGTGTGCCATCTGTGGCACGCATACCATAGGTTTGCCATCACGATTATAGATGAATTTAATACAAAATTTACCATAGATTATTTCACTGCATAAGAACACTATGCATATATTTACAATTTTTTTTCACTATGGTTAACTTAACTACAATTTATTCAAATGAGCCAATTTTTAGGGGGATTGAGTTTCTGAGTTTTAGCTATGAATGAATCATACAAACTGGTTTTTCACAAAATACTAGATTAAAAGGTAATTCGTCAATTGGC
Source organism: Pituophis catenifer annectens (assembly GCF_029215685.1). Lineage (NCBI taxonomy): Eukaryota > Metazoa > Chordata > Lepidosauria > Squamata > Colubridae > Pituophis > Pituophis catenifer. Next base: position 31,015,389 of record NW_027256886.1, read on the forward strand.
ATTCAATATTATACACATGCAGACTCATTTAAATCATCCTATCAGGAATTATATTTTGCTCTCCAATTTATATAGAATTGGGTGAACAAATAAAAAATGATATTGCAGAGGCATCACAATATTTCAGTGGTAACTTGTGCATTTTACCAGAATGGCTTAGTAGGTAGAATATACCAGTTGTAAAATTAAATAAAACTGAATGATGTTACTGGTTCAGGTAAAGGACATCTTTATCACCTCCTATGAGATTACAAACCAAGAAAGTCTGATTTTGGAGTCATCTTGAGAATTCAGAATTTCTTTATTGCTTTTGGAAGCTTTATCTCATGTTGATCCATGTACTATTGAAGGAATACTGAGTAAATTTTCAAATTATTGTATGAATTCATTCCTGTATTCAAATTGTATCTTGCTTTACAAATAGAATTTTATGTTAAGGCCTAGAAACAAACTAAAAACTAGAGCCATCAATTGTTTATCATCATTAAAACTTCAGCAGCTGTATTCTAGCCAGTATTAAATAAATAAAATAGTTTATTGTCATTGTATGTGTATACACAGTATACCCATACAACGAAATTCACATAACACCCAGAGACCAGACCCAACTCACATGACAATCCCCAGACACACCCCACCCACCAAAAATTCCCCACCCCTAAAACCACCCAAGCATCCACACAACACGACCAAGTAATGTTGTCCAACAGCTCCCTGATGGTGGCCCTTTAGTTCATTGTTGAGTGCAATTATAGCTCTGGGACAAAAGCTATTCAGAAAATATGTGGTCCGAATTTTAATTGTTCTGTATCTTCTGCCAGAAGGCAACAGTCCAAAAAGATTGTAAGAGTCTCTGAAAATGTTATGCAACTTCCTCAAATAACGAGATGCAAAGATGTCGTCCAGGACTAGTAGCTGGAGCCCGATGATATTCTGGACAGTTTTAATGATTCTCTGTAGAGCTTTTTTGTCCACTACATAGCTGCTCCCATACCATGCAAGAATGCCATATGTATTAATCTCACATAATTTATGGAGTCCAACAACTAAAGGGAGAGGTTTACAGAAAAGATTAAATTCATACCACAAACATCACAGTAAGCAAATAGCAAGGTATAAGTGCACTCATTTTCTCAAAAGTTAGCTCTCTTGCTTATACAAGCACTCTCAAAGAGATCTTTAATTCTTACGAATGGATAAAAAAGAGGCTTTCGTAAACTTTAAATAAGCAACAATCTAATTTTATGCATTTTTTCTATAAGGTAGTTTTTCGTGACAAAAGCTATGGCAGAAGTATTTTAATAATATTAAAGGCAGCATTTTCACGTACATCCAAGCTGCTGTACAATGAGAAAATGTGACTTCAGCAAAATAATATACCGGAAAGTCCTCAATTTACAACTATTTGTTTAATGACCAAAGTTACAACAGCACTGAAAAAAGGTACTTACAATCAGTCCTCGCACTTATGACAGCTGCAGCATCCCATGATCAAGTGTTTATAATTTGGCAACTGGCATATATTTACAATGGTTGCAGCATTTGGGGTCATGTGATTGGACTTTGTGACCTTCCAGCTGGCTTCTGACAAGCAAAATGGTTGGCCCCCACTATGGTTGTAAGTCGAGGATCTTTGTTTGTATCAGGGGTGTCAAACTGGCGGCCCATGGGCAGGTTGCATTCTAACTTAGAACAAATCTTAACGGATATATTATTTTATTCTTTGCTTTAGATTTTGAAACCTGTTTGTGAAAACTGATAAAACAGATCATTCTAGCCAACTTTTATAGACATTGAACCACCTGCTTATTTGAGCTGAAAGCAAGAATGGAACTAAACCATTTGTTTCCTAGTATGATTTGATTGCTTATTTGTACCCTATGTTTTTAGTTTTTTAATACAAGGGCCAAATTATTTAATATGTTTTAAACTGTTTTTTAAATTTTGTGGAGATATGTTGTTTTATTGTGGCTGTATTGTACCTTATGATTCTTGTCCTTTTATGTACACTGAGAGCATATGCACCAAAGACAAATTCCTTGTGTATCCAATCACATTTGGCCAATAAAGAATCCTTTCCTTTCCTTTCCTTTCCTTTCCTTTCCTTTCCTTTCCTTTCCTTTCCTTTCCTTTCCCCTTTCCTTTCTCTTCTCTCCTCTCCTTTCCTTTCCTTTTGTCAGGCATTCCGATATACTTTATTCCTATTTGGATTTCTAAGAAGCCAGGTAGGTTCCACTGATTGTTTGCACACCTAAAGATGCAGATTGTAAAAAAAATGCTTACATTCATAAAATAAGTTTCCCCAAAGAAGTATGCTTTAAAAATTAACACAGATGAGATGTGAAGAATAGAGAAGGGATGCCCCTTTATGGTTTGGGGCTTTTTTGAGAGAATAAATAAGTCAGAGAGCAGTTGAATACACACTTTCAAGTCATAATGTTGGGGATTTTCCCTCTGGTTTAGCCTGAACTCAGACACAACCTCTTGTCTTGTTGCCCACCTGGCTCCTGTTTATTAAACAGTAGATATTTGCTTTTACAACAATGCCTGATGAAATACCTCCAATCATTGTCTTTTTATGAGAAATAACCACCAAATACCAGAACAAAGTATTTTTCAAATACTTCGGCACCAGCTCTGTAAAATTACTAGCAGCCCTGTAGTTCTATTCTAAGCAGTACAGCTCTCTTTCCATAAAGGGTTTTGTGTTTGTGTGTGAATGAACTCAGCCTTTTCTAACCAGCTGTTGTCTCATTTGTAAGACTACAATTCCCAGTGACCTCCTATTTTGGGCATTCCCGTGCCCAAACTCCAGAGAAGCCGCAGACTGGGGAGGTTTAGCTAATGTCCCTGGGTGTTGCATGCTTCTTGGCATCCTCGAGCAGAAGCCGCAATTCAGAAGTGGGTGAGGAGCCAGCCGCCCGCCCGCCCGCCCGCGGCCACAGCAGCAAAAGAAGCACGCAGCACTGCAGGCGGCGGTTCATGCCCAGAACTTCCCAACCGCGCAGCATCAGAAGGGCTCCGGAGAGGGGCACCGGCTCGGCTCCGACCCTCCGCTAAACTCGCACCCCAGAGCCGACCTTTCACCCGCCGCAGCGGCGCGGAGCCTTCAGATGAAACGACGCGGCTATGGCAGATCCGAGGCAACCACCGCCCGGTCACGAGGGAAGGAGCCAGCAGGGCGAGGAGGCTGAAGGCCACGAAGAAGACTCCGCCGAGGCGGCCTCGCGGAGCGCCGTCGCCTCCTGCCTCGCCTTAGCGGCGGAAGAGCGCGAATGCCGGATCTGCTACAACCCCTTTGACGCCGAGGCCCGCGCGCCCAAGCTCCTGGCGTGCCTGCACACCTTTTGCCTGGACTGCCTGGTGCAGATGCATCGCCACCAAACCCAGAGCGGCGGCGGCGGCGGAGGCGCGGGGAGGGGCGCGGCAGCGGAGCGCGGCGGCCCAGGCGACGCCATCACGTGCGCGTTGTGTCGGCACCGCACGGCCCTGCCGAAGGGACACGTGCACGAGCTGCCGCTGAACACCAAGCTCATCCCGCCGCCGCCGCCGCCGCCGCCGCCTCCGGACCGCTTGCAGCTACTGCCCCTCTCGTGGGCGCCTCGGCCTACGTTTCAGCGCCCCCTGCCGGAGCAGGGCGGAAATGGCGCGCTTTCTCCCGAGGCTGCTGAGGCGAGCGGCGGCTGCAATGAAACCGGCTGGAGCCGGAGGCAGGAGATGCGGACCGTGCGCTGCGTGTGCATCGTCTTTACCTTCTTCTCCATGATGGTCGTCTCTATCACCGGGCCCCTCTTCCTCAACTACAGTGGTTGGGTGGAGCTCTTCATGGTGTCGCTCTTCCTCGTGGTTGCCATCGTCCTGGCCCTCCTCTCCGTCATGCCTTACCTCCTCCACAGCCGCGGATACCGGACTGTGGCCGCGGCCTTGCTCGCGGGAGAAGGAGCGAGCGTCCCCCGAGGGGCGGCGCTCGGCCGGATGCCGATCTCCAGCCATTCGTAGGCAGCTCTTTGCCCGACCGCTAGGCCGAGATCAGGTTCCTTTCCTGAGAATTCGGCAGCTGTTAAAAGCAAACAGAGCCTGGCCAGAAAGTGGCTGGCGAACAGGTGATGGTGCGAGTGCGCGCCGTGCCCTGCTCGCCCAAAGGCCACGCGAAGGTGTTGCCCTGAAAGGAAGGGCGGCCTGCGCCACATATAATATAAGAAAGGGGTCCGGGTTGTGGTTGTGAACTGCCTGGCTCCTGTGTGAGACTTTAGGTGTCATAGAGAAAAAGTTACAGGTCAGTGGCAGAGCCGTTGCTTTGTGTGGCATCACAAATCCAACTCCTAGCATCTCGTAGAGAAAAGGCTCCTGGACATCAGGAGTGACTTTTTGTCAGCCTTTCTGGTGAAGTCACCAAAGCAAGGCAAGTTCGTGTATCTGTCAGGAAGTCTGGTGAATATGTCTGTTTCTTAGGGCTTTATTCTGGTCTGTTTCTGCCTATAGGAGGGCAGAATAGATTGAAAAGTACTAAACTCTTGCCCTTTTTCTGATGTTTAATCACCACAGACTTGGCATTTGTGCCGTTGTTCAATCCTGGAATGTATAAAGGGTGCTTCTGAGCATATGCAAAAAACACTCAAGACTTAGCTCTTGCAAGCAATGCGAGACTAGAGGAGAAGGTGCATTTTCCATACTGGTTAGAATTTCAGAGCTTACATGGGTCCCCTAAGATGTTGACTAAGCTTATAGTACAATCCATGTTATTGTAAGTGCCATAGAAAGTGACTGTGTTTATAAAATTAATGTAGAACTGATTAGAAGTTATAATTTAGAATGATTTGGAATGAAGACATGCCCTTCAATAAATATTGTGATTACAGTGGTCAAAATGTTTCTGTGCTGACAATATAATAATAGGAATAATAGGAATGGGGACAGAGATATTTTTAATTTCAGCCATATTGATCATTATAATATCAAAATGTATGGCTGTTTATTGTTATGCATAATGTGTAAAGTATATATTTGGCACTCTGTTATGATATAATTTCTATACATCAGAAGTAAAGTTCATTTGATAATAAACACTGTTTGTTTGCTTCTTTAAAGAAATAATTTATCTTTTAATAAAATCTTGTCCACTCAGTATCCAAATTCTTCCCTTTGCTGTTACCAGTTGAGGACTGTTCTCCTTTTAAATGCATTTTGAATGTAAGTGTAAGTCCAGAATGAATGGCGATTGCAACTATGGTTAATGTACTCATTATTCCCAGATCTAAATTGGCCAAATGATCTGGTACTGTCATATGGAAAATGAGTGAAATGGTATATCAGGTCCCATCATTCTTTTCATTACAGAAGCAGCAATAATTGCAATTCCTCTTCTTTCATTTGTATATTGTCTTCCAAAATTGCTTAGGATAAGTGGTTTAGACTTGGGCTAAATTTCAATATTTTATAAAACTTGGACAGTGCCAGAATCATGAATTTAACTATTTCCTTTAAGACTATATTTTCAGATATAGCCTTTTTTCCAGAAAATGAAACTCTAGTATCCCTCATAAGTTTGATAAGTATTCTTGCTAATATGTAGTTTAGATTTGACATAAGTTTCATTACGAACTTGTGATTATTCAGAAATAATTTGCACCGAGCACAGTTAAATATATTTCAAGTAAGATTGCATATAGAATTGTAAACCCCACATCTGGTAAAAAATTCCAAACTGTAGCCATTTCTCCTATTTATCCTATAAATTAAATGGCAGGTTTGAATTCATTAACTATTTGGCATAAATTACACAGTGATCTTGTTAGAAATGTGACATTTAGAAACTGATTTGTCCTTTTATTAATCACAATTTTAGCTATGCTTGAAAGCCATAATTAATTGTGATTCTTAATGCCATTATTTTATTTAGATGGGTATTTGTTTTGGCAGCAAGCTGATTCTACATTAATGTAGTTTAATACTTGAGTAACTGGTAATTACATAAACTGTGATTGGTTTTAGCACGGATTTTGTAGTGGAGTATGTGTTCGTGTGTTTAAATATTATGTTGTTAATTATTGCAACTTGTTGCTTGGACATTTTAAACTGAAAGACAATATAGAAATATTTAAATAGAAATATTTAAGAGTTCAGTCCTGCTCCTTGAGAATACTCAATGAACTTGTGAAGTGATCTTGAAATGTAATATTACTAACACGCTTTTGAAGAAGAGATAGAAAAAGAGCTTTTGTCCAATATTAATAACAAAGTTCATTGAAATTAGTTTTTTGAATTATAATTGCATCTTAATGTTTTTATATTGGGGAGTGTGAAACATTTTTCTTTGGAGTGTACTGAATGTTACCTAATATTTTCTTAATATTGTTTTTTGTTCTAAAAAAACACATTATTAACACGAAAAGTCCTATTTATTTTAATTCTTAAAATAAATACCTAACTAATGCCTATGTTTTAGATTTCCTTTGTTGAAATTCTGAGATTAGCTGTTTTGGATCAATGTCTTTTTTTTTTTTTTTAATGAAATAAAGCTTCCTTTCATTAAGCATGACTCTTGGTGACTACATTGAAATGTCCCTGAGCTTGATGACAAAACAAAACTAGTTTTCCTATTATTTTCTTAAGGGATTTTCTTTTTTCTTTTTAAAATTTTTTCCAGTGTAGCCTAAAGCCCCAGGATTTCCTCGTGGTCTTCTATCCAAATACTGAAAAAATTGGGTTCAGCCTCTTGAGATAAGAAAAATTTGGTTAAAAGTTGCCCCTTAACTGGTCACACATATAATTGTTATTAACCTTTCTATCATCCAAGTTTCCAAATACTTTATTTCTGATTCTTTATGAATAATTAGATGTATTTGTGAGACTTCCTCTTTGATATTTGTATTTATTTAATATCAAATCAGATTTTTAAAACAAATCTTCAATCCAGGATTCTGACACAATTATTTAAGCTGTCTATAAAAAAAGTTATTTCACAATATTTGTATGGTTTAATGGAAGTTTGTTGAATACAGGAGAGTTGATTGTACCCTGAAAAATACGTCATTGACATATATCGCTTGGTCAAGTTGATTGTACCCTGAAAAATATGTCATTGGATATACCGTTTGGTCAATAACACCACATTTCTCCTATAAGAAATTAAGTAAAAATATACTTTAAAGAAATCAAAAGTAAATTCACTTTTATCAAACTGAATAAAAATTAAAAGAAATGTTTTTTCTGCCTATCACAAACACAATAAATACATAGAACACAATTGGACTAATTTGTAAGTAGGTGTGTAAAAGATGCGCTCTTGACATATTGTCACAATAGCATAATGACAAAGTGAAATGTAAAAAAGGAAGCACATCTTTCATGCATTTGAAAGTATTTTCAACAAGTTACGTACAGTATCTAGAAGTATTCAATGATTGTAAATAAGTTATACCAATTCAATCAGCAAAATAGGATTTAGAAAAAAAAGTCGCACAACAATAGAAAAAAAAAAGTCCACTACATTGAACTGAATGCTTTTTTGTTTGTTTGTTTCCAAATATATAGCAAACCTATTTCTTAGAACTGGAAACTATATGAATTATATTAATTAGTATGAATATATTTAATGATGAAACCTATTTTTAAATATAACTTGTGAAATGATTTTTACTGTCATTCCCTTCACACTTTCAAACATTTTGTCTGCCTACTGATAAATACATTATTTGGACAGATATATATATATATATATATATAACTATTCATGAGAAAAATATTTTACTCATGAATAGTTTCATATGAGCGACCTAGAATACTGTTGTGAGTTACCTAGAATCATTATATGAAATAGATGGCCATATAAGTCTTATAAATAAATAAGTAAAACTAAGGATACAAATCACAGATACAGTAGATTTTTTTCCAGATTGTAATGTTTTTCAGGGACAAAAGGAAGAGTGGGGCCATCTGATTCTTGCATAGTTTCCCTTTTCATTTTTGCAATATTGTTAAGACTAGGGTTCTCATCATTAGTTGATTAAATTGTGATATTACAATTTTCTTTAGAAATCTATTGAAAAATATGTATAAAAATAAAATGTATAAAAACAAGTCTTAACAAGATTTGTGGATGCCTGCTGCCCTCATCTGGAAGAATATCAGTAGGCTGCATCAATCAAAATAAATTTAAGTCATCTGGTTTTTATATTTTTGAAATTACAATACTGTAAAGGAAATTCCTGAAGGCACTAAATAAATGAAAAATTGCAGCAGCTTTTTTTTAACTAAATTTTTCAACTTTGTGTCTTTCTTTACTGAAGAAAGCATTCTTTACTTCAGTTCTCCTGGGCAAGAATGCTAGAATATAGCAAACTTTAGTTTTTAAAGGTAGAAAAGATATTTCAGGTAATACCTTTTTTTTTGTTTGTTTCATGTTTTTCTTTCAGACACCTTTTACTATTTTCCTTTGCCTTGATCTCATATACAACTTGCAGTTATATGGTTTCCTTCATTTAGGCACTTGTTTTTAAGTTTATTTACCTTTTCTCTGGACATGAATAGCTGAATAGACAAATCATTCTTCTTAGATCAATTAGTATGTGAACCTTTTCTGATGAGGATTTGTTGTCTGCTCAGAAGGAACGTTCACATAAACTTTCCATAGTATCCCATTGACTCAAGCACTCAGTGGCAGAAGGTTCAGTATAATATATTGCAGATAAATAATAATAAATCTTTATGAGAAGATCAGAAAGAATAATTCAGACACTAGCTGTCGTTTATCAGATATTCTTTTTTTCTGTCCTTATGGAGGGATAAAAAGATTTTAGCAAAAGTTGATGTTCATTAACTAAAATATGTACAGCATGTGATTAATTCATTAAAACATTTATTAATATAAGCACATAGGAAATTCAATTACACTATATGCTGGTTTTGATATCTTAATGCATAGTTTTAGTTTATCATTTTTAATGCCTATGTTCATTATGACTTGATCATAATTTTTGTGTTTGTTTACTTAAAGAGTGAGTACTTATCAGCTTTTGTTGACATTACTCTAGTAGGGGTTTATTTTTAGTGAGGAATCTGCTGTAACATTTAAGGTTTCATAATTGCCTGAACCAAAGAGACAGAGAGACGTGTGCGCACATTAAGAAATCCATATTAAAACATATTTTAAGTAATCAGAGTTAGAGTCAAGGTTCTAATATAGTATGTGACAGCATAGAAAAATATAAATGTATGTTTTAAGTAATATAGTAAATAACTGTCAACAAATATCAGTATAAATTAATGTTGGATCTGTTTCAGGGCCAGTCTGATCTACTGGTTAAGAAAACCATGAATACTAGTCCTACCGAAGGCAGGAAAATCGATTGGGTGACTTCGGGCCAGTCATTATCTCTCATCCCTCCATGGTAATAAGCCACTAAGTCAATTTCTATAGCAACCAATGGATCAACATTCAGTTGATCAGAAAAAAGTTGATTTTGTACTTGTGGGAAAATGCTAGGAAAAGAAAAGAAAAAGTTGGATCTCTTGTTTACAGTTCAGAGGAATAATAACAAAGCTGTAATTACATTTCTTTATGCTTGAATAAAAAAAATAAAGAATAGAGGAGGAGGATATATAAAACATGAGAAACTATATTTCATAAAGCAGGAGAATAATATTTAACAAAGAATGATGATTGATAAAAAACATTTTTGAGTAGAAAGGCAGGAAAGAGTAATAACAAAAGCAATAGTTTGTTTTTTTAAGATGCAATGAAATCTCTTGAGTTATGAATAGCATTTTCACAAATGAAGTGTTTTGTTGGATGAATAGATAAAATTATTGCCTTAAAATCTTAAAACATATTTATGGTACAATAATAAAGAGATGCTGTTAGAAGCAAAAACTGAAGTTATTTTCTGATAGTCATTTCTGAATTAAATAGTGTTTGAAACAGATGAAAGTATTATCTCTATTTTTGCCACATTACTCTGAGAAGCAATGTACATTTGTAGGCAGAGGGGTAGAATATAAAAAACTGTGTTTTTCTTTTTCCATACTTCTACAATGTATTTGGAGTATAAGACTATCATGTTATGTGTGTGTGAGAAACAGATTTTTTTCACTTATTTTTGGTTTATTAGCTTTGATTCTGTCCTCTCCTCTTTGTCAGCTGCTGAATGAGATCATACTGTGATATTGCTATCCATAGCCAAAAGAAACCCAGCATTTCCTCTGTGGATGGGTAGATCATTGGGAACATATAATGCCAATTCTTTTATATTTTTATCCACTGTTTCTTTCCAGGCATACTGTAAAGCACCGTGAGACACTGGAGACTTTAAATTATTAGCATGATTTGCAGTTTTAAATTAAGAATTGCTGCTTTTTGTGTTAATTGCTACCGCCAATCTGCCTTGTCAAAACTGCAAAGGCTTACAGAAATCACAGGCCATACAATCTTATGCTGTTTACTTCCATTAAGTCTAAATCATATATATTTAGCTGGATTCAATATAAATAATCATGCAAAGAAATGAGATATACAGTTACCTATTTTTCTATCTATTATCCATTACTACTGCAGCTCTCAGCAAAACAACTCATTAAAAAAGAAATTGCAACTAAAATCACCCGATATACCAAGTGCCAGAGATTGAAAGATATTGTTCCTTCTTTCAGTCAGTGAATAATAATTAAAAAACAATAACCGATAACCCTAACATACCACATCATACTAAGCCAAAACCAAACAAACCACATTATGGCTTAGTGTGTTATGAAACAGCAGATTTGATAGTTTGTTCGCCACCTCACATTACAGGAGAAGAAAAAGGGTGTGTGTGTGTGTGTGTGTGTGTGTGTGTGTGTGTGTGTGTGTGTGAGAGAGAGAGAGAGATTTGTTCATAGCTTGAACTGCTTACATTAAAGCAACTCTCCCTGTTTTAATATGCAAAGCTACCTGTCTGATTTATCCTGAAATATCATAAATTTCCAATCATATCAACCCATCCTATCAGATCAATGTTGCATATTGCATGTGCTATACATGAAGGAATGTCATTTGACCAGACCAAGGAAGAGCTGCTTTTCTGCCACAGCACCTGCTCTTTGGAACATCTTCTCTCCTCTAGTTAGACTGGCCCCGAGCTTGAACCTTCTGGAAGGTCCTGAAAACAAAACTGTATCCAGTGGTTGCATTGCTAGGGAAATGGATGCTGTTCTCCCATAGATTTTTTAAAAATCATTTTATTGTTTTAATGTTTTAACAATTTTTGCTGTGTTTTGGTGTGTGTGTGTGTGTGTGTGTGTTTACACACGTGTGTGTTGTAAGCCACCCAGAGCTATGAATGTCAGATTGGCAACTATATAAATATAACAAACATAAACAAATTAATAATAATTAATTGTTAGCTAATTGTTTTCTTCAAATTCTTCACAAATATCTAGAGGAAGAAATATCAATATGGCATGTAAACGTTTTGAAGTCAGTGTGAGTTACCATTACCACGATCTTCTGATAGCATCACAATGGGCACACCTTCTGAAGCTGTGTAAAAGTCCCTAGCCAGGAACTCCACCTATTGCTTAAGCAGAAGCTGTGAATCCAGGAGGATCCCTAAATCAAAGACGAGCATCATGGGAACTACAGTTCTACCTATAATAATTGACTGGTTAGGTGTCATAAAATAGTGCTGAATTTTAGTGAATGTAAATAGATTTTGTCAAGGAGGATTTGTTCATAATCTGATCCTTAAGATTTTCAACAAATTACCCATTGCTACAATAATTGAATCCATCCAATCTAGAATAACTACTGAGACCAAAGCCAATCCAAAACCACTGGATTTCTACAAGTAAATTGAGGAAAAGTAAATTGGGAGGGAATGGGACAACTTGCCACAGCCAACTTGCTGTGGCAACTTGCAGCGGGCAAACTCGCTATGGCCAATTCGCTGTAAGACAACTCATTGCGGGACAATTTAACAATTTAATTTAATTATTTAAAATAAATAAAAAATATTCTAATTTTTTCCATTCACAATTCATTGTGTTCCTCCTTTTGCATCTTTTAATTATCCTATTCCACCATTTCTTTGATATTAGAGTAACTCTTGTCCCACAGCGAGGTGTCCTGTGGCGTGATGGCCATGGCAAATTGTCCTGCAGCAAGTTGGCTGTGGCAGGTTGGGCATGGCAAGCTGACTCTGGTGAATTGTTGGGAATTAATCTGAGCTAATTTATTGCTGTTTCAGGCTTTCAATGCCATCTTCAGCCCCGAAAGAAAACCACAAAGAAGAACAGACTAAAACATTCATTCTTACATTCTAGTTTTATCTGCAAAGAGTTGTTTTTTATTATTTCTGGAAGATCATTCAGTTGGGCATCCCATTACCCAATCTTAAATGTTACAATCCAGGAAAGGCTTTACAACTATACTGGCCACTTGGATCTTCAAATTCTGTTGGTGTAGCAAACTGTTGACAGTCTATTGAAATACTATCTGTTCCATTTACATTTCCATTGTTGAGCAAAAGTATATTGATTGGACTGATATAACCTTTTTTAAAAAAAAAATTGGCCTGCATAACATTTTTTTCTGATTTTTAAATTTGCAATTACACTTGCAATTGTAATTTATCATCATACCATTTTAGTGTAATAACATTGCAATGCAATATTTTATTCAAAAGTAATTTAAAATGTGTTACTAATATTTATTTTTAAAGGGGTTATGTTTAGATCTGTAACTTAGATTTCTAAATATGTCCCTAATTAATTGGAGAACAGATGTTTTTTGAACAATACACGAGAACACAATTTATCTGATAAAACTGCATCTTTGAAGTGCCATAATAAAACAGGGGTTTTTTTCCTGTTTCCTAGAATAATGCCTACTGCTACAAGTGTGCATTGTCACTTAGCAACTTCAGCCCTAAAGAAAATATGCTTCCACACCTACATTTACCAACATGTTAATATACACTTAATCATCTTTTTTTTTAAAGTATGATTTAAATTCTGGAAACCAAAAAGTAAGTCCATCTGTTTTGTTATATATGAGACTTGTCTAAGTATAATGTTGAGGATGACATACACAGTATCACACCTTTATTTTTTTATTTTTTATTTATTTGTCATATTTATAAACTGCATGCTTCTGATCATACCAGCCTTCAATGGTTAGAAACATAAAATAGCAACAAAAAGATCAATAACATCTGAATATAATAAATAGTATAGATGACGTTTCAGATTCATTAACTAACATAAATGTTCCCAAAGTCTACAATAATAAAAACTTTGAACATCAAATGAATATCAAATACCGACGTAAAAACAATTACCCCTAGAAGGAAGGCTTGAATGTAATTAAAAAAAAAAAAATCAATATTTACCCCATCATAAGGTCAACATTCTGCTGGGAGGTTATAGGTAATAGGTGACAACATATATTCTCTTTAAATAATCTGCTAAAAGAGTATCTGATGGCTGATATAGTAGTAGGATCATCCTCTAAGTGATGGAGTAAAGTGTCCAAAACACAAAACACCAACCTAAAAGTCTTCAGGGGTTTTGAATGCTTTTTCTGCCATAAAATGAGAGCCAATTGCTTTCCACTGGGATTTAAAAATCACAAATGGGGCCTGAGCTTATGGAATCATCTCAAGAAGCCGAAAGTCCAGTAGTCATGTAGATTACACAGTTAATCCTCTAAAAATATGCTATGTCCTTTAAAAGACTGGGATAGGAAAGAGGGTAAATCATGACCCTTCCTGAGGTCAAACGCAATTTGTGATGTGACCAGCATTTTATGCTTTCTCCCCAGCAGAAATAGTATAATTTTCCTAACAAAGTATTAGTATTTTCCTAGGACTAGGAGTTTCATTACTAATAACAAATTACTGGTATAGAATTCTTTTATGATGCTAAAGCTTTTGATGTAAGTGCATTCTATTTTAAAGGGCCAATTCCATTTAAAGTAGGCTTTTTTCTTTAGAAAATATGAGCAAGATCAGAATGGAAGTGTATTTCTTTTGTTTATAGAAACCATTACAATGCATGCAGAATTCCTTTGCAGCTTGAAATCCATTTTACCACTCCAAAAAAACCAGACATGGGAGGAATGTGAAATTCTGTTATTTAGAGTCTTATTTGCTATTCAATAATCACACAAATTAAAAAGATAAATAAAATAATTCACAACAGAAACTGGCTGGCTTATTTTTCTTTTTCTTTTTAAAAAAGTTGATTTTAAACTCATTGCTCTACACACACATACACACCTATGAATATTTTTGCTAATATATTTTAAACACACATTTAAATTTATAAATATGAATGTCATAAATAAGCCTTCCAAATATAGTCCTTCATCATTTTATTTAAATAGAGAGTTTCTGAATTTAAATCAACTGGCACTCCTTACCAATGGTGGGTCTCTACCGGTTCGCCCCGGTTTGGGCGAACCAGTAGTGGTGGTGGCAGGAGGCTCTGCCCACCCACCCAGATGTCATCACGGATGCTCTGTGCATGCGCAGAAATGCCGCGTGCAAATGAAGCGAGTTTGCACATGTGTGTGCTCCCAATTCCGAACCGGTAGCAAAGGTAAGTGGAACCCACTATTGCTTCTTACTAATTTTACTTGGGAGTCACTATTGGTAATAAATGGTCCTGTGTTTCTAAATTAGGTCTAGAATTAGGCTCCAATAATCATATTTGCAATGTGTACATATTCAGATGAATATTTACAGCACTAAAACTAATGGAAAGTCAGAGCCAGATGCATAAACCTGAGCCTCTTTTTAAGCCCTTTTAAGTTCAATTGACTTCATAGTGTTACCCTAAGTCTATATAGGATTGCATCTTTGGGTTCTGTGGAAAAAAAGAAATTGTAAGTAATTTAGCTTTCTTGCAAATGATTGGTTAGCCAAAATAACTCTTGACTGTCCTTTGAATGTACTGCTGTAATATACTTTGAATAGATAACCTTTGATTTCTAAAGGGAAATGAGATGAAACCTTGTGTAGTATCTCCTCTGAATATGGTCTGGACTATCATTGCCACTTATTTTCTAGGATCAGATAGACCAAATCTCCCAGAACTTTTTGGATCTTAGTTTTGAAACTTTAATATATCTAGGAATTTATTTGGCTTTGCTCTTACAGCTGGATAGGTTTTTGTTTTGTTTTTTTAATTTGATTTATATGCCGCCCTTCTCCGGAGACTCAGGGCGGCTTACAATGTGCTCAGCAATAGCCTTCATCCTTTTGTATATTTATACAAAGTCAGCTTATTGCCCCCACAAACTGGGTCCTCATTTAACCTACCTTAGAAAGGATGGAAGGCTGAGTCAACCTTGAGCCTGGTAAGATTTGAACCTGCAGTAATTGCAGGCAGCTGTGTTAATAACAGGGTGCTTTAGACCACTGTACTACCAAGGCTCTTTTTAGGATATTTAGAATAGTTGTCTCTTTCTTTCTTTCTTCCTTCTCTTACCAACCTCTAAATCCCAGATGTCTGGATTATAATTCTTGTCATTCCCAGTTTGAATACCCATCAGAATTATGTGCATTGTAGCCCTGAGGTTGTAACAGGAAAATCTGTTCAGAATAGATCATGATGATGATAATAATGATGATGATATTCTACTTTTCTTTCACAAGGTCAAGATGGCATAGCTAAGAGGTCTTCCCTTAAGTCTCTTCCCCAAATCATCTCTGTAAAGTAAACTGGGCTGACAGCAATTACCTAAAGTAAGTACTAAAATAGGCACTTAATCCTAAATCTTCCTAGTCTTCCTGGTTCTATTCTATCTCATTCATTCATTCATTGTTGATGGGGCATGGTGGCTTAGAAGTTAAAGATGCTGAGCTTGTCAGCTGAAAAACTGACAACCCAGGTTTGAGACCCAAGTGTTGAATGACTGGATGAGCTTCTGTTACTTGCTCAGCTCCTGCCCATCTAGCATTTTTGAAAGCATGCAAATGCAAGTAGATAAATAGGTACCACTTTGGTAGTAAGGTAACAATGTTCCGTGCACCTCAGCATATAGTCATGGTAGCCAGATGACCACAGAAATGTCTTCAGACAACACTGGCTCCTTCGACTAAGAGATGAACACCGTCTGTCGAATTGGTAAACAACTGGACAGAAAACCTTTACCTTTACTTTATGTATTAAATTTATGTGCTGCCCATCTCCCTGTAAGCCAACTTTGAGCATGCAATAAAAATATATTTCAGAACAGTTTGGCTAAACTGAGGTGAATACAATTTAAAATATGGGGGGAAAGGATCATTTTGGAAGAGTATTAAATTGTACCATTTATAATATTGCTTGCTTTATTCTGCTCTGCCCACTGTGAGTTGTTTGTAATGTCATTACTATTTCTGTGGCTGCCTATAGAAGCCTTCCTTTTTCTTTGAGACTAAAATAAACATTTTGAATTGGTTTGCAATTTCAGGTCATGACTTCTGACCCCACCGCAAGGTTTCTCCAATCCTCTTTGCAGTTTGATACAACTTGGTGTATTTTGTCCAGTCAAAAAAAAAAGTTCATTTCAAAAACAAAGTTTTTCAGTTGAATGTAAAATGCACTAGTTCAGCAGCTCATTTGTTGCAGGCTTATTTCTCATGGATTTCACTGCATGGCAACTTACTTTCCAAGAGTCTGATGTCTATTATAATCATTGTGCATAATGATTATAACATAATAACATATTATATTATAACATAATATATTTATTATAACTTATGTTATAATAACATAAGTGCACCAGCATGCCTACCGTCCCTGTCCTAATATTCCTTTTTACTTACTCTTTTCATGTATTCAAATTATGTTTATACTATTATCTGTTATCTTATATATGCTTGACAAATAAACTTATGAATTATGAAAAAAACTTATGAATTATGAATTGTGAAAGGTGACTGTTTAAATAGGACCTCAGACAAAAGATGCAGCAAATGGATTTATCCTTTTACAAAATCCAATGTAAGTTTTACAGAACTCTTGGAGAGAAAGGACTACTCAAAGATATTTTCTCTAAAGAATTCTGTCATTCAGTATTCACAGAATCATAAAGAAGGAGCCATTTGATCATCAAGTCCAACCTAATGCTCAGTACAAGAATCTGAACTGAAACACTTTCAACAGATAGCTATCCAATCTCTGCTTGAGCACATCTAGTGAAGTGTAAATCAACATCTCTTTTAGATAACTAGTTGCAGTCTCGGTCACATTGTCAGGAAATTAGTTATTATCAGATTTCTTTTGTGTCATTTCAGCATTACACAGTTTAACTAGATTGGTTTCATTCACTTGTAAGTCCTCAAAAGTTGAGTAGTCCAGTTACAAAGATGATTGCATAAAATAGCTTTCCATTATTTGTAGATACCAAGTGTGTTTTCCTCCATAAAAATACTCTATTTGGGACGAGACACAGTAATTTAAAACAATTTGGAGTGTTAGCAAAATATGTGATGTTTATTATAAATTTCCATGGCTTTGGAAAGGGATTAAGGAAAAAAAAATCACTAAGAGCCAGATTATCAATCTGGAAATCAGATTTACCAATATTTGTCTGACCATTATGAAGCATCTGCAGAAGTAGGAGTAGCCGTGCAACACTAGGGAATATTATTTAAATTATGGGTTGCCTTTCAGCTTTTAACAATCTGCTATTTCAGGTGAAGTAGAATACACGTTTCCTGGTGGAGTCAGATTAGCTATTTGCCAAATCAGAACCTGCTGATCTTGTCATCTCCAGGTAACAGAATGGCATTGCCTGCCCTATATATGTTATCCTTAGTATCAGAAAAAATGTGTCGAACGTGAGTGTTGAAAGTGGTTTTTAAGCAGCACAGTATCTTCTAGAATAGTGGTTCTCAACCTGTGGGTCGCGACCCCTTTGGGGGTCGAATGACCCTTTCACAGGGGTCGCCTAAGACCATCAGAAAACACATATTTGCAATGGTTTTAGGAATAATTTTATGGTTGGGGGTCACCACAACATGAGGAACTGTATTAAAGGATCGCGGCATTAGGAAGGTTGAGAACCACTGCTCTAGAATCATTTTAACAATATGTGCACTATATATATATATTGTGTAATGAAGTTAGGCTTTATAATCCCTCAATAATGGCTAGGTGATGATAGAAAAAGCTATAAGTCACTCATGTGGAAATGGCCTGGGAAGCATGATTTTAGCCTTATATAGGCTTTTGAGCTTCACGGGGAGCTTTTTATGTACTTACATACTGTACCTATGGTATAGCTATTAACAACTATAACTTCTTGTCATAGTTGTAATAGTTCAATTTAATATTAATTTTTTTTATTTTATTATTTTACTGCACCAGATTGCTGATCAATCTTTTAATCAGAGTTCTTTTAATCAGGAGTAAATAATTCTGGTCTATCTCTCTGTGTATTATATTTGTCCAAAAATCAGATGACCTCCTTTTCTCCAATTAGAGCCTCCTAAACAAAGGAGGATTGGAAAGGGGAAAAAATCCATTTTCCTGTGTAACCATATTTTCATGAATCAGTTTCCATTTTAAAACAATTTTCTATTATAATAAAAACAATAATATATTATTTAGATGTCTGAGATTAGTTCTACTAAGGAGATGTGTTGAAGAATATGTTAGGGGAAATGAATGAACGCTCATCTTTCTCATTTTGACTTGCCATTTTGTGTGCATCTCTAAACAAGAACTTTTAGGTGACATGCAAAAAATAACAATTCTTCTACACAGTTGATAAAAATATGTAAAATTAATGTTGAACAGAGAACTAGTCATGAGACATAGTGGCTGCAGACCTTAATATAAAAGATATGACTGAGGCTAATTTTTAAAAATGCACTCTGAATAGATATTTAGCTACCTGAGTTTATAAATGTGATGATTCCACCCTGAGAATTTACTTGACATTTGAATTAAACCATATATAGTTCTATGGGTCATTGAAAAATCAAAAGCCCATTTAGTCCAATACTGTATTCTGTGTTATATATTTTCCAAAGAGGAATTTGATAAAGCTCACAACATGGGCAGAAGGATAATAATTATCTTACATTATTTTCCCTAACTATTGGTATTTCTAAATATGATAATTGAGATCCAGAGACAAGTAACATTGTCTCTGGTAGAGACAAGTAACATTGACACTAATACAGAACCTTTCACCATTGAAGAAGACTGATCCATTGGTAATAACGGTTCAAACTTTTAATACACCATAGATGAGCTTGGTAATCAGATGGTTATACTACATATGGAGTTCTTCATTCTAAATATGATGATTGATTTAAGTGGGTAAAAGATAGACTTAGATATCTGATGAACTGCAGAGGGATGGTTAAGATTTCTGTTTCTTAACTGTTTAAAAATTGCAGCAAACGAAACCAATCCCACCCCTAAAATAAAAATAACATTTTTAAAAATCTACATTATTTGTATAAAACAATTGCATAATTTTTTTTTGACTAGGATGAGGATAGAAAGATTTCAAGTTGGAGATTCCTTCAGATCTTGATACAAGAGTTGGTGAAGGTATATAGAATACCAACTGCAAGCGTTCTAGAATTACCTCTGTAGAATTCTGAATCATGACCAGTCTCCTTCAACCTAGTCCTTCCCTACACATCTGACAAGCTATACCTATCACAGAGATGCGATATATATGATGGCAACAGAGAGTGACAATTGTTGTTTCTTTGCTATCATCTAGTGATTGTCTGGATTATTGTAGCTGCCTTAATCACTCTGAAGCAAACTTTTCTATTTGCTCAGTTCTTTTTTCTGTCCTTTTCCTTTCTTCTGTCTTCATCCAGTGTGGTGCCTTGTGGCTTTGTGTTTTTATAAATGCATTTTCTATCAAGATAATCTTTTTTCTCTCTAATATACCTGGAGCTCAACATAAGAGAAATCTGGAGCATTTTTTTTAAAAAAAGGCTTTTTGCCTCTCCCCTCTCTGTTTGATCCTCTTGTTGACAGAGAAGTGATGGAGCTTTGCCCATCACCTTTATTTTGGATGCACCTGCTTTGGTCCCCCCATGCTGTGCTGTACCTGATCTTTTACGATTGAGCTCTAGTTTCTGGGTTCTTTAAAACAACAGCAAAGAGCTCTCTTAGAAGTGTGGCCTGACTGTAAAAGCAACAGGCATAGGCTTCAAAGGACTCCCTGATGACTTTTCAACCTTTTATTTATGTGGCTATTAATGCAATCTCAATCGTGTAGAGATATACATCTTTATCCTTTAAACTGATATGCTGGGAATCAATTAGATATGCAGATTACATTCCCTAAGATTCCAAATGTTAATCTTTTGCTAGGGCCTGGGCTGTTAATTTTTTTTCTTTCTCTCTTCTTTATGTTTTTCTTTTCCTTTTGAGTTCTTGTATTATGTTTCGGGGGGGGGGGAGAAAAATGTGCCCTCCAAATGTGCCCTCCAATTAATCTTCAGACTACTTGATTCAAAAATTGTCTTGAAGGCAAAAGGCAGGAGAGGGAAGAAAGCTAGGAGTCCTTTTGGAGAAGGGGGGAGGGCAAAATGAGAAGCTGTGGGGACAGGGAATCTGCAACTTCACTGGAGTGGAGATAAGGCTGGTAGAATTAATACTGACTGAGGTCCCAGCCACAGTTGAATTTGCTCAGGTCCAACTGCAACCAAGCCTAGAGCTACATTAAAAGTTCAGGAGAGCGCTCATCAGCATATCAGAGCAATTTACCTGGAGTTTTAAGGGCAATTTGTGTGTGTGTTTTTTATAAGCCACTGACTCATAAGACATGAAGCAAACCTTGAGCTTTAAAGCAAATTGCACTAGAAGCTGTATTCCACTGAAATTAGCAAGACATTTTGGACGCTATCTAAAATGAAACACACATATATAATTTTTCCTAGGGTTGAGAGTGACTCAAGATTATCTAGGCAGCTTTGGGCCTAAAGTGGGATTGGAATTCATGATCTCCCAATTTCTAGCCTGATACCTTAAGCACTACACAAATTTAGTTCTTGACACCTCCCTGCCCACTTTTTGGAGTCCAAATCTGACTTGACTCACATTCAGAAGCCAAATATTATCTGAAAAACCTGCTAAGGCCACCCATTTCATGGAATTAAATAAAACACACTTGCAATACTTCTAATTAAAAATGGATTTAACTATTTTTTTAAACGGAGATGTTCATCTAAAAGTAAGTAGCTGTGAATAAAAATAAGAAACTATATTTGGGGCAAAATCCTTATAATATAGTTTTACTTAATTTGAATGCCTTGCTTGCTGATTCTGAGATGCTTGCATGCTCAAAAGGATTATACTACTACTGGTATTGAATTTATTGTTCCAAAGTATCAATGAATAAAGTCAGGAAATGTGAGATAAAGGTTTGGTTTTTATTAGTCCTAAATTTAGTAAGATTTTATTTTCTTCTATATGCATTAAACAGCAGTTTTACATCACAATTCTTTGTTCTGTCTCCACAGTTTTACTTCATTCATAGAATGATCTAACCTGAAAATCTTATACATCCTCTTCCTTGATTAGAATTTAAAGATCTGGAAAAAACAGAAATTAGAGTTTCAGTCTTACCTCTTCACTCATTCCCTTGCTGTAACCAATGAAGTGAGTACAATTCCATTCCCACTGAAATCAGTCAGAAGATAGATTCACAGTGAATTATTAAGAATGATCCATAACCAGCAATGGGAATTCATTCACTCTGGAATGAATTGTACCACTGTAGTAGGTTCACTTGTTTCCCTGGGACACAAATATATTTAAAAAATCATATGGAATCAAATGGGCCTTATAATGTTTCATGCACTTTCTTATGTAAGGGAAAGCCCTATATCTTTACTATCAACATTATAATTCCAATATTAACCTTACTTATTCCTTGGCGTAAGGCACACACACTCTTATAAGTGGGGCTGATAGCCTGGCTACCTCAAAGTATCCTGTAGAAGTGACATGATCAAGTTAACGCATGGAGGATATGGGTAGAAAACTTCAATATAAAATGTATTCTTCCCTGACCAAAGAAGTAACATCCAATGAATGGTATGTGTGAAGGTACAGTATGTGTGTAGTATGTTTGCTTGCAAATGGATCCAGAGAACTGAATATAACCAGTTCACTAGCTCTGGGAAGATGGCTTCAACTAGCTGAATCAGGTCTACCAGTCTCTGATCAGTTCCACTGATCTCCTTTCATGCTCTTTAGCAGGATACTGAGAGGCCACTTTCCCTGGTGGTGGATGACTCTGCCTTTCTTCCTGCAGTTTTTCCTGATGAATTTGGGCTTCCTTTGCCTTGGGGACACTTGACTGAACTATGGGGGTGGAGAAGCAGCCAACCTTATGTGCCTCAGTTGGTGGTGGAAACAGAAGTGCAGCTAAAACCGCTGGGCTCCCTTTAATAGCTTTTTCTAATCCTTGCTTTTGGCAGAAGGATCTCTTTATTTCTCTTCCCACCTCGTACACAATCAGAAATGCCTATTCGATTAGTAAGCTAAAACCCAGATACTAGTACCTATACCCACTCAGAGGAATAACAATCCAGCAATCCTTTTTTCAGGGAAACTCATTTCTTGAGAAAGAGTCTCCCTCCAGTGACACTGAGTGAACTTACTTAAGAACTTACTTAAAAACTTACTTGCTTTCAGTAGTGCAACAAGTTTACAACTGCTTGCTCTGCACAATTATTTGTTCACTTTCCTTATAATCACAGTGGTTTTTGTACAGGCCACTATACTACATTGTATTCAATCAGATTTGCTCATAAACATTGTTTAACTCGCAGTCCCTGGCGAAATCTCAAATGTATTAAACTGTCAAACAATTCACTGGGTTTTTTTATTTCTTCATATTACCTGAATGATCTAGCCTGAATGATTATTTTCATAGCCTTTCATAGCTGAAGCCACTGTTCCTTTATTTGAAAATAAGCCACACTGTCTTCTGGTAAACTAAGTTTGATTGCATAATTTAGCAAACTTCCTTATTGTCTTGGTATAGTTAGGATTACTTTGGTTTGTGTGTTTTTAAATTCCTTGCTAAAATATATAACAAATGAAATCTGGGAACATAAAACAAGAAAACAAGTTACCTATTTGGCCAAAATGAAAGCAGTTCTCATAGCAAACACCAGGATTTTGGATTATCAGCAAATCGAAGAAAGCCCTTTCATTTTAAAGATGGTACATTTATTTTTCCCCTTAGGAAAATGAACTATGTTAACAACTAGGAAGGTATGTCACCAAGCCCCGTGCAAATGTTCTGTGTGCAAAAAATGCCCATTAAACACAATGAATTACTGCCAAGTGAACTTCCATCGGATTGCATTGGCTACTTTCAGTCTGGTAAAGCTGTAGTCTGAAAGTACTATTATTTCCATGTAAAAGTCCCTTGAATGTCTTTTTAAACTTAGTTCCAATTATAAAAACAATTGGGCTGTAGGTTGCGGAGCAACCCCAGTGGTAACTATGTTCAATGGCAATAGAGTGTTAGGCCTATCTGGAATTCTGTGTGCTCTCCTCTAGGAGTATTTGGGAGCATATGCAGAATTCAACATTTAAAGGTGGATCTATCTGAGAGTCATTGGGATGTAGTCAAATCTTGTTTAGCTTTATTCTGTAAACATGGTCCATTGGAAACAGTTCCTACAAATAATTTACTCCTATATGGAACGAACTAGGTTAGATTCTAAACTGCTTCTTTATTTCACTCTTAACTTCAGTTTTTCATTGCTCTCAAATAACTGCATATTCTAATCTGGAATATCCCTCTGTTTACAAATCTATGGAAACTGTATTGCCTAGATTCTAAACACTTCAACTGAAACTTAAATTCCTTCTTTCTTTATTTATTTTTTTAAAAATCAAATTTAGAGAATTAAAAAAATTAAGTTCCTGACAATTTGTCAGGAATTAAAAGTTAAATTGTATACTTGTTTTTTTAAAAAAAGGAAGGAAGGAAGCAGAGAACAATGTACAATATTAGAACCTGTAATTGTATGTATAATTAAGCTGAATCACATCTGCTAAAACACAGCGTATGTACTGTATTTCAAGGTAAGCAGGATGAGATGATACTCCTTGAGACTCCTGAACATATATCGTTCAATCCTAAACATAAATTCTCACAAGTTAATCTAATTATTTTCAGTAAGCTTTGGTCTAGACAGCAATGGTTGCATGTCTTCTGATTGATCAACTAAAGTTAAATCTATATATTTAGCTGATGAGTAGAACCGGTTTATCATTCTATCTGGATAATTCATAAATTGCTGAAAATAAACACACACACACACAAATTAGGTGACAAACCTAAACACAGAAACAAGGAAGTAAAATCTAGTGACTAGAGCAAAACTTCCCTCTCACAATGTCTTCACTTCCCCAACTACTTATGGGTCTTTAAAATTACTGTGCATTGATCTTTTCTAGCCTGTGACAATAGGCAAGAAGTCACTCCTGGGATCAATGTTTGTCTAGCTAACCCTTTTGTATTACAACAAAATACTGAATCACCCCTCCATTCAAATCAGGACACTATTTTCCTCTTGTAGAGTTTAAACTGCCACCTTGTTTGGAAAAAAGCAATTATGTTTTCTGTGTACTAAAATGAAACCCAGCAAAGAAGAAACAATATAAAGTAGCAAAATTGGATAATTAATTCCTCCAATGTTCTCTACAACAAATAAAACAACATACATTGTATATACAGGTGTTTGTGACTGTCAATTTTGAGCCATAGAATTAAAAAAAAACCTGTGAGACAAGGCACTAAAAATATAATAAAATGAAACAAAGCAAAAGAAAAACAAACACCATCAACAGCAAACTTGTATTGCATAAGAGAAAGCAGGACAGAACAACCACTGTACCAAAATAGTATACTTATAAAGAGCAACATTCAGTGAAAGGTAAATTTTGTCAAATTAAATTTCAGTTGGAGTTTAAGGCATTAACTCTTCGATGAAATGAAAATTTTTAAACCTGTTCAACTTTAGCTGAATTATATATTCTAATTAGAATGTACAGTAAAAAGTAAAATCAAGCTTTTTAATATTTTTTAATACTTTTAAAAGTATTAATACTTTAATACTGGTTTTTCCCCCCTAGCATATAAAACTTCCCAATCCATTAGAAAACTATTTCACAATCCTGGATTTTGTTTTTAGTTTCTCTTTATAGTTTGTTAGCGGGATCTTAAATATAGTTAGCCATAAGCAAGTCCCATTTGCTTTTCAAATAATTTTATTTCCCAGACAGCAGCTGAAATGGTTCGTTACACAGACCTATAGATGCCTCAAAGTAAAGCAGCAAAAAGGGAGGAGGAGATCTAACAGGTTATTCTTGTCTCAAGGAGCTTAGAAATGCCTTTATAGTTAGATGAATTTTAAAGTGAGCGAGAGAGAAAAACAGCAAGAGTAAAGCTTCCGACTATATTTGGGAGGGGAAAAGCCCGCTAAATAGCATAATTGATATTTTTCCCTCTAACAGGGGAGAAACATACTAATGTTACCGTCCATAAATAATTGCCTGGGTGTTGTTAATAGCTCTAATTTTCCTTGCCCATTTGATGTACTGCAAGTTTAATATAGAGCACTTACTAATCCAATTAAAAGTGCACCTGGCCTGGAAGAGCTCTATAATTAGCAGAAGCATTTTTAGCTATTTCCACTGGAAAGGCGTGAAATCCTCTCCGCTGGGCTAATATGGGGGTCCAAGCATTCGTAGCTAATCGTCGCCTGGAATGTGAGCAGTTCCCGGGCAGGGGAAAGTTGAGAGACTTTTGTCTCCTCTTGGGAAATGAAAAGCCACAGGCCCAAGGTTGCCCTTCCTCCAATCGAACATCCGGCCCAGGATTGGGACCCTCAGTATCTGCTGGTGGCTTGCAAAAATGATTTGGTATGCCCAGCAGGAGAGGCCATTCAGGCCAAAATGTAGAGGCAAAAGTGGGTGTCAAGGTGACCCAAGAACACCAGGAAAAACATGAGCCAATCACTTGGGGAATTTTGAACTTTCTCAGAAAGTCTGGTTCTTTTATTTGAATAAGGTCAGCATAAAATAAATATTGATGTTGAATAATTGGGAGGCCATTTTGCCACTCTTTAAAAAGTCAAAAACAATAACACCCTAATGTTGCCACCATTATCACTACATAGATAATGTTTTCTTTTTTAATGTTACATTTCTCCTAGGGTTGCGTACTCTGCATATATAATGTTGTTAGTTTCTTACTTTTCCCTCCTCTCTGATTACTCATCTTACTGGTTGGTCGAACAATTTTGACAGCCCATCACTCTCATTTCATTGTAGGCTATGAAAGGAAAGTCTGGTTGCATGACACAAGCATAGTCAACAAATTTGCCATGCACGCCATTTGAAAGATCAATCTACTTTGTCCTATGGGAATTAGCTGAGAGCGGATCTAGAGACCCCTCTTTTAGAGGACGTGAAGAGTTTTTAGCTCTACTTTCTTTTCACTTTTTCTCAGATGAATTCTTCTTCTCATCATTCCCATTGAATTCTTCCCTTTCCATCCTGATTTTTTTTTTATCTAAATAAAGGTAAGAAAAAGCATTGCATTCAGAGTAAAGCTCATTTCCTCTTTGAAAGACTTCCAGGCATTCATATGGAACCTCGAATTCCTGAGTATAATTATCTTTTTAAAAATACTGCATCTAGTAGTATATCTTACAAATTGTACATTTTCTCTGAAGTTTGGGGCTTCACCACACTTGCTGCAGTAATTTGAGGACAGGAGAGCCAAAAGTGCAGCGTAATCCTATGAAGATTTAACTAGAAGTACTATGGAGTTCAAATGAGCCTAAAATTGCCGCCCACAGGCTGCATAACTTCCCTTATTAGATGATAATTTTTTTTTAAAGGTGCACGTTTTTAACAGATTCAGGTTCGCCTCCATTACAGTAGAAGTAAATCATAGAACCTTTATTTAAAGGGAGAAATCGTGATAATGGTGATTTGGTATCCGTGCTATTCGAGAATATTGTTCATCATTCTAATGAATGAACTGCGCCAGATCCGGCATGGAGCGCTATATCTAAACGAATAAAAATCTACACTTCTTGTAAGAGACTCCAGGCCTTGTATATCTTGGAGAACACTGCTGGAATTCCTGTTCGCCGAGTTACAACTCTGCATGCAGACCTGCCGGAGATTCCCCATCCACTCATTCCCCACCCCCCACCCCCTTCTCTCTCCCGAAGGGATCTACAGGGTAATAATGTTCCAATTACAAACGGCGACTCCAGCCAAACTCCCTTGTATGGAGCTCTTCACCAAGGTCGCCCCGCGCCTGGCACCGCTGCTGAAGTTCTCTGCGTTGCGATGAAGATATCATCATATTAAACGTAGGGCGGAGAAAGGCCCTGAGCTGGCGGGGGAACCGACCAAGAATCCCAGACCCGAAAACGCCCGGCCCTTTTGCCCACCCTGGGGTAGAAAGCGGGCGGCTGGATTCAAGGAGGCTGGAGTAGTCGTGGGGGAAGAAGGAAGCCACGAAAAACGTATTTTGCGGGAGAACAACGGCTCGGTCCGTAGCTGCTTCTATAAACCTCGATTACTTGGGAGAAAGTTCGTTAGGCGGGATCTGCCCTTCAGAATGATTAGGATCCAGGGCATTGTGGGAGACCGGCGGCTGCGATCCTAAGGCTGCGACTTAGAACCCACTCTCGGGCAATGACATTCCAAGGACGGGGAAGAGTAGAGAACAAGGGTTCCTACGCTTCCTAGATCGTGGTTCTCAGCCCAATCCTAAATGCCGAAATCCTGAAGTGAGCAATTCTTATTCTTCAGCAAGTATACAGCAAGCTTCAATCGCTCTTGAAGGTTAATAATCACTCAGCGGTTCTAGATTTTGCCCATAGACTAGCCCGCTAGTGACCTCAGCTTCAGTCCAGAAGCCATAGCTAGGATCCAACGAAATCCATTCTCAGTGGTTTCTTTCAAGGGCTGCCTTCCTGTAAACGCTTCCCTAAATATTAACCCCGCCAGATTCATCGCTCTTGACAGGCATTCTCGCCCTCTTATCAGAACGACCCACTCGAGCCAGCGAGGCTCCCTGCTGATAAAATGCCTCTTTTAACAGGAATCTAGATTCTCCGGGTTGCTCCAGGCCGGCTTGGTCCATCTCTTCTAGGCCTTTATGTCGCTTGGGTCGTTTCTCCTGTGCATCAAATCAGTTGTGGTTTGCAAACCATGGTGTATGGCTTGGTGGAATCTGCGAGCCCAAACTATAAATCATGATTTATTCATCAAGCATTCAACAATCCACGTTTTTAGATGGCGCTCTTGTCCTTAAGTATTTCTTGGTTGGCTACTGTAAGAACAGAACGCGGGTCAAGGTTGGCTTTTGGTCCGATTCCTCAGCGTTCCTTGCAGCTTTTCAGAGATGGAAGTCCTGTCCTAAGCTGAGTTCATTTTGTTTGTCCCTTTACTGAAATTCATGGGAAACAATATTTAGGATTGTGGCAGAAGCAACCAGCTCTACAGTTCGGGACTCTGCATTTTTTAAAGGAATGTTTTAGAAAGTAATTAACTCTTATCGTGGCTTGTGAGATCTGTGCAGTATTTGCTAAAAGTAATGCCTTCCTCGGCACTTGGGGTTCCTTGGTACCCCAAGAGCGAATGAACTCTTTTGGGGCTTAATTAAACGATCGAAGTAACTCTGCAATCGGATTTTTTCTTTCTCCAGAGAAATCCGTTGGAATAAATGGAAAGCAGCGCAGAAACTGGAACAGCTGACAATCCTTTCAGGATGTGTGAAATGCTGGGGGAAGGGGGAGGAGAAGCAGTGGCGGAGAATTGCACCTTAAAGTGCACTCGCTCAGGGCAGCAAACGCCAATCTGGATGTTGATTTTATTCAGCTACACAAGCGGAGTTTTAAATGAGTTAAGGTTCCACACTAGTCTTATGAGTTTGTGCTGCCCAGGCGCACACACAGCATCTATACAGATCAAGCGAGGAACTTAAGCCTCCTTGCTTAGAGCAGCCATCCAGGCAGTGAGATGTTACTGGAGTGGAACTAATAGCAAATTATAACCATTCACTTTCTAAAGCAGTGGGAGACAGTGAAATAATACTTCTCAGCCTCTCCGAACTGCAGTTCGTCGAAACACCCGGGAAATCAGGGTCTGTGCGTGTTTCTGTGCTAGTTTCAAGAACCCTGTTGGGAACGGAGAGAGAGAAAGGGCTAACCTATATGGGGTTCTGAGGTATCCAAAGTTTTGGTTGGACTTCTGATACTTCATAAGACTTTGAGACTGATATTGGACATAAACCTTAAAATTAAGTTTAGTATCGTGTCCACGCATATTTGGAAGCAAACTTCATTTATTCCGACAAGGTTTATTTTTGAGTAAACATGCATAGAACCGCTCCTCCTAAATTCTTGTACTTGTTTTGTTGGCCCTCAATCTGACTGGATCCAGTCTGTTAATAATTTACTGTTTTGTATTTCCCGTCAATCCATCATGGGGCAAGATGTTCATAGAATTAATAGTAGGCTTATGGGTGTGAAAGTTTTAACTGAAATATAGATAATTTATAAGGGTAAGAATTACAGGGAAATTTCCTTCTTCAATGAAGTTACTTACCTGGAAGTATCCTGTTGGACTTACCGGTGACTAGACACACAAAATTGTATGGCTCTTCAATTCGTTAGATTTAATAAAACTAGCTTTCAAAGAATGGGGTTTTAATTTAGGTTATCTGTTTAAATGTATCCATAAATGTATATCCAGGCTTCAAGATATCATGTAAACCCCAGAACACATGCAGTATTACATTGTTCAACTATTAACCCATAAATGCAACGGGGAAATCTAATATCTAAATAAAAGTTTGGGAAGATTTGGGAAAGGAGTGGGAATAATTAGGCTTTTAAAATGATGAAAAGCTTTAACTCCTTCAATTAATTCTACACAATAGTCTGAGAAATTCAAAGTGCTTTGAAAAAACTATTGTTGGATTCTGGCCTGTTTTCCAGATGCAGCTGATTTTCATGGGAACATTTATGATTGATCCTTCAATTCTAATCTTACTATTTGTCATAATTTCATTGAAATTAATCTTTTGTGGATGAAAACAATATAACGACAAGCTATGTTTCTTTTCCTTCTTCAACTTCGGTAAAGCATCTGTTATCTTTAAAGCCATTTTCCTCTCCATACTTCCAAACGCCATTTCAGCTTCCCTTCCAGGCATTCTGAATGCTTTAGAAAGTAAAACAAATTCCTTATGCCGCCTTATCCAAGTGAGCACATGTTAACAGTGGTGATCACAAACTCCTGTTAACACACTCACTTCTTTTCAGTGATGTCCAAGTGACATCCAAGAATCTCGATTTTTATATTACCCGTCCAAATAATATACTAAGATGCATTTTCACACACACAAAACACGCGCGCACACACATTGTCCTGACTGTCTTTTTTTTTTTTAAAAAAAAAACTTTTCCATACTTTAAATTCTTTTGCTCATGGAATTTTGTTTAGTCGTAAATGTCACATTGGCCGGAAAGGGTACCTCGTTTCTCAGATCTAATTTTTTTTTTCACTTTATTTTAATCTCAGCGCTGACTTTTCATTTCGAGGTAGAAATGAGCAGCCTTTCTGTTTTGTTTTTAAAAATCAATAATTCCAAAATGAATCATAAGTTGTTGAGGAAAGGGAGAGGGAAGAGAGCGCGTCAGCTCCGACCCCATTGTTTCCTTTATTTCAAAGAAGAGGGGGGGGGGAAACCTGAACGATTCTCATCCCTTTGATTGATTAAGGTCTTGAATAACTTGAAGCTTGAGAGTGACAGTTACTGAATAGACTATTGCCAAAAAAAAAGGACCGCTGTGGAAAGCCGGGCTGGCACTTCAGAGTGTAAAGGAGGCGAGTTTGCTGGCACTTACCAAGTTATAAATAAAAGGACATGCACAATGGTACCTTCTTTAAAGACAGACAGTCTTTACAACACTCCTGGCGTCATATCCTGCTGTGGTCACTTCAGCTCCTAGTCAGTCTTTTCTTTTCTTTCTCTCTCTCTCTCTCTCCCCCTCTCTTTTAAAAAAATCTTTTCCCTCTCTCTCTCTCTCTCTCTCTCCCAGCAGTTTAGTTTCAATGCTACAATAAATTCCCGGGAAGAAGCGCTTCTTAGCGAAGTTCGGCTTAATAAATACATACATGGTGTCTTGGGTTTGTATACCTCCACCCCACGCAAAATTGCATAAATGAATTCAAAGGGATGCCTCGATCTGTTCAGTCTTGAAAACAGGAACCTCTCTTGGGGAGAGACGGAGATGGCTGTTTTCACCATTGGCTTGTGCCCGTCCCCCGTCCGTCACCTTCCCCCACCCCCCACGCCCGGGAATTAAAAAAAAAAACCCTGATTAATTTTCCCCAATGCAACTGCAGCTTAGAAAAGTTTTGAGAGAAACGGGGAAGGGCATCGGGGTGGATTGGGGGGCGGGGGGGGCGAGGGGTCGGAGAAAATTTTGGTGGACGTCAGACACACGCCCAGGGGAATCTAGTCTGGAGTGTAGAAGACAAAGAAACCTCTCAGGAGAAACGGCGAAGTTTCTCTTTTAATTTCTCCAGGCTAACACGTACAGCTGCACATTTATAACCTCACAGCAAAGACCGAAAAGGTAGGGGTGGGGGGGGGCAGAGAAAGTTTCTGAATCCAAGCAATCCGGAGGCTGGCCAATTCCCTATTGTCATCTTCTCCCCGATGGCATTGTGCCAAGAGAAGTTGTAAAAAGACCCACCGACCGACGGATCGACGGAAAATTAAAAAAAATAAAAATAAAATAAAAATAGACCGGTTCTCCTCTCACCCTCCTACATCCACCCCCACCTCGCCCAACCATTTTTCTGCAAAGAAGAAAAAAGGGGGTAAAAGAAAGACACTTTATCAAGGAAAGAGAGGCAAGTCGCGGGTCACACTCCAAAGCCGGAGCTCTTCAATTGTCAGGATGAGAAGAGAAAGTTGGCGCTTTCGTCCAATCAGCTCCGGGCTTCTCCAGACGGGACAGTCTTCCGGCTGGCCAATCGCGACGCAGAGATCCTAAGGAAGCTTGGGGTGAAAGAACTAATAAATACTCCAGAGCTGAGTTTCCTTTCACTGCAAATCAAGAACAAGGAGAAATCATCCCCGCCGCCTGCCACTCAAGCCGGGCGAGATCAATGCGAGTTTGTCCTAGGGGAAAGGGCCGTCAGTTCGCAGTTTTCTCCAGCCAGCTGAAGCCGTTGCGAATCCCTCTTTTTCGGGCAAAACTTTTCCCTCCAGCTCTTCTCTCTTTCTCTGCCACATTTTCGCTCTAAGATATCTCTGACAGAGAGGAGAACAGAGCTTCCCTTCCCCCTTTTCCTTAAGTTGGACCCCCTCCTTTTCCTCCCCCCCTCACGTTTCAAATCCCGATCTCTATAGATTTTAAATTAAACCTCCCCCTCCCCTTATTCTATGCGGACTTGCTATCCACACTGACCTGCCTCCCCCCCACCCACCCCCAAAGCCCCTTCTCAATTCTTGGATACAATACGTTTAAGAAAGCCAAGGTGCCACTAAAATGACAACTCTGGGTGGAGCTGTCCCCAGGATGATGCGACCAGCTCCCGGACAGAATTATCCTCGCAGCGGTTTTCCGTTAGAAGGTAAGAACGGTGGAGCAGCAAGAGAGTTGGAGAAAGGGAACTTAAAATAAAGGGAGGGGGAGGCGTTTTTAATCCCTGTAGTCTTCGTTTGGGTGAGGGAGGCCGATGAAATGGGTTGTGGATCTGGAGTCTCCTTGCGTTTCTGGAACTAATTTGTTAGCGGAGTTGAAGAAGCAACTTCTCCGCACTTGGATCGAGCAAGGGCGAAGCGGGAAGCTCTCGGAATGAGCACCCTTGCCAATGGAAAAAAAAATCAAGGCCACTGCAGTTCAGGTGGCACACTTCCAAGGAAGCAAATCGGAGATAGGGATATAGGGATACACAGCAGCATTATTTTTTTTTTTTGAAAAAAACAACAACTACGTGCGCCAGATTTTACTCCCTTTCCCGGCTTCTCCCTGCAAACTTTAGTTTACTTGATTTGTATTTTTGGTAGGAACGGAAAAGGGAGAGAAAGAATGCCGCTGGAGAAGGTAGAAATCAGATGCACTCCAACAGTCAATTTCTCTCCCCCCACCCCACCCCCCACATTAAATGCCATTGAAAATAGTGGGTTAAAGTTGCCACCTCCGTACCTCGCAGGTGAAGGAGCCAAGAAACTTCGTAGCCATTTTGAAACGGCGTTGTTACATTTCTAAATCAGATAGGGATTAAAAATAAAGTTCTTTAGGTAGAAAAGAGTTCGTAGCGCCAGGTCTTCTCTTTAGTTCTTTAGAATATCTAGTTTCCTCTGGATAATAAGAAAGCCTTGCTTCTAACAAGAATTAGCAGACCTATTTAATTATTTCTAGTGCTTTATAGAAGCAATGATTAATTTTTCTTACCAAACAATTTCCTTTGAAAGCATACTATTTCAGTTCAGCTTCTAATTTCCCCACTTCCCTCTTTTGTCAAAATTTTAAAAATTTCTGTCCAATGTCTTTCTTTGTGTAAACAGACCCACCCCCCACCTAGAATAATAAAGGGATCTGCCCAAACTCAAACGCAATTTTTTACATTTCCGATTCGCAGAGGCATCGTCTGCGTTTCCTTTCCATTTCTTTTGACTCGTAGAAAAGTTTAGTTGTATAGTGCTTTTGCCCTGTTTATTAATACAGGTGAAACGTCTTCTCCTTCTCTGGGTAGTCACGTAGTGTGTACATTTGAAGTCATTAACTGGCACGAGAGTCAGGAAAGTGGCAAATCTTTAGCCAGCTGGTGCACGAGGTGGCAAAGCAAACAGTGAGCAATACTATGCAAATTGCTTTGGTAGAAAATGGACGTGTATCTAATAAGCAAAGGGATAGGTGCACAGAGATGGCAAATTATTTTTTAAAATCTGTTTTTTTCCGAGTCAGTCTTCAACTTCACTGTATCAGATGAATGCAGTATTGTATTCTTATCACAGATCTGTCTAGTAAGTAGAACAATATCCTTTTCTAAACAATTCTAGCTATATTTTAAAATCCAAATAGAACCTAAATTAAAATTTTAATGTCCCTTAAAAAATAATAGTGGATTGAAATGAGATTCAGCTATGATTAGAGCAGACCAAGCAAGTAAAATCCTTTAGTATAGTTAGTATTGACTTCAAACCATTTATTTCAACAGGTCTTTTTCTCTGAATAGAACCATTTATATACTGAAAAGTATTGTACCTTGACCCTACAATTCACAAATACCTACAGAATTTTAGTGGGTTTTTTTTTTTTTTTTTGGAGATATAGAAGACAGGCATGGTCCAAAGTAATACACTTAGAGATTTAATTGCAGACAACTACAAGTTGCTACTTATCACAGAAGTAGCTTTCTATGCTGTCACCAATTTCCCACTGTTTTAATTTAGAAATTCTCTCCTGTCTTTTTTGTTTGTTTGTTTGCTTGTTTGTTTTCAGAGTTGGGGAGAGAATTCT
Source organism: Pituophis catenifer annectens (assembly GCF_029215685.1). Lineage (NCBI taxonomy): Eukaryota > Metazoa > Chordata > Lepidosauria > Squamata > Colubridae > Pituophis > Pituophis catenifer. The sequence continues at coordinate 31,049,930 of NW_027256886.1, forward strand.
TTCATTAGGTTGCTTTTATGGTACAGTGCAAATTCATATTGAATATAGCAGCCTGAAATTTTTACTTGATCTGTCTAGAAGATGAAAGGATTTATTCAATATGAACTTTAAACGGACTCATTTTGAAAGAAGGTTCTTTAAGGTCAGAAACTAAATGGGCTGTCTGCTTTCTACTAAGAGTACGAATTGGCTTATTCAATAGCCTTAGTTGAAGTAAATCATCTGGTTTAGCTAATTATGAATATGTGACTGTCATGTTCCAGGAAAAGTATTTTGGATTTGAGTTTCAGGATAATATTAGCTCCCATCATATGGTGAAGTCAAGGTCTACTGCTAGTCTCTTATGCTTGCCTCTTATGCCTGTCCTGTGCATTGTCCCTTTCTCTGAGATTTGGCAGGAAGGACATCTAGATGTACTTGGCTCATTCCCAAACAAGTACTTTTTTTTTATGTTCCCTCCATCCAGTGTCCACTCCTCTGGGCCAAGGCCGAGTCAATCAGCTCGGAGGTGTTTTTATCAATGGCAGGCCCCTACCCAACCATATTCGCCACAAGATCGTGGAGATGGCCCATCATGGCATCCGGCCATGCGTCATCTCCCGCCAGCTCCGAGTGTCTCATGGCTGTGTCTCCAAGATTCTCTGCAGGTACCAGGAGACAGGCTCCATAAGGCCGGGGGCCATTGGGGGCAGCAAACCCAAGGTGAGTATCTCAGATGACAGTCAGGTGATGGGTAAAGATCCTCTAAAATTGCAGTTTCACCTTACTTGAGAACAAGGTTAGCTTGGCTCAGTTAGCATAAAGGACAATGTTTCTTGCAGAGTATACAGTTAGGCTGGCACTTTTGGAGAAAGTCTACCACCTTTATCTCAGCTTCTCTTCTAGCTTTCTTTATTGTGGTTGTCTCAGACTTTCTCTTGGGAGGTTTATATGGGTAATTTGAAATCCCATAGACCCTTTCTCCTGGTAGTCTTACTTATTAACTGTTTTACATATCTTTGTCCTAAAATAGCCCCCCGCCCCCCCCCAAATGGGCAAGAAGATATGGGAGAAAAAAACTCCTTGAAGTATTTTGCTATGAGGTCCAATCAGGTTATAAGTTGTAGACAGTGGTCAGAAGGGTCCCTTGACCAGGTTGGAAATGTACTGGCAAAATATACCAGACATACCAGTCTCTAGCATGATATGTCCAATCTATGAGGACAAAGCTTTTGGTTAGCAGGGCATTATGAGCATAGAGTGGGAGTAACAATTTGGATAACACAGTGGCAGTTCTTTTTTGTTGATTCAGCTAGGGAAGGATAATTTTCATGAGGAGAACTCTATGGTGAACCCCCAGACTGGGTTTCCATTTTAGTTTGGGTTTCAGGTGAGCCAGCTGTTTTGGCTTGTTCAGTGTTCACTGTGCCACTGAAAACTGGATTAGTTTGGCATAACTGTAGGTAAGTGTATTGTGCAAACTTAGTCTGTATGGATTTAGTCCTGTCCTCACATAATTGTGGAAAGAGGCTTAAACCAAACAGATCTGCAGAGCAGAGTTACTCAACAATGCAGCTTGTCCTCCAACCACCTCCACACATGGTGGAGAGCTTGCATGCACCTTCTGAAGCCAACAAAGCTGACTTTTATCTCTGCCGATTGTTTAGACTTTCTTCCCCAACCTTGAAGAGGACCCCATAATACAGAGTTTCCTTTGCCTAGCTGGACTTGTACCCCGGGGGAGGGGAGGGATATCTCCTTCCTAGCCTTAAAGCTCCTTGGCTTACTGGTTGCTGTGCAAAATGACCCTTTCTTTTAACTTCTTTCACTTGTAGAGCTGTTCAGAGAATTTGTGTAGCTCACCCAACCCTAAATTAGGAGACTTAGGTGAGCCTGGTATGTTTCCCACAATCAGTTGGCCACTAACCCTACTGGAATGTTTCTGAGAAGCAGCATGGAAATTAGATTCCAGAGAAGCCCAAAATTTCCCTTTCCTTTCAGGGCACTTGTGGATTCTCAAGGCAATGAGGTCTGTTTCTGCTACAGTGACCTCAACCAAAACCACCACCCAGACATCCAGCAAAGAATGCAATCCTAAAATCATTACTTAACACTAGCAACAGCTTGACAGTGAGTGTGCAAGCAAAATGCGACTAATAAGTAGGGTTGAGCCAAAGTGAAACTATACTTTCAGCTTTTCTTTTTCTGTAATCCAGTTTTCACTAAACTGCTGCAATTCCATCTTGATTCTAAAGAGATTTGGGGTTGGGGGGAATATAAATACCAATTGAAATGAGTGTTTTACTTTGTAGTTACTGGCTTTGGAGTGAAATGTTTATGACGTGAAGATGTATATATTTTGTAACATTTATATATTTATACATTTAGAATGTTAACAAAATGACCATCCAAATTATGAAGTATATTTCGACTATGGCAGATTTTTTCTTTAAAAATACGTTTCATCTTTTAATAAGGATATATTACACTATTTACAAGTTACATATACATACATACATACATACATACATACATACATACATACATACATTCTTTCTCCTCCCCTCAGATTTCTCTTTAAAGAGAATGATGATTTGAAATCTAAGTGCTAATATAGGTACTGAATATCACTCTGTGGTCCTATAAAAGTGAAAGTTGAAACTTATTTTGTTTATTTCATTTTCAACAGAGGAGTTCTATCATTTATGTTAAATAATATTTTGCATGATTTACGTGAACACAGAAAAATGCAGCCTCTGCTTTCCCTTTTCTGGGAAAAAAAATCCACGATTGCTTTTGTTCAGTGAAAGTTTTATTTCACTTTCAAAACTCTTTTTTAGAACATTTTGTCTGTCATTAATGAAATGGGATTTTTCTCCGTGTTGATTTTTCTTTACCTCTTCTTTGAATATTTTAATTACATGACCCTTTGGTTCTGCATTCGATCTTTGTTGCTTTAAGAGAAACGTTTAATTTTAATGGATATTTTGGGGTGGGTGGGACTGAATGCCTGCTTATTTTCCTTTGATCTCTTTTGTGAGAATAAACCACACATTTCTTTCTTCTTTTTTTAAGTATAGTTATCGATTCTTAATTTGTCCGTCCCCGCATTAACGACTGCTGTTTTCATCCTTACGGAGGTCTTGCTAATTTTAAACGGTCTGCCATGAATCATATCATATTCTTGACTTCGCTGCTTTAGATCAGGCAGACGTCCCAAGCTCCACTTTCAAAACAGATGGCACGAAGTCTTGTCCAGATAGGGGTCCTAGTTGTTGCTCTGTTTTTCTCTGCACCGCCGAGCCTCGCCTTTTTGCTATATCCCTTTTCTCCGTCGTCTCTTTCTTCTCGCCCCTTCCCTCCTTTCCCCCCTTCTTTTATCGTGCTCCCCTCCCTGTCCCCCAAGAATACAAACCTTGTTTCCTTTCTGGATTGTTTTTATTAAAGCAGGTGACGACGCCGGATGTTGAGAAGAAGATCGAGGAGTACAAACGGGAGAACGCAGGCATGTTTAGCTGGGAGATCCGGGACAAATTGCTGAAGGACGGCGTGTGCGACAGAAACACCGTGCCTTCAGGTAAGTCGCCGGGGAAAGCTACCATAGTTCAGACGGTAGCTCTGGAGTTCTGCATCCTACCTGTCCTTCCCCAGCTCCAACGGAATCCTTGACAAGTCCTTTATCGATCCAAAAAGTCTGGATATGAATGGAAGCTTGATGCTTGCTTTAGTCTTACCCTTGCACGAAGGGGATATACTTGGGAGGCACCCTGTTTAGAAGTCAGTCGCTTGGGAAAAGAAGGTCCCATGTCTAAGTGGGACCGCAGTCTCTCTCTCTCTCTCTCTCCCCCCCCACCGCGCGGGGCTCACCAGACCAGGCTTAACTGGGGATGCCCTGGCCGGTTTCCGCAGGTCAGAAGGGAGCTCCTGAGGGGTGGGGTGGGGGGAGGTCGGTTGGCCTTGAAGTGGAGGGTCGCGAAAGAACGGTGAGGTTTGGGAAGTCGCACTTTCCCAAATTCATTCAACGCTGCGGTGGGCTCTTCCCGATTTCAAGCCCAGGGGATGCGGTGGGGGGGGGAGGGAAGCTACATTATCGACGGTGCTGCATGTCCCCCTCCCTTCCCCCCGCCATCGGGGAACGAATGCGGAAGGCCAGGCTTTATTTTAGAGGTAGCAGATGAAAGGGAAGAGCGAAAAGACGGTGCGGTCCTGACTAGACCGTGCAGACTGGGTTCGGGTGCTGGAGCACAGGAGGGCTCACGAGCTTCGCTTCCTGGGCATATCTTCTCTATCCAAGTCATACATTCGCGTGGTCCAGTTAACCACCATGTGGCCACTTTTTTTTTTTTTCTTTTCGCGGCAGGAGGCTTGTTTTTACTTAACATCCGATAATGCGAAGCTTTCGTTCCTTCTCTTCCTTTCCTCGAAGGCCGGGGGCAGGGTTGGATGACAGACCCGCAGTTAGTGCGTGCGCAGCTCCGCGCAAGAAGGTTTTTGCTTTCACTTATAGTTCCATATCAGACACAAACATTTTACCTTGGCGTTAGGCAAGATCCCTTCTGGATCGTCATCTCCGGAGCGCTGTTGTGGTCCCAGTCAGTTTGATAGAAGAATTTCCAATCTACACTAACTACCAGTTATTAGAAGAAAATGGAGAGGGAAAGAGGGAGAAGCCAAAAGGAAAAAAAAAAAAAAAAACAAAGCGGGAGGGGCTGTTTGGTGATGGCATCTCAGTCCTTGAAAAGAAACCAGGAGATCTACTGGTACAATATATCAGAAAAAGAAACGGTTATCCCCTCTTCATTATCATCTCTTTCTAGGAGGGGGGGTATATAAAGGCTATCTAGAGATATTCCCCTCTCAAAAGGAATACCGTCTTGTAGAAACAATTATGCTTTACGTTTTTTGAAGTTTAGGGCAAATCTTTTCAAGGCGGTTTTCTTTTTTTGCGCGGCATTAAAGACTTTGATTCTTACAAGGGTCCAAAATCATGTACTGTGTACTACAAGGAATACGCTTAAAATATAGGTAGGACAATTTTTCTAAGAGCGATAAGTAGGGACCTTACTTGGTGCAGTGATTAAGACTCCAGGCTAGAAAATCAGGAGACCGTGAGTTCTAATCCCGCTTTAGCCACAAAGCCAGATGGATGACCTTGGGCCAGTCACTCTTTCTCAACCTTACGAAGCAGGCAATGGCAAACCACTTCCAAAAACTTGCCAAGAAAACCGCAGGGATTGCTAGTTCCAGGCAGTTGGAGAAATCACTCAACTGAAATCCCCCAAAAAGGTTAGCTATGTGCGGGTAAAGTGCAGGTAAGATCACAGGCTTAGGTGTCGCTCCGGTTCTGCAGCCTGGAAGACGACTCTGCCGTCTGAAATGGCTTCGAAGGAATCGCGTGTCCCTCGAGCTGCTGCTCCGCTAATTTAAGAACAAACTTCTTCAAGTCTGCAAAACTGCGCTGCTTACTTCAATAACTTTAGGAACAAGCGTGCCAGCCAATCTTTGCTTTTTGCTAACTTGGGTTCTTTGCTAACTTTTTCTTCTTGGGTTCGTGTTCTTTTTAAAGAAAAACAAGCTTTTAGTACCTGTTGTTGTTCAAGTGCCGACGTTTAGGGTCGACGTGACTCCCCCCCCGTCCCGGTCGTGGGCAATCCGCCCACTTCTCCAATGCATAGATTTTCCTTTCCATAGCTGCGTTCCCGTGACTCACTTACTTCTACGGAACTTATCCATGGGTTTTCGATTAACACAATTTTTCGTGATTGGCTCTACAGGTTAAAATCATAAATTAGCCCCATGGGTTGTAGTCGTAAAATACATCAAGGTCAAACTTCGCAGCTCGGACCCGCATTCATTCATACGACCCGTGTAACCGAGTCGCTTGAAAGCATCGCCCGTTGCGTTGGGCACAACGTGTCAAGGGAACTTAGAGCTGTACAAATTCAACTCCCCTGGTTGTTTTAGGGTTCAAGGTTTTGTGGCGAGTCAGAGGCTACTTTGATCCAATAACTAGCCGAAGACGATCTTTTGCAAACGAAACCAGCGTGTGAGCTCCCCCTCGAGTTATTAGAAATGGGGGGCGTGGGGCGGCGTGGGGGAACCAATGATAAAAGATCGGGAAACTGCAATCAGAGGACTCCGCACAACACCCCCCCCCCCATTTCGTAAGCCGTTATTTCCAAGCGTCTTCCCAGTTCTCTAGCATGTGCCCAAGGGGGACTCAGAGCCCAGCCCGGTTTCTCCCGGTTCCCCGCTTCACGCCTCTCTTTCCTCTTTCTTTCTCAAGTGAGCTCCATCAGCCGCATTTTGAGAAGCAAATTTGGGAAAGGAGAAGAAGAAGAAGGGGAGCTGGAGCGTAAGGAAGCGGAAGAGAACGAGAAAAAAGCCAAACATAGCATCGACGGCATCCTCAGCGAAAGAGGTAAAGACGGTCACTTTCCCCGGGCTTGGTGGGGCAGGAGGGGGGGGGGAGGGCGATTGCCTTGCAGAAAAGCGGGGCCAGACCGAGGAGGGCCGTAGCTTGACTCCCAGGGCAGGGGGAAAGGGAAGTTGTGCTGTATGGTGAGAGAGGTCGCTGGATTACTTAAATGGTGGTGGTGGCAGTTGTTGCAGGTGGGCGCATCTGAGTGTATTTTCCTTTTTCCTTTTGCGTCGGAACGGTAGGGGAAACTATTAGAGCTGAATGAAATGGAAAGACATGATTTCGGGGACCAGACCCAGGAAACTCCGTGACTTTCTGGGGACCCATAGGATGTGGGTTGCAAAAATACCTCTCGGAGGTGAAGATTTTAGGAGGGGTATTCACTCAACTTGCAAAGCTTTTCAGAGGTGGTGAAAAGTGGAGCATTGGAAAAGCATGGTTGCATTTGTCTGCCTCTCTGCTTTCTTCTGTGTCAATGGTAGATGTCAGTCTTAAGGATCAAAACGAAGAGGACTTACATTGCAGCAACACTATCACTAAGAATTTAGTGGCACTTCAAAAATGATTATGTCCTGGACCAGGGTTCACTTAGTTGTGCAATTCAGCTCTCCAGACCGAGGGAGAGAAATCTGGAGAAATGGACAGTGCCTAAATCTTCATTTCAGTTGGTGTTAGATAGATTTTAGTCCTAGTTAAGTTTTATCCTGCCCCTTGATTTCTATAGGAAATTCTAAAATTATTCTAGAAACTAGAAGAAACACACTCGGAAACGAAAGCCTTACTTAAATATTCTTGGTTTTGTGGATTCAAAGTCAATGTCTTTTGGTGCCATAATTAAGCAGACAAAGATTCTCTTAACATAGATAGTGAGCATAGGTTTTCTTAGAATGGATGGAAGCCTTTCCATCCATTCTAGGAGTTGAGGGTAGAAAGAAAGAAGCATCTTAACAATAGTCAACAACATTTGAACTGTTGTCCGATGATTTTAAGAAGTCCTTTTTCATCACGTGGCTTAATTTGTAGATGACATGGCTGAGACTATGTCCATTGTTTAAGGTAAAATTCAAAGTTCACTGATCTTTTCCTTTATTCAGGTTCACTTTCTGAGTCTAGAATCCAGGAAGGATGTCCTGTTAAATGCAATGAAATTTATTGGGAGGCAGCCAATAAATTGACTCAGTTGTTCAGATGGGCTGCTATAGAACTCAAATCAATTCAAATAAAATCAATCCATTCATGAAATGTTACTTTACTGCTGTTGAACAAGTTCCAGGCAAAATATATATAATGCAGTTTATTAATTATGCCTGCTTCTCTGTAAATATGTGTCAGCATAATCAGTGGAAGCTAACTTGGAGCTACTTAATTTTTCTAGATGTAACAATAGACATGCTGTTATTATATTCCTATTCAAGATTCCCCATCCTAGCAAGTAAAGGTTGCTGTAATTTTAACGTCTATTTCTGGGGATAAGCCTCTTCCCACATAATCAAACATAGCAATATTTATATAACACACATTCCTGGCATTGACTAAACTGATTTCTGGATTCTTACAATACACTCAACAATAAACGGACCAAATGAGTGGGATTGGTACACTAGCCTGCCTCTCTTTCCTAAATATCTAAACTAGATTATCCGCCATCAAGTTTAGCATGGTCTTGTATTTATGCGACTGCTGAGCTTTGCCCTGTGTGACTGGCAAGTTAGTGAATGCAGCCACTCAGTTTTCTTTCTGAGCAATTATAGCTTTGGAAATCTCACAAGCTGAAGCAGTTTTGTACTTCATTTCTTAAGAGAAGGAACTTCCTTGGTAACAGTCTGATCTGAAAGGCAGGGTATTTTCAATATGCATGGTGAAAAATGTGGGATGAAAGTAATAATTCCATGTTGTCTAAAAATCATGGTAGAAATATTGAATTACTTGCATTTACTGTATAAAAAAAATGGCTTGCAGTCTTACTGGCTCATACTTGAAGTGGGAAGTGTCCTGAAGTTTGATAGAAAATGTTGCTTTAGGGGGAAGATAAATACCTGCAAGAGAATAAGGATGCAGTTCTGCCTTTTCTCTTTCTCCCTTTTTGCAACTTTCAGATCTCACAGTATACAATTGTTGTTTGTGAACACTTTGCAATCTGGAGGAAAAATTGCTTCTAATGCTGGACAAAGCGGGGCGGGTGGATGGGGGAAGAGGAAGGTTCCTTGTCTGAATTCTTTGTGAAAAGCTAGTTGCTCAATCGTGTGGCTGGATCTGTTGAGACCCATCCCTCTATGTCCTTAAATCAGGGCAGTATTTGAGGTTAGTCAAGCTGAAGTCATTAAATAAAAAGGGGCCTGGCTAGGAAGGGAGGAGGAAAATCCTTGGGAGAAGGTCGTGATCCTGCCTTTTTCCCGAAGGGCTTCAAGTCAAAGATGCTGTCAGTGGTGGCCTATTTGAGAAGCTGCATTGACTACAACTTCAGTGGAAGTTTTTTTAAGTGAATGTGTTCACTTTGAAATACACCTCAAGTGCAGAGCAAGACTTCTCTGTCCCAACCAATTTTGATGTCTTTCTGATAAACATTCTAATTTTTCACAATATCTTCGCAAAAATTGAAACTTGAGAGCGAAATGTTAGCTGTACAGTATAGACTCTAGGCAGTGGCCTGATTAATACATCCCTTCTATTTCTAAGGTAATTTGCTTCTATGTATGGGTTGGTTTGTAATGTTCAGAAACATGAGAAACATTTACAGAGTGCATAGATTAAGAAATAGCCCAGGATTCTGAAGATATTGACTGCATTCTCTATGCATGTTTGTTTCAAGATCCAGCAACAAACAGACTTTTCAAATTAAAATAAAATTTAGTTTTATTTGGAAGTAATGTTGACCAACTTAACTGCACAGAAATGTCTTCTGGATCAAATATGATAGGTTTAATTTCTACACATTTGTGCATGAGTTTGTTTTCAAGTGTCCCTCTTTTATTTACTGGCTAAATGAAGAGGAGGATATCCAGTTTACTTCTGTCCATATCGTTTCCTTTTGTTGATATTATAAGTAGTAGATTTTTAAGAACTTGTTGACTGGGTTGGCAGTCTGGCTACAGCCAATGTTCTGTGCGACTTGTTGTCTGGGGTTCTCTGACAGTCCTCCTCTAAAGTTTGCCCTTCACATCTACCATAGGCCCTGGAGAACAGGAGACAAAAGTACCAAATGAGCTGGTCAAACATTTGTACAACTTTTCCAGCTTTTACAAAGAAAGTCTTCTATACACAATCTACACTTGGAGATGAACTTGGAAAACAAAGAGGGGAGAGTCCATTGAAACTCACACTTTAGCTCTGGCCAGACAAAGGTTCAGCTAGCAGCAGCTTGATATGGACAAAAGAAGGCACCCTTTTTATAATTCAAGGAGAAAAGAAGAGAAAACAGTCTTCACAATAGGGCCCAGAAAAGACATTATGGGCTTGCAATGAGGGATGAATTATTCAATGAGTCCCAATGGCTGATGCTCTGAGGAGTTTTATGGACTCTCCACCGTGGAAAAAGTGGCTATTTTCACCTACAAAATGTTTCTAGCCTTTCTAGATGGCTAGAGATGCCGACAGCCATTCAGGATAGACAACTGAAACCATTCTTCAGGACTATAGTATCCCTTTGCATTGTAAAAGCCAAAAGGAAAGAAGGGGAGGAGGGAGGACAAACACCCTCAAGACTATTAGAGATTTAAGAACTGCATCTTCACAGAGGCTCAATGTATATGAAAGAAAAAAGAAAGAGCACAAACTTGCACAGAAGAAAATTATGCCAGCACATTTCTGTTTTTTGTTTGTTTGTTTTGATTTGGCAAATAACAGAATGTTGTGTCATGTATTTATGCAAGTTATGTATATCATTTGCTTTATTATTACAGACCAAAGAGATTTTTTTAGTTTTGTCTCCTACTTTTGTACAGTTGTGGTCACTGCTTAGCCAACTTTTTTTGCATGAAAGTCAATCACTACTTAGTATATCTTAATAATGGGAAAAATGTGCTGAATGAGGACTGGATTAAGAAAGAAATGATTAACGTTAATTGACAATGTACATTTTTAAAATGGCCTCTAATATTGATTCCTTGGTTATAGTTCATAAGCATCTTAAATGGAAGGACCTGTATTTATTTATTTTTCTCAGTCTCTCAGGTTTGAACACACACATGTGAGAATTCATTTCATTGATTTTAAATTAAATTTCTCCAACTTTTAGCTGTTTGCGTAAAATCTTAAGAATAATGGAAATAATTTGTATCCCCATCTTTTCCTCTACTCCATTGCTGTTTTCATTTCCTTCAATTTATTTATTTCAAAATATTTTCTTTTAGCATTTCATGATGCTCAATCCTAAAACTGAGGCGCTTCAAGCTGCAAACAATTTTTGTTTTGAATTAACTTTAATTGTAAACATAAGAGAGTTTGTTTCTATTTGTTTTGCCAATATGGGCAGAATAAATGGAAATTCTTGTTAGTGCAAAACTGAAAATGCAAGTTTTTTTCCCTTTTGTTTGCTTCTGCTTGAAGGGTAATTTTAGCATCTATTTTAATTGTGACCACAATTACTAACAATGATAAAAATAGCAACCCAGGTTTATTAGTAGTATAAAATATTTTTGAGTACTTAAAAGAACTGATATTAATGAATTTGAATATCATGCTCCAGGTGGTTTTTAAAATAATTTTACTGCATGTGCTTTTTCTGGAATACCAGTGAAATAGAAATTGCATCCAAGTACCTGACTGAATAGCAGTTTATTATTACTTTGAAAAAGCTGTGTTAATTTGCTTCATTAAGTCAATTATTAGTTTTTATTTATTATTAATATAAATTCCATATATATCAACTTGAGTTTTTCAAGGAAATTGTATGGAAAATATATGCTAAACAAATTGCAATAAAAGCTCCTACATGCATTTTGAAAATAACTCACATGAAATACAAATATAGACAAGAGAATTTTCTTTAAAATATACAAATTTCAGCCTTCAACGTCAGCAGAATGGCTCTGGATATCTATGATAGTTAAGATGGACACAGGCCGGTTTTTTTTTTGTGTGTGCTATATTTGCTATATTTGCTATAAAGTGTTGCATACTACACTGGTACTATTACACAATAATATTTCTTATGGGGAAAATACTGTTGACAATTTTTTAGAAATGCAAACATATGAGTAATTTCAAAGATTAAATAAGCATATCTAGCCACTTCTGAGAAGGCATGTGTGTTTTAGTAGCTGGCATTTTGGAATTAGATTAATAAGGTTACCTCAGAATTGATTTCCGATTTACTACTTTATTTATACAAATAAAATGACATCCAACATGAATTTCTTTTTTCTTGGAGAAATGACAGAATTCAAAGAAAACTTTTATTCAGTAAATAACACCTGTATGAAATAGCTAATCTACTGAAATAACTTTGTAGACATTGAAATTAAGGGAGATGGTTTGTAGTTCTTCTTATGATGTATTATAATATGATTGTACCATGTTGTATTCAGACTTCTTTTTCATAGTGACCCAGTTACAGAAAAGTTAATCTCTTTTCAAGTGTTGAAAAGACAAAACTTCTAATGAACATCCTGCAGGGGGGAAAAATTCTGAATTTCCTTTTAAGTTAGTATTATTGGTAGCAGTTTTATTATTGCTTATAATATCTAAGCACAGTGGAAACATAATTAAACAATAAGTTCTGTAATATTATAATTACTTATAATATTCTGTTATAATACATAACAGAAATAAGGAGCTTGAACTCAAAGGACTCTGACACATGCCATTAATTAATATTAATCTCTACACAATCAAAGGAACACGTGTTTGTTTTAAAGCACCTAGGAAAGAGAAATGTTGTTAGTGCTTTTTAGAACTTTAAATGATCTGAGTCCATGCAAACCCATGGAAAGAGTTCCAGAATACTGGAGTGAGGGAGAAGAAACCTTTAAACATGACTATTATGGTAGGTGGTAGAACGAATGATCTTCCTTTAATAGGAAGCGCAGAATCATATAAATCACCAACCAGACTTTCAAAAAACTGGGTATGTCCGCATCATTGATTGCACTAGCATCATTATTGAATTCTCAAACAGTACAGCAATTGGGAATATAAAGAAGTAGGGGCAACCAAAAATAATAATAATAATATAAACCACAGGATAATTCTGGACAGAAATCAAGGGACAGAATGAGGTTGTAGGTAACCTGGTCAACAGGCTGCTCCAAGAATCCAAGCATGACACAACCAGAGCATCAGCTAAGTATTTGGCAGTCTCAGTAATGAGGAATTGACAGATTCTGTGAACGTTACATTAAATGGATGAGCAGATGGCAACAATTTCATCAGTTCTCATTCAGTTCAATGAAAGAAAATTGGTTTTTGTAATTTCTTGCCAAGAAGGACTTCAGTGCAATTCTTCTGGATAGAATGTGTTGTTCTTACACTTGTTTAGTTATATGGTGACCACGAGTCACTATATAACGAGTATATATGGTGTACGAGTATATATGTCGCATGTTACATTATCCAATCTTTTTCATTTTGTTTTACTAACTCCCTAACTTCCATACTTCATGAAATCTGCCCATTTGAGTTTTTCAGACTGGAAAGTGTATGCAGCCAGGGAGATTTAAGAGTAATGGAGAGATGTATGAGAGAAAAAAACAGCAGGAATAACATATACCACTCTATTACAGTAAACAAAGAATAAAAATGCCAGGAAGAGAAATTTTGGGAAAAAGTTCTTATTCTCAGAATGCTTAAGAGAAAAGTTCTATGGTGATAAAGAGGAGAGGGAATTCTATAAAATTGGCCTTATAATCAATAATGTTTTTTCTCCTGGTTTTCTTTGATACTTTCAATCAGAAATGAGCAGGCTGGTATAAAGGAAGACACTCTTTTAATAAGGCATTTCTCAACTTGATGTACTCCAGATGTTTTGGACTAGAACTTTCATTATTCCCGACAGCTTGGCCTTTAACAGATCAGCTACAGCTAAAATGAAAATGATCAGACATCTCAAAAAGAGATTACTGGCCATCTTATACTACATACAATTTGTCTACTGATGTAAGAATAAGTTATGTTGAACTCACTCTAAGATGAGTGAATAAACTAAGGCTGTTTTGAGACAGATTTCTATTTGCTTCTGCATTAGAAATGCCATGTATTGTTCCCAGATAATTTCATTTATGAGTTTCGAAGGATGCAATGACAATGTTGCCTATGAATGCAGATTGTGTTGCGTTTTCATGACCAATCAAAAGCTTACTCAGAACTTTTTGGAGTTCTATTCTCTATATTTGTTTTTCAAAGAAAAACAATAATCTGGTACTTGGTGTTCTTTGGAATATTATATTACTTGTTTCTATATTTAAGAATGTCTTTCTTCCAAGAGAACTGCATCGTTTCATATGCCAATCACTAAAATTAGATTTAAGTTTCCTTAAAAGAATGTTATTTATTATGAATGCTGTGACTGGGATTATTATTTATGCTGCATTTGTTTTTCTGCTTTGTTTAAGGGTATACTTTGTTTGTTATGGCTTTTGGCTAAACAACCAAATTTTGGCTGATGTTAGTTTGCTTAGGGTATCAGTTTAAAGTGTCTGTTGTCACATTTAGTGATTTTTATGCTGGGTACAATATATTTATTTATTTTTATTTTATTGCAATTTATTGCAATTTATATGCCGCCCTTCTCCTGAAGGACTCAGGGTGGCTCACAAGATAAAAATTCAACAATATGAATTAAATATAAATTAAAATCCAATTAAAATTAATTAAAATTATTACAATGTAAAAACCCCCCTCAACGGGTCAGTCCATTTGATGAAAAAGCCACGTCTTCAGTTTGCAGCGGAAGGAGAGGAGGTCGGGGACTGTCCTAAACCTGGTGGGCAAACCGTTCCAGAGGGTTGGCGCTCCCACAGAGAACGCTCTCCCCCTGGGGGCCGCCAGCCGACATTGTCTGACTGACGGCACCCTGAGGAGGCCCACCCTGTGAGAGCACACAGGACAATGGGAGGATGGCAGAAGATGGTCCTGCAAGTACCCCGGGCCTAAGCCATGTAGGGCTTTATAGGTGAGCACCAGCACCTTGAAACGAACCCGGAGGACCACTGGCAGCCAGTGCAGCTTGCGCAGGAGAGGTATTACACGGGAGTAACGAGAGGCTCCCGTAACAACCCGTGCGGCCGCATTCTGGACTAGCTGAAGTCTCCGGGTGCATCCCAAGGGCAGCCCCATGTAGAGGGCATTACAGTAATCCAACCAAGAAGTAACAAGGGCATGAGTATAGGGTGGATAATGCAAGCTTTCATTTTAAGTCAACCATTCTTCAATATCAATTCAGTTCCAGTTTTACCAAATCAATAGAATGTATGGTGCTTCATCATCTGAGGGAAATACATACCCTCGGGGGATCAGTGTGGAGGAAAGTGGGTTGTTAGATGACCCAGGTTATTCAATGGATTATTCAAAATATTCATAAAATGACTCACTTACATCTATATTTTATTTATTTATTTCCTGCCTTTATTATTTTTACAAATATCTCAAGACAGTGAACATATCCAACATACCTCCCTCCTCCTATTTTCCTCACAACAACAATCCTGTGAAGTGAATTGGGTGAGAAAGAGTTAATTGGCCAAGGTTACCTAACTGGCTTTCATGGCTCAGGCAGAACTTGAACGCAGAGTCTCTTCTTTTCCAGGTTGGTGCATTAACCACTAGTTCAAAAATCCTTTCATATGTTATGGCAAGTACAATATGTATAAAAATTATTATTATGGTTGTTCACACAGTCAGCCAGATGTTTAGATTGGATTTGGCATTTTTATCCATCTATTGGGTCCTTCCCAAGGACCTGAGATAGGCAGATATTGTTTTTTGATGATGTTAAAGATATCAACACAAGATGTAAGTTGTTCCAGGTAAAGCTGCTTTTTGCTATTGATAGATGGTGATTTTTATCAATGCTGATGGTGTTCAGATGGTGTTCCAGATGTTGTGGGATTGCATTTAGGATTCCTATCATCCAATTTCCAGACTTTTTTTTTTGTCTCTCTTATCGACAGTTGTTAGGTTTGGAGGGTGTTATGTGCGTAACAATTGTCAATAAGTAAGACAGAAGACTCAATTATTTACTAGTGTTAATAAAATAATGTAAATAAAAATAAAATAAAATAAAATATATCAATTATCACCTTCATCATCATCATTATTTTGTTATGATTTTTAATATTAATGACTTTACATGTGTAAGGACTTCACACTACCTATGTAATACCAATAATGTGAATCCTTTCTCCTTATTGATATCAGATTGGTATTAAGTATAGGGAAAAAGCCATTGTATTCAGTGGCTTCTTCCCCATACTATATATAAGAACTATGGTGATGCAGTGGTTAGAATGCAGTACTGCAGGCTAACTCACTGCTCACTCCAGGAATTCAATCCTGACCAGCTCAAGGTAGACTAAGCCTTCCATTCTTTTGAGGTCAGTAAAATGAAGACTCAGATTGTCAGGGACAATATGCTGACTCTGTAAACTGCTTAGAGAAGGCTGCAAAGCATTGTGAAGCAGTATATAAGTCTAAGCACTATTGTCACTGCTATTGCCTATAGAATTGTTCTCGAAATATAAAGAAACTCCGAAATTCAGGGTAAGTCTGATTATTGTAATTCAGAGCAGTTGATATTAGGTGGACAACCTCTAATCTGCTCTACAACAAATCAAAACTCTCCAAAATGCCAAACCAATCTGAATAGGTTTCCCCTGGAGTTACTTTGTACTATTTCTGAAGCTCAGTGTCTGCCAGTCCTTAAAAGTTGTGACATATTATTTCCCTAACTACCTAACTACATTAAGATCTTATTCTTCTATGCTGGGGTCTTGGCATTATGGGTGCTGACTGGGTTGGGGGGCAGAAACATAGAGTGGCAACCTTCTGCAGAACCACCTTCCCTCTCCCCCACACCCCATTTCTCCTTTGCCTCTTTTTTGGGTAGCCCTGAGGAGACCAAAGGAATGAAAAAAAGTGTTCCCATCTGTTTTAAGTGCCTTGTGTGGTGACCGTTTCCTTCTTTTGACTGAGAGCCAGGAGAGCAATTGGTGGTGGGTGAATGGCAGCAACTAGTGGGAGCCCCTGTGTGTTTGTGTGAATGAATGTGCTGTAATGTATTATAATGAATGTAGTGTTTTGTGGTGTGTGGAAAGGTGTTGGCTGGATTCCTATTGGTGCTGAGAGCTGGTAAAGCTGAAGTGCCTTGGGTGGGGGTTCAGCTTCCACCTCAGGGATAGCGGATGAGAGCTCTAGGAGGTTCCTGTTCTTGGTCTTTGTGAGAGGATTGGTTCTGAGGGTGAACGGAGTCAGTTCATAGGATCGTAGGTATTTACTTATTTATTAAATTTATATAGGCACTCGCCTCATGAGAAGTGACTCTGAGCAGCATACAAGAGTTAGTAAAAAAAAAAAAAGAATACATATATAAAAACAGAGATTTAAATATAGAAAAAATTAGCAACAAAATGAAGATGATTAAAACCAAAAATATACAAACCTCAAGCAGAGAGAGAGTGAATACATCCATCTCAATCATGGAGATATGGCGGGATTGGGTTATTTTTGGGGACTGCAGAACTGTTGTTTTATAACAACGGTTCTGCAGTTCCTTGATCTCAGTGGCCCTTCAATGGTCCTTGCTGCTACTGAATGCCAGATCAGTCTGTAATAATACCTCCCTCATTCAATGATTTAACAAAAGTAATAGCAGAAAACAGAATACCAGAGTTGGAAGGGACCTTGGAGATCTTCTAGTCCAACCCCTTTCACCAGGGGTGGGCAATTGTGGCTCTTTTACAACCTGTGGACTTCAACTCCCAGAATTCCTGAGACAGCAAGTTGTCTCAGGAATTCTGGAAGTTGAAGTCCACAGGTTGTAAAAGAGCCACAATTGCCCACCCCTGCCCTACACCACTTCAGACAAATGATTATCCAATATCTTCTTTAAAACTTCCAGTGTTGGAGCATTCACAACTTCTGGATGCAAGTTGTTCCACTGATTAATTGTTCTAACTGTCAGGAAATTTCTCCTTAGTTCTAGGCTGCTTCTCTCCTTGATTAGTTTCCACCTATTGCTTCTTGTCCTGCCCTCAGGTGCTTTGTAGAATAGCTTGACTCCCTCTTTTTTGTGGCAGCCCCTGAGATATTGGAACACTGCTATCATGTTACCTCTAGTCCTTTTTTTCATTAAACTAGACATACCCAGTTCCTACAGCCATTCTTCATATGTTTAAGCCTCCAGTGCCCTAATCATCTTTGTTGCTCTTCTCTGCACTCTTTCTAGAGTCTCCACATCTTTTTTACATCGTGGCAACCAAAACTGGATGCAGTATTCCAAGTGTGGTCTTACCAAGGCGTTATAAAGTGGTATTAACACTTTACATGATCTTGATTCTATCCTTCCCCTGCCATGCCCACCAAGCCACACGTACAGAACCGGTTTCACCACTGGTCCTATCAGTATCAAACTCCAGGCTATGGTCAGAGTTTGCCTGCAATACTGCATTTTAATCACTGTACCACGAGGGCTTTGATCATTGATGAGAGAGCTGACCTGCCATATATTGCTGAAACCTGGATGGATTCTGAAGGAGGGGTTGTTTTTGAAATTTGCTCAGCTAGATTTCAACTGTAGCATTAGCTGAAACTCAGGGGCAGAGATGAGCTTGTGGTATTTATGGCTTTCAGGGGGCCTGACCCACAAATCCATAGTTGTGAGATCCTGTTCATTAGCTGGATTAGGAGATCAGTTGGGATTGTTGCTATTGTATCAATCTCCCTGCTACATAACAATTTCTTTGCCTCAGCTCTTTGAGTTCATTTATGGGTTGATAATAGAGTTTATCAGACTTGTGGTTCTAGGGGACTTCAATTTGCCTTCCCTAGGAATGGGTTTGGGAATTCATTGGTACCATGAATTGGTACTATGGGCTAATCCAAGTTGTCCAGAGCTCAGCTAAGGACAACAGTCACACTCCAGATTTGTTATTTCTTTCAGAGCACTGGTAATTTGATCATAAATTCAGGTAGCTCTTGGTATCACCTTTGTCATGGTTGGATTATACCCTAATTTCTATTAGATTCTTGGGTGCTACTACCCACTGCAGTGAGCCTGGACCCATTAGATTGGTTCCCCTACAGTGATTGATGGACCTGGAGCAGATTCAGAAGGAGCTGGGATTATCCCTGTAGATTTGCTGCACAGTCTATCAAGAACATATAAGGGTGAGCATATGGATCAGATCATCCCTTTGTGATCTTTCTTCTCTTGTGGATCCCATCACTTCCTGAGATTTACAAAGGAATTGAGAAAGATGAAAAGGGCGAAGATATGTTTAGAGTGTCACTGGCACTCAACAAAGATGAATATGGGTTAGAGCTACTATTAAAGTCTACTTTGTAGCAGTTAAGGGTGGCAAAACTCCAGTACTACTCCAACCTTATTGCCTCTGCAGATTGTCATCCCACAGCCCTGTTTCAGGTAACATAGGCCCTCTTAGATGAAGGGAGCATAGATAACTTCTTACAGGGATGTGCAGAGAAATTTGTGTAGCGTCTGTTGGATAAAATCACTCGGATTGTTTCAAGTTGGATACTGGCCTTGCTGCAGTTCCTGAGGAGTTCCTTGAAGAGGAATCTTGCCTGATTATTTGGGAATGGTTTGAACATGTTGGACTCAGGATTGTGAACATGGCCACCTGATTCATGCTCCTCCTGGCTCATTAAAGCAGCTTGGGGTGATGTGTAAGTGGATTCTCGTTAATTATTCTTTCAATGAGAGAACTGTTCCTTTACATCTTAAAGAGGTCTTGGTTTTTCCCATTCTAGAAGCCATCACTGGATCTCACCATTCTGGCCAATTTTTGTCCAATATTTCAATCTCATTCTTGGGAAACATGATAGAGAACTTCAAAGTGGCCATGGACACAACAACTTCAGAGGGCCGTAGAGGAAGCAGATTAAATGGATTCTTTTCAATCAGGATTCAGACATGGGTATGGGATGGAAACAACATTGAACATGTTTTTGAATGATCTTTGGCATGGGCACGCATCTTTGCCCTACTTGACTTCTTGGCAACTTTCAATACTATTGATCGTGGTACTCTTCTGGATCAGCTCAGAAGATTGCGGTGGGTGATATTGTGTTGTGCTAGTTCACCTTTTTCTTTTGATTCCAATCCATGTTGGTTAGGGAGGAAAGGTTCACTCTTGCCCCTACTATGTGGAGTGACACAAGATTTGCTGCTTTGTCCTTTTCTTTTCAACATATAATTGAAGCTATGGAGTGAGTTATCCATCATTATGCAAATGATATCCAATTCTGTGTCTCCTTCCCTGATGAATTAAATAATGCTGTGAACAAATTTAATAAAATAAGTATTTTTTTTTTAAAAAAAACTATTCATCCAGGGCACCTTTGTTATGGCTAGAAATCAGTTAATATTTACCCAGAATATGTACAGATCACTACAGAGATTCTGAAAGAAATTATCGAAAGTTTTCAGTATCTGAAAATATTGCCCTGAGTTATAATTTCCCATTACAGAAATTGCTGGTATTCATACACAGAGAGTGTGCATAGCAGCTGGCAAAAGTAAATATGGCTGGATTGTAAATATGAGACTTGTGAATACTTATGCCTTTCTGGCCATTGCATAGAAGTTGTTTGTATACATGTTAATCCAGTTGCGCTGATTAGAGCAATATTAAATAGGGCAATAAACAATACCTTTCAGATTTAATTCATTTGATCTTTGGCTTATTTGTAAATGTTCTTGCACAGAGTAAAACTCCTTTCTAAAATTGGTGCAATGAAGTTTTAGCCAGGAATGATACTTCTGATCAATTGAAAAAGATCACAGCTTTTGGTTGGCCTCCTCACTACTCTTCTGAAGTTTGCGCTTAGGAGATGCTCTTGTGGCCCTTCCTATTCCTTCAGCTTGGTACTTGAATGGCCCTTTCTGTTCTCTGGCTCACTGGAATTGGCCTGCAGGCAAAGCCACAATGAATTGTTCCCCAGTCATGTGCGCTATTCTAAAGAGCCCTACTCATCCCACTCCTTTAGCCTTGGCTTCAGTGAGAGAGCAATTCAAACTGGAGTAGACTAAATTGCCTCCTTTCTTTTTTTGCTTGCTTTCATCTTGGCAAAAGCTTCCCTCCCCTCTCTTTATTTCTTCTATGCCTCAGGCTCACATTAGTGCATTTTCTTCAGCCACCCCTATTTTGAAGGGGTATGTTGCGGAGCAGAGAGGGGGAGGAAGGTTGAGAAAAGAAAGATGTGTACACAAAAGCCCTGCTCTGTAACTAAAAAAGCTGAGGCTGGGACCGCCTCTTGAGCTGGATGATGCTTTTCCTGTTTGTGAGTTTGGGAAACATTTTTGCTTTGTACTGTAATGGAATTAGAGGACAGATGCTGACTGTAAATGGGACACGCGACAGCCAGCCTCTAGCTTAAATATTTTGAAGCCATATTACAATTACTGACTTGATATGGCACTTTGAAGTGGTTGCACATGATCTAAGGGGCGGTCCGAAAGAGATGGATGATCAGATGTTTCGGTTTTGATAGCAAGGCCTGGTTTTGAAGACATATTTTAGACTTATTAGA
The DNA here is from genome assembly GCF_029215685.1 of Pituophis catenifer annectens. Classification (NCBI taxonomy): domain Eukaryota; kingdom Metazoa; phylum Chordata; class Lepidosauria; order Squamata; family Colubridae; genus Pituophis; species Pituophis catenifer. The sequence continues at coordinate 31,071,033 of NW_027256886.1, forward strand.
GTATATTAATATTTTTTAATGACAATTTAGAGTGAAGATTCACAAATTAGATTCCAGGATATTATTAGTCCTTTGTTTTGATAAAGAGCTTTATTAGCACCAAAAAGACATACTGTGTTTTTCTGTTTTTACAGTGGCAGATCTATGAGTTCATGGAATTTCTTAATTAGGAAAAATTGAGCTTGCAGTCTGATATCTTTAAGCTCTAGTCTGTCTGTCTGTCTGTCTGTCTGTCTGTCTGTCTGTCTGTCTGTCTATCTATCTATCTATCTATCTATCTATCTATCTATCTATCTAATCATTTATGTACGGCCCATCTCCCTCAAAGTAGCAGCTACTGAGTTTCAAGCTGATCGGTCAGAATCAAAAAGCTATTGTAGCTCTTTGTGCATATAGTAGCAGCCCTTCCTGCCAGATTAAAGGTCAAACAACCTTTATAGGAAATTGTCCAGAGCAGCATTTGTTGTAATCAATTAAATCCAAAATAAGATAAGCTTCAGAAATGCATTAAGATAGCCCATATTTCTACAGAAGCCTTTTTTGGAAAACATATGGCTATCTCTGGTTCCAGTTTATGGATACTTCATAATTCTTCTTGATCAAAAGCGGCTATTCTTCTCCAGAAGAAAGTTCCTTTGGTATGCCATTTCTTGAAATGCAAAGTGGAATATGGATTAAATGAATACTTTTTAAAATAAAAGTCTTATCGTTATAAAATTTTGTTCAGTTTAACTGTATGCTTAACTAAAATGCTTACCTTTTATTAAACTCCTTTAAATATTTGTCATAATGTTTTGCTTTTTAGTAAAATTAAGCAAAAGTTATTTACTTACATAACGCACAATCTGATTATATGGTGGTTGGAGCTATACACCAAACCAGTCATTTTGTGCCATCAAATTAAGTCTATCCTGTTGCTTCCATTTTTTAAAATAAAATAACCTAATATTAACTGAACCGTAAAATAACTCATTCTGTATGGATCCAAATTTTACTCCACTAATATGTGGAACATATTACATCCATAATCACTCCTGTAGCAGCCCACAAAGTGTAAAGTCATCCTGTATCTCATGACCTAGTTAGGTCATTCTATATAATTTTAAAGATCATCTCAGGCAACACTGCAAACAAATGTTTTCAAATGAAATTTTGTAACACAAAATTACAGTTGAAAATGTATCAGTGTTGTTTTTTTCTGTGACCAGAAAAAATGAAAAATTAAACTTTTGGACTAAACCATTTATGTCATAGAGTCTCTTATTCTGAAATACAATTACAATACTGAGAACAATTGATTTTCAAAGGGATGAGGGAACAGCTAACAGAAATATTTCTCTTTTGGCTTAATACCAATAAAAATGCTTAGGAAAAAACCTGAGATTAGAATTAGTTTAGTATTTAATATCATAATATGCTTTGGGGAGAAGAGATTAAGCAAAGTTGAGCTTGATGGATTGTTGGGAATCCTTCGTCATGATTTATAAAATAGCAATGGGAAATGCAACAAAACTACAAAATCTCAAAACACAAAAGCTTGTTTCAAAACAATTTGAAAATACAGTATTCACTTTTCATTGTACCATTGCACCTTCTTTTGTGTGTTACTAATACAAGGGCCAAACAGACAAGCAGTCCCAGTTTGCAAGGATGTAAAATTGTCTACAAGAGTACAAAACAGCTTCCCACTAGATTTTTAACAACTACTGGACCATCTATCTTTCTTTTTTTTTCTTTTGAGGAATTTTTACCTCTATGCTGTTCCCTCATCCCCTTGAAAATCAATTTTTAAATTTTTATTACAAGGGGAATTAACAATTTTAAATCAGTACTGGCCTGTTACAAGATAAGCAAATTATGCAACATTTGCTCCATTTTATACTCTTTATCTTTGCAAATAGGAGAATTGCAAAAGATAGTTAATCAGGCAAATTGAGATGTCTTGTGTTGCTTAATGTTTCTTCTTTGTTTTATAAGTAGAAATTAACATCTGAAAAGGATATTTTAGCATCTCTCCCAAATACTAATTAGTAATTAGCTATTTCTACTATCTGGCACTAGCTCATTGTATTCTTATGGTTCATTTTCTATTATCATTCCTGAGATCTTAGGATAATTTCAATTTGTTTGCTTTGGAAAATCTTTTTTTTTTAATGTGCATATGTGTATATATCTTTAATTCCCCCTTTGTATTAATGATCACATTGCCTATGGGGGTATATGAGATTAAATGATTGATTTAATCCTACAAATCCCATGGGCAATAATTGAATTTCATAGATCCCCATAGGCAATATGGCAATATATGTGGACACAAAGAAGGATTTTAATACAGATACATACATATAAAAATCTTGTCTAATTTGATGAGAATAATAATGCATAGCACCTGCAATTAGTTAAAATGGAACCTTTGTTATATTTCTTCCAATAAAAACCATGGAAGCTATTAAATGAAGCTGTGTTTATTAGTCCTATTTTAAATAAATGTCTTGATTTTTTTTCAGATTAAATGAAACAACTATCCAGTATGATCCAATGCATTTTTAGTCTGTAAGAAATAGGAGAATAATCAGGTTTAATGGAATTTCCTGCTCAGTAATGTGATTAAAGCAGCTCACCTGTTAGCAACACTCTACATATTCAATTTTAGCTTTGACACTATAAACTGTAATAAACAGAAGATAGATTGTAGTTAATTCTGGAAGTCAATAAAGCTACTTATATGCAAAACTACAGTATATGCATTCTTTATCATTTTCTATTTAGGATACCACAAAACATACTGTAGACTCTACAGTATGTAGAGTGTATAGCTGCACTGTTCAAATAATTTAAGAAACTGGCCTTTAGTTTCAAGAACTTGTTAAAAAGTCCCTTATTTAATTAAAGTGTTAATCATAGCAGACATGCTGGCAGGATTACTTCAGTGTGTATATATTCAGTTACAAGGTGCTCATCACTTTTAAACATAAGGTTTTAAGTAAGTGCAGTAGAGTAAGCATCAAGCCAATTTTCTCTTACAGTAATATTAGATGTAAAATGAAAACATGTTTCTCCAAGTCAAGTAGATTGATTATTTGGGGGGGTGGAAGAATTGCTGGGGCATTAAAAGTGCCTCACAGGTATCTTTTAAGGTTGATTTTTTGGGGGAGTGCACATCCATCATGGTTATTTTTTCAGTCAAGCCATTCTACATTGCATTGGGTAAGTTAGCCCACCTTCTCACTTTCTTATTTAATGGACAAAAGTGTGAAAGTAAGAGGCAGGATGTTGTCTCAATTTGGTTTGTTGTTACTGGTCTGTTGAAAACTAATATAAATAGTAATGGAAACTAAATAGTTTGTAGCTGACATAATAAACTGTTTCATCAAACTGGTTGCTTATTTTCTTCAGATGGAGTATGGTTTTATTTCATTTTTTTCTATACATTCATCATGTGTCATTTGCTTATAAATTGTTTGCTGTGTATTTCAAACCAAGCCAGCTAATCAATGGTAGTTATCTTAATATGTCTATACTGGGGTGAAATGTACTTACCTTTCCTACCGGCCCGCTGATGTGTCTGCATTCACACTGTCATTTGTGCATGCGCAGATGGTTAAACCGGGATGTGACAATGTCCCAGTTTGGGGGGTGGGGTAGGCGGAGCCTGCTGGCAGTACTGGCTCTCTGAACTACCAGCCGCCGGCGCTACCGGGTCCTGCGAGCCGGATAGAGCCAGCAGCATTTCACCCCTGGTCTATACATTATCTACATGAATGGCCTCTGCAGATGTATTAAGATTACAATCTCTCTATTCAGAAATGGAAGAGTATGGTGGCTCTATGCTCTGTCCAGTGACGTGACTTTCAAGTTTTTTTTTAATTTGACACTGGCTGTATAATCACACCCAGTAAAAAATGTAAGGGAGTGAAATACGGGAAACTTCAGTGCTATTTCTCACTTTGTCTCTAGTCCGCTGTTCTTGAAAAGAACCAACCTCTCTTTTGAATGTGGTTCTTATTTGAAGATAGTGTTATTCAACTTCCTTATGAAGTAATTTTGAGAAAAGCAATAACAAAGCTTCCTTAAATGTAAGACAGAGATCCAGAAAGATCTATCCTGATGGCATCTGGAATGGGAAACCTCTGTTTGAGATATTGCCTGTACTGATGTGATCTCTGGATTGCCATTTTTTTAACTATCTTGTTAAAATTAATTTTATTAATTTTGAATTCATTTATTGTACTTCTGTTTGCTCATTTTTATAATGGCATCAGACAGCATGAAAATTAAATTAAATTAATTAATTAATTAATAAGAATTATTTAGAATTTTCAGACAACAGCTCAGTTTTATTATAACTCTACAGCAGGGGTCGGGAACTTTGGCCCTTTTATGACCTATGGACCAATTCCCAGAATTCCATGAGCCAGCATGGCTGGCTCAGGAATTCTGGAAGTTGAAGTTCACAAGTCATAAAGGGGCTATAGTTCCCCACCTCTGCCCTACAGCTTATCCGTTCCCCTTACTCCATTTCTTTTTTAGCACAGCTTTTGTGAAGAAAATGAATTTTTCTACTTTTTGGTGTTATATACCAATACAACGTAATGGTCGGTTTTAACTGTGCACTGGAATCATTCACGTTCTGAAACCTGAAAGATCCTGCTTGCTTCTGGGCAATTATGGCCTGGTGGCTCAGCAGACTGATAGCATTGTGATTAACACCAGCTGTCTGCAATTACTGTAAGTTCGAATCTCACCAGGCTCAAGGTTGACTCAGCCTTCCATCCTTTCTAAGGTAGGTAAATTGAGGACCCAGTTTGTGGGGGCAATAAGCTGACTTTGTATAAATATACAAAAGTATGAAGGCTATTGCTTAATGCATTGTAAGCCGCCCTGAGTCTCTGGAGAAGGGCGGCATATAAATCAAATTTTTTTAAAAAAATTATGTGGTCCTCAGAGAACCTAGAGCAATCCAAAATGGATCTTTGCATTGAATGGAGACAGCTCCAGTGATTCAGCTTTTCAGAATGTTGTAGAAAAGCAGACACTGTGTCTACAAAAAGCAAAACAAAACTACTTTTTTTCTGGAATTGAGTTGAGCAATTGACAGATTTATCTTCTAATCACAGAAAACAGTTCATCAAGGAATATCTAATTACAGTGCTTTGAGTGAGGAATGCTTGCCAGCAGTACTTGCAGAAAGTGATTAGGTTTTATATAAAACCAAATTTAGTTATAAGTCCTAAAGCATCTGAATTCAAAAGGATCTAGATGCATAGATCTTGTACCTGTTTTTCTATCAGTGGTGGGCTTCTTACCAAATGGCTATTCAGCTCAGCAACTGACATAAACATTTGCCACTAAATAATGGCAGAATTAATGCTGATGACAAATATTTTGATACTCAGAAATTTATTGCAACCTAATTTGTTATTTGTTAGTTAAACCTTATAATACATGAAATGTTTTATTTTACTTTTATTTCTTTACTTTTGAGCTAACTTCTTCCTAGAAAATGCCTTCATCTATTTGTTATTTCATGTATTTGATGAATCAAGGTTTACCAAGATGACTTACAATGATTTTTTTTTAAAAAAGTATTGCGCAAAGCAATATTAAAAAAAAAATCCTTAAAAATAGAAGGGAATGAATGAATTCAGTGTGTGACCCCATATCTTCTTACTTGAAAGAAAACCCCACTTCAGAATATTTTATTTATTAATCATATCTGTTTGCACTGTTGAATTAAATGAAAAGCCATTTAGATCATGTAATTTAAAATATTTTGCATAACTAAACTCAACATTTTCTTGTTTAATTTTAATAATGAGAATTCCACAATTAGCATGCCAATTAAAATAAAAGTGTTCCAATTAACCTTAACTTTTTCTTTTTTCTTTTTAAAAAAGGCTACATTTTGTTAATACTTTAGTGGAAAGTCAGGATGATTTGTTTTATATGCAAAACCTATTTCTGTCTTGAGTGCACTTATACTTCAAAATATGTACATAGATGACCTGTTTTTGAAAGAATTTACCTTTAATATAAATGAATTTGGATACTATATATGTTTAAAACATACTAGACAAGAAAAAAAAAGCAAAAATAGATGATTTTCTTACTCAGTCTGCATTATTTTAAAATAAGACATGCTGGAATTAGAAGTTACAAATTACCTGCATCGATTGAAACTTTTAGCTCCATAATAAATTTTTATGAAGTAAATAAAAATTTCCTGCAAATAATAGTTAAAATTTGATTTGGAATTAATGCAGTCCAATTGGCAGATCAGGAACATTCACAAGCTGAGTTAAAGGAAAGAAAGGTAATTCTAAATTAGTGCTATGTATGCCACAGACAGGCAAATCAGCTTTCATTAACAATTGATATGATTCATGATAAGCCAAAAATACTTACGAAATATCCCTCACTGTTTCTTAATGAGTCTAAAACACTTGTTTCAACCTCTGTATTCAAGATGGCTTGGCTCTGGTTTTATAATATTACTCAAGTGCCTGAGGCACTGGTTTTGTTCAAATTTTGCAAGATGTGTGAAGTGTGTGGTAAAACTGACTTTGAGTATATTAATGCTGAGGTATTTTTCATTTAATGTTTCTGTAGTCACCAAAGCTAAACAATTCCTGGCCTGTACATGATGATTCAGTGGCTTGTTTCAGCTTAATGGCAGAATTGGAAAATATTAAATTACAAGAAAACATGTGGTGCCATGTGCATTTATGTTTATTATGCAGCCGCTAAAGGCAAAAGAAGGCATGTCACAAGTCCCATTGACAGTTTTGGGTTGGATCCAGATTAAGTTAGTCATGCTTTGCTCCTGTTAAAATCAGTGGGACAAGTTAGTCATGACTGGTTCAATCTGGGTCTAACCTGTTACTACTGTATCCACCCAGGGATATTTCAGTTAGAAGAAAAGGTATTATAATATGAAGTGTTTTTCAGATCTATGGATTTATCTGAATGACAGATTTTGAAATTCATTTGGAAATATTTATTATTCATATTTATTTTTATTATTAAAATAGAAATAGTTTCTATGACACCCTTCCATATTTACAGAAATGGGTTACAGTTCATAACAGTCTTATACTCAGAAAAAAACTATGTTTGTGGTACAATTTATGTATTGTACTGACTTCACTGATGAAGTGACAAGGGATAGAGCAATGGTCTGCCCCTTTGGCAGCTGAACTTGCTTCAGTGTGTGCTTCAGGTACACATATTAGCCTTCTTATGTATTGTTGCTTTTAATCGTGTGAATAAATTGTTACATTATAGTTTGATATACTGAATACCTTGTCTTCCTT